>NC_136664.1:2016070-3396070 GCF_903797595.1 Erithacus rubecula
GCCAAGGATCTTTTTTCTGGGCAGATAATACCTTTGGAAGGATTTATTCCATATTGATAGGTTGTCAAACAGGTTTCCTTTTGCAGCCTGTTTTGTAGGGATTTAAACAGAAGCACACTCAATCTGGAAGTCATGTCTGGGCTGTCCAAGTATGAGAAATTCCTTTGCTTCTCAAAAGCCAAAGCAGAAAGTTATCCTACACATTTCATGCATTGGATTTAAAGGACGAAAAAAAAAAAAAAAAGCACAAAAAAAACCCTCCAAAAATTCCAAGGCAGATTCACAGGGTTTTGAGATCTGCTTAAGGAATCAGCAAACTGGATTCAGGAGCAGTTAATAACAAATTCTATGACATGGAATTATTAACATGGGATAATCCAGGAGGAAAAGAAAGGGTGAGGGATAAAGGAATGTCACCCTACAACAGTGAGATCTCAGAAATCAAACCAGGAGAATTCTATACCAGATTAACTCTGCTGTCACTGTCAGGCACCAGCAGGGGCACAAGGCAGGAGCAGCAGGGATGGGGAAGAGAAGGAAATTTGGATTTTCCCTGGGATGAGATGCTGCTGAAACAAAGGAGCCCAGGTGCTGATAAATCCCAGAGGAAACTGTTCTGAAGTGAGGGAACTTTAGGATTTGGACTGAAACTCATCCCAGACATGCTGGGAAGAACAGAGTCCCCCAAAGGAGCAGAGCTGCATTTCCTGTCCTCATTCACTCCATACCCAGCTTCATTCCCAGCAAGAAATACAATTTACTCTGGGCTTCCACCTCCTAGAGAACCTCCTCTCACAACCACCCCAAGCTCCTCTTTTACCCTCTGCTCATATTTCCCAGTACTGATTGAGCCTTCCCTTCAGGCTTCCTCGTGAGTGACAGGAATTTCCAGACCCTGTGAATTTTGGATGGTTAATTCTGGAGATCTCAGGGTGAAATCTGGTGCCAGATGAAAACCTGCTTCAATTTGTCATTTACCTTGAATACCCCACCTTCATCAGGAGCACACAGGGGGCTGAAATACTAAAGCAAGGGGCCCAAGTCAAGCTTTGAAGGGAAAAGCCTCCAGGTTATTTGTTGGAAGAGAAAATTTGGAAGGAACTGGCTTTCAATCTGCATGCAGGCACCCAGCTGATTAGCAGAGCTGCTGAGCACTCAGCTTTGGCCTTCAGCTCTGGATTTATTGATCCTGAGTGCTCACACACAGCTCTGGAGTGCTGCAGAGCAGCCTCTGCTCCTCCTGACCTGCTGGCAGCACCCAGCCCCAGCACCATCTCTGTGCAATTCTCCAAAATTCCTGGCAGAGGGACACATCCCAAATTGGGGAAATCACAGCCTGGGGAAAACCAGAACCATCTGAAATGAAACCCTGGCCCAGCTGAAGCCAATGGGAGTTTGAACAGGGCTGAGGTCTCTGGTGCCTGCTCCAGTGTCCCAAAAAAACCTCCTTAAACAAGAGCAGGCTGCCCATGGTTCTCATCAGTCTCAAGCACTTCCTATGTTTATTTTCTTGGCCCAGCCCCAGCTTTGCCAGTTGCTGCTCTGTGCACTCTGCTGGCCTGTGCTCCCTCCTGTGTCCTCACACGTCCTGGCTTCCCTTCCCATCCCAAACTGTGCCACTCCAAGCCCTGAATCCCTCCCCATCCTCCTCCCCAGATTTAGAACCTCCTCTGGTTTATATTCACTCCCCAGAATGTTTCAGGATCATTTTAGGAAGATTTTCCAGCAATGTGAGACCATCCATCAGTGACTCTTCCCATGAGGGTGTGGCTGCAGCCCCAGATCCTGCTGTTCCCATCCTGGTGAATCAGGGATGCTCACAGGGATAGGGGCCAGATCTGGGGACAGGGGTTCCTCTTGTCCCTTGGCCACAGCAGCAAGGAAACAGCCAGGGGTGGGCAGCAGTGTGGTTTGTCCAAGCATCCACTAAATCCATCCTTGTGACACCAAGGAAGCCACCAGGACCAAAAGGGTGGCCACAGCCAACACCAGCCCTCAGCCAAGTGTGGTTTTATTGGAAAACTGCTGTCTCAGATGAGTCTCCTGCTCCTTTACCACCCCTGGTTTTCTGTCTGTCAGCCAGAAATAATTACCAATGCACAGTCCTGACTTTTGGGTTCAGAAACACCAGATTCCTCCAAAAACCAGGGGAAGAGGAGGCTGTGCTGGCCTCTGACACAGCCCTCACACACTGCTGCTCCTGCTTTGTCCTGAATTGCCAGTCAGGAGAGTGAGGATCAGTCCTGCTGGTGTGGCTCAGGGTCAGCCCTTCCTCCCATCTGCCCTGGATCACCCCCTGGGACCTGGGACAGGAGCAGCCTGCTCCAAGCTGAGCCACCTTGGCTGAAACCCACAGGGAGAGCTGTCAGGGTGCTGCAGAGTCAGGCAGTGCTGGGATTTGGGATCCAGACACCTTCCCCTCCCTCACTGCTGTCACCTGTAGCTTCCCACACACTCACCCCAGAAAGGTTCCTGTCCCTTCATTAACCAGAAATCCACGTGCTCCAAAAGATTCCCTGCTGGACAGGCAGGAGGGGAAAGGGATGGATGTGCCCAGGATCTGCAGAGGCAGGGCAGGGATAAAGACATCTCATGATCCAAGGATTCATCTTATTTTTAACATGTCAGCAGCAGTGTCCCCCTGCAGCTGCAGCACAGAGGGACACTCTGCTGGGAGTGACAGACACAGGGAATGGCTTCAAACTGGAAGAGAGCAGGGTTGGGGGGATATTGGGAAGGAATTGTTCACTGTGAGGGTGTTGAGACCTTGGCACAGGTGCCCAGAGAAGCTGTGGCTGCTCCTGGATCCCTGGAATGTCCAAGGACAAGGCTTGGGGCACCCTGGGGCAGTGGAAGTGTCCTTGCCCTGGCAGGGGGGGAAATGAAATGAGCTTCGAAGTCCCTTCCAACCCAAACCATTCTGTGATTCTAGGACTGATCCCAACAGTTTCTCCAACCCTTCCACAAAATTATAGAACTTTCCTCTTCCAAAGCCTCAAAAACAAGCAAGACACTTTTAAATCTGCTGTGCCTGCTGCAAGCAGCCCAGACCTGAGGATATTCTGCTCCTCCAAATGGATTTCTCTGGGGTGGAGAAGAAAATCCATCTGCTAACTGGGCTGATATCTGATGTTGGGTGATTTTTGGCAGACTTGAAGGTGGGGCCCATCCTTTACTGTCTGTCTTCACCACTACACCTCCAGCACAACCAGTGAATGCCAGACAAACTACAAATCCACTTTTTTTGTGGATAACTCTTGGTTTTTTTTTTAAATGAGGATTTACTATTCACATCCAAACAGTGCCCAGAACCCCCTGGGAATGCTGAGATCTCCTGCTCTCCACATTCACTTCTTGAAAACACATCTATGCCTACAAAACACCCCCAGTGCAATTTGAGCAATCCTTCCAGGCACGTGGTGGGATTCTCAAAAATTCCCTATGCAAATCCAAGGGTTGGACATGATCCTTTTGTGTCCCTCCCAACTCAGAGCATTCTGTCATTCCACTTCACAACAGGCAGGGCAAGGATTGGGTCCAAAAATGGGTATGGATTTGCCCAGTCCTGAAATGCACAGCACAAAGTTGTGTTTTCCACAATTCCTGGGCTCTGTAGCAACAGTAGGTTCCTGGCACCCTCTAATGGAAAAGCTCTGTCACTGAATCACTGTCTTGGGCTCCACTCCTGGCTCCTGCCTTTCTATTTTTAATCCAATATCACAGGAATAGCTCCGAGCCAGGCACGATACACGGCGTGCCAGGAGGGACCTGCAGAATGTGCTGAGCAAATGTCAGGGATGATTTTTGGGGAAGGAGAGGCTGCCTGGGGCTCACTCCCCCCAGGCTGGGAATCCAGCACACCCAGGGATTGCTGCTTTACTTATGGAAATGCAAGGGAAGAGCTCATCAGCACTGACATTTGGGTCTTGTTTGTGAATTTAAGGCACATGCTCAGGGGTTAATCATGTTACATTGCCTGTCCTTCCCCTTTTTCTCCCTTCTCTCCCTTGGCTGCATTGATAGAGGGGAATTTTTTAGGATATTTTTCCAAGTTTGGCATCCTGGAAGCAGCTCAAATCTCAGGTCAGGCTTGGCTCTGGAGCTGTTTGTAAACAGAATTCCTGGTTGAATTTAAATTTTTAAAGGCAGAAAATAACACCCATAGCCAGGGAACATCTCCAAGGATTTGTCCCCAGCTAGGGGGGGAAAATGACATTTAGAGGTACAGGAAAAGTTGGGGTGGTGGCAAACACAGGGCTCCTGTCACCCTCAAGCAGGCAAAGAAGGATTTTGACTTCCAGTCAGGAGCTGGGATTCAGCTGGGGGATCAGGGGAAATAATTGGATTTTCCATGGGTGGCCCAGTGAGATCCCTGCCCAGGTAAAATATGGAATTTCTGCCAGGTGAGAGTCTGCCCCTTGCTGAGCTGCCAGAGGAGGAGCAGGGTAGGGAGCAGGACCCAGCCCATCAATCTCACCCTCATCCTTTACACTCCACACCCAGAGAGAAAGAAAATCATTTAAATAACTGTTTAATACAGGAAAATCCAATTTCCAGCAAACACTGCTTCATGGACTGTTCACCAGAACACAGAAAGAAGGCAGAGAGCAAAAACCAGGCTGTGATGTGCCAGCCCATAATAAGCAGAGCACCAGTATTCCCAGTAACCCCAAGGGTTACCTGAACCCCTCAGGTGAATTTTACCTGTAAGTTTAAGGCATGGTTGAACACAGACCTCTGGAAGTGAAAGCCAGCCCCGAAATTCAGCAGGTCTCTTCTCAAATCCCTTCAAAACCCTTTTACTTTTAGAATCCCAGTTTCCACAGCAACAAGACACACAGCTCTCTGCAGAGTTTGGGGCTATAAATAACCCCAAGATCTATAGTTGTGATATTAGCCATGAGGACTTAAAAAAAAAAAAAAATTGCATGTGGTAATGAAGGGAAAGGCTCAGCGCTGAAAGGAAACAAATTTAATGAGGAAAAGATGGTTTAGAGCAGAGCTTTGAACAAAGAAAAGCTGCTCCTGGTAAGATCCTGCCTTTTCTGAGATCTGATTGATTTCAATGGGATTTTTGGGAGTGGTGCTTTGCAATCTCCATTTTACCTGTGTCAGAACGTTGTGCTGTCTTAAAAAAAAAGAAAGAAAAAAATGACAATTAGGTGCTGTTTGCTCCCAGCTTAGTTGTGGGGAGCAATGAGAAGGTCACACTGAGGCAGGTTTTAGACCCCTGGCTGCCACCCCTCTTTGGGGAAAGGATGGCTCCATGTGCTAACTTTAAACACATGCTTTAATCCTAATTGCTCCTCTGACCCAGGAGGGAAGCTGCTATTCCTTGGGATGCAGTCAGAGGGCAGGAATTCAGTCTGAGAGAAGAGCTGGCCTTGCCCCTTGACATCAGTGTGTAAACAAAGACACAATCCCATGAGGGAAGATAAATATTGGAAGCAAAAGAGGAAATTAAATAACCATCCCAAGGTGTCAAAAACCAGCTCGTCAAGGGAGGGGGGACTGGAGGCTTGGAGCTGGCAGAACAGATTTGTACACAGTAGTGAGGAGGAGGAGATGAGGAAGGAGAAGAAAGGAAACACAAATCAAAGAGTTATTTGGAGTTTCCTCTCTGCCAAACAGAAGGTCTGTGCTTTTCAAACAGATGCACTGCATGTCACCAGTTTGCTGGTGTTTGTTATTTTAGGGATGGTCTTAGGAAGAAAATAAATTCCACGCTGAGGCTCCTTTATACCCATTTTAGGCAGTCTGTGGAGAGGAGCCCAAAGAGTGGGGTTGTGGAGATTCCTCCAGGCTGAGCTACATCCTCTGCTCTCTCTCTCTCCAGGAGGGAATTTTAGTGAATTGCTGGGAAGGAATCCCACAGCAGCTCCAGTTTGGGGCAGCGTTGCTGCTCCTTGCCAGGGACCCAAAAAACTGAGTGGAAAAAGGTGACATGGACAGGAAAAAAATGCAGCAAAACATGGAAATGGAAGTTGTTCTCTGGCCAAACATTCCCTACACAGTCCTGAGTGGAGACACCTCTGCTTTGGGCTGGGGGGACAGAGGACTCTGCAGCAGGAGGTAAAAAATTGATTTAAATGTGATCCCATCAAGTCCAAGCTGGGATCTGAGCATCCATTGAGGTCCTAAATGGAAAAATTCTGTGGATGATGATCTGCAGTGCTGCCTCTCCAAAGGAATTGGTTTTGCCACCCAGGAAAAAGCAGGGAGCAGAACAACTTTGGAGTCTGCCATGAGCCACACCAAAATCAGGTGTTGGTTTGTCCATGGGGAGAAAAGTGAGACATAAACCATGTTATTCTGGCCCCCAACAAGTAGCCTGGTTTGGTTTCTTTTTCTAACATTGCCACACTCAGAGCTGTAGGAATTTTTGGTGGGAAAGAACCAGCACAAACATTATCCATATACAGGAGAAAAAAAAAAAAAAAAAAAAAAAAAAAAAAAAAAAAAAAAAAAAAGAAAATTAAATGTCCAACTGCAATTTCTGAGCTCAGAGTGCAAACATTTAATTCAGCACCTCCTGCCCCAGTGACATTTCTGGATGGATTGTGTTTTCTAAAAGGTTTTCAAGCTTCTTTCCTGCTCTGGATAAAAGC
The DNA here is from genome assembly GCF_903797595.1 of Erithacus rubecula. Taxonomy (NCBI): domain Eukaryota; kingdom Metazoa; phylum Chordata; class Aves; order Passeriformes; family Muscicapidae; genus Erithacus; species Erithacus rubecula. The sequence goes on from NC_136664.1 coordinate 2,022,679, forward strand.
AAAGCAAGGGGAGACATGAAAAACCTTTCCCTTCAGAGAACACATCAGGCACAGGACACACTGTGGGACTGATGGAACATTTCTCTCCTGTGATTAACTGATCACCACGCAGGACATTTCAGAAGCTTCTTTAATAGAAGACACAAAAGATTGGAATCAGTAAGAAATAGTAAAAGGAAAACATGAGGCATTGCAGAGGGAGCAGGCACCAGGCCCATTCTCTGAGGGCTCTGTCCTGCTCCCACTGAAATCAAAAGGAGTTTTAGAGTTGGCTGCAGTGGGAACAGGAACAGTCCTTAAGGCACTAATTAGTACAGCTGGCTGAATAATGCATAATGAACAGTTCATTCAGCTAATTTCATCTCTTTTTCTATTCGTGACTTGCCCGTGAACCAATCCCAATTTTCTCATTGTGGTTGTCTTTCAGAAGCTATTTGTGGGTTTCTTCAGGAAATCATCCCCAGTGTGTGATTCCAGCACGCATCCCAGGGTGTAAATATTGGGAATTTGCACAGAAGGGTTGAAATGTGGGAGCTGCAGGTGGGACAGGTGACATCAGCTCTCTAAAGGTGAGAGGAGAAGGATCCAGGAAGAGCTCAGAGCCCCTTCCAGTGCCCAAAGGGCTCCAGGAGGGACTTTGGACAGGGATATGGAAAAGGGAGTGGTTTCCACTGCCAGAGGTGGGATATTGGGAAGGAATACCTGTGAGGGTGGGAGGTCCTGGCACAGGTGCCCAGAGCAGCTGTGGCTGCCCCTGCATCCCTGGAAGTGCCCAAGGCCAGGCTGGAGAACCCTGGGCTAATGGAAGATGTCCCTGCCCATGGCAGGGCATGGAATGAAATAAATTTTAAGGTTCTTCCCAACCCAAACCATTGTTTCATATTTGCCCAAGCAGATTTTCTATAACCAACTGCAGCAAGAATTTCAAATGTTGCAAAGAAACACTGAACTTTACACACATATTCAGCACACACTTGGGCACTTTCCTTTTCTTCCCCATCCTTTCTCCTCCAGCACTTTAAACAGATCTAGCTGGTTATTGGAATACTGACTCAAGGCAGTGAAAGAAGGGATATGATGTGAAAACAGCCCAAGGAATGTCACTGGAATAACCAAGTAAATACTTCCAGATTTTCCTTTCCAGCTCTGAAGTGTTTTGGCTTTAGCAAGGACTAAATCAACATTGTGTAATGGATGGGGGCTGGAATCAGCCTGTGGATCACAGAGGACAACTCCAGCCTGGGCTGCTGCCCATCCCTAATTCGGTGAAGTCACCCAAATGTGACTTTGGTGGGGTAAGATTTAAGTAAGGCACTATTCCAAACAGGAATGCAAAGGAAATTGCTGGCCTGTGATGGGGCAGGGTGCAGCTGAGGCATCCCTGTCCCTGCAGCCAGGAGGGGACAGGGAAAGCCAGGAGGTCCCCAGACAGATACAAGGAGCCAGGAAAGGGAGCTGGGCAGTGTTTTTGGCAGCCAGACACTGTGGATTTTCACTCTGAAAGGAGTCCCACAGGGAGCCACACAAAGCCAGAAGGGCATCCTGACTTTTGGGGCCAGCACTGCTGGAAGGGACACAGGGGACACACGTGGCAAGGGATGCTCACTTTGAATTTTGAAGGGTGACAGACGAAGCAGAGCGTGTCTGAGGAGAAGCGATCCTCTCTCTTATGCCTCCAGCTAGGAAAAACCCCTGGAAAATCGGTATTTCCAGGCAGCTGTGTGCGTGCCGGAGTCTATCAGCAGAGGGCAGTGACTCTCGCAGGCACACGCTCATCCCTGGCATCCTCCTCCCCATCCCATCCCGCTCCTGCCGCTGCAAGGACACCTTCCCCACCCTGCCCAACCCAAACCCGCGCTGATCCTTGAAAACCAAACCCCGAGGGATGCTGCAGACCCCACATCTGCCCGCTTTTTGGTTGTGGGTTTTGGTTTTTTTTTGTTTTTTCCCTCCCCTCTTCCCAACGCCCACGTGATTTTTTTTTTTTTTTTTTTTTTTTTTTCTGCTCTTCAAAGCTGGGGTTTGTTTGTTTTTTCAAGCCCGAGAGCTCCAATTCCAGCATCTGCGTGAAAGGCGGCAGGAAATAACCCGTGTGCTCAGAAGTAGTTGAGAGAACATGCAAGGGCAATATTTATCTTCCCCTTCCGCGGGTCGGAGTGGAGACACGCAAACTCCTCTCCTGCCTCAGAGCATCCAGCAAAGGACAGGGTGGGGCAGCAGGATCAGAGGATTTCGGTGCAGAGGGAGAGCTGCGGGTCAGCCAGGGCAGAACAGCAGTGAGGAGGAAGGTTTGGAACAAGGCAGCCAGGAAGGGATGAGGAGAGAGGCAGGGGATGACCAGAATGGAAATTTGGTGTTGGGTTTTGCCCTTCTCTGACCCAGAGATGGGGCAACTGAGAGGTGTTTTAAAAAACTTTTATTCCTTTTTCAGTCTTACTTCAGCATACAAATATTATAGTGTACTATTATACTATATACTATATATACTAAAACTATACTATATATAGTTTTCCTTTAGTATATACATGTTACAATTCACACCATAACACTCAGAAGCCAACTATTTCCTAATTACAATATACTATAAGCATTTCTTGGTCTATTAGCCTTTGTCACATCATGCTGTAAAATGCCTTAAAGCCAATTATTCTATTACAATGCATCTTTCATAGTTCTATTTCTCCAAAGTATCTAGTCTTCCTTGCAAGATCATATTTTGAAACTTTTTTTCTAGCCCCATATCTCTCTCATCAATATTTGCCCTATTCCGTGGTATTTCTTTCTTGGCATAAGCCAAGGAACACTTATAGTGTATTGTAATTGAGAAATAGTTGGTTTCTGATTATGATGGCGTGAATTATAATATCTGTATTGTCTCACCTTTTGTATGAGACTGAAAATGGACTGAAAGTTTTTAGAAACACCTCTCAGTTGCCCCATTTGTGGGTCAGAAAAGGGCAAAACCCAACATTTGGGAGAGGTGTGATAGAGCCAGGAGTATCTCCAAAGGAGGCAGCAGCTCTGGGGTGGAAGGCACAGAGATCCCACTTTAAACACCCTGTTGGTCTGTCAGGTTTTTTGTTCATCCATGTACAGAGTGGGCTTTCAGATCATCCTGGGAAAGCATTCTATCCCAAAAAAGCTGTTTTGGCACAGAACCCACCTGAGGGAAGGTGCCCATCACAGCTGACTCACACCCAGACAGCAGTGGGCTCATCTCTGGCTCTGCGAGTCATTTCGGTGGAAGATTTGGGATTTTCTGGCTGGATTTCTGGCAGAAGTGCTAAGATTTAAGCCACATTTAGGAGTTTTAAATGTCAAACCTGTCATTAAATGGCAGAGATTTTGCAAGCCTCCTAAAGAATCCAAAATGTGATGGAGAAATGCTCTGAGAAGGTCCCTGTGGAGGAGTTCTGTGGGCTGGGAGCACTGGGCACTTGAAGGATCTGGGAGACTCAACTGGTCTTTTATCCAGCAGCCTCCCAAATAAATCTCCTCCTTTTCCACAGTACAGATTCTCATTTCCATTGTCTCTGTGGAAGGACACAGAAGGGAATAACGTCCTTTCACACTGGACTCAGTCACCCATCTCACACTGAATTATTTCAGCTAATTTTTACAGGCTTTTGGCCATTCTGTGTTACATGGACTCAAACCCACAGAAAGGAATTTTCTGTGATAATCAGGATATTATCAATTAATTATGAGGTAAAGGATTTGGCTCTGAGGTGCTGCTTGAAGGGAAAGAAGCAATTCAGGCAAGCTCCTTGGTTTAATAGGATTGAGGAAATCCAAACAGGAGAATTCAGAATTACAACAGCAAGTAAAACTGAGGTGTTGAAGGACTGGACCCTCTTTCAGTCCTCAGCTGACTGCAACATCCAACAACAGTCTCTGCATGCTCTAAAAGTACAAAAAGAAGAAAATTAGTTGTTGCTTACTGATTATTCCAGAAAGGAATCTTCCCCAGTTGTGTCAAGCGTGCACAAAGAGAATTTTCATGGGAAAGAGGCAGGAAATGGGATGGTCTGGGGATGAAATCAGGAGCCAGTTTGGTGTCCTGTGCTCGTAGGAGGAACAGGGGCTGCACAGGGACCCCAGAACTCCCAGCCCATGCCTGGGTAAGTGGTAACACGAGCTCTTACTCACTTGATTTCTCTCCCTGAAAGTGGCTCCTGGCTCTGCCCCTGGACAGCCAGGATTTCTTGGTGACAGAATTATATCCCATGCCCCTTTTGATTTCCTCAGGCTTCACCCAAAGCCACTTCTAACCAGAGAAAAAGCTCCCAGTCCATCTGTTACGCTTCAGGTTAGCGATTTCTGGCTATAAACCACAAAATCACTCTTTTGCAACAAAATTCTCATTCAAACGTTTATTTAGACTGAGTCTTAGGCCTGGTTCTCAAGCAGAAAGTTCCAACATTCTTCACCTTGCTACAGAAACCTGACTTTGAGCACAGCGTGGTGCTTTCAGGATGGATTATTGGATAAAGGACATGCTTTCAGGATGGATAAAGACATCAGTATAAGTAGAAAGACCACCAAAAAACTCATCACATCCATGCCAACAGCCTGGCCAGGGCTGGAACTCAATGCAAACCTTTCCTAAGGGACTGAGAGCACTTCCTCTGTTTTCCACACATCCCTTCCTCTCCTGGACAATGCCGGGCACGGCAGGAAAAGGAAGCACATATGGTTTGCACTATGTGAGGGATCCCTGCAAGGAAAAGAAAAAAGGGAGGCTGTGGGCTTGTCAAGGAGCCTCTCACAGCAGGAGTCTGCAACAGGAGCAGGGTTGTGTCTCTTTCCAATGCGTGGCATTATGCAGCCCCAGCCAGTGTCTGCTGACTCCTGCATTTCAGTGGGACTCCAATAAACGCGGTCGATATCCCGTGATATTCCCCTGGGAAATAAAAAAGGAAAAACTACCAGCGTTAGGAGTGCTGGTGATGCAGCAGTTCGTCTTAGCAAGGTGTTTAATGAGATTTCCAATAAACCATCAGCCAGAGGAATGAGACTTTTTCTCTTCTGTGGTACCAGCGCAAGCGGTCACACAATTCATGTGAGAGTCCCCATTTGGGTATCTGCACATCCCATAAAGATCAGCTCGAGACAAAATGCAATTTTGTCTTTAAAAACATTAATGTTGGGTTTTTGTTTATCTGTGGTGCAGCAACGTTGCACTTGTGAAAATAAAACACACGGTCCATCTTCCAAGATTACCATCGTACAAAAACCAGCCTTGGATTCATTTGCTGCCTGCCTGGGGCTGCATTTAAAAATTTGTTATTCCTGCTTGTCCCAGCTGGAGATCTTCACCCATGTCATTCATCCTCTGATGTCAGTCTGCTACTGGGCTACCACAGCCAAACAGCCGAGTCTCATGGAAAACAACACAAAAAACAGAAATTGTGTGTCCACCCTTGGCCGCCCGTGCAAATCCGCAGCCCTGCTAGAAAATGTGCATTGCTGCATCGCTGTCAGCCAGAACCACGGTTTAGAACGGAGAGTGGGAATGTGGGGGGAGAAAAAATGATCGTTTTGAGAGGTCTTGGGTGTCTCTTTTGTTTCCACACTTATTTAAAGTCAATCTGGAGCCAGGTGCCAAACTGGCTGCGGGTTGGGCTGGTGGCGGCTCAGGCAAGCGCCGCTGCCAAAAACTCGATCGGGGTTTTGGCATCGCCACCCAGCAGCAGCTCGGGCTGCATCCCCGAGGCTCTTGTCATCCTAAAACAACAGCTGAGGAAGGAGAGCATCGCAGCCATTCCCTCTCCTACTCCATAAGGCTCCTCGTGGCTGGAATGAGGCGTTTTAATCGAAAAAGCATCTAATGCTCATATTGGAAGCTGCAAAGAGCACTGGGAGCCCGGGGGACAGACTTAAAATGCACCTGCCATGAAGGACAGAAGGGAGGAAGCTGCTCACACACGATTTGGGATGTCAGGATGCAACCCGAGGCTGAGGGGAAAGACAGGAGCCCCGGGCCCAAACCCGTCAGCTCTGCGGGGTCAGCGGGAGCAGGGCAAGGCACAGCTGTGCTCTGAGCGGGGTTATCGCCCCTCAGAGACCCCCGGGGCAGCGGCGGTCGCGGCCCTTCCACACCCGAGACCCCTCCGCACCCGCGGGCGGCCGCACACAAAAGGAGCCCGTTCCCGCCCCTCTCCTATTTAATGACTCCTCGACCAATCAGCGCCAGGGGCGCGGCTAAACCGGGAGGATTGACAAGCCCCGAGACCCCGCTCCCGAGCGCGCAGGAGGGGGCGGGGAGAAGCGCGGCCGCAGCCAATCGCCGCGCGCGGGGGGCGGCTCGGCCAATCAGCGGCGCGGGGGGCGTGTCCCGCCGCGGGGTCAGGCCGGGAGCGAAGGCGCCCGTCGCTCCCTGTTCCTCCCGCTCCGCTCGCGGCCGAGCCTCCTCACCGTGAGATCCCTCCGCCTGCGCGCGGCGGCCGGCGGGTGTGCGCGCCGCTCCGTGCCCCTCCGCCCGGGAGGGATTATTTCCCGCGGTCGCGGCGGCGGGGCGGCTCCGGCGGGGCCGGGGGATGGAGGCACCGGGCGCCGCGCCGGAGGACGGAGGAGCCGCCCCGTGAGGGAGGAACGGGAGCGCAGCGGCCTCCTCGGGCCGCCGGCGGGCGGGGACCCCGCGGCCAGCCGCGCCTCAGCGCTCGGGCCTGCGCCGCCCTCAGCGGGGCCCGGCCCGGCCCTGCCCGCCCGGGGCTGCCCCAGGCCGGGTGTGCGAGCCCCGGCCGGGGCGCGCTCGGCGCGGGGCACCATGGTGGAGAAGCGGTGCCCGCGGCTGCAGCGGGACGGCGTGTACCGCTGGTTCTCCGAGCTGCCCTCCCCGCAGCGCGTGGAGTTCCTGTGCGGCCTCCTGGACCTGTGCATCCCGCTGGAGCTGCGCTTCCTGGGCGCCTGCCTGGAGGACCTGGCCCGCAAGGATTACCACTCCCTGCGCGACTCCGAGATCAAGGCGAACAACCCCGCCGACCTGGGCAGCCTCACCAACCTGACGGACGAGGTGGTGCGCAGCAAACTGCTGGTGTCCCTCGCCCTGCTGGGCTCCGCGCACCGCGAGGCCGCCGGGGTCCTGTTCCGCACCCTCACCCACATCGACTCGGTCATCAACAACTACGGGCTGCAGCTCAACGAGGGCCGCACGGGGGATGAGTTCCTGTTGCTCTTCACCATGGCATCCAACCACCCGGCGTTCAGCTTCCACCAGAAGCAGGTGCTGAGGCAGGAGCTCACCCAGATCCAGAGTCTCATGGCCAGCACCGGCAAGAATCCCAGCACCTCTACCCTCAACACCATGGCAACCTATCCTGGCTGCCACAAGGTGGGTATCCGGCTTTTGGCACGCTGGAATGGCACCGGGCTGTGTCTTCTGCTCTCATTTTAAACCGTGCTTTAGCACGCTGGTGGATGGCAGCTTCAGGGGCTGGCAGCTGGTTGATGATGGGGATGGTCAGCTGAGGGCACAGGGAGAGGATGGATGGAGTTTTTACGAGCTTGTGACATTTCACTGAAAAGGGGTTCGCAAGCAGATCAACAGCAACAATATAAACCTTCCATCCCCGATTGCTTCTCAAAGCATCTGCTGGGAGAACAGTCCTGCTGCATGGGAAACCGGTGATTTAGGAAGGGAAATAAATGCATCTCTGGATAAAAGCATCTGCTTGAAAGCTCCTTCTGGAAGAAGTTGGAAAGGAGGAGTAGCTGTCCAGTGGCAAAGCATCTCGGTGCGACTGGGTTTTGTTTGGACGGGTGTGATGGCAAACATTTGGAGTTGCTGGCGTTAAGCTGAAAGAAATGTTGTCGTTTTCTGTCACTCTGCGTCCCTCGGGTATTGATCCTGGTGTCGGGGTTCACCCTCATTAACTTGCTGTTCTTTCATTCAGTTGCCAGCAGTTGGGCCAGACAGGAACATTTTAAGATGTGCTGTAAGTCATTAGATATGTGGCTGCTTAATTGCTCTCAGCCCGCTACAAATTAGGGAGTCCAAGTGTCTTTCTGCCTGATTTTAACCCGCTTGAAAGTTCAATCTAAGCACCAGCTTAGAGGGTGCTTGTGAGAAGTTAACAGGCTGCAGCCTTTGAGGATGAGTGGATGATGTGTTACCCTGCTCTTGGAAAGGTGGGGAATACCTAAAAGCTGTGTGTTGGAGTAATATCCTGAATAAAGCTGTTTCTGAGGGCTCAGTAGAGATTTCGCTAAGTTGAGCGTTGAATTCCAGACTGAGACAGAAATCTGTGCACAATCTTCCCCTGAATACAAATCCCCTTCCAATTTCATGTTTCTTTAAACACCTCTGCTTTGTACAGTTGAGATGTGTTCAACTTGGTATTTTTCTTATTCTTCCCTTTCTGTCTTGTGCCTGTTTGTAACCTCCTGTAGTAAGGGAAAGAACAAGATATGGGAGAACCATTCAGCTGAAACCTCCATGTGGATAAAATGTAACTGGAAAAGATATTTTACACAGGATGTAGAAGGGTATAATTAAAACCAGAAAAAAGCTTCTTTTCAGCTACTTAACTACTTTCAGCTTCCCTTATTCAAATGATGCAGTGACCCTGGGTTAGGTTGGAAAGGAAATGCTGTAAATCATATCCAAGTTCCCTCAAAATAAGACCAAAAAAAAACCCCAAAAAAAAGCTAAAATCAGGCAGGAAGGTTTTTGAGAGTCTTCTTTCTGAGCTGCAGGATTTATGAACTGAAAAACTCCAGCACTGTTTATGTCAATCTAAGATGGACGGAGAATCCATCCTGCCATTTTTCCTGCCAGCAACAAGGCAGCCAGGATCATTTGCTTTTTCTTTTCTTGTGCTCACTGAAGGGTTGTCTCTTTAAAAAGCACATTTTTGTAGAAATCTGTGTTGAAGAATCTTGGTTGCTAAGTACAGAGTAGTGAGAGGGAACACAGAGGTGACTTTGCCTTCACAGTCTCTGAATGTGCATTTTGTTTGGAGTGATGCAGATTGCCTTAAGATAATTTTTTTTGTTGTTGTTCTTTACTGGGTGATTCTGCTACTTTTAGAGTAAGCAGTTGGCTTAAGGCAGGAGTTGGATGAAGCAAGTGGAAAAAACAATGTCTTTCTCCATTCAGCCCTGTTTAAATATGCACAAATAAATTCCAGCACCGAGTCCTTGTGGTGTCACCAAGTGATGTTGTGACAGTCCTTGTGCTGTAACATCACCTAGAAAAAAAAAAAAGTGGATGTGGAGGGAAAGTGAGTGCCCTGGAGTGCTGCTTTTCCTCCTTGGAGTTGGAGGAGAATTCCTTCCCTGGTGCCAGCACTTTCTCATGGCTCCTGTTGCTGAGCTGGTGCTGGAAGCTGGGTGTTAAATGGGGGAATTCTGCTCCTCTCCCAGCTCATCCTTAAAGGAACTGGAGGAATGCTCACCGTTTGAGGTCCTGAAAAACCTGGGGAAGCTGGGATGGACTTGAGATGGGTTGCAAACAGGGAGTTGTTTGTGAACTGGCTGAGTTATCCTCCAGCTTCCCCTTGGGAGGGTGGGAATGGGTGTAACTCTTGTGTAACTGTACCTGCCCTACTGTTACAATTTCTGATTTCTGGTTAACTTGTTTAGTCACAGAGATGCAACAGAAATCTGCAATCTGCTCTTTGTTCTCCTTGCAGAAACAAATGAGAATATGCTACTTCTGCTTAGCCAGCCCTAGTAAAATATGTCCCAACCTGCTATTAGCTAGAAGTTTTTCCAGAGGATTGGACCTTGCAATCCATCTCCTCTTTCACATTTAACAGTGAAATATCTCAAACTCAAATTGTGTTTTACAGAGAGACGAGACTGAACAGTTGATACAAATTTACTGTAAATATTTCATGAATCCTCAAGTTGATTTAGGGTAGATGAACACAGCTGAAGGTGGTCAGTGATGCAAACTGCTTTTTGCTGTTTGTTTTACTGCCTGCAGTTACTATGAGGAGACTTAAACCAACTGCCCATATATCTTTTTGGGCTTTTTCAGATGCTTCTTGTCTTACCTGAATCTTAACTTTGCAGGGAAAGGTGGCTGTGTCTGGCTTTAAGTAGGTCAGTAATTATTAGATTTATGGTTTCTACCTGATAGTATAAAATGAACATTTTATGAACAGGAGGGAAAATGCTGCCCTGCCTACATTACCTGGGACTCTGTGAGGAGGGAATCATGGAATATGCTGAGTTGGAAAGGACCCACAAAGATCATTGAGTCCAGCTGCTGGTCCTGCCCAGGCCATCCCAGCAATCCCCCCCTGGACCTCCTGGCTCTGCACAACCCCCTGAGAGGAGGGGACAGCCCCAGGTCTGTGCTCAGGGAACAGGGACAGGAGCAGAGGGAGCGGCCTCAGGCTGGAATCAGCAGGAATTTCCCCATGGAAAGGGGCTCAGGGAGGTTTGTGTGCCCATCCCTGGAGGTGGCACCCAGAGCTCTGGGCTGGGGACAAGGGATGGGGCACAGGTTAAACTCAGTGACCTTGGGGCTCTTTTCCACCCTCAGTGATTCTGTGATTCTCTGGAGTGGATGGCAGATGGAAACACAAATCTGAACTTGGACTCTGTGACCTACATGGATGCTGGACATCATCACATGAGTCTCTGCATGGACTTTCCCTCTCAAGAGCTCAACTGTCAGTAGCTCTAAGGACAGAACTTCAGAGCTGGGGAAGTTATTCATGAATCTGTCACTCTGTTTCCTGGAGTTGTTTCATCTCCTCCTTGTGATTGTGCTGTAAAACCAGGGAAATGAGAGAATGCTTTGGTACTCAGCACCTGCTCTGCTGTGACAGGAGCTCTTCAGAGCAGTCAGGGTGATGAGCTGTAGGTTTAGATTAGACATTAGGAAGGAATTTTTGGCTGGGAGGGTGGGCAGGCCCTGGCACAGGGTGCCCAGAGAAGCTGTGGCTGCTCCTGGATCCCTGGAAATGTCCAAGGCCAGGTTGGACAGGACTTGGAGCATTCATGGCAGGGCTGGAATGAGATGAGCTTTAAGGTCCCTTCCCACCCAAAGCATTCAGAGATTCTGTGATGGTGATTCTGATCTGGCTGTGGGGTCAGAAATAGCCACCCTGGGTGCAGTTTGTTTGCACTGAAGTGAAACAAGGGGCAGTGACCCTGTGGTTATGTGGCTGTTTTGGGCTGGTGGATGGGAAGGAGGGTTCTTGCCCAGTCAGCTTCCAAATACTGCACCAATGGCTATTTCAAGTTTATAACATAAGGTGCTATTTTTCACTCATGCTAATTCCATAGGCTCCTCTAAAACTTCCAAAGAACTCAGAGCTGTATATTGGGAGCTATGGAGCTGCTCTGAGGGATCCATTTCAAACACCTTCACCTCTCTGCACTGTTTGTCTCAGGAGTATGAATGGACATAACTCCATTGAGAAATAATCTGATATTTTTATTTCACCAATGGAGTGATGAGTTATAAAAAACCATCACTTACTTGCTGGGTTGGTAGTCAAGCCCTCACAGAGACAGCAGTGCAGCTTTTAGGTGATCTATGTCAGCTGCTTTTATGAATAATTTTTTTAAAGCTTTGTAGGGATAGAATAAATCATGACAAACTTAATTTTTAGCTTCTTTGAGTGTATTTTATGGGTTGAGCAGATGACCATGTTGAGAGCAGTTGCTGGCTGGGATTAGAGGTGTTCATTCACTGGTGTCAGGAGTTGCTGTCTCAGAATGATCTCAGTTCCAAACCACATGAATCCAACCTCAGCAGCTGTAGGGACAGGTCTTGTAGCTTCCAGCTGGTGACATTGCCCAGCCCTCTGTGTCTTTTGCAAGTTCTCTGAGAATTTTTGGGTACTCCAGGCAACGTGGATTCCACACACCTCTTGATATTGCACTTTTAAAATCTGAGGCTTTCCCTTCAGGCTCTTCTCTTACTCATGGTTTCATTTGAAATGTGATAAAATGGTTCAGTCTCAAACCTTCAATACTTTCAGAAATGAGCTTTACAAAGAAAGGAATCCTTGGAAGACAATGATCTTGGGTAGTAACAATATTAATTAGCACCAAATTCACTCTGCCTAATCATATGTTACATGATGAACTTGAATTTAGAAACCTAAAGGAGTTTACTTGGAAAATGCACCATGCACCCAAACATCAGGAACAGAGCAGCCAAAAAAATGTGTTGACCTAATAATGATGATGTTTTTTCCATGAACTGTTTTCCCATTTATTTTTGCACGGGCTGAATGAAGTTTTTGTTTTGAAAGTGCATTCCATTTCCCTTTTTTAATTCACTCTTTTTTCTCCTAATTACCTTGTAACTGTTAGCTGTCAGTGAAGCAACACTGAAGTTGTTTGTGGGATAAAGATTCCTGTTGGAAGGTGTTGGGTGTCCCAGGTCTGAAGTGTTTTAATGGAATCAGGGCATGAGCTGAGATGTGTGTGGAGAAGCAGAGCCACCTCCCAGGCATTCCAGGGGCTGACTTCAAAGGTGAACAGCAGCCTTGTTTGCAAGTGTTTAACCATTTGGTTTAGTGGGTTTATAAATGTTTGAGTTGCTACAACTGAGATCCTGTCACCTTCTGTGACAGTGGGTGCAGCCCTGCCTCTCCCTTCTTCTGTCATCTTTCAAATACTCCACTCTCAATTTACTTGCTCTGGAGTGCTTTTTATCCCTGGAAAAAAAAAAAAAAAAAGCAAATACAGTCCCAAGAACATAGATAAGATTTCTCAGAGCCCACAGAATTTTATTATAGAAATGCTGGATCTAATTTGTAGAACCAAGAAGCACTGTCACACTTGCACTCAAATTTGACTTCAGTCTTGGAGCCAGTTGAATTGAAGCTGTTCCCTCCTGAGCTTTGAAATGGGTATTAATTCAAGCACAAGGATGTTGATCTGGTTCAGGTCTGTGTTTCTTTGCATGGGTTTTGTAATGAGCAAACTTCTCCATTCTTTGCTCTTTTCTCCTGCTGAACTAGAATTTTTCCATTGATTCCATTGGGAGGGATAAACCTTTTACCAGGTGTTCAGTCTAATACAGGGGTTTTGTGAATAGCTCAAGTGATCCAGAAATAATCAGATCACTTACTTAAGAGCAAGATCTTAATTTTAATTACAGACCTGCCAAGTCCTGATGATAAATAGTGAAAGGGAACATTTTCCATGTGTGTTATAAATCCTTCTCCAATATCTTCTTCTTTTATCACCAGAAGTGGAAGAAGGAAGGACATTGAGAGGGTGGAGGGTGTCCAGGGAAGGGAATGGAGCTGGGAAGGGGCTGGAAATCCTGAGGGCTGGAAAGGGGCTCAGCCTGGAGAAAAGGAGGCTCAAGGGGATTTGTGGCTCTGCACAATTCCCTGAGAGGAGGGACAGCCCCAGGTCTGTGCTCAGGGAACAGGGACAGGAGCAGAGGGAAAAGCCTCAAACTGCTCCTGGGAGATTCAGGCTGGATATCAGGAAAAATTTCTTTATTTAAAAGGTGCTCAGGTATTGGAATGGGCTGCCCAGGGAAGTGATGAATCACCATCTGAGGAAATGCTCCAAAAACGTGTGAATGTGGCACTTGGGGACGTGGTTAATGGTGATCATGGTTGGACTTGGTGTCTCAGAGGTCCTTCCAAGCTTAATAACTCTGTGCTTCCATGACTCTGAGCACTTTTATTACACTCAAGCCATTACTTAAGTGAATATTGAGGAGGGGAAGGAGGGAGAAATAGAATTCAGTGGATTTGTGACCTGGCAGATAATTTCTTTGTGAGTTGTTGCAGAAGAGCAGGGGTGGTTGGCTTTTGGTGGCATCAGGGTCACATTTGTACACCTGGGGTGTAGAGCAGCAGTGCCTGTTCCAGGGTCTGCACAGAAACAGGGATTTATTTTAATTTTGAGGTGGTTTGAATGATTGATCTGTGAAATTCAGATCTGACAAGTCCAGTACCTCTATGGTAGATTTATGTTCCTGTTATTAACAGGGCTCACAATCCTTTCAGCAAAGGGGTTTTAGTGGAAGTGAGTCTATAAAATCCAGCCCAGACTTATTTTGGTCCATCTGTTCTCCTGAATTCATAAGAAGCTTTGGAGCAGGTGTGTGATTGTCCCATGGTGTTTAAGTACCACATGCCTCATTTCATTCCAGAGAATCTCCCAGGACAAAACCATCTGATCCATTATCCATTATCCCATTTCCCTGTGAATTGCCTCTTCACCCTTTGTGCTCCTCCTCTAGGAGAAAAGGTGTATTTTGTAGCTGTTGAAACATGGAGGCACCTGGCTCTTCCAGCTTATTTGGACTGTTGGAACTGCTTGAATTTTAACACAGCTGCATCCACATCCCAACAAAGCAGCTAAATATGTGTAAATTTAATACTGCCTATGTGGAAAGTGAGAGGGGGTGTTTGTGAGCACCTCTTAAACATCCTCATGGAAGAACCTGAACCTTCCAAAGGAGAAGGTTGGAATTCTTCTGCTGGAAGAACAGTCAGGTGTTTGGATATGTGAATAAATGCAGGAGTGCTGCCTCAGGCAGTGGTTTCACAAGACTGGCTTGTGGAAGGTGTTTGCTCAGTCCTGCCCCTCCTGGCTTGTCTCTGTGGATTTGGAATTCCAGATCCCTGCATTAGCTGCTCTTGTCTCTGACTTGATGGTGTCAGACTGACAGCTGAGTGTTAGCAATTTTAATTCAAATTATTTCAAAACCTGAGTTTGCCCGCGAGAATCAGCCATGTCCTTGCCATCAAACTCCTCCTGGAGCCTTGTTGCCAACAGGATTGCACCATGTTAAAGACCTTGGTGTTAACCTCAAATAAGCTGCTGTTAATACTCAGTAATATGAAGCTGGCAGGACAGGAGTTGAATGGTTTTACCCCCTCCAGTCACTGTTCCAATTCCTGAAGTCTCTCATATGTGTTACCTGCTCCTGGAGGGCAGCTTATAACTAAAAACCCCTTTTTTATAGGAGAATTCAAAAGTCAGGATGGACAGAAAGTTCTCTGTGGGACTCTCAGTTTGCAATTGGCCATTGTTGAAAACATGGAAAAGTTTTCCTGTGTGATCAATGGGAGAATGTGTTTGTGTGGCTTGGAGCTCCAGGACCTCACTTAATTCACTCATTTGCTCCTATGTGTTGTTTGTTTGCTTTTCCTGTGAAATACATGACCTAAATTTCTTACCTCACCAGGTATAGAAATCCATATTTTGTTCCCTCAGATCCTGTATCATTGTTCCATGTGTCCATAGTGCTTTGGGTAGTGACTGTGTTGAGGTTTTTTTTAATATTTTTGGCTCCACTTCAAACTAAGTCAGCAAATACTTTGCTATTAAACCATGTATTTTCTGTGCTCTGTTTATTTTTCAAAGGAACAGATAATTGCTGTTTTGGTAAAACTCTGACCACATTAAGTTTGACTCCTATCAGTCCTGTTATTTTTATGAAAGACTTTGCTGTATTCAATGTTAGCAAAACTAACAGTTACCCAGCTTCCCAGATTTCCCATTTTCCATAGTGACTTTCCCTGGCTGGGACAGAGCCACTTGAGGCAGCAGTGGCTGAAAGAGCAGCACCACCTGTGGGGAGTACATGGGTTTATTTTTTATTTGGGGTTTGTTTCCTGTGTGCTTTTTAATGGCTTGAGAGCTTAGGAGAGTTTCTAGAGTTTCCAGGTTGGAAAAGACCTTTGAGACCATCAAGGCCAACCTGTCACTGCACCCTGAGGGAAAAATGGTTGGATTTGGATGACAGGTGAAATTAGAAAAATGTGATAATGGCAAAATTCTAGCAGTGAATTGTGTCCCCTTGGCATGTTTGTCATCAACCCCTGGGTCAAAGCTGTTGTTTCTGTTCCTAGTAATTCCTGGGGGTGAAGGATTTGAGGGCAGCATTTAGGGATCCTCCTGAATAATCTGTGTTGGGAGGGATCCAATTTTCAGTGGTGATGCCAGTTTTGATCCTGTCATCATTACAGTGGAGAATGAGGCAGAGAAGATTTCACTCTGAGCCTCAGTCACCAAGCAGTGATCAATTTTCTTTGTTATTTTCAGTTGTGACTTTAACTTGAAATGCAGGAGACAGCAGGGATTGCATCTGGAAAATCAGAAGTCCATCTGTGAACCAGATGCTTTGCTGTGGAGGGAGCAGATCAAAGGATCCCAGGATCATCAAGGTTGGGAGAAACCTTCCAAAAAAGTTCATCTCTCCAAGCCCCTGCCCTGGGCAGGAGCACCTTCCTCTAGAGCAGCTTGCTTCAATCAAAGATGCAACATTAGAGTGGAGTCAAAATAGTTTTAAAGATCTTTTCTGCACCCACTTGTAGCTTTTAGAGGCATTGAAGGAGCTTTCAGGCCACTGTGGTGTGGAAGGAATTCCTGAAACTATGGAGAGGAGCAGCAGAGGGTTTTCCTTCTCCCTGGCTGCTCTGAAAATGCTGTGCTGGGGTAAAATCAGGCAGAATATTTAACTCTGACCTTGCTGCTAGTTTTCATTGCCCTTTATGGACTGTTTCTGCTGATGGTCTCAAGTAATTTCTGTAGAAAAATCCAGTCTTTTATTCAAAGGTCTAATGCTGTTCTTTCTTAGACCTTGAATGATTCATGTTTGTTTTTTTTTTTTCCTGCATTTATAAAATGTCACTCCTGTGGTTTGTTATGATGTATGGCCTGAACATTCCTGGTTCCTGTGATGCCAACTTATCCATCTTCACTGTGGCCTGTTACTGCCTCAGCACACAAGCCTTGAACAGTTCTGGAGCTGCAGATGTTTATTCCTTAATGGCATCTTGGCTTTCTCAGAGATGTTACAGCCCCTAAAAGGTCCAAAGCAATTTGCTCCCTGCTTCTCTCAACCTTTATCTCCCTTGTTCTTTATTCCATATCCAGGTGCTCCTGAGCAGCTGTTTGTGCTGAGCCCAAAGCAGGGATTTCAGGAGTGCTCAGATATGGAGAATTCTCCTTCCTGAATTTACTTGATGCTGAATTTCTGCAGCTGAATTTGGACAGGTCTTTCCTGTCAAGCTTTTCCCAGTGTTTCTTTCAACCCTCCCAGGACAGTATCTCCTGCAGTTCTGAGCTGATGGGTTATTGTTCCTCTGTTTGGCTTGGCCTCAAGTTTGAACAAAAATAAAAATAAAAAGAATAATAATAAAAAAAAATACTGTTACTATTTTGGAACCGAAACTTTGATTTGCAAACCACTTTTCATTATTTCACTTTCCCTAAACAAATCCAAAGCGTTTCAGTATCGTGGTGTTTAAGTCAGTGGAAAAAATGATTTCAAAATTTGGAATGGAAGCTTTAAGCAGTGGGATTCAGTGGTTCTAACACCATTCAGCTCCCTAACAAAGTGCTCCATTTGGAACTAATCAGAGCTTTGTGATTTTTCTAGGCCAATTTGGAACTGCTTTGATGTGAGATGGGATCAGATAGTATGAGCTCAGGCAGACAAGACATATGGGCTAAATTAATCCTTAGCAAGTCTAGGAAAATTAAATCTTTATGGAAAAAAAAAATGGAGGTTATGTAGAAACAAAATGCAAATTATAAGCTGCACGCGATGCTGCTTGTAAGGAGAGTGGAGAGGAGGGAATACAAGATAAGAGGCAATAAATTGTAACAAACTGCTTGTTCAGAGATTTTTCTGGAGCTGTGTGGCTGCTCTTACTCAGCTTCAATCATTCTGAGTGTTTATATTTCTGATTATTCTGAATATTCAGAAGCTGGTTGGCCAGGATAAGGCAGCCCTGCTGGAGCTCCTCTGTGCTGTCCCTTTGCCAGGAGGATGGTGCTCAGCCCTCTGGAACTTCCTCCCAGCAGCCCTGGGCTGGAGGGAGACTTTAATGAGCTCCAGGAGAGAGGCTGTGGGAGATAAGCTCAGCTAAAGACTGACTTTGGCAAAGGAAATTTAAACTCTTCCCCATTCAACTCCTGCCAAGCTGGGAGTTTAATGCTTGGTCTAAGGGAAAGCTTGGTGTTAAGTTTTGTTATTGGTGGGAAGCTGTGCTGAAGTAATAGTGTATAATTACATAAATAGAATACTTTTGCATTTATATATATATATAAAATAAGCTTTTTAATTTTTTTTTTTATTTTAAGAAGTAGTGCTGAAAATGAAAGCAGCTACCTGTAACTCTTTTTTTTTTTTTTTTTTTTTTTCCTGACACCCATCTGCCATTCTGGATTGATTTCTTTACACATAGAAGCCTTTTTATGGATGTCAAGTATACAGAGCTTTTACTTGTTCCACTGCCTTAAAGTGTGTATAAATCTATAAATGTCAGTCTTAAAATGGAGCTTACAATGGGTAATTGTATGGAGTGGGGCTGTGCTATTTCTGACTTGCATTGTGTGTGCTGACTGATGGCAACATGGGATGGGAGGGTGTGCAAAGGATTGTTTTCAGCAGAAATTGTCCCAGCTCAGGGCACTGTGTCAAGTTAACATGGTCTGAGGGAACCTTTTCCCCTTGCAGGGACCTGCAGCTGCTGGTTTTCAGTTTCCCTGAGTGAAGGAGAACTAATTTTGTTTATGGCAAGATGCACGTTTTTCTCCTGTGATTTGTGCTGGGCTAAAATCCACATGGAATTCTAATTACAGCTCTCCCTACCAGCAGCTCAGGTTGATTCCAGATGTAACAATTGATTTTCAAGTCACACAGTTACTCTGAGTAGTTACTGAGAGTGTTTTTTGTTGCTCTGGACTCCTTCTTTAAAGTATCTTTTCCTCTTCAAGGTTCTTGAACCCTTTTTTGTTTTGATGCTTCAACCTTCTGCTTGGATGTTGTTAGTAGAGAAGTTTCCATTGAAATATGATCATGGCAGGTTATTAAATGGCAAAGACAAGAAAATCAGGGTTTTGCTAAGAATTTTTTCATTGCAATCTGTTGTGGAAATGCTTGGGAATGCTTTGAGTCTCATCCATGGCATTGGGATAAGGGAGAGAGTGGGAAGAATGAAACAGAGGAACTCCTGGCTTAAGATAAAGACAATTTAATAGGGAAAACATAAGCCACAGATTGCAAGCAAAGCAAAGGAATCCATCCCCCATTTCCCATGGATGGGCAGGGTTTGACCCTCCCATGGAACCTCATGGTGACTGGGAAGAGTATTGGGGTCATGAACATCCCCAGATTTTCATACTGGGCACGATGCCACAGGCCTGGAATATCCCTGGGGTCAGCTGTGCTCAGTTGGCTGCTCTTGTCCCCTTCCCAACCCCTTGTCCCTTCCCAGACCCTCTTGTCCCCTTCCCAAACCCTCTTGTCCCCTTCCCAGACCCTCGTGTCCCCTTCCCAGACCCTCTTGTCCCCTTCCCAGACCCTCTTGTCCCCTTCCCAGACCCTTGTGTCCCCTTCCCAAACTCTTGTCCCCTTCCCAAACCCTTGTGTCCCCCCAGCCTCTGTGCTGGTGCAAAACATCCCTGAGTTACCCTCAGCTTCCAGCACAAACCCAAACCAGCCTCACACCAGCTACCATGAAAAAAATTAACTCTACCCCACCCAAAACCAGCCCAGTGACATAACACAAAAATGACATTTTCCAAGAGCACTTTACCCCAAATTTTCTGGTGGAAAAGTTCAAATCTGTGGTGTGCAGAGGTTAAAGGTCTTCCAATCTCTCTCTAATTGACTGCTGGGTGACTATTGTTTAAAAAAGAATTATGCTGTAAGTAGCTTTTTAGATTAGCCAAGATAATCTCAGTTTGTGAATAGCTGCTGACTGAAAGCACTTCCCTGAACTGTTACTTGGGGAATATCAGGAGTAACACCCTCATTTTAAGAGAAGCCAACTTCTCCTGAGTGCCTTCCCAGGGGATCCCTCACTCCAGAGAAGGTGTGATGTTTGTGTGTTCCCTCCATTTATTTTAATGGATTTTTGTTCTTTTCTTTTCCAGGTCACTCCAAGGTCAGAGACCCCCATCAATAGTGTCAGTAACAGTTTGGAAAATGTGCTCCACACATCCACACATTCCATGGAGGAGTCACTACCCAAGAGGCCTTCAGGGAAACACTCCAAAGGTGTGTCCTTTTCCTCAAGCCTGCTTCCATCCCTGCTGATGCTCAGCTTTATTTGCCTTGGGATTGGAGGCTGGAATTCTGCTGGGTTGGCTTGGACAAAAGAACTGACAGAAGGGTTTGTAGGAAGTGTGAGTGTATCAGGGAGAAATGACCAGTGAAAAGGAATATCCTGATTTTTTTCCATTGGAATAAGCAAGAAGGTGCTTTGAGATCCCTTCTTTTGAAATAGCAGCTTTGCTCTCAAGAAATATTCTCCAAGTGGGTATCTTGGATATTCCACCTCTCAGCAGGTTATTTCTTGGATAAACATATGGTGTTGAGTGTTGCTCAAAGGGAAAAGGCATTTAAACAGTTTGACTGCCACTTCCACTTTTCTCTTGCTTTCCCAAGTGGGAAACTGAGTGAAGAAAGGTGGAAGATAGGAAAGAAATCTTGCACCTTTCCCTGTCACAAAATCAATCTGGTTTTTGTAATGCTGTATTACATGCTGACCTGGCTAAAAACTGGGCTTAGCAAATCAGGGTTAATTATTCCATTTGCACACTCCAGGCTGTCATTGCAAATATAAAAATGTCCAGGCTAAAATGTGACTAACAGTGTTTTTATTTAATGCATTAAAATAAATCAGTGGTAAATGAGGAAAGTCTTTGCTCTTTGTGCAGAACAGCTTTTGTGAGCCCTGTAGGGCAGAGTTAATCAGGGGAAATATCTGCCCTCATATGTTCCCTTCAAACATCATTAAAAATATTGTCAGGCACCATGTAAATTTTTTTTTTATTTGGAATTTGTTCTGATTTCTTCTGTGCCACTGCCTTCCTACAGAACTTTTACAGTTTGATATCACAGAAATTCAAGAATTTCAAACCACATCTTCACTCAGAGGATCTGGTACAGCTCAGAAAGGGTTAAACATCCCAAGAAATGTTGACTTGCCTCCACCAGCCCTCCTTTTCTGTGCCACACTCTCTGTAATCCCAGAAGTGTCAGGAGCAGTCATTTTTTACAGCACAGTAATGCTGGAAGTAGCCATTTCTCCAGCTGTAAAAACCATCAGGGTAGAAGAAAAAGCAGCACTAAGCAGAAGCATGGCTGGGTTTGTGGCTTTCATCTGATTAAAAATAGGACAGGGTTCAACACTGTTTTCATTTGTACTCAGTGATTGCTATTCCAGTACCATATATGCTAAGATTAGTCACAGTAGGCTGTGAAAATTAATTAGGTTTTGCTCTGATCTGTTTTTCTCTTGTAGGATACCTGCCTGGTGTTCAGTTTAATTTACAGACTGCCTCAGTGATGGTTGGGAAAAGGGGGTGTGGATCAAACACTGCTATGCTGCTTCCTGCTTCACCAGCAGTGGTGAATTCTCCTTGATGTCTTGGGCTTCTGTTTCTTCAGCTTGGAGTGCAATTTAGATTATTTGCCACCTGAATCAACTGTTCCTGACTTATATTCTTCATTTTCATGGCAAACACAGGTCTCCTTTTAGCAGGACCCACCAACTTCTTAACTTGGAGCACATAAAATTGTCATGAAAGCATGGGATGGTTGCTTTTCATGTTGTTATTTTTTAGTGAGCCTGGTTTCAAACAGCTTGACAGGACAGGATTTCTCTCTAGAAGTAATGAGCTGCCCAAGGTCATCATTCCTGTCCTGGCAAAGCCCTGGAGCTGGAAGTGTCTCAGTTAAAAAGGCTGGAGCTGAAACATGAGAAAGACAAGAAAAATGAGGAAGGTGCAGTATTTGTTGTGCTTAGCTGAATTAGAGGCAGTTTGCATTAACCCAGGGAATGTTTTAATCCAGATTTGGAGAAATGTTAGTAATTTATTTACTCTCCCCAGCTGAACAGTGACTGGGGTTGTAGTAGCTTGGACCTGAAAGCTCTCAGTGACTGTTTTTTTCCTTAATCCACCACTTTTGGCATCAAATATTTGAGTTTCTCCATGGGAAAGAGGCAGGAAGAGAGGAAGGAGCCTCTCAGTGCAGTGTGTGCTCCTGGAAGGGGGAGCTGGGAATGCTCCTACAGCTTCATGCAGGGACTTGTCAAATACCTGGGAATAATTTCACCAGAATTGTGCTGCCTCAGGAAATGAATTTCTAGCAGGAGTGTCAGCCTGAGAAGTGCACAGACCTTTGCTTTTACCTCAGAGCCCAGCTCACTGTGGGAGCACTGTCAGGCATTAAACCAGAAATTATGGAATGATTTGGATTGGAAAGGACCTTAAAAATTGTCTGATTCCATGGGCAGGGACACCTTCCACTGGCCCAGGTGCTGGATTCATGCTGCAATACCCAAGTTGAGAGTGGAGACCAGCAAACTCCTGGTTTTTTATTAAAATTCCTCCATTTTTTCCTGCTCTTTCTCCAGGCTAAGCCCCTTTGTGTACATATCAGTGGTAAAAGGGGATAAACCAGGTTGACATTGCTTCAAAGTGAAAGTTGTGGCACTGGGAAGTTCTGTACCTGCTGACATAAATATTTTGGGGATCTGTGCTCTATCTGGGCTTTTCATTTATAAATAAAGCTTAAAAATTGGCCCTGTACAAGTTGAGAAAGAAATCCAGCTGGGTTCTGACAGAAAGATGTGGAGCTCTCCTGACATCCAGCAGCTGCAACATGCTCTGTGAATTGTGCTTTTTATTCCTGTTTTGACCAGTGATTTAGGGCTGTTCAAAGCTGTTTCCATGGGTGTGGAATTGTTTTAACTGGAGGTAACTTTGGGAAGTGGAGCTTTCCCTCTTCTCAGGATCTGGCTGTTGTGCTGGAAGCTG
Source organism: Erithacus rubecula (assembly GCF_903797595.1). Lineage (NCBI taxonomy): Eukaryota > Metazoa > Chordata > Aves > Passeriformes > Muscicapidae > Erithacus > Erithacus rubecula. Next base: position 2,045,404 of record NC_136664.1, read on the forward strand.
CAGTCAGGCTTGTTCACAGGTTTTGAGGCACTGACAGATCTCCCTGGTCAGGCAGAACAGAGATAAACACAGAGATTCTTGGGTTACATATAATTAAAATTCCAAGAGGGATATGTTGCTTTCTATCTCTCTTCCCACTGTTCCTAGAATGTAGTCTGGTTTTAATAATGGTTTTAACACCATTTGAACAAACAAATTCAAATAAAGGTTGGGCATTTTTTTGTCTCCTAAGCCCTTCCTAGTAGCAAAGCAGTTAAAAAAGTCACGAGTTAAATTGCTTTTCACTATTTTGTTTTGCAGGCAATCCTCTGCTGGTAGCAAAGGGAAATTCAGGAAATTCCATTTTTATTCCAAAGTTCAGGAGGAGCTATGTGACCCATGGGAAGCCTCGTGCACAGAGCTAATTTTTAACAAGCCTGTGGATGTAGAGTTGGGGTAATTCCCAAAAGAGAGTAGTTATTGGTTATCACAGCTGACTGAAGAATCAGCTTATGTTTATTTGTTCAAAAAAAAGCCATAGGAATTTTCCATGCTCCAGAGATGTTGTTAATTACTCTTTTACTGTAAGGTTCCAAGGATTTGGCCATTAGGTGGATAGCAGTGGAGGCAAGTCCTGCTCTCTGCATGTGGCATATTTTAGCAATGTATTAAACATGCTCAGTGACCACAGCATGTTTTCCAAAAGCACAGAGGAATGAAGTGCATTAACCAGATGTTGAAGTGCAGAACAAAAGCAGCTTTATAATAAAGACAACATAAGTTACAAACATCCCAGGACAGAGACTGTGCAGGTTTCATCCTGTCCCTGCTCTCAGTAAAATCCTGATTTGTCACAGCCTCTGGGTGAAGCTTCCTGCACTGGAGGTTTAGAAGTTGCTCATCCCTGATCTGACCTTTTACAGGTGGCACTTCCATGTCCCTCCCCAGAGCAGCCTGGACAATAATTTCCTCAAGTGAACAAGTCTCAATTTATGCAGAGTGACAAAACTCTCCTATTCTTGTGTTTCCTGTATATTATCTTGCCTTTCCACTGTTGCCACACAAAACCCTCCAAAATTGTCCCCACGCCAGCCTGATTTCAAATGAGGCAACTGTTGAAATCTGATCCTTCTAGAGTGAAGCTGAATCATAATTCTTGCAACACAGGATCTAAGGATAGGCACAAACTGCTTCTGGAGAGTGAGGAGTAAAGCTTTGAGATGGAAAATGGGGGCAGGAAGTTTTATTCTACAATCTCTTCTCCATTTAGCTCTGCTGAGCACAGGGAAACCAATTGCTTAATTGAAGGGATCCTCTGAGTGCACACACAGAGCCTTGATGTGTCCCAGACTTGGATAAATACATGGAGCAGCACAGGGCTGACTGGATAAAAGTCTATGGATGTGAAGGAAAGCAAGCTCTAAGTGCACCTTAGGAATATATTGATTCAGTTTGCAGTCAATATTAGGGTGTAAATCCATCCCTGTTTGCAGATTGCTGCTGAGCCCAGCTGGGTTGTGCTGGTTGTCACGTGCAGCAAACGTTGGGATCTGGATTATTTCATGACAATAGTTAACAGCAATGTGTGATGTCAACCTCCCAGAACTTCTCACCACTATTTTGCCTCTCTGTTTTCCTTGGCAAAATGTGTTTGTACAGTCTTGCACCTTTTTTTTTCTCTCCCACTTCCTTGACTCATTCTTTTTCCATAAGCAACCAGGCTGCAGGAGCTCTCCCAGTTTAATGGCCATCCAAAGCCTTTTTCTCTCAAAATGTTTGACACCAGTCTGCTGAAGGCAGGCAGAAAATACAGGGGGAAGAAAAAAACCCTCTGAAATCTGTTTTGTTCAGGTCCAGACTTCAGACTGCCTTGTTCTGCATCAGTTGTGGAGCTGGATTATTCTATTTTTAAGTAACTGCATCATCTCCAACAATATTGGGTCAACTACTGGTAGGGTAGGGCTTAAAGAAATATTTAGGCTATGATAATCCTTCAGGAAAAATCTCCCTCTCCCAACTGTATATAATTTTTCAGCTGTTTGTGTATGTCCTTGTTCATTTTCCCTCTGAAGGGAGAGCTCTGCTTCTAAACTTGAGCAATGTAGGTTGAGATCACACACCAGGCACTGCATTCCTGACCTTCTGCCTCTGCCACACCAGTTGGTTGAGGAGTATCAAGTATTTAGAGAGAATTCTAGAAGTCAAACCCAAGGATTAGTGTGCTCCAAAAAAAAACCATGTTTTGATGTTGCATATTTTCCCCCTTGCTAGAAGATCATTGTATGTTAAGGAATTTTTTGATGATGCATAAATCACGTTGCTCAATCTGGAGTTGGGAGTTCAGTTCAGGTTGGAGGTTTGATTTTTGCAATAAAGACAGTACTCATGTCTAGGATTTAAAAAAACATCAGAAATGTTGCATATCACATCAAGTTTTTATTTATCAATTGTTCTCTGCTTACAGAAGGCCATTTTATGTCCCCAAAGCCAGGGTTAGTGGGTTGTTGTAGAGCTGGGAGTGGAGCTTCTCACTGCTGGGGCTGGGCTCTGGCAAATTGATGCTGTCAGCTGTTAATAAGTGAACTTTTCTCCTCTCTCCAGGCTGCCATCAGTATTTCTTTGTCACCCTCATTGCCTTGTCAGGAGAGATCTGGATTGCTCTGGCAGGGTAGAAGGACAGGAGGGAGCAGGGACATCCTCACTGGATGGGAAGGTGGCTCCTGGCTGCCTGCCCAACCTGTCACAGCCTTTTGTGCAAATCTGAGAGTGCTCCTGGCTGAGCTTTGGAATCCATGGCCCCCATTCCTCCCCTCTGTGCTCCAGGTCACTCCTTGGTGAGAGCTGCAGTGGAAAGGGATGCTCTGTGTTCACCAGTGCCTCTTGTTGAGCTCCATCACAGAGCTTTCTTCTATTTCCTCTGAGCAGCTTTAGTTGTGTCTGCACCATCTGCCTTGATCCCATATTCCCCTAAAATAATGGATATCAAACATTTAACCTGTGGGCCTTACCCTGAAGCTGCTGAGTGATTCTCTAACTTTGGCTTGTTTGGATTTTCTGCCTGTTTTTCCTCAGTAAGGAGGTGGAATCACTCTGCTTGGGCAGCTGTTGGTCCCTTGCTAATTAACTGCTGAGCTTCTTGATTAAATTCATTCAAATTTGACAAAACCACTTAGAGATTTTATTTACAGTGGTGTCTGCATAGAAGAGACTCATTCATGCTTCTTCCAGGAGAGGTGAGAACAGCTGAGGTAAGCCTGGATCTGTGGGAAATAAGGTTTTGTTTCTCTCCTTGGGAATCCATAAAATCCCAGAATTTGCATTGGAGGAGACCTTAAAGCTGATTTTATTCTTCCACTAGCCCAGGTCACTCAGTGCCCCATCATTCATCTTATTTTTATTTATCCTTATGTTAAGTAAAGATTTGTGTGCTGGGCAATACAATTTCCTTATTAAACATTAAGAAAGGAGCAGTTTTCTGCTACAATAGGATTTGTAATAGTCTGTTCAGTTTGGCTTCAGTTGGGAGTTGGATGATATTTTTATTTATAAATTATTTAATCAAGCTACTCAGAAAAATTTTAAATTCTAAGAATAGGATGCTGGTAAATCCAGCTGTGCCAAGGATTTTACCTCTCTGTAACACAATCCTCAGGCACATTCCTGGTTTTGGATAAGGACAACTGTGAGATTATAAACTAATATTTAATATTATTTGCCTTTTTTTCAATGGCTCTCTCAGGATAGGATGTGCATTCCTGGAAGGATTCTCCCATTTCCATATCTTTAGAGTCCTAGAAGTGCCTTTAGTGGCACAGAAGTTGTTAATGAAGGTGAAATTAATGGTCATTACCTCAACAGCTCTGGAAGCAGCAGCATGACCTTCTCCCTGTAATGGAAACAACAAAGCAACTTCAACTTTTAATTAAAAAAGCATTAAATGGTGAAAAACAGTTTTTTCCTCAGATCTTAATGGCAATGGCTTCACACAGCCCATCTTCTGAGGCAGAAAAAAGGTGTTGGGAGAGCTTTTCCTGTGGTGGAACTAATGCTTAAACTTGCATTTTTATTGAAAATCCTTAATTAAAGGCAGGAGGTGAAATTTGAAATTTCGGAAATTACTGAAGGTTAACAAATATATAATTCAAGACTGGGAAAAAAACCAAAAAAAAACCCCAAGAAGGTGCATTTTAACTGCTGATTTTTGCCTCCTGGCAAATTCCTGCTGCAACCTGAAGGGAAATGGCTCAGTGGGGCTGGACATTGCTGTGTGTGCTGCCTGCAGATGGAAAGAGGGATGTGAGAAATGCTCAGAAATGCTCAGCTGTTCCTGCAGAATGCAGCACCCTGGAACATCTGGGAATTGCTGAAATAACCCATTTTGCTGCCATCTTAAAACAGGAGCATGCAAGAATTTAGGCAAGAATTTAAAATAAATGGCTTGCTTATCCTACCTAGGCCCACATAACCCTTAAATTGGATAAAAATTGGCACTTTAGGGAAGAAAATCAGAGTGATTCACACAAATTCCTAGAAATCCAGCACATCCCTGCCCATTTTACATACTGTCACCACTGTACTAATGACTAAATGGCAATTTTCTGCTGCATGTCATGCTCAGGAAGCTTTTACAGCTGGTTAGTTGTAAATGTTCCTTCCCTTAACAGTTTATTCCTAAATCCCCCCCATTTTCCAAAGCATATTTTTCATTTCCATCTACCTTTCCATTTAGATGAATTCTTGCCTCCAAAAGTTGAGAGTAATGGGCTTAAAGTACAATAATTTTCTCAATAGGTAGCTGGAGTTTTTAGAGGTATCTGAATGTATAAGTTAAAAATGGTGTCATCTCTCATATAGTTTTGGGTCCAGACCTGCAAATTTCAGGGTATTTAAAATAAATCTAAGGTTTTCTTGCTTGCCTTTGATGTCAGCATTAGAATTCTCACTGGGGGCTTTTCTCTGCAGACATGGGAGGTTGTGATATTTGGAAAGAGAATGCAGCAGGGAAAAGACAGCAAATCCTGTAGGGCTGGAGAAATGGGTGATCTTGGGAATTGGAAATAATAAATAAGTGAAATTGGGGCTGCAGTGAAGCAGGGAGGGGATTCTTCATCAGGAACTGGAGTGACAGCTTTAAGGTCCTTTCCTACCCATTCCATAATAGCAAAGAACAAATCTGAGAAGAGTCAAAGCAGTGGAATTCTGTCCATTAATTCAGTTATTTTTGGGGTTGTTTAAAGGAAGTTGTGTTCTTATGTTTAATGACATCTTAATGTAGTTTTGATAAATGGCATATGTTGGAAAATGCCAGAGCAGAGCCTGATCCTGGGACCTGGACAAAGAGACTGGAGAGCTGCTGGGGAAGGGAAGCATCTGGAGCTGTTCTTGGATTGATTTTTGGGACTAAATTGAGAATGAAATGTCATTTGTGGATTGCAGCCAGTGGGAACTGGGAGAAGTTTGAGGGATGATGCTCCCCAAACCCATAGGGATGTCCCTTGTCCTTCCCTACAGCATTCCATGGAATTGTGGATCTGATCCATGTGCTTGATCTGTTCCTTTGTGCCACACAAGTAGAGGAGACAAATAGTCAACTTTGGCATTGTTTAGGTGCTCTGAATTTTCATTTCTAATTTCATTTTCTCTTGTTCTTTTAAGCTGAGGAGTCACAGGCTGTAATTATGCAAGACAATGGTTTTGATTAAAGTAAATTTTCTTCCTTGGGAGCACAGAAATGCTAAGCTAAAAGGTTAATGTTTTATTTGCTTTCTGGCTTATTCTTTTATCTCTCCCTGGAAAAAAAAAGGAGAGGACTTGCTGTGCTGCACAACTTCCCTGCCTGGAGTGGATGCATTTCATCAGTGGAGGGTGTGGGTGCTATTTTTAACCATCACTCAGAGGGGCAGCCCTGCTAAAATTACATCATTAATATCCCCAGCTGAAAGGAAATGGCAGAAAACACAACAGGGCCTTTGGAGTTTCTCCTTATTGTGTTTTCTACTCCTGTGGGTGAATTATTCAAGGTGTATCATTCCAGCAGAGTTGTTTACAATCAGCCCCTTGTAAACAGGCCCAAGGAAAATGTAAATAAGTGAATTTGCCTGCAAAACCAGCAGGTATGAGATAAGTCTCAGTGGCTTGGAGAGCTCCTAGTTTGTATTCCTGCCTGTCCCTGTTATTAAAGAGTTCAGGGATTTGCTGGATATCCAACTACTGCAAAAGAAGTTGGAGATCTAAAGCTTTAAACATGGAATTTTTCTAGAAGTGGGCTTTGTTTCATTCTGTAGGCCCTGCTAAAGGATCTGCTGGTGAGTCTGGAGATTCAGGGATTGGAGATTTTTAGTGGATGGGGTCTGATTTTTTTTCCATTCTGTTTAGCTCAGTTTCTGGGCATTCTCATTGCCCTGGCAAATATTCATAAAATCTACTTTGGGCTTTTCCTCTTGTATTTGCTCCATAGATGTGTTACAGTTGTCCAATAGTTGTGTAGTGTCTCCAAATCAGTTTAACTGCTGAATTGGAGCTTTCCTTCTGGCTCTTTGAGTCACTGGGCAAATCTTGTCTGGGATCCAGCAAATAGGAACAATGAGTTGTACAGAAGTAGAAAAGGGAACAAGAATATTAAAGCCTGAGAACAGAGACATGAAAATTGCCACAAAAGGGGAACCTCTCAGAAGTGGCTGTGCAGGGTATTTGTTCCTCACTGAACTGAGTGAATGCATTTGTGGCTCTTGGCAAGACTGTCTGTACTCAAGGATTTTTCTATTCCACATGAGTCCCTTAGTCTGGTGTTTTTACATGGCGTGCTAAGAGAATTTGTTGTTGTTGTTGTTAACAAGGCTATATAATTCCTTAGAAAATAAAAATTGAAGCTGCTATAAAATGACTTTGTCCTTGCTGCTCCTCCTTGTTATTGCAGCCTTAGTCATGAGTTTCCAGTGCTGAGCCTGGTCTCAAAAATGCAGCAAACAGCACGTGCTTATTTACAGGAGCATTAAAGCCTGCTGGCCTGGAGCAGCCCTTCCAAAGCAGGCAAGCTGCTCACTTCATCTGCCTTGGAGTCTGAAATGCTGCATTTTCTCTGCACTTGGAATCCCTTCTGTGGGTAGGGGCAGGAATCCTTGGAGCCATCTGATCCCAGGGCTGGGGTGTTTCAGCAGCAGGTGCCCTTGGAGCCAGGGCACGTTGGCTGAGCAGCTGCAGCCTCTCCATGCCGATATATGGTTACAATCTGCAGCCTCAGGCTGCAAAACAAACCCCCTGTGCTGGCAGAAATGTATAGTTATATATGGAGCACTCTGCACTCCTCAAAGCCTCACTGGGTGCACTTGGGGTTGGGCTCTTGCAGGGAGGGTTGGGGTGTTTTAATGGAGCAGCAGTGGATTATCATGGGCTAAGTGGTCTTAAAATCTTTATTCAGTCACTAAGTGAATAAAATCTTGGGTGATGAGGGAAAAGTAATGGGCAGTAACAGCTTTAGCTCACCTCCAGCAAAGGTGGTTTGAGGTTGCTTCAGGCTGCACCCAAAGGTGCTTTGGTGCATTGTTTCACTGAGTGTTGCTGTAAGATTCAATTTTGTATTTAGGACACTGCTCCAAATTTCAAACCAAAGCCCAGCTCAGGTGCCCAGCTGTGGTGACCAGCTGAATGTGTCACTTTTTCTGCTCTCCTTTCTGAGCTTTGAATCCTCTCTCTGAGCTCAGGGTGAGCAGCTGCTCTGTGCAGACCTCAAACTTCAAAGCCTTCAGCTGAGCTGGGTTGGTTCCTCAGTGATATTTGGGATTTAGGGGACTCTGGGCTTTGCTGCACTTTAGCAAAAAAACCCTCAAGTTTTCCATGGAAAACTGACTTTGAATGTGTAATTGTGTAGGTGAAAACAACTTTCAGATGAGAATTAATCATGAGGCTCACCTTGGGTTTGAGGGGGCTCAGGGAATTTTATGTGCCAGAGAAAATCCTTTCTGGGGAAAAGCAGGAGATTTCTCTATGATGAGCAAAGCTCCTCTTTAGAATGAGAAACAAAGCCAACATTTTGTTTAAAAGTGCTCTAAGAATAGTAAATAAAATAAGCACTCAATCAGATAAAACCAGACTAAATATACAACTGCATGTTGCTTACCCAGAAAGTAAAATTATTTATATCTGTAGTTGAACATTTCTCTTGATTTCAGAGATGTTTTTGTTAGATAAATTCAACACTGGCAGCCTGCTTATTTAAATTGTCTGTACAAGGCTGGATGTTGATGGTTCCTCAAGCTGCCCTTCACCCCAGAGTTTGGGGCTTTGGTCACTTTTGCAGGAATTCTTTTCCATGTTTCTGAGCTAACTAGGAGAAGGAAAATGAGTCACTGAGCAAATGAGGTCCAGAGCTGCATTCAAAACTTGCACTTCTCACTTGTATGCAAATATTGATTAGCTGCAGTTCCAGGTGGAATTAGGCAGTAAATACAGTGTGCAAATGAAATTTCTGGAGTCCTTTCAAAATGCAGCCCCAAGGCACAAAACCTGAGTGTGTGTTGAACTGTGACTGATAACTCTGAATTTATTGGTTAAACCTTCAGTGTTGCACATATGTACCTAAAATCATGCTTGAAAATGTCATGGTACCAAAACTAAAAATCCTTCAGGATTCCTTTTCCCTGAGTTCTGCCTGATACCCCAAAGAGCTGCATCTGTTGGAATTAAGGAATCTGGTTTTTTTTTTCAGAGTAGCTGAGTAGTTCTTCAGGGTTTTACATTTTTCTGTCCAGATGAGAGTTTTCTCCAGCCTCCAGCAGAGGCACTTTGGGGTTTAGGGAAGCTTTTGAATCCAGGGAAGTTGCACAACCCATCTTTAGGCTGATTGACTTTTGTGGTTGACTGAAATGCTGACAGGATCATTCAGGATTACTCCAGAAATGCATGAATTCAGTTAAAAACTGAGATATACTGGCTTTTTTTTTTTGTTTTTAATATCTGTTTTGGACAAACATAAGAAGGTCACTTAGTTGGCAGCTTAAATCAGCCAAAGTGAGGAAATAGGGACATGAAAACTCCTCATTGGATTTGGGGTGAGTGATACAACCCCAGCCTGTTACTGCTCCCTCTGAGCTGCCAAAACTCAGCTCATGGCCTTGATTTTTAAAAAAAAAGCTGTGTAATTATTTCCTGTGGAATATTGCACTTCATAGGCTCCAGCCTTGCTCTTCAATTAAAGCAGGATTGATTTGTCACCTGAACTCCTGGTGGAGGGATGTGTTGGTTTGGATCTTAAATATTCTGCATTATTTTTCACACAGAAAATACCAGATCTGAGAGCTTTTCCTCTGCTGACAGAAATTTTTCATTATATCCATGAAACTTTAATTTCCAGGGTTTTCCTGTTGAGGAGCAGCCAGCCAGAAGATTTTCTTGCTAACTACTTAAACTGTTCTGTTTGCTTACAAGTTTTTTTCCCAGCTGTACCTTCCTTTTCCATGGAAAAATTGTTGTCTGCTCATCCACTTTTAATTTTTTGGTGGATGCTGTTATGAGGCTGAGCAGGATCCTAATGAGTCCAACTCCAGTTGTATCTTCCCTTCTGTGTAGAACTTCAAGAATTTGAAATTTAAGTAATTTTTTAATATCTAAACATTCAATTTATGTATTTCATAGCTAGCAGCAGCTTTATATTTGCAGAAGTATTTGGGATCACTTCAGTATCACTGTCAGGCCTCTTCACATCTTGTTTTCTCCATCTACAACCACTGCAAGATATGAAAACAGGTTATTATCTTTATAAATATTTAATAAATTTAAATTTTATGTTTATTTATCCTTCTGGAAAGGTCTGAGATGTCACTTCTCACTAATAAAATAACAAAAGGTCATTTTCACATGACAGCTCAATGAACTGCAGAGAGAATTGCTCCATCTATTCCTCCATTTGACTTTCCTAGAGGCAGCAAAATTAGATGATTTTCAAAATGAAATATTTGTTTCTTTACCTGTTTCCCCTCCCTTTCAAGGGAATATTTGAAACACTTTTCCATGCTGTGGGACAGAAGCATCTTCCCCTCTGGTATCTCTATAGAAAAGCTCATGGCTCATCAATTAACCTAATTATACCTTTTAATTGTTTGCTGCAATTACTTTTAAGAGTGTATTTGGTGGTTTTTACCTTTGCAGAGCAAGGGGCACCTCCTGTTGTGCTGCAGTTGGACTCTGGCCCATCAGCTGATGCAGATGAGATTTCTCTGGCTTTGTGCAGGAGTTAATGTGTCATGGAACACACCAAGGAGTGTTTTTGCTGTTGTGGAGCAGAGTTCAGCTTGAATGGTTTCAGTGCCATCTTCTCCTCTAGCTTAAAAATAAGTTGAAACCTTTCTGCTGTTTTTGGTCAGGTACCACAAACCAAGATGCACAACCCAGTTTCAGGAAACTCAGATTTTGCCAACTGGAGAGTGGCATTTCCATGCTACATCCCATAAAAAAACTGATCCTGCATGCAGGGATTTAATCAAAGGAAATCCCTGAAATACTGGATTTTATGGAAAAGGGCTGGGCCACAATCAACACAATCAATTTATCTTCAATTACTTTACTTTTCAGGAGAAGCACAAAATTCTCAGTTTGGATTGAGGCACTGATCTATCTAATCCTTGAATTGGGATGGATCCTTGTAAAGAGGGAATTACAGAAAGATCAAGATCTGATGGGATATTGAGGTGACTTCCCAAAATGTCTCTCTGTCCTTGCCCACATGCAGTGCTGCTTTTACCCTGACCTTGACCAGCCAGGAATGGCAAATCCTGAAGGGCTACAATTGGCTTTTGTTTGTGTAGCTGCTGACATTTTGGGAAGAGGAGGAGATCCAAGCTCCTGCTTTTTTGGAGGAGGAGGCCAGAAATCCAGAGGGTTTAACACCTGGTCATGAGCAGAGGGAGGGAATTCTGAGAAATGCTCCAATATCAGCCCAAAGAGTGAAAATCTCTCTCTGGAACAGGAAAACAGACCTGGATAAAATGTGATAAAATGTCTTCAAGCTCCCTGCATGTGTTTTCCTGCCTGTGCTGGAGTATTCATGCTGGACACAATGAAATGTTACTTCAAAATTCCATGGAGAATGCTGCTCTTGTTTAAAGAAAGCAGCAAATACTACTACTACTAATAATAACAATTATAATAATAATAATTAAAAAAACCCTTAAGGGATGATGCCAGAAAATACTGGGGACTCTGAGGGAGCCACATCCTTGCTGGAGTTTCTCCTGCAGCCCTGAGATTCTTCACCTCACTTTGTTTTCCTCTCCCCCTTTCCTGGGGATCCCATCCAGCTGTTCCACTCACCTGCTGGAATGGCCCAGATGTTTATGGATAAATCTCCATGACAAAAAAAACCTTGTGTGCCCCTTTGCCAGTGCAAATATACCCTGGGAATCTCCTGAATTAGAAACTTGAACTTTTTGTATCCCCTGGGTTGGGAAATTGGAGTTTTGCTGAGTTCAGCATCCTGAAAAGAAATATTTTGTGTCCTTAATTCTGTACAATGTTTTTTTCTGCTCTTGGACTCATTTATTGGGGTACTGAGGACAGTCAGCTCTTAGAGCTTATGAGAGTAAAAGCAGTGAATAAAAATCCTTTTTTTTTTTGTTCCTGGTGGATGGCACCTTTTCTTCAGGAGTTCTGTATCACTACAGATTGAATAAAGTTAAGCTTCAGGGTAGGTTTAGAAAGGTTGTTTTAATAAAACCAACCAGAAGTGAAACAACACACAGAGTAGGTGAGAGGCCACAGAACACAAACATACAACTTGATAAATTAAACAAGATTTCTTCAGGCAGGTGATATTTTTTATAGTATTTCAGCTAGCTGGGAGACAATTCCTGGAGCTCTTGGTGTAATATTAAAATGATTCAGTTGGTTGTCCCTGAAGCCTGGCCTGCAGGGCACTGAACTGCATTTCCTGCTCTAATCTTACAAGAGCAGTGCAGAAATCTTTACCTGAGGGTCCACTTTTCTAATTGCAATCCTTTTCCATGGATAAATTCACTGCAGTGGATTTTATTCACTGGGCAAGGAAAAGGTTGTGGCACTGTCAGCACCATAAAATCCAGGGGTGATTTAAGGTTTGTTATTAACCCACAGAGTAAAACAAGAATAGCTTGGTTTTATGTCTCTGGGTAATCCAATTCTGCTGCAATTGCTGGAGATGAAAAATGAATGACTGGAAGAAATGGGATTTGAATCCTTTAGAAATGCCAAATGATAAGAACAGTTGCAGAAAAGTGATGCTGGGTTTGCTATAAACAACAAATGTTGCATAACACTGGCTGTGTTTTTCAAAACCAGATGTTGCAGCAGTTCACACCAGGATTTCTGCAAGATATTTGCTCATCCTTCACCACATTCTCCTTTTCAATACCCATTTTACACATTCTTTCTCATTATAATCCTGCAGTACACACAATTCATGTCAATATTCAGTGTATTTTAGCTGTGATCACAACTCAGGGGGCCCTGAATTCTCTTAAATGAATGCACTGAGGTAGATTTTTTTAAAATTAACCTTCTGCATGTTTAAATCTTCATGTTCAAACCTTCATGCCACTAAATATTGCCTGGATGGCTCAGCAATGTCTGGTGAGCAGATTTACCCCTGTGGTGCTCAGCATGTGGCACAAAATCATTTCAGAAGCGTGAGAGAAACCCAGTGAAATCTTTTGAAAGGAACAAACCTTTCCAAAAAGCAGTAAGGAATAAATTGACATTATTTATCCCTTTAGAGGCAGTGACCTGTCCTGTCATTCCATCCTTTCCCCACTCAAATCCTGGTTTTACTTACACAAGGGAAGCTGAAATTTTCTGTGCAACTGCAGGAAGGGAGGAGTCAGGATGTCAACAGAGCCATGAAACCACACTGAACTTGTAAAAGCAAGCCCTGAAAACATGGAGACTTATTCCTCATCCCAGTTTCCCTGGGAGGGATGGTGTTTATTCCTTGATGTCATTAAGATAATTCCATGTGTGTGTAATGTGTTATTACAGTGATGAGTGATAAGAGCTTTGCTTGGAGTGGATTATTTGGGTTGACACTGCTTGGAATGAAGGCTGGAAGTGAAAATAGCATGAAGTGGTGGTACCAACAATCCTGAGGGAGGAAGTTGGATCTGGGCACCTGGAACATCTCCACAGGTCATGGGATGCTCTCAGAGCAAGGCCTGGCACTTCCCAAAAGTCATCACTTCTGTCTGTATTTAGGAATATCCTCCTCATTCTTCTTCTCTCTTTGTTTTTTCCATAGTGAGTGTTGAAAAAGTGGAATTAAAGGGGCTGGCACACAAGAAGAATGAAAGAAATGTTGAGTATTCCTTTGAGGTAAGTTTGGGTTTCCTTTGCTGTGAAAGAAGGGAGGATAATGCTTAAGGAGGAGTTAAAGAAATGTTCAGATTTTATTGTTGGATCCCAAAAATCCTTTGTAAAAGCAGAGCTCCTTTGGGACTGATTTGAAAAATCATAAATGGATGATGAAGACATTGGTTAAAAAAACAAAAAAAAGGCCATTTTAATGCAGGAAATGTTGGCAGTGTTTATTTAGGGGGAAATATGATACCACACTGAGAGGATGATTATCCATATCTATATCCAATGTCCATTCTTCTGTTAGAATGCAGAAGCCAGAGAGAATTTAAGTGTTTATCTGGACAAAGAGCAATGTGGGCTCTGAGGGCACAGCTGCTGGAGAGGGGCAGGGAGGGAGCCTGTGGGACATGGTCCCAAAAGGTTGAAGAGTACAGAAAAACTTTGGAAATTCTTCAGGGCTTGAGGAAAACTCTGTGGAGCAAGAGCTGGGGGAGTTGACTGGAAGGAGACTTTCACAATGGTCTGAAAGTGTTTGCAGAGGGAATAGAAGCCTTTCCCAGCAGAGGGGTGTTGGTGCAGCAGGGAGGGCAGGCAGGAGCTGAGAGCAGTGCTGTGGGATGAGTGTGGCTCACCACAGCTGCCAGTGACAGTGAGGGATGAGTTCATCCCATGGAGCCTTGCCTGAGTGGCAGGGATGGATCTGGCTGCTGCTCAGGAACTCACAAACTGCACTGCTCCCAGCTGGAACCAGGTGGTCCTAAATTGGGGATGCACAGCTCAGAAAACATCTTTGGTTTGTTTAATGAGCCAAAGTTGGGGGTGGGAACAGGAGAACCCAAAAGGAACCAGGCAGGAGAATCCCAATAATCCACAAGTTTCACTGGGTTATTCCTTAAAACTCCCAGCCAGGGCAGAGCATCAGCCCAGCATCCTGTTGGGATTCTGGCAGCATTAACCAACCAGGACTGGATTCATGAAGAATGTCCCAAATTTCCTGAATCCCCAGTTGTTCCAAATGTCATTGATCACAAACAGGATTTTTCCAAACTCTCTATGAAGCCTGCAGTTGTCTCCACTCCAATTAAGATCTCGTGAAACTTCTTTTCCTATTACAAATTTTTTCTATAAATAACAGAAGTTACTGTACTCAGTGTTTGCCTCAACAGCTTGAACTGAAGGAAGAGCAGAGACTTCAGCTGAGCTGATAAATTGCTGTTTGCTGGGTTAAAAACCCAATTATAGAATGGTTTTGTTCTGTTCAGGAGCTTGGGAGTAGCAGGTCAATGGATGGAACAGTTGAGTGTTTGCAGAGTTATTGTCCCACTATTTACAGTTCACATTATTGTTTTATAAGTATTGAAAATTCAAGTTAAAACAGAAGTCATGACAATTGTTGGGTTATTACAGAGCTAGGAAAAGGAGAGGATATTTCCTGTACTTCCTGAAGTTCCTTGAGAATTTAAAAAAACATTTATTTACCATAAACTTCAAAAAACCCAACTCACAAACTTGGTAAAACCTCTCAATTTTTCTGTCTTCCTTTCTCCCCCCTCCTTTTTTTTTTTTTTTTTTTTTTTTTTTTTTTCTGTGTAACAGCTCTGCTGAGAGGAAATTCCTCCCTTATGTAATATATTTTGAAATCCTCTCCCCACTCTTTTTGGCAGCTTTTGGATGGCTGGAAAAACTTTGTGTATGTTTGGAGTTGTCATTGAAACTAATGTCATGTGAGAAGCTGCTGTGTGATCCCAAAACATCCACCCAGCTCCTTCCCCTGTGGATCCAGACACCTCCAAGGGATATTTTGGATCCACAGGGATCCATCCCTGACCTGTCTCATGGTGATTTTCCTCAAGCCAAGAAATCCTGATTTTTGCCTCAGTTAAACTTCATCCCCCAAGCAATAAATGCTTCAATATCCAAGGATGTTAATGTGGGATAAGATACTGAATATTCCCTTTTTTTTTAGGGTATGGACAAGATGGAGCAGGAGCTGCAGGTTTCTTTGGGAAGGTTTTCCTGGGTTTTGCTGCCATTCCCAATTTCTGGTGACATATGGAGTTGATTAATTAGCAATAGGCAGCCTTGTGTGGGGGGAGCTGTTCCTGTTGGAAAGCAGATCCTACAAAGCAGCTGTTTTCTTTAACAATAATGAGGGAAAAAATTCCATTACTCTGTGCTTGGTTGCTTAACTCTGGATGTGTGGAAGGGCTGTGTAAACTCCAAGCATCCCCTGCAGTTGTTAAATGTAAAACCAGCAAGAATTGGGCAGCAGTTTTGTCCTTGTGCACAAAAAAAAAAAAAAAAAGTGTTTATTGATGTCACCACATCTGTGAGGGACAGTTGATACAAATTATGAATTTTGAGGAATCAAATTAAATTAATTACTAAAGGAAATCCTTCTTGCTCCT
This sequence comes from Erithacus rubecula, assembly GCF_903797595.1. Lineage (NCBI taxonomy): Eukaryota > Metazoa > Chordata > Aves > Passeriformes > Muscicapidae > Erithacus > Erithacus rubecula. Next base: position 2,061,108 of record NC_136664.1, read on the forward strand.
CCTCCCCAAGGTCCTGTGGTCTGATTCTTCGGTGACATTGGTAACCAAATCTTCTGCTGAAGTGACTGAATTTATTTCAAAGGTAAAGACAATAAGAAAAACACTTTGAAAATAATTATAAAAAAAAATTCTCTCTCTAATTTTGTTCAATGATACTTTAATGTGCCAAGATAATTCAGATTGAATTTTGTAATTCCATAAAATATTTGATTTATAACTGGCAGTGGCTTGAATCTCACAGAAATAACAAGATTTCTTTTCACTTTTAATTGGTTATATCCTCCCCTTTTAGCTATCTCAGCTGTATCCAGAAGAAAACTTGGAGAAATTCATTCCCTGCTTAACTGGTCCAGATTCCTTTTACCTGGAACGGAACCACATGGACCTGGAATCAGACCTGAGGTATGCTGGGGTTTTGTGGGGGTTTCATCTTGACACTTGGCTTCTTTCACCAAGAAAAAAGAAAAAAAAAAAAACAGGAAGTAGAAATATTATCTCCATATTCTAAATTATTTTTAAAAAATTAGAGCCTGATTCTTTTTTTCCTTGTTGTTCCATTAATTCCGGTGTATAACGAGTTTTCAGGAATTCTTTCTGCAGAAATACAGATGGTAATAATATTCTGTATTAAGCTTTCTGGAGAATTGATATTTCCTCATTCCTTGTGAAGAACAAATAAGAGGATCACTGGCTTTGTAAAAGTTTGTTTTGGACTCAAAAATAACCAGAATTACTTAAAACAACTGCTCAAAACTCAGGAAGAAATAGAAGCCTGAATATTCACCCATCTGTATTGAGGAATGGGTTGTGGGGATGATTTTTTTTTCCCCTTTTCACAGAGTTTTTGTTTTCTCAGTTTTAGGTTGTTGTGGTATTTATTTTACTTTAATTTTAAAAAGTTAGGTATGTATTTAGATATTATTAAATGATTACATTTTTGGAAGCCTTTAACAGCTAAGAAAGTTTTGAAGCCTTAGCTTGTTCCTCCTCAAATTATCACAAATCATCTGGCCATGATTTAATATAAACCAATGTTTTAAATATCATAATCTGTGGCAGATCACATCAGATTCCCCTTCCTAATATTATTTTCCTAGGAAAACTGGAGTGACTTAAATTCTTTTCAACTACTGCTGTCTTTATCTCTGCAAAATGAGATTATTGTAACATTAATATTATTCTAATCCTAATAAGATAATATAATAAAATTAAATGGCACTTCAAAATATTAATTAACTTTATTAGAGCTTCTCCTTTACACTTTTTTTTTTCCCTAAGCCATGATGGACATGAGTTTTTCATAGGTAGCAGCCAGCAGGTGCATGCCTGGATTATTTTTCATGGCAAGCAGCATTCCCATTCCTTTGCTGTGTGCTCCAAGGAGAATTTGGGAGGCTGCAGGGAATGTGTGTGGCTGCTGTTTGGGAACAACAGCCTCTCCAGATCTGGGTTAATGGAGCAGCAACTGCACTGCCAGAGCTCAGCTGCAGCTCTGGAGCAGGGGAGGAGCTGCTCTGAGGTGCTGCTCAGCTGTGGAACTCAGCACTGAACTGGGAAACACCTCTGGGGGTGTGGAGCTGCAAAGCTTTGGGAGGTTGGCATTTTTTCTTGGAATCCCAAAGTGGTTTGAGTTGAAGGGACCTCAAACCTCCCCAGTGCCATGGGCAGGGACACCTCCCACTGTCCTGGGTGCTCCAAGCTCTGTCCTGGGACACTTCCAGGGATCCAGAGGCAGCCACAACTCCTCTGGGAATCTGTGCCAGGGCTTGTCCACCCTGCCAGGGAAGGATTTCTCCCCAGTATCCCATTGAAATCCACCCTCTTCCAGCTCAAAGCTGTCTCTCCTTGTGCTGTCCCCCCATCCCTTGTCCCAAGTCCCTTTCCAGGGAAGGATTTTTCCCTAAAATCCTAAATTCACCCTCTTCCAGCTCAAAGCTGTCTCTCCTTGTGCTGTCCCCCATCCCTTGTTCCAAGTCCCTCTCCAGGGAAGGATTTCTCCCTAAAATCCTAAATTCACCCTCTTCCAGCTCAAAGCTGTCTCTCCTTGTGCTGTCCCCCATCCCTTGTCCCAAGTCCCTCTCTGGGCACTGGAATGCTGCTTTAAGGGCTCTTTTCCCTTCAAAGAGGCACAGGGAAAATGTGACAGAAGTTTTTCCCTAAACTGCCAGACTCTGCATCTGCTGTTTATCTCCAAGAGGAGGGAATTCAATAGCAGATCTATCTCTATTTTATATTCCTCAGGTTCCTGCATTTGAAATGCAATTTTCAAGTTTGCATTTGAGCATTTTTTGCCTTACAAGTGTTCAGGGTTCCTAAATGAGGCATCTTTGCTGAAACCCTCACCAGAGTGAAAACAACCCAGGCATAACAGGGTTTGGTATTAAGAATAAAAATTCCCCCTAAACTTCCAGAATTCAGAATTGCATGGGATGTTTCAGCTTTTAAATTTCCAGTCTAATTTGCAGCTGTGTTGTCCAGAGTGCAATCCTGATGGATTTGGGAGGCTCTAACAGAGCTTTGTTTGCTGCAGGTACCTGGCCCCGTTCCCTTCCCATGTGGTGAAAAATGACCATGTCAGGAAGTTCTTCAGCACTTCATCTCCCTCCCAGCAACTTCAGAGCTCAAGTGAGTTGAAATAAAGTTTAAAAAATATATTTTTTTTTTTACTGCATTTCATAAACTAATGCTATTTGTCACTCTGTTCCTGTTTTCCAGATCCTGGCAACCCCTCCCTGTATAAAGTAGGAACTACGCTGGGAACATCTGGAAGGTGAAATATTTATCTTGTTTTCAACTCATTCTCTTGAAAGGCAATTTTCATGTCCTCCAACAAAACCCAGACCCCCTTCAAGGAGCCAATATTGTGGCTTCTTTTACCATATGGAAAGATTAACAATTTCTATGGGATTATATTTGGCCATCTTTATTTCTTCTTAATAATGCAAAGGCCATTCTGTCATAAGCTTATTTTAAATCACAGGCAGCAGAATATTTAATATTTGTGATTATTGAAGGAAATTATTGAAGAAAAATTCTGTTTAAGGTGAAGATCAGCTTCACCCTTTGCCAGAACTGCTCTGTTTGACTGAGCTGTGCAAAAAAATCCATATCTCAAGCTACATCAGGGAAGGTACAGGTTGGATGTTAAGATAATAAAGAATAATAAAGTTTTCACCGAAAGAATAATAAACTACTGGAATGTTCTTCCCAGAGAGGGGGTGGAATCACCATCTCTAGATGTGTTTGAGAAAAAGCTGGACATGGCACTTGGTGCTATAGTTTGGACTCTGAGTTGAGGTGTTGGGACACAGGCTGGGCTCAATGATCTTAGAGCTCTCTTCCAGCTCATTATCCTGTGATCTCGTCTCCAGCGGGGTGCGTTCATTCCCACAATCCCAATTTCTATTCCCACAACGACTGAACTCTGAGTACCACAACTACCCCCACATTCTCAAGCCACCCCTGTTGCTGTTTTCCAGACCTATCTGTGGGGTGGCAGGCATTCAGTCCTCCCAGAGCCACGTGCAGCACCCGGCGGCCGCGGCCGTGTCGCTGCCGCACTGCTCGCACGCGGCGGGCGCCGGCTCGGCGCTGGCCTATCGCTCCCAGCTGGACACCTCCTCCCCTGCCATGCTGATGGCTTCCAGCCCTCAGACCCCCCAAACACAGGAGCAGAATGGCATCCTGGACTGGCTCAGGAAGCTGCGCTTGCACAAGTATTACCCTGTCTTCAAGCAGCTCACCATGGAGAAGGTAAGGTGGGAAATGGGGCAGCGCGGCTGCTTTTGAATGGGAACATCTGCACTGAGGAGCACACGAGTTCCTGGCACGTGCTGGGGTGGTTTTCACTTTCTGCAAGTAATAATGGATTGATGAAAACCTTCTTGCTGTTTTTTGCACTGTGTTCTGTCCAGGGCTGTCCAACAGCTGCTGCTTGTCCCAGGTTTCCTCATGGAATGCTTGGAGATGCAGCTTGGATAGGGCTCCCTGGACATCCCTTTGTGTGCAGGACATAGCTAAATATGTTTGATTTATTTCTGCTTCCTGGTTGATTTTTCTCCCAAAATATTTGGTTTTTAAGAAAAAGATTTTCAGAGACTCGTGGCATGAATATGAAGTGTGAGTGAGGTTTGTTTCCTGCAGAAACTCCTGTGGAAAAATCATCTCTTATATCTTTGCATTGTAAGAGTCCCAAATAACACCTGTGTGTGCTGGATTTGATCTGAACAAGGTTTTAGAGCATTTTCCCAGCTCCAGTGGCAGATTCCTTGTCCTCTGTCTTTGGCCTGGAACGCCCTCCAGTGGAGGGAGGGCTTGGGCTGAGCTTTGTGCTGCTTATGGAATATTTTATGGATTTAATTTCAATCTCTTACCAGACTCTTCTGATTTAATTTTCTTCATTATAAGAAGGGAAATATACTGGGCTTTTTTTTTTTTTTTTCTTTAATGAAGTAGTAAAACTCTATATTCCAGTATATTTTTAAAAAGCAAATATTATTATGCATACTTCAGTGGCTTTCATTTTAATTACATTATAATATAAATGTCTGTATCTATCTCTATATTTTATTACTAAATTTACTGTTGGTGTATATTTTCCACTGCACTTCTATGGTAAATGGCACACTGGGAAAACTGGAGTGATTTTCTAAGATCCTTAAATTCACTGATAGCACCAGGTTCTATTTTAATTTAATTCTATTTTAATATGTAAACGAGTTATTTCATCTTTATTGTGACTGGCTAATACAGGCACACTCCTAATTAAATTAAATCTGCAGGTGTTCTTTCTTTCAGTCCTCCACACTTTCCTTTTACTCTATAATTGAAAACTGGAGTGGAGAGTTTCTTTGAATTTAAAAATGGTTTTAATGTTGGCTTTTGGAATTGCTTTTCACTGAAAATGGGAATAAGAATATTCCAGGTTATAAAACTGAACATATTTTTCCTTTCCCAGTTTCTGAGTCTTACTGAGGAAGATCTGAATAAGTTTGAGTCCCTCACCATGGGAGCAAAGAAGAAGCTCAAGACCCAGCTGGAGCTGGAGAAGTAAGTGAGGGCTGGGGAAACTTTTTTTAGGTCAAAAAATGCAAATTTTACAGTGGTTTTTCCTTCCCAGACCACAGACCTACCATGATTCCCTGGAGATATAGATGATTATTATCTCCATTACTAAACAATATTTAATACTTTCTGCTTTACTGCTGTCAAGGATTGTGATAAGGATATCAAATTTTTAAATCTACAAAACATACATATTGTGTTCAGGTTTTTTTTAACTTGTGTCACAGTTACTACAAAGATTTTGGGCTTCCCATCCACTTGACATTGATGGGAGCTGTTGGGAGCATCTCCACTTACAGGGAAGTGTTTATTCTGCAGCTACTGCTGTTCCTTAAAAAGCAATTAGAAATCCAAATCTCTGCCATTTTTCAGAGCTCCTTGGCAGCATTTTACAGCAGTCTTAGTTTTTCCAGAGTTTGTTTGGAAAAGGAAAACTTGGGACTGTGTTTGTTTTCTCTTTGGGTTTGCTGTGCAGGGCTGGCTTTGGGATGTGCTGACATAACATGTGATAGAATTTTAGAGTTTACTCAGGGTTTGGTGATGTTTTACCCTGGACAAATAAGAGCATGGTGTTGTAGTCAGATGGCAGAGTGCAATCCCAACTGCTGGAAGTTATGGTCAGCACTGATGGGATTTCCAAGTGTTTTTCCATCTGAAATGAGCACAGCATCAGTGCATTGCTCAATGGGCTTTGTCTGCTTTGGGTTCATTCAGGAACTGATTTATTTGTGGTCGTGTTTTAGCCAGTTTTTGTCCCTTCATGCTTCTCTCTATCACCCTGTAGGGAGAAATCAGAGAAGAGGTGCCTGAACCCCTCCACACCCTCCTCAGTGACCAGCAGTGGGGTGGCCAGGGTTCCCCCCACTTCCCACGTGGGGCCCATCCAGAGCCTCCGGGGGAACCACGCTGCAGGTAAGGGCAGCAGGGCCTGCTGTGCTCAGCTGTGCTGCACAGGGCTCAGCTCATCCCTGTGCTGCTGCTTCCCCAGCCTTTATCTTCCAAAAGCCTTTATAGGGAGCAAGCCAGAAGTCTGGTTTTGGTGATTGTTGGAGGCAATAAAAAGAGATTTATTTGCCATGGCTCTGGTGGGAATGGGCAGCTGCTCTGCCTGTTCCTGTGATGTATCCCTGTGAATGCTGAGCGTGGCTGTGCTCTCTGAGGTGCTGCCAGTGTCACCTGTGTCCCCTGTCCCTGCAGAGCTGAGAGTGGATGTGGATCAGCCAGCCCACCCCCTGCCCAGGGAGGGCAGCTCCTCTGAGTACTCCAGCTCCAGCTCCAGCCCCATGGGCATCCAGGCACGTGAGGAGAGCTCAGACAGCGCCGAGGAGAACGAGAGACGTAAGCAGAGCCCCCAGCTGTGCCCCCAGCTGTGCCCCTGCCCTGGGCTGCCCTTCCCTGACCTGCCCCACCCTGCCTTGTCCCTTCCCTGCCCTTCCCTGTCCTGCCCACCACACCCTGCCCTTCCTTTCCCTGCCCTGCCCCGCCCTGCCCTGTCCCACCCTGCCCTTCCCTGCCCCATCCTGCCTTGTCCCTTCCCTGCCCTGCCCTGCCCTGTCCCACCCTGCCCTTCCCTGCCCCACCCTGCCTTGTCCCTTCCCTGCCCTGCCCTGCCCTGCCCCACCCTGTCCCACCCTGCCCTTCCCTGCCCCACCCTGCCTTGTCCCTTCCCTGCCCTGCCCCACCCTGTCCTACCCTGCCCTTCCCTGCCCCACCCTGCCTTGTCCCTTCCCTGCCTGTCCCACCCTGCCCTTTCTTTCCCTTCCCTGCCCTTCCCTGCCCTGTGCTGTCCTGACAGCTCCTCTCTCCCCAGGCCTGGAGCTCCACCTGGACGCCTCGGACAAGGAGAAGCCGGTGATGCTGCTGAACCATTTCCCCTCGAGCTCTGCCAGGCCCACGGCCCAGGTGCTGCCCGTGCAGAACGAGGCTGGCTCGGGCCCCTCCGGCCACCACGCGCTGCCCATGCAGATGCTGTCCCCAAGCCCCTCTCACATGCCCCCCATCCGCATGCTGGGCTCCGTGCACAAACCGGAGCGCGGCTCCGCCGACATGAAGCTGCTCTCGTCCTCTGTGCACTCCCTCTTGTCTTTGGAAGAAAGGAATAAAGTGTCTCCCGGCTCCAGGGGCAGCATCAAGATGGAGAAGGGCTTTGGGAACGCCGTGGTGGATGTCATGTCCGCCTCCTCTCCGCACCAGCCCCTGCAGGTGCTGTCGGGGGGTGCCGAGAGCAGCTCCCCCACGTCCACCATGAACTTTGGGCCTCGGACCAAAGTGGTCCACGCTTCCACCCTGGACAGAGTGATCAAACCAGCCCAGCAGCCAGGACTCATAGTGGAGACCAGCACTGCTGCCACGGTGACGTCCAGCACAGTCTTCCACGTGGCTCGTCCGCCCATCAAGCTGCTGGTGTCGTCGTCTCTTCCCACCGACTCCGCCATGGCCGGACAGACTTCCTGCTCCAGTAATATGCAAATAACGGTGTCCCCCGCAATAATCAACCCCCGGACTGCTCTGTACACAGCCAACACCAAAGTTGCCTTTTCTGCCATGAGCAGCGTGCCCGTGGCGCCCATGCAGGGCAGCTTCTGCGCCAACAGCAACGCCGCCTCCTCCAGCAGCCACCCGTCCCCGTCCTTCACCACCATGGCCAACCTGCCCAGCTGCCCCGCGCCCAGCTCCAGCCCCACGCTCTCCTCCGGCGCCGACAGCAACTTCTACAGCGGCGGCGGCGGCGGCGGCGGCTCCGGCTCTGCCGGGAGCGTCCCCGTGCCCAACCAGAACCATCACCACCACCACCACCAGCAGCCGCCGCCGCAGCCCCCCGGCTGCATGGTGTGCAGCTCCTGCGGCTGCAGCGGCAACTGCGGCTCCAGCGGCATGACCGTCAGCTACGCCAACTATTTCCAGCACCCCTTTTCAGGACCTTCCATGTTTACTTTCCCTTTCCTGCCCTTCAACCCCCTGTGTAGCAACGGCTACATCAACACGCAGCAGTACAACAGCAGCACCACCTTCCCCGTGGTGCACACGGCCTACAACAGCGGCCTGGCCCCCGATTCAGTCATGGCGGGACAATCCACCTTCGCCGTGCCCCCCATGCAGAACTTCATGGCGGGCACGGCCGGGGTGTACCAGGCACAGGCCATGGTGGGCAACGGCAACGGCTCGGGCCACAAAAAAAACGGGAACCTCTCGTGCTACAACTGCGGGGCCAGCGGGCACAGAGCTCAGGACTGCAAACAGCCACCCATGGATTTCAATCGGCAAGGTAAAGCCTGGGGGGACACCACAAACACAGCCTGAGCCCTGCCCCTGGGGCTGGGGGCACCGTGCAGTGCCTGCCTTGGAGAAATAGTTTGGTGCTGCAAGTTGATTTTAGGCAGCCCCATCAGGAGGACCCGGGTGTGCTCTGTGGGGTTGGCACTGGTTTTTAGGGAGGGAGCTGCTGTGCAGGGCTTGCAGCAGAATTGGTGTTGCTGCTTCTGCATTGTCACCCAGGTCACATTTGATCATTATTGCAAGTTCCCCCAGATTTTTAGAAACTGAAATCTCTGTTCTTCTTCCCTTCCTGCCCAATACAATAATCTAAATAATCAAACCCTCCTGAAGGTCCTGTTTGCTGCTCTAATTGTTTTATAGGACATAGTGCTTACACACTTACAGCACAGGCTTCTCCAGGAGAATCCTTAATTCCAGGCAGGAATTAAAAGATAAATACTGCTTTACCAAGAGCACTTTTTATTCACATTTTTCTTTTTTATTTTGATTGTCTTATGTTGAGATAATCTGAGAGTGGTGTGGGTTAAAAAATGAAATACAAACTCTCAGTGAGGAGCACTCAGGTTCCATTTGACACTGTGCCTTTTTCTGTAGCCTTTACCTGGATTCATTTTTGTGTGGTCTCAACAGTTTGAACACCATGAATTAACAAGTGTCAGGTATTGGGCAGCAATTTACAGCAGGAAAAAGTTAAATACTGAGTGGAATTCCTGTGGCAAATGTTTTGGTAGTATCCAGGGGGAAGCAGAGCCACTGCTTCATCAGTCCTGAATGGGAGAACTTGCAGAAATGCAGCAGACTCTGATGTCTTTTTAAGTTAGATTTAATTTCATTAATTAAATTCCCATTTCAAGTCTGCCAAATTTTTCCCAAGGGCATGGAGTGACAGAGGGAATGGCTTTAAGCTGAAGGAGGGCAGGGTTAGGTGGGATATTGGGAGGAAACACTTTCCTGTGAGGGTGGGCAGGGCTGGCACAGGTGCCCAGAGCAGCTGTGGCTGCCCCTGGATCCCTGGAAATGTCCAAGGCCAGGCTGGACAGAGCTTGGAGCACCCTGGGCTGGTGGATAGTGTTGGGGTTGGAACTGGATGATCTTTAAGATCCTTTCCCACCCAAACCACCGTGAGATTCTGTGATTCCACAAACCAAAATCGTGCCGAACCTACAATTCCCCTCAAGCCTCAGTGGGAGCAGCAGCAGGTTGGTGTGGGAAGCTGTGGGAGATGCCTGCTGTGTAACCCTGTGTCCCTGTCCTGTCCAGGTACATTCAGGCTGAAGTATGCCCCTCCCTCTGAAAGTCTGGACTCCACAGACTGAGGTTCCCCAGCTGGCACCCCGTGCTGCAAAGCCATGGAGAGCGACGGAGATCGAACCACAAAACTGAGACGTCCAGTTGCTGTTAAGCTTAATGTATTTTTTAATCCAAAGGTGCTTTACTTTATTAGACTAGGTAGAAAATCTAGCTTAGGGGTGCAGCCAACCCAGTTTTGATTGCCAAATTCAAGCTTTGTTGTTGGAACTCCTGAGTCCGTGGCCTCGGAGCGATGGGTGGATGGATGGACAGATGGATGGTGGAGCTGGCAGCTGCAGTTCCTGCTGGAAGTACAACATCCCCTGGGCTGTTTTTGGCTGGAGAACGTTGCCACAATGGGACTTTTCCAAATGAAAGGCCTGACTCCAGGGCAGCTCTGTTCTGAGGTGGAAGGTAGGAGTGGCCAGAAGGACTTTGGCACCCCTGGGCTAGGTAAAATGTCTACTTTTTTTCAAAAGTGATCAGGCACTAATCTCTGGGATTTTTAAGGATTGCACTACAGAAGAATGTAAAACTCTTCAAGCTTTCTGCACTTTTAGCAGACAGTGTCACTCTGAGACCAGTGCAAGAGGCAAAGAAGTTCCAACCTTTACAAATTGGCACCAGCAGGCTTACGGGACTTAATTCCACAATAAAAATCCTAAAAAGTCTCTTTTTTCCCTTCCAAAAGAACACACACTGCAGTTTCGGTTCCTTCTGGAAACAAACTCGTGCTTCATTGTCTCACCTATTACTAGCTAGTGCTGGCTTCCCAGCACTGGAATAAACTTAGTTTCCAAGGGTCCAAGTCCCAGAGACTCCAGAGTCATAAAGGCTTCAAGGATATTTTCCTGTTATACACAAAACCTTTACGTCCTGTTACTGTATATAGGTCTCTTTCACAGAAACCTTATTATTCTGCTTTTGTAAATGAATTTTAAACCATCCTTTAAAAAAAAAAAAAAATCAAACTAAGAACTCTGGCAGCAGAGTTAATAAGCTTTTGCTTTACTTTATATAAAATACCCTTTGGCTCCTTACCCCAGGATTCAGGAGTGGTGGGAGTCAAACATGTAAAAGGTAGTAAAAACTTCATTATTATCAAGACTTGGAAGGATTTCTTGTTGGCCTCCTTCGTTGCAGTAGGTTGTAGATGAGTAGCTTTGGTGTTAACTACTTAGTCCATCATTTGTGGGTGACAAATCTAAATTAGGACTCCAGAGGAAGCCAAACCCATCTCGAACTGCTAATTTGAAACACTTTGGTCCTGTCTGGTTGAAAGAAGATCCTAATCCTCATGGCTCCCCCCCTGGGAATTTGAAGGCATTAAATGGGTGAGGCCTCCTCTGTAAAAAGTGTCTGACAGAGAGATCTTTGCATCCTGTAATTTGAGAGACACCTTTAAAGTCTGAAGCCTTGTTTACACTTGGAGGTAATTCCTCACAGCAGGATGAATCCATAGGACTCTAGTGGAGCAGTGGAAGTCCTCTGGGAGCAGGAGGGTTTGGAGCTGTGCAGAGCTGCCCCCAGGAGATGGGAGCATGGCAGGGGGAGCTCTGCCCTCCTGGGCTGTGCTCATAGGAAAGGAACATTTTGGGCCATCCCTGTGTCCTGTCTCTGCAAGGGCAGCCTCAGCCTTGGGAATGTGGGGGGCAGAACCAAACTGGGCCCAGGGAGGGATCCAAAATCTGAATTTGCAGAACAGTTGGTTTAAACAAACAAACAAACAAATATCCTTTTTATTGCTATGCAATAAGAACCCCCTGATTTGTGTATCCCCAGCCCAGCTCTTGGCTCTGCCTGTGTTTGAGGACGTTCCCTGTGTTCCCATGAACAACCTTCAGACCTACAACAACACTAAAGGGATGAAAACTGACAATGCAATTTACTTTGCCTTAATGAGCTCGAGACAATGGTAGGAACAGTCTGTCCCACTGCATCATGCCCAAGGAAAATGTGCAGTTCCATGTTTACTATTTGCAGCTTTGAGGGTCTCTCCAGTGGCCTGGAACATGTGCTGAAAGCCAAACTTAGTGTTATTATTATTGTTGTTATTATTATTTTTTTCACTTTTTTTAAACAATATTTTAAAATTGTATTTAAAGAAACTGTATTACAACACATGTGAGTGTTCAAAACCCTCTTGAAACAGCAAAAAATAGCAGCAGCAAAAAAAAAAAAAAAAAAAGGTCATTTCTGTACCAGTTGTGTTTGTTTTACTGCCCAAGGCTGGGCACAGTTGTGTCTGATCTTCATCAGAGAAAAAAAAAAAAAAAATCATATCAAAAGGACTGTAAAACTGAACTTCTGTCCAGCAAATTGTTTCATTCCTTTCTCCAGAGCTTTCTTTAGGATCCTTTCCTGTGTGTGTCAAGGCTGATGTTTCCAGCAAACTGTTTCATTCCTTTCTTTGGGATTGTTTCTTTGTGTCAAGTTAAGGCTGATGTTTCTCCCAGCGGCTCGTTTGAACTGTTGGCTTTGGGTTTGGAGTAAAATCCAATCCAGGAGCACCTGGAGGCAACACGAGTGTCCAGAGAGGAAAATCTGGTGAGCCAGCAGCAACCTCAGAGCCTTCCCCAAATGAGCTGGGGCTTCAGACCTGCCAGGGAACACCCTCCACTCTGTCCCCAGAGCAACCAAAGTTGGTAAGTCCAAACAGAGCACCTTAATTCTAGAAAAATTATCCTTAATCTGTTCTTAAAAGGCACAAATCCATCTTTCTACCCCTAAAAAACAAGGCAGCTTGGGTTGGAATATGGAGTTCCAGCTGCTTTGCCTGAAGGAACCAGTTCTTAAAACCTATTTTTGTACATTGAAAGATGGAGATTTCAAAGAATGTTATTTAGCCCTTTGTCCTGCAAGTATAAAAAGAATTAGTTCTCCAGCTGGATTTCACTGGGGAATGGGAATGATTTTTGAGTGTGAGAGGGAAGGGAATCCCCAGTCATCTCCCTGCAGGGGCACAGAGAATCAGTGAGGAGCCTTTCCCAGGGGAGGGAGCAGCAGGTGCTGCAGTTCCAGCTGCATTTTCCATTGGATGATGGAAAGACTCAAAATAGGATGGAATTTCCAGCAAACTCCTCCTCACCCTGCAAATTAAGCATTAATAAATATTCTGGGCTTGACCCCAGCAGGGAGAGCAGAGAGGGTGGAGAGAGAACCAAGATACTGATCAGAGGGTTCTACCCAACTTTTATTGAAAACTGTATTTGAACCATTATTAAAGTTTCTCAAAACTGCTTTTTATTCAGCTCTGTCACACTAAGCTTTTTGTGAAACCTTTTCATACCACAGTCATTAAATCTTGGCAAATTAAGCACCAGACTTCCCCAAGTAAGAGTCCAGCACCAAGCCTTGGCCATTCCCCCAAATCCCAGGGCAGAGATCCCAGGATGAGCCAGGCTGGGGCACCAGGCAGAGCAAAGCTGCTCCCAAAATCCTGAAATCCTGCAGGGGAGCAGAGCTGTGCCAGAGGCACCCTGGAGGCTGGTTTGGGTTAGTTTGGGACACCTGTAAATGGGATAAACATGGCAAATCTGGACAAAAACCCCCATAATGGAGCGTTTGTCAGAGTAGGAATCACTTTGGCTGGTTGAGGCCCCACAGCTCTTGTAATAAACCCTTGGAATTACCCATTTGTTCCCCAAAATGTTCCTGATGTACACAAGAACTGTGTTGGTACTGAAGCAGAAAGCAAATCCTGTGTGTTTTCAAGTGCAGATTAACAGCTTCTCTTGGACATAACTTTCCATTAGGAATGAAGGAAATTCCTGCTCCATTTGAGCCATTTCTTTTACTTCGATCACTTCTAGTATTACAAATTCTGCATGTAACTTTATAAATATTTTAAATAGTTTTGTAAATATTTAATATTCAGCTAATTTGATTTTGAATTGTAAATGTCAAGTATTCTGGTATTGGGATTTTTATGTTTTATTATACTTTGTTAAAAGTTAAATTGTACATTTTTAGAATGTTTTTATCTGAGTAAATTTAATGTATGGAAAATAAAGAGTTAAACAGAATCCCTTGGCATTGGCTTTCATTTTAAAGGGATTCAGCCGTGTGGGGGCTTCTCCAGCTTGGCAGTAACAGGGAATTATTTTTAATTCCTTTAATTATTTTACTGTGAAAATGCCTAGGAATAACCACACGAGCCAAAATTAAGTTGGGATGTAATCCATCCATATCAGCACTGTATTAATTTTAAAAAAGCAACATTTTTGTACAGGAATATCAGTCGATCACATCGTAATTACAAGTACAGTTGTCAGTTAATGAGTTAAACGAGTTCTTACACGAACAGAACTAAACAGAGAACAAGCTGCATCGAAAAGTTCACGGAGTAAAAACACAAAAGGACAATAAAAAACGGGCAGGGGGCCCTGGGAGGAAGGAGATGCATGCAGAGAGTGGAGGAGGTGCAGTGCAGCAGGTACAGCTGCACTATTGCTGCTGGACAGCACTGCACAAACACAGCTCTGCCCATGGGAGAGCTGCCCCCTGCACAGCCTGCTCCCTGCCTGCTCCCTGCCTGCTCCCTGCCTGCTCCCAGCCATTTGTTCATCACTTCTCCACGTGCTGAGCTGCTGCTCTCCACTGCCAGCCGTGGCACCGGCCGACCTCCGGGCTAGGAGCACGATCCTAAGGATCACCAGCTCAGATGGACACACAGGGATTGGGAATTCCTAACAGACTGGAGTTGATTTCAGTGTTACCTGTTGGGGTGTGCATTTTACAGTTAGACACTTCTAAAACTACCATAAAGCTGTGGTGTTTGGTATGAGTATTCCAGAAAGCGGCGCCGCCCCTGAGCGGGCGGTGCCCAAAAACCGGAGACACAAAGAGTTGTCCTTCCCCAGCTCACCCCGAGCACTTGCCTTAACTCCCTGCAGCACTGAGTCTGATGGAGCTGCAGAAGAAAATGCTCCCCTTTGGAACATTAAAATGCATTTGCTCTCATGAGAAACCTTCCCGTTTAAAACCAAAAAAAATTAAGGAATCGTAGGGAGATTTTCCAGCAAACTCACAGGAAACGCTTTAGTTCCTTCCTGGTGCCTGTTTGCTTGTTCAAAGTAAATCGAGTGTCCCTTTCTCTGCAAGTGTCACATGCACAATTGGGCTCCTTTCATCAGGTCCAGACCTGTAACTGTGCCTGTGTGGATTATTATTAGGGCAGGTTTCAAAGCTGGAGGTGCTCGTCTGTACTGTTTAATAGTCACAAACAAGGCAAGGTGAGATGAGACACCTGCTAAAGCGAGACTATGCTAAGGACTGAGAGCGTAGGTGGCATCCGGTTCTTTCCTGGGGGTGTGTGGGGAAGAGTGGGGGTGATGGCCAAGGGTCAACCCAAATCCTAGGCCAGGGCTGCTGTCCTAGGCAGAAGCTGGTGCTCCAAAGGTCTCCTGGGAGGCGTAGACCATGTAGAGGAAGCCGTCCTCGTCCTTCTCGCTCTCGTACACCTCGGAGATGGGCGTGGACACGCTGACCATGCTGTGCCCGTTCACCAGCAGGAAGAAGGCCTGGTTGGAGTTGAGCTGCAGGCGCCGCCTGGGGAGGGGTGAGGGAAACAGGGACAAGGGAGAGATGCACAGGGACAGTCCTCAACACTGACAGCAGCGAGGTCAGAGCAGAGACACAGGGAAGGGTTTGGGGTGCAAGGATTTAAATCAAGCTCGTCTCATTCCATCCTCGGTCATGGGCGCCTTTCCCTGCATGTCCCTCAAAACTGGAGTGAATTCCTTCACTAAATGCAGGCAGGTGCACCCACTGGCAGAGCCCTCACTCAAGGGAAAAGCTGCACTCCAGAAGGGCATTCAACTGGAGGGACTGGGAAGAAGCACCCTTTATATAACCAGGGACCTTTGGCTGGCAGCTCACTGGAATGAAAACCCAGAGATCCTTGGGAAGATTGGGAAGGACAGGCAGAGCTTCCTTGCAAAACCTGGGCAAGTTTTAAACTGACTTTGTCTCCAGCTCTGGAATGGCCTGGGTGTAACCCTGGAGCATCTTGCTCCCTTCTCCTCCTCCCTCCCTCCCAGGAGAGGCACAGTGAGAAGGGCAGGGAGCCACAGGCTGCACAAACTGCCTGGCACAGGAAACAGCTGATTTCTGCATTTCCCTGGATCATTCCAGCTCAGGGGAAATGGGTGTTTCTGCTAAACTGCCTCCTGCAGAGCATGTCTGCAGAGAGCAGCTCTCTTCCCACTTGATAAACCAAGTGAGCCACAGAAACTTGGAAGAGTGGAGCTGCCACCAAGCAAAAGGAAAGAATAGATCAGAAGAGCTTCCTGCTGCTTCCACTGGCTGCTGAGGGGCAGCAGCAGCTGGAAACAAGGATTTATTTAGCTCCCAACCACAGCCCTGGACAGGGACACCCTTCCAAAGCCAGACTCTCATCACTCCAGAGACAGCAGGCTGAGTGAAGGCAGCAGCTCTCCAAGGCTGGGGAAGGATGGGCTTTGCTGTGCATCACTGGAGCTGGCTGAGGCCCAAGTCTGGCTGGTACCAAGTTATTTATTAACAGTAAAGCCAGAAAAAAAGGTGGGAAAATCCTTCAGCCTGCACTTAACCTCTTTGCCCAAGGCCTTTCATGTTCCTGAGAAACTCTGCAAGACTTGAGCAACCTGCTTCCTGTCTCCAAAGCCCCATCTGCCTTTCTTCCTCCTGCAGGAGCTGGGATTTGCCTGTGCCAGTTTTTGTTTGGACACCCTGGATAACTCCCACAGCCCCTGGTCTCCAGGAACCAACTCCTGCTGCAGCCTGACCATCACAAAACAAGCTCTGGTTTGCTGCTCACTTCCCAGTTAGCACTGGAGAACCCTTCCTAACCAAAGAGCTGCTGAGCCAGCAGAGATGCACTTCCAGCAGAGCTTCTGACCACAGTTTTTGACCACACAACTTCTATCAAGGCTGTTTCATTGCCTTTCCTGTAAGCTGAGCAAGCAGCCAGGCCAGAAACACTCTGGCCTGAGTTGGTGTTTCCCAGACTTGAGTGCTCTCACTGAGGGAAACTTCATTTCCCAAAGGATGCCAACAGCATCCCCCAGCAGCAGCACAGAGCTCTGGCTCCCAGCCCAAACTCCCCTTGCCAGTGGGTGGGAAGAGGCAGCCACTCCCCAGGGGGACTCCATGGCAGGAGAGAGGAGGCATCCCAAAATAGCCAAGCAGGAAGAGCTGGAGCCCTGGGCAGAAGGACCCATGTCAGACAGGGATTCACAGCCCCAGACTCCCTCCTACAGCTCTGAGAATGTTATTCTCTTGGAAGCAGCCTACCAGCTCTCTTCAGAGTGGGGATTTTCCAGCTAAGCAAAAGGAAAAGCACCTTTTCCTGGATTTGTCCTAGTGCTCATTAGATGAATTTTCCATTTAGACCTCCCAAATGCACCAGGGGGGAATTCCCAGAGCATCACAGTCCAAGGCTGATCAGTTCACACAGGAATCCCAGCAATACTACCTGATAATTTTGATTAGCTCGCTCATGTTGACATGATCTGGCACCAGGAACTTGGTCTTATCCAAAACTGGAAGTTGCTTCTCTCCCTTGTACCTTTCAATGATCACCTGAGAAGAAACAAAAAGCAGATTGAAAGGCAGGAACAGTGTCTGGTGCCCTCATCTCCCCCCTCCCAGCTGCATTTCCCTTCATCTGTGAATACAACATCTCCAACCTGAAAAGCAACAACTCATGGATGGGCTCAATTATCTGAAAGTTCTTTTCCAGCCCAAACAATTCTGTGTTTCCATGAGAATTAATTATCTTCACGTGCTCCTCTGTTCTGTTTGCAAGAGCCACTGCACAGAGGGGCAACACAGGGACTTCAGAGAGAGTTCCACAGCTTCAGTGCAATTCCAAAAGAGTTCCTTTGCTGCAGTCATTTAACCCAGCACTGAACTGTGCAGCAACAAGGAAATCCAAGGAAAGATCAAGCCCACTTCCCTCAAACACACTGCAGTGGCTGACCAGGGGTTTGTGCTGCTATGCAAGTGTTCCAGATCAAGCAGTTTTCAATGGAATTTCTCCAGTTTCAGGCCATCTCTTTAAGAACTACCACTCCAGATGACTCTGCTGTTCCATTCACCTCCCATGGTTCCTCTAACACATGAGAAAAAGCTGCTTTGGAAGGGTATAAACCCTCCAGTTTCCAAATTAAGGAGAAAACTTCCTCAAGCACGCTCAGGAACCAGCAACTCTGCCAGGACTGCTGTGTAATAACCTCTTAATTCACAGAGAAACTGCAGATTTCCCAATGTAAGGGACACCCTGCCCAGCAACTGAGGGTAGTTCCTGCTTTTAAGAAGTGATCTCAGAACTTGTGTGCTCTTGTTTCTACAGCCATGTGGAGTTTGTTGATTTTCAGTCAGCAGGAGCTACGTGACACCAGTCCCTTGGATCCTTTCCATGCTCACGGGGTCTGGCTGTGTTGATCTTAAAAAGCTGCACAGGTGAAGAGATGTTGATTGAATTCCAGCAGAGAAAGAGCCTTACATCACTTGAAATAAATGCTGGCTCACTCTGGGTAACAAAGCCCCACTATTTTTAAGCAGTTAGCAGATATGAAGGATGTTGACAGCACAGGAGGCATTTATTATCTAGTGTGACATTGCCACCTTATCTCATCCAGAACTGCTAATGACAATAAGGAGGCAGTGACTGGCCCAGCAAGATCAGGGATCCCAGCAGGGGAAGCTGGGAATCTGCATCACCACATCTCCTGCAAGTTCCTTAGGTACTCTGAATTTTTGGTTGGAACCTGTCCATGGCTGACTTAAAGTGAGAGTTTTGCCATAAATCCCTGGCTTTCAATCTGTGGTCACAGAGCTTGGGGACTATGGCTAAGTGGTCTCTGAAAGGTGAGTGAAAAAACAATATTTGTCAGGAAACAGATTTGCAAGGAAAGCACCTTTTGGGAAAATGAAACATTCCAAAAAAAGTCAGAAAATCCCTGCTGTGAAGTATTCCTTGTTCCTCTGCCCAGCTGCAGAGGGAAGCAGCAGTGGCAGCTCCAAGGTGAAGGAGTTTAAAGCCCAAGGAAAGCTGAAAACCTTTCAGTTTCTGTTTCTACTGTCAGTGAGCTTGCTCAGTTTGCAGCAGCTGCTTCACAGCAGAATTTCCACACACTGGGGTCACCAAATCTCATCACAGAGCCAAAGGCTGAGGGTCCCATTCAGTTCCCTCTGCTGAAGAACTCATCAGTGACAGAACACAATCCTTGCCTCTTGCTTGTAGGGTATTCTCTGCATTTTTAACACTGAGCATGCCATAAGAAAAATAAAATACAAACTTAGGCAGCATTTGGAGCTGAAGAGTGACAAGGTGAGGGTGTCCTCAGGGTGTCTGTCCTCAGCTGATGAACAAATCCATATCTGCCTCTACACTCCTGTCTGCTCTTCTTGGTGAGCCCCTGAAGACTCTTATTCAGAGAAGAAAACCACAGAGAGGAGAGCTGAGCACTCAGGAGGATCTCAGAGCTCAGCTGGGGTGTGGTTTTTTCCCAAGTTACAACACAGGAGTGCAAAACTCCGGAAATGCCACTTCCTCCAGCCCCTGTGAGCACCTTGCTCCACCCCAGCAACTGTGAGAATTATCCTTGAGAATGCTGCTGAAATCCAGCCTGAGCCACCCTCAACAGCCACATTTTCATTTGGTCTCCTTGGGATGGCTCTTCCACATGTTTCTAACTGCTAAAAAGAACAAAAGAGGCTGGAAAGTGAAAGTAAAACATTAAAAGAATTGGACTTACTGGTATTTTAGTGGGATGCTGATCCCGAATCAGTCGTACATCTTCCACTCTTTGTTCTGCAAGGGATTAAAAAAAATTATTTGAACATTCACAGTTAATGATGTTATTTCCTTATTTCTCCACTGCTGAAGAGAGGGACCACGTGTCATGAAAAGCCAGAAGAGGAAATCCAGAGGAAAAAAACAGGCAATTTCCAAATGGGCCAGCACTATCAGTACAACCTGTCCTGTGACAGCTGATCCCCTGCTCCCTAACCCAAGGTGACAAGCGCTGTGTGCACCTGCCTGGCACTCCTAGAAAGTGTTAAAGGAGATCCTTTGCTCCCCACACCCCCTCACTTTCTGCCCACTGGAAGCACACATTTAACCTCACACAGCTAAGGCTTCAAATTTCACCACCCAAGTTAACAACTAAATACCCTGTGCTATTTCTGTCAGGTCCCAGAAGAGGAAATGGTCAACAACTATTTGAGCCCCGGGACTGGCCCAAGCCTGGCAGCATCAGCTTTCCTCGTGTGCTCTCACATTACGAATTCCAGGTTTTATTTTGACTCGGCCACACCCCATTGTTGCAGGAGCTGCTGGAGCCTCGGCAGGACCTGCACATTTTGCCACCCTCCATGCCAGTTTTCAGGATAAAGTTCAGCTCTCCTCAGACAGAAATATTAATAGAACAGATATGGTGAACCGGGCTAAAGTACACGAGGCAGAGTAAACAGCCTGCTTGCTTTCATCTGTGTGTCTCCTGCCTACTTTCAGATTCAGTGACCTCAATTTTAACCCCTCTGTTTTTCGGGGCTTTCCAGGCTGTTTTCAGCTTCTGAGAGAGATGATTTAGTGTTGCATCACAGCTTGAACACACACCTGCCCAGGGAGAGAAGCACCCGGGCCAGCTCCCCGCTGGAATGCTAATGGCAGGACACTGAGCAATAGCATCCCTCAGCCCGTGTTTGTGCCCATGGAGTAAATCCTCCTCACGAGCCCGGCGAGGAATGCAGCTCCTCTGAATCACCGTGGGAAGCTGCAGGTGAATCAGGCAGAGCTCAGGCAAGGGGCACACCAAGCCTTCACCTGCAAGGCACCCCAAATCCCGAGCCACATCCCCACAGCAGCGCTCCAAGGGCAGAATTCCACCTCCTTAAAATACTTTTTCAGATTAACCAGAAACACAACAGATACGTGGAGTGAGTGAGACCAAGCATCCACCTGACAAGCACTAACTTTTCAGCTGGAACAGGTTTGTTCACAGCAATGTTATTCAGCAGCACTCCCTGGAGTAGAAGGAACATAAACCGGGCAAATCGTGGAGATTATTTTGTGTGGCGTGTTTAAAATCAGGCCCCAGTCAGCCACAGATAAACACTGTTCTCTGACGACAGTAGTTGCAGTGGCAACTGCTTGGCTGCCATCCTAGCTGAACTTAATACCTGCAACAGAGGCTGCTGACAGGCGATGGGGTCAACAACACTTTTGGAAGGCTCCGAGAAAAGGGGCAGCATAAACACAGACTTTTGTCAGATCAACATCCTCCAGCGCAGGGAACAGCTTACATTCACCGCAACAGCAAAGGCAAGGCTCCCTTAAGCAGCTTGACTTTAACCCAAAGGCAGGAAGAAAGGAAAATCTGGATCAATTACTTCCACCAATTCCATCTCGCGTAGGGGATTTTATAGCTCGTGCAGAAATAGGTTAGGCTGCCAGCTCGCGTTACCCTCGCAGCGCTCCGGCTCCCGCACCGACACACCGGGCAGATCCCGAGCCGCGAGTGCCCGGCGCCATCCCGAGCGCGCACACGCTCGATCGAGGCTGCTCCCTCTCGGAAGGGACTAATCTCATTTTCCCAGCCATCGTTACACAGCTCTTTTCGATGCCCGGCTAGTTTTTAGCAGCCGAACAGAGCCAGGAGCCGCTGCCCGGGTGGAGAATTCCGCTCCCCGCGCCAGCACCGGCTGCCAGTGCAGCTTCAATTCCGCTGCCACTGGCGCAGAGGCCGCCGGACACTGAGCAGACACCGGAGGGAAGGGCAGGCCCAGCCCCTGGCACACACACCGAGGATGTTTCCAGGCTCCTGGGAGTTTTGCAGTCGATAATGGATGATGCCACCAAGAGACGTGCCCAGCCCAAGCCCCTCTCCCAGCGCAAGCTGCCCGGGCACAGCGCGGCTGCCGCCCCACACCGCTGCACCCCCCTGTCCCGAAGCGCCGGGAGAAATAAACAACCCTGCGGGACGGGCCGCGCTCGGACTCCGCCGCAGCCCGAGCAGCCCGGGACACCGGGACAGCCACCCGCGGGGTGGGCAGCAGGAGCC
Organism: Erithacus rubecula; assembly: GCF_903797595.1. Classification (NCBI taxonomy): domain Eukaryota; kingdom Metazoa; phylum Chordata; class Aves; order Passeriformes; family Muscicapidae; genus Erithacus; species Erithacus rubecula. The sequence goes on from NC_136664.1 coordinate 2,082,788, forward strand.
GCCCGGGGATCTCCGCTGCTCCCACCGCCATCGTCCCCCTACCCTCCCCGGCGATCCCCCCTCCGCAGCCCCCGGTACCGCAGCACCGGCAGGCCGCACCGCGCCGCGCGTCCCTCCCCGGGGCGCTCACCGAAGGTGCGGCGCTGCTTGAAGCTCTTCTCCGAGGGCATGGCGGCGGCGGCTCGGCCCGGCCCGGCGGCGGCTCTGCGCGGCGGCGGCGGCGGCGGCAGCGGACACCTCCGAGTGCCGGCGCCCGCCCCCCCGCGCCGCCGCGGCCGCTCGGCCGTCAGCTGATGGGCGCGTCACGGCGGCTCCGCCTCGCCCCGCCGGCATCTTGAGTGTGGCGCGGGGGCATGGCCGCCTTCATCGGCAGTGACACACGGCCCTGCTGCTCTGGCAGTGTCACTGTGCCCTGCGGCGGGTGGACGTGTGGGGCTGTCTGGGTGCCAGGGCGTGACACAGCCATGGCCACCCTCGTGCCAGGCCGTGTTCTCCTCAGTGACACAGCCAGGGCCACCCTAGTGCCAGGCCGGGTTCTCCTCAGTGGCACAGCCATGGCCACCCTCGTGCCAGCCCGTGTTCTCCTCAGTGACACAGCCATGGCCACCCTGATACAAGCCCGTGTTCTCCTCAGTGACACAGCCATGGCCACCTTGATGCCAGGCCGTGTTCTCCTCAGTGACACAGCCATGGCCACCCTCGTGCCAGGCCGTGTTCTCCTCAGTGACACAGCCATGGCCACCCTCGTGCCAGGCCGGGTTCTCCTCAGTGACACAGCCATGGCCACCCTGATACAAGCCCGTGTTCTCCTCAGTGACACAGCCATGGCCACCTTGATGCCAGGCTGGGTTCTCCTCAGTGGCACAGCCATGGCCACCTTGATGCCAGGCCCAGTTCTCCTCAGTGACACAGCCATGGCCACCCTGATGCCAGGCCGTGTTCTCCTCAGTGACACAGCCATGGCCACCCTCGTGCCAGGCCGTGTTCTCCTCAGTGACACAGCCATGGCCACCCTCGTGCCAGCCCGTGTTCTCCTCAGTGACACAGCCATGGCCACCCTGATACAAGCCCGTGTTCTCCTCAGTGACACAGCCATGGCCACCCTGATACAAGCCCGTGTTCTCCTCAGTGGCACAGCCATGGCCACCTTGATGCCAGGCCGTGTTCTCCTCAGTGACACAGCCATGGCCACCCTCGTGCCAGGCCGGGTTCTCCTCAGTGACACAGCCATGGCCACCCTGATACAAGCCCGTGTTCTCCTCAGTGACACAGCCATGGCCACCTTGATGCCAGGCCGTGTTCTCCTCAGTGACACAGCCATGGCCACCCTCGTGCCAGCCCGTGTTCTCCTCAGTGACACAGCCATGGCCACCCTGATACAAGCCCGTGTTCTCCTCAGTGGCACAGCCATGGCCACCTTGATGCCAGGCCATGTTCTCCTCAGTGACACAGCCATGGCCACCCTGATACAAGCCCGTGTTCTCCTCAGTGACACAGCCATGGCCACCCTCGTGCCAGGCCATTTTCCCCTTCACCAACAATAAAGAATTATTTCCCCAGGAAAACGGTGGATTCCCCAATGCTAGACACTTTTAAGATCTAGCTGTCTTGTCTAAATGGTGCTTTTGCCAAGGAAAGTTGGGCCAGGTTATCCTTGAGGTCCCCTCCAGCCTGGTATTCCATGACTCCATGAACTCGCAGCCGTGGCCACCTTGGAGTGACCCACAGTGTCCCTTCAGCATGAGCACTTAAGCACTTTTCTCTGTTCAAAATCTGTCACCAGTTTGCCTTCACATTGACATGGATCCGTGGTAAATTTTACATTTGAAGAACAAAATTTTAGGAGCAGGTGCTCCAATTCTCTTGGAAGCCACCCCCCTGGTCTCATGCAGTTTGTGAGGAATTGATTAAATCACAACTTCAGTCACAGACACCACGTTGTGAGTAAAACTGCCCAACTGTTTCCTGCTTAGCAGCTTTCTGACACAAGCTGTTGGCTGGAGCCTTTCAGCTGCATCTCTCTTTCTCTCTTTCTCTCACACACATTCCCAGCACCGTGTTTTGAAATTTAAGGACGATTTTGCAGCAATAGGGTGACACGATCTCACTGTACAATCCAAGGGACAGGAAGCTGTGGCTGGGATTGTCCTTAGGAGTACAGGGAGAAGGACATCTTTCTGACCATCTTAGAGATTTTGCATTTTTGGGGTGGAGCAATGCATTGAAGTTGGAGTGAATCTGCACTCACACAAAGGAATGAGAGTTCATCACCTAATTTTGTGATTCAGGGTCACGAAGTTCCCGTGGCCTGTCATTATGAGGCCATTAAAGGTGTGACTAACAAGGAAATGCTGCCCTAAGGTGTGTGATTGCTCTGTCCATCACTGTCCAGGGATGAGACATGGATGGTCAGCAGAACATCTTCAACTTAAAACAGCAATCCCAAATTTCTGTGTCAACGAGACACTTCTTTATTTAAATGCCTGCCTTTAAAAAAACATTTTCCAGGCTGAGGAAATTTTACCATGCTCTCAGAATTGTGTCTGAGGGCTGAAGGCAGGAGCATGACCCCTGGTGAAACCACACAATGTTATTTTTGGGGTGTACAGGTGCATCCTGGTGTCAGGGCTGACAATTCCGGGCTCTGTGTGCCTTGTGGTTTGCATCCACAAGCCCAACGTTAGCAGGGCTGCAGCTCTGGCTGAAAGCATCCATATGGTGCTTGGGGAGAGGCACAATCAGAGTATCTGCTGACAGGCTGGGCTATCACATGCTCCTCTCATAAATAATCCGCAGAGACTGTGAGAAGGAAGCTCAGATCCACACCGAGACTCGCCTGACCTTTCCCTCCTCACTCAGCCCTGGCCCGTGCCTGCGTGTCGACAGCACAGACAGTTGGCGAGTCTGGATTTGGGGAAGGTGTTAGGAGCAGTTGGAATGACAGCATGGACACAGCCTTTGGGATCAGCCCTGCCTCAGCACAGCTCCCCAGCCCTGGTGAGAAAATGCTGCTTTGGAAAACGCTTTGGCTTCAGGCTCGGCGGCGGCGCTGGAACGGAGCCCTTGGAAAATGGAGCGTTTTCATCCCGGCCTTAGAACACTTTGCAAAGCGTTTAGGCTGAGGAGGAGGAGAATTAACCCAAAGGGGATGTTACATCGTCTTCAAATATGCAAAAGGTTTCTGCAGACAGGAGGAATTAACTCTTCCCTGCATGCTGCGGGGCCAGGATGGAAAATAATGAGCTTAGAGCTTGGAAAAAGCCATAGAAATTAGGGACTGGGCTAAGGGTAAGAACTGTGGAGCACCAGAAGAAATTCCCTAGGAAAGAAATGGAATAATCACCTTTGGATGTTTTTATTTAATGAGAAATTAGTAAAACATCTGCTGTGAAGAGTTCAGGGAGAATTGTTCTGATCTCAGGGAGAAGGATGGGGGAAATAATCCCCTACAATCCCTGTCAGCTCTAGTTTTGCATGAGGCAAAGGAGATGTGATTCCCAAATTTACAAAGGTTAGAGCACTGCCTGGGTTTGGATTCCAGCTCAGATCCTCCTGTCTGCCCCTAACATACCAGACTAAATACTAAGTTCAAAAAACAGAAAGAAAGAAAACAGGTTTTCTCAACTGTTCTATCTTCTACAAGGTTGGTGGATTTTTTTGTTAAAAATCCAGTATGAACAATGACTCCAAACCGTGGCTGATATTCACAGCATTTCCCTTGGGAAAAACTCCCACTTTTCCTATTTTTTTCGCACATGAGCTGCCTCACAATGGAACAAGTGTATTTCACATTCAGAATAATAAATCATCCCCTCATTTTTTTTTTTTGGTACAACGGGACTGAAAAGGCTTTTTTTTTTCTTTTTTTTTTTTCTAAGGAACAGACAAAGCTGTTCCTCTGCAGTGCTGCACCCTTCCTGGAAGACAGCACTCAGTGTGTGGGGCTGGGAGCTCAGCAGCTGTCAGCAGTATTAAATTCACCAGGAACATGGAGAGAAAAGCCCCATAAAATAAAAGGAAGGACACTGTGCTGATAATAACTTGCATTTCAACCTGAATTAAAATACCTCCCCTCAGTTCTTTTCTCACAAATTGTTCTTATCGATCTAGCTCAAGATTAATGTGGGTTTGGTTTTTTTGTTAGTGTGCAGCCATTACCCAGCTGCTGTTGGAGATTTTCAGGCAGAATCTGACTGTAGAGAATTGTTTGCAGTGCCTTAAAATAACCCTTCTGGGAAGTTTTCATCTTAAATTTGATTCAATTGATTTAAGGTGGTGGCCACCTCTAAGAACAAATTCCCACACTTCAAGTTTCACCTTCAGAGTTAGGAGAACTTTAGGAAGAAGTGGTGAGAATGGTGAAATATCTGTTTTGGGGGTAGAAAAGTGTAATTTGAGAGAAGTGAAGGTAGAGAGAAAATCCACATTTTGCCCAGGTGGGTTTTCTCTGAGGTCAAACAACAGCTGAGTCTGTCCCTCAATGGGAGTACAACACTGTCTTTTGGAATAACACATCTTCTAGACATCAGACATGCTTTTTTTGGATGGTAAATCCAAGATAACCCACTCACAAAAACATAATTTTCATAGAAAATTAAAGACTCATGGTACTCCCCCTGCACAAACCATTGCCCAAGACATCATTGCTGGGTACCACAACTGACATCAGTTCTCGCTGTTCCTGCTGTTCCAGCAAACAGCTCTTGGCTCCAGGATCAAGTTTGAAGTGGGAGATGTTGCTTTCACGATGGAACACAGTCAATCAGCTGCTGCAAGCAGCAGGGAGTTGTGTTTGTGTACTGCTTTTCACTCAGAAAATCCATAACAGCTTGGCAAGCAGCAGTGAGAGCGCGGGAGGCGGAGCGGGGAAGCCGTGGAGGAACACGGCGTGGAACGAGGTCTTCCTCTGATTTTTGATCCTCCCAGGATTGAAGCAATCCCCCACGTGTTCAAATATTAACTGAGCACTATGTTGCCTGTGTTTTCAGAAAACATTCTCCTCGCTGACGTGGGGCAGTTCCCTGAACTGGCTGGGATTGCACAACCATGGATCAGGAATAGCATCCCCAGCCCTGACCCCTCCAGAGCAGGAGAATCCCTCTGCCAGCTGAGCTGCTTCAGGTCTTGAACACAACTAAATTGTTCAGGCTGGGCTGGGGCCAAAGCTGGAGGGACAATAATTGTTTGTGGTAGGAGTGCTGTGATGTCTTGGGTGAGTGGTTCCTCATGGCAAGGACAGCAGGTTGAAGAAAGATCATAGGCTCCTCCATAAATTAAAGAATTGTGGAATGTTTGGGGTTGTAAGGCTGGAAGTGATCTTAAGGGTTTGGGTTGGAAGGGACCTTAATACCCACCCAGTGCCACCCCTGCCATGGTCAGGGACACCTTCCACTATCCCAGGTGACTCCAAGCCCTGTCCAGGGGGCACAGAACCTGTTCCAGGGCCTCCTCCGGGGAAGAATTCCTTCCCAATATCCCATCTATCCCTGCCCTCTGGCAGAGGGGAGCCAGTTGAAGAGGGGGCAGAAGGATGGAACCACTTCCTGAGGCATCAGCAGCTTTTCTGCTCTGGATTTTCCCTGGAGAGCCCAGCCTTTATCCTACAAAATCTGGTGAGATCAACGTCCACAGAGAAAGCAAGGAAGTGGGAAATCATAAACTCAGGACAAGAAGAGCTGTTTTCCAGCTTAAGATCCACACATTACAAAAACCAAAACAAAACTCTTCTGCCTTTCTATTGGGATATTCTCTCTCTGATGTGTCCTCCCTCCAAGGATGGGAGCAGTTTTTTAGGAGGCAGGAGGAGTATTTGTTTTTTATTCCAAAGCAGAAATCTCAGTGCAGGCCCATGCCAAGAAAACATGCTGCAAATACTCTCTGTAGCAAACAGGGCTTGCAGAGAGGGTTTGTTCATCTGTCTCTGCCTGCCTTGCCACACTTTTCTGTCCCTTTTGCCAAATGGAAAATAAATCATCCTCTCCTCACTGTTCTGGTTATAATTGGCTGGATGTGCCATCAGCTGGCTCATCCCTGCTCAGAGCCTGGGAGGCGTAAACACTTCCAGGATTACAGAAAATGAGGACACTAACTCTGGGACCCATCCAAAGCCCTTTAGTGAGCGTGAAGACTAATTGACTACAGCCAGAGCTGCATCAGCTCCTTAATTGCTGAGGGGAAATGAAACAATAACATTTCCCCTTTCCCTACATCCTTTTTTGAGAGCCCTGTGGTAAGGGCTGCCTGAGACAGCAGCAGTGGAAAGCTCCAGGCCATTACTCTGGGAATGTTTTCCAAGGAAGGTGCTCAGACAGTGCCACAGAGGATGGGAGATGATGATGATGATAACACACTTTTCCTGTTTTCCCCACTGTCACAAACAAAACTGGTTGATTGAGATAATGGATTTGGTAGGATGGGGAGAAAGCAGCAATTTTAGACTTTGATGACAGCAGTTGAAGGTGATGTTCAGTTATAACCACCCTGTGGTGCACCAGGTCTTCACCTTCTGGGCCTCAAAGGCCCTGGATGTGCCCAGGCTCCAAAACTCTTGTGTGCTGCACTGCCAGGCAGACTTTTCCCTTTGTCCTTCTTCATCTGGAAGGAATCAGCACAGGGCAATGGAGCTCCGTGGGAATTGGCATGGATTTGTGCTGGGCTGTCCATCACAGCCCTTCCCAGTCCTGCCTTCTGCTGGGCTGGGCTGCACAGGGGGTCAGTGGGCCAAGGGAAAGTCTGATGGATGAGAAATGAGAGCCAAGATTGGGGGGTCAGGTTATAGAGGTCAGGCGGGTGAGGGAAAGGAGAGAAGGTTGTAGGGTGATTAGGCAGCAGGAGCATTCAGTGAGAAAGGAGAAAGAATAAAGTTCAGGTAAAAATAGAAAGGCAAAAGAGGGGAAGGCAGGTGTGTGCTGTAGACTGCCGTGATTTTGCTCCAGGCAATGTCACCCAGGACATCTTTTGTTTCATTCACACAAAAATCCTTGCCATCAGCCCTTTCCTCTGTCCCCTCCATGAATCCATCAGTTCCTAAACAAACAAACATGACAAGGCCTTGGAAAACTGTGTCAGAACCTTTAAGTACCAGCTGAGCCTAATGTAATGTGGGAAGAGCCATGTGATTCCCCACAGGTGGAAAACAGCTCTGGCCATATTTCAAAGATGTGATGTTTGGTTTACATGACTCACTGCCCATGTGCCTTGGTTTAGATGCTTGGAGCAGCTTTTTTGTAATGCAATCAGAACTGTGGGCACTAAATCAGTCCATCAGTGTGGCCCCAAAGGATTAGCAGAGCACTAAAAGTGACACCTCGTCCTGCACGTGGGCAGAGTCAGAGGGGGGAATGCAGAGGTTCAGCCTGGGAGAAGCTGAGCATTTACTCATCCCAGGGTTGCAGCAATGTTGTTTGTACCATCAGCCAGGCAGCCTGGACTGGTCATGTCACCATCCCATATCCAGGGCCATCCAGATCCTTGGGAATCAGGGTTTCCTGGCCATCAGACTCTTGGCAAAGCCTATGGGCAACTCAAGCATCTTGTCTGGTCTGGTGAGACTCCAAAGGAGGGTGAGCAGTGGGATGAGGGGGGTGATTCTTCCCTCTTTGCTCTCGTGAAATCCCACTGGAGCCCTCAATGTAAGAAGGATCTGGAGCTGCTGGAGAGAGTCCAGAGGAGCCAGGGAAATGCTCCAAAAGCTGGAGCCCCTCTGCTCTGGAGCCAGGCTGGGAGAGCTGGGAGTGTTCTGGAGAAGAGAAAGCTCCAGGGAGATCTCAGAGCCCCTTCCAGTGCCCAAGGGGGCTCCAAGAGAGCTGGAGAGGGACTGGGGACAAAGTGTGAAATGACAGGACACTGGGGATGGCTTCTCACTGCCAGAGGGCAGCATTGGATGGGATATTGGATGGGCAGAAATTGTTCCCTGGGAGGGTGGGCAGGGCTGGCACAGGTGCCCAGAGCAGCTGTGGCTGCCCCTGGATCCCTGGAATGTCCAAGGCCAGGCTGGACAGGGCTTGGAGCACCCTGGGATAGAGGAAGAGGCAGAGGGTGGAAAGGGACGATTTTAAAGTCCCTTCCAGCCCAAACCATTGTGGGATTCTACAATGTCCAGAGGCCTTTCCCTCCTCCATGCTCTGGCAGCCCCTTGCTCTGCAGAGCAGCCTCCCTGCAGCGATTCTCGTGGGCGATGCTCTCAGACTTTCTGCATCAATTAAATCTCTGTTTTCCTGTCTCCTGCCAGTTTGGGGATTTGTTGCTCGATTGTCATGGAGACTGCAGCCGTGGGACCCTCGCTGGGTGAGGCCCCTGCATTAGGATTCAGGGCAGCACTTCAGCCAGCATCACTGGGGACCCTCTTGTGCTGAGCACTCTGAGAGCAGCCAGCTCATTCCACTGCAGAAATCCCAGCTGAACAGCGTCTCTTCACAGCAAACGAGGCTGGCTCTAATTTTTGTTAATTATGTGGAAGCAACTTGATTTCCTCGTGAGCCTGTTGTCAGCACAGCCCTCACAGTCTATTCCTGGCCAGCAGGATGAGGATGCTTAGGAACCCCAAAGGACTCTGCAGCTGTTTTTGCAGAACAACAGGGAATAAAAAGGAGCCATTTCCAAAATAATAAAATAAAAATAAAAAACAAAAAGAAGACAAAACCCAAGATGTTTCTTACAGAACACCATGAGAAAGAGGAGCCATTTGCACAAAATGTGAGGTCCGGCTGGCAGAAAAGCAGGGAAAAGAACGAATGGGGTGGAAAAAAAAAAATAAACAACAACGAAACAATCAAGACAGGGGATTTTTGTAAGGAAAAAGGTTTCTCATGCAGCAGCCGGGAATGGCGGAGCACCAGGAAAGGCTCGGGAAGGCGGAGGGTCAGGGACAAGAGGCCTGCGCTGGGCGGCTGCTCTCGAGGAGCCTCGTTAGCGCAGTAGGTAGCGCGTCAGTCTCATAATCTGAAGGTCGTGAGTTCGATCCTCACACGGGGCAAAAGGTGGTTTCCTCCTTTTCTTTTTTTTTCCTCCTCTCTCCTGCAGTCAGACTTTCCCAAGGGAAGGGATTCTCTGTTTTTTTTCACGGAATTAAAACGGGAAGCGGGATGCGGCGAACGCGCCCTGCACCGGCCCGCAGCGCGCCCCGTTACCGGGCACAGGCCCCGCCATGCGCGCGGTCCGCCCGCTCGCTAGGGGGCGCGCACGCTGGTTTTGTCGGTTAGGGAACCGCGATCGCGAAGCGTCCGCTACCGGCGGGGGCGTGGCGCGGCTTGATGAGAGGGCGTTGATTGGAGGAGCCGCGCGGTAGGCGTGGCCCAATGGCGGGATGGGCGGTGCTGATTGGCGGGGCTTTGAGGTGGGCGGAGCCAACGGCGGGCACGGTGGCGCGCCCCGGAGCCGCGGTCAGAGCGGCGGTGGCGATGGCGGTGTGCGCCCGGCTGTGCGGTGTGGGGCCGGCCCGCGGCTGCCGCCGGCGCAGCGCGGCCAGGGAGCAGCGCCGCGGTGCTGCCGACAGCGAGCCCGACACCGATACGGACCCCGAAGAAGCGGGAGGTGGCGGCGTCACGGAGGACGATGAGGCCGCGGAACGCATTGAGGGTGGGCGGCCCTTGCCGCCTTCTGTCGAGTCCGGCCCTGCCGGGCGGGCCCCGCTGTCATTGTTAGAGCTGCCCCCAGAGCTCCTGGTGCAGATCTTCGGCTCCCTGCCCGGTACCGACCTGCCCAGCCTGGCCCGGGTCTGCACCACGTTCCGCCGCATCCTCCGCACCGACACGATCTGGCGGCGGCGCTGCCGCGAAGGTACCGCCCGCCCCGGGGGTGCAGCGGGGATAGATGGCTTCAGCGACAAGGAGGGAGGACACGGCGAGTGCGAGAGGGACTGGGGGTCCTGAAGGGCTGGGGCAGCACGGAAATCAGATTTGGGGTGCGGGCAGTGGCCCTGCTGTGCAGGGGGAGGTGGGCACGTCTCGGGTCCCTTGGGACACGGGCTCTTGCTGGTGGCACTTGTGGCAAAGGGCGTCGAGCTGGGGTTGTCCCCCGGAGGAATGGGATGGGAACATTCCTTGCGGGAGCCCTGAGGGCAGGGAATGCTCAGCCCCAGCCCGGGGCACACAGAGCGCAGGGTCCGGAGCAGGGAGAGGCTCCAGCCGGGTGTGCGCGTTCTCCAGGAATCCGCTGGTGCAGGGATGCTCTGCTGCGGTAGCGGGAAAACCGTGCAGGTGATTTTTGCTCTGCTCTGCAAAGCTGCAGTTCTCCCTCCTCATCCTCTTCCTCCCAGCTCTGTCCTCTGTTTGTTATTTCAGTCCTGTCCCCCCTCCCAGGCTCTGCCTTGCTGTGCTCATCCTCTCAAACAACGCTGCCAGGTGCTCCTGCCAGCACATGAAGTCATGTGTATTTTCCTCTTTGCTTTCTGGTTTTAATACCAGTGAGGGCACGGGGATGAAAGAGTTGGGAATGTTGGCTGCCTGCAGTAGGATCTGGTGGAATGCCTGAAACCTTGCAGGAATGAATTCGTGCCTTATCAGCACTTATCCAAGTTTGGACAGCAAACACAAAGGCTGCACCTGGAAAATGTAAACCAAAGCATTATTTTATAATTCAGCATTGTCCCAATAATTTAACATTGGTTTTAGGAGGCAGGCTAATGAAATGGTGTTAATTCTTTCCTTATATTTTAGTGACATGGAGCCCTCATGGATATTTGTGTGTTTGATTAATGGTTTGCAAACTTCACTGATTAATTATTTTAATGGGTTATGGTCCTGGCCAAATGTGGATACAGAAATCTATGTCACTTTTAACTCTAGGCTAGGTTAGCTTGTAAAAAGACCCACTGAATTAGGCCTGTTGGGGATTTACATTTATTTATCAAATTCATGTCTGCTCCTTGGGTTTTCTTTCCAATGGATAAAACCAATATTTAAAAGCTCAGCTGAGATTTAAGGAAATGAAGGAAATTTATATGACTAAAACTAACCTAGACAGGAAGGGATGCTTTTGTCTATGGCCCTTAGCTAATTACCAGCTGAGAGGTGTATAAACCAAATTTTGATTCTTTTTGTATGTAATTTCTCCAGTTTCCCAACATGTCCATTCCAAGCAGTGTCAGAGTGCTTTGGTGGCTGAGGAGGATCCTGTACCAAAGGCAGGTGCCCAAGATATGGGGCAGTTCCTGGCCAAAAATCAAGGTGAAACTGATCCTGAATCTTTTAAGCAGCTCTGGTTTTCCAAGCAGTTCCTCAGCTGGAGCTGCTCAGGCTGTTTGTGTTGCTTTGCATTGTTCTGCTGAGGTAGGACTGTGACTTTGAACATATGAATGTTAAATTGGGCATTATTTTATAGGTAAGCATCAAGTGTTGGTGAATAAATACACATTTAAAACTTAAAATATTCTGTGTTTCTGCACAGCCATACACTGGTGACTGTGTGATAGTCAAGTACAGAATGTCTTTCACTTTTTGTAATCTTTTCCAAAACCAAACCAGTTTCCATCTGAGGTCAGTGTTGAAGTGTGTGTTTGTGCCTGAGTCTGCCTGCTGCTGATCCTGGAATCACACAATATCCTGAGCTGGAAGGGATCACAAGGATCATCCAAACCCAGCACGATGTTCCACAGCTAACTGGGAAACCTCAGCTTGGTGCCAGCTGCATGTGCAAAACCACTCCTGTTTTTAGGAGTGCACAGCAGTGCAGAGGCAGGAGAGAATCCTGGAATAATCAGAGAGAAGCTTTTTTTGGAGGAGCTGTTGCTGCAGTGCTTTTTTGGCCATTTTCCCTCCTCCCTGGACAGGAGCAGTGCTGGGTGTGAGGAGCAGCCTGGCTGTGCCCCAAGTTGGACAGCCCAGTGTTGATGTCTTGTTCTGCCCTGCTCTGGGCCAGCCCAGCTGGAGATCAGGCTGAAAACATGCTGAGATTATTCCAAGTGTCCAGAGGACTTGTCTGCCTGGAATTGGAGTGGCTTTGCTGCTGGTGGGGGACTGGGAGAGCACTGGGATGGAGTGGGGGAATTGTGCAACACTGTCAGGGCTGTCAGAGCTGCTGTCCTTTTATCATTGCAACTGTTTGGGGTAAACAATGTCTCTGGATTGCTTCCTTGGCAAGGAGAGGGTTGCAGTCACTTCCATGTTTCCTATAAATAGGAGTTTGCTGATCTCTGCAGCAGGAACAGAACTAAATCTCGTGTCACCCTGGCTGGTGGCCTGACCTACCTTGATTAACATCTTACAGTCCATTTTTTATCTTTAATTTCTTTCATCTTTAACCAGAACATGGCAAGTGCTGCAGAACACCTGGGAACAGACCAATAATGCAGAATAACCAGTTCTAGAGCTTGGAAAAAAAAAGGCTTTTGTTTGTGAAAACAACCTCCAGCAGCTTTTGGCCTGCTGGAAAATGTCAACCAAGGTGCTGAAGTTTGTGACCTTCAGGTTGTGTGGAAAGAGGAGGGGAAAGAAAGGTGAGAAATGTGGTTTGTACACTCAGTGAGGAGACTTTTGGGTGGGGTCCAGCCTTTAAAACACTCCAAGGAACCCATGCAGGAGTTTGATGCACAAATGTTCCTGCCACAACAGGAACCATTTCTTGCAGTGCTGTGGCTCCATCCTCCCTTTGTGTGAGGTGAAAACATTGTGGTGTCTGATAGTTTTTGGCTTTTCTTCATCTCTGATGACCTTTTCTGGCTTTTGAACTCCACCTGGGCAGTGCTTGGCTGTTCCTCACTGCTCAAGCAGGTGCTCAGCACTCTTGGCCACCCTTCAGAGAGTCTCAGACCTGTCTGCAAGCTGCACATCTGAAGCTGCCCATCTTCTGCTTTAGGGTTTCCACAAAAGTTTGCTTTTGTTGCAGGTCAAATCTCCTTTTCCTCCATGGTAACCCCAAGAAGTCTTTGGGTGTGTTTTAATCTGATTGCTCAGCCTTTGGGAACAAGAAGCCAATTCCAAATTTCTCCACCTGGTATTTCAGAGCTGCTAAGCTGAGAATCTCCCATTTTTGTGGTATCTGGAATAATCCAGTGAGTTTTTATCCCTTCTGTTCTGTGTCCAGCCTTGTAAATTATCCAGGGATAATTGGAAGATTTGATTAACCAGGACACAGTGGAAGTTCAGCAATGGTGAAGGGGATCAAGTTCTGCCAGACATCCTCATTTCCTCAAAATTGTGGATGTGCACACACAGCTTCCAGCAGCTCCCATGCTGGGAAAAGCAACAGAAAAACAGGAATTTGGGCTTTGATGGAAGAGCCTTGTTTTTAATCAAGCAAGACACAACAAGGACACAAACAAGAACAGTCCATGCAGGGTGAAGGGGACACAGCAGGGAATATGAGCCTGGGCAGGGGATAAATTCCACCTGCAGAACTATTAATGCAGCTCACACCACGTGGAGATTGCTTCCCCAAGTCCTTTAAACTCCCCTGCATGTGACCATGGGAACTGCAGTGTGTCCCTGTGATTGGGGAAATCAGCAGCCTTTCCTTTCCAGCTGCTCAGTGGGAACTTCAAAACCAATTTCCATCCTTGCTTTGGAAGCTGGATTAAGTAGCCATTTTCCAAGGGTGTGAATTTTGGTGTCTGTTAACTCCTTAAAATAAAAATACTCAGTGAGCTATTGCAATGAGATACATTTCCTTAAAATAGATTTAATTGCACTGAAGTGGAATTTTCCAGGAAGCTTGAGCCCTTCAGATCTTTCTTGGAAAGGGGTTTCTGTTCTCTGTAAAAAAAAAAAAACCTTACCAGTTTTATTTTTCTCTCATTATCTTGAAGCTCTAATTGCTGTTAATTTATGTCCCTCTTGCCTTCTGGTTTAAAAAGAGATGGCCTTTCTTGCTTATGATATTTGGAAGGGGTTTTTAGGCACTTTGAGCCAAAAGATTGATTTTTTTTTTTTTTCCCCATAAAATGGCCACTCTGGTGTGAGCAGCTGGGTCAGAAGAGCTGCAGTAATGCACTAATGGAGCTCAGCCATCACTGTGGCATTTTCACTCTCTGTAGCTGTTTGCTGGCCAAGACAGGATAAAAATTAGTTTTTAAAATGAGTGTTAAAACACATTAGGATGAGATTATATTTTTTTCTTGATAATACTCTCTTGGGTATCTAATGACAAATAACATGTAGCAATACAGAAATCCTAAATGTTTGTATCATTTCAAGGAATTTATTATTTGAATTGGAATTACAACCCGTTCAATAATAGTTTGGCTTTCATAAAATTTCACTGCAGGTAATCAGGGGAAGCTTTGACATCAAATCCCTTCCCACCCTGATTTGGAGGTACCTGCTGCAGCTGGATCTCCCATGGCACTCACTTGAGTGATGAATGGATTAGGGAGGAAGATTTGGGAAAAACCAGCAGCTCCCCTGGGATGGGGGAATGTCAGCCTTGGTGCTGTTAGAAATTCCATTTGGGAAGGCTCCTCCTCCCTTTCCCATGCAGCATCAATCCCTCCCTGCCTGCAGTGCACAGGGCTCATCTCACCTGGGGCCAGGTGAGTTTTGCTTCTTTTGTTGACATGCACAAGAGTTGCTGCCCTTTTCCAAGGCCTTCCCAAATATCTGGGAGCATTCCTGCATCCTTTGGATGTGTTTACTGTGACGTGGAGCCTGGCAGGGGGCTCTGCATCCCCAGACCCTGGGCTGTGCTGCTGTGGATCTGCAGGACTCAGCTGGCACAGCCCCAGCACTGAATGGTTTGTTTGTGCTGGGCTGAGCTCACTGTGCTCCCTCAGCCCACCCTGGGGCTCAGAACCCTCAGAGCTTCTGATTTTCCCTGCAGCAGTTTTGCCACTGCCCTTTTTGGGCATTTTTGGATGAAGGGCAGTGTGTTTGTAGTGCCCTGTGCCCCCTCACCCTTGCTGCCCACCCAGAGGGTGCAGGATGTGTTTTCCCTGCCAAATGTGCTCTCTCATCTTTTGCTTCTATTTATAGACAGTAGGAGGTTGAATTAATTCAGGGAAACTTCTGCTTTTCTCCTATCTGAATCCTGAATTCTCTCCTGCAGCAGGTTTCCAGCATTGGGTGGTGCTTCACAGCCACGGTTGTTAATTCAAGGATGCTCAGCTGAGGATAAATTTCATATTTAATGGCTTGATGAGGGTCTGCAGAGATAGTTTTGTGTCAAATATCTGGCAGGTGTTTGTGCTGCTGGGGAAAGCTGCTGTTTGATGTGTGCTGCTGATGCCTTTGATGTCAGGGAGTGCACAGTTCTGTACTGAGATCTGTCAGGGTCACTGCTGATTTTTTGGGATCTCCCTCCTCTCATTTCCTCCCTCTGCTCTTCTGAGGATTTCTTGCATCAAGACATTAGTACTTGCCTTTTTTTTTTTTTTTTTTTTTTTCTTAGAAGTCCAATGCTGAAAATAAAAGGAGAGAATCTCATTTTCTGCTTCAAAGCTGCTCCAAGATCTGACTCCCTTTGTTTTCAGGGGTTTCTGGAAGCAATCAAAGGCATCTGACTGTACAACAGCCCTGTCTCAATCTGATCTGCTTTAAGTGTAACCATATTTGTACATGCTGGGACCTGTTTTATGTCTCTGTTTCATTCTTTTTTGAGTCTGTGACCTTCCCTTTAGGATCCTAATGAGCAGTTTTCCCTTGGGTACCTCAGTGAGAGTGGCTAATTGCTGTGCACAGCAGTGATGTGCACACAATCCCAGCTGGAATGGGGATGTCTCCCACATTTCACACTCCCCCTGAGCAGCTGGGAATTTGCTGGCTGTGTTTGTGCCTCGTGTGTGTTTGTTTGTGAAATATCTTGGAATCCACAATGAAATCGCATCCAGTTTTTAAAGCAAAAATCAGATTCTTCTTCTACTCTGGCAGCTTCAAGAAAGCACAAATCAGATCTCAGTGGTTGATGTCAAGGCTCCCAACCTTTTTGTGCCAAAGTTGACCCTTTTATTCCTGTTTTGTTGCAGAATATGGAGTGTGTGAAAACCTGAGGAAGCTGGAGATCACAGGAGTGTCCTGCAGAGATGTTTATGCCAAACGTGAGTGACCAAGCCAATCCAAATCTTGCTTGATACCAATTTGGACAGCATGGAAATGTTGAATATTTATTGAACTTTGGTGGCAGAAGTTGTTCAGACTGACTAGCAGGGGTTTCATGGGAAGTTGACATGTTTGGAGTTTTATTTAGAAGCAAGAGTCAGGATTTCTGTGCCTCCCAGTCCTTTGGTGGGAAAAGAGCCTGGAATTGAATTTTTTAATGAAGTGTATTGACAGTTTTTCATCCTGTTTTGCCATTTTCAGATCTTACTAAGAAATTAACAGGTGTTCTTTTCTAAGCCTGGATCTCAGTGAGAGGAAGTGGCTGCAGAGAGTGTGAAAGGGATGAGCATTCCTGGAAGGGAGCCTGGCAGGAGATGTCAGTGAGCTTTGGGAATTTCTGTGGGTGTGGGACCCTTTAGAACCTTGAAACAGCCATGACTTCAAGTATTGATCTTAAAGCTGGGAAGAAAAACAGGAAGAAGGGGTTTAATCCCATCTTTAATAGACTTGCTGAGCATCCACAGGAAAACTATTTCATCACCTAATATATCTTTTTCCATATTACACACTACACTAGGGATGGAACTGCCTCATTTTCCAGGCTGGGAGGGCTGAGTGGTGCTGAGCCAGCACACAGATGTCCCCAAAGAAATCCCATTAACCCTCCAAGCCTTCCTTAATTCCCATTTAGTCCCATATCTCTGTGTGGTGACAGCCACACAGCACATACCAGCTCTCATTGCCATTTTAATCCTTTTCACTACATAACTTCCATGGTTCAGAGATGCTAAAGTGATATTTAGTGCTTTTTATACACAAGTTGTGGGTAAAAATGACCTTGCTGGCTCAGGGCAGTGGTGACTCTGCAGCCATGGCTGTGGGCAGGGAGGCTGAAGAGAGAACAAACCTGTGGGATATTTTCCTAAACATTCCCACTGTTTCCAGGCTTCCAGAGTGTAATAATTTTATTTATTTAATCTGCAATAAATCTGTCTGGCACATAAGTTTCCATGAGTAGTTTTCAAGCCCATAGCAAAGGGTCACACTTGATGTGTGAGGAGCATTCCTGTGATGGCCTTTCCTGCACTTTTGTGGTTTTATCCACCCAGGGCATATCCCTGACATCCTTGGGGGTCTCAAAACCCCCCTGGCAAGGGTCTCAAAGACCTCTGAGTGAGACCCTGGTGTCACAGGTGCTGAATTCTAACCCCTGGGGGAAGTTGTCAGAACAAGGAGAATGGAAACAAGCTGCCAAAATTAGTGAAGTGTAAATTAGATTGTTAGAACGTAGATAAATAGGTTTTTTTGAATGTTTATGATAAGGGACACGTGGCCAAGATGGAGAATTTGGGGGTTGGACACCTTTTCCTCCTTCTTCTCCATGTCATCCATGCTGGGTGACACGTTGGCACTTTTGATGGGTTTTAATAAAATTGTACTGTATTGGGAAAATTTTGTAAACATGTAACATGTAATACAAACTATCTAAGATAAGCCCTGCCCTCACCAGGCAGATCCCACCATGGGTGCCAGGCTGAGCAGACCCTGCTGGCCAAGCAAAAAGTCCCTGAGATACGAAACAATAAACAATCCTTGGAAAAAGAGAAAACCACCTCCAGCAATCTCTCTTGGGCTGCTTCAGAGAAAAGCAGGGTTTGAAGCACCTCCTGTCCCTCAGGGGTGATGTGGGGGCAGAGGAGGAGCCCCAGAGGGGGCCAGCACTCACCCTGCTCTGTCTGTTCAGGTATAAACCCCCGGGTGAAGTCGGGGCGGTTTATGAAAATCCTGCCCGACTACGAGCACATGGAGTACAGAGATGTTTACACCTGCCGTACGTACCTGCTGCTGCTGCTGCTTCCTGCACCCAGCACTGCTCCAGGCTGCTGCATGCAGTGTGCCTGCCTTGCAGCAAAGCACTGGGGGGGGACCTGGGGACAGCACTGGTGCCACCAGTGCTGGCTGGGACTGGGGGTGGCAGCGTGAGCAGGGCACTGAGGTGTGCTGGTTTTATTTTGAGGGTTTCTTTGCACACAACAGGAGGGAATTGTTCTTTTCTTCAATGGAAGAATTCAAATATCCTGGTGAGGCCTCCTAAAAGCAGCTCTGGACTGGCAAAGAGCTTTGTTGTGATTCAAGTGAGCCACAGTAAATCCACAGCCCTTTGCAGTGAAAAATGCTGAGTGTTCCCATAGTAATTCCCTCCCTGCACACTGAACCCTTTCAAGAACCATCTCTGTCTCTAGGAAACGTTCTGCTAATCTTTTGGAGGTTGTGATTTGCCTTCCTCACTTTGGATAACCTTTTTTTTCCCTTCCTCATGTCGTGTTGAGGGAGGAACAGTTAAACCCTTGGAGTTCAGTGTTTAGCAGGAGTTGAGGGGGAAGGACTGATTAGTTTACATCAATTAAGGAGGCCAGGACTATTTTGTGTTTATTTGGAGGGGGTGTTGAGCTGTCTCTGATGCTCCTTTGGGTCTGCAGGGTTTGGCAGACTCCAGTTACTAACTCACTGCTGCTTGGGAGTGGAGTTTTTCACACACATTAATCAGTGAGTGGATGCTGCAGAATTCCCTGTGCTGAGAGAAGCAGCTGAGCAGGGGCCATGCAGGGGAGGTGGGGACTTTAATGTGAGTCAGGGCAGAGCAGCAGCAGGGCTAGAGCAGGAATTGGGACAAAATTTGGGGTTTGGCAGCCTGGGGTGCCTGTCAGCACCAGCTGTGTTCTGGGGCTGGATGGGGAGGAGAAGCAAATCCAAGCTGTAAGGTGGATTCCTTTGGAGATTGGGTGTTTGCTCCAAACCTAAATGACATTTAGTGTTCCCTCAGTTATTTCTTTAGCTGAAGCCCCAAACTTCTGATGTGGCCCTTTCCCCTTGGGCTGTGTTGTTTTCCTGGGGGGAAAAGCTTGGATGATTTGCTTTGATGATCTTGGAGGTCTTTTCCAACCAAAATGATTCTGGTGGTTCTGAGCCCATGTGGTTTAAGATGCAATGGCCCATTTCCCCTTTTTCCTCTCTGGTGTTGTCTGGATTTCTCATGTTCATGCAGTGTTAGAGCTCAGATCACTTTCCCCAGGGGTTTAAGCTCACCTGGATTACTCTAAGCTCTTCCCAGAGCAGTCAGGCATCACCAGCCTGGGCACTGCTTGCATTGTTCCAGCTCATTTTGCTTCTAGAGACCTTCCTGCATTCCAGGAATGCAGGAGAATTGCAGTGGGTTGGGTTTTTCCTGGTGAGGACATTCCCCAGGCAGCCTTGTGCCACTGGGAATTTGGCATTCCCTGTTTTTCCAAACCCATTCCCAGCTGGGTTCAAGCCCCCTTCCCACCTGAAGGGTGTGCAGAGCTGCTTATGGAATGTGGGGAATATCCAGGCTGGATGTCCTGGAGCATCCAGTGGATGTGATTCTGCTCCATTTGGCAGGATGTGGGGTCAGAAATTTGGATAAGCAACAGGCTCCTCCAGGACTGAGCACAGGCAGTGGAAAACCTTGGAGAAAGACCCAAGTGCTGTTTTCTTTCAAGGAGCAGGAAGGGAAACAACTGCCAGATCCATCCTGTCTCCTACCAGGAAGAGCCAGAGCTGGAATTCATCAGGTTTTCCCTGCAATTAATATTAGCTGCTGTTTTGCTGGAGCTCTGAGACAGCCCAGGCTTGAAAATTGAGCTGTGTTTTGAGACTTGTTTGGGCCTTTGGCCAAGCACCAGCATTTTCCCCAGTAAGTTGTGGAAGTAAATGGATGGGGTTTTTTTGGTTTTTTTTGGTTTTTTTTGCCTCCCATGTCCAGAACTCAGCTCTATTTCATGAAATTGCTCCTAACAGGAGCTGGGCTAGGAGGGACATCCTCATCCCCCTTGGATAGCTTAGTTTCCTGTCCTAAAAAATAATAATACATTAAAAAGAGCTGGATTTTATCAGCTCTGTGGCAGACAGGGTAGAAGGAACAATGTGGTGGGTTGAGCAGCTCATCCCATTAATTAATGTCTAATTACTGAGATGGAATGGGGTTTGCCTGCTTGCCTTAGTGTTGTTTGTGCTGCATTGGGTGAAACCAGGCCAAAGTCTGGAATTGTTTACTGCCCAGGGAAAGGCTCCTCCAGGCCAGCTGGACATCCCTCCCTGCTATCCCAAACCTCTGTGCAAGTTCTTGCTCTGGTGGGATAAAACCCCTCCTGTAGTTCTTGCTGTCTGAAGTAATTAATGAAACAAAGTTGCTGGAACAGCTGCACCCAACAAAATTCCTCTTTTAAATTGATGCAAACCCAACTCTATTATTCAAGCCAGTCCTGGAGGTTAAAATGAGTTTATTTGGCCTTCTGAGCTGGCCATGGGCATCACTTTAAAGCAAGTGAAATACATTCTTGCCATCTTCATGGAAATAATGTGCAGGCTGCTGCTCCTGCCCAAAATACCAGAGAGTGCAATGCATCTTGTGAGGGTTACTGGTTGTGTGAGGAAACCAGATGGACAAAATGAAGTTAAATGGACAGGAATGGCTGTGTCAGGACTGGAGGCAGGTCCCACCTCTAAGCTTTCCTCACAACAGGAGGTTTAAGATCATTCTGTAAAACCTGTTTTTCCTGCTTGCTGAAAATACTCCTCTGTTTAGGTGGGATTGGAGAGACAGCTGGCTCTGAGATGAGAAACAGGGAAGGCTCAGCTGCTAGAGTAGATTTTGAGTGGGTTTTGGAGGCAGCTTTTGGGCACTGCTGAGGTGTAGCTGCTTCTGTAGAGTTTTTAAGGCTGTGACTGATGTGGCCACACCACCAGATTCCCAGGCTGGAGTGATCCATGTGCTTTGCCCTTGCTCCCAGTGGCTGTTTTTGAGGATGCTTAACTCTGGAGCTGAGTTTGTTTACACAAGGCAGTGAAATGCTTTTAAAATACTCAGATTTCCCTGTTCCTACCTTCCTGCCCTTCCCTATTTTCTGTTGCTTTGCAGTGTGAAGCATCGAGTGCATTTTTGGTAACTGGAGGCAGCACATGCTTTTTTTTTGTTTTTTAGCTCTGGTTACATTGTGTAATTTGCATTAATGGGACTGTGTTGCAAAAGTTGCTTTATTTTAGGGATTCCTTCTGAGGTAGGTGGTTCTACCCTTCCACAGGGATAAAGAATATAAAATACATGACAACCTTGGGGAGCTTGGACACAATCACTTTTCCCTGTGTAAAACCAGCTGTGGGGGTGCCTGGCAGCAAGGTTTTCATTGGCCCAGTGCCATTTTTGGCTGGGTGTGCTCACTGGGTGTCTCCCTGTTGCAGTGCTGCACCGGTACCGGCACATCCTGGGGCTGTGGCAGCCGGACATCGGGCCCTACGGGGGACTGCTCAACGTGGTGGTGAGTGAGGGCTCAGCCTGGCCACTGAGAGCTGCATTTCTGCACTTCCCACACCTGGCTGACATTCCCAGACCCTTAAAAAGTCTGAACAGTCAGCCCTCAAGTGAGTGATTTGGACCCGAGGCTCCTCGGGTGGTTTGGATGTCAGGAGGAGTTTGAAGCTCTGCTGGGATGCCATCCCTGGGGGGATGTGGCACTTGTTGCTGTGGGTGGGGATTGCTCACAGCTTGGGCTCCATGGTCTCAGAGCTCTTTTCCAGCCTCAGTGGGTCTGGGATTCTTAGCATCACCTTTCTCCAGCAGTTTTAATATTTCAGCTCCACGCCAAACAGCCCCAGGAGCAGGTAGAAAACATGATCAGTGTTTAAGGGAAAGGCTTGATTTAGAGTTTGACACTGATACTCCAGTGGCTGGCACAGGAATCTGTTGATTTACTTCATTTTCTTTGCCTGCAGCTGAACCTTTTGCAGAGCTGTGTGATTGGCAAACCTTTACACCCTCCCTGAGACTCGTGCATCAGATGCAGAGTGACACTGGTGCAAGATCTGTGGAGCCTGGCAGCTCTGGTGCTGCTGGGGGAGCAGTTAATGAAAAACATTTGGTTCTGAACTGGTGGGGGCTGAGCCAGGAGTTTCCTGGAGCCCTTGTTCTCTGCACCAAGGTTCAACAGCCACCAGGTTGAAACAGAACAAATCACGAGTTCTTTGGATTTTGCAAGATTCTGTTGCATGAGCTGGTGTCAGAGGGCATCCAACTGCATCAATACTTTCACTGTGACCTTATAAATAAAATACTCTGTGGCACTGCCCTGCCTTGCTCTCTTGTGCTTGGAGAATATCCTGCCTCTGGAATTGCAGGCCCTGGGGGAAAGGCTCTGTTAGGTGTGCAGGAAAGGGGCTGGCACTTGTGCCTCTCAGTGGAGTGTTGCTTCCTGTGTTCTCTGAGTAACAAAGCCAAATAATTCCTCATCCAAAAAGCAGGGATAGTCAAGGGAGGCAGAATTCATCTGCTGGAATATCTGCCAGCAGGAGCTCTCAAACCAATTAGAGTCTGACTTGCTGTGTGGTCTTTCCCTCTGGATCCTGCACTCCAGGCAAGTCATTTGCAGCAATAAAGGCCTGAGCTTTTTTCCAGTGGTGCAGAGAGCCTTGTAAAGAAACCCTCTTCACCCTGGGAGTGCATATGGTCTGGGTTAATGGCTGGAAAGCTGTTTGGGAATGCAGCAAACTGTTCTGCAGCTCCTCCCTGGGCCAGGAGAGGCCTCAGAGTTTGCTGCAGTCTCCTAAGGAATCATGCAAAGCTGATCCTGTGGGCTTTGTGCCCTGTCTCTCTGCAGGTGGATGGTTTGTTCATCATTGGCTGGATGTACCTGCCCCCTCATGACCCTCATGTGGATGATCCCATGAGGTTCAAGCCCCTCTTCAGGATCCACCTTATGGAGAGAAAATCTGCCACGGTGGAGTGCATGTATGGCCACAAGGGACCTCACAATGGCCACATCCAGGTGAGCTCTCTGCCTGTCTGTGCACTTTGGCTCTGGAAATGGATTCATCAGAAAGATGGCAGAATTCTATTTCAGAGCTATGGCTTTCACCAGCCTGTGTGTGTGTGGGCACCAGCTTTACACTCATTATGTGTCTGACAAGTCATGTGGGCTGTTTCTCCTCTGAATTTGTCCCCTGGCAATGGCACAGCCAGGCTGTTGGGCTGGGAGCACCAGGATGTGCACAGGCTGGGGAAGGGATGTGTAAACTGGCCTTGGGCAGATGCTGAGTGTGCCCAGGCAGACACAGACCTGTTCTGCAGCTCTCCCCTCAGTGAGACCTTGAGAAGGTGATGCAGCATCCATTGGATGCTTTGAAGAGCTTTCTGGCAGGTTGATTGTTTGTTTGTTTTTCTTTAAAGGAAGAAGCTAAAATAGGGAAGCAACTTAAAACTATTACTTTCATTAGAGTGCATTGAGGTTTTATTACTTTCATTTCTCTCTTCTGTAGCTGTTGCACAGTGAATGATTTCTCTGTTGTAGCAAATCCAGTAATGTTTGTTTTATAAAGCATTGACTGTGTGCAGTCTTAGCTGCTTCACTCAAAGCTCCTGTAAACAGGTGTGTAACCTGTTCAATTCTCCCTTTTGGTAATTCCAGATTGTAAAGAAGGATGAGTTCTCCACAAAGTGCAACCAGACAGATCACCACAGGATGTCAGGGGGCAGGCAGGAGGTGAGTCTGTGCCAGGGCTCTGCACTGAGCCCCTGTGTGTGTCCCCTTCCTGGCACCTGCTCTCAGCTGCTCTTGGGCTGAGGGAGGTGTCCTGATTTCTGTGTGACTGGGGCTGTTTGAACCCCCAGGCTGGCAGCTTTTGGCTGATTCCCTGTTTTAGGCAGATTTCTGTGCTCTTTGAGCCCCAGCACCTTCCTCCTGTTTTGATAGCAGACCTGCTCAGAGAGGCTCAGCAGCACATCTTGGACATCAGCAGCACTCCAGGCACTGATCTCAGTGCCATTGCTGTCTGTGTAATTAAGATCTTTTGAGCACACTGAGCACCAGCTGCATTTGGATGCATGCTGGTCAGTGAGGCACCTTCCCACTGCTTGTCTTGCTCGAGGGATTAAAAGCTTAATTTGCTTGTTTCTCCTGTGTCTGTCAGCTCTACCCAGCAAGGCAGATTCCTGACTGAAATACCTGTGTTTAAATGCAGATATAAATGTCAGGATGAATACCTGTGTCAGGTACTGCTGTTTGCTTCCAGCTGGTTCCACGTGACAAAGCTGATATTTCAGCTGCTTCTGTAGGAAGGCTGTAAAATGCCTGTCTGCTAATGGGAAACAGCTGGGTGAAAGGTTTAGTTAAGTGTTTTCTGGTGCTGGAGCAGATGAGAAATGCTTTAATACTTTCAAAGCACCACGTTAAGTGTGCGTGGCATTATGGAAATTGGAGGATCTGACTTGGGGAGATAAAGGAGGCAGGTTTGGAATATCACTTGACAGGCTGCTATCTGACTGTAAGCTGTTATCACACCAACTCATGGCAGGGTATTAACTTGTCAGAGCTGCAGTTGGGGTACTTCAGGAGATGCTTTCAAAGCACCCTTTGGATTTAGATGCATCAGTCTTAAATCAGCAGGATTTAACCTCCTAAACCCTCAGTGCTTTTCAAAAGCTTTTTTCTTTTATGTTGAGCGTGTCAGGACAGGGCACAGGGGTCAGCTTGTGGGCACACAAATGAGTTACTGTGAGAGAAAGAGCAGATGAGCTATTCTGCAGTAGCAGGCCATGCTCATACCTTTATTCTGAGGAGGTTTATGCTTCTACCTGGGATTTATTTGAAGGGGAGCCTGTTTATTGTGTGATCACTGGCAGTTACCAGTATCACTGTTTGTTAAGCATATTTCCAAGCCAGCACATGCTTGTTCCCAAATCCAGCCACGTTTCCCTGTCTTTGGCAGGAGATGTGCCCTGTCTGTGACTCTGCCAGTGAAATGTGCTGGCACAGAGTGACACAGTGGAGTCACCTTGGGGCACATCCCTGGAATGGCCTCATGCTCCCCTTGTCTCCTCGTGCTGCAGGAATTCCGGACGTGGCTGAGGGAGGAGTGGGGTCGGACTCTGGAAGACATTTTCCATGAACACATGCAGGAGCTCATCCTGATGAAGTTCATCTACACCAGCCAATATGAGTAAGAGCTGCTGTAATTTCACAAGCACACTGGAGCATTTTTTTTCCCTGACATGGGGTTTTCCATGGGCTTTCACAGCCAGGGGAATGTTGGGTCTCTGCAGTGCTTCCCAGCTGCACAGGCAGCTGAGGTGGAGTGACAGCAATAGGAATTGGATTCCAAGTTCTACACAATAACTATGCACAGTAAGGTGCTTTTGAGTCATTTAACTCAGTTTAATTTGAAGACAGAGCAAATGCCTGTGATCCCAAGGAGTGTGTGGTTATTATCCATATTACTCAGTGTGCTTTGTAGTGCAGGAATTAGAGAGTCCCTGAGAAACTGGGGATTTTAACCATCTCTCCAAGCTTCTATTAGCAGCCACCTCACTGTAGCAGATGTTTAAATATGCTTCACTCTCAGGTTCTCAGGGAATCTCAAGGGCTGAGGAAGTTCCTTGCTGTGGGAATCTCCTGGTATGTTCACGAGGATGGCGAGGAGGGAGGAAATGCTTGCAGAGCTCTAAAACCAATCAGCAAACACAGATCCTGCCTGTCTTCACAACACCCCCAAGCTGCTGGAGGAGCAGAATACCAACCCTTTGCTGCTGGGGAGGGTTTTTTCCCATGACTTCTGTGACGTTTTTCTCTTGCACAGCAACTGCCTGACGTACCGGCGCATCTACCTCCCCCCCAGCAGCCCCCAGGACCTGATCCAGCCCGGCCTCTTCAAGGGCACCTACGGCAGCCACGGGCTGGAGATTGTCATGCTCAGCTTCCATGGCAGCAAAGCCAAGGGCACCAAGATCACTGTGAGTGCACCTGCCTTGCTCTCAGGTGATTGGGGAAGTGTTCTCAGTGCTGTGGATGCACAGAGAGATTTCTCTGTGTTGACCAAACTCTGTTGCCTGTGGGGATTGGTGGTGCTGGGTGAATCTCAGCACAGGCAGAGTGAGCAAAACTTGCTCTGCAAAGGTTCTCCTGGCTCCCCCTTCCTCTCCTCTCCCTTCCAGCTGCTTTCTGAGAGCAGGTTGCTGGAGATCCCCTGTGTGTGTGAGAGCAGCAGGTACCAAATGTTGGCAGGTCTTCACTGAAGTCAGGCAGAGGAACTCCTTCCACCCTGCAGGGAGGGATTCTGGTGAAATGCAGCTGCAGCTTTGACTTTCTTTCACCTTAGCAAGCACAGCTTTTGATTTAAAGTTCTGGTTATGGCAAGGGGAAAGCAGAGATGTCAGAGAACAACAAGGTCCAAGCAGGGTTTTTTTTGTTGCCAGCTTGGTGATTGTAGCATAGGGTGAATTGTGAATTTCAAATGATGGCTCCGTAGCACCCGATGTCTGCAGCTGTGCTGTTCCTTCTGTCCCTAGGGAGACCCCAACATCCCAGCTGGGCAGCAGACTGTGGAGATAGACCTGGCACATCCTCTGCAGCTGCCTGACATCGAGACCCTGCGGGACTTCAGCGAGTTGTCGCGCATCGTGCTGGAGGCGCAGGAGCGGGTCCGGCGGGAGGAGCAGCAGCAAGAGGAGCATTCCCAGCAAGCTGCCTCCCAGCCTGCCAGTCCCCTGGCAGGAGAGGGTGCTGAGGGGGAAGAGACTGCAGCTGGGGCAGAGGGGATGACCCAGGAGAAGGCCCCAGCTTCCCAGCCCTTCGTGCTGCCCATGGGGGTGATATCGAGGAACGAGGATTATCCCCGCACCTGCCGGATCTGGTAACTGGGGGTTTTGGGCCTGATTCCTTTTTGGAAGGGAAGGGGGAGTCTTTGAGGTGTGTCCTGTATTTGTGTGCCCTTTACCTGCTTGTGGATCTCCCAGCCCCTTGGGCTCAGATTTCACAGAATCCCAGAATGGTTTGGGTTGGAAGGGACCCCTGCTATGGGAAAGGACACCTTCCACTAGATCAGGTTGCTCCAAGTCCTGTCCAGCCTGGCCTTGCACATTTCCAGGGATGTGGAATCCACAGTCTCTGGTTCCTGCCTCTGCTGCCCAATTTCCCATGCTTTGGTTTGTTCCCTCTTTCTCCACACTGTCATCTGCCATCCCACTTCCTTGCTAGATTTACTTCAGAAGCTGGCACCTCTCCTGAATTCCTCACACCCCCTCTTTTTTTTGGTGTGTTTTATGTCCCAGAGCTGCCCAGCTCATATATTTAGAACTGTTCAAGCTGCTTCCCATTCCCATGTGTGTCATTCATGTTCCTTGGCTGTGGGAACACAGTGCTCTCTCCCACCTTTTCCTGGCCTCTGGTGCCTTGGGGCAGCTCTGGCAGGTGCTGAGCACCCCAAGCAGGAGGTGCAGGCATGCAGAGAGCTGTGCTGAATGGGAGCTGGAGTTGGTGAAGCAGCACACTAAATCAAGTGTGGAAAAAGATCCCAAAAGCTGAGGCTTAGGCAGGTGACCTTCAGCCAAACATCTGTGCTCATGGAAAAACCTGCCCAGAGCTGGTTAATCCCAGAAGGCTCCTGCTGTCACAGCTCAGTTGTGTTTGGATAAAACCCTGCTCCACCTGCTGCTTGCTCAGAGCTTTGAGTGACCTTTATTCCTCCTCAGGTCCTGGTAGATTTTTCTGCTTTTTCGATTTTTTCTCTCCCTTCCCTTAGGTTTGACCTCTCTGCTCACGCTCTCAACATGCCTTTGCTTTCCTGGGAGGATTGAGCCTGTGCTGATCCTTGAGTTGCACAAGTTAATCTCACATCCTTGAGTTGCACAAGTTAATCTCAGATGGGTTAGGGGGCTGAACTACTGAAAAAACCCAGCTTTGGTGTGCAGGTGCTAATTAGGATAACCCAAAGCAGGAACCTGCAAATAGAAAAACTGAACATAAAACTCGCTGTTTTACCCAGCAGAGTACCTTCATCAGAGTTTTGTGCTGATTCTTTACCTAAATTCTGGGTGATCCTTGCTGTTCTCACACCTGCTTTCCCCTTATCCCCTGGCAGTTTTTATGGGACAGGGCTCATTGCTGGCCATGGCTTCACCAGCCCCGAGAGGACGCCGGGGGTGTTTGTCCTGTTCGACGACGATCGCTTTGGTTTCATCTGGCTGGAGCTGAAATCCTTCAGCCTCTACAGCCGCATCAAGGTGCCCTTCCAGAACGCCCAGGCACCTTCCAGGGAGGCCTTTGATGAGATGCTCAAGAACATTCAGTCCCTGGCTACTTGAGGAGTGGTTGGTGATGGACAGGGCTGGGGGTGGTCAAGGCTGGGGCTGGGGTACCTCTGATAGAAGCATGCACTTTGAATAAAGCCTTTCTTTACCCCAAATGTACACACATCCCACCCCTGACATCCCTGACTGCTGCCCTTTCCTCTGTGCCACTCCACGCTGCTTCCCAGCAGTCCTTGTTTCCCAGGCTGTGCTTTGGAGAGCTGATCCTACAGAGGAGGGGACAGACCTTCCTTAGTGCCAAGAAAAGAATGTATTGGGACAAAACCAACTTCTGGTCAGTGCTGGACAGAAGAACAGGCAGTGACAAAGCACATCCTCCTCTCCAGAAGCCTTTCTGTGGGTGCAGCATTGCCAGGAGAGGCTGGTGTGATACCTGCATCCTTGGCTTGTTACCTGGAGTGTGTGGTTTCCTCTGGAGAATTCCCTCAGCAAGGGCAGGATCCCCACTGCAAATGAGTGTGTGCAGCATTGTCCTGGCTTCTGGAGCTTGATGGATGTGCTGTCCCTGGAGCTCCAGCTCTGGGTGTCTCCCTGAGACCAGAGATGATTTATTTCTCCTTGCAGGAGCTGTATCTGGGACTGGAGATGGGTGTAAACTCCCCAAAGCTCTGATGTGTTCAGACTGGTCTGTACCTGAAAGGTTTTCTCAGATCTTACAAAGTAGGTCTGAAAAGGCACAGGAAGGAGGCAAAAGAAACCCAGCTGTGAGATGATGGGCAGCAGAAGGTGCCACATGCCACTGGTGTGACCCCAGGGGTGCCATTCCTGTTCAGGTTACCCTTCAGAGTGACAAGAGATTTTGCCTGTGGCTTGTTCTCCTGGAACAGTGGGTGCTGCTGCCCCACTCACAGGACCCTCCTTTCCCTTTCCAGTTGCCCTTGTTGCATCCCAGATGGATTTGTGGCAGATCTGAGCTCCCCTGGGGATTGTGTGCTGCAGGCAAGGGAGCAGATTCCCTTCAGCCTGTGCTGTGCAGGAAAATCCTGGCCAGTGCTCATCTCCAGGCTGTGAGTTGTGCTAAAACCATCAGCACTACCACAACCCTCTGCCTGTGATGACAAACTCCAGGTCCCTTCTCTTCTCCCCAGATCAGTGTCTAACAAAACCCTGCCTGTTTTAGGTCTGTAAATGTATCTGTACCTGTGCTGGGAGGTTTCAGGCCCCTTCTGTGGAGAAATTTCAGTCTCTGCCTGGTTCCAGTGCCTGTGAGCTGCTTTTTTTCTCACTCTCACAAGGGCTTTTTGCCATTTCTGGCTCTCATGTGTTCTCTGAGCTGTGGGAGAACCCAGGCTTCAGCAGAGACAGTGAGCAGCAGCTCCTGTCACTCACAGGATCCATTCCTGTCTCTCTGGATAGAGTTCTCCAAACCTCTGGGAGTTTCAAGGTGATTTAGGGCACTTTTTGCTTTGTCCCTGCAGCTTTGTGAGGAGTGGCAAGCCCCAGCAGGGTGGTTGAGCAGCCTGGAGAGGTTTTCCTGCACAGGGAAGAGCCAGTTTGGGTGTCAGGGGCTGGGAGAGAGGGAGAGGCTGCTCTCTGTGCCTTGGTGAGTGGGCAGAGAGGGGACCTGGAGCAGAAATTGGGCATCTCAGCCTGGTGCTGCAGCTGCTGAGCTCTGTGCAGAGCTCCTGCCTGGTCTGCAGACAGGTTTCAGTTTGGTGCAGGTTTCTGGCACAGCTGAAGGTGCTCAGTGCTGGGTTAATGGACTCTGTCTCAGACATCTTTTCCAACCTAAATGATTCTGTGATTAGGACTTTCAGTATCTCAGTGGCCTGTTTATCTTGGAATTTGCTGTTAGGCTGCTGCAGTTCTGCCTTGTGTTCTCCCTGACAGCCCAGAGGGGTGGGAGATGTTCCCTTGGGCAGCTGTTCCCATTGCCTGTCCCTAAAACCAGCTCTTCTTCTGCTGGATCTGTGCCTCTGATTGCTGATTCCTCCCCACTTCAATATCCCCACAAAAAAAAAAAAACCAACCAAAAACCTAAAGTTTTATTTAACTGACTTGATAATTTTTGCTTTTAGCTGTTAAATTACAATTAAAAGTTTTTAAATGGAGGTTAAAATCCAGATTACATTGATTGCCCTGGCAAGTACCTGAGTCTTGAGTCACTCTCCCAAGTACTGACCTGTGTGTAGCCTCTGTCCTTTGTCACCTCTTGTGCATCTGCTCTTCTCCAGGCTTCTTGTCCCTTCTGAACCTTTCCAGTGGCAGTGCCAAGGGTCTCCTGAAGGCCAGACCTGCTTGGCTGGCTGGAGAAAAGGGTTTGGGTGGAGGCTGCTGCCTGTGGGAATTTTTCCCAGCTCTGCCTTCCCCCTGTAGTGGCATATTTTTATTTATAACTCACCTGTTTGGCCTCAAAATGTCAGGATAATTCCTGATTAAAGGCAGAACTGCTGGTACCCCCTGGCTTAGTTCTGTCTGGAGCAAAAGAAATAGCAAGTTTGTATTAATAATCCTCCTCTGATGCCTTTTCTCACCTGCTGCTGCTCCAAGGCTTTTGTGGCATCTCAGAAGAAAATTCCCTCTGGTTTGGCTGAGGGTGAGGAAAGCTGTGAAGGTGAATTTGGGGATGCTGCTGTGCTTTGTGCCTGGCTCTGTCAGTGCTTCCAGAGCAAAGCAGGGCAAACCTGGAGTTAAAATTCCCAACTCTGGAGAAAGAGGAGACAGATTTAGGAGCAAGCAGTTTGGATCTGCTCCCCCAGGCTGAGGGGGCTGCTCCTGCTTTCCCCATCCTCTTTTCCTCATGGGAAGCTGTGCTGTGCTTGCTGCTGTGTGGCACAGGCTGTACCACCCTGCACATTCTGCATTCCCCACTCCTTCCCCAAATGGCACTTTTGCAGCCTGCTGGGGTCTATGTGAGCTGTTGACAGGGACAATTTGTGCTGGGCCCTGCAGATGGTGACAAATCCCTGCTCCTCGTCCCTTGGGCTCTGCAGGAAATCTGGGGGACAATTGGCTGCATTTCTCCATCCCAGATGGGTGGGAAACAACTTGTCAGGGGTAGGAATACTCTTGGCAGGAGCCTTTTGGATTGAGCAGAGCCTTTGCAGGGAGGCTGCAGAGCCAGTGGCCAGTGCAGGAGCTGGGGCTGAGTTCTGGCTCCTGGGAAGTGCCAGGTTCATGTGCTGGGGGTGGGTTCTGCTCCCCCCTCCTGCTCCCTGTGTTGTCACATGGATTTGGGCAGCTGGAACATCACAGCTCCAGTTTGTTTGCCTTGGGCCTGGTGTGAAGCAGTGCTCAGGCTGTGGTTGTGGCAGACTCTGCCCTACACTGGGTTTTACTGAGGAGGAAAAAAGGATGGAATTGTTTGTAAATTTGGGTGTCAGCTCCACTGTGGAATGTGGCAGTGGGACAGCAGCAGTGGGAGGACAGTTCCTTAGGAAATGTGTACTGGGGAGAATTCCTTTGAGAATTCCTGTGCCCACGTGCCTGGATGTGTCAGCTCCCAGGAAAAGCCCAAACCACAGCTGGCTCAGTGTTTACTTTTCAACAAGGATGACTTTTTCTTGCTTTTTTTATGAATTTAAACCTAGTGGAACTTGATGGGAGTGTTGGGTGTTGTGTGGAAATGGGTTGTTTAGGCTAGTTTAGGGAATGGTAATGTGCTAACTGTGTTTTGTAGCTGGTGGCCAATAATCCTCTGTGGTGTTCAGCTGCCCTTCCCAGTGGGACAGTGAATTATTTGGGATGTGAAGTGCAAGAGAGAGTACCAAACTGTGAGTGCCACTGAGCTCTGGGTGCTGTGTGTGCTGAATTCAAACGTGTGGTTCTGGTTTTTGTTTGGATTGCAATCTTTGGAACCTCTGAGGCAAAGAGCACTTGGCTCAACTGTGTTCATTAGCTTAATTAAAGCAATCTGCACTTTTGTTTTGTCATTGATTACTCCCCCTTCCCTGTTCCCATGTGTATTTTGCACTCACCACTTTAACATGTCACTGATGGATTCATCTGGGCATTTCCTGTAGGTTTTGAGTGTGGATAAGTCTCTGTAAAAAGTATTAAAAATGAAGGTGAAAATTAATCTGTTTTGTACAGAGGGCAGTGGGAGGAAACCATTGCACATCCACCACCACAAATATCTGTGTGGAACATTAATTGTGCTTTGACCACCTCACCTGTCCAAGGGCTGGGGGTTTGCCTGTCCTTTTCTTGGTGGCTTTGAGAGGAATGGGATGTATAAAATCAACACCTGGCCTACTTCACCCCAGGTTTTGGAAAGCTGAGCAAGCCCTGTGTGTTACTTTTACACCTGATCATTGTTACCCAAGGAGCCTTTTCCAATTTCAAATAATAAAAAGCAAAGTTTTGTGAATTTAGTTCTTGCTTCTTTTTCTTTTCCCCTCTGTCCCAAAGGAAAATGTAGGTCCTGACCTGCAGCTGCCTGTTTTCCATCATGGGATAGGAAATAATTATCCCTTGTTTGGGTACTTGGTGAGCAGCTCTGCTTCCTGGAGATGTGAGACACATCCCACAGCTCTTGCTGTGAAATCCCAATTTTGCCTTACCCTGTTCTCTCCCCTGGCTGCCTGTGGTGCCTGGTTCCCTCCCACAGCAGATTTGGGGTGACAGAAGTGACACCCTGAGCCCTGACACAGCCTGCCAGGCCCTGAAAGGAAGCCTGAGGTAATCCTGGATATATTTTTTTCCCCATTTTTCCTTCCCTTTGGTCTGGAAGGGATCAGCTGGCACCAAACCAGCAGGAGGGGTGAGGGGGGCAGGGTGGTGGTGCCAGCCCCCATCTCTGGGCTCAGGCTGAGTTTGTGTTTCTGCAAACTCACCCCACTCCAGCTCTGCCCTGCTTTTCCTGCTCCTGCTGCAGCTCCTGCCCCAGCCCTGTCCTGCCTTTCCTGGAGGGAATGTTGTGATTTGAGTTTTCCTGGTGAGTTCCTTGGCAGCTGATTCCTTTTGAGAGCAAACCCTGGCTGTGGAGCACTGAACTCCCCAAGTTCAGGAATGAATGAACTGATGTGGAAATGGCTCTGCTTCAGTGCTGGTGGTTAATCCAGGCTGGAGTGCTCTAGGCTGCCCCGTGCCATCCTCTGGCACCTTCCATTTCCTCTTTTTTATATACTTTTATATACTTTTATATACTTTTTCATCTATTTTTTGTCTATTTTTTGTCTGGTTTTCATCTATTTTTCATCTATTTTTACATATATTTTTGTCTATTTTTGTATATTATATGTATTTTATCTTTTTTATAAATTCTGTATATTTTATATATTTTATATTATTTTATATATTAGATAATATTTTATATATTATTTTTATATACTGTTTTTATATTTTTCTATACTGGTTTTATACTTTATATATTTCAATATATTTTTATTTTTATATATATTTTTATATAATTTTTTTAATATATATTTTTATACCACCAATGCACCAGGGGGCGCCTGGAGACCGGACACGGACACTGGTGGGATCAGATGGACACTGGTGGGATCAGATGGACACTGGTGGGACTGGGATCAGGTGGACACGGACACTGGTGGGATCAGATGGACACTGGTGGGACTGGGATCAGATGGACACGGACACTGGTGGGATCAGATGGACACTGGTGGGACTGGGATCAGATGGACACGGACACTGGTGGGATCAGATGGACACTGGTGGGACTGGGATCAGATGGACACTGGTGGGACTGGGATCAGGTGGACACGGACACTGGTGGGATCAAATGGACACTGGTGGGACTGGGATCAGATGGACACGGACACTGGTGGGATCAGATGGACACTGGTGGGACTGGGATCAGATGGACACAGACACTGGTGGGATCAGATGGACACTGGTGGGATCGGGATCAGATGGACACGGACACTGGTGGGGTCAGGACCCCCATGGACCTCCCACCCTCTCCAGCTGATCCCAAGGGACCCAGCTCCCATCATCCCATCCCCGGTACCTGGGGAACAGCCCCAAATTCCTTCCCCTCCCTCTCCCTTCATATTCTCTCCCTTGGAAGCGTGGCTGGCTTTTCCCTGGGGCTTTAGTCGCTCTGTCATCCCTCTCCTCAACTCAAGGAACCCAAATTATTCCTGCCCTGGGACACGCCACCCACCCGGGGCTGCTCTTCCCACGGAGCATCGTGTGACCCCTGTCCCTCAATCCTGGTTTCCATCACCCCTGAGCCCTCAGAGCGACAGTCCCCCTGTCCCTTGTCCCCCCTGTCCCCTTGTCCCCTGCCTTCCTCCCCCCCTGCTCCCAGCCTGTCGAGGTGGTTTTCCTGATATCCGCGATCCCGGCTCGGCCCCTGCGTTTTCCCCCTAATTAAAAACAAACGAGGAGATGCTGGTGAGTGATGAGCTGGATGGATCCGCTCCATTTAGGAGTTCTTGGATAAATAACGTGGAAATTTAATTTTCTGCCGCTCTGGAAAATAGATATCACTCGCGCACCTTTCCAAGCGTTTTTCTGTGAAAGGGAAATTTGGCTTTGCTTGGGACCCTCCCCAAAGATTCCCACACGAACAACGTGCTCGTTTCACCCATTACCGCATCTTGGTGCTGGTTTTTTTAGGGAGAAAGTGCCAAATTGTGCTGGGCGGTACCTGACACGGGGGCAGCTGGAGAGGAAACCTCCTCTCCAAAACAAGCAACGGGAAAAAACCACGGCTGGGAGCCAGGAAACGGGAGCTGTATCCCGGCCCCCGGCGCACAATTCCCTTCTCCCTCTTTGTTTTCTCTAATTGCACAACGAGGCCTCCGGGCACAGCCTGTTTCTTCCTCCGCAATGCCCCGCGGAACGGGACAGGGAATGCGGCCGGTTTGGGCTTCCCTGGGCAGCAGAACAGGATAAACCACCCCAAAATTCCAGCCGGAGCATCCCCTGGGATGGATGGATGGATGGATGGATGGATGGATGGATGGATGGATGGATGGATGGATGGATGGATGGATGGATGGATGGATGGATGGATGGATGGATGGATGGATGGATGGATGGATGGATGGATGGATGGATGGATGGATGGATGGATGGATGGATGGATGGATGGAGCAGGATCCCCGCTGGGCTCGCAGCTGATTTAACGCTTTCCTTGAATCTTTTTGGGGCGGGATATCAGCTCCTCCCGCCGGGCACGAGTTCCTTGCTCTCCCCAGCGCCTCCCTGCCTGCGGCGGGGTTGTTTCCCATTGGAGGCGAGCTGGAATTACAGCATTACAGACAAAGCCCTAATATAATCTTCCCTGCATGAACAGCCTTGCAGGGGGAGCGTTCTGCCGAGCGGGCTGCAAATGAGGCACTCGCGGTGCAGGATGTACGAGGAATTGCTCCATCACCGCTCCTAATGGCTTAACCAACAAAATCCATATTCATAAATCAAGGCAGGAGCGGGAGCCGACCTCTGTTCAGCGGTGCAGCCAGGAATAAAGGCAGATTATGAATTGCACGGAGCTGCTGCAGCTGCCACAGCTTGGCCTTGGCATTAAAGGGAGCCCAAGGAGAGAAGATACAATCAAAGCTGTCTGGAGGCAGCTGAAGGATTAGCTGAGTCAACCAGCAAAGAGCTGAGCTCATTTATTGGGCTATTTTCAGGACCCTGGATGGAATTTTACCCTCAATTACCGATCTCACACTTGGACAGAAGGGGATAATAAAAAATGGGTTTTTCCATATGCTGGCTGTTTGGGTTTGGGCATTGCAGGGGTGTGGTGGAGCTGACCGAGGTGAGCTGGGAGGGCTGGGAAGTGGAGCCAGGGAGAGAGGGAGAAATGGATGGACCTGTCCTCTTTGGCCAAGGAAATTGTGGTGCAGGGAGTGTCACAAATGTGTTGGCAGAAGGACCCAGGGTTCTCTCACCACCACCCAGGGCTGTCACCAGCACTGGGTCAGGCCAGCTGTGGCTTTTTCTGTCCCTTCTAGGGACACGGAATTCATCATTTTCCAGCCTGAAAATGACTAATACCCACCTAAAATAGCATTAGAAAATCCAGCACAGAGTCTGGCTGTGCCCCTTTGCAGCTGAGCTTTGGGTTATCACAGAATCAGGGAGTGCTTTGGGTTGAGGGGGGACCTTAAATCTCATCCAATTCCACCCCATCCATGGGCAGGGACACCTTCCACTGCCCCAGGCTGCTCCAAGCCCTGTCCTGGGGACACTTCCAGGGACGGGCAGTGACAGCCAGGACCTGCCCACCCTCACAGGGAACAATTCCTCCCAAATATCCCATCCAACCCTGCCCTCTGCCAGTGGGAGCCATTCCCTGTGTCCTGCCCCCCCATCCCTTGTCCCAAGTCCCTTTCCAGTTTTCCTGGAGCCCCTTTAGGTGCTGGAAGAAGCTCTAACTTCTCCCTGCAGCTTTCTCTGCGAGCCGGGTGAGGGTGAATTCTGCAGTTTGAACCAAAACCGCCTCTGTTTTCCCCCAAATCCATCCATTCCCCGGTGATTTTGGCACTGGGAGGGAAGGGGCTCTGCAGGGCTGGCTGCTCTCCCAGCCCCCAGCAGCTCCCTGTGACGGAGGGGCCAAAAATAGAACCTTTCCCTGGAGAGGAGAGGAATAATACTTTTCCTGACACCCTGCAATAGCCTTGAGGCTGCCGACGAGGTGATAAGCAGCTGTTTGCCTCTGCTCTGGAGCAAACCTGCTTTATCTCTTCCTTGTTCCAGCCCTGCAGGAAAAATCCAGCGATTTTGCTGCCCTGGGACCCCCCCAAGGTCTGTATTTGATTATTTCTCTCTTCCAGCAGCACCTGGAGATTTGGCTGGAATTCCCAACCGGGCAGGGCTCAGCGCCTGGTCGTGATCTTGGATTAAAACCAGAGGTGCAGGGGGGTTCTGCAGGTTTTAGGAGGGGTGAGCTGAGTGGATCTGATGGCTGGGTTTGTGTTGTTTTGGGGGCTGGGGGAGTCAGGGCTGTGAGTGCCCGTCCTGCTGCTCCCTGCGGAGCTTTTCCGGGAGGAGGAAACGATCGCAGCCTGCGCAAACAAGAGGAAACACATCAGCCTGGGGAAAATCCTGACCTCCTGCAAAGTTCAGGGCTCCAAGGGAGGATTAAATCCCGGAGAAAACTGGGGTTCCCCCCTCCCTCTGCTGTCCAAACTCCTGTTTTTTGGGTGAGGTGATGCTGGTGCCCCGTGCAGGGCAGGGTGATGCTTTTAGCATGCAGAGTTTGGTGGGCAGGAGAAAACCTTGCTGAGACCCTTCATAAAAGATTGTCAGAAATATCAAGCTGATATTAGCTATTAGATATCCCATCTGATAGGAACATGAAGCTGATTTTAGGTATTTTTGAGCCAGCAGCTCCTGGGGGTGATGTCTCACTTCAGTGGTCACAGCAGCACTGCCCAGGCTCAGCTGAGCTTTTCCCTCCATAAAACTCAAATCCCTTCCTTTGCTTCCACCTTCCCTGGGGCACGGTCGATGCAAGCAGAGGCTTTCCCCAGCTCCAGCCCCTCTCCAGGAAGCAGGATGACATTAAATCCAAAACAAATTACGCTGTGCATTGGAGTGAGGCTGCATCTCCCCTAACGATGGAGGCAGTGGGAATTGCAGCACCATTAATTCCTCCTCTTGCCTCCTGCGCGGTGTCAGCGCCTCTCCCCCGTGCCTGTGAAGTGCCTCGGGTGCTCTGCTGTGCCCCTGCAATCTTTCGAGCAGCCTCAGTGCTGAAATTGGGGATGAATCCCAGAGCTGCAGGGTGCAGCAGGGGTTACAGGGAGCTCCAGGAGCGTCACCCCAACCTTGGCACCCCACAGTATTTCCCTCTGGTTTGGAACTTTTTGGGGTTCCTGGTGCAAGGTGAGGGGATGGAGCAGCTGCCAGGCTCCAAAGCTTTTCCAGCCTGGAGGAAAATCCGTATTTTGGGATGGGAAACTGCTGCTCAGAGGACAATAAAGGTTATTAAATGTCAGGCAGAAATAAAGCTGATTTCCCCAGATTTTTCCCTGTTTTCTCCCCTGGCTGTGCTGTTTGCAGTTGCTGCAGTGGGAGATGGGGAGCAGCTCTCAGGCCATCCCAGTGAACCTGGATTTGGGATGGGGGTTACTGGGGTTACTCCTCGAGCATTTTGGGGGTCCCAGGCACAGCTCAGGATCCTCCAGGCCCATCATGACACAAACACAGATTGAATGGGTTCATTCCTGGGCAGGGGGTGAAACAGGTTTGGGATGTGTCCCCAACCCTGTGCCAGGCTCAGGGTGGCAGTGACAGCCCCAGAGGCGGTGACAGCAGCGCTGCTGGCCTCTGTCACAGCCCTGGTGGCACCAACAGGTCTTTCCAGTCCTGCGGGCGGCACCCGGGGCCAGGGAAAAGCAGCGAGCGCATCCCACCCCGCCTGGTTCGGCTCTCGCTGCCAGCCGGAGCTGGGATGAGTCACCGGGCAGGGTCAGTGCCGGCGGCAGTGTCGCTGTCACGCCAGGCTGTCCCCGCCCGGGGCTGGCCATCGCCGTGCCCGCCGCTTCTGCAGGGAGAAAAGGTAAAAAGGGAATTTTGGGGCTCCCCTGGGAGCTGGGTGGGCGCTGATCCCTCCTGGCAGAGCTGCTGGGGGTGGGGGGATTTCGGGAGTTGGCCCGCGGCAGGGAGGTGTGGAATGGCAAAAGGTGGAAAGTTTGCTGTGGTTTGGGAAGTTTTTGGTGTTTTTTCGGGTGGGTTTGGGGGTGGCTGTCATGAGATCCCGAATTGTGGCATCTCTGATCCCCCTCTGGGCTCATCCTTGGCACTGCTGTGACACATCCATCCCCTCTATTGTCCCTCCTGGTCTGGCAGATGGCTGGAGTGACAATTGCTGCCTCCAAAGATGAGATTTGTGAATTCCTCCGTGGGCTGTTACCCGGCATGAGCTTTACACAAACAGAGAGTCACTGCTGGAGCTGGAAGGGAAATAACAACACACAGAGCACTTCCAGAGAGCCCAGAGCAGCAGCTTGGGAGGGGAAAATCAGAGAAGGGACCTCAAGGAGCATCTTGTTCCACCCCACAGCTCAAAATGAGCTTGGTTTGGGTAGATTTGGTGTGTGTTAAAAAATTATCACTTGGGGGTGACTGGCACTGCCATCCCATCCCATCCCATCCCATCCCATCCCATCCCATCCCATCCCATCCCATCCCATCCCATCCCATCCCATCCCATCCCATCCCATCCCATCCCATCCCATCCCAGTTTCCTGTCCCATCCCATCCCATCCCATCCCATCCCATCCCATCCCATCCCATCCCATCCCATCCCATCCCATCCCATCCCATCCCATCCCATCCCATCCCATCCCATCCCATCCCATCCCATCCCATCTGACTCCACTGGAAGGAGCACAGGGAGCTGCAGGACCATGAGCTGAAGTTGCTTTCCATGCCTGGAGTTAATTTAGTCACTCTTATTATTCTTGGCTATTTGCTCATTAATTTGGAAGATCTTTGTGCAAACCAATTAGGGATGGGATTCCCTGGGGATGGAGAGGTGGAGATTCCCTGTCTGGAAGTGAAATGGTTCTTTTGTCCTTCCTGTCCCTGTCCCTTGCTGCTGACCAGGATCCAAAAAACCCTCTGGGATTGCAGGGAGGTGGCAGGAGAGGATGGCTGAGGTGGCCTGCTCAGGGATCCAGCCTTTGTCAGGATTTGGGAATAAAAGCAGGGAAAGGGCACTGATCCTCTGCCATTGCTGAGCCTTAATCTGCACATTCCTGGGCTCTGTTCCCACGTGCTGGTGACCTTCCCCTCCCTGCTGTGGCCACCAGGGTGTCCTGAGCACCCTGTGCTCGTGTCCCAACGCTCTGGGGGCTGCAGGGCCCCCACCAGCTCCTCTCCCAGCTGTGAGCACCACACTCTTCCCAGGAAAGGTGCTGCAGATGGAGGTGATGCTCATCCCTGGTTCGTGCCCAGCTGAGCTGGAGCAGGAGAGGGGAGCAGGGACACAAGGGCTGTGCTGGAGGTGCCACCAGCACCCAGGTGTCACCAGCAGCTGCCCCGAGGGAGGCTGGGGGGCAGCTGTGGGGTGAATCCCACTGTTTTACCCCAGCTCAGGTGGGTCCCACCATCCCAAGGCTGCTGCTGCTCCGGGAGCTCCGTGTGCCACCAGCCTGGGACACTGTGACAACACAGAGCTGTCACCTTTGTCCTCCCAGCAGCCCCACGGCTGCTCCTTGCCCTTCCCACTGCCTGCAATGGCAGGAAAAACAACATCCTTCCTCCTTCCTCCCTGCTGCTGGGGCTCCAGGGGTGATTTTCCTGGTTTGCCACGGATTGAACCCCCCTGAACTCTCCCCCAGCTCCATGGGGACTTGCAGGCAGCCTTGGTGGCTGCAGATCCCTGTGAGTGCTCTTGATCCAAAGAGGATCCAGGCTTATTTGGAGGGGAAGCAGAGGGAAAGGAGCCCCATTCCTGCTGCTCCAGCCGTGTCTCCCTTTATAAACAGCTTCAGCTTTCCTTTTAGGAAAGATAAAACACGTTTCCTTTTCAGTGGCATGACTTTGCTGCAGATTCCAGGCAGGCTGAGGGCAATTATAACACTCCCATGCTCGGGGCTGCCTGGCTGAGCTGCTCTGGCACTCGTGGCAGATGTTTGCTCACCCTGGGACACACGGGCTGGGCTTTTCCTCCCTGAGGGAATCAGCATCACAGAGGTGTGTGGCTGTGACAGCCTGTGGCAAACCCTCAGGTTTGTGTTCTCCTAACTGGGATCCATCTGTGGGATGGCCTCAGGGAGGGCAGAGCATTCCCAGCTCCCAGCTCTGCTGGGGAATGTGGCTCTGGCATTTCTGTGGGAATAACACACCGAGCTAACGTGGTCTGGGGGTTGTTTCCTCACCTGGGATTAATGGGGGAAGCTGGAGGTCAGGGCAGGGTTTATCTCCTCCAGCTCTTCCCTTGTGCTTGGGGAAGGTGAGAAAACTCTGTTTTAAACCAAAGAACTCCTGTTTGTGTCTCACTGGCACTGAGGGAGGTTTTCCATGCCCAGGCTGGTGAGGTGTGGGATGTGTCCCCTGTCCCCAAACACCTCCACACACAAGGAGAAGGAAACTCTGGTGACTCCTGCATCAGAACTTCAACCAGGACCCAGAAAAGATGAAGATTTTCCCAACAGTTGAGCAAACAGGGGCGCTCAGCATGGGAGGGTCCAACTTAATGCCACAAACAAGATTGGATTAGGAGGGATTTGCAGAGGGACAGTCTGGAAGAGCAGCTTATTTAGGTTTTTAGCAGCTGTGTCACAACCATCCGTGGTGTGGCAACGCTGGGTTGCGTTGTGCTGCTGTTGGCTGCTGGGTTTGAGGGCCCAGGGAGCAGCTCTGGGCTGGGAGGGGGCTCTGGAGCACAGACCAGCACCAGCAACTCGGCACCTTGCTTGTCTTGGGAGGCTGAACTGCATTTTTAGCCCATGAGGTGGTGGAGGGTGAGTATCCTTTGGTGGTTTCCTCTTGGGGGTCTTTTTAATGTCAATTAATTCATCCTTGTGCAAGTGTGATGGTGTTGAAGTTCTCGTTGCCCCTGTCCCTCTCTGGCTGCTTTGGCTGTGGTGGCACAGCCCTGCCCAGAGGAGCTGCCCCTCCTTTGGCTTGGGGTCAGCCTGGCCCTGTGGTGTTGCAGGAGTTGGGTTTGGGGTTTTTATCAGAGCTATTATCTCATTTCTCCCCAGCCTTGCTCTGCTGTTGTTCCTCACAGCAGAATTTTACAGCACTGACACCTCTGCAGTGACCAGGGACAGGACCAGGAAGGGCTGGAGCTGTGCCAGAGCAGGTTTGGGGTGGATTTCAGGGAAAGGCTCTTCCCCCAGAGGGTTCAGGCACTGCCCAGGCTCCCAGGGAATGGGCACAGCCAGGGAATGAGCACAATCCAGGAATGGGCACAATCCAGGAATGGGCACAGCCCCAGGAATGGGCACAGCCCTGGGAATGGGCACAGCCCAGGGAATGGGCACAGCCAAGGAATGGGCACAATCCAGGGAATGGGCACAGCCAAGGAATGGGCACAGCCAAGGAATGGGCACAATCCAGGGAATGGGCACAGCCAAGGAATGGACACAGCCCTGGAAATGGGCACAATCCAGGGAATGGACACAGCCCTGGGAATGGGCACAGCCAAGGAATGGGCAGAGCCAGGGAATGGGCACAATCCAGAGAATGGGCACAATCCAGGGAATGGTCACAGCCCCAGGAATGGTCACAGCCCAGGGAATGGGCACAGCCCTGGGAATGGGCACAGCCCTGGGAATGGGCACAGCCCTGGGAATGAGCACAGCCAGAGCTCCAGGAGCCTTTGGGCACTGCCAAGCACAGGGTGGGATTGTTGGGGTGTCTGGGCAGGGCCACACAGGGACAGGATGATCATTTCCAACTCAGGACAGTGTGTGACTCTGGGATCCTTCTGCCACCAACCCCTGGCTCCTTCCTGGCTCTGCCAGCTCCTCCCTTGGCCCTTCTGCCTGATCCTGCTGCTCAGGGGGTGTGAGGCAAAAAAATTACCCAATACTTCAGTAACTTCCACAAAATGTGCTTCCCCTGAGGTGACGGGGGTGTCACCCTGTGCCCCATGGGGTGTCACCCTGTGCCCATGGGGTGTCACCCTGTGCCCCATGGGGTGTCACCCTGTGCCCCATGGGATGTCACCCTGTGCCCATGGGGTGTCACCCTGTGCCCATGGGATGTCACCCTGTGCCCATGGGGTGTCACCCCGTGCCCATGGGGTGTCACCCCGTGCCCATAGGGTGTCACCCTGTGCCCATGGGGTGTCACCCTGTGCCCCATGGGGTGTCACCCTGTGCCCCATGGGATGTCACCCTGTGCCCATGGGGTGTCACCCTGTGCCCATGGGATGTCACCCTGTGCCCATGGGGTGTCACCCCGTGCCCATGGGGTGTCACCCCGTGCCCATAGGGTGTCACCCTGTGCCCATGGGGTGTCACCCCGTGCCCCTGGGGTGTCACCCTGTGCCCCATGGGATGTCACCCTGTGCCCATGGGGTGTCACCCCGTGCCCATGGGGTGTCACCCTGTGCCCCATGGGGTGTCACCCTGTCCCTGATGGGGGTGTCATTGGAAAGGAGGGGCAATCGAGCCCAGAGCCATTGCAGAGCAGACTGCCTGCTGATCCATCACTCTGGGCTCAATTGTTGATGCCTGTGTTGCCTTTTTTACCAAATATGAGCATGGAGGAGGGACAGGCCCCGCCCCTTTAACCAAATATGGGCATGGGGAGGAACCTACCCCACCCCTTTTACCAAATATGGCATATGGGGCATCAAACCCCACCCCTTTTACCAAATACTGCATAGGCTGTGTCAAGCCACGCCCCTTTTACCAAATATGGCATAGGCAGTGTCAAGCCACGCCCCTTTTACCAAGTATGGTGTGCGGAGTGTCAAGCCCCGCCCCCTTACCACATGTGGCATAGGGAGTGACAAGCCCCACCCCTTTTACCAAATATGGCATAGGGAGTGACCGCTGGGAATTTGGGGCTCAATTCAGGGATTTTGGGTAACATTGGGATGTTCTGAGGGAATTTTGCCCTCCAGCATCTCCTTGTAGCAGCACTTGAAAAACCCAACCTGGGGAGGGAAATTTTTGGGGGAAAAAAGTGAAAAAAAAATTAAAAATGAAAAAAAAAAACCCTAAAAAAAAAATCAAAAATCCTCAAAATTCCCCAGAAAATAAAAAAAAATTTAAAAAAACTTTTCAAAATCCCTTCCAAAAATGCTAAAACGACGTTAAAAACCCTCCACAGCACCCAAAACCCCTTTAAAAACCTCAAAAAAACCCCAAACTAAAAAAAACCCCAAACCTAAAAAAAACCCCAAACCTAAAAAAACCCCAAAATTCCACTTTAAAATCCCCAAAAAAACTCCAAAAACCCCCAAAAAACCAAACCCCCCCCCAAAATTCCAAAAAAACTTGTAAAAACCCCCAAACCCCTCAAAAAAAAATTTTAAAAATCCGCAAAAAATCCCCCAAAAACTAAAAAAATTTCAAAAAACCTTTTCAAAATGCCATAAAAATGCCATAAAAAAAAAAAGTTTAAAATGCTAAAAAAAAAAAAAAACAACAAAAAACAAAACAAAACAAAACAAAAGCCCCAAAAAAAACCTCTTTAAAGTCCTGTTGGGTGATCGATTGCTCTGAGCATGGCTCGTGATGCCTGGAAATTTCAGGCGTGATCAATCGATCGCCGAGC
Source organism: Erithacus rubecula (assembly GCF_903797595.1). Lineage (NCBI taxonomy): Eukaryota > Metazoa > Chordata > Aves > Passeriformes > Muscicapidae > Erithacus > Erithacus rubecula. The sequence continues at coordinate 2,127,014 of NC_136664.1, forward strand.
TAATCGATCGGCAGGCGTGATCAATCGATCGCTGAGCTAATGCTCAGGTTTGGGGTGATGCTGGGGCAGGGAGGATGAGCAGGACCAGGGATTCTCTGCTGATCTGGGGGTTTCCAGCCTCCTCTCTCCATCAGGGGCTGATGCTCCCCAAAATCCTCAGAAAGACCCTTTTGGGCAGTGCCTGGCTCCTTTTGGGAGGGCTGAGATGCCCTGGAGGGTTTGGTGGCCTCCTCTTCAAGCTGATTTGCCTCTCTTTGTACCAAATATTCCCCAAAATTTCCCCCCAGTCACGTAACACTCTGTCCCTCTGGGCCATCCCTCCCAGGGGCTCAGCCTCACCCTGTTTCCCATCTCTTGCCATGAAACCCTTGGAGTTTTTCTCCAGCCAGACCCCAGCACTGCCCTCGGGGTGGGCAGCAATTCCCTGAGCTCTGCCCTTGTCCTGGTGCTGCTCCCACCCACTTCCCCCTCCCCACTGGGGTTTTCCTCCCCTCTGATCTCACCTGACACTTTTTCCCCCCCAGAGTGCCTCACCTGGGGAGGAGCAGAGCAGATAATTCACAATCCTGGGGAGGCCTAAAAAACAGCTAAAGGTGAGGAAAGGGGCTAAAATATCTCCCTTTGATGGGGATCCTGCCTAGTTTTGTTTAATATTCCAGATGTCAGGGTGCAGAGGGGCTTAAACATGGAATTTTGGGCTGCAGAATCCCCCTTTTATGGGAAACCCACCTTATCCTAGTTAATATCTGCATGAGCAGGTAATTAGGCTGTTTTGGGCTGCAGAACTCCTTATTGGTGGAAACCCTTTATTTTAGTTTGTATTTGGGATATCTGCATGTGCCAGAATTCAGGCTAGTTTGGGCTGGAGAATTCCTCTTTAATGTGAACCCTGAACTAATTTGCTCAATGTCCCAATGTCACGGTTCACAGGGGCTTGGATGAGCTGTTTTGGGCTGGAAAATCCCTTTTTGGTGGGGACCCCACCTTATTTGACTTAATATTTTAAATATCTGCATGTGCAGGGAATTAAGTTGATTTGCTCCCATTTTTTATAGGGTCCTCACCTTATTTAACTTAATATATTGGATATCTGCATGTGCAGGGACTGAAGATTATTTGCTCCTCCTTTGGATGGAGACCCTGGCTTACTTTACTTAATATTTTGAATATCTGCATGTTCAGGGACTTAAGAAGTTTTGCTCCCCCTTTTGATGGGGGACCCCACCTTATTTTACTTGATATTTTGGATACCTACATGTGCAGGGACTTCAGAAGTTTTTCTCCCCCTTTTGATGGGGATATCTTGGTTGATATTTTGGATATTTGCCCGTGCAGCTGCTTAGTCTGGAGAACTCCCCCTCTGATGGGAATCCTAATTTCTCTTAACATTCCCGGGGGTACAGGGGCTGTTTTTGTGGGGGCGATGCGCGGAGTGGGAAAACGCCGTCCCTGTGCTGCAGGGTGACAGGGCGCGGGTGACACGGCGCGGGTGACACGGCGCGGGTGACACGGCACGGGTGACACGGCGCGGGTGACACGGCGCGGGTGACACGGCGCGGGTGACACCGCACGGGTGACACGGCGCGGGTGACACGGCGCGGGTGACACGGCGCGGGTGACACGGCGCGGGTGACACGGCGCGGGTGACACGGCGCGGGTGACACCGCACGGGTGACACGGCACGGGTGACACGGCGCGGGTGACACGGCAGGGGGGACACTGCACGGGTGACACGGCGCGGGTGACACGGCGCGGGTGACACGGCAGGGGTGACACCGCACGGGTGACACGGCGCGGGTGACACGGCGCGGGTGACACGGCAGGGGTGACACGGCACGGGTGACACGGCACGGGTGACACGGCGCGGGTGACACGGCAGGGGTGACACGGCACGGGTGACACGGCGCGGGTGACACGGCGCGGGTGACACGGCACGGGTGACACCCCGCCAGCTTTTCCCGGCGCTTTTCCCGGAGCCGGCGCTGTGCGCGCAGAGCGCTGTGATGCTCCGGAGCTCCGCAGGGAGGGAGGGACAGACGGACGGACGGACGGACGGAGGGAAGGAGGGAGGGAAGGAGGGAGCGCAGCGCCCCCGCGTCGCCTCCGTCGCCCGTTCCCCGGCGTGCTGGCCACGCCGGCCACCCCCGGGCCGGATGCTGCTGCGAGGCTCCTGGCTGCAGGTAAAAACCCAGGGATGGAGGGAAGGGGGATGGGGATGGCGCTGTGACCCCTTCTGGGGCTTCAATCCATCCTCTGTCCCCATCTCCCGCTGGCAGGTGACACCCCGATTTTTTCCCAGTTGTCTTTTAGCTCGGGGGGACGCATCCATCCTCCCCGGGTGCTCCCCAGGCTCTGTCAGCCCCAGGTTTCGCTCGCAGCGCCGGCTGCATCCCCAATCCCTCCGAGGGGCTGGGGGATTCCCATTTCCCATAGGAATGAGGGTGCTCGGGGCAGGGACCCCCCCCCCCCCCCCGCGTGTGCTTTTCGTTTCCAAAATGCAGCCTGGTATGGCCCCCGGGAGGAATTCTTTTTTTTTGCCTGGTAAAAATGGGGATTGCTGAATAATTTTGCCCCATCTGGGGACTCCGTGGGGATGTGGCCGTGGTCGAGGGGGTGTGGGAGCTGCGCTGCTGGGAAAGGTGAAAGGAGAAACCGCTGCTCCCCACAAAAACCCGGCTTGCGCAGCTCAGGTCTATTCAAGAGACATTTAATTCTCCTCGCAAGTGCAGGCGAATGGGGAGCTGCCATCTGGTGTCTGATGGCAGCGGGGGAAAGGAAAAAGCTCCCAGGGAAGCGGGGCAAGCTGGGAGCTCGCCGGGCTTCGGATTCCCTGGGAATGGCCCCGGTTTAAGGGCTGGGTGATGGTTTTGTCTGCGCCCCGTGTGAGGTAAAGGCAGGTTTGGGAAGGGGAAGGGTCCGCCTGGAAGGCAGAGGGCCGGGAGAGGAGATGTTGCTGGGGGAAAGATCCTCTAGACCTACACACATCACATGCCAAAAACGCTCCCGATTTAGGGATGGGGATCCCTGTGGCCGCTCAGGATGGGCTGGGAGCTGACTCTGGCACGCACGGGGTGTGTGCGGTGTCTGCCCCACCTGTGCCGAGCCCAGGTACCCCCAGGTACCCCCCTGGCAGGCAGGGGATGATTTTGGGAAGTGGCAGAGCTGCGGGCAGGGCGCAGCTGGAGCCTCCCTGGCAAAGCCCGGGACGGGCGAGCTCAGCCAGGAATTTCGGCTCTCCAGAGTCGCAGGATGTGTTTAGACCAGGAGTTTGTGTGTTTAGACCAGCAGGTTTGTGTGTTTAAGTTCACTGGGGTCCTCGGCAGCGGGGTGAGCGCGGTACCTCTGGATTTAGGGTGAGTTTGGGGATCTGGCACTCCCCGGAGCCGTGACCCTGCTGCCGGCGTGTTCTGCCCGGGGCAGGGACACGAGGGAACAAGACTGACCAGTTCCCGAGGAGGAAACAGGCTGTTCCCTCTCGGCACACGGAGTTTTCCTTGGCAAGCACTCAGCCGTGCCCGGGCTGCCCTTGCAGAGCCCGGCTTGGCACCGACCCGTGGGTGCAGTGCAGGTGGGTGCCAGGGCAGTGCCAGCACCGGCAGCAAGGTGGAATTCCCGTGCCAGGGTGGATTTTCAGCCCCAAAATTGTGGGAATTTCAGCCCCAAAATCTGGGAATTCCAGCCCGAAAATCGTGGGAATTTCCACCCCAAAATATTGGGAATTTTATGACTCAAATCCCCAGGAATTCTGGCCCCGAAAACCTGGGGATTCCAAGCTTAGAACTCTCAGAATTTCAGCCTGAAAATCTTGGGAATTTCAGCCCCAAACCCTTGGAATTTCAGCCCCAAATCTCTGGGAATTTCAGCTCCAAAATCCTGGGAATTTTCAGCCCCAAACCCTGGGAGTTTTGGTCTCAGAATGCTGGGAATTTCAGCCCCCAAATCCTTGGAATTTTAAGACCCAAATCCTGGGAATTCCTGCCCCAAAACCCCAGGAATTATGGCCCCCAAAACCTGGAATTTTTGGCCTCAAAATCCTGAAATACCCAGCCCTAAACCCCAGGAATTTCAACCCCCAAATCCTGGGAATTTTAAGACCCATACCCTGGGAATTCTGGCCCCAAAAACCTGGAAATTTTGGCCTCAAAAATTCCCTCAAAAAAGGGAGGATTTCCACGGAGAGCTGCAGCGTGGAGAAGTGCCAGCAGTGAGCAGTGGCACCCTGCCAGTCCCTCAGCAGTGGTGACATCCCTGTGTGTCCCCTGCTCTGGGGCTGCCTCCTCTGCAGGGTGTCAACACACGGGCTGGGAGAAGGCAGCAAAACTCTGACCCCTTTTTCACAAACTAAAAAAGAAAACTTGTCCCCTGGCAGAGCTGGGATGTGCTGAAATCACCTGTGCTGCAGCCCAGGGCACAAACCCTGCCCTGGCCTGGCACAGCAGCAGGATGCAGGCAGCCCTTGGCATGGATGCAGTGCCAGAACTCTCTGCAGAGCTCCTGGCTGTGTCCAAAACTGCAGAATTGTCCCCTCTGGGCTGCCAAGACAAGTCACGCATCAACATCGATTGTGGCTTTTCCTATTTTCCCAAAGATGAATGTTCTCAGAGCTCCTGCACTCCGTGTCTGGGTGCCAGACTGCAGGGATGGGGCTGTGAGGAGGCAGCCAGAGGTTTCTTTGTTGTAATTACAGTTTTTAGTCATCCCTGACAGCTCCAGGCTGGAGCACAATCTCCGAGTGTGGGTTTGAGCACTGTCATCATGGGGGATGTCACCCACCCCCGAGCTGATAACAGGGATTATCTCAGTTTGTCATCCAGCTCTGGGGACGGGCTGAGAGCATTGGGACGCTGTGGATGGAGAGAGAGAGGAGAGCTGGGACACAGCTCGGCCAAATCCTGCTCCCTGCTGGGATTGGATCCCATTTCCCAGGTGTGAATTGCTGAGGCCCCGCAGCAAACCTGACTTCAGCACCTGGGAAAAGCCCCGAGGGGAAACTCAGTGCAGGGCTTAGAGATGTTGGGAGATCCAGCCAGGAATGCTGGATTCAAGGGCAGGTCATGGAGAAAAGCTGCTTGCACACATAAGCAGCTCTAGGTGAATCATTCACATCTACCCCAGCATTTCTTTTTAGAAAAAAGAGGCATTTTCCAAAGTTTCAGGGTACCATAGGTTTCCTGTGGCATTCCCATGTGTGGCTTCAGCACATTCCTGGATGATATTCCTGGGCTGGTGTCTCCAGCTCTCTGGTTGATCTTCATGGGTAAAGTCAGCCCAGGAATTGCTGAATTCCAGGATGATGCTGATGTTGTGATGTTGTATCAAGGCTCCCAAGCAGCCTAAAAGTCCCTTTTATTCCAGAACCCTCATTTACTCTCAAACTTGACCCAGCCAGGACTGGGACCTGCCTGGGCAGTGATGGGATGTGCAGCTGTGCTGCCCATGAGTGAACAGTGCCAACTGTGGGACCTGAGGCTCTTGTTTGGTATTCTGGCTATCCCTTCTCTGGATTTGTTCTGCTGGAGCAATGGGCAGGTTGTGGAGTGAGGACAGGGCTGGTTTTGCAGCTGGTTTTGGTTTTGAAGCTCCTCTGGGCTCTGTGCTGAGAACCCAACCCCTCTGGAGGTGCCTGGGAAGCCTGGGCACCCCCAGCAGCTGCCAACACCCTGAGACACTTCACTCAAGGGCAGGGCTTTGCCATGAGCTGGGCAGTGAGGGATTAAATCCTTTCCATCCCTCTGAGCAGGATGCATTCCCTGGGGCTGAACTCCAAGTCCTCTCGTGGTGGTGGCTCCCCGTGGTCCTGTCCTCACTTTTGTCCTCTTTGTGCCTTTCAGATGTCCTGTGGTAACCTGCTCTCCCCCAGGAGCTCCTGCCTGCCTTAGCCAGCATCCTCCAGCCATGGCCCCAACGCCCCAGTGAGGAGCAAGAGGACGAGGAGCCAGTGTCCCCAACCCTGCCACATCCCCTGGGAGAGCCATGGAGGCCCCTCTGGACGTGCCCGTGGGGAATCTCATTGACTTTGACCCCGAGCCGCCCGCCGGTGCCCCCGCCGCTCCCGCCGCTCCCGGCGACACCGGCCACCCGGGGGACGAGGTGGCCGCGGAGGAGAGCGATGCCACCGAGTCTGCAGACAGCGAGAACGACATGGGGGACTCCCCCCAGCACTGGGGGGGCCCCCGGCGCTCCTCCTCCAACGAGTCCTTCTCCTCCAGCCACAGCGCGGAGTCGGCGCGGGACGAGGCTGCAGCCGAGCGCCGGGAGTTCATGCGGAGTTACGTGGAGAAAATCTTCACCGGGGGGTGAGCAGCAATGACCAAGGGGTGGGGCTGGATCTGGCTGTTTTCCCACCCTGGGAGCAGCAGTTTGTGGCAGTGCTGGGGGGGGATGTGGCTTTTCCTTGCACTCCTCTCCTGGCTGCATCCCAGCTCATCTCCCACCTCTTCTCTCCCCATTCCCACGCCAGGGGCTCGCTGTCCCCATCTCCTCTCCCCGCTGATGCTCATGGAAATTCCAGTGGCTCACACGTGCCCAGGGCCCCCGTGCAGCCCCTGGCTGTGCCCCCAGCCCTGCACCCCCCAGCTCCTGATCTCCAGAACTCCGTGGCTCTGTGTCAGGCTGGATGCAGCAAATGGAGCGTGAGGAGCAGCAACAGGGCTTGTTTTTGCTCTGGGGCTCCCTGCCTGTCTCTGGAGCTCAGTTTCTGCTCTTGCTGTCCTTGGCTCTTCCCTTCTCCCTCTGCCTTTGCTTTCCCTCCTGCCAGGGAGGAAGAAAAGAGCAGCACAAGGCGAGGGATGACAAAATGGATGCTGCTCTCCTCCTCTTCCTCTGCCTTCCTCCAGCACCGGGATGCTGATGCCAAGAGGGACACTGGGGGGTGCAGGTCACATCCTTGGCTTTAATGATGTTTTTTTTTAATTTTTCCCTGCTCCAGAGAGGATTTGGACCAGGAGGAGAAGGCCAGGTTTGGGGAGCTGTGCAGCAGTGAGAACGGGAAGGGCAGGGAGTGGTTTGCGAGATACGTGAGCGCCCAGGTGAGTGGTGGGGAGGCAGCAGGGATCCTGCATGGCTGTGGAACAGCCTCAGGCCAGGGGGGTTTATTCACATCCCAAAGAAGTATTTTTGGGAGGCAGGAAGTCAAGGAAAGTGAGGAACCACAGCAGAGGGAGATACAGGAGTGAATAAATGCATTTTGAGCAGTTAAATACACCCTTGGTGCAATGTGGGAGAGAATTCACTCGTTTTATTTAAAATTAAACCCCCACCAGCGCTCAGACACATCCTATTCCCTAAATAAAATATAAATAAATAACCCAGACAGGCACGATGCTGTCTCTGAGGGGGATACCCAGCCATGTCTGTTCCCCCTGCCCAAGGTGGGTGGTCCTGGGGGCTGGGGCTGTTCCTGCTGCTGTGCTGAGCCCTGGCTCTGTCCCTGCAGCGCTGCAACTCCAAGTGTGTCTCAGAGCAGACCTTCTACCGCCTGATGCAGTCCTTCGCCCTCGTGCTCTTTGAGTAAGTCCTGGGGGATTGGTGCTGACCCCACAAAGGCCCTGAGGGCAGAGCTCTGTTGGGTTCCCATCACAGGGTGTCCTCACTGAGTCCCCTCTCTGTGCCAGGTGTCACCAGATGGACGATTTCAGCCCTGCCAAGAACCTCATGACCATGTGTTTCACCTATTACTACATAGGTAAGGGAACCTGCAGCCCTGTGGAGGCTCTGGAGTGTGTCCTGTGCATGGGAAAGGTGTTGGAGGGGTGGCCCAGGTGGCAAAGGACCCAGAATCTGTGCAAACTGGGGTGGTGATGCTGCTTTGTCCTTGCTTCCAGCCAGGAATATTTGCATGTGGCACCCCTCAGATGATCCCAGTCCCTGGGGTGGGATGTGATGGTTTATTGTTTGGTGTGCAGTGGCTGCTTCTCCACGGGGGACTGGATTTTCTATCCAAAAATGGGAGCGGGGAGGGTAAAAATAAAAACCTGCAGGAGCTGGGATGGGGTCTTGGGTATTTCCTGGTGGTGCATTGTGAAGCTGGGTGCAGGTCCCCAGGAGCTGGCAGCACTCTCCACTGAGCTCCTGGCACATTTTCCCCAGGGAAACCTCATGCCCTGCCCTTGGAGGCCAAGGAGAAGCCCACGGGCAGCATCGACTCGTACCTGAAATCAGCAAACACCTGGCTGGCTGAGAAGAAGGACATTGCAGAGAGGCTGCTGAAAAACACCTCAGCCAAGACAGAGAATGTCAAAGGCTTTTTTGGGGGCCTGGAGACCAAACTGAAGGGTCCTGCCACCAAAAAGAGCGAGTGGGTACCACTCCCTGGGGTGGGCAGGTGCCCATGACCAAGCTGGGGGTGTAGGGCCACCATGGGGCTGCCATGGCCATGAGAGGTGACTCCAGCCTGTCCCATGCTTTAGTCACTGTCACCTCATGGTCTGGGAGTCCTGTTTCCCTTGGCCACGGTCCTAATTCCTCCTAATTCCTCGAGACAGCCATGGAGTTTTTGTGGTTCCAAGCTCGTGATCTTCTGCACCATCTCTGTGCTGGGTCCCAGGGGTGGGATGTCTCTGTCTCTTTGTCACCTTTCTGGCCCTGGGGATGGTGGCATGGGGGTCTTTCAAATGAGGTTCCCTTTGCCAGGGGGGTCATGGGCTGTCGGGGGAACAGGACTTTTGGAGCTGACATTGATTTCTTGTGTCACAGGGAATGTGAAGACAAACCAAAGGAGAAGCTGAAGAAGACAGGTGAGTGCAGCCAGCAGAGCTGAAATAGGAATGGCCAAGGCAGCCCTGGGGAAGGAGAGAGGGTTGGAAATGCTGGAATCCCTCGGGGCTGAGTTTGGAATTCCAGTCAAACCTCTTGTTCTGTGAGGATTTTGTCCTCAGTGTCACAGGCTGTAGAGGTTTGGGCACCCACTGCCTCTGAGCTTTGGGGGTGCACCAGTCCCTCCAGTACCTGTGTGAGCTCCCAAAGCAGTGGCCCAGTCCCCCCAGGATCCTGCTGGGACATCCCTGCCTTGAACAGGGCTGATCCCTGCCCTCCAAGGGCTCTCAGAGCTACAGTCCTGTTGCTGTGGACATGTAGAGGATGTGTTTGGTTTGCAAACCCTCCCAGCTGCTCAGCCACCAAACTGGGAGGGGGCACAAAATCCACACGTGGGTGGGAAGATGAGAGTCCTGAGATGCTGGTGTGTGACTGTGTGTCCCCACAGTGTCCCTGCAGAGCCCAGAGGAGGAGAAGAAAGGGGAGAAGATTTACCTGTACATGCACCTCAAGCAGCAGCCGATCTGGTAAAGCCCAGGGCGAGCTGGCTCCTGCCTGGGGGGGGTTTGTCCTGCTGGCCACATGTCCCCAGATGTCCCCAGGTGCCCCTAACAGAGCTGGCCTTGGCTTTGGCACATCCCTTGTGCTAACCAAAGGGCTGATCCAGAAATATGCCAGGTTTGTTTGGCCCATCCTGACCCTTGGGATGACTCAGGGTGAGATTGTGGAATCCTGGAATGGTTTGGGTTGGAAGGAACCTTAAAGCTCATCCAATGGGCAGGGACACCTTCCACTGTCCCAGGCTGGTACAAACCCCATCCAACCTGGCCTTGGACACTTCCAGGGATCCAGGAGCAGCCACAGCTGCTCTGGACACTTGTGGTTCCTGATGATCAAACCCAAATTGGCCATTCCAACATCCCCCTCCCTCCCTGCAGGCACAACCTGCGGTTCTGGAACGCCGCCTTCTTCGACGCCGTGCACTGCGAGCGCAGGAAGAGATCCCCCACCACCAGGTAGGACATGGCCCTGCCTGGGACAGGAACAGGGGACTCCACGTGCCCCCCAGGATGCTCCTCCCAACAGCCCTGAGCTTGTCCAGCCCTGGGGAAATGCTCTGCTTTCCATCCCTGACTGGAAACCTGCTGGGAGCACTGGGGTGGGTGAGATGTGCAGCCTGGTAGGGGTTTGGGAGCAGGAAGGTTTTCTTGCTCGTTGTGCAGCATTTTTGGAGGAACCAAGCCCTAGAGATGTGCCCAGAAGTCACAGCCAGGGCTCAGGCTGTTGGTGCTGAGTTTGCCAGCAGGTCTGGGAGGTGCTGGGTGCCATCAGGAGGGTGTAGTGGATGGAGGGCATGTCCCCAGGAGGGACAACCTGCAGCCAGCAAAGAGAGAAGCTGGGGATGGTGGCACTGCCAGCCCTGAAAACTGTGATAAAGCTGCCAGGGAAGGGGCTGCTCATGTTGGGGGGTGCAGAAGTGGGTGAGACACTCGCCAAGGTAGTACCCATCTCCTGCTCCATCCCAGAGCTGTGTCATTCCAGTCACTCTCTCCTCTCCTGGGGCAGTTTCCCACTCCCAGCCAGCTCCTCCCGCTGTCTGGGCAGTGCCCTGAGGCTCTGAGCCCTCGGGGTGGAATCACCGAGCTGGGAGCAGCCCTTTTGAGCAGCCAGCCCTGCTCTGTGTCCTCCCCAAACCCCGAGCTCAGCGCAGCAGCCCCGGCTCACACCCCGGGATGCTGTGCCAGGCTCAGCTCTCGGATCAATCCCTGCTTTCCCCTTTATTGCTCTCCTCTTTTTTTCTCCCAAGCCAGAACAGGAAGAGCCTATTGAGCAGCAGTGTAACCATAACTGCATTTGCTTTGATTAAGCCCCAAATTAGCAGCAGCAAATGCCTCACAAGGACAGACGCCAGCGGCAGCTGCTCCCTGCTCCGAGTGCCTTTCCCAATTAATCTGATGGCTGAGCCTGCCTCGGCTGCAGGAGCGAGCCTGAGTGACAAAGGAGCTTTGGGAGCTGCAGCCTGGAGCATCCTGAGCGTTTTGGGGGGTTTGGGAGGTGCTGGTGACCCCCCGAGTCCTCTGGAGAGGATGCAGGATGCTTACACTGAGCTGGGATGCTGTGTGCTGGGTTGAGGATGGAAATCCCAGCAGGGTGGATTGGAATTTGGAATTCCAGCTCGGTCCCCGGCCATGGCAGATGTCCAGAAGGACCGTGGGGACGGGGTTGAGGCCACCTCTGTGGTGGGGTGACCAGGACATCTCTGGGGTGGCCGGGCTTTGTCCTCCCGGGGCTGCAGCGAAACCTGGCGAGGTTTTTCCTCCTCTGGGTGGGGAGGGCAGGGGAGGGGGGGAAGGAATCAGCACTAAACTCCTCTTTTTCTCTCTCTTTCCTCTCTCTCTGCCTCTAACAACCTTCTTCCGTCTCTTCTTCTCTCCGTTCCCCTCCATCCCTCTGTCTTGCACGATCTTTTCACGCTTCACTTTTGTCGGCCCCGTTTCTGCCGCCGCTCCAGAGGGAACGCTGGGGAGGAAGAGGAGAAGAGGTGTGTCTGTCCCTGTCCTTCCTTAGCCTCCACAGGCTCCCTTCAGCTCCACATCCTGCCCTGGGGAGGGGGGGATGTGTTTTGGGGGGCTCTGCAAGGCCCTTTCTCCATGGAGAGGGAGCAGCTGCCGGAGTTTGAGCATGAGCATCGCCCTCCCCAAGGGCCAGAGGGGTTTGGGTTGGCTCCTCTTTCATGTGGCTCTTAAAAAAGGAGCCTGAATGGTTTCAAGCTGTGATATTTCACCAGGAACATCCCTCTGGGCAGGTTTTGGACATGAACTGAGTCTCTTTGTGAAGAAAGCATCCCCCTCTCCTGTCCTTCCTGCTTGCTCCTGGCTTCTGCTGCCACTTAGAGGTGCTGGGGATCCTTTGCCAGCTGGAAAAGCTGGTCCTTTCCTATTTTTAATGTGCTTTTCTGCTGCCATCCCTTAACAAAATTAGAATTGCAGATGGGGGCTTGCATGTGACAACTGGGAGCGTGTCCTTGGGGCCATGAGCTGCTCTTGGGGCAGGGGAACAGTCACTGCCCTCTTGGAATGTGGGATCTGGGAGCAAATCCCTCCAGGTGATGGCATCAGCAAGAGGATGAGGAATTTTGGAAGCCTGGCAGTGAATTTGCTGTGTGGCTGAGGAATGTCCTGGCTAAGGGATGGTGTAAATGTCACTGCTGGGGTTTGCTGTGCAGGGGGAAATGCTGCTGCTGCTGGAAGAGGAAAGATTTGAAGGAGAGCTCTCAGCACTTCCAGGCACAGCAAAACTTCCCTGGATACCCCAAAAATACAACCCCAGAGCCCAGGGGGTTCCTCACCCCTGTGCCTGCCCTGCTGGGCCAGTGTGAGGATCAAAGGCTTTGAGTGGAGCCACATGTGGGTTTTCTCCTTTCCCAGGCATGTTACTCTCCAGTAATAAGCCAGAAATACGGCCAATTTTTTTTTTTTTTTTTTTGTGGGGCACTTTCATAATGTTTTTTCTCCCTTCTTCCTCCCTCCAAAACATAAAAGGGCAGGAAAAAAAGAGTTACAAACATGTTTCTTCTGTAAGTGAGCCAGTGGGGTCTGTGAAGTTTTGCTTCCAGATTTCAAAGCCCCTTAATTTGATTCTTCCCCTCTCCTTTCAGCCTCTACATTTGGCTGTGGGTTTTATTTGCTGTCCTAAGCTTTATCTGAGAGAAATTACACCTTCTTTTCTTTGAAAAAAACAAATCCCCAGAAACATATTGTGTACATTTCCAGAGCCCTATAAACAATGAGCTGGTGGCTGGAGGCTCAGCTCAGCAGCTCTGCACATTTGGGGATTTAGTGGGGACTGACTCATTTTGTGGGGTCAGCCTGGCTGAGCACCCACCCTCTTCCAGTTCAGCCACACTGGGGCTGAGCCAACCTCCCTGAATTTTGGGTGAGACCCCCCTCTATCCCAGTTTGCACCCAGCACAGCTCTCCCCTCCTGCTTGATATTCTGGCCAGCTACAAGTCTGTTCTTCTCCTGGTGTTCTCCTCTTCCTTCTCCTCCACTTTTCTTCTGCCTATCCCTGTTTCTCCTCGCTTTTCCTCCTCTTATCCTTGGCTGTAACCTCACCTGGTTCTGGGGAAGGGACTGGCTTCACCGTGGAGCTGTAGTTTCCCTGGCATGCATGCACTGAGCCCAGCTGCCACCACCCCAAGTGACATCCCTGTGGCACAGGCTTTATTCCCAGGGTGGGGACTCTGCCACTGCCTAGAGCTGGTTGCCAACACCCAGAGCTCAAACCCCTCCATCCCTTAAGGTGATGCTGCAGTTGCAGGGAGCTGCAGTGGAGCCGGGGCATCCTCAGGGCACCGCTGGGATTTTGGCCCGTGGGGAGGGGTGTGGGAGCTCCTGCCCCATTGGAGGGAGAGGTATGTTTGGGATTTGGGGAGTGGAGCCTTGCTGCAGGTGGGGGACAGGTGCCTGGTGTCCCTCTGTCACCCTCCCAGGCTGGGGGGCTTCAGCAGAGCCCTGCTGGGATGGCCATGCCCTGCTTCCTCCTCGTTCCCACCGTGGCACTGAAGGTGAGCTCTGTGCTGGAGGGATTGATGATATTTTTAGCTCTTAATCAGAGCCTTTCCAGGCAGATCCAAGGTTCAATAAGGGTTTTCCTGAGATTTCTCTTGCTTTGCTCCAGGCCAAGAGCTCTGCAGATGCATCCATGTTCTGAGCTCATCCAGCACCACATCCAGGTGCTCTCGGTGCCTTCCTGTCCTCCCAGGGGCTCTCAGTGCCTTCCTGTCCTCCCAGGTGCTCTCAGTGCCTTCTTGTCCTCCAGCAACGTGGCCCAGGGTGGGAGGAAGCAGACAGGGGGTCCTGAGGTGACAGTGGTGCCAGAGTGGTGCCAGACTGGCCTGTTCCTTGCAGGGAGAAGTGGTGCCACATGACGCAGGAGGAGCGCGACGACAGCCTGCGCTTCAATGAGAACATCACCTTCGGGCAGCTGGGGTGAGCAAGGCAGGGCAGCAACCCTGGGGACACCTGCCAGGTGTTCCCTGCTGGGAATATCCCTTATGCAGCACAGGATCTTTGATACTTCTCCCTGGGACCTGCTCCTGACCCTTCTGTTGAAGGGACCAAGCTGAGCATCATCCCAGTGCCCGCAGCAAGGGGCTGTGGGGAGGGAGAGGAAGGTGGGGGGAAGAAGGGACAGCCTGGCCATTCTCTCAGCCAGAGCATCTCTGTCCTCCCTCAGCACCTTCATCCACAACATGCTGGCCTTTGGCCTCAACAAGAAGCTCTGCAGTGACTTCCTGAAGAAGCAGGCGACCATCGGCAACTTGGATGAAGGTAGGGGAGAGCCCAGGGGGATGTGCAGTTTTCCTTTTCTTTCTTCCTGGGATTCTGGAGGGATGGAGCATGGATGGGATGGTTCAGCAGCTTCCCTGAGCCCTTTTCTCTCTCCTCCCCAGAGCAATTCAAGCTGCTCAGTGACCACATCGAGCAGATGGCCACGGAGTAGCTGCCTGGCTGGCACGTGGTGGTGGAGAGACAGCGGCCGGACAGGTGGGAGGGGAGAGGAACCCACCTGCGGGGCTACCTGAGGCTGAAGCTGGGCTACCTACAAACCAAACCACACACACGAGCTGCAATAAAACCTGCATGATCGTCCTCCAAACTCTAGAGCTGCCCCAGGGCAGCCTGTAGACATAGGAGCCAAGCAGCCCCCACCCTCGCCAGACCCTATTTTCAGAGTAGACAGTCCCAAAAGTGAATTTTGTTGGTTGAAAAGCAAAACAAAACACAAGGGGAAAGCAGGAAGAGTGCAGCCCCCAGGTGCTGTGTCTGCAGCCCCCCACGAAAGGCTGGTGAGGTGTCTGGTGGTAAATCCAGAGGTATCCAAGGTTCCCTTTCCCTGCTGCTGTCCCCTCGCTGATGCTGGAGCTGCACCAGGGATGCAGGAGGTGATGGCAGGGACCACAGCCAGGAGCTGGGGCTGCACCCAGCCACCACTCAGGTTGTGTGGTGTCACCAGGGATGTCACCACTGGCTGGGGACACGGGCAGGGCCTTGCTGGGGACAGAGGTGGGGCTGGCAAAGCACTGCTGCCACCCTGGGTGCACAGTTCCTTGGGAGTTGGAGGGAAATCCTTCCCTTGGGGAGCCTTCCCTGTGTGGGTTGGTACCTCTGAGCAAAGAGACAGCAGTGTGCTCCATATCATTAGCCTGGATCAGCAGGAACAAAGCCATGGCCGTGGGCAGGACTGAGGGCAGAGGAGCTCTGCTGCTGTGGGAGGAGATGATTAAAACCCCTCATCCCTCTCCCTGCTGCCCTCTCAGTGTTGGGATGCTGCTGCATTGTGACATTTCCCAAAGCCTCCTGGCGTCCTGTGGCAGTGGAGTCATTGTCCTCCTTCCCCAGGCTGCTCCTCTCTGCCCTCTCCTTCCCAGCTCTTTGCTCCAGCTGCTCATCCATCAAACCTCAAATTGCCCTGTCTAAAGGACAATTCTGCTCCAGGGGTGCTGTTTCAGCCCTTGGACCTTGGCATGGTGTTTGCAGAGAGGCTGGGGACATGGGGACAC
The DNA here is from genome assembly GCF_903797595.1 of Erithacus rubecula. Taxonomy (NCBI): domain Eukaryota; kingdom Metazoa; phylum Chordata; class Aves; order Passeriformes; family Muscicapidae; genus Erithacus; species Erithacus rubecula. Next base: position 2,142,334 of record NC_136664.1, read on the forward strand.
TGTTGGGGACACAGGGATATCGCTGGGGACATGGGGACACAGGGATATTGCTGGGGACATGGGGACATTGCTGCTCCCCTCTGCAAGGAGCAGCCCACAGGGGCAGAAACCCCCAGCCCTGCACAGCCAAGGGTCCAACAGAGTCTCACCCTACAAACATCATCCTAAAACACAGGTCCAGGTTAAAATCAATCCATTTTCCCTGTGCTGCCAGCTGTATCCCATAGCAAATAGCTTAAAAGGATATTTTTTCCATGTAGATTCTGGTGTCATTTCCAGGCATCAAAGTGATGCTTTTACCTAAGCTGGGCTTCCCTTGCTGCTGGGGATGGGATCCATGCTGGGTCTTATAGGAAGGACGAATCCAGCACCAATTTTTCCTTGGTCATTCCCAAACCTGGACAGAGTTACTGGAAAAGGGGTTTTGTTGGGGTGAGGGGCTGATGTTGGTCCCTCATCCCAATTAAAAACTTCCTGCTGGATAAAAAGTGCTGGACCATGAGCAGCTCAGCATCCTGGAGCATCCCATCCCCATGGACTTCCCTGTCTTTGTCTCCACTCAGGTCTTTCCCAAATCTTCCTTCATTTCTTTATTATTATTATTGTTATTTTTTCCAACATGAAGAGAAAAGTTCAGTGCTGAAGTATATATATATATTATTTGCATGTGTATTTTTCTATAAAAACAATTAAAATCCAATAAAAAAGAGCCATGAACCCTCCTCGACTGGGACTCTGTGAAGGATGGAGTGTGTGAGAGAGAGATTGGAATAAATTATCTTCAAAATGAATTTTTTTTTCTTTTTGCTCAATTGCTGCTGTGTGTTTTTAAGCAGATAGATTTTCTCCACGCTGCCTGTTCGACCTCAGAGGTCCCTGGTGCCTCTGCCAGCTTCTCCCTTTTGATAATTTATTTTTTAATAGAGAAAAATTGTTGCACCTTTTACAGAGATGTTCGCATTTGCCCTGGAGCCAGAGAGGCACATGAAGGAGATTTAATTTTTATTTTCTTTTCCCTTGTGCTCTCCCTCTCTGCCAGTGGCCTCTGAGCTGACAGCAGAGCTGGGATCCTGCTCTGGCCTCGGGACATTTGATTTCAGTGTATTTAAAAATCAATTACTTGGTATTATCTTATTAAAAAAAAAATGTTCCCTTAGGTTAACAGGCTGGGAATGTCACATTCCACCCAGGATTGAGAATCCATGTCCCCTCAGGTCTCTGTATGGCCAAGCTGAGCCTGTTCCCAGTCCTGCAGAGCTGGTTTCTCTCTTGGTAGCCCAACATCTCTCTTGGTAGCCACATTTCTCTTAGGAAGGAGCTTTCCCTGCTCCTTGTTTTTATTTAATTACCCTCCAGTGCAGGAGGGAAAGCCACCAGCCCCAAAGCTTGGCTGTTTTCCCTGTTCAGCTATGGAAAACAAGGAGCCTGGGATCAATTTAGTTCCCCCCACCTGCTGAATTCCTTATCAGCTGGCTGTGCCTGATAAGTCTGTGTGTATAAGAAAGGAGGGGTTTATTCCTGAGGTATTTGCCCAGCTCCAGGTGCCCTTTGCAGTGGGTGCCCCCTGGCACCTCCTTGTTCCTGGTTTTGCTGGCTGGGTGCTCAGAATGGTTTGGGAGGGTGCAGGGACAGTTTCGGAAGTGGCAATGAGATCTGGGATTGCTTAATCCCAGCCTGGGAGGGAGTGAGATCCATCAGCAGCTACCCTGGGGCTGGGAGATCCCCTGAGCTCTGGGAAATGCTGAGGGGCAGTGTCCCTGTCCTGCTCACTGGGTGGTGGCCATTGAGCCAGTTTAGCCATCACCAGGTTAAAAAGTGGCATCACCACACCAGGAGGGTCATTGGTGCAGGTGGGTTTGAACCCCTGCAGGTGGGTTAGCCCAGAAGGAACAGAAGAGAAGGAACAGCCTGTCCCTGTCCCCCTTCCCTGCTGGGTGCTCATTACACCACGCAGCAGCTTTAGGAAAGCTGACCCAGCTCCGGGGTGATTCCACCATCCATTAAAGCCAGGCTCAGCCCGTGGCTGCTCCAGCCCTGCTCCTTCAAGCCTGAGCACAGCTCCAGCTCCCAGCCCCTCTCCCTCCCTCGGGAGGGATCAAAGGACGGCTGCTCGCCCGGCTCTGGGGGTTTTATTGCGTCTCTATTAAAGCTGTTAAAAATCTTTCCATTGTAGCAGTGTCTGGGAGTGATAAGTATTCATAACAGAGGGGATTCAAGATGGGTTTGGTTGTAAAAACACCTCTAAGCTGGCTGGATTTATGGCTGTTAAATCATCCCTCCTCTCATCTGTCACAGCCTTTTCAGATGTTCATCACTGAACAACAGCGAGGTTGGGGCCATAATTTGTGCTGCAGTGTGTGGAGCAGGAGGAGGGGAGTCCTCTGCACCAGTAAATGCCTCAGGATTTATGGAGACTTCTCCCAATTTTTTTATTTTTTTTATTTTTTTTTAGGAGAGGCTTTGCCTCTCTTTCTGCTGTTGCCAGTATGTTCAGCCAGCTGGAGCCAAGGAAGTCCGGGTGGATTTAGGGCCCTGCTGGGAGGGCTGGCAGCAGCTTGCAGGGAATTTGGGACTCACCCTTGCCTGCAGCAGGATCTGCAATGCAGGGCTGTGCATTGGGGCTGGATCTTCCCATCCTGCCCTGGTTTGGGGATGAAACCTGGGGAAATCCCACTGGCAAAGAGTCCTCGAGTGGTTTGGGATGCAAGGGAACTTACTCAAGGATTTGTTGGCTCACTGATATGGAGCTGCAGGTTTGGGGGGTGGCTGCTTGTGGTAGGCTGCTGCAGCCAGGTGGGGCAGTGACCCTGATCTCCCTGCTAATGGGCCATCTTTAAACCAGCTGGGGTAATTATCTTTCCCATGACCCACCCTTCATCCAGGAGGTATCACCTGTTAATGGGCCATTGTTAAAAACTGGGTGTGGCAGTGACCCTTATCACTGTGGGAGATATCTCCTGTTAATGGGCCATTGCTAAAACTGGGTGTGGCAGTGACCCTTATCACTGTGGGAGATATCTCCTGTTAATGGGCCATTGTTTAAAACTGGGTGTGGCAGTGACCCTTATCACTGTGGGAGATATCTCCTGTTAATGGGCCATTGTTAACAACTGGGTGTGGCAGTGACCCTTATCACTGTGGCACACATTCTCGGCTAATGGACCATCTTTAAACCAGCTGGGCAATCATCTTTATCTTCCCTCAGCCCATCCTCCCTCCAGGAGATATCTCCTGTTCATGGCCAGTGAGTCCCAGGACATGACTGATAAAATTCCATCATCCCACTGGGAGATGCTCCAGCCAGGGGAGGAGCCAAGCCTTTCCTACCCAGATAAAAACTGAGATTTTGGACACCAAGGAACCTTTTTTCCACTGGATTCCAGAGGAAAGCCAGACCTTTCCACATCATCCCTGAACCTTCAGAGGAAACTGCACCTTCTCCAGGAGCTGAACCACATCTGCCACTGCAGGAGGATGCAGCCACCATGGAATGGGACTGCTGCCACCACCCTGACTGACTGACTGTGTCAGCTTGGATTCTGACTCTGGCAGTGTTTGGGATTGTTCTTTGTAATACTGTATTTCTATTTTAATTTTCCTAGCAAAGAACTGTTATTCCTAATTCCCATCTCTTTGCCTGACAGCCCCTTAATTTCAAAATTACAATAATAATTTAGAGGGAGGGGGTTTACATTCTCCATTTCAAAGAGAAGCTCCTGCCTTTATTGGCAGACACCTGTCCTCCAAACCAGGACATTGGTTCATCAGACTCTGTGCAGCTCCAGGTGCAAACCAGGGGCTCCCTGCCTGCTCTGGGGAAATTCTGGAGATCTGGAATGATACTTTGAATTTCTCACTGAGAGTAGGTCAGAGCCAGGTGGGGATGGTCTCTCCTCTCAAGGAGCAAGGGACAGGACAAGAGGAGATGCTGGGCTGTGTTCTCACATTCCATGGGATGATTTTGGGACCAACACTGCTCTTCCCACTGGGAAGCTTTAGGATGTCTGGTCTGGGGCTGTGCAGAGCTCCCCTCTGGGTTTATTTTAGGGGCACTGCACAGCTGCTGCCACAGCAGCTCCCAGAGCTCCCACAAATTTAAAATCAATGTTAGACAGAGCCAGTCAGTGACACCTCAGGGTTTTTGGGGTTGGATATATTTTTGCTGGATGGTGTGCATTTCCAGGAGTTGGGATTGTTTTGTTTGTTTTTGTTTTTTTTTTTTTTGTCTGATACTTGCAAGGTTGTTTTGTTGGGGTTTTTTTAATCTGTGTGAAATAAAGTACAGATTCAAACCTGAGTTGAGAAGTTTGCTCCCACAAACAGAAGGATGGGAAGAGCATTCCATAATCCCAGGGAGGTTCCAACAGGACACATTTATGCCTCTGTGGAAGGCAATAATGCTAATAATAGCAGTTACAATACTTATTCCTACCAATAATGATAATTCTACTATTTGTGCCAAGAAATATTCCTGGTTTTAGGTTGTAATAGGTGATTATACTACTGGATCCTAAAAGATAATACTGTAAATAGAATTTAATTGATCCCAACTGTAGAATTTATTGATGATTGTATTAATAGCTAATACCAATACTATAGGTTCCAATGCTTACAGGAGATGATAATAAACACTAATACAACAAACTAATACTACTAATTAATAATAAATATTAATAAAGCTAATAACCAGCCCCTGCCACTGTGCTAAGAGGGCAGAGGATGGGTGACACCACTGGGTGACCCTGAGGCTTTGGGCTCCCCTGGGCTGGACTGGCAGTGTTTGATCCATTACACCAAAGTGCCTGTTCTTGTTTGGCCACAGCTCATCAGAATTAACCCTTGTGTTCCTACAATCAATTAATTAATGGAGACACAAATGACCACAAGTAACCCCTGTGACCTTAAGTAACTCTTCTCAGGGACTCCAGTGACATCAAGTGACCCCTGTGACCTCAAGTGACCTCAAATAACCCCAATGACCTCAAGTAACCCCAATCAGGGCCTCAAATGACCCCTATGAGGGACTCAAATTACCTCAAGTAACCCCTGGATGAATTTTAAAATTCTCCAATGACCGCAGCATCCCGCGTGGATGGTGCCACCCGTGCCAGCCCCAGCATCCCGCGTGGATGGTGCCACTGGTGCCAGCCCCAGCATCCCGCGTGGATGGCGCCAGCAGTGCCAGCCCCACTATCCCGCGTGGATGGTGCCACCTGTGCCAGCCCCAGCATCCCGCGTGGATGGTGCCACCGGTGCCAGCCCCACTATCCCGCGTGGATGGTGCCAGCAGTGCCAGCCCCAGCATCCCGCGTGGATGGCGCCAGCAGTGCCAGCCCCACTATCCCGCGTGGATGGTGCCAGCAGTGCCAGCCCCATCATCCCGCGTGGATGGTGCCACCCGTGCCAGCCCCACTATCCCGCGTGGATGGTGCCAGCGGTGGCACGGCCAGCCTGGCACGCGCCAAGAGGGACCCCAGCACATCTGGCCGAGCCCGCGGTGCCCCCGGCCGTGCCAGCTGTGCCGGTCGCCGGTGTCGCAGCCCCATCCAGTGTCTGCCAGGCGAACTGCACCGCGGGCAGCGCTTGGCCCCGGGGGGCTCACGGGGCTTTGGCTCCCGGCGCCGTCAAGGCTGGGATGAGGATGGAAATCCCGCCCGGGGGATGCTCCTGCTGCGCTCATCCTGCTCCGGGCGTGCCCTGGGCAGGGCTGTCACCCCCTGTGTCCCCGGTACCTGGTGGCAGCAGTGGGTGAACAGTGAAGGTGAGGGTGCTAATTCTTTGGGGGTTGGAGTGGGAAGCCCTTCCCAAGTTGAGGGAGCTCTGTCATCAAAATGATGAGCTGTACCCAGCTGGCTGCAGAGCTCCCCTCTTTAAATTCTCTGATGTCCAACACACGGTGCCTCTGCCTGGTCTCAGCGCTTTGGGGCTCTCTCCATTAAAGTTGCTGAGTTTCCTTGGGACTGCAGGAAGGAAACCTGCTGAAATCCCCTTATTCCTCCCTCCAGACATGGAACATCTCCAGATGTTTCCTCTTGCCCTGGGGAACGTGTCCAAGAAAACCCAGGGGACTTCTCACTGTCCTTCCCACTGGGATTGGGGCACGTTTGGATTTTAAGTCTCTAAACCCAGAGAGATGAATCCTGCCACTAAAACATTTGATTTCATCTTTCTCTGAGTGATTTACAATTGAAATTGAAATATTCCCATGGAGAAACATAACTTTGACTTGTTTTAATTTATTTTTTTCCCCTTCGCAGGAGCCTGAATTTCCCAAATCTGTTTAACTGCAGCAGAGGGAAGCTGCTGGGAAGGGCTGTGCTGTGGCTGCTTTAGGAAGGGCCTGAAGGCAAGGCTGAGTCACTGAGACAGAGCTGCAGAGAGGGGCTGGACAGTAATAAAACCCATCTGTCCTCTGTGGCCACATCCCAGATGTGAGTCACATCCTCTCCTTCCCCACTTCCAACTCCAGGCCATGTTTGGACAAGGTCACTGCAGCTCCTTGTCCAGCTGGGAGACACAGGGGGTGTCTTGGCTGAGGGGGTTTTTCCCCCAGCTGGTTTCCCCAAAGGACTTTGAGCTCATCTGCCAGCAGTCCTTGCTGTAGGCTCAGCTAAAATTGCCCCTCCACAAGCAAAGAGGGATGGGCAACTCTGTAAATGCTGGATAAGGTGGAAAATCCCAAAAAAATCAGCATGCTTTCTTTCCCTCTGGAGCTGCTTGGGTATGGAGCTCAGGGATGGAGCAGGATGCTGGATTGTGGGGACCCACCAGGCAGCTCCCCTCTCTCCTGCTGCTATTTCTGACAGCACTGCAGAAGCTTTTTGTAGTTTTATTCCAGCCCTGAGGCTTTTCCATGCATTGTGGCTTCCCAAGAAAGAGGAAGAATGCTGAGCTGGCTGGCTTGGGACCAGCAGGTCCTGGAGCCCCCACCAGCAAGAAATGCCAGCCCTGATCCTGGGAAGCTCTGGCAAAAGGTGAAAGCCTCGTGTGTGTCCTTGCTGGGAATGGAGACTGAAGGGAGATTTTCCTCCTTCTCTTGCAGCAGGATGGAGGCAGGTGTGTTTTCCCCCAGAGCATGCTGTCTTCATCTGGCAGCTGATCCACTCAGCTGCATCCCCAAGCTTGTGCTTTATGAGCCATTTCTGCACTTTCTCCATGAAATGGGACATTTTTGGCTGCAACCCTGGGATAAAAATCCCATGGGGCCAGGTGGGACATGAATTCTCTTGTTGCTACCTCTGCTCAAGGTCACCTTGTCCAGCCTTTAGCTTTTAATCAAGGATGAACACCTTTCCTTCTCCCTGGGGATTGGGAATTCAAGGTGTGAGCAGCCCTTTCAGCAAGAAATCCAGGGATGTGGCTCAAAAAAAAGAAAAAGACTGAGGTCCTCAGGGGATTGCTGTGGGGCTGGCAGCCAGCAAAGCCACTTCCTTGCCGAAGGGAGGCAAAATTGAGCAGTTTTCCTTGGCTGGCCTCTCCTGCCACTGCGTGTGCAGCTTCCAGGCAGGATGCTCGGGGACACGAGGGGACAGCAGGGCCACTGCTTGCTTCCCGCAGGCTCCCAGCTTTGCTGTCACTCAGGCTGTGCTGGAAGTGGGTCTGAAATGACCTTTCCCCGCTGCAGCCCTGTGGGTTGTTGCTTTAGCCTGTGGGTTTTGGCATCCAGCCCCTCCATCCCTCACAGAAGGGTTGGCTGCTTGAAGGAGCCGGTCCCTGGAGCAGGGGAGGGAAAGGATGCTGGAACTGCTTAGCTGGGAGGTCAAGTTTCCCAAGATGGCACTGTGGTGGCTTTTTAGAAGCTGTCACTACCAGAAGAAAGGAAAAAAAAAAACCCTCCTGGATAATGCAGGTCTGCACAGGGCAAATATTTGACGTGCTGAATAAATGAGCAGGAGGGAGACGTCAGGGAGAGCAGGGAGCTCTGACTCATGTTCCCACAGCTCTCCAGACACCTTCCCGGCAGGCAGCTGCCGAATGTCCCTGTGCCTGCAGCATGGCAGGCAGAGGAGAGCGTTCCCACAGCCTGCTGGCAGCCAGGGATCTTACAGATACCCCCAGGATACCTGGATACCCCCAGGTGGGCTGGGACAGCCCCAGGAGTGATGGAGAGGCATCAGCAAGGGGGTGTCTGGGAATGGGATTTTGGGTTGTCCCTGCTGGTTCTGCCCCCCCTCCCTTTCTTGGGGATGCTGAGTGCAATCCAGCCTCATTCCCGCTTAGGATGCTCCCGTTGAACAAACAGCCTGGGGATGCTGCAGCCATCTCGCTGTCAGCGTGATGAGCTTCACCTCCTGGCTCCACCACAGGTTTGGGGTGAAAATAGCGGTCAATTTTCTCCCTCCCACCATGCAATTTAAGCGTGTGGTGAAGCAGCAGCGTTTCTCTGGCTGGGAAGCTGCTCGGTGTGAGCGTTTGAGCAGAGCTCTGTGGTTTTCCTGCCCGCAGCTGCAGGGGAAAAGCGGAAGATCTCGGCTGAACTCTCGTTTCCCATCAGGGCAGCGCTTGTGCACAGCGGGGAGGGCCAACCTGCAATTCAATCCCCGGCTCTGGGGACAATACAGCCTGTGTCCTGCTGCCGACAGCCATCCTGTGCAGGGACAGGCTGTCCCAGCCCCGTGCTCCCGCTGGTGGCACCGCTGCCTGGAGGGGACAGCTTGTGCCTCTGAGGACACGGAGTATTTTGTGATGTGTGGCGCTGCCTGTGTGTGACTGGGAAACGCTCTCTCCCCCACCGGCTGAGTCCTGAGGTTTGTGGATATGAAAGTCCACATGCCTCTTTCTTCTTTTTAATTGCTATAATTTGTCTGGCTCTTAGCCGTGGTCAGGAGCAAGACTTGGCTCTGAGCTCCCTCGGTGGATTTATTTTGGTTTTGATGCTGTGCAAAAAAAAAAACCCAAAAAAAAAAAACCAACCAAACCACCCCAACCCCTCGCGTGGTGCCCTGGGTGTGCATCCTGTGCCCGGGTAATTTTCCTCGCTGGAATAATTTCTTTACCCCCAGTGGGACTTCTCTTGTGAATAAAGCTATGTGGGATAAGAGGCTGAAAACCACAGCCTGGGAAATTTATGCAGGGGAGGGAAGGAGGGAGATTGTTGCTAGCAGGCGAGCGGCGGCGCTGATTGCTGCTCTCATGGCAGGCGGACGGGGCTGGGGCTCATTAGCAGGCGGCAGGAGGCAGGAGGCAGGGCAGGGTTCGCCAGCTCACAAATTGCCTCGGAGCAGGGGTTGGTGCCTCCTGCCCCGGGGATGGGTGCCCAGGGGGATGGGGCTGAGCTGGGAGCGCTTCCCTGTGCCAGGTGTGAGGTGCTCGGTCCTGCCCCCGCCTTCCAGCAGCCTGTGGTCCTGTTTCCTCTCGTGAGCAGGAAGGGAGATGGATGTGCTGCTCTTCTGGGGCTCGCTGGCAGCCAGTCAGGGTCTCGTTTGTGGTGTCAAGAGTGGGGTGAAGACAAGGGCTTGTAAGAACAGGGAAGGAAGTAGTTGAGAAAAATAGAGGGTCCCAAGCAGAGGGAGGTGAAATTTGAAGTATCATGGGCAGGAAAAGGTAAAGGCTGATGGTTTTTCACGGAGAAAGTGCCAGGAATGGCCTGGGCTGAGCAGAGGACATGGAGAAGAGGAAGGGCTGAGCTGTTACGGGACACATCCCCTGGGACACATCTCATGGTCCTTTTCCTGCAGACACAAGCAATGTCCCCATCCCTGTGGGACTCCCTAGGAGTGGCTCCCACACGCAGGCTCATCCTGCCCCCATTCCTGTGGGCTGGGCACCCCCAGCCCCCTGGCAAAGGGGATCAGCATGATCCCCGCAGACCTAGCTGTCACATCGAGCCCCGGCAGAGGCAGCGAGCTGCGTGTCCCCACGCCGGCACTGCCACCCCAGGTGGCCTTGTTTTCCTCGGCAAAGGCGGATGGGAGCCACCATCTTCTGAGCAAAGAGCATTTTTAATCTCCTGCTCCCGCTCCGTGCAATTAACTTGATTCCCTCCCCTCGTTTCCTGCAGAGGTTTAATTAAAATGCATTGTTCGCCTCGCCAATTATTTGCTCTGTCCCCCGGATAACCTCTGTGCAGCGGCTGCTTCTTGGGGCTTTTTTTCCCTTTCTTTTTTTTTTTTTTTTTTTTTTTTTTTTTTTTTCAGCTTGTTGTTATTGAGGTTTCTCTCCGCTCCCCCCTCGGCAGCTCCAGCAGCGTTTACCTGCCCGGGAGAGCGGGATGGGGAATGATGGAAGCGCACAGGGGCGAGCGGGGGCCGCTGCATCCCTGCGGAGCCGGGCGGGGGGAGCGCACGGAGCTCCGTGCCCCCGAGCAGCTGAAACAACAAGACCTTGTTGACTCGCTTTGAGTTCCCGGCACTCGGCAGCTGCTGCTCCAGCAGGTGATAATTGAAACCGGGAGCGAACCTGGATGGCGGCAGGGGTTGAGATGCAGTTCAGCCTCCTCCCTCCTCGCCCTGCTGCCGCGGTGCAGAGATGCTGCTGGCAGCGCGATCTGCACAGGGTGGGGACCCTGGGGACGGGGGGTGACAGCCCCCAAGGAAAGGGGTGGTGGAGCGGGGAGTGAGCGGCTGCAGCTCCGCAAGGTCATCCCTGGAGGAGCCGTTCGGGAGAAGGGGTGTTCAGCGCTTTCTAAAAATAACCCCGTAGCAGGACCGAAATAACAAGCTGCTCTCGAGCAGTGCTGGGCTTGAAGCCGGGCCAAGGCAGCTGCTGCCGGGCCGGCGGCGGCCCCTCGGGTGTGCCGTGCAGCTGGAGCTGCCGGGGGAGTTCCCCACACCGGCCGGGGGGCGAGCATCGGGTGGGGATGGCTCGGAGAGATGCTGATGCTCAGCCTGAAATCGGGGAGCAAGGGCAGGGTCTGCTCTTGGGGAGGTCCCTTAGGAAGTGGGGTTGGTCCCCTCGGAGGAGCTGGGTGTTGGGAGGGGGGACACGGCCATGTGGTTTCCTCCTTTTCCACAGAGTCCAGTTTGGAGAGCAGGACTCGTGTCTGGATCTGTTGGAAAATGCTGGGTGTCTGCAGAGTGTCAGCATCATATCCTCCTGCAAAGTCTGCTTAAAGTGTCCCCAAAGGCTTCCCTGCTGCTGCCTTTCACAGATCCTGCCCCAGTTCTTGGCTTTCCTTGCAGGGGCTCTGGCAAATGTCACGTTCCTGGTGGTCCCACACACTGGGATTTGCAGGCTCGCTGATATCGAGAGGAAAGTCTGATCTTGGGGGGGTCATCAGGCTCTGTGCAGCTCCAGGCTGCAAACCAGGGGCTCCCTGCCTGCTCTGGCAGCCTGAGGGGAAATTCTGGAGATCTGGGATGATACCTAGAGAGATCTCACTGAAAGGAGGTCAGAGCTGGGTGGGAATGGTCTCTTCTCTCAAGGAACAAGGGCCAGGATGAGGAATTGTGAGATGCTGGAGCTGGGAAGGCCAGGCTGTGTTTGCTTGTTCCCTGGGATGATTTTGGGAGCCAACACTACTCTTCCCACAATTTATGGGTTTTATTGGAATGTGCAAGAGGTTGCTGGGGATGGGATTCAGCCATTCATGGATCTCTGCTCCTTGAAGTTCCAACCCAGCAGCCTGGCTGGATCTCAGACAATCATCCCTGAGAGATGCAGGTGGAAATCACTCCTACAGGACATTGGGATGAGCTGCTTTTGGGGCTCCAGGGTGAGCAGACATCCCTCAGGGGGTCTTGGATGAGCACTGCACTTCAGCCCAGCAGTGCCAAGCTCCCCTCTTCTTCCACCCTTTCCAAATCCACTGATGATACTTGGAGCAGTTTCCAGCCTAATTGCAGCTTCAGAGTGGGAATCCCCAGCCCTGCAGGGAAGATAAATCCTCTTTTATCCCTCTGGAAGAGGGTACAGCAGTAGCCTGGGGAAGGCAGCCCCACTCACGCATCCTTCAAGGGAAAGGTCCAAACCTGCCTCATGTTCCTGCTCAAAACCTGGCTCAAATTCAGCCCTGGCACCTCCCAGCCAGACCTGCAGGGCTGATTTTTGGGAGAGAAGGGCTGAACTCCATGTCACAAGCTGTTGGTGCTGAGATTGGAGCAAGCCCATCCATGGGCTGACAGTGGTGGCCGTGCTCCACCCAGCCAAGCAGCAGCCAGGGCAGAGTGTCCTTCTGAGTGCCTCTCATTTTGTTTTTATTTTGATGTTTTTTAGGCTTAAAATCCATACTCCTGGCTGTTCCTGTCCTAATATGCAAGTGCTCTATAATTGAAAACTCTCAGTTGTGTGCTTCTCCCATGCAAAGCGAAGGCTTCAAAGCAGCAGGTGGAAATTGAGCCGATATCTTGGCTGCTGAAGTGAAAATTTGAATGAAAATTTAATTTTTCCTTCTCAAAGCAGGGGATTGGGTGCCTGGGGTCCTGGCCAAAAGCCTGATGTGATCTTGACTCGCAGGGGCAGCAAGGGGAGCAAACCCCAGCTCTGTCCCAGGGATACAGGAGATGCACTGAAGGAGATTTTTCTGGAAATTCTCTTGGCCAGATGGAGTTTCAGCTTCTGTGGAAGGATAATGTGATTTCCTGATGGTTTTATGGGTTTTGTGGGTTGAGGAGAGAGGACTGAGCATCTCCTGGGTTTTGAGCATCACCTATGAGGCTCAATCCTTTCCTACAAGGACACTCAGCATCCTCAGAGCCTGTTGATAGTGTTGAGTGATGCTCCCACACTCCAGGTGTGCTTCCTCCAGGTGCTTTTCTGCAACATCAAGCTCTCCTCGATCCTCTCTGGCACCTTGCTTTCCATCCCCACCCACCTTGTGGCTTCCTGCCATTGTCACCTGCAGAAAGCAATGATGACACTGGTAGGAAGTAAAACATCCCCATGAGCATCTCCTCCTGGGCTGGGGGCATCCAAAGGCTCCTGGGGGGTGCCAGGGGCTGGATCGGCTGTGGAAGGTGCAGAGCAGGAGATTCCCATCCCCGTGCCCACATTTTGGGAGCAGAGGGATGGCAGGGAGGGAGGAGAGGGGATGCGGCTGCGGAGTCACCACCTGAGCTGGAGCTGCTCTGCGAGGGAGGAGTGTCCCCCCCGAGGGGCCAGGGGGCTTTTGGGGGGCCCTTAGGAGCGTTCTCTCGCATCCCACGTGGATTTGATTTCCCAGCCCGCGGATTCCTTCGGGCTGAGCCGCCTGTGTGAAGGAGCCGCGGCCGCAGCAGGCGGGTCCCTCCCGGCTCTTATTTTGTGTTTGTTTTTAATTGCAAGACAAAAGGCCTCGTGCTGGAGGCAGCCTGCCTTTCCCTTTGTCCTACGTCTTCCTGGGGTGAGGAGGGGGATGCGAGGGGAGCACGGCAATCCCGATTTTACCATCCCTGGGGTCAGCATTCCCTGTTCCCATGAGACCCCCAGGCCCCACCGAGCAGCAGCTGCCCCTTTCCTGGGGGTGGAGGGGGAGCAGCTGCGGGGTGATGCCACAGGCAGGTGTGTCCATCCCTCCTGCTCTCCTGAGCTTTAGTCCTTTCTTCTTTTTTTTTCCCCTTTTAATCCATGGAAACAAAGCCAGAGGGCAGCTGCGCCCGGCAGCGCATCCTGCTGCGGGCAGGGCCGGCGCTCCCCTCGCAGCTTTGCAGGTGATTCCCGAAAAATCCCTTTGCCAAAGCGAACCCGGGGGTTTCCGGGCAGCTCAGGGTGTTGGCCGGAGCAGGGATGTTTTGGGAGTCCGGGAGAGGAGCCCACCCTGCGGCGCCCGGGGCTGCCTGGCAAAGGGGTGGCTATTTCTGGGCTGCAAAAGGAAAATTGTCCAACTGCTGAAATTGGCAGTGAACCCCAGGACAATAATAAACAACTTCCCGGCCAAGGTCCCTGGCTATTTTCTCTCTGTTTTGGCTTGGGGAGGAAGATTTATTTTGTTTGCTGCTTGGAATTTTTTGCCTTGTCTCTTTTTTTTTCCCTCTTCCTTTGGAGGTATTTAAAACCAAGAACCCTCCGAGGCCAGGCTGGGGTTGCTGTTCTCCTGGATGTCTCCGGGTCCATGGAGGTGTCAGTGCCAGCAGCTCCCATGGTGGGACTCCAAGCAGAATCCTTTGGGATGTGTTCAAAGCCCTTCCCTCACAGACCTGCAGGTCATGTGTAGCCTTCAGATGAGCCTTGATAGTAAAAAAACGAAATAATAAGAACCAAAGAGACAAGCAGGAAAAAATTCCACCAGCTTCCAGGAAGGGTTTTCCTGGCTGTGAGACTGACCAGTCAAGCAGGGAGATGGATTCTCTGTGCAACCTTTTCCATCCTCATCCTCCTTGGGGAGGTGTGGGCTGGTTTGGGAGCTCCCACATTGCTGTGCTGTCCCTGGGTGCCCCTTTCCCCATCCTGCAGAGAGCTCCCAGGAGCCACAGCTCATTCCTGTGGGACACAAAGGGCATCAAGCTGGATAAATCAAGCATAAGTGATGGAGGTGTGCAGCATCTCTGTGTGGTGACAGCTTCAGCAGTGCTGCAGCTTCCCAATCCCTGTGCCTGCAGCAGGCTGGAGCACTGCAGGTGGGATATCAGGAGCTGAGATCCATATTTGGGACAGCCCTTGCTTTGCACAAGTGATGGAGCAGCAAAGTGAGGGACCAGCAGCACCCAAACCCTCTGGGAACAGGGGAAGCTCCTGGCACAGGGCTTTCCTTGCAGGTGGAGTGGGAAGATGCAATTGGAAGTTTGTGGAGGGGGTTTGGTAGAGGCTGTTCCCCTCTGTAAACTCTCTCAGAATGACATTTTCCCCTCAGTTTTCCTGAGGCAGGACTCACTTTGCTCTCCAGGGTAAGTCCAGCTGTGTTTTCCCTGATACTGAGTCCTCAAGGTGCTGCCAAGGACGTGAGGATTTGGGCAGAGTGTGATGCTTCAGCCAGCTCTGGTCCCACAAAGCCACCAGCTGTGGCAGAGGGGACCCCCAAGAGGGACCTTTTAGGATTTTGCATGGAATTTCTTCCTTTTCCCACAGAGCCAAGCTGGCTGGTTGTTGTCAAGCTGAATGTGAGCATTTCCAAGATCTGTTCCTAAGGGAAGAGCAGAGTTTGGCCACCAATTCCATTACTCTGTGATGTCTGGGCTGGTACATCCTGGGTTTACTGGGGATCATTCCCCACTGGAGGGGAAGGGCAGGGCAGGATGGGGCAGGTGGGGCTGGCAGCACTTTCTGCAGAGAGCCCTGTGGAATATGAGGTGGTATCCACAGTGGGATCCATTGGCATGAGCCACATCTGGCTGGAATTTCTGGGATGCTGAGAGCTACAGAATGGGGCCAGGATGAAGCTCTGCAGAGCACATGGAATGAGGGTGCCAGGGCTCAGCAGAACCTGGGGCTGAAGTTTTTGGAGCTGGGACCTCAGAGCTCTGTTTCCACCTCTATTCCAAGTGGATTTGATGTGTTTATACAGCAGCTCACACCCCAAAAGTGTCACTTCTATCCCTGTAGCTGGAATTGGGAAATGCATGTGACCTTGCAGGGATTTCCATGAGGGGCGAGTGGGGGAAGCAGGATGAGAGCTGGGGTTTGGCTCTGCCCTTGCTGCATTTTCCCAATGAAAACGAGGAGCTGCCCTACCCTGCCCCACACCCCTGGATCCCTGTGACCTGGGGAGGCTTTGCAGCTGCTCCTGGGTGAGCTGCAGCCCCGGGGCTGACGCTGCCACCAGCCAAATTTCCAGGAGGCTGGCGAGGCCTTGCCTTGGCAGAGCAGCCAGGGGAACAGCTTGTGACAGCCTCTCCCTCTCTGAGCGCCTGCTGGGGTGCGTTCCCTAACCTTTCCTGCCTCCGTTCCACTCCTGTGTTTCTCTCTCTCTCCTCTTTTTTTTTTTTTTTTTTCTTTTCCTTCCCTTTCCCCTAACTGTAAATGCGCCATAAAAATGGATCAAATTGCTTAAATCACTGTCATTAAATCAGTGTGAGTCCCCCCTCCGCCCCTGTGCTCGAAGCCTGGCAGAGAACATTTGTTCCAAAGGCTGAACAGCCGTCTTATTGCTCTGAAAGCATATTTGCTGCTTGATGGAAGGAGGAGAGGAGGAGAAAAACAGCCTGCAAGGGAAGGAGGGGGGTGAAACCACCGGGGGCTGGTTCTCCTTGGACACAGAGGGGGGAGCAGGATCTGTATCCTGCAGGCTGGGTCCATGGGAGGAAATGGGGTGACAGGGATGAGGGGGATGGGGACACCCCAGGGACTGGCTTTGATGGTGAAGTTGGGGTTTCATGGAGCAGGGGATGCTGCAGAGGAGTGGTGGGGATGGCAGTGCCAGCACAGACCACACAGCCCCATCCTGCAGTCCTGCAGAATGCTCTCCATTGAAGCCCAGCAGTGATGCTGTGGAGCAGCCCAGCCTGGTGCAGCACTGGAGAGCAATGAATTCCCAGCAAACACGGCAGGTTGAGCTGGTGAACCCTCCCAAGGCCCTGGGTTGATTAATCCCTGCCAGTTCCAGCTTAAAGAGTGGCTTTAGACCCGCTGGTGTTTGCACATCCCAATAAAAAGCTTTTGCAAACCATCACCATGAGCCCTGGCAGCTCAGGGGAGCTGGGGACAAGTGATTGCTCTGGAAATTGGGAGTATTTTGGGAGCCTGGATTTTGGCATGGCAGGAGGCAGCGAGGGAGGCACAGACAAGGCACCAGGCCACAATGCAGGAATGCTTCTACCCAGGTGGTCTGGAAAATCCCTAGAGAGAGCAGCAGGAGTGCTGAGGAGAGCCAGGAGCTGGAGGAGGATCAAAGGGCTGGGGAAGGGGTGCCACAGGTGGCAGTGCTGGCAGGGAGAGCACATCCCAAAGGCTCTGCTGTGCCCAGCCCTCCTGGTTTTCCAGAGCTCCCTGCTCTTGCAAGGCTGTTGCACCCACCAGCAGCTTTCTGGTGCTTTGTCCCCAGGAAGGTTCCTCAGAGGATGCTGATTCCCTCCCCATCCACCATCCTCCACCCTGCTGAGCTGCCTCCTGCCCTGGAGCTGCCTCTGGGCTCTGTCTGAGCACTGAGGATGGGGCTGAAGCTTTGTCCAGGACCAAAATGTGACCCTGTGCTGCCATGGGTCACAGCAGGGCTGGCTGTAGGCTCCTGCTGCTCTGATCCCAGCTCCAAAGCCCTGAGGAAAGCAGGAGATGAGATGTGCTGGCACAGATCCCTGTGTGTGGGGCAGAGCTGGGGGGCACAGCCCTGCTCCTGCCTCTGCCCTGGGTGCAGGAGCTAAAAGCCAAAATGCAGAACAGCTCTGAGGGCTGGAGACAAGCCCGAATTTCCACAGCTCCAGATTAAAAATGCACCAGCTCAGAAAGGCTGCCTGGAGGCTGGAGAAAGGCTCAGCACGCTCTGGATGCCTCCAGGTGCTGCTTTGGGAAGCCAAGGTGGCCCAGCCCAGCCCTTTGGATGCTCTGTTCCATGCCCCATAGATGGTGAGCAGGGACCCCCTACCACGAGATGGGATCTGACTGGAGCAGTTCCAGGGTCCCCCTTGGGAATGGGAGCTTGGAGAGGGTAAAACCTCCTCCTGGGCTTTGCAGATTAATTGTTCCCAGGGTGAGGAGCTGCTTAATGGCTCTCCTCCTCCACCCCCCCTTCCCATGGGAAACTGCAGGGACAGCTTCTCCTTGTCCCTCTGGGGCTATGCATGTCAGGTTTAATCCCTGAGCATCCTGCTGCTTGCTGGGGACACTCAGAGCTGGTCCTTGGCCCTGCTCTGGATCAGGAATAACTCCCTTAAAGGCAGCAGCAGTGAGTTAGCATCTCCCAATGCTGTGACACAGGAATGCTCCATGGGGGAAAGCAGGATTGATGGCAATAATCAGGTTTTGGTTAACCATATTGAACTTTAGGGTGAGGGGCAACTCCCCCGTTCCCAGCTTTTGGTCTTTACTTTGGTTTCTGAGTGCCTGAGGGCAGCAAATCTGTCTTGACAGAAGTGCTAATGGAGAAAAAAATGGATATTAATTCAGGGGAAGTGTTTTCAGACAGGGATTCATCTCTGTAAGCACCACTGAAGTACATTGCTCAGCTCAAAGTGGCAGCAATGATCTTTTCCAGCTGCATCCCACTCCTCAAGGATGCTGAGGGACAAAGTTCACCTTGGGCTCATTTGGACTGGAGACAGACCTGGAGGTTTCCCAGCTGGTGGTGGCAGAGCATCTAAAAATCCACTTTACCTCCAGCTTCCATATACCATGAGGCAGTACAGAGGAGAAGGGGTGACTTCCATTCTTTCCACCCCAAAAACCCTCTGAGAAACTGAGATGTGTCATCATCTCAGGCATGGTCCAACCCTTGCCTCAATTTCCCTCAGCCAGGAACAGGAATTTCGGTCCAGTGGGGCTGAGGGTGCATCTGGGGATGCTTTTCTCCAGAGACAAGGGACGTTGTGGAGAATGCTGGATGGATTGGGATGCACAGCTTGGATCCATGGACTTTTGGGAATACCACCACAGCCAGAACCATCCAGAGCTACCTGGGAGGTGGCAGAGTGGTGGGAATGAAAGTGATGTCTCTGCTGGGAGGGACACCTGGGGCAGGAAGGAGGATGCAGCCTGATTGCAGCTGCCTGGGAACCTCTTGAGCTCTGGAGCTTCTTCCTGAAACGAGGCCCCACAAATCCCACGGTGGGATCTTGGCTCTGACTGCACAGAATAACGTATGGATCCAATAGAGCACAACCCCTGCCTGTCAGAGCAGCCACTGAGCTCCAGCAGATGCAAAGTTTCGAGGAAATTGTGGTTTCTCCATGTGTCTCTAAACTCCAGATCCAAACAGGCTCCTTCTCCTCCACCTCCTGCTCTTGCTGGGAGGTAACAGGACAGCAGGATGCTTCTCTCCCTGCTTTCCTCCCTTGGGAGGGATGCAGGACAGGCTGTGATTCCCTGCACATGATTTTCCTTGGGGAGCTGTGCTGGTGGAAGAATAAACCCTTTTTTATTTGGAGAGCAAAGCTCTTGGTGGCAGGCAGCTCCAGCATCCCCCACACAGGTAACTGTGCCCAGGCATCATTGCTGGGCTCGTTTTCAATTAAAAACTGATTTGCTACAGCCCTTTGCTTGACCTTCAGCCTGGCAGGCTCTGCTCTGCAGGGGATATCAGCCCTGCTCCCCACCTCCCTCCTCCCTCCCTGCCCTTGTTTCCTTCCCCCCATGCCCGAGATAACTCCCTGTCTTGCTCTGTCATCATGTCTTATCTTAACCCTACAGATTTTTCCCTTCCCCAGCGAGCTGGACGATTTCTTAATGCTTATTGACAGGGGTTGTGAGCACGATATAGGACCCGGGAGTAGGACACAGAGGAACCTGGGGGAGGTCCGTGCTCCTGTGGCAGGAGGGGCCACGCACAGACAACACCTTCAGCTTGCCTGACAGACTCACAGCTGTGCCCACACCCAGAGCCTGCAGCTGATGCTGCTGCATTAACAGGATTATCAGGATCCCAAGGGATTCCTCTTCCCCAGAGCCCTGAGACATCTCCCATTCCCACAGCATGATGCTGCTGCATAACCAGGATCCCAAGTGATTCTCCTTCCCCAGAGCCCTGAGACATCTCCCACCCCCAATTTGTGCCAGCACTGCTGCTGCATAACCAGTGTCCCACGAGATCTCCCTTTCCTGGGGCTCTTGAGGCATCTTCCCTCTGCTCACAGAGCATCCCTCCTCCCCGTGTGCCTTGGAGCTTTCAGGGGCAGGAATTGCCGGGCAGGCTCTGGCTCAGCAGCTCTGGTGCCAAGCCTGGGGACCTGCAGGCAGGGCAGCTTTGGCTGGGCCCTCTGCCAGTGCTGGGACTGCAACGACAGCTTTGGATTTAGCAATCTGCAGACTTTGCCTTCCGGATGCCAGCCTCCCAGTACCTCCTATGGATTTGCTTATGAGAGGGAAAATTATGGAGCTTTGGAGTGAGAGAGGGAGGGAGGAGTTGCCTGTTGGGATGGGCAACATCCCCATCCTCTGCCTGGGGATGGAGATGGGGGTGGAAGGCAGTGTGAGTCCAGGGCAGGTTACAATCCCCTGGGGATGGAGAATGGCTCTCCACCCTGGAGATTTGATTTATTTCCTGGAGATTTGATTTATTTCCTGCATGAAAGGCATTGCCCAGCTTGGCTGAGTGTCTCTGCAGGCTCATCTGGCAGCAGTGTCTGTAAGGAAAATCCTCAAGTGAGAGATAACAGGGACCCTGGACCAGAAAAGCTCTTTGCCAGCCAGGGGGATGGAACAGCCACACACGGTTTGCCGAGGCGGTGGCAGCCGGGCTGAGCACGGACACACTCAGCAGACGTGTGACAGCAAGGGACAGCGGTGTCCTGGCCAGCCCGGGTGGAGCCCCCGGGGTGGGAGTCAGGCTGTCCCCGCTCTCCCTGTCCCTGGACCAGCAGAGGGCAACAGTGACCTTTGCAACGTCTTGTCCCCAAAAAATCACCCTGCCCGCGCCCGGGAGGGGCGGCCGGTGCATCCCGGCCGGGGGGGCGCGGGGGTCCCGGCTGGTGCCGTGGTCTTTTGCTGGGAGGTCTGGCCTGTTCTCAGCATCCGCTGTGCGAAGTGGTGGCACCTGGAGTGGTGACCCCACCGATGGAGTGACAGTTCCCACCTTGGAGCCCATTCTTGGGAAGGAATAATAGCTCCAAAGTGGGAACGATGGTCTCAGTGATGGGTCTGAGGTGGGAATCATCCCATTGATGAGCTCCAGTGTGGGCTGTAAACCAGGGAGAACTGCTCTGGGCCCAAATTTTGGGCCTGAGCAAGGCGTGGAAATGCCTCCAGGTGTGATGGGGTTACCAGCTCCAGAGCTGCTATTTCCTATCCTGGGAATCCTTCCCGTGGACACACTTGCAGTAATAACCACTCTAACACTGATGGAAAGTGGTTGGCTGCTGCTCTGAAGCCCAAGCAGCAACCCCGATGCTTTGGGAGAGAATGACTTGTGGGGAATGTTTTGGGATGGCCTGTGGGGCGTGGATCTGGAGGAGCAGCCCTTGCAGGGGTGCTGGAGAAGGGCTGGAATGTGGGAGATGGGCACAGCCAGAGCCGCCTCAGCTGTGATGAGCCCTGAGAGACCTGAAACCCAGACAAGCTGTGAACCATCACCCCCAACCCTCAGCGGCCAGCCCCTCTGCAATTAGCCTCCTGAACCAGCCAGCGGGCTGAAGCCGCAATTTTCCTTTTGGAACAGCTCCGTCCCTCGCCCTGAGCGAAGGTCACACCCAGAGCGGTCATTAGCGCCGCATCGACCTCCCATTAACGCCCCGAGCAGCCGGGAGGGAAGCCGGGCATCCTCTGCCCTGCCAGCCGCAGGGATGGGCGGGGGGCCCTTCGATCTCCCCGCACACATCCATTCGAGCCGATCCATTTGCTGAAATGAATGGGAAATGCTTGAAAGGCTAAACCTCAAATGAGGTATTGACTATCTGCCGAGCCGGGCAGAGCTACCTGCCGCAAGCTGAGCCCTGCTCGCGTCGCTCTGGGTGTGCCTGGAGCTGCTGGAGCCCTCGGCTGTGCCAGAGGGCTGCTGGCATCCCAGCCCAGGGATGCTGGAGCTGCATCACCTTGGGATCAGGTTTTCCAGTGCCCGCTCGCCAGGGAGCCGGAGCCTTCGCTGGGGCTGAGCTCCAAGGCGAGACAGTAGGGCTGAAATCCTGCCGTCACGCTTGGGTTAATATTAAACCATTAAATGTGCTCAGCTCTTAATAGAGGGGCTGGTTGGAGCCTTTTAACCCTGTGTTTGCTGGCAGCTGCTGAGTGTCCGCCTCTCCTCTGCCAGGGATGGCAGTCCTGGCCCTGCTTTGCATGTTCTCCCCACCGAGGTGTTTGCTCTGCAGGCTATTTGATTTTATTTCATTTCATTTCGCCCCCCTCCAGATATTCTCTTGCCTCCTTCCCTAGCCCCAAATTCAAGGCCACCCCGCCAAACATGTTTTTAAAAGTCTATTCATTTAAAATCCCGTGGTACTCTGCAAAAATGGTGTTTGAACAAACTCGAAATCATACTTTAAAGAAAACACAGCTGTTTAATTACAGCCTGCATGCAAAGCAGCCTCTATCATGTGAGTGGAGGAGCTGGGTGCTGACTGTGTGTTTGGCCTCTGATCCGCTTTAATCTCTGCAGTCAAAGGATTTTGGTTTGATTTCCTTTTATTTCCCCACCCGTCTTGGAATCTGCAACCAATTTGTTGTTGTTGTTTGGGAAATAAACCCCAGGGAAAAGGTCTGGATCCGGCACAGCCGGGCTCGCACCGGCTCTTGCCGTGCCGCCTCCTGGTTACCCCAGCGCCAAGAAAAAAATCTGTTTTCCCTTTGCCCATCCTGCTCTGCTTTTTTTGGCCCGTCTCTCTCCCGCCCCGAAGGAGCCGATGACTTTCGCATCTGCTGCTGCATCTGTTTTCCCCATCGGGTCCGAGTGTGCCGATAACTTCAGCTGGGAATGGGAACCCACTGCTGAGCCAGGGCTGGGGGAAAACCTTCCTCCAGCAGTCCCTCGCTCCGGGAGGAATTGGGTGTGAAAAACAGGGGGGTTTGAGAATGGTTGGGTGTTCCACTGGGGCTTGGAGTCCTTCAGAGGTGATAAACACAACCTCGAATTTTAGGCAGTGAGGAGAAGACAGGGATGCCAGTTGCACAGCCTCCTTCCACATCGTATTTTTGGGATGGGGAGCCTGGTTTATTTTTTCTGGGGATGGTGAGGGTAGCAGGCTGCTTGGCTGGTGAGGACACACAGATGTTGCTGCAGGCTGCAGCCCCGGGTTCATCCTGGTACAAATCCAGCGTTTCCAGGCTCTGCCTGAGGGGGATCCAACAGCAGCAGAGCAACAAGGCAAATAACCCCTGGCCCTGGATTAAAGCACAGAGCTCCAGGCAAGCCCTGCTTTGCATGGCTGAGGGGTGGCTGGGGGCTGTCCCCGAGCTGCAGTGGCAGGGGCTGGTGTCCCAGGGGATTTTTGGCTGCGGATCAGGACCACCAGGGCAGCAGGATGAGCTCCCACGGCTCCAGCAGTCAGTTGTTCATCCAAACAAGATGTGGGCAAGGTGGGAGGGTGAGTGTCCTCATGGTGTCTGGGGTCACCAGCTGTTGGGGACAGTGAGTAATGTCTCCTTGGGCTGCTTTGTTTCCCTGAGGTGACCCCGGGATAACTTTGGCCAGGCTTCACACAATCCCAACCTTTCTCTGTGCCTCTCCTTGCCCTGCTGAGCTTTATCCCGTGCCTCCAGCCCCTGCCTGGACCCTGCACCCTCCAAGGGCTCCAAGCTGTGCTCAGCTCCAGTCTCCAGCTTTGATTCCCCCTTGGAGGCTGCACCAGCCTTTCATTCCTCTCTCCTCCGCCGTGCCCGGTGCCTGTGCCATGAGCCTTTCCAGGCGAACATTAAAGCCTTTGTCTGGTTGGGAGTGCGGAGCAGACCATTTAGGAGGAATTAGTGGTTACATTGAAAGGGGAAAATAAGGGCTCCTGGGTTAAATGCACTTTAAATGTCTTAATAATTGCAATTGGCCAACTCGTTCCTCCCCGGAGCCAAAAGCCTGTAATATGGGAAGCTTTCCTCTAATCAAGAGCAGCACTGATACCTTATGTAGGAAGCCACATAGGATGGAGGGAATTATTTCTCAGCGCTGCCTGTCTGTCATCCCCGGCTCCCGGCCGGCCCCTCCGAGCCCATCGGTCACCGGCACAGCCGGGATGGCTTTGGGATGTTTGGGCTGCGAGCCACCCCCACCCCAGGGGCAGTGTCTGTGGGGTTGCTCCGAGCCAGAGTGGCCTGACTGTCCCACTGCCACCCCCCGGGTTGTCCCAGTGCCACCCCCTCGGGCTGTCCTTGTGCCACCATCTCAGGTTGTCCCAGTGCCACTCCCCTGATTGTCCCAGTGCCACCCCCTCGGGCTGTCCTTGTGCCACCATCTCAGGTTGTCCCAGTGCCACCCCGTGGTTCTCCCAGTGCTACTCCCCGGGTTGTCCCAGTGCCAGCCCCCAGTTTGTCCCCGTGCCACCCCCCAGGCTGTCCCCCTGCCCGGGAAGCCCTGCAGAGCCCCGGCAGCCGCCGTGCTGCTGGCGGGCAGCCTGTCAGTGCCATCCAGGTGGCTGGCTGAGCCCCCGTGCAGACACAGCCCGGCTCCCTGGCTCCAGCCGCCGCACAACCACGTCATCCATCAGCGATGACAAGCTCCTTTTGCAAGGAGCCTTTGTTGGCACCCGGTGCCGAGCCAAGCGAGGGGGGAAAATCGGGCTCGCTGGCTTGCGGCAGACCTCCAAGGCGAGAGCATCGGCCCCGGCAAGGAGCAGCCCCCTCCCTGCCAGCAGCCGGGGGAGGGAGGTTAAAAGGTGCAGCTTGGAGGAGGTTAAAAGCAAAGCAGCTTTTAATTTATAACGTGGCCGAAAGAGAAATGGTAGCCAAAAAAGATAAAGATGCTGGAATAGCTGGAATTCTCCAGCCGCCGCGACTCCGAAGGGTAAAGCCGCTGGAATGTGTGTGTGTGGCGGGTGGGGGTTCTGCTCTGTGCCCCTCGGGGTGTCCCCCACATCCCCCCTGTGAGAGCAGGGGAGCAGCAGAGGCAGGAGGGGTGGAGGTGGTGATGCCCCAGGGTGACCTGGCACCCACGCAGCTCTGTCAGGGTTGGGACTCTGGGGTGCAAGTCTGCCCCTGCTCCCAAACCCTCTTGGCTGCTTTTGGAACCAAATTGGAGCTGCTGCCACCCCGCCTGGGTGAGGGCAGGCTCGGAGGTGCTCCCAGGGCAGGGCTGGGGGCCAAAGTAACTCCGTGTTTGGGCTCAGGGCTTGGCTCGGGCTTTCTGAGAAGCACAGCTAAAATTGAATTCCTGGCTGCCCCAGGAGGAGGCTGTTCCTGCCTGGAAAGCAGAGTGAGCAGGGGCTGTCCCCCAGCCAGCGCCCCTGGGTGCAGCCCCACCGGCAATGTGGGTGGCAAAGGAGGGGTGCAAGGCAGAGGGGAGGTCTGCTCTTCCAGACGGGCCATAAGGCCGGGTCTGCCCTTTTGCAAGGTCCTTTGCAGCTCGGATTTCTCAGATCTGGGTAACCTTCAAGCAAGGCTGGCCTTTAGCAACTGGCTGCATCGCTCAGGGCTCGGGCCACCGGCCCGTGACGGGGACGAGCCCGCTCCCCATCTGCTCCCTTCCCTCTCTCCGATCCACTCACAATAGCCCATTCACAAATCCATCCCGGCTCTTGGAAGAGAAGAGGAGGAGGGAAAGAGTCATCAAGCCCTGTCTGGCTGGGGAAACACCCCCAAAAACGAGTGGGAGTGCTCCCTCCCCTCACTGCCACGCTCGCAGGGATGGGGCAAAACTCATCCCAGCTCCAGGGGAGAAATGCTTCTGTCAGAGAGGCTTGAGATGGAGCTGGTGATGCCTGTGCCGCCTTCCCGTGCTCTGCCATCTGCTCCATGCTGGGAAAGCCGGCTGGAGCTTTTGGGGGCCAGGAGAGGAGAGATCCCCGGTGTGCCAGAGCAGCGCTGCCCCGAGGATGCTCAGCGGGATCCGTGCGTGTCCTGGCTCCCTGCTGGAGACTCTGTGGGTCTCCCCAGAGCTGGAGAGGGGGAGCAGGGGCTGCTGGAGCGCTGTGCAGTGCAGAGCCGGGCTGTGGAGTGGCAGAACAAGGTGTCCCTGTGTGGCTCTGGCCGCAGACGCCGCTCGTGTGTCTGTGAGCGGCTCCAGGCGGGAGCGGGGAGGGATCCACACCCAGCCCCGTGGTCTGGAGCTGGGGCAGCTCTGAGCCTCCTGCCCCGGCTCTGCCTGCACGGATGGATGCCCTGACCCAGTTATTGGCTCTTTGCTATTGCAAACTCCAGCCAGGCATGAAAACCAGGGCTGCATGGAGGTGGGGGAACGTTTGGGGTTTGTTTGCAGAGCATTTCCAGCCCTTCCCCAAACAGTACAAAACCACCCAGGGCATCCCGGGTGGTGTCAACAGAGTCAGGCTGAGTTGCTGACACTTATTTCAACTCCCTGGTTTCTCCTTTCCATGGTTCATTTTCCTTCCCCTCATCTGGGAGATGGGACAAGAGGCTTTCTTGATTTTTTCCATGGTGCTTGGAACTGCAAATCTTGCGCCTGTGGTCGCTTAATGGTAACAGTGCTAAAGCAATGGAGTTTATTTGTTGCTGCACCCCCAGGCTGCCAGGCATCCCTTCCCAATGGGATTGGGAGCAAAATCCGGCATAGGCAGCCAAATTATCCATGTTTTGTTTGCGTGGCAGGGGGTAGCAGCTCTTGGGACAGCACAACCCTGCTGTTGGGATGAAAATCCTGGGATGCTTCCCCTCTAGGGTGAAAAAATCCCATTTTCCTGTGTCTACAGGGAAATATGAGGAGGCAGGTGTGTATTTCCCCCCCTTCTCTTCCACACTTGCACAGACACAGCTTCCAGCATCCCTGTGGCCAGAGAGGAGCCCCATCCCATCTCCCATCCAGATCCCAGCTGAGGTCTGGCTGGCTGCTTTTATCTCAGGCTTTAATACAAATAATATCATTACCAGGAGCTAATGGAGCAAGAGTGTCCCAACTTCCCTGCTCTTTGCTGCACCTGCCTTTTTTACTTCAAGTTATTTAGAGGGAAAAAGAAGTAAAATGAGGGCGGAGCCCTCCCCCATCCCCACTGCTGCATAATTAGTGCTACAGCAAACCCGTTAATGCCATCCCTGGAACAGGAACTGCTCCAGCCGCTGGCCTGGGAAACAAAAGGGATTTTTTTTTTCCCCCATGGCTTTATTGTTATGGGAATACCCAGTGCCCCAGCTCAAAGCCATCTCAGGCAGATGTTGTCAGCCTGAAAATCCCACCTCCTGAAATCCCATTCCTCTTGCTCCCACTCTGCCCTAGTGCTCCTTCCTCTCACCACCACGGAGGGTTAGTCCTGGTGAGTGGGATGGGGATGGAGCTCCTTCCTCCTGCATCATCCTGAATCAGAGCAGACACCAGAGGAAATCTCTGTGGATGAGCCACGGAAGTGCTGATGGGAAGGATTGTTTTCCCTGCTAGAAGCTGCTTTTGCTGCTGAAAAAGCTGCTTTATTTTACCCAAGGTAAGTCCCACCCTAGAGCTTCCCTGCAGCAAAAGCTCCAGCTGCTCCAAACCCAGCAGGTCCACCCAGGAGGGTGCCCGTGGCCCAGCACGGGGAGTTATTTCATCATCAAATTAAAGCAGCTCCTCTCTCTGCTCGGCTTTCACCCCGAGACTCAGCAGCCACCGCTGAGCTTTTCCCAGCTCGTTAAGCCCAAGCCTAAGCTTTGAAATGGCAGCGCTGTCCCTGCGCTGGGACACCGGGTAAAAATAACGCCGGGGGGATGAAAGAGGATTTGCCATTTTTAGTTGAACTGCTGGAAGTTCTGCTTTTTGGCAAGTCATCAGGGCACTGCAAGGGGGGCTGCTGCCGAGGTTCCCACCCCGTGTGGGCTCTTGGCTTCGGTGTGCTGGAGACCTCACGAGTGTGGAGCTGCTTTAGCTGAAGAGAGCGGCTTTGCCAGATGGGAAATGTGTTGTTTTGCAGCCTGTGTTAAATAATTTTTAACCTCGAAGCCATTAACAAATAAAAACTCTGTGGTATAGAGCGAGGCGATGCTCCTTGTGCTGTTTTTTCCATCACAGCGTGCCCAAGGGTTGCAAAAACCAGCTCAGAGGCTCTTCTCTCCTTATCAAATTGAGCAAAACCTCTGGTTTTTCCAGTGGCTGCCTGTCAGGATGGCAGCAGGGAAAATCTGCCTTCAGATCTGACTGGATTAGGGCTCTACAGCCTGAGATTTCCTCTTGTGCCCGTGGTTTTTATCACCATCAGTGTCCCCACAGATGGTCTCGCTGTCCATATAACGGCCTAGGAGATATTTATTTGTTGGGAAAGGAATTAATCCACGGCTTTAATCCTGCTGAGCTTCCAGCTTTGCTGCTGCAGTGCCATGGGGAATTCCTCAGGTTAGCACTGAGCTCTGTTCTGGGGAAAAAAGGGAAGTAATTTTCTTTCTATGGGCTGGTTCTCCCTGCTTAATGCTTCCTCTGCAGCTCTCCCAGCCTCTCTCCATCCCATTGCCCAAGGCCTAATCCTTCTGCTCCTGCATTTCTGCACTTGGCTTCCCTGCAGGGAGGCAGCATTGGGCAGCTCCTCCTCCTCCTCCTCCTCCTCCTTCTCCATCACCTTTGCTTCCTTTTTGGTGATGCCTCCCCAGGCTGGGGAGCAGCAAGAAGAGTTTGCATTGATCTGTCTGCTGCCACGCTTGGATCTCCTTCCTGGGGGGATTTGAGCTCACTTTGAGCCTGGCAGGGTTCAGGAATCACTCTCTCCATCTCCCACGCTGCCAAAGCTCAGCTCCCTCTGCCTCACCCCAGGCCATTCCCAAAACCCTGAGTGTGCTCAGCACCAGCCCCACAAACCTGTCTGGTATTCTGCAGCTGGATCAAGCCTTTATTCCCTCCCTCTGGAGCAGCTTTCAGCCTTCCCAACCTCGCTGACCTCTGGCAGCGCTCTCCACCCCCCAGCCCGTGTCCCCTGCCACGCACCAGCCGTGGCATCTCCCTCTGAGCACGAATCCTGCTCAGCCCCTGGCCAATTCCCGTGCCAGGAGCCGTTAGTGGGAATGTCTTGGCTTGGCCCAGCTCCCTAATTGGAAGGTTTGCCTCCAACACGCCCGTGCTGGCGCCCAGCGCTGCGTCTGTGCTGCCGCGTGGGTGGTGGGGAGCAGGTTCAGATGCTTTCCCTTTATGGACTTGGGGGGGTAAAAGGTTTTCCTGGGGATTTTTTCAGCTCTAAAGCTGCTATTTCTTTCCTATGGATGGAGCCTGGGATGTCCTGCTCTGGTGCAGAAGCAGGGAGTGAGCAGGGAGATTGGGGCAGAGAATTCCCTTTTTGTCAGAAGCTGGTGACAGTAGCCTGAGATCCCTGGATTGGGGAGGGGGAGCCTGGATCACATTTATCCAGGATGTGGAGAGTCTTCCTATGCATCCCAGCCCCTCTGCATTGTGTTGCTGCCTTCCCCTCTCTCTCTGGCAATCCTTGCCCTAGGGCAATGCTGAGGGCTCCTCAAGCTGAACATCTTTGTCCTGCGTGGGGTGAGGGGGCTGATATTTATAGGAACTATCTCATTGCTGGCTCAAAAAACCCCACGGAGTGCTGGGCTGGATCCCTGTTCCCCGGGACTTTCCCTCCTGCATTTGTCAGTGTCAGCAGGAGTAATTTCATAAATATGCTGGGAGCAGGGGTGGGGACTTCACCCAGACTTTACGTCAATGTAAACAGCCCTAATTGGTGCTGGAGCCTCATAATTCCAGGATTTCCCCCCCTCCTTGCCCGCGTGCATCGAGGAAACTCACAGTGCCAAGGCAAAACGTGTTTTCATTCATAAATCCTGGGAGGGGGGAGCAGGGGCTCGCTGGCATTTCATGCCTGGGGGTGCTTTTTTTACATCCCCCTCTTCACCCTCCTCAATCTGACTTACCACTGGCTTAAAGCAGCGGCAGAGACATGGAGTGTTTAATGGGGGAGTGCTGGGAAGAGAATAAAGCCATTTACTGCTCAAATGCTGTGCTGGAGGCTGCTGAGGGCCTCTGGGAGCCTTCATCCCTCTCACAGTCACTCACTTGATGGCCTCTGTATGACTGGAGCCGTGTGAGCTTTGTTAGGGGGGGCAAACCCACCTGCCTGCACCCCACCTGGGGTTTTTTCACCATTTCAGAGCTGGGACACCTCCTGGGGGCTGTGGGATGGGAGTTGTGCAGGTTAGTTCATTGGAGTGGGCAGTGATCCCTGTTTTCTTGCTGGCCTGAATTGCCCAGAGGCTGTTTGTGGTTAAAAATCCATCCTGTGCTGGGATGCAGCTGGGAAGGGAAGGAGATGGATGAGGGTGTCTAGCAGGAAGGCACAGAGCCCTCCAACTCCTCCTGAGCAGCCCCCAGCCCAACATCTCCAGGAGGCAGCTGCCACTCTCTCACATGCACCGCATCTCTTTTCTTCCTACAAAATTAGGCTCCTAAAGGAAGAAAAAAAATCTTTTGTAACCCCTGGGGCAGTGTTTGTTTGGTTGCAATCATCCCTGACCCACAGCAAGGCTTGGCAGCCACGGGATGTGGCTCCTGTCAGTGGGGATGGGTGTGAGTGTGGATTGGGGTCCCAGGAAGGGCAGCATCACCCCTTCTTCTCCTTTCACACAGTGACTCAGTGGGTGCAGCACGGCGTGTGGGAGGATTGTGGTCCCTTTCTTAGGCTGGGAAAAGGAACTTTTGGTGTACAGACTTAAACCCTTCCCACCCACTCTTCCCCAAATCCAGGGGAAATCAGCCATCGTGGCTGCATTTGCTTCCCACATCTCAGCCTGTGATGGATGGTACCAAGGTGGGGGAGCCCAGCTGGTCCCTGGGGGCTGCCCATGGGTCAGACCCCTCTGCTGGCAGCACCAGGAGGGTGTGGGTGCAGTTTCCAGCACCTGGGAGGCTGCTCTGGGTGTTGGATGAGCCTTGGTGGAGCCAGGAGCTGCTGGTTACACTCCCACCACTCTCTGGCCTTGCCAGGTTAAATCCAGAATCCCACAGAGCTGGGCTCCATCCTCCCCAAGCATCTCTGCTGTGAAAGGCAAGCCTGTTGATTTAATCCCCGTTTTAGCACCTCAGGGCTGCAGTGCTGAAGGGAGAAGGGCAGTGGGCAGGATCTGGGTGTCCTCAAGCAGAACTGGCTGCTCTCCTGCCCCGGTGTGGGTGCAGGGACGTGCTGGCCCTGCTGTCACCTTGCCCTCGGGCACACACGCCCGCTCAGTGACTCCCTCAGCCCCCTGGCTGACTTTGACAGATTGCAGATGTTTTCTTTGCAGCCCGGTCAGCGCAGGAGGAGCGGCTCCGCGTCCATCGGAAGCGCTGTAAATCACTGCGATGGGCTCCTCTGAAAGGCTTCCAGCCAGGGCCATAAACATCTTGCCTCGGGCCAATGTGACATCCGTGGAGCTCCCCGGCCGTCCCCCTGGCTCGGCGGCTCTATCCCATCCAGCTAGCACTCAACAGCTGATAACTTTTTCCCCCCCTGCCTTTTCTTCCAAGAGTTGGGCTGTTCTTCAAACTCAAAAGCTTGGAAGGGCCTCCAGCCAAGAGTTTAAAGCCCAAGAAGAAGGTTTTGTGAGCTGGGTGGTTTAGCAGTTACAGAAGGGGTGCTCCAGGACCCCCAACACGGGGCAGGTCCCCCCAAGCTGAAGCTCAGTCCCTCCCCAGTGTGAAAAGGCTCTGGTGACTCTGGAAAAGGAAATTTATTTCCCACTTCTTTGGGGAAGCAGTTTAAAAAAAAAAAAAAGAAACCTTTGAGCACAATTAAATTTTTTAAACCATAGTCATCCCCTCCGTTCTCCAGTGATTTCCCACCGGCAGGGTTAGGAAATCTTGTTTTACATCATTTTGGCTGCTGACCCTTGTGAGAGCTGCTGGGTTTGGGAGAGGAGCTGGAAGGGATCTTCTGAGCTCACCTCAGCCCAGGCAGAAGGAGTTGTTTCATAAAGAGGTGTAGTTAGCAGTTTGATCTAAAGAAAATAGCATGAAAAAAAAAAAAAATCCTGAGTGATGGATACTCTGGTTGCATTGTGGAATATCATGTCTTCTGTGAGGGAAAAGATTCTCTGTGAGCACTGCTGCTCTGTGTTTCTGGGTCCTTTGGGACCTCCAGGGAAGGCTTGCCCCCCCCCCAAAAGTTTATAGTAGATGTAGAAAAGTACAAACAAGAGATTTTAATTTAAAGTTGTTATTTAATCACTGCCCAGTCAGTGCTCCATCCCCAGGTCGCAGCATCCTCGGCAGGATGGCCCAGCTCACCAGGGACATGGTGGGGCTGTGGGACCATCATGAGAGTGGGAGAGTTTTCCAGTCCTTTCTTCTGGTGCTCTCAGCAGGGTCTGGCTGGGATTTTATCCTGGCTCCCAGTGGGTCTTTCCATATGGGTGGCTGCTTGGCATAAGCCTCTGGCACAGCAGAGCTGCCTGCCCTGGGAATGCTCCAGGGAGCCAGAGCTTGGCCTGTGGACAGGTATCTGCTGCTTTTACAGCAGGATCCTGGCTTTGATGCTCTGCCTCTGTCACCTCCAGCTTTTTGGCTGCTCCTGGGGGATTTGGGGACTGCTCCATGCAGGCAGCATCCTCGCTGCACCATCCCACCCCAGAGCACCGCCGTGCAGGTGAGCTGCTGGCGGCAGAACAAGCCGGGAGCTGCTCCCCCACCTCCTGCTCTCCCTCCCTCCCTCCCTGCGGAGCGTTTGGACAAATAAAGTTCGGAAAAAATCCGAGCTGGAGCTGCTGACTCCTTGTGCAAGCGGTTTAAAATAGGCCACGCTGTTCCAGGCTGGCGGCAGCCAGCTGGCCCCGCGGCCTCCCCGCTGGAAAACAACGGCAACAATAACACGGGAGCCCTGTCACCGCGCTGCGGGGACACGACCCGCTGCCACCCGGCCTGCCCCGCCCCAGCGCGGGGTGAGGGACCCCGGGGGCGCGGCAGGGCCGGCAGTGAGATATTTCCCTTTGCCACATTTCCCTCTGCAGCGCAGGTGGGATGGCAGGGCAGCCAGGCTGGGATGTGCGAGGAGCATCTCCGGCGGCAGCATCTCCCCGTGTCGCTCTGGCTGCGCCCGTGTCTCCGCCCCAGCGGGGTCCCGGGCCATTCCCCCCGCTGCTCCCATTGTGTTTGTGGGTTTGGAAGACAAAGCAGCGCTGCTGGCCAGGAGCCGGGCGGGAAGTGGCCCCAGGTGGGCTGGGTGAGGTGCTGGGGGGCAGGCCCACGTCCCCCCCGGGGCTGGCTGAGCCCGCCGTGCCTTTCCCGTGCTCGGCGCTCCTTCGGGGACAGGAAGGGCTGCATTGTAAGATGGCCTTCCAGCATTTCCTCCAGCAGCCCTCGGGGCAGGATGCGGCCGTGCACCAGCTTCCAGGGAACCTGCAGGGATGCTGGGGTGTCCTGGAGACTCTGCACAGCTCCTTTCCAAGTCCCAGGGCAAGCCCAGGTGTTGTGGTGCTGGTAATCCCAGGGTTGGATAATGGCTCAGAACCCAACAAGGATGAGATATCCCCATTAGCCCTGAACTGATACTGCTCACCCAACAGGCCCATTCACCACCCTGGCCCCAAAAAAGTGTGTGAAGAAAGCAATGGGATCCCAGTGCAGGTGGGTTAGCTCAAGGATGATCCTTGGCAGTGAGAACTCAGCTGAACACAGAGCAGGAGGAGCGCAGTCCCCCAAGGGAGATGCTGAACTGCAGGTGTGGTGATGCAGCTTGTGAGGACGTGAGCAATGTCCCTGGGCTCCCAGGGGTCCAGGGATGTCACCCCATCCCAAACCTGCCTGCACACATAGTGAGACTGTCCCTGCCTTGTTCTCTTGTCCCTGAACACCCCTGCTGGCATCTGCTTTGTCACAGAGCTTGGACCATTTTGGATTTTCCTTCCCATGGGGTCTGGGAAAGGGGGAGAGCAAAGGATCCATCCACAGGGACAGAGCAGCCCTAGCAGCACATCAACCCTGAGCTGGGGCATCAACCAAAACCCCTCCAAGGAGTGCAGCAGCCTCCCTGTCACTGCCATGAGGGACATCAGTGCTGCCCCTTGTCCTCTGTGCCCTGATTCCTTGTTGAAAAGTTTAATGGTTGCGTGCAGCTTGCCTCAAAGAGCTCTGCACCTTGGCTGGGGGGAGGAGGAGGAGGAGGATTTGGCAGCTGGGAACAGGGGGATTAGCAGAGATTTGTTGGATCTCAAGGAGAGAGGTGCCAAGTTTTATTTGTCAGAGCAGGAGTCCTGCGGGCAGGGGACCCCCGGGGATGCTGCGTGTCCCTATCAGCTGGATGCAGCACCCAGGGCTGGCTGAGGGGGATGGGTGCTTTCTGTGTGGGCAACCCCATGGGCTGGGGGGGAAATCCAGGAAGAAAAATTTTGGTTTGGAATAACCACAGGCTCCTGGATGGCGTGGGGGTGTCCTGGAGGATGGAGCTCTGTAGGGCAGCGTGAGGTGGAGCTCCTTGAGATGTGCAGGTTAAAACCAGATTGGGTTTAAGCTGAGCCCATGCAGTGCTGATCCCAAAAGGCCCTGGGGAGGCAAATCCCTGCTGTTGGGAAGCAGGGAAGGGGGTGAGCTCCTACCCGGGGCACGGGGAGCCTGCAACATCTTGTGTAACAAGGAGCGAGCATCAAAGGGAAATGCCTGAGCGAAGCAATAACCCATGCTAACAACAGAAAAAAAAAACCCCTCTCCCCTTTCATTTCCCTCCCTCCCCTCTTGACCTTGAAGAATGCTGGAAGGTGTCATGTCATCAGCATTTCCCAGCCGCTGGGAGCTTGGGGGGGGGAATTTTTTTCTTCCTTCGGGGCACCCTGCCAAGAATAACAGCCGACTCCAGCAGGTCGGCACAGGAAGGGAACGGCTGGAACCTGATTTGCAGTCAGACGCTCGGAGAGCCAGAATGCGTTTTATTGAAGAGGTCTCCGAGGAGGCATAAACCTTTCCCCCCACCTCAAAAAAAAAAAAAAAAAAAAAAAAAAGGAAAAGAGAAGAAAAAAAAGAAAGAAAAAGCCTTTCCGATGAAGCTGTATTTTTTATATGCATTATAAAAAGTCTTTAAGATAAATTTGCTTTTGGGTCATGCTGCTGGTGTTGATTTAGGGTAGGAGCAGAAATGGGGTGCACCCTGATGTGAGGTTGGGGTTGCATGGAATCCCTTGGATGAAGGCACATTTATTTTCCTGGTGGGATCAGGCTCCATCTCTGCTGCCTCCAGCAGGGCCAGCACATCCCTTGGGATGGATGTGTTTAGCAGAGGTCAGAGACAGACACAGGCACAATTCCTCCCAGGAAGGGGATGTTGATTGCCCAGGAGATGACCTGGGCACAGGTCAAGAGGTCCAGTGTCCCCATCATGACATGTCCCACAGTGTGGGAGGTGAGAGGGAGACCGCTGGACACTGAGAGGGTCTGGAAGGGGAAAATCCCTGCTGGAAACCCAGGTTTGGTCAGGAAGTGATTATCAGGACACAGGGATGCAGCTCAGCTGGGCAGACAGACAGGAGCTGGCAAAGGAGGCGATGCTTGGTCCAGGAGGAATCTCAAGGATGAGGGAGGGTGAGGGAGGGCTCTGGAGCTGGTGGTGCCTCTGAACAGACACATGGGGAGCAGGGCTTGGAACAGGAAAGCCATGAGCTGGTGGTTATGGGAATTTCGAAGGTCTGGGCTCATATTCCTGCAGATTCCTTGCCTCAGTTTCCCCAGCTGTGACAGCTGCAGTCTGTGTCCTAAGGGATGTGTCCATCACAGCTGATGGGTTCTTGTGCCACAGGGGGAGGGTGAGCCTGCAGTGACAAGTGAGTACCTGTTTCACCTGCATGGTGACACCTTTCCTGGGCATCTGTGCTTGCCATGGTGGGGCTGGACCCTTCACAGGATGCTCTGGCTGCTGCATGGCCACAGATTTCTGTCCTATTATTGCCAACAAAAATCTTTCCAACACAGGAGTTTCTCTTCTCACCCTACACAAGGGGACACTGATTCCTGATCTGTTCCATTGATTCCTGATCTGTTCCAGCCTGCCTTCAGAAAAAAACCAAAAATCAACCCCCAGCCATTGCTTGGCCACCCCAAGGCACAGGAGAACCTCCCAGACAAGCCCTTCCATCAATTCTTAGAGGGAAGACACTGGAGGCAGCGTTGATTTCCAGCTCTGGGGGTGAACCTGCTGAGCTCCCAGCCTTTGTCCCTCTGGTCTCATCCCCCAGCTCACTAAATCCAGCAAGATATTCCCAATCAGGAGCCCAGACTGGGCTGTTTGCAGAGCTCCATCCTTGGGAACATCTGGTCCTGCTGGCTCACCCCAGCTCCAGCTGGATTTGGGGGAGCAGCGACCCTGCTGAGCCACCCCGGGGTGCCACAGGGTTGGTGACAACCCTCGATGGCACCTCAGGGTGCTGCTGGCTGGGTCTGTGCTGCAGCTTGGCTCCAGGGAGGAGCAGGATCCAAGGATGTGGTGAAGCCAAGCAGCTCCCAGCTCCCTTCTAATTCCTTTCCCAGCTGCTTTGCCTCATCGCCATGACCAGGCTGTAACCGGAGCAGGTCAGTGTTTTGCTGATGGAATGTTTTTCCATCGGGAAATACCAATTTCTGTGGGAACATCTCAATTTTGACCAAAGTTTTCTTTTTCTTTGTGGGGGGTGGGGAGGGAAAATACTTGAAAACCAGGCTTTTCCAGAGGTTTGCCTTCTGCCATTGCTTCTGAGATGAGCACAGAGGGTGGTTGTGGCATAAGAAAGGTGTGAATGAAAGGTGATGTGGGAATAAAATCATGGCTAAGGACAGACCATGGTGCCCTTAAAAAATAGTAAGTAAGAATATTTCTGAAGAATGAAGCAAACAATGAAGCTAAGTGGTGGATTATCCTCAAAAATGCTTTCACTCTGGATTTTAGAGTAATATTTAGGCTTTGTCTATCTCTTCCTCTGCTGCTTTGTCTTTTCCCAAGTGGTGTTACTTGAGCATCCCCTACATCCACTTGGGTTTGGCATCCTGGCAGGAGGGAGAGGCAGTGCCAAGGGGGATTTTCAGCTGGGCAGGAGCTGTAAGCTCCACCTGCCCCCCAGGGGGCTGAGGCTGCTTGACTTGATCCAGCCCCAGTTCCAGGGTGGAGGATCCAGCGGGGCTGATCCATCTTTGCCTGGTGAATAACGGGGCTGGGAATAGAAAGCTGAAACCAGAGACTGCTTCTTCCCCTTGCATCTTCGGAGTCATGTGAGAGGTTCCTTCCCTCCCATCCCACTCTCAGCAGCCAGGGCTTGCCTAGAAATAGAAATAGCTCCTGGCACTCACGGGGCAGGACCTTGACCCACCCCATCCTGGGGAGCTGATGCCATGCACAGCCCTGCTGTGGCTCCCTGCAGCAGGGCCTGGAGGCCAAGCAGGAGCACAGCAGGCTTGGAAAACCCTTGGAGCTTGAAAAACACTTTGTGCAGCCCACAGGGGATGCCAAGTTGCTGGGCTGGGTTTGTGCTCTGGAAAGACACAGAGCACAGAGTCCCTGCTTGATGCCAGCACCCAAGGGCACTGCAGGGGTCCTGCTGCTGCTCCTGGATTTTTACTGCTCTGCAAACTGTTATTATTTGCAGTGACAAACCTTTTCTTCTCTTTTTCACCCTCCCCTCTCCCTCTCCTCTCCACCCTTTTTTAATAGCAGCCTCTAACAGCCACACTCATTCTTCTTTGTTGACACGGCCCTTTGGCATCAGCACTTGGCATTTGTGGAGCTGCTCGCCCTGGAAAGGAAAAGAAAAAAAATCTCTTAAAAAAAAACCCAAAAAGCCAACCTTATGAAAAAGCCCCACAACCAGAAACTGGGCCCTTGTGCCTTGCAGGGGACGTGGCTCCCTCCTGGCTCACAGGACATGGGGGGAATCAAGGTCCCAGTGGGGGTGAGCAGGAGGAGCAGCACAAGGTCAGTGCTGTGGGAATCCATGGATTTAGGGCATGGATTGAGGGTGTTGGATCATCCACTTGTGTTCATGGACTCACAGGGTGCTCCTGGGGATCCTGGTTGGACTCAGCCACTGTGAGCACTGATGGTGTCCCCACATGGTTTGTCCTGTGGCTGCTGCAGGAGCAGCAGTTCAGAGAGGCTCAGAGTGTCCCCACAGGGCTGTGCTGGCAGTACGTGGTCCCCTCCTCTGCCCAGAGTCACCCTCCTGCCTGGAGGGGACCATCCCAGCAGCATCCTTCCCTCCTTCCCTGCATCCTCTCTCAGTCTGCAGCACAGGGTGGCTGTGTCCCCTTCCCCTCCACTTGTGTCACAGCTCCCTGTCACCTGTGCACAGCTTTCCTTGGGTCATTATTTTTTTGATTCCAGGCTCCCCGCTGTGCAGAGGCAGATGTTACTTCTTGCACCAGCTGGGATCTTGGCTGGGATCATCCTTGACTCACCTGCACAGCCACATGAAGGACTGGGGGAAAGCAGTTTGCCAGCAGGAAAAAAAACTGCCTGGGCTTTTCCAGTGAAAGGAACAGTGAAAAATCGATGAAGTCAGTCCAGAAGTTCAAAGAGAGGTTGAACTTGAAGCAGCAGATAAGGGATATATCCTGACTATTTCCATGAACCAGCCCTATCTCTCCCATCTGAAAAATCAGCACCAACTGAGTGCAGAGATCAGCCTTTTCTCTTAAAAAAAAAAAAAAAAAAAAGGAAATAAAAGCTTGCCGAGACAAATACAGCTGTTGAGTGCAGGGTTTGAGGTCGCTGAACCTCAGACCAGTGTCCCAGTGTCCTGTGGCAGCCACTCTGCCACCTTCACCCCAGGCAGGTGACACTGTGGAGCTCAGACTGGCCGCCCCGTGCCTCAGTTTCCCCAGGTGGCACAGCAGGGATCCTCACCATGCTGGCACACGGTGGCATTTAGATGTCCCTGTTGGGTTTTGGACAGGGATGATGGCAGGGCTGGGCTGCCCTTCCCAGTGCCCTTCCCTGCCTGGCTTTGCTCTCGGGCAGGAGACCAGGAGCCCACGGGCAGAGGTGGGAGCTGGACAGGCTGTTCTGCCTCCCCAGCCACGGCCATGCACGGCTGGGAATTGCCTCCTTGGAGAAATATTCCCTTTTCAAACAGCAGACCCTGCCGAGGATTATCCAGAGGGGGTGGCTGGGGCAGCAGTCACGCTGTCTCTGAAGGCACTGTGTTGTTTGAAATGCTCTTTAAGGCACTTGATGACTCACAGCAACAGCTGGAAGGAATAAGCAGTTGGTAATTTCCATATTAACCTCCCGGTCCCAGGGATGTGGGATCTGCAGCACGTGCCTGCTCCTAGGGGTGCCAGGGAATGGGTGATGCTGGGCCCTGTCCTGAAGGGCCCCAAGGGCAAAAGGGAGATGGATGGGATGAGGATGGGATGAGGGTGGAGAGAGAGATAAGGGTAGAAATGAGGGTGAGGGTGCATATGAGGATGGGAACGAGGGTGAGGATGAGCATGAGATGGGACAGAAGTGGAAAAAGAAAGGGGTATAATGATAAGGATGGCAGTAGGGACAGGCACAGGAATGCAAACAGGAATGGGATGGTGATGAGAATAAAGATGGGTAGGGGCTGGCAGTGGGAATGGATGGAGGAATCGAGGCAGGAATGGGGATGGAAATCAGGATGGGAACATGAATAGGAACGGGGACAAGGATGGGGATAGGGATGGACCCAGCACCCTGTGGGCTGCCCATGCATCCATCCTGAATCCCTGCCCTATACAAGCTGGGGGACCCTCCCTGCCCCACGAGGACGATCACAGCTGTTTATACAGCACCTTGCACAACTGGTGCTGAATCCTGACGCACGACAGG
Source organism: Erithacus rubecula (assembly GCF_903797595.1). Taxonomy (NCBI): domain Eukaryota; kingdom Metazoa; phylum Chordata; class Aves; order Passeriformes; family Muscicapidae; genus Erithacus; species Erithacus rubecula. The sequence goes on from NC_136664.1 coordinate 2,181,534, forward strand.
GCCTGTCCCCTACCTTGTAAGGGACATCTGTCCCAGGGCTTGTCCTTGAGCAAGAGGACAGCTCTGCACCGCAACCAGCAAGGTCCAGCGGGATATTGGCCACGCAGAGCGAGCGAGGAGCCATCCCGCCCTGCATCCCACTGCGCTCAGAGGAGCAGACCTGGCTGTCACCACCCCCCGCCTGGGGAGGTGCGGAACGCCCGCTCCGGCAGCGGGGCTGCGCCGGCGGGAGCCGCGGTGGAAAATCCTGCGCTAGGCTCGCCTTGATCCCCGCGCCCCGGGGGACGCCTTTGCCGCCAGGGCATATGTTTTCAGTTCTTGCCGAGGAGGCCGACTTGAGAAATTTTCTCTCCCTCCCAGCTTCTCTGTTGCAAACAGCGACCGCAGGGCCGCGGCGGCACAGGATGATAAATGAGCTGCTCTGTCCGGGCGCAGCCAAGGCCCGGGGAGCTGCTCCGAGGCCGCGTCCCCCTGCGGGAACGGGGCGGCCCGGGGCTCATGGTGCCTCCAGAGAGGTGTCTCAGGGCAGGGTGGGGAGGGGGGTTTGGTCCTGCTGAGCTCTGGACTTTGAATACAGCGTGTTGTTTTCTCGCCCATCTGCGGAGCAGGCGGGAGAGCATCTGTCGGCTCCCTCGAAGGGTGGGCTGAGCTGGTGGCCACGGCTCCTGGGGGAGCTCCAGCTGGGCAAGTGGGGTGAGGCATTCCCAGATCCGGTGCTGCCTCCTGGGGTCAGGGATCCCATCCGGCCCAGTGGCCTCTTTCCATCCGGGAAAAGGGGTGACACCGAGAGACGGTGTGAGTCTTTAAAGAGCATCTGAGTCATGTCCACCCCGACACGCGGCATTCCCGCTGCCCTCGGTGCATGGAGCAGCCACCACATCAGCCCTATAAATAAATAAAATATAACGAGGCCCTGCTGTCTTCTGGAAACCCCTGAAAAAGCCCCGTGGAGCCAGTTCTCCCAAGGTATCGTATTCCCGCTTTGTGTGTTGCCTCCCACCCCCTGCTTCTTTAGTACCGGAGCCATCTGCGTGGAAACTGGATCCGGGTCCCTGAAGAGCCCTCCTGCCCCTGCCCGCGCTCCAGCTGATGTCACACAATCTGTTTGATCTCAGGGCCAGTTGCCGGGGAGCACCGGACGCTGTCACCCGCAATCTGGGTGGGAGGTGACACCAAGGGTTGGTCAGCCCAAGGGGGACCCAGACGGGGAGCTTCGAGGAGAGATGAGGAGCAAGGAACAGCGTGGCTTCTGTGCATCATCTGGGTGTGCTGGCACGTGGCTCAGGCATTCATCCTTCTGTCCCTCTGTCCCTGTGTCCTATCCAACCACTGACCTTGCCTCTTTTGGGTTTCATTCTGCACCCTCCAAGCTCAGGGAAATTTGCAAGGACAGCACCTGGTATATTGCAGTGACTTGCCATGAACTCAGAAACTCCACAGCACTGCCTGGAGGAGCAGGCTTCCTCCTAAAACGACTGCTTGAAAAAAAATCCCCCTTCCAGCTCCTAATATATTTATTTAATCGGGAGAGCCGTGCCGAGCCGGTGGGCATGCTGACGAGCCGCTCGGGTGGTTAATCACTCAGGTTTAATTGAGGCTAGCCCTGGGTACAGTTTGCGCTTCCGCGGTGCCTATTGTCCAAGGACAGCAAAGTGCTTTCCAAGCATTAAATCTTATCGCGGGCTGCGAGGCAGGTAAGGATATACCGGGATTATTGCATGCGCCGCTGAAACGCCGCCAGCTCCGGCTGGGAACGCATCAGCTATTTACCAGTGAGTGGCAAAGCGATGCAGCATTTTAGGACCGAGCGGGAAATAGAATCTGGTATTGAACTGGAACAGCGGCAGTAGTTTAAAAATGGGAAATAAATTACCAGGGGTGGTCGGGACACCGAGTTAATGGCTGGAAAGGGCAGGAAAAGGCCGGTGCTTTCGGTGGGGTCCGTCCCGCCGGCCTGAAGCAGGACACGGTGCCTTTGGGCAGTGGGAGCCGCGCAAAGCGCCCTGGTGTGGTTAGGGGGTGACAAGCGGGACTCTGGTGACGGGCGCGGAGGGGATCCCCGCGTGGGGCCGGCCATAAACCCCCTCGGGGGGTGGTTGTGTAAATCCCCACATCCCTCCCCCGCGGGGTCCCTGCGCTGAGCTCCGCGCCGGGCTGGCGGCGGGCGGCGGGCGGGCTGGGGGCGGCAGCGGCTCGTTCCTCCCTCCGGGCCCCCCCGGGCGGGCAGGTCGCGGCAGGGGGGGCCGGGGAGGAGCCGGGCCGGGGGCGCCGGGGCCGGGAGGCGGCCGGCAGCCGCCCTTCCTCCGCGCCGCCGGCGGGACCCAAACTTTCGCACCGAACTTTTATCCCGGGTTTATTTTTGTTGCTGTTCGTGGGTATTTTGTTGTCGTTGGGAGCTTTTTTTGTTGTTGTTGTCGTTGCTGTTGCTGTTGTTGCCGTTGCTTTATTTTAATTTTTTTTTCTTTCCTTTCTCGCTGCCTTCCCCCGGCGGGAGGAGGCGGGCGGAGGGGTGGGGGGGGAGCGCTCCGCAAACCCGCCCCCCGAGCCTGCGTGTCCGGCGGAGCCGCGGGATGAGCCGGGGGCGGCGATGAGCGCGGCGGGGGCCGGGGGCGGCGGCGGGGCCGGGGGCAGCGGCGGCGCCGCTCTCCCGCAAGCAGCGGCTGATGGCCGCGCTGGCGGCCGGCGAGGCGGCGGGAGCGGGAGCGGGGGGCGGCCCCGGGGCAGCGCAACCCCCGGCGCCCCCGCTCTGCTGCTTCATCTGCGGCGGCGGCATCAGCCGCGGCAAAGAGCTCAAGCTTCAAGTGCGACCCCCCCGCGACCACCGGCCCTTCTTCCCCTTCCTGCAGCACCAGGAGCCGGCGCCCGGCGCCCGCGCCGTCTCGGCGGAGGGCTGCGCCCTGGTCTGCGCTGTCTGCCGCTGCTTCCTGGGCGAGCAGTGGGACTCCTTCGAGCGCAGCCGCACGCCGGTGGAGAAGCGCATGTACTGGCTCAAGCGGCCCCATCAGTGCGAGGCGGCGGCGGCGGCGGCGGCGGGGGGAGCCGGGCTGCGGCGGGGCACCACGGGCTGGGACCCCGCCGCGCCGCCGCGCCGCGCCGCCGGCCACCCGGAGGAGGAGGAGGAGGAGGAAGAGGAGGAGGAGGAGGAAGGGCCGGCAGCCGGCTCCGAGCTCTCCGAGCTCTCCGAGGCCGAGCCCCTCTCGGAGCCCGAGGGGGCGGGCGGCGCGGCGCGGGCCCCCCCGGCGGCGGGCAGCGAGCGGGGGCCCCCCTGCTGCTCCTCGGACAGCGAGATTAACATCACCAGCGAGGAGGAGGAGGAGGAGGAGGAAGGCAGCGAGCGGCCCGCTTGGGCACCGGGCACCGCCTGCTACATCTGCGGCAGCCCTTTGGCACCCGGCGCCCAGCACCGCGTCCACGTGCAGAAGCAGGAGAAGAGCTCGCCGGGACCTTTCTTCCCGTTCCTGTGGCTGCACAGCCCCCCGCCGGGCGCCCAGCCGCTGTCCCCCACCGGCAGCACCCTGGTGTGCCCCTGCTGCTTCGCCTCCCTGATGCAGCAGTGGCAGAGCTTCGAGCTGGCCAACGTGCCCGTGCTGCAGCGGCTCTACGTGGTGCCCCTGAGCGCCGGGGCCATGCCCAGCAAGGGCCGCCGCGGGGTGAAGGAGGACGGCACGGGCATCCCGCCGGTGCCCGAGGCTTGCTACCTCTGCGGGGAGGAGTGCGGCAAGGAGGCGAGGCCGGTGGCGGCCAAAATCACCAACGGCAACGCGAAGAGCACCATGCACTTCCCCTTCCTCAGCCTCCTGCCCTGCCCGCCCGGCGCCAAGGGGCTGAACAAGCACTGGGAGGTCAGCAGCTGCCGCAAGTGCTTCGGGGTGCTGCAGGACCTGTGGGCCATGTACAGGGCCTGTCACAACGAGGAGCTCATCTCCTCCGTGCAGAGTTTCCTGGGGAGGTACCATCAGGTGTTCTCCGCTGGTGACCTCGCCGGCCACCCCGCTGTCATCAAACCCGGTCCCACCTCTGTCTGCTACATCTGCGGGGCCGAGCTGGGAGCTGGCAAAGAGTTCCAGCTCAACGTCAACCCTCCAGGGCGATTTGGGGAGAAGGAGCCCTTTTTCCCCTTCTTGACGGTCTACCCGCCCGCCCCGCGGGCCAGACCGGCCGATTCCACCGGGCTGGTGGCCACCTGCATCCTGTGCTACCACGACCTGCTGGGACAGTGGCTGCAGCACGAGGGCAGGAACTCGCACCACCCCAGCAGCGCCTGGTCCCGGCAGTACAAAGTGGAGACCTTCGTCTGCTTCTTCTGCCGGCAGGAGAAGAAGCGATGCCTTGGATTAAGAGCGGTTCAAGTGGCCAGGCTCCCCGTCTTCCTCTACACGCTGCGCGTTGCCAACAGCCTGCTGGTGGACGATGGCAAGCAGCTGACCATCGGCGCCTGTGCCGAGTGCGGGGCCGTGGTGCTGGCTGGCAAGAGCGTGACCCCGCCAGAGCTGCTGGCAGTGGCACCCCCGTCTCTCCTCCCCAAGGTAAGGCAGACCCCATCCCTCCTTTCCCGGCGCTTCCCACCTCTGGAATCCAGCAGGAGTTGGAGTGGTGACGTGTAGATGGATGCTCTTCTTTAGGGTCTGGCTCCTGGGGGTGAATGCTAATGGATGGGGTGCCTTTAGCAATAAACTTTTGGAGCTTTCAAGCTGCGAAGGAACGGATAAAAATCCTTCCAGGAGGTGGGAAGAGCCAAGACCTGTCCCGTTCCAGAAGTGTCTGTGCTGTTGGCAGCTCTGCATGAGGGAGGTGGGAGCCAGGACAGAGGAAATCCCAATCCTGTCCAACTTGCCATCAAGGGTGCTCAGAGGTGCCAGATGGGTGGGAGAGCTGCCTGGCCTGCCCTCCATGGGAGCATCCTTGGGAAGCTGGAAGGAACTCATGGGCTCTGTAGAAAACTTCCCAACTTATCCCCAGTTTTACAAGGTGCCTTAATGAAGGCATTTCCCTTGGAGAAGCCTCAGTTCTTCCCACAGCTGTGGGGTGAGCACAGGGCTGGGTGCCCACCCAGCTGCTCTGGTTATCCTGCAGTGAGGGTTCCCCAAAAGTCCTGCAGCCCTGAAGGGTGTCATGGGTGTCATCGCCCAGGTGCTGCCAGATTCCCCAGTTGTTCTTTTCTGTGGCTCTCCCCGGGGTTACACAGGTTGCTTTGGGGGCATCACCTCAAAAGCACATGGCAGAGCAAAAGTTTATTCCTCCCAAGCTTGTCTTTCTTGTGGGATGAGGAAATAACATCTTTTACCCCCAGATTTCCAGCTTGTGGGAGCTCTCCAGAGCCAGCACTCTGTATCACCAAACCAGGCCCCAGGCTGGGCTCTGTCAAATGCCACCATCCCAAATCCCTGAGGTCATTTCAAAGCTTTTCAGATCCATCCACAGCCAGAACCCTGCAGCTCTCTGAGGCACTGGCATTTTCTTTAGAAATGTAAACCAGTCCTTCCAAGACAGCGCTCCTTTTCTCTCCCATCTCTGTCTCTTGGCTGCTCACAAATATGATTTCCACTCAGCTCTGCTGCCTCCTGAGCTGGGGGGGACACTGCTTGGAAAGCCACCAGGCAGGAGCTGCATTCACCTGGAGGGTGCCAGGATGGCACAGGAGGTTGGGTTGGCACCAGAATCCTCTGGAAGCTGTTACTTTTGGGGGGTTTCCCCAGGGTCTGTCAGCCTGAGCTGGATGGTGCTGACATAATTTTGGGTGATTTTTGGATTCAGGTGGTTTTTCTTCATGGTTTCTGTGTGGGTCATGGGTCTGGTGGCATTTGCAGAGTGCTGGTGGCCGTGGAGGACTCAGGAGTCAGGTGAGTCTGGTGCTGACCCAGGGGTGATGCTGGAGTGCCCAGGTGGGTGCAGCTGGTGACAGGAGCATCATCTGCATGTCCCCAGCTGTTTATTCAGGCCTCTGCCCCTTTGGTGTCCCCAGGCCACCTCATGGGGACATTTTGGACAGCAATTCTGTTCCAGCATGGATGGGTGCTCTGGGTGCTTCCCTTGGGGTTCCTTAGTGACCCCCTCACATCCCAACATTTTTCAGGCATGCCAGTCCTCGTCCCCACTGGCCCCAATCCTCAATTCCCACGAGGACACTGAGTTGTGTCCCAGGGAAAGGACACTATTGAGCTCCTCCTCTTGTTCCTGGGTTTGCTAATGAGCAAATTAAGGGGCTGCTGCCAGGGGCTGAGTGGCAGGAGGCACAGCAGAGCAGTGGGGACATCGTGGCCGGGCTCTGCCGTGTCCTGTGGGGACTCTGGCTGGCCAGAAGGTGCTGGCACATTTTCCCTCCCTGTCTCCACATGCTTTCCAGCAGGCTGAGACCTCACAGATGTCAAGGTTATTTAAAACACGGCTTAATGCTTGGGTAGGGCACTTGGTTAATTTAGCTGTACCCTTGTTCAGCCACTCCTGCTGCTCAAACTCACCCCAGATGAGCCTTTCACTCTTGTGTGACACCCAGGTCCCTGTTCCAATGGGACCAGGCTGGAAGGAATGAGCCTGAGCAGTTAAAATCATCTCCCCAACTATCTTCCAGCTCTGCAACTTCATTTTTGGGCTGCACTTGCATTTTCACACCCATTGCACACAGCTGTGGTTTGCTGCTGTCCTGCCTGTGTGCAGTTGACACAAATGGCTCAAAGCCTGAGGTCAATGCCCCAAAAGCCACCAGACACCCCCACATCTCCCTGTTTTAGCAGGGCAGCAAGAGCAGGATGGGGCTCTCTGTGGCAGTGTGGAGGTGCTGATGAGGGACCCCCACATCTGAGCCACTGATATTTTTGGATGAGTGGTGCCTGTGCTGCTGGTTTGGTGGTGGGGAGCAGTGGAACAAGTGATGCTCTGTGGAGTGTGGTGGTGCCTGAAGATCTCCCTGCTGCAGGAGGATCTCCTGGAGGTGTGCTCTGCAGAACCCTGCTGTGGTTGGCACGTGTGGGGTGGGTTTGGGTTCTCCCTTCCATGAAAAAGTGGCAGTGTTGGGTGTAGAAAGAGCATCTGGCTTGGGCTGCCTTTGGTTTGTCACCCTTGGTCTCCAGATGTGCACTGTGAAAATGGATTTTCTTTCCAGCTGTGTCCCTTACAAGGGGAAGCTGTGTAGATGAATGCACTTTTTGGTGAGTTTGGGATATCCAGGTGGGATATCTCCTCCTGCTGATCTGGATAAATGCCTGTGCATCCCATTGGGATGTGCATCCATCCCAGGAGGAGCCAGTTCCTTGAGCAGCTGCTGTTGGGAGCAATGGCTTTGAATAAACAACAAAATGCCCAGATTTGGTTGCTTCCCTGAGGTGACAGTGACCTGTTCCTGGCTGGCTGTGCCTTCTCAAGTCACCTCCAGGCTCTCCAGCTCTCTCCACAGGGGTGAAGTGATGCATTCCCAGCTCAAGGGCTGCTTGTCTGGAGTTCTCATTGTCGTGTGTTCAGCACAGCTTCCCCTGTCCTCCAGCCCTTCCCATCTTCACCTCCCACTGCTCTCTCTGCACTTCTGTATCTGTAAAAGTGACTCCTCTTGAGGTTTTCTGGTTTTTTTTGCCTTTAAATATAACTTTTTGGAAATACCTCCAGGTGTCTGGAAAGCTCTCAAATCCTACCAATAACTTGAGCACAGCTTTTGAGGAGAACCAAGGGATCAGGCCCAGCCCATGTGAGTTCATGAGTGGCAGGTCACTGATGTCCTGTGACAAGGTGACTCACTCAGTGGATGAGGGAAGGTTTTGGATGTTGTCAGTGTGGACTTCAGTAAAGGCTGTGGCAGCATTTCCCACATCATTTCCCTGGAGAAACTGGCTGCTCAAGGATGAATTACTGTTCCTTGGGTAAAAAATCTGGGTCTGGAGAGTGGCAGTGAGTGGGGACACATCCAGGTGGTGGCTGGTCACCAGTGGTGTCCCCAGGGCTCAGCAGGGCTGGGGCACCAAGAGAGGCTGAGGGAGCTGGGAAAGGGGCTCAGCCTGGAGAAAAGGAGGCTCAGGGGGAATTTCTGGTTCTGCACAACTCCCTGAGAGGAGGGGACAGCCCCAGGTCAGGCTCTGCTCAGGGAACAGGGACAGGAGCAGAGGGAATGGCCTCAGGCTGGGCAGGGGAGGCTTGGGTTGGACTTTAAGGAAAATTTCTCCACTGAAAGGATCATCAAGCTCTGGCACAGCTGTGGAGTCACCATTCCTGGAGGGATTTAAAAGGTGTGACCCTTGGGGACATGGTCACTGGTGGCCTTGGCAGTGCTGGGGGAACGGTTGTGCTTGATGATCTGGGAGGGCTTTTCCAACCTAAACAAATCTGTGGCTCTGTGCTGAGTTTCTGGAGGTGCTGTGGAGGTGCTGGCACGGTGCTCCTCGGGAGCAGCTGGATTTCTCTGCCTCTCCCAGCCCTGTCCTCTGTTCCTGGGAATCACGTGGTGTTTTCCATGCCCCATTCCCACTTTCCAGAGCACACCTGGGGCTGGTGGCGTGGGGCTGTGCCTGACAGGGCACAGTCAGGCCCCAGGGGCTGAGTTCACTGTATTTACTAATTGCCAGCAGTGCTGTTGGCTCAGCTGGAGATTTGGCCCCTTCTGCAGGTTCCCAGCTCCAAAGGTCATGGCTGCATTTCCAAATCACTGCGTCGAGCTGACAGCTGTTGGTGGGCACTTTCCTTTTGGCTTTCCAAAAGGGTTTTGGGCAAAAATCAAAGAGTTCTTGTGTTCTCCACTAAACCTTGTCCCACTGATGCTGAGAAGCAGCCAAAGCTCCTGGATGCCAGAAAAGCAAACCCAGAAGGCAGGGAGTGATGCCTGAGCCCTCCTCCTGCATTGCACCAGGCCAAATTATGGGATATTTGCGTGCACTGCAGCATGAGAATTAAGAGACCTGTGTAGGAAGAGACCCAGGACCTCTGCCTTTTTTGCATCTTGTATGGATTTTAACCTTCTGGCCACTGGCAGTGTTTGGGGTGGTGGTGCTTTTTTGGCCAAGCTGATGGCACCTCTGTGTCCCCACCCCAGGCATCCTGTGTGGGCTCCAGGGGGGTGGCACAGGCTGCATTTGGCTTCTCCTCATCCCTTAAATAAGGAGCAGAGCTGGTTTTACTCACCTCAGTCTCTCAGGCTGGTTTTGGTGGATCTACCTGTGCTTGTGGCAGCTTTTGCCATCACAAATTCCAGCAGATTCAGAGCAAGATCAGGCCAATTTCAGCCAACTTCATTGGGATAAACCTGCTCAGTTTGCAGCATGTGAAGTTGTTTTTAGTGAGGCCTACGTTGCCTGTCAGCAAAGCAGCTGCTGCAGCCAGCCCCGACCCGGGCTGGCATTTTCGGGTGAGATCTCAATCCCAGCATGGAGGTGGCAATATAATCATGATATGACTTCATGTCTCGGGGCACGGCCTCCCTCGGGATCGTGTTCCCAGATGGCAAACAAAGAAAACAACACGGGGAAAATGTGCCCCAGGCTGTCTCCTGCCACCGAGGTCAGGGCTGCTTTGCTGTGTGGGAACTTGCACCTGGCTGTCCCTCCTCATCCTCACCCTCCACTTAGTGTCACAGTCACCCCCTGGGGTGGTGGCTTGTCCCCTTAGGGTTTCCAGCTGGGGGTGTTTGGCTGTGGGGAGCAGCACAGGGGTCTTTGCTCTGACCTTGCTGCACCAGCTGTCCGAAATTCCAGCGTCCCGCAGACCTCGTGCTGACTCCACGCCTCTCCAGCTGGCTGCTATATATTTATTTTTCACCTCCCTGCTCTCTGCTTTCTCCCTGCCTTTCCCAAAAGCAGCAGCACTGCAGGACTGGCAGCTCGAGCAGGCACCTGCCAAAAATGCTGGTCAGACCCTCAGCTGCACCCCTGAAATGTGGGAGCCCTGGGCAGAGGGGCTGGCTCCACTCTCACCCCGTGCAGTGAAAACACTTTTGCAACTGCTGGAGCATCCCCTGGAGTGGCAGCCAAGTCGGGAGATGGGGTGAAGGGACGGCTGGACAGTCTGGCTGCTGCAGCTGGACAGATGTTTTGTGCAGACACTTGGCCTCCCTCAGCCATCCGGGAAGCTCCGGCCAGGGGCAGCCTGGGATGCTCCTTGGCTGCTGCCCAGCCAGGAGGGACTTCCCTGCAGCAGCGTGGGTGCCTGCTTTTCCAAGTGCATCAGGAGTGGCTGGCTTTTCACCCTCTGAGGTACCAGCTGGGTCTTGGACTGACAGCTCTGTCACTGTCCTTGAGTGGCAAGTCTCCATCTCCTGAGGAGGTTTTGGGGACCCACCATATTTTGGGGCACAGCTGGTTTGCCTGTTTACACCTCTCTGGCTGCAGTAGGTGTCCTGGATCTGTTCCCATGCTGGTTTTTGGGGTGAGGAGGGCTCTGTTTTGCTCCTTATTAGCACCTTTGGCTCCTTTTTTGGAGACAGTCCTGTGCTTCTGAGCAGCATCTGGCTGGATGTTCCTCCCTGCAGCAAAAGGCCACATGATACCCTCCTGGGCTGGAAGGGATAGCATGGAAATGTCCCTCTGGTGTCTCAGGGGGACACTGCCCTAGGCTGGGTGCAAATCCAGGGGGACAGTGAGGCAGGAGCATCCCTGGGAGCTGGGGCAGGAGGTGGTGGCAGCCTCCCAGCCTGGATCCCCTCCCTGGCCCTGGGGGGGTGCTGGAGCCCTGCTGCCAGCCCAGGCTGCTGCGGGCAGGTCGTGGTTTGCTCCTGGTGCTGGGTGAGCAGCTGCCACAGCCTCTCCTTGGCACAGGCGAGCTGAGCCGTGCCATGGCTGGATAAACAGCCTGGTGCAGCTGCTCTGGCTGCTGTGTGACTCCTTTTCCATGCTGGATTTTCAGTAGCAGGGCAGGGGTGAAGGGGATGGCTCCAGGGTGGGTTTTTGGCAGGGCTGGGGGAAGGGTGGCGTTACCTGGTTGCGCTTTGCAGCCTGGTGTGGGTGTTGCACTGCTTCTCCCTCTTTAGTTTCCTTTTTTCCTGCCTCCTTCCACGTTAGCACAAGTGCTGCTGGGCTTTAGTAGCTCTCAGGAGACTGAAGTCATCTGTTTACCCACGGAGCTGGCGTGCTTGGAGCAGCAGCTGCCCTGGCTTTCCCTCTCCAGCCTGCCTGTGCTGAGCATGCTGTGTCCTGCACTGGGGCAGAGTGAGCCCTGTGCCTGCCCTGGGCTGCCTCACACCCCATCCCATCCCATCCCATCCCATCCCATCCCATCCCATCCCATCCCATCCCATCCCATCCCCTCCCATCCCATCCCATCCCCTCCCAGAATGGGGCTGGGGTGTCCCCTCTGTGGTGCTGCAGGTGTAGGAGCTCCCTCCATCCCTGCCTCTGTGTTTTGGTGGCACTGGTGCTGGATGGGCCATTCCTGGTGGCAGAGGATTTACCAAGGGTCATTCCAGACACACAAACTCAGGAAATCACTGTCTGCCCCAGTGCTGCCTCTTCCTGCCCTGGTATCCTGGCAGAGCCAGCTCCTGGCAGGGATGAGCAGCTGTTTTTTGGGGCTGGCTTTGACCAGAAATGCATGGGGAGGATCCTGGCACCCCCCATGAAGGATGTGAAGAGGGCAGGAGGGGTTGCAGAGTCTGGTTTGCTTTCTCCCAGTGAATTTTTGTCTTCCACTTTTGAGCTGAAAAAAGGCTGAGACCCAGCTGGGATGGGAGGGAAGGTTCTGATGGAGGAGGGATGATGGAGAGGGCAGCCAGGGGCATTTCCCCTCTTGGTTTGGGATGGACAGCTGCCTTCCCTGGCCAAAGGGCAGGAGCCTGGACTGCTCCCAGGCTCCCACCCCTCTGACTCCCTGCAGGCTGTGTCCTGGCATGCTGTCACCCACTGTGTCCCCAGCACCTGCTGTTTTGGGGCTGGGGATTCCTATTGTGGGTGCCCATCCCTGCAGGGGGAGTTTTCCCAGATGACCCTCCAAAATGGTTTTAGTTGCCCTCCCCTGTTTACCCCTCCTTGGAAATGAGGAGTGCATCATCTGATGGATCTGAGGGGCCACCAGCAGCCACCTCTGTCCCTGGGGACACCGGAGAGGGACCTTGGAGCTGGGGACATTTTGGTGACAGCCAGGACATTGGGTTCTCACTCAGCGTTTTACAGCCATAGTGGGACAGACAGACTTAGGAGGGAGGGACACACAGACAGCTGAGAGTGTGGGACACACAGACAGCTGAGAGTGTGGGACACACAGCAAATTGCCACCATCACCTTGCAGCTGCTTCCAGCATGTTTGTGGAAAGGGGCTGACTTCAGTCAGCCATGAAGCTTTACACTGAGTGATGATCAAGTGCTGATGATTCCAGTTATTATCCTGGCCAGGAATAAGTATATATATATATATATATATGTACACAAAATATATATGGGTGGATGTCTCCTGCCCCCCTCCTTATCCTCATTCTGCTCTCCCCATCACTCCCCCCAGCTCTGGGAGCAGACAGCAGGAGTTACCCCGGAGTGAAAACACTACAAACACAAAACCCTGCAGGTGCCAAGGTCAGCCTGGTGTGGGGACAGGGCTGGGTTGTCACTGCTCTTGGTGTGGGGGGCTCCCTGGGGCTGGGGGCTGTGGGGGGAGGCAGCTCTGCTGCCTGCAGACACACTCCAGATGCTCCGGCTGCGGCGTCTCTGGAGGGGGAGATGAATTCGCTCCTGCCGTCTTCTGTTTTCAGTCCAGAACATCTGCACAGTAACTGGGAAATCTGGGCTTTCTCCTGCTTCTCAGCCAGGTCCTGTCAGCTCTTTCCTCTTCCAAAAAGGAGGTTTGGTGTTTTTTTTTTTCCCTCCCCTTCCCGCTATTGCTTGTGCTGTGTAACCTGCTCCCTGCTGTGCATCCTGTCAGGGTTCTGCTTGGATTTTACTCCATAAGGAGCACTTGGAGGGACTCCCCATCTCAGCCACTGCCTGAGCTCAGAGATGTGGATCCCCAGGAGCAGATTTTCCTCTGGGGCTGTTCCCTTGTGGCACTGGCATCACTCAAGCTGCTGTATCACTCATTCCAGTTTTTTTTCCCTCGCTGATCTCCCTGTTCTCATGCTGATCTTGCTGATCCTGCAGCCTGGGGTGCTGCACACTGTGTGCTTGGGGCTGGACAACCCCTCCCTAAAGCTGGCACTGGGAAGCATTTGAGGCTGCAGCAGGGTGGGGGCCACCCTGCTCCCTGTTCTTTCCAGCAGTGAGTGGCTTGGCCAGGCTGGCCCTGGGCTGGCCAGGACAGCTCTTGGCTTGGCAGTGTCCCACATGGGTGAGGTTTGTTCTCTAGCTGCTGGCTTGGCCTCCTGGCAGGGCTCTGCTGGGTGCTGGGCACCTCCTTTTCCTTGCTGCTGCTTCCACCCTGCCATGGGGACCCTCAGGAAGTGTCTCCCCAGTAGCTGAAGCCCTGGAGGAGGAATAAATCCTGCTGTGATGTCCTTCCTCCCTTTCCCATGTGCTCTCACCCTGACCTTCCCCACTGGAGCTGCTGGGGTCCAGTGAGCCCGAATCCCCTGCTCCTTCTCCCTCATTCACAACCGTTTCCTCCCTCTCTGCTCATCTCCTAGTCCTCTGCTGTGTTTTCCCCACCCCTTGCTGCCCTAGTTCTGGCTGTGCTGGCCCTGTGCCCGGTGCCCTCTGCTCCGAGCGGAAGGAAGGGCTCGGGGCGAGGATGGCAAAGTTGGGGTGATGCCAGCAGGGGTTTGTCTTTGGCAGGGACAAGGGACTGACCCCTCAGAGGGGCTTTGGGGACATGCATGTCATGGGTGCTGTTCCCCCAGACGAGCAGGGACACAAAGAGACAGTGGAGGAGGGAGATGCCACATCTCTTTTCGCACTTTGGGGACCTTGGGACAAAGTGCAAGTGGTGGTGACCCCCCTTGGGTTCCCTGCTCCCAGAGGAGGAGGGGGAACCCTCAGGATGAGATGATTTTGGATGACTTTGGGGCCAGCAGGCTGCCTGAGGGGGGTGGCTGGGCAAGCTGGCTGTGAGCTTGGCACCCTCAGGCACCTGGGGGTGACGTGTGCCGGGTGTCCCCATCCTGGGGACAGCCACACAGCTGCTATTTGTGGCCAGCCCCAGTCACCACTGCCGGGGCCAGCAGCTGCTGCCCTTTCCCTTCCCATTCCCTCAGACCCGTGGGATGAATGGATGGAGACAGGATGAGGAATCCCCCCAGCGTGGGCAGACACGGAGCAGCTCCATCCCTCTTGGGATCTTCCCTGCAGCCCCATTTCCCTCCCGTTTAAACCCAGGACGCGTCTCTCAGTTTGGTGGGCGGCTGTAAAAATAGCAGGGCTGGGTTTGAGTCAGGAGGGTGGCGGGGCAGGGCCGGGAGGGGGCCGGGGTGCAGGGGGAGGTCCGGTTTCTCCCTTTCCTGGAGGAATTAGGGAGGCCACATGCTGCCAGGAGTGTTTGGCTGGTAGAGGCAAGCGGAGGCTCCGAGGAGGCGAGCAGGCGTCCGCACAGATGGAAATTTGATCACCCACGGCTCAACAGATTGTTTGATTTATTTTAAAATCAAGCAGATGGCTGCAACAGGAGTTTGTTTAAGTTCAGCTCCGAGCTGGGCCAACGGCCAGGATACTCGGGGGTAGGCGTGCCAAAAAATGTTCAATGACTTTGGTCATCACCCACCTCTCCTCCTCCTCCTCCCCTTGCCTCGCTCCAGCGCACACACCCGCTCCCCCTCTTATCGCATCCTCGCCTTCATCTCTTGGCTCCCGCAGCTCGCTTTGTCTCTCCCGGCGGGCGCAGCCTTGCCCTCCACACTTTTCCTCCCCTTCCCGAGGGTTTAACTCTTCCCCAGCCATCCCCTCGCCCTGGTTTGTGCTGGAGGGGTGCAGTGGGGGTGTCACCAGGACCCCCATTCCTGGCCTCTCTCCTGGTGTCTGTGTTCTCTGGGATGAATCTGGGGGGAATGGAGAGCTGTGGGACCTGGCTGGATGCCCACAGGGATACCCTGACCCATATCCTGGCTTTGCCTCCATGGTGGGGAGGGGGTGGATGGATGCTGATGTCCCCCTACCCTGCCCCAAATTGGTGGCAGCCTGGTTCAGTTGTGGTCCCAGCAGTGTGGGACCCCCATCCTGGGCTGTGAGGGGTAACCTGGGCATGGAGCAGAGCCCCTACTGCAGCCCCTGGTGGCTCTGGATGTGTTCCTGGCCTTGCTGCCATATGGCCAGCAGGGAAGGGGCTGGAGGAGCCAGTGGGAAGCAGCTTGGGATGTGCTAAACTGCTGTAAATGGGATGGGGCCTGCTGTGCTCAGGGCTTTAAATCACCCAGTGCCACCAGGCTGGCACTGGCAGGGGGTCTGACCACCCTGGAGTGGCACAGGGTCCCCGGCACATGTGGCCATGTCCCTTCAGCCTGCCAAGGGGCAGCTGGGATGTTCTCTGTGGCAGGGACAAGGATCTGTTTGCATCTCCTGGGGTGAGTGGGTGGGATGCTCCAGGACCACCAGCCATCCTTGGTGGCCTTGGGATATCTCTGTGCCCCACAGCAGGTTCAGTGCAGCCTCTCCCTGAAGGTTTCCTGCCTGAGAATTGCCCATTCTCCCCTTTTTGGGAGCAGGACAGCTGTGCCATGAGGCTTCCCCCCAGCTCCCCTCTCCTCTCCATGGCAGGGCTGGGGGCTGTGGGTCCTGCTGGGAGCAGCATGTGGGGCTGGAAGGGGTTAAGGCAGGCAAAGGAAAACAAGAGTGCTGCAGGGCCTGGGTGGCTGACAAGCCAAACAACTGTTTTTGACTCACTGTTGCTGCCTTGCCAAGTGCAATTGCTTCCACATTCCCATCCCCTGGCTGGAGGGGCGCGGGGAGATGTTGGCTTTTTGCGGTCAGCAGGGGAAGGGGGATGCTGGGGGGAGCAGCAGTGGGAAGGGCTGGCTCTGCACTGCTTTTTCTCAGCTCTTCTCTCTTCAATTCCCCTGCCTGCTGAGGGGCAGGGGGTGATGCTGCCAGGGGTGTGATGGTGCCACTTGGGCCAGCTTCTGGTGGAGCATCTCTTCTGCCAGACTTAAAGGTGAGGGTAAAATGCACCCCCAGGGTGCCTGTCCTGCCTTTTTCTGCTGTTTCTCTGCAGGGAGGAACCTGAAAAGAGGCTCCTTCCCTGTCAGGGGGTGCTGGTGGGTGTTGGGGGCCAGCAGTGCCCATATCCCCCCTCCATCCCCTCAAGAGTGGAGCCCCACATCCTCAGTGTCCCTATTCCACCCTCCACGGGGATGGGGAGTGATCCCATTGCAGCCCTCAGAGATGGGGGGTCTCATGTGTGGCTGGGCCTCCCACCTTGCCTGGGTGGGGGCAAATCTGTCTGCAGGGTTTGGGGGACACACAAAACCCCAATAAAATCCCCAGGCCTCCGGGTGCTGGTGCTGTTGTGTTGGAAACAGGAAGAAATAATTCCCTGGAGAAGAGGCTGGGGAGTTACAGTGAAGATTTGAGCTACTCAGGGTCGCCGCTTTGTGGAGTTAATTATCTTCTGAGTTTTTTGGGTGTTTTTTTGAGTTGGTGATTTTTTTTTTTTTTTTTTTTTTTTCCTCCTTGGGATTATTTCTTGGCAAATGAGGCGTCGTTCTAAAGCACTGAGCTCTGCTCCCTCGGAACTCCTGGCTGCTAAGTGCTATGGAGGAGATCCTGGTCTTAAAAAAACAACACACTAAAAAAAAACCCAAAAACCCACCCTCAGAAAAAAAAAGCCCTGCTGCTTTTGCAGTGCAAATATTGGGTCTGGGATAACTCAGGAAGGTTCTGTGTTCCTGGAGCTGTTTCTTTGGGGAAGCTGGAGCACTGGGATGGACAGGGCAGGATGTGGAGATCCTTGGAGGGGACCTGGTCCCTGCAGGGTTGTGAGCTGTTTGGGGTCCCCCACAAAGTCCAGCCTGGACTGGGGGGGGCCTGGAGGGAATCCCCAGCATTTGGGAAGCTGTGAAGATGTGCTGTGAGCTGACCCTTGGGTGAGGAGGGGGTTTATGGGGCATCTTGTGTGGCAGCTGTTTCCCTGTTTGGAATGTTGTGGGGTTGGGACATCACTCCAGCATCACTTTTCTGTCACCCTCCAGCTCCTGGGGCTCTGCTGCTGCCTCCCCCCACTTTGGAGAGCCACTTCCCCCTCCTGACTGTGGGAAGGGTCTGTGCTGTGATGCAGAGGAGCTGGCCTGGATGCTGTCAGACAAATGGGATGCACACCTGGAGCTGCTCCTGCGGGATCTGACTCCTCTCGCTCCTGCTGCTGGTCCCTGTTTAATCTCAGCCTCGTTTGCTGAATCCCAGGGGAAGGAGGCAGCAGCAGAGCAAGGGCTGGTGGTGCTGGAGGTCGGGATGGAAATCCCTTCCCCTGTTCATGCTGCAGGAAGAGCTTTGCCCAGAATATCCCAATATCCACAAGGGATGTGGGAGAGCTGCTCACACTCTGCTGCAGCAGCTGTGAGGTTGCACCACTGGGACAGACCCACCATCCATCATCCCCCCATCTTTCAGGAGAGCTGCAGCCCAACTCTGCCCCTCTCCTGAGCTCCCACCACCCTGCAGGACCCATCCACACCACACTGTGTCACCGGGGCAAACCCCCAAAATCTGAGAGCAAACCAGAGGGCCCTCCCCACCAGTGACAGGGGATGCTCGTGTCCCTGTTGTGGGACACCTTGTCAGCCCCTAATCCCGACATGAGAAGGCAATTAGGGGCCGGGATGCCCTTCCTGGGGCGGCAGATGGGGCGCAGTGCAGCCGTGGGGCTGGGCTGGGGCTGGGGCCGCCTCTGCCTCCTAATGTGTTTGCAAATCCTCCCCAGCTGAGGGGATTAAAGCCGGCATCTGGCTCGCTTTAGAATATTAAAACAAAGGGAGTTGTAGGCGCCATGATCGGGGGCAGGCGAGGGAGGGAGCGGGGCCGGGGGGGGGGGTGCTGGGAAAGTCTGCAGGAATCCCCCCCTCTCCTGCCTTTCCACCTTTATTCCCCCAGGAATAAACCCCGCAGAGGGGCGAGGACAGCAGGGCACGGGCGGCAGCACCCGGGGAGCAGGGGGATGCTGGATGCTGGATGCCATGGGGGTGCTTTTTGGGGGGTGAGGGAGGTTTCTCTCTGCTTTTTTCCACCCCGTTGCGCTGTTCTGGAAGCGGCAAGAATTCAGGAAGCCGGCGTGCGGCGGGTGCCAAGTCAGGCTGTACCGCAGCCAAGCCCCTGCTTGTTTTCTCGTCTTGCTGGAGCCAGTAAGTGACCTTATTAGCTTAGGGGGCAGCTGCCTTATTAACACACATCTGGCGGCGAGGGGGCCGCATAGGACCGATATTGTCTCCCTGCCTGCTCCCAGCACGGCTGGGGGGGCTCCCCCCGTGTGTTCTCCCACCCCTCCCGGTAGCAGGGCTGGCATCCAGGCAGCCCCGCTCCCCCCCATCCCCCTGGGAGGGGGTTTATGCTGAGGGGGGGCAGGATTAGGCAGATGGAGTTTGGATTTGTTGGGGTTTAATAATTTAAGATTATAATCTGTGTGAGGTTGTAATCTGCAGGGGAGGGAGGGGTGTGGGGTCCCCCACTAGCGTGGGGCCTGTGCTGCTGGCATTCCCATGGATGCTGCCCCAGCACCAATCTTCCTTATGGGGTGGGCTCTGCTTTTTTGGGGCACAGCATCACCCTGCAGGATGGGATCACTCAGAGGGGCTGGACCACCCATGCAGCATCCTCACATCCCTGCCAGCAGCCGGGGTGGGCACTGGGATTTCCTTCTGGATCAGCGTTGGTGTTTCCTGCAGCCAGGAGAGCCTCTTCGGGGATTTTCCAGCACATTTGGCTCTTCAAGGGGCTGGGTTCCCAGGAGGATGGGAGCTGGGAGGCTCCTGCTGTGCCACCACAGGGAGCTGGGTGCTTTTTACTGGTGCTGCATCACCCCAGGCTCTGCTCAGGGCTATTCACCCACCATCCCATGAGTGACCAGCCCAGTGTCCACCCTCACCCAGAGCCCATTTGCCCTCCCTGGATCCAGGCAGAGCCAAGCTGGGAGCGCCCTGTGCCACATCCCTGCCCTGGCACAGCCGGGGGGCTGCAGGGCGCCCCCCCTCCCCTCCAGCACACAGGGATGCCCTTTGTCCTTCTTGGCGTGTGGGGGAACTCGGCAGCTCTTGGCTTCTCCCTTCTGTTTTGGAAATTCAAAACATTTGCAGGGCGGCCCACTCGCGCCCCGCCGCCACGGAGAGGCACTTGGCTGACTCCTCTGCTTTGCTTGGCCGTGCTGCCTCCCGCTCACGCTGGGGGGGAGGGGGTTTTCTCCTTTTCTCCACCTCCTCACCCCACTTTCTTCTTTTTTCTCCATTTTTTTCCTTTTTTTTATTTTTAATTTTTTTTTTATTTTATGCTGTAAGCTTGGGGAAGGGATTTTCTCCTTTTCTCTACCTCCTCACCCCTCTTTCTTCTTTTTCCTCCATTTTTTTTCCTATTTTTTTAATTTTTTTTTTTTTTTTTTTTTTTTATGCTGTAAGCTTGGGGAAGGGGTTTTCTCCTTTTCTCCACTCCTCACCCCTCTTTCTTCTTTTTTCCTCCATTTTTTTCCCTTTTTTTTTAATTTTTAAATTTATTTTTTTATTTTATGCTGTAAGCTTGGGGAAGGGATTTTCTCCTTTTCTCTACCTCCTCACCCCTCTTTCTTTTTTTTCCTCAATTTTTTTTCCTTTTTCTCCTTTTTTAAAATTTTTTTTAATTTTATGCTGTAAGGTTGGGATGGGGCTTTTTTCCTTTTCCCCACTTCCTCGCCCCTCTTTCTTTTTTTTTCTCCATTTTTTCCCTTCTTAAAAATGTTTTAATTTTTTTATTTTATGCTGTAATCTTGGGAAGGGAGTTTTCTCCTTTTCCCCGCCTCCTCACCCCTCTTTCTTTTTTTCTCCATTTTTTCTCCATTTTCTCCCTTTTTTAAAAAAAATTAATTTTATTATTTTATGCTGTAAGCTTGGGAAGGGGGTTTTCTCCTTTTCTCCACCTCCTCACCCCTCCTTCTTTTTTTTCCTCCTTTTTTTCCCTTTCTCTCCCCTTTTTAAAATTTTTTTAAAATTTATTTTATGCTGTAACCTTGGCGAGGGAGTTTTCTCCTTTTCTCCACCTCCTCACCCCTCTTTCCTTTTTTTTCTTCTTTTTGTTTTTTTATTTCTCTCCTTTTTTGTTTTTAATTTTTTAATTTTTTTTTTTAATTTAGGGCAGGGCAGGCGTGGTGCCCTTGCTCTCTGCTGGGAAGGGCGGCTGTGCCGGGTGGCCAGAGCAGCCCCACGCTGCTGCAGCACTAATGAGCTCTGCCTGAGCAGAAGGATTAATTAGCTGCTGGGAGGAGAAGGGGGGGCATCCTTCAGTGCCATCAGAGCCTGGCACTGGCAGCGTTTTTGGGATTCTCCAGGAGGGGATGTGGCTTTTCCTGGAGCAAATGCCATGAGCCAAATGGGGAGAGGGAATCCCACTGCCGCACTGGGAAGGTACAAGAGCTGCTGATCAATCACCCAGGCTCCTGCTCTCTATATTGTATTTTTTCCCAAAAAAAATCCCTTAGAAAAGGAGGTTCAGGGGGAATTTCTGGCTCTGCACAGCTCCCTGGCAGGAGGGGACAGCCCCAGGTCAGGCTCTGCTCCAGGGAACAGGGACAGGAGCAGAGGGAATGGCCTCAGACTGGGCAGAGGAGGCTTGGGTTGGATTTTAAGGAAAATTTCAGCAATTTTTATTGCTATTCCTGTGCTGTTGTCCCTATGGGAATGGGAACTGAGGGTGTGACATGGATGTGTTAAATATGTCCTGTAGAATCTAAAATGACACTACAGGGGACAAAGTGGCAGCTGTCTGTGAGCTATGTCCCAAGGGCTCAGGGATGCTCGGGATGCCCCTCCTGGAGTGGGGCCCCAAAGCTGGCTTGGGGCTTTTGGTGTCACATTTAGTGGGTTTTCGGAGGGGTGGCTGCATGCCTTGTCCTCCACCAGCCCCTGAGTGCCCCTCTCCTCTCTGGAGAAGGAGTCACAGGGCAGAGGTGACACCAGGAGGGCCCCGGGGAGACAAGCAGGGACGTGGTGTCGGGGCCGGGAAGGTCGCGGGGACGCGGAGCTTGAACTTGAATTAGATGGTAATTGCGACGTGCCTAATTACAGGGAAAGAGCAAATCACTCCGGTGCTTCATAAAGTGTCTGACACGGAATAACGAGGATAATTAGCAATCAGACGGGAAGCTGCTGCCTCCCCGGCCCCCCAAAGCCCTGGGGAACCCCCCTCCCCTCCGCAGAGCATCTGCCCCTGCCTGGGGTGGTTTGTCCCCCCAGAATGGGACATCTGCCCCCCAGTGCTCCCAGTTTGGGATATGGGTGTGAGGTGCAGCTGGTGGCCGTGTCCCCTGCCCAAGGGGGGGTCTGGTGGCTGTGCCAGTGTCCCTTTCCATGTGTGTGTGTCCAGGTGTCCGTCCCCGCGTGGATCCGTGTCCAGGTGTCCGTCCCCACCCCCGTGTCCAGCTGTGCAGCTGGTGCCTGCTGCCGGCCATGCATTAATGCTGCCTGACGCTAGAGCGCACCACAGGCATGTCGTGACATCCTCCCGGGGACACGGCTCCCAGCGGGGCCACCTGCCCGGGGCCACCCTGCCCTGACCCCGGAGGCCACCCCGCTGGGGACCCTGGCTGGCCTCGGTGGCCGCAGGGGGCGTGAATGGGTGTCAGGGATGGGAGTGATGGTGCCTAATTGCACTCGGAGGGAGTGGGACGCCAAAAAACCCCCCTGCCATCCCAGCCTGGAGGATGGACCGGGAGGAGGGCAGGGAGTGTCTGGCTCGCAATTAGCTGCAGCTTTTAATGATGCTGCAGTTGGTTTAGGGAATGTGTGTTCCCCCCCAGGGACACTGGGTTGTGCTGGGGAGCTGATCCTAAACCTCCTGTCCTCCCATCCCAGCACCCAGAGGCTGAGGAATATCCTCCCTCTGGGCATGAAGGGACCTCCCAACCCCAAAATTCCCCTGGTTGAGAGATGCCAGGCTGCTTTGGTGACTTCACTCCAACTCCTGCTTTCCCTGGAGCCACCTCCCAGTCTGACACCAGCAAGGCCCATCCCTCTGTCCCCCTCCCAGCAGCTTCTGAGAATCCCACAGCAGATCCTACCGTGATTTTTGGACTGGTTTGCTGCTGGGTTTGCAGAGAGGGCTGAGCAAACCGGTGCCACCATGGGGGTGATGTTCCTCGTGTCCCTGAGTGCTGGGCAGGGTGGAGGTCACGCATCCTCATCCTCCTACGTGCCCATCTCCTTCCCGCCTCTCCTGCTGGCTTCTCCTTTTTTTTTTTGTTTCCCCCTCTTGGAGCAGCTGTTCTCTAATAAGCTGTTAATGATGATACAGTAAGTAGGAGCAGAGAGTCCTGCGGGAGCTGCCACGATTTGTGTAATTGGCCTCAGAGGAGACAGAAGTATCTAATATTTACATGCCGGTATTAGTCCCCTGGGAGCCTGTCTGGGCTGGCACGGGAGGCAGCTCCCAGCCCCAACCTGTCTGCTCCCAGCTGATGGATCCTCTGATCTCGAATGGATGGGAACTGCTGGCTGGGAACTGGGGGGGCGGGGGGGAATCCCCCCAAAAACATCTGGGATGGCTGAGCATCCCCACAGCTCGGCACCCAGCTGGTTTGTGGGAGCAGCAGGGTTGGGCTGAGCTTCCAGAGGGGGATTCTGAGGTTGTGGGGAGCCCTGTGCTGGGGTAGGGTGGAGGCAGAAGTCCCAGAGTGAGTTTACCAGGGATTTGATGTGGCTCTAGTGGCATAAACATGTTCCTAAGCTGGCTGGTGCCTGGAGTGGCAGTAGAGTTCGCCATGTGGCCACCAAGCACCCTCTGCCCTGTGCCAGTGGCTGGGGTGGGTCCCTGGGAGCTGTGCTGGAGCTCCTGGAAGGGCAGGTTTGGGAGCAGAGCTGTCACCGTGCTCCCAGTGGGCTGGGCAGGGACTGGTGAAACTGCCCGTGGTGATGCTGCCTGCAGCCACAAGGCCAGAATGACAGGGGAAACTGAGGCACAAAGGAGGAGCCTGCCCACCCTCCTGGCAGCTCTCACCCTTTGGAGCCTTGCCCTGGGCTCCATCCTGTGCTGTAGTGTGGACAGGGTGCCACCAGGGCTGTCCCTCAGTCCCACCGTGTCCCCAGGGCTCTGGGTTGTCTCCTCCTGCTGGGGGTCATTCTCTGGCAGAATTCCTTCAACTAAGCTGAGCTGTTTTGGGATGCTGGGGCTGTGCTCACACTGCATCCCCAAACCTGCAGACCCCCCAAAGGAGAGGGTAGGGACTGGCATGGGGACACTATGGGGCCAGGCAGTGGGTACATCCCAATTCCCTTCCTGGGGTGGGATTTGGGGGGTGCCACGGTCCCCCAACCCATCTCCCATTGCATACTGGTGTGCTGGAGGAGTCCCCAGCCCTTTTAGGGGATTGCATCCCCAACCTTTTCCAGCCAGATTCCCATTGCCTTGGCAAACCCCAGCATGGTGCTCAGTGCCTTCTGCCAAGAGATGTCTCACCTTGTGCCCTCTCCATGCTGGGGGTGCCATGGGAGGGATGTGGGGGGCTGGTGCAGATGGCCAGGGGGGTTATTTTGTGGGGTGTCAGGCTGGTGAAATCAAATCAAAGGCGCAGTGTTTTCCAGCTCTGTTCCAAAAGGCAAGTGGGCAGCTTTGCTTTGGAGTTGGCCTCATTCTGCCCGCTGGGGCTGGGTTGGGAGCCACCAGGACCTGGCACAGGGTTCTGTGGGGTCTCTGGGGGGCTGTGGGGTGGAGGTCGCTGAGCCCTGCTGAGCTGTGGCAGGGAGTGGCTTGACTGGAGTCCTGTGGTTCCTCGCTGGTGTCACAGGGGTGTTGGCTTCTGTTCTTCCCTCCCTGCCTCCTTCCCTCGTCCCTCCCGCCCTCCTGCCATCCCTCCATCCATCCCTCTGTCCCTCCCTCCATCCCTTTTCGGTTGTCCTCCCTGCTCAGGACGTTCCAGCCTCTCTGTCCCTGGCTCCCTGCCAGCCCTTTCCCACACTCCCTAATCCCCGGCTCCAGCCCTGGCTGCTGATGCCCTGGGAGCAGCTGCTGAAATCTCCCCGAGCCAGGGAAACAGGACCTGGCCCTTGACCTCCCGGGGAATCTGGGGGGTGGCAGGTTTGGCCTGGGGACAGCAGGGGTGTCCCCAAGTCCCCTGCTGTGTCAGCCACCCCTTGTCCAGGGCAGAGTGGATGGGTTTATGTTGGCAAAAGGTGCAGTTGTGGGGAGCAGGGCAGCACCCCTGGGTGTCCAGGCTCTCATGGGGTGCAGGGGGGTGCTCACAGCCCCTCACACCCCCGTTTTGTGGGTGTTTGGGGAGGAGATCCCCCCTCCCTCTTTCCCTCCCTCCTGCCTGATCTGTTCAATCTGCTAAGCAGGGGAATAGTGCAGCCGCCATCTGTGAGCCTGCCAATAATGGGATTAACTCCTTCCCCTGGCCGGGCCGAGCCTGACGCTCTTTCTGGCACCCCCTTCCCGGGGTACCCCCTCCCCCGCCTGCCGGGGCAGCCAGGACATGCCGGTGCTGATGTTCCAGGGCTGCCTGGGACAGCCCGAATTTGCCCTCATGCAAATCTGAGCTGCCAGCATGGACTCACCCTCTCCTGCCTCAGTTTCCCCTCTCTTTCCTCTGTGTCCCTCTGCCTCTGTTTCCCCTCCTTCCACCTCAGTGTTCCTTTCCTGCCTCAGTGTTCCTCCTCATGCCTGTTCCCCCCATTCTACCTCAATTTCCCTTCCTGCCTAGCAGGGTGGATTTGGGGCTCTGTGCTCCTGGCAGGGCAGGATCCACCTTCCCTGCGTGGGAGTGGGAGCACGGGCAGGGGGGACACGCTGAGCTGTGCCTGGATCCCTGTGCGTGTTTGTGGGTGCGGGCGTTTGAGGCAGAGGAATGCAGGATGCGAGCCCACCCCCCTCCCCCCGGGGTGCTGCCCGGGGAGGGATGCAGGGATGCAGGGATGCAAGGATGCAGGATGCCAACCCAACTCCCTCCCCCCGGCATGGGGCAGAGGCGACACCGCACGTGGGGGGGTTCAAGGGACCCCCACCCCCAGCCCTGCAGCTTCAAGCCCTTTTGCCGGGGGCGGGATGCCCCCGCTAATCCTCTTAGGCTGCGCCCCGGAGCAGCTGGCGAGGCTGGCCCGGCCGCTGCCCATCCTCCCTCCCAACAGGTGCCCCCCGGCCCCCTCCCCGCCGGGGCTGGGCGGGGGGCTCGGGGCTCCCCGCAGCAGGCAGCTCCCCCCTTCCCCTTCCCCCGGGGCCGGCCCGGGAGCGCTCATTAATTATCTAATCTTCCCTTTATGTTTAATTTACAGCCCCGCGCGGCTCTGGCCATATGCTGCTTTTGTTGTGTCTGGCTCTTTGTTGTGGCAGGCAGCGGGGGCTGGCGAGACCCCCCCCCACCCACCCCCAGCCTTTGATCCCCCCTCCCCTCTCAGCGCCACCCTCCAGCCACCCCCGCGGCACGGTGGCGAGCCCCGCGGAGGGGGTAAGTGCCTTTTTCTCGGTTATTAATTTCCCTGACCCCCCCAGCTCAGCGCAGCCCCCACCTCCCCCAGCAGTGTGTGTGTGTGTGTGTGTCCCCCGCCTCTCGCCGCCGGCTCGGGATGTGATCGCGCGTGTGCGTGTGCGCGGCGCTGCCTCCTCCCGCTGCCGCCGCCGGGGTCAGCGCGCCCCGCGCCGCGCCCGCACCGCGCCCCGCAGGTACGTGCAGGGCAGGCAGCTGCCGGTGCCCTCCCCTCCTCGGACTGTGCCCCCCAGCCTTACCTGTAACCCCCCCTCAACACAGCCTGTGCTACCCTCCATCCCATCCCATCCCATCCCATCCCATCCCATCCCATCCCATCCCATCCCATCCCATCCCATCCCATCCCATCCCATCCCATCCCATCCCATCCCATCCCATCCCATCCCATCCCATCCCATCCCATCCCATCCCTGTACCGCCCACGTCTGTACCCCCTAACCACGGTCTGCACCTCCCTCATCTCTGCCTGTACCCCCCCCTCACACTTGTACCCCCTCCATCCCCATCCTGAACGCCCCCACCCCCTCCTGCATCCTCCCACCCTTCTGTACCCCCAAGCCCTGCCTCTGCACCCCTCCCTGTAACCCCCCTGTCCAGCCTTGAGCATTGTTGGGGGGATAAATCTTGTACCTCTCCTGACTTGTTGCGTGTCCCCCCCGATTTTGCTGGGTGTGTTTGGGGTGCCTGCTGTGGGTGAGTGTGAGGACACAGTGGGGGATCCCCTGTGACCCCCTAACCTGTGGTGGGTACTTGTGGAGGGGCTTTGTGGAACTTGCTACAAACTTTGTGTGGTGCTGCCAGGTGCCTTCTGTACTTCCCGTTTCTTCTGTGGTTTTTTTAGTTGTTTTGTTTTGTTTTGTTTTGTTTTTTTTAAGTAGCAAAATGGTTTTTCTGCACCCCAGCAGGCCCATATACAGCTCTAAGGGGGTGCATGGTGGGGGCACCCCAACCTGGGGGCTGATGCACATTTGCTCACCCTTGGGGGGGGTTCAGATCTGGCTCCTGGGGGCAGTAGGCAAAGGGTTTGGGGCGCTTGGCCCCTGGCAGCACTAGGCTCTGTCTGTGGGTGATGGGGACACACCTGGTGCTCTGCTGGGATGCTGAACTGGGATTTATCCCCTCACTGAGAGATGCTGGTTATCTGTGGGGTGACCCACCTGGGGTTTGGCAGTGCCCAAACCCACACCCCAGAGCTTGGGGTGGCACACAGGGGGCTGTGCTCGTGCTGTCTGTCCATCTGTCTGCACTCCTGCAGCTGCTGCTGCTGCTGCCTGCCAGCCCAGGGTGAGGAGGGCGCCGTGGGAGGGTGGGTGCCAAGCTGCCAGCCTGCCTTGGCTGGAGGAGCCGTGTGCTGGGCCAGGAGCTGGGCTCGGAGCTCTCAGCAGCAGTGTGAGGTCACTGTGACCGCCAGCGAGGTGGCCCTGCCAGGCTGTGCTGCTCCTGTATGCCAGGAGCCACGAGCTGGTGGCAGGGGCTGGGCTTGGGGTCACCGAGCCACTCACCAGGTGAACAAATCTCCTTTCATGGGCACAGGAGGCAGCTGGCTCTGTAGGCATCCTGCTGCCGGGCGTTCCAGGGTCTCTGTTGGACAAGGGACTCCTTGTCCCCAAAGGGATGCAGTGGCTTGGGGAACATAAAGGTGGGATGTGGCTGCTGGCAGGGATGATGACGTGGAGGTGGCACTGGATGACCAAGGCACCTGTCCTGGCAGCAGAGAGGGAAACAGAGTGGAAACCACCAGCACTGCTTGTCCTTGCATGTGGGGCTGGCTGTCCCCACGCAGCCCCAAGTGCCATCAGGGTGACCAGACTGGCCCTTTTTGGTGATGTTTTCTGCCCACCAGGTGTGGGGAGTGAGGAGGGGTCATGCCACCATGCCAGGTGGCCAGTGCTGTCGTGTGGTCATGCTTGTCCCCATACAAAGTCCCAGCCCCACACCGTGGTCCCTTCCCAAGTAAGTCACCACAGCCAGTTCTAACTGTGTGTCACAAGGAGCCACAACATGAGGCTGGGGTCCCCCCCAATGCCAGCCCACCCCCTGCCTGTTCCCCACCACCCCTGCCAGCTGGGGAAACTGAGGCAGTGGGGCAGGAGGCGGCTTGCCCAAGGTACCCAGTGCCAGTGCTGGGGAGAGCAAACATGATTCTTGGCACGGGCTGGCAGTGCCTGCGGGCGATGGTTGCTCTTTGCTGGGTGTGCAGTTTTGCAGCTGCTTTGCAGCAGTCCCAGGGACACACTGTACCTGTGTCCCCACAGGTGACACCCCCTCACCTTGGCGCTGGTGAACGGGGTAATTGTTCCATGGGGGTGGCCAGTGCCCAGCGCTGTGTGTGGCAGGGCTGGCACAGAGAACAGCCTGGCCTTGGCCCCCTGCCCGTTGCCATGCCCTTCTCCAGAGGCAGCTGCCTGTGGGCATGGCTTGGCAGCTGTCCCTGCTGCGGGCTCGGCCGGGGCAGGACCCTGCTCCGCTGGGCCACCGGGTCACCTCCGTGCGGGGCTGCAACACGCGGGGCTGCCGCTGTCGTGACTTGGCAGTTCTCAGCTCCGCTTTTCCTCCCAGGTTTCTGTGCCAGCCCCATCCCTGAAGCAGAGCAGGGGATGAGCAAGGAGCCGAAAAGTCCCTCTGGAGAGGCTCCCGGTGGCGTCACCCCTTGCAGAAGCGATGTGTCAGCTCTGAAAGCCCCTGATTTTCCACCTTGGAGCTGCGTGCGGGAGGGGACGGCTCTGCCCTCGGGGTGGTGACATTCCCTGCTCCACGCTCGGTTCCGTGCATCCCTCCCCTCCCAGCTCGCTTGCCAGCTAATGGCGCGGCTTATTCCTATGGCTTTTTAAGTGCTTAATGGCGCGCGGGGCTAATGATGCAGCTCCCTCTGTTCCTGCCGCCTGGATGGATGGATGGATGGATGGTGTCGGGTGGCGCTGCCCGAACCTCCGGGAATGGGGACAGGGACGAGGAGGGGCCCAGCCGGTGCCCCGTGGAGCTGGGGTTGGGAGCCTGCCTCTCCTCCCTCCCCCTGCACGGCTGCTCGGAGCAGTAATGTCACCATAAACGATATTTATCACGAGGTGATAAAAATCTATTTCCAGCGACCTCTTGGAAATGGCCCTCATAAAACCCGGCAGCAGACGGAGGCAGGAGGCAGACAGCGGGGAGGGGGCACGGGCAGGGAAATGGCTGCAATCAGCCACGGAGCACAGGCTGGATCTGCCGGGGAGCCGGCCCTGCCAGCCCCGACCCCGGGAAATTGATGGCAGCCGTCAAGGCCAGAGGGCTGCCCGGGCACAGCTGGGAGGATGCTCGGGCATCCCAGGGCTTGAGCATCCTGGGATGCAGCATCCAGGCTGTGAAGGGAGGGCCAGAGGGATTTTTGTCCTTAGGTGAGCAGTGCAGGGGGGTTCTGTCCAACCTTGAGCATCCCTAAAGTGACCTGGGCTGGAGCTGGTCCTGGAGCAGCAGACTGGGATGGGATGCTGGGCTACAAGCTTTCCTCCAGTGTTCCCAGCCATAGGGATTTCATCCCAGTGCCCCCTATATCCCTCCTGGGGGGGCCACCATAGCCCCCCCCCAGCTCCATCCCTTCAGTGCTAGTGGCCAGGTGCTGATTCAGCATCCCAACACTAATTACTGAGCTCATATTAGATCCTGGCTGTAAATTCTCCCATCAGGTGTGGGCTGGGTGCTGGAAAACCTCCCTGGCTCCTTTCCCTGCTGACCTGAGCAGGGAGTTGTGATTCTGTGTAATTCATTGGGGTCCTGAGCTGGCAGGAGGTGTCTCATCCTCCCCCACACAGCTTTGGGGCTCCCTGCCCCCCAGGAATCTCTCCTCCCTGCCAGACGTAATTTCTGGCTGTGTGATGCTCAGCCCAGCTTTGTCCCCTCTAGCACTAGGGACAGCCTGGGTGACCCCATGTCCCTGCTGCACCCTGGGTGATGATGCTGGTCTGGGGGCTTTTCCAGACTGAGGGGACAGAGGACAACTGAGCCACCTTTTTGGGGCTGGGGAGTTGGGATTAGCTCCTAAAAATGGGGACAGTGCAGGACCCCCTTGTTGTCCCCTGTGGGAGGAGATTGTGAGGGAAAACAGCTCCCAGCTGCAGGGTCTAATCTGCTGCTCTGATGAAGAGACATTAATCACTTGAAGTAATTAACTAGGTGGGGCACTGGCTGGACCCCCCCACGTGCCTGGGTGTCCCCTACTTGGGGTGGCTGCCTTAGGGGGGGACAGGGACTGGCGAGGTGGGGGCTGGCTGGGCATGGTTCCTCACGGGGCTGTGCCAGGAGGATGGGGACACCCAGGAGGATGGGAACATCATGTGCAGAGCCTCAGGATCCCCATGGAGGGACGTGGTGCCGCTCAGGGACTCGGTGGCACCGCGGGGTTCTGCACCCACCTGGCCCCGGGGCGGCGGGGTGTGTGTGGCAGGTATTATCCTGCATTAAAGTTTCCCCTTGCAGATGGTTCACGTTTAATCTGCGGCTTAAGGCAGCGCCGGACCTGGCAGTAAGTCCGTCTTTAGATGGCAGGAGGGAGCCGGGAACGGGCGCTAAGCTGCCCGCGGGATGGAGAGGGGGATGCGGCGGATTGAGGGACACGGATTGAGGCTTTAATGCCGCCGTGCTGATGCCCAGCCCGAGCGTGCCCCCTTCCCCAAGAGGCATGGGGACCCTCAGATGTGTCCCCTCACCCAGCAGAGCCTGGCTGCTCCTCGCTGCCTCAGTTTACCCCGAGCTCGCAGGGATTGGCACGTGTGGGAATGTCCCGAAAACATGAGCCGCCGTGGGGTGGGTGGGGTTTTCCGGAGTGAAAAGCCCCTTGTGGCAGACTCTGGTTCCCATGGCAGGTATTTAGGGTGGCGGGGAGGGGACACTGGTGACAGACTGCCTGACAGCTCTGGAGCTGGAGGTGGGTGAGCTGTGCTGGCTTGGGGAGTCCCTGAGGTGGGGAGGGGGAGCAGGGGTTGGGGCTGAGCAGCTGCGTGTCCTGTGGGATCTCAGCAGGATTTGGGAGGCAGACACCAATCTGCATCCCTCCCATCCCAGCTTTGGGCCCTGTGGTCACAGGAGGACCAAGAGCCAGGGCTGGGGTGTGGTGACAGAGGGAGGTGGGAGCTGCAGGGACATCTGAGGCCAGGGGGTGACTGTCCCAGCCAGGGCAGTTTGTGTCAGTGTGGAATGGCAGCACTGCAGCTGTTAACTCTGGAGTCTGCTGGTGACAGCAGAGGCTCTGTGCTGCACAACCTTGAGGAAATCCTTGTGGATTTGAAAAGGCTGATTGTTCCCTGCAGGGCTGGGACCAGGAGCGGCACTGCTGCTGCCAGCCCTGCTGTGGGATGCTCACATCCTCCTCTGCCTCAGTTTCCCTGCCTTGAAAGGAGGCTGAAGGGAGCATTCCCCAGCCTGGCAGGGACTGGCAAACACGAGCTAGGAATGTGTGTGCCCACACATGTGTGTGAGACAGGGAGCGAGCAGGATGCGGATCCATCCTGCCCAGCCAGCCTGGTGCTGGGCTGATGGAAGGATGAGCATGGGGAGAATTTCGTGTGCACCTGGAGCGTTGTGGAGCACAGCACTGCCCGGACACGGGGTGGAGATGCTGACATCCCCACCAGCCACGGCTCTTCCCACAGCCTGGAGAAACTGAGGCACGGGAGGTGACACGGCGTGGCCAGGGCTGCCGGAGCAGCGAGCAGCCGCCGGTCCCCACGCCCAGAGCCCCCGAGCAGCTCGAGGAAAAGCCGGGAGCGGGCGGCTGCGTGCCCCCCGCCTCCCCCTCCATCACCTCCCTGTTCGCTGGCGAACAAATGTCTGTTCTTGAAAAAAAAAGAAGTGACAGGGGTCGGCGCAGCGCTTTCCACATGACCTGCCCGGGAACAGAGGACGTCTTTGTTAATCCAGCGAGCTGTCAGTTCAGCCTCTTCACAAAAGGCATAAACCACTTATTGCTGCTCTCACCCCTGACCCCGGATCCGCCTGCGCGCCCTCCATTGTGCCGTCTCGAGGAAGCTGGCAAACAATTTCGGCTCCGGCTCCCCATCCCCGCGGGGCCGCCGCTTGCCCCGCCGGCGTGGGGAGCCGCTGCGGGGGACCCCCCCCAAACACACACACACACACACACACAGAGAAACACACACAGCACCTCCCCCGGCCGCATCTGCGCGCCCGCCGCCTCGCCTGGCAGCTGCTGCGAGGGGATGGGGGCTGCCACAAAGGGAGCACCTCCCTCCCTCCCTCCATCCATCCCTCCATCCCTCCCTCCCTGCAGCCGTGCCTCCCTCCCGGGGTTGCCGGAGCAGCTGGCAGAAACCCACAGGCTGCGGAGAGGAGGTGCTGGGTGCTGCGCCCCGTGGCCCCTTTAATGAGAGGGGACAAAAGCTCCTTAGGGTCCCTGGCTGGGACGGGCTGGGACGGCGGCTTTAGCCAAAGCCGCTTATGGCCCGGCACAAAGCCGCCGGGAACAGCGCGGCTCCTCGGGGCTGGCGTGGATGGGGTGATGCTTGTGCCCCGCCAGCCTCAGGGTGCCCGGGGGGTCACACGGGGTGACAGCCGGGGGAGGGGGCTGAGTGCGTGGCGCTCGCCCTGTCCCCTCGCTCCCAGCGCCCGGACCCCGCGGCGGGGCCGGTGTGCGCTGGAGCAATTAGATGCAGTCACTTTGGGGCTATATATAACCCAAATTGCTGCCTGCAGCTCGTTAGCTGCTGTCAGAGCCGCTGCGGCCGCGGTGCTGAGGTGGTGTCGCCGAGGGGAGGGGGGGGGGGTGGCTGGAGAGTGACGCAGGGACCCGCTGCTCCCCGGGGATGGGGCATGAGGGGGGCTGTGGTCATGCTGAGGTGGCCACAGGGTCAGACCCTCGCTGGGGATGGGGTCCTAGGGGGATGTGCTTCACCCCGTGTGTTGCACCAGCTTCTGCTCCTTGTGCAGGGTGGCTGCAGTGACACACGGGGGTCACAGCCAGGCCTGTCCCCCTGCCCACTGTTCCCAGGGCTCGTGGCACAGCCTGGTGAGTGTGCTGGGCCATGGGAGGCTGCTGGTGCATCCAGCAGTGTTTCCAGCCTCGTCTGCCCTTGTGGCATCCAGCCTGACCGCAGTCTCCAGCCCCTTCCAGCCGTGCCAGTTCCCGCCCGGGCTCTCGCACGTCGCGGCTGTGCCGGCACACACCGGCACCTCGGGCTGTCTGGGGGCAGCTGCGAGATGAGTGCGAACAGATTGTGTGGGCTCCTGGAGCAGGCGTCAGGGTGTCGCTGCTGGAGCGCGAGCGGGAACCGCAGCCCTGCCGTGACAAACGGCTCTGGCACAGCCGCGGCCGTGCCCACGCGGGCGCCGCTGCACCGGGACACGGAGCGGGGACCCAGGTGGGCACTGACGCTCGTGGGCAGACCCTCGGTGCACAGTGCCACCTGCCACCACTGACACCCATCCCTCCAGCTGTATGGAGCCCACATCCCCATCTTGGGAAGGGTTAACAGCTCTGTGTCTCAGTCTGGAGCCTTTTGTTTCTCTCCCTTTTATTTTTTTTTTTTTTTTTTCCCCTTCCCCTTTTTAATGAGGAGTTAGCACAGCTGTAATTGTAGGTTCCAACTTTCCGCCAGCAAACACGGCTGAGAAACTTTAAATACTGTGGAGATGCATGGATCCAGCCACCACCCCTCCCGTGGGCAACCATCAGGGCCAAGCCACACCACTAGCAGGGACCCCAGCTCCCCAGGGGCACACCAGCCTGCTCTTGTGGGAAAACCCTCTGTTTTCAGGGACAAGGATGAGTAGGGCAGAGGCTTCCTGGAGGGAAGAGCAGCTGGAACCGTCTGGGGGGAACACACGGCAGGGGCTGTGCTGTGATAAAAGCCCCAGCAGGAGCCAGGGGGCTTGAGGGCCTCAGCGACAAAGGGAACAGGGGGGAGCCTGCTCCTGCAGCCCTCAGCACTCCAAAAACACCTTTTATCCTGAGCGCCGCCTCCCAGGCCTGGGGCAGCCGAGGGACAGCAGGGGTTTGTGTCCCCCAGGCCTTACAGCCAGCGCTCTCTGCATCCCCTGGGAAGTGCAGGATGTGCCCCTCTGTGCTGGGCATTCTCCTCACCTCATCCCTTGCTGGCTCACAGGAGCTGGCACCGACTCTGTGCCAAGCCCCGCTGCCGGTGCGGCTGTGCCGGCGCTTGCCGGGCTCCGTGCCCGCCGCCGTGCCGGGTGATGCCAGCCAAGAGCCAAAGATTGCATCCACCCCCGGTGCCCTGGCTGCTGGCAGCGCAGGGGTTTTCTGGGGTGCAGCACCCGGGAGGGGGCAGGTTGGGGTGGTGCAGGGGGGCTGTGCTGTGCCTGTGGCATTCCCGTGGGTGGCGTTTCCGTGGGTGGCACCGGCGCTGTGCACGCTGCACGCTGGCAGCAGGGGAGGCAGAATGGGGAAGCCACAGTTTTGGGTGTCCCAAAGGCACAGGAAGTTGTGCTGGCGTGGCCTTTGCTTTTCCACTCCACCATGTCATCCCAAAACTGGGGGCAGAGCTGGCAGGTATTTATTTAGCCCAGCAGAAGGAACGTGCCCTTAGTGGGGAGGGACATACTGGGGACAATGGGAATGCTGGACATGGGGACATCATCCCCTGCCCTTGGTGCCATTCTGTCTGCAGAGTGCCATGCTGCCTGCCCTGGGCAAGGGGGACACCATGCTGGTGGTGTGGGGACACAGGTGACACGGCTGACGTGGGGTCTGGCAGTGCCACTCTGTGTCTGTCCCAGCTCTATTTTGACCCTACTCAAGCTCTCCATGTCCTTCATACCTGCTGGGGTAGGTTGGGACAGATGCCACCCAGGAGGGGTTTGAGGAGTGTGATGCCATGGGGCCATCCCTCCAAGCCCTGTAAAAGGCTGGAGGATTTTCCCCGTGGTTTTGTCACTTGTGGAGCTGGCCTGTGTGCCATTTTTCCTGTGCTAATAACATCACATAACGATGTCACATTGCTGTCACTTGCTGCACACCTACCCCTGACCTGAATGTCCTAGGCTGTGCTGTGTCCCTGATCCCTGTTGTGGATGTCCTGGGAGCTGTTTCAGGCTTGTCCATCTGCATGGCCTCAGCTCAGCACCATTCAGCAGGCACAGATCCTGGTCCCCTCTCTCCATCCCTGGAAAGATGTGGGATAAGCATCTGCCAGAGCCAGGAGGAGCTGAGCTTCATCACAGTGGGACGTGGGGGATCTGCCAGCTCTCCCCTCAGATTTCAGCCTTTTGTGGCAGAGCACCCGTCCCTCCCAGCCTCATCCCAAGCACCTCAAGGTGCTGCTTAACAAATTAGCACCCAAATCAACCTGCTCACCTCTAATTGGGGGTGAGTCTTTGAGGACATGGCTGGGGAGGAAGGCCCCCACTCTGAGGGGCTGCTGCCATGCTTTATCTGGGTGGACAGATCCCTCCTAATTGAGCAGATATTCTGTGTTCACAAACAGATGGCTCCTTTGCATCAATTATTCCTTATCTGTGTAACCGGGGATGATTTGCTGACAGATAGGGCTGGGTGAAGTTAAAGCAAGGAGGCGGCTGGTGCTCTGTGAGGAGCCTGGGGGTCCCAGGGGACACAGGTGGGGAGGGGGGGTGGGATCCTGGCTGCCCTTGGGCAGGTGGGACCCATCTCTGGTGCCTTTGCATCTCAGCATCCCCTGGCAGGAAAATAGAGGGGGTGGAGGCTGCTGGTACTGTGGGGATAATGGGTTGGGGTGTGGGGGGCTCCGTGGAGAGCAGGAGGGTGCCAGCCTTGGCCCAGCTGTCAAAATCCACTTTCCCCACCAAGACCTTGGTCTGGCACTTCCCAGTTGCATCTTGCCCAATGCTGCTGTGCCACATGATGGGGAGTGATTAATGCTAATTAATGATTAGTTGCTCCAGGTATCAAAGTGCACCCCAGCCTTTTCCCATGCCCACAGGTAGGGGATTGCTGCCTGCTGCTGCCGGTGGCATTGTCCTGGGAGGAGGAGCAGTGGCACAATCTGTCCCCTGAGACATCCCTGCCACCTCCAGGGATCCCACACCAAGCTGTCAGGGATGGGGACTGACCCCTGGGCTTGTCCCCTGCCCGCTGTGAAAGTCACCTTCTGTTAATCACTGGGAAAGAGAAGAGCATCCTGCCATCACCGGGGCAGTCGATGGCACCCCGCCAGTTGGAGCTGGGACGTGGTGGCACTCGAGGACTCCCGGGATGTGCCAAGCGCTCGCGGTTGTGCGGCGCTGCCATATGGATTCCATAAATTAAACCTTTCCAGGAAGCAAACGGTAAATTTATACGTCCGCTCGTGTGCGTGGCTCATTGAGTCTAAGGGCTTCCCTGCAAAGCATCAACCAGCCATCCATCTCCATGTTTATGGGAGCAATCCCCTGAAAAACAGGATTGACATAAAATCCTCACCGTGGTCCTGATGGCCTCGAATCAGGCGCCCTGTGGATGTCACCTGTGGCAGGGGGAGCTGCATCCCACTGTACCTGGGGTGGGCATCCTGTGAACCTGTGTCTTCCCCAGGGTGGCACAGCAGTACTGGGATGAGCGTGGTGTCACTGGCTGTTACTTTATTAAAGCTAAGCAGGAGCAGTGACAGCCCAAGCTGTGTGCCTGGGCAGGAGGGTGACAGCTACAACAAACCCCCGGGGGTCGAGCAGGGGGACTGTCCCCAAACAAGGCACAGCGGGAATGCCATCCCCATCCCAGCAGCACGTTTCCCTCGCCCGCCTGGCAGGGAAGGCGATGGGGGGTTGTTGATCTGGAGTAAACACTGCCCGGTTGAGTAATCGGGAGCTGCCTAACCGGCCAGCTGCCGCCGGCGGGCGAGGGGACGCCGCTTTGATTCATGTCCTCACCCCCCTGCAGCCTTTCTTGTCTGGCTGTGCTGGGAGCCCTCGGCCGGATCCAGCTGTAGCCCCGCGGCGCGGGCTGGCGTGCGGCTCCCGCGCTGGCCACGTGCACCGGCCGCCAGGAAAACAAAAGCATCTTGTGTCTGTGCCCCCCCCCCCCCCCGTGCCCCCCACCCGTGCTGGTGCTGCTCTGACCAGGAGACACAACGGCGCTGAGCCTCTGTCCTGCTTCTTCTCTTCCAGGCGTCCTCTTCGTCCCTGGAGACAGCCGCCACCAAGGCTGCGGCCGGTGAGTCCCGGCACCGAGTGGCCAGCGCCGGGGAGAGCCCGGGAACGGGCGGCACTGTCCTGGACGTCGGCCAGCGGACGCCTTTGGATGCGGAGGGCGCGGACGCTGGAGCCACAAGTAGGTGATACCGAGGGGATGCCAGAGGCTGCCATTCCCAAGGGATGTCCCCTGTCCCGCTGTGGGGTGGCCATCAGCCCCCTGTGCTGCTCGGGACTCCCGGTGAAGGCTCACACCCAGCGGCTTGGGGTTGGGCTCCAACACCCGCAGCCCCGCTGGGAAGGTGACCCCGACAGCGCCGCAGTCCCCGGGGCCGTGAGTCAGGCCGTGGGCGCCAGGGAGAGCCGCGGTGCTGGGCTGGCTGTGCTGGGGAGCCGGGGGGCCCCCGGGGCTGGGATGGACCGCGGCTGCGGGGACTCGGCCGCCCTGTCCGTCAGGAGCAGCAGCATTTTTAGGAGAGGTATCATGCGTGCTTCCCGCCTGCCGCCTCCCTGGACCGGCTTGTTTGCCAGCCCTTCCCGGCGGGCGCGCCGGGCCGCGCTGTGCTGGCCCATGCCAGGCTCCTTTGATCCGGTAACAACCGCCGGTGCCGGTTCCTGGCGTGGGGCTGGGAAGAGTCAGGAACCGCAAGGTGCAGCGGGCAGGAAGCTGGGGCAGGCAGGGAGAGCCTGCAGGGCCAGGGGGCTGCTTGGTGGTGGGGATTTGTGACCCCTCACGTTCCCTAAGAATGATCCTTCTCAGGAATGCAGTGGCCTGTGTCACCCATCGATCAGCCCCGCAGGGGTTTGGCTGTGGTTTGGGGTGCTGTGTCACCCCGGGGGGAAAAGGGGAGCAGGATGCATTTACAAGCTGCTCCCAGCCCAGCTGACAGTGGTGTGGAGGCAAGCTGGGAGCCGTGGCCTGGAACGGGCCCGCTGGAGTCAGCCCGGGATTTATTACCCTGCCAGTGGCTGCCGGGCAAAGGTGACAGTGACTAATGGCTTGTTACACGCCTGCCACATCTCATCTGCGTGCCGCGTCCGGCTGCTGCACTCCCAGCCCTGCCTGCGCTGCAGCCCTTCCTGGGGGGACACAGGGGTGACACCCCCTTTGTCCCTGCGGGGACCTCGGCCACAGAGGGTGACAATGACATCTGGACAGCTTGGCATGGGATGTATCCCCGTGCTGAGCGTGGAGACCCACACTGTCAGCATTGCCTGTGGCCAGGCAGAGCCAGGCTGGGATCTACGGGAGCACCTCTGTATCTTGGGGGTGGTGACACATCCTGGGGAGCTTCATGTGACACACGGGACTTCCCAGTGCACAAAATCCCTCTGTGGTTGCCAAACCATGAGCCACAGCTCTGCCAGCACGGTGTCAATCCCATGCCAGGGTGGCTGGGCTGGGATGCTGGGGGGATCCTGCGTGTGTGTCCGGATGGATGCTGACGGAACCACAAATGCATTCACCAGGAAAATTAAAAAATTAACAGGCATTGGCTCGCTCTAGATTAGTAAAGGCAGGAGATAAAAGCGGCTCTTTATACCTTGTGAGAATTGCTGATAAGGGCATTTGTTCCTCTGTATTCTTTAAAAAGAATGCAATAAAAATTTAAAATAGAACGGGAAAAGGGAGTTGGGGGGGGGGGAAGCACGAGGAGGGTGGGGGGGAAGCACGAGGAGGACTGGGGGGGTGGCGGGCAGCAGAGACACCGCGGCAGCACCGGCGTGCTGGGCACTGGGCCTGTTGGAGGGAGAGGAGGAGGATGGAGGGCATGCAGAGGTGAGGGTGAGCTGGGAGGGGATTTGGGGTGACTGTGTGTGTGGTGGTGTGGCAGTTTGTTTGGGGATGGCTGGGTGTCCCTGTCATGGCCTGTCTCCTCCTGCAGAGGTGCCAGTTCATGGCTGGCAGTGCCAGGATGAGATTCCTCACTGGAGCGTCCTTCCTGCCCGAGGGAGGTGGGGGTCCAGCCTGTCTGAGCCAGCTGAGCTTGTCTGGCACGTGGAGCTGACTGGTGTGGCTGGTGAATGATGGGCAACTTCCTCCTGTGCAGTGGGCTGAGCCCCACCCCACTGGTGTCACTGGTGTCCCCAAGCCCAGGTGATGGTGGGGTGGCACAGGAGTGACCACCACCATCCCCTCCTGGGAGGGACAGTGCTGGTCCCTCTCCCACACATGGTGCAGGGGGTGCTTGGGGCATTGGGGTGCCCTGAGGGGGCTGCCCCAGGAACACCCCTTATTTCTGCAGGGTCTGGGCTCACTGTGCTGGGGCACATTGGCAGCCCTGAGCCCCAGGGTATCTTGGAGCAGTTTTGGGGTGGGGGTCAAAGACCTGGATTCCACCCCAACCCCTTGCCCCTATCAGCACCTGATCAGGCACCCCCTCATCTCTACATTTGGGGAGGGGTCACCTGTGTGCCATGATCAGGACTGACACCCCCATCACCCTAATTCTTGGCACGCTGAGGAGCGACCCCACGGGACCCCCCACGCTGGTAAATTGGGGGGTGGTCCCAGGTGGGCTATCCCACCCCTTGCCCAGCATCCCTGTTTTGGGAGCCCCCTGCACTGTTAAATTAGGGGGGGTGGTCCCAGGTGAGCTGTCCCACCCCTTGCCCAGCATCCCTGTTTTGGGAGCCCCCAGCACTGTTAAATTAGGGGGGTGGTCCCAGGTGGGCTGTCCCACCCCTTGCCCAGCATCCCTGTTTTGGGAGCCCCCAGCACTGTTAAATTAGGGGGGTGGTCCCAGGTGGGCTGTCCCACCCCTTGCCCAGCATCCCTGTTTTGGGAGCCCCCAGCACTGTTAAATTAGGGGGGTGGTCCCAGGTGGGCTGTCCCACCCCTTGCCCAGCATCCCTGTTTTGGGAGCCCCCAGCACTGTTAAATTAGGGGGGTGGTCCCAGGTGGGCTGTCCCACCCCTTGCCCACCATCGCGGTTTCGGGAGCCCCCCGTGCCCCGCGGTGCCGGTGCGGTGCCCGCCGCCCCCGCCGCCCTGCCCTGCCCTGCCCGGCCCGGCCCCCGGTGAGTCACGCTCCAGCCGTGCTGCTCTCGGGGCGGCGGGCGGGCGCCGAGGGAAGCAGGAAGCGGCGGGGGAAGGCTCGGCACGGCTCGGCTCGGCTCCGCTCCCGCCGGCGCTGCCCATGGAGGAGCGCAGCCCCCGTTGGACGGCGCGGCCCGCGGGTGAGTGACCCCCCTCCTCTCCATGGGGACCCCCCCCCCCACCAGAGCCTCCATGGGTTCCCCCCCCCCCCCCCCCCCCCCCACGGTGGGAGTTGTGCTGGAGGGGTGGGATGGAGCTGGTGTGATCCTGCCTCTCGCAGTGCCCCCTCCCCAGACCCTCTGCTGGTCACCCTGTGGTTTGAGGGACAGAGGTCACCCTGGGGCTGGAGAGATTGTGGTATGGGGGATGGAGGTCACCCTGGGGTTGGAGGATCCCATGATACAGGGGGTGGAGGTCGCCCTGGGATTTGGGGGCACGGTTGTTTGGTGAATGGAGGTCACCCTGGAGTTGGGGGACCTCATGGTCTAAGGGGCAAGAGGTCGCCTTGTGTTTAGGGGAACCTATGGTATGGGGGATGGAGGTCACCCTGGGTTGGGGAACGCTGTTGTAAGGGGAACAGAGGTTACTCTGGGTCTGGAGGAACCTGTGTTTTGAGAGACCAAGGTCACCCTGGGGTTGAGAGACCCCACGGTTGCCCTGGGGTTGGGGGTCACCTTGCAGTTGGGGGACCCCATTGTGTGCGGACTGACATCACCCCAGAGTTGGGGCACCCCATGACATAGAGGGTGGTGGTCACCCTGAGCTTTTGGGGGACACTGTTGTTTGGAGGATGGAGGTCACCCTGAGGCAGGGGGACCCTGTGGCCTGGAGCATGGAGGTTGCCTTTGGCTTGGAGGCCCCTGTTGTGTGAGGAGTGGAGGTCACCCTGGTGGAGGGTACCCCATTGTGGTGGGGACAGAGGTCACCCCGAGCTTCACGTGCCCTTGTGGTGTTGTGGACAGAGGTCACCCTGGCCTTGGGGGACCCCATGGTGTGGAAAATGGAGGTTACTTTGGAGTTGAGGATCCACCTGGGGAATGTTGTGGCGAGATGAGACCCTCTGGGTTCTGTGCCCTCAGGGTCTGGGGCAGCTGAGGTGCCCAGTCCCAATGACCCACATTCCAGAGAGACCCTTGGGGTCATTTCCCATGGTTGGCAGGGCACCCGGTGACCCTGACCTTGACCCTTCTTGCCTAGCTGCCTGTCCATCTCTCGATTTACAGGGTGCAGCATGGGGCTGTGCCTCAGTTTACCCACCCTCCCCTGCTGCATATCCAAATTTTTGGACACCCAGGACCGCTGGAGCTGGGGGGGTGACTGTGTTGCTGATGGAACCAAACATGGGGAGCTCGGGCACTCACCCTGTGCCACGGTGATGGCGCAGCCCCGGCGTCTCACCTGCCTCTGCCTTTATTGCCCTGCTCCGCTCCATCCTGGCTCTTCCAGCCCTGCCTGTGCTGCCTTGCCGTGCCCTTCGCCCTGGGGCTGCCGGCTCACCGTGCCCTGCTAGTGCCCGTGTCTGCTTTGCATGGTGACACGGGTGCCAGTCCCCAATGGGTGACATCTGTCGACTGCCCCATCCGTAGCATGTGTCCCCAAGTGCCCTTGGAGCAGCGGGGGCGAGTGCCCCTCCATCCCCACCCTCCATGGGCTGGGGGGCACAGAGCCGTGGGGTGAGTGCTGCTGGGACCACGAGCAGGATCCAGATCCAGGGAGGGAGTTAATGGAGGGAAAAGGCAGCGGGAAGCCAGCGCCTCTTCCTGCAAGGGCGCGCGTGCGCCGGCGAGCAGCGGGGTGAGCCCGTGTGGTTTGTGGGTGTGAGCGAGGCGAGCGTGCGCCCGGCTGCGTGTGCCTGTTTGTGTGACCTGCCAGCGACTGTCACCGGCACTGCGGCCTGCCAGGGCTGCCCAGCTGGAGACAGGGGGTCCCACAGGGCTAAAAAACCGGTGTGCAGGGGGGGGCTGGCTGCGAGCACGCCGCGGGTGCGAGTGTTGCACAAGCGCGGTGACCCCTGGCTGGGGGCACTCGGGTGCGTGTGCCTGCACGTCCCGCTGGGGCTGAGCTCCTGTGCACACACGGGGCCTGTTCTGGCCGGTGCAGGGGGGTGAGCGTGCTGGCTGCAGGGCAGGGAGCTGCAGAGAGGAGATGGTGGCTTTGGCGGGGGGCCAGGCTGCCGGGGGGTGCAGGGGGGGTGCCGAAGGACGCAGGGCAGTTTATTCTTTCCTGGCGCGCCAGTGGCTGGGACAGGGGTACAGGTTAGGGGGCAGCTTGAGGAGGGGCTGTTAGTTTTAATTGCTGCTCCTCTGTTTGTTCCTCCCAGCCCTCTCCCTGCTGGCTGGCCCGTGGGAGGTTGAGGCTTGGAGGGGCTGTTCCTCCCCCACACCAGGGCACAGCGCCATGGGTCACACCTCTGTCCCCAAGCTCTGTCCCTGGGTGTAAGGCTTGGTGTCACTGTGAGCAGCAGCCACCACAGCCCAGTGGGGACACCCAACCCAGACCGCCGTGTGCTGGCAGTGCTGGGGTACATCACCCACCTGTGGGGTGCTATGGGGCAGCCCCACCGAGCCCCAAGAAGGAGCAGCCAGGACAGAGCTTAGCCTGGGCAAGCTGCCAGGGGGACTGCCCTTGAACTGGCCCTCGCCATGCCTCATGCTTCATGTCCTGGCTGCCCCACGTGCCCCCCACGCCCCCCCAGCCCGGCACCCCGCTGCGGTTGCACCGTGGGGCGGGAGGAAGCACCCCAGAGCTCCCACTCCCGTAACGGCAGCTGCCTTATCTCAGAGCCTTCTGGCCCCCCCAGCCCTTATCTGCCACGGCCGTTGGCCACGGCTGGGCTCGCAGCCCCCCCTCGGCCCCCCCAGCCCCTGTGGGGTCAGCCCTTGGGGGCGGCCGCTTGGCAGCCTGCCCCCTCGATCCTTTTTGAAGTTTCAAATCCATTTAAGTCAAGAGGAGGGAAAGTTATTGCCTCTAAAGCCCCTTGCGTTGAGCAGTAAATCCTCTTTGCTGGGCCAGCGCCGCCTCCGAGCACCCGCGGGACCAGGGGGTGACACTCGTGGGAGGGGGGTGCAGCCTGAATGTGTGTGTGCCCAGCACCCTGCAGGTGGGTGCTGTGTGGCTGGGAGGGAGTGGGGACCCCAGAACATGGTCAGCATGGGGTTGGGGTTCCCTTGAAACCCCCCAGCTGAGAAGGCAAGAGCATCACTGCTGCTTGCCCACCCTGATTTGGCCCAGAAAGGGGGTTCCCCTTGTGACATCGATACCCTGTGTCCCCAGCAGGGTGGCACAGCACCCCCCTGCTGCTGTGCACCCTTTTTGAGGCTGATGGAGCAGGAGCTGGATGTGCTGCCGGCACGCTGGCGTGTTTTATTTGATTTCCCTTCTCCCGAGCTGGCAATATTTAAATATTAATGCCTGCCTCTAATTGCTGGGTCAGAGGAGCGGGACGGCGCGGGAACGGGTGCAGGGGCGGCTGATTTTGTTGTCTCGGGGAGTGTTTGCCGAGGAAAAATGTTTGTGCACACACACATAATTTTACTCCCTTGGGATTTACTTGGCCTTGGGAGCCGTGCAGGGCGGGGGGAGGCTGAGCTGTGATGCCACATTTTACAGCACCCCCCTCATCCCCGGGCCCTTCTGCACCCGCCGAGGGATTGTTAATGGCAGGGAGAGGGGGGTGTTTTATTTTCTCTCCGGGCAGCGCGGCGTCAGATGCTTGCGCGCTGGCTTCCTGTAATAAAGCGACCGCCGGCGCGCTTGTCACCTGCTCTGTGTTGCGCTGCCAAGCGCAGACATGCCGCTCCTCGCTGCGGGCCCCGGCGTGCTCCCGCCGCCGTGCCCGCCCCGGGCGCTCGCCCGTGCCAGCGCGGCGGTAGC
Source organism: Erithacus rubecula (assembly GCF_903797595.1). Classification (NCBI taxonomy): domain Eukaryota; kingdom Metazoa; phylum Chordata; class Aves; order Passeriformes; family Muscicapidae; genus Erithacus; species Erithacus rubecula. The sequence goes on from NC_136664.1 coordinate 2,224,998, forward strand.
AGGTGTTTGGGCAGGGTGTGCTGCTGCCTGTTGCCACATGCCCGCTGCGGGCGGGGGCCGTTTAACTGTTCCTCACCGCGGCCGTGCCCCCTTTGACTCCCTCCCTGCTTGGCACTTTGGGGTGTCCCCGCTCCCCTGTGAGTTTTGGCGCTGCTGTTGCCCAGCTTTCGGGGTGCCAGCCCAGCTGCAGGCAGGTGGTTCTGATTGTCCCCAGCTGTGCCACGCAGCGGGGAGGGCTGTGCCGAGTGTGCCACGCAAGCTGCTTGGCACTGCTGTTGCCCACTGTGCCATGCAGCTGGTTTGGATGCCAGGCTGCTACCCGCTGTGCCATGCTGTCCCTTTGCACCTTCCCAGTGCTGTTATAGGAATTTTCCCCATTGGGAAATCACTCTGCTCCCCTTGCCACCTCCCCCCGCAGCCGTTGTTCCTTGGCTGTGCAATCTCCTTCCTCCTGCCTGCCTGATCCATCCTGGTTAATCGGTGTTTGCTGGGTCCTGCTCCTGTTAACCCCGGCCGAGGGAATTCTGTACCCTTGAACCTTCCTTGCAAGGGGCTAACACAGGGTCTGCTCCCCACAGGCAGCCTGGAGCGTGGTAGATGTGGGGTTTAGGGATAAATTCCACCCAGATATCCCCCGTGGAGGAGGCAGGCTGGGTTTTCCTCCTTCCCACCCGCATCCTGCCCCGCTCCAGCCCCGGCTCCCGGCGCTGCCTTTGTTTCCGCTGTATAACAAGATGATGGGTTAGGGTCAAGCTGCGGGTTCATAACTTGTTGGAAGACTTTGCCGAACAATAAAGGTGTCTGGCTTTATATCTGCTCGTATTTTATCCGTGCCACGGCCTTTCCCCAGCGCCGGCCGGGATTTACGGCGGGGGATATTTGAACGTGTCGAGGCGAGCCGGGGAAAGCCGAGGCCGACCCCTCCCCACGCCTTTGCATTCAGTGCCTGGGCGCTGAAATATTTACCTTCCAGCTCCTCTGACAGTTCAAGCCGTCTCGTGAAGCAAAGGTTATTGAACTGCGAATGTTATGACATTACATTTTTGTGTCTGCACTTTCTAGATGCGTGATGCAGCCTGAATGATAAGTGATCTCGGGGTTAAGGGTGGGGTGTTTTTTTTTTTTTTTTTTTCCTTTCTGTTCCTTTCCCTCCCTGCTTGTTCTCCTCCCTGAGCTGTCAGCTCTGCTGGCGCTTGATAACGCTCCCTTTTATTGCCCTGCCTTTGCATTCCTGCTGCTGGGCTCCCTGCAGTTGAGGTGGGTGCTGGGAAGGCGGGAGAGGGACATTTCCAGCTCAGAAGCCTGGCTGCCTGGTGTGTGCCTCAGTTTCCCTAACCCTCATGCCACGAGTGGTCACCCATGCCAGCAGCCCCTGTTCATGGTTGGTACTCCCAGTGTAAGGAAATGCTGCATCCTGTATCCTACCAGGACCATAGAATCACAGGGTAGTTTGGGTTGGAAGTGACCTCAAAGCTTCTCTCATTCCAAGCCCCTGCCATGGGCAGGAACACCTTCCACTAGTCCAGGTTGCTCCAAGCCCCATCAAACCTTGGCTTGCCATGCTTTGGTGCAGGAGGTGATGCCCAGTGTCACTGGTGCCAATCTCTGCCCATCTTGCAGCATGAGTGGGATTTTGGGGTGCTGAGCTGGTGCTCTCTGGAACCCTGTCTGTCAGGACTCTGAGCATCTCATCAGCTGTCTCCACTTGAGATGCAGCATCCTAGGTGGCCAAGTGGCCAGGGTGACACGTGGGGAGGGGAACAAGTGACAGCAGGCCTGGGCTGTCCCTTACACACTAGAGGGCAGCAATAAACTGGCTCAGTGGGCTGTGCTCTGTCCCTGGGGGCATTGAGGGGTCTGACCCCCCCAAAATTTGCCCTGGCACAGTGGGTTTGCAGCAGGGACACACTTATTTTTCAGGGGTGCTTAAACAAAACCAGTGCAGCATGAGGGCCCTCCAACTCCTGGGACCCACAGTGTCATTCCATCCCAAGAGCAAATTAATTAAGTCATTCCATAAATTTGGCTGCGTTCACTCTCAGTGAATCACATCTACACCCCCCTTCCCCCCGGCTTTTCCCTGGGCTCCCCCTCCCTGCTCTGCTCCCTGCAGGAGTCAAGATCTGACCCTGCAGTGCCTGGAGATTTCCATGGGCTCAGGGCTGGCCGAGCATCCCGGGTCGGGGCTGCTGCCAGCACTAACAGAATCCAGCTGTGCAGGGGGGGCCACGGGGAAAAGGGGGGAAAAAAAAAGAGGTCAGGGCCCGGGAAATTAAATGTTCATAAATGTAGGCCCGAGCGCTTAAAAAGTAGGGCAGTGCCATTAAATCTCATTAAAGTTTAATACCTATCAGTGCCACTTCAGGCAGCCCTTGGACATTGCTTTAATTTGATGGGTGTTAAGGGAGAATTATCAAATAATTGTGCTGGCTGGGGACTTGCTTTTATCATGTTACATGGAAAGCTCTCCCGGCTTTGTGCCGCACATCAAAACAGCGGCGGGTAGGTATTGTTCTGGGGAGGGGATGGGGGCAGCTGCAGGGGGGTCCCCACTGTCCCCATCACCCTCAGAGGTGGCAGGAGGGATGAGGGACAGCAGATCAGGTTGTTACAGGGATTAGTTGCCCCAGTGATTAGCTTTTTCTGCCCAAATTTAGCCCATCTGCCCCCCAGCAGGGGTTTGCTGCCCCGGGCTGGTGTCCTTGAGGGTGGCATGGGGACAGGGAGCATCGTGCCATTGTCCCCATGGGTTCTGCCATTGTTCCCAGGGGTCCTGTCACCATCCCCCTGAGTCCTGCCATCATCCCTGTGGGCTTTGCTGGTGTTTGCCGCCATCCCCATGGGTCTTGTTGGTGTCCCCAAGGGTCCTACCATCATCCCCATGGGTCCTGCCAGTCCCTCCATCAGTCCTCCTGATGTTCCCATGGGTCTTGTCATTGTCCCCATGGGTCCTGCCAGTCCCTCCATCAGTCCTCCTGATGTTCCCATGGGTCCTGCCAGTCTCTCATCAGTCCTCCTGATGTTCCCATGGGCCCTGTCATTGTCCCCATGGGTCCTGCCAGTCCCTCCATCAGTCCTCCTGGTGCTCCCATGGCTCGTGCTGGTGTCCCCATGTCCCAGCAGGGTTGTGCCACTCTCCTGCACTCATTACCCAGTGTGGGCTGTGGGTACTAATTAATACTAATTTTTGGAGAGGCTGTGGGGTCTGTGAGGAATTCCAGATGGGAGGAGCCGGGCACGGCCGGCTCCGTGCGGAGGCGAGGACATGGACCCATGCATTTTTTATAGGGTGCACCCGGGGTTATTTTTATTTCTTTCTATTTCCTTCCTCCTCCCCTCGCTGTAAAAGTCTCTGTTGATAAAGAATTAGTGCCAGGTCGTTAGTCCTGGTTTTTATGAGATAAACCCGGGCGCAAGGTGCTGTCGTGTAAACGCCGGGGCCAGGGGAGCGCGGGGACGGGGAGAGCAGAGCTGCTGCCATGAATTATTCAGCAGCGCCTGATTTCACATTATTCTCACTGATACTTTTACAACCTGTCAGTAAATAAAAAGATTCTACATTATTTATAGAAATGGACCCGAATTGGGTAGGAGAATTTACTGTTGCTATTATTAGGGGCTGCTCAGCACCACGTTAATGAGGGCAGGGTGATGGCAAGTGCTGCTTTGCGTGGGCATGGTGTCCCCCGTGTCCTTCCAGGTGCCACTTTGCTCCCTGTGGAGCACTGTGTCTCCTCTCTCACTGATGGGGCTCCATGGGTTTGGGCTGTTTGAAGGGGGATATCTCCTTCCTAAAGGATGTCTTCTTCCCTGGGACATCTTCTTCCCAGTGATGCATCCCTGCAGGTGACGCCTGCCCCAGGACATCCATGCTGGGGAGGTCACCTTCCAGGGAATGACATCTTCCCAGGGATGTCTCCTTTCCTGGGGCATCTCCTTCCCCAATATGTCTGCTTCCTGGGAACATCTTCCCCGGGACTGTGTCTTCCTGGAGACATCTTGTCATCTCCTTCCTGAGTATCACATCTTCACAGGGACTTTCTCTTCCTGACACTTTTCCAGAGACACCTCCCTGTGGATGACACCTTCCCAGGGACATCCTTGTGGGGGATGTCTCCTTCCAGGAGATGATATCTTCTCAGAGACATCTTCTTCCCAGGGACAACTCCCTGTGCATGACACTTTCCCAGCAATGTCCCCTTGCTGTGGACATCTCCTTCCAGGGATGTCTTCTTCCTAAGCACATGTCCTTCCCAAAGACATCTGCTTCCTGGGGACACATCTGCCCACATTTTCTCAGGGTTATCCTCTACCTGGGGATGTGTCTTTCCCTGGGACATCATCTTCCCAGGACACCTTACCAGGGACATCCTCGCTGGGGATGTTTCCTTCCAAAGGATGGCATCTTCCCAGGGACATCTCCTTCTTAAAGACATCTTCTTCTTGGGAACATCTTCTTGAGAATGTCTGCTCCCTGGGGACCACATCTTCTTCCTGGTGACCACATCTTCCCAAGAACTTTTTCCCAGGGTTGTCTCCTTCCCAGGTACACACATCTCTGCCAGAAGAGGATGCTTTCCAATCACAATGCAGTTACATTTCTGTCCCCATCCAGTGAATTGCTCCATCCCTCCTGGCTCTGCATCCCACCCTGTTGCAGGAACTCCAACAGGAGGGGCTCCACTTCCAGCCTGTCTCCCCCTTCCCATCATCTGCCTGTCTCCAGAACAGGAGCCATCCCACCCACGCACCCGCAGCCCCCCGGATCCCATCTGGGCTTCCCTCATCCCTGATGTGACAGCTCCAGGGAGGTGGAAAAGCATCACACGGGGTTGGGAAGCCCCGAGGAGGGGGGTGCTGGGCTGCTGGTAAACCAAGGCAAGGCAGCAATGGAAAAACCAGGAGGAAACCCAAGCTGTAATGGTTTGTCTGCGGTGTCCTAAGGTGGCTGCTCCCAGGCTGCTGGTGACAGGTTTATTGGCAGGCAGGCCGGGCTGGAAGGATTGTGGGCTATTTACAGTGCTGGGGCCGTGACTTTGCGAGCAGACAGTTAACATAAATTCACATGATGGATCAGTTATCACTTCATTGAACTGGTGGCGGATCCATTGAAGGCTGTGCAGTAACATACTGTTTCCTGGCTCTGTGCAGCGCTGGGATACATTAAATACACTTTATTTATAGCTTACCATTGCTGCACTGTGGGCAGGAGAATGCAGCTTTTGCAACTATCATCTAATTTTATGATGAGCATTAAAGCAAGGCCTATAATTTGCACCTTTTTATTCATTAGACACTGGTGCAGCCATAAGTCAAGAATGCCCAGGGATTTAGATGCAGATCCAGAAGATAAACTATTGACAAGCCAGATGTATTTTTACATTAGTGTGCCTTTACAATAGTTTATGTTGAGAGTGGAATATAAATTGCATTATTAAATACGAACCACTCTTGTAACTGCTGCTCTTCCTGTGTCTGTGCAGGCAGGGTGGGATTCAGAACCCAGAGCACCAAGGCTTTGCCTAATGGCTCCGGGTTGGGGGGGGGGGGATTGTTATTTTGGCTTATTTTATCCATGGATGTGCTGATGCATCAGAGCAGGGGTCTGTCTCAGCGCTGTCCCTAGGAGGAGGCATCTGAGGGATGAAGAGATGTGGGACATCAGAGCAAAGCCATCCCAACCACGTGCCCCCAGCAGGGACCTCGGCTCGGCCGCTGCCACCCGGCCAGCAGCGAGTTAAATCCTTTTGTTTCTGAGGCAATACAGTTTATATTATGAGCATGAATAAAAGATGGTTGTGCTAGGGGTAGCTGTCAGGATCTTCGCTGCCTATAAAGGCTTCTACTGTAGCTTGACAGTAAAAGACTGTGTTTGGGGACTGATGTGGTTTCTCAAAGGAGCTAAATAAATAAGGGACGCTTATTTTTACACCAGTAAAGGCTGCTGGAAATTTAAAGCCCTGTTTATCTCGCTGAAATCACGGTGTTTATTGTTATCTCGTGGAGGGGGAATTTGCATGTTCACTAATAATTAACCCAACCCAGTGCTTCTCCCTCCTGTACGTGCAGCAGCCCTGCCGTTATCTGGGGGGAGGAAACGTTTGCAAATCAAATGCAAATATTGACCCTGCCTGGGCCGGGTGCTGCGGTGGCTGGGTGCTGCTGGTAGCCATCCCACAGCCATTGTGGGGGCAGGAGGGCAGGATGGAGGGGTTGGAGGCTGCTGTGGGGCATGTGAGGGCTGATGGGAGCCATCCCCATGGCCACCCCGTTCTTATTTCTGCCCTATTCCTACTGACATCCCATTCACACTGATGCCTTTCCATATTTCCTGTCCTCATGGCCACCCTGTTGCCATTTCCATTCCATCCTTATTTCCATCCTATTGCAATGGCCAGCCTGTCCCCATTGTCATCCTCTGTTACCCTATTCCCATGGTCACCATGTTGCCACCTCATCCTTCTTTTCACCTCATACTCGTTGCAGTCCCAAGCCCACCCCATTGCTACCCAGCACTCATTGCTATCCTGTGTCCATTCCTGTCCCCATTGCTACCCCATCCACATTTCCACTCCATCTCCATGGCCACCCCTTCCCCATTGCCACTTCATCCTTATTTCCACCCTTGTCCTATGGTCACCTCATTCCCATGACATCATCCCTACTGCCACCCTATCCTTATTGTCACCTTGTCCCCATTGACACCCCATCTTTATTTTCTTTGCCACCGCATCCCCACGGCCACTTCATTCCTGTGGCCACTTCATCCTTACTTCCACCCCATCCCCATGACCACCCCATCTTTATTTCCACCCCATCCCTGTCCCCACCCCGTGGCCACCCCTTTGTGGTGGGTGCTAACAGGCATCCCGTCCTGCTTGCCAGTCCCCGTGCCACCAGATGCTGCTACTCTGTGTCACACCATCGTGTCTCTAGCGGAGTGTAGCGGGGAGAGCAGTCGGTGCCTTTGTTTCTCCTGCTCTCCGCACAGCTGTCACTTCCAGTGATCAGTAGAAAAATCATCACCCCACCGGATCATACATATGGAACGGTGTCTGTGCGGAATATTTATTGTAACATGTGTTGAGGCCGCGCCGGTCACGAGCCCCGGGCTGGGCTCGTGCTGTGCCAGCCCCACAAGGATGCTCCAATCCTCCCTGCTGCAGAGGTGTGGGTGTCCCCACAACGCTGTCCCCACAGTGGGGAACTCCGGGCTAACTGCTCTTGGTGCAGCATCCTCTGCCTCGACTGGGAAAGTGCTCCCTATCCCAGCCTGTCCCTACCTTGTTCCCAAAGGATGTTTTCAAGCTGGGGGAGCAGCTGAGGTGTGGGGGTGTGCAGAGCTGCAGCTGGTAAAGCTGTAGGGGAAAAGAAGCCCGGGGGCTGCCCCTTGCTGGGGTCACCTGTGGAGTGGCCTTTGGGGTCACCTGTGGGGTGGCCTTTGGGATCTCTGCAGGCAGGAGGCAAAGGCGCGTGGGCGCCTTGGCCCCGTCAGTGTCTCCGGGAGCTCTCTCCCATCTCTGGAGCTGTCAGCTCGGCACCTTTCATGTGTGATGGGTAAACAGCGTGGCGCGCCTGCCGGGGAAGGCTGTTGGATCCCTGCTGGTGCTAAAGCGGCGTCTGGCAGGGACGGGGAACGTGCCGTCGCCTGCGCGAGGCTCGGCGGACGTGCCGCCCCGCTGGGGCTCCGTGCGGCTTTCCTGATGGAGAGCAGAGCCCCAGCCGCCCCCGTGTCAGGGTGAAGCTGTGCTGATGGCATCCCTGCAGGTGTGCCACTCCCACCACCAAAAAACAGTTCCCCCATCCCCATCCCGTGCGCTGGTGGCTGATGGGGATGCAGAGCCCCCCCCCGTGCCCCCTCTCCGTGCGTTTTCCCTCTCCGGGGTGGACAGATGCCGCGCGGGCAGGATGGGGTCACCGGGTCCCCCCAGCACATGGCTCGGGGAAGGTGTTGCCAGCGCCTTTTGGCACCCGCTGCCACACGAGCGCGCTCCTCTGACAGCTTTATCAAGCCTCCAGACTTCCCAATTCCATTGTTCCTGACATCTGTTTCGGTAAGTGATTAATTGCAATTAGTGAACGGTTTGAAAGCCTGTGGAAGAATATTCAGCAGAAAACTCGTCAAGATTAATGAGTGGTGGCAGTTGTCAGAAGGGCTGCTGCCTCGCCGGGATGCGGCGGCGGCAGGGAGGTGCGGGCGGCTGGGCGAGTGGGGTGCCCCCCTCCCCTTGCCCGTGTCCCCTCCCCACCAGCGTGTCCCCCCCTCCCCGAGAATAACACGGGCTGATTTTTCATCCGAACGCATGAATTATCCACTAATGCGCTATTAATAAAGCGCTGTGGAGTTTCACCGAGATTAGGTCCTAAATCATGCAGAATGAATTTTAATCAGTCCCAAAGACACCGGTGCTAGCCACTCCCGGGGACCTGCGGGAAACCAGCCTGGCTCCGGCCGCGCCTGCACCTTTGCCCCCGTGCCAAGCTGTTCTACGTGCGGGTGGTGACAGAGCCAGGCACCTTTGTGCGCTGCTGCCATGGCACAGGGGTTGCTGGGTATCAGCTCTGTGGGCACAGCCCGCTCTCCAAATCCTTGCCAGCGGGCACAGGGGGATGGCAGCCTGTGAAGTGGCACCTGACCGTGGTGCCCAGGGTGCTAGGAGGGAGCAGGGATCCTCTCTGCTGCTGTGCCAGATTCCCAAAGACCCCGCGTTTTGGGGGGTGTCACTCCTGCGGTGAGATTCCCAGGTCTCTGCAATGTTCCTTTCCGCCCCCAGCTCTGTGCCGAGGTGCCGGGGGGTTTGTGGGGCTGCCGAGCTCAGGGGGTGACACACCCACAGCCCCGGGGGGAAGGGAGGGTGCGACATCTGCTCCTGCAAATTGTTTGCCTTGCCGAGGTCAGGGCGGCTCGACAGCCCCAGGTCCTGCGAGCAGATGGCTCCGGCATGTTCCCGGCCGCGCTCCGCTGTGCCGCACCCATGAAATTCCCCATTAACTGGCTGTGACCGGAGGGCGGAGGGGGAGGAAGCATCCCTCGCTCCTCTGCGCTCAGCTTGGGAACACACGCAGCCTGTGTGTGTCCCTAAGGGCAGCAGGGACTTGTCCCCTCGGCCAGGGAGGGGGATGGCCCCCATGCTTTGCACGACCTCATCGCCCAGGTGCTGGTGGGGAGGGAGTCCCCATCCCCATCCCCCCTGCCACCCTGTCCCCGTCCCATCTCTTTGATTTATTGCTCTTTTGGCGGAGGGCAGGGGTGGCGGGGGTCGCCAGGGGCTGGCAGGGGTCGGGAGGTCCCGCCGTCGGCCGCCTTTTGTTGGTGTCGGCACAATGACCCGGCGCAGGCTGTTTGGGTAATTACCGTGCCGGGCAGGATGGGGAGGTCAGGGCCGATGGAGCCGCCGTGACCCGCTGCCGTCCGGGCCCTGTGTGGCAGCGGCTTGTCCTTCCCCTGTCACCATCTGCTCGGAGGCGGCCGCTCGGAGCGGCGGGGCTGCGGCGCTCAGACGGACGGACAGATGGTGGTGGGTTTGAAGAGGTAGAGTGTGTACTTTGTTCTGGAGAGCTTGGAGGGGAGAAAAAAAAAAAAAAAAAAACATTAGAAGGAGAAATAGACAGGGAGAGAAGAAGGAGGGGACATCCTCCCGTGTCCTCACCGCCTGCCACCGTGCCACCCGTTGTAGTGGAGATTGTCACCGTGCCATGGATGAGGCTGTGAGTGCTGGCACAGCGGCGTGCTGCAGTTGGAATGGCAGGGAGTTGGGATGGGTGGTCGCTGCCCCTCTGAGTGTCCCCTGTGGGGGTCCCCGTGGTGTTGCCAAGGATGCCCTTACCCTGCTGCATCTCTCCAGGGCCTGACCCCAGCGTGCTGCCCCCCAGCACTGCACGTCCCCGCCTGCCAGCGGTGCCAGCCAGGCCGGGGCTGATGCAAGCGGCATTCCCAGGCAAGCCCGGCCGCTTCCCAACCGGCTGGGGCAGCCGGACCGGGGGGAGGCGGCGGGCGTGGGGTCCCTGCAGCGGTGCTGCGGACGCCGGGCACAGGCAGGGCGACACGGCGTCTCCCCGGGGCGCTCCTGACCCGCCGGACCCGCTCGGGCAGCGCTGGCGTGGGTCGGCGGCTTTGGCTCCGGCGCAGGAGGTGGGGCTGGCCGCCCCTGCCGCCTCGCCGCCGCCTGCTGCAGCGGCGCCGGGGCTCCGTGTCCCGGCATCGCCCCAGCGCAGCGGGCCGCGCTCGACGCCCATGCAACGGTGCGGCGGCGCTGCCTGCCCCGTGCCCGCGGGCAGGGCGGGGGCGCTGGCACCGCGTCCTGGCACCCGGGTGGCTTTGCTGGAGTGCGCCGGTGTTGTGCCATACAGCGGGGGGGAGTTTGGTGCGAGCACGTGGGGCTTGAGGCCGCGGTGCACGTGGTCTGGAGTGGGGATGTGAGTGGGCTCCATGAGGAGGGATTCCCGTGGATCTGCCATTCCCTCCTCCCGAGAGGCTGCGGGTTTGGGACCCTGCCCGCTGCCTGCCTCCGTTGCAATTCTGGCTTTGCTGCCTTTTAATTACGGCCCGCGCCAGGCCTGGCCCTGCGTTCCACTTCATTACGCGATTGCCATCGGGGCAGCTCCTCCCTCCCGGCTGACTCCGCTGGATAATTAGGTGTGTTTTCTCCCGCGTGCAGACAGACACTTAATACAGCTTTAATCACCTGCTCCAGCGGCTCCCACCCACCGCCCTGTGCCCGCTGCTGCCGCTGCTGCTGCTGCCCACAGCCTTCCCAGCTGGGTAATGACAGGCTGTGGAACGCCCGCTAATAACCCGCAGTGCAATTGCCCGGTGCAGGTGCCTGGTGCAAACAAACACCCCCTGCAGGTGCCCAGTGAACGTGCCCACTGCAACAGCTCTGTGCCAACACCTCGCAAATATCCCTAGTGCAAATCATGGAGTTGTGGAATGCTTTGGGTTGGAAGAAACCTAAAGATCTCTTAGTTTCAACTCCCTGTCCTGGGTAGGGACACCTTATGCTAGAACATGTTGCTCCAAGCCCTGTTCGACCTAGCCTTGATCACTTCCAGGGATGAAGAATGCCCAGTGCCAAAGCCCAGTGCCCATCCCTGATGCAAATGCTCCATGCAAACACCTTGTGCAAATGATCAGTGCGAACACCCTGTGGGCATCCCCAGTGCAAGTGCCCCATTCCAATGCCCAATGCCCATCCCTGGTGCCAATGCCTGGTGCAAACACCACCCTGGTGGGGATCTGGCATGTCCTGGTGCTGGCAGGCGGCGCTGCCCGGCTTCTCTGGAGCAGGCGGCCGCCGGCTCCTCGCAGGTGTACGCACAGACTCGGCGGCGCCCGAGCTTCTGTGCGGCGGGCGCGTGCCAGCACACTGCTGTGCCTTGCGAAGGTAGCAGCCATCTGCACTGTGATAAAAAGCCCTGAGGATGATAAATAGACAAGTAGCACTTTTATTGGATTGCCGTTCCGAAGCAGCCACTTTGGGTTTGGCACGGCGCTAACGACAGACTCGCCGCACGCTGTGCCCAGCCGCCCCGGCCGGGGGAAAGGCGCTGCCCGCCGGCGATGCCAGCGCCCGCCTGGGCACCCCTGCTCAACCCACAGCGCTCCCCTGCCTCTTCCCCCCTTGGTGACATGGATCTGGGTGACCTGGGATGTGTTGGATGGAAGGGCAGCGTGGCTGGCTCTGCTGTAGGAGTGGGGGTGTCCAGCTGGCACGGCTTGGCGCAGCGTGGCACGGTGTCCCAGCTGCTGCGCTGGCCTCGGCATCACCTGCACAAAGCAGCTTGTTTGTCAATAATGGAGCAGGGAAAATTGCACCCGAAATGCCTCTCGGCTCTGCTTTGTGCTGCTTTAATGCGTCCACCCCGGAGGTGCTGGCTCGGCGGTGGCACAAAGGCTGCTGGAAGGGAGGGGAGGAAGGGATGGGGAGCTCAGAGAGGTCCCAGGGGGGATTTACCCCCTACTGGCCCATACAGACCCCCCAGATGCCAGGGTGAGGGGGCAAAGACAGGCTCTGACCCATGTGGTTGGCACCATCATGCCCCCACAGCTTGGTTATGCCTGATGCCAGGGATGTCAGCCCAGTGAGACTGATCTCAGAAGGATGTGAGTCCTGGGGACAGTTTTGGGGGGTGGCCAGCATTTTTTGTCCAAAATTCCTGCTGCTGGGAGCAGAGAGTGGGGTCCTACCAAACATCCCTATCTCACTATGCTGGGACATTGCTCTAGCCTCAGAGATGTGATTTCCAATTAATTCCATGTGAGTCAAGGCTGCAATCATTATGTTACCCTGTGCATCCCTCTGGAGTCCTAACATGGAGGTGATACTGGATTTTGGGGTGGCGTAGGAAAAACAGTGACCCCCCCTGGTCCCTGGTTTGGCTTGGGGGGGGGGGGGGTTGTGAGTATCCTTGTCCATCTGTGTCCCCCTGTGGTGGCAGCTTCTGCAGTGGGATGGGGCATCTGGGGACACCATTTCAGGGATGGGACAGGACAGACTGGGGACTCCAGGGATGCTTGGGGACACTGTCAGGGCACAATCCCTACGTTACAGGGATGACAAGGGGAGGCTGGGCTGGCAGCACAGGGACTTGGGGGGTGCTGGGGGGGGTGTCTGTCCCCACACCCTGCCAGCCCCCCACCTGCGGCTCAGGGGCTGCACGCAGCTGCCTGCCCGGGCGTGCATCCCAGGAATTTGGGAGCGCGGGGGGGCCCGGCTGCCTCCGTGCCCTCTGACCCCCCGGATGATACAAGCCCTCTTCTGTTTCTCCTCAGCCCGCCGGCGGGGTCAGCCTGACGGCTGGCGCTGGCTGCCTCGCCGCGATAAAGCAGCTCGTCTGTCACGACACAATAGATCCATCAGGCGTGCCAGGGGACACGGCCCCGGGGCAGGGGCGGTGCTGGGGTGCCCCTCCAGCTCCCCCAGCTGTGCTGGGGCTCCCCAGGGCAAGGGGACAGGGACAGGGACAGCAGCCAGGTGTCCCGGCTGATACCCCTGCCAGCCCCTGCTCTGCCGCGGAAAGATACAGCCCCGTGTCCTGGCTGCCTGCCATGCCCGGTGCCCTCACTCCTCACCATCCAAAAATACCTCGGGAGGCCCCAGCACGGGGTGCCCCTCATGCAGGGGACGTTCCCGAGGGGTTTGCTCACCTTCACCCATCCCAGTCCCACTTTCCTCCTGACTTCATCCAATTTTTGCATCGGATCCTCAGTAATTTCTGGCAACTCAATATCCAGGATGCTGATGGGCGCAGGCTGAGTGCTGCATCCCCCTGCTGGCATGGGTGCAGGACCCCCCCAGGACCCCCAGCCCCAAGTGGGAGGTTTTTGAGAACTCCAGAGTGTCTCCAATTAGGAGCAGCGGTGCCGTGGCGCGCTGGCGAGGCGCTGGGGCTGTCACTGTGCCGCCTTAATTAGCAGCGCCAGGGCAGGGGTCAGCGCAGCTCGGCGCTCTTGACAAGGCTGCTATCAAGTGCAAGGAGGGAGGAGGAGGGAAGGGAGGGAAAAGCAAAGCTCCCCAACTCCAGGACCAGCCTGGGAAGCGGGGAGGGGGAGGATGAGCGCGCCGGAGCCGCGCAGGCAGAGTTAAAAGGCAATAAAATGGTCGCTGTCACCCGCCGGCAGCTCAACAACGGGGCTGTGCTTCCCACTGCCGGGGTGTGGGACCGATCCTGGGCCCCCCCAGCAGCCTGAGAACCAGCCTGGGGAGGGGGGCACGGGACCCCCACCATGCTGGAGATGAAGAGCTGGTCGTCTTTGCTGCAGAGCCTCAGTAAGTGATGGGGGTGGTGAGGCTGGGGGCTGTGGGGACACCCCTCCTTTGGGGACACCCTCTGCTGTGGCAACACCCCCTCCCCGGTCCCCCTGTGCAAGGGGAGGTGTGGGTGGGGGTCCCACACCCCCAGCCCCGTGTGCCGCCCCGTCCCCTCTCTGGCGTCCCCGGCCGCGGGGTCAGCGCCCGGCCGCGGCCAGGCTTAACCTCTGCCCTCACCCTCCCGACCTCCAGCCCTGTTAAAAAGGGTTTAAATGCAAAGTTATTTGATAGCTAATCCCAGCTATCCTGGGGGCAGCCCCGGGCTTGGGAGCTGGGAATGGCCCCGAGCCGGGACCCTCGGGCGGCAGCGCCGGCACAGCCGGGGTTGTGCCGGGGCTGGAGGTCAGGCAAACGCGCCGATTAGAGCCCGGCGGGTGAAAAGAGCTTAAACAAATCCCAAATCCCTCAGATGCCAGATGAGGCTGGTTGAAATTTGCTTGGGAGGAGTGAGTGGGGAGGGGGAGAGATGCTGAAACTGGTGGGAGCTCTGGGGAGGCTGGAGCTGTGCGTGCTGGGAGGGTTTGGGACTGGGCAGGGGGCTCGGCTGGTGGTGTGGGGGACAGGGCAGTGTTGGGGGGCCCTGTGTGCCTTCCTGCCCTACATCCCTTTGCTGCTGGGCCAGGAGGGACCAGCATCAGGGAGTGCTCTGTTTCACCATCATCTCCCCATCTTTGCACATCTCTCCTCCAAAATGCCATTTGTGGGGTGCCAAGGGGGACACAGGTGGGTGGCCTCACTGCTGAGCAGTCACCCAGCCAAACTGCATGCTTGGGAGCAAAAAATCATGATTTTTCCCCTTCCAGGCATCATTACATGGAGGTGCTCACTCATCCCTGGGGCTGTGCCACTGAGGTCATGAGTCCCTGGCCTGCTGTGTCCCTTTGCTTTCCCCAGGGAAAAATGTGGCCTGGAGGTGCCAGGCTGCAGCCTCACACCAGCAGGATAGGGACCAAAATGTTCTCAGGTAGCCAGATCCTGCCATCCTGTTGTGATGCCATTAGGGAAACTGAGGCAGGCACAGCTGGGAGGTGCTGGTGTGGTGGGACCTGTGGGGTGGGGGCTGTGGGTGGGAGGCAGCCAAAGGACGAGGAGTAGGGGGACAATCCTGGTGGCAGCTGTCCAGCCTGGGGCTGGGGTGGCCGGACAGGCTCTGTCCCCTCAGTCCTTACCTGTCACCCGTGGCAATGAGTCCCCAAAGAACCTTCAGGGCCAGCTGAACCCCAGCCCAGGGACAGAGGTCACAGATGCTGTGAGAAGCCAAGCAGACCCCCAGGCCTCCCTTAATTGGGGAGGATGGATGGGCTGCAGGAAAGGCTGGAGTTCTCTGTGCTCCCTGCCCAGTGGTTATGGGATGCCCTGTGCTCTTCCCATGCCAGCTTCTCCACTGTCACCTTGCCCATTCCACTGTGGTGCCCCCTCCTTCACACCCCCTTGTGAGCCCTGGGGACAGCCCCACATCAGGCAGCTCTGTGCAGGGACCATGGGCCTCGCCAGCTCTGCCACATCCCACATCCCACATCCCTGCCCACCAAGGGTTAACCCTGCAGAGGCAGGATGCCTGCAAGCCCTCGTGCCAGTTCAGAAATGAATGTTGCCTTTAATATACCATCCTTCAATCCTTATCTCTCCTAATTTATTGGACATAACTGGTTGCGCTGATGGATTCGTGGCTTAGACCTTGGCTTCTAAATTTCAGCATTAATAATCTGCCCCTTCATTCTGCTCTCCAGATGTCTTTCATTTATCTGCTTATTCAGTAGGGGTGCAACCTCGCGTCCTCCGTGCCAGCGCTAATGTGGCCCGGTGACAATAAATTTGGACTTGTAATAACATGGCCAGATGAATGAATTGACCTCTTGGTGACTGTCACTCCCAGCCTCCCCCCTCGTTAGGGACTGCTGGGGACGAGGGGGGCCCCAACAATGGATGCTGGTGTCAAAACCCTCCTTGCTTTTTTTGGGAAAATTTGTGGGGAGGAAGATGAGGGGAACTGCTGAATCTTTAATCAGCTTTGGAGCAGGGTTAGAGCAGCCATCCTGAGGGAAATCCTAAAAGCAGGGAGCCCCAGTAGGGCCCCCCAGGGGCTGTGACCCCTCGCCCAGGTGGGGCTGTGTCAGTGCTGCCGGGCTGAACCTGAGCCGGGCAGGTTGCACACCTGAGAGCGTGCGGAGGAATGTGTTTGCTTAATTAATTGGCGGCGGGAGCGCGCCGGGGGTGTAAATCTAACGTGGGCCTTGGCAGCCTGCAGTGCCGCGCACGCAAGACTAGACTTTAAATAAGGGTGCAATTATTGTTTGAATAATTGACGAACAACGGGCGCGCATCGGCGCTCAGCCTAATGGGCTTTGATCGCTCGCCAGGGCCGCCCGGCGCGCCGGCATCCCGCCCCTGAAGGATGTCAGGGGTCCATGGGTGGGAATTTGGGGTGCTGCTCCCCTCTGGGTGGGTTTTGTGGGGCACATGTGGAAAGTGGGGTGTTGTTCCCCCACCCCACCCCGGCCGACAGCGCGGCGCCGCGGGGTCGGCCGGGGAGGAGGAAGAGGACCCTGCACGTAGCAATTGATTTAAATCATTTTAGAGAGGACCTATGGAAAATAAAAAGCCTTTAATCACATTTGTATCCATTTCCAGCCTCGGTAAATCAATTTGGATTGAGCTGGGTGCCACGGTTACAGCTGATTAGCGCGCGGCGGATGGGGTCAAATTAATGCTAGCTGGGTTTGCTTAATGGGGTCACCGTTGTGAGCATCCCTCCTCCGGGGCGCTGCAGTGGGGAGGAACATTTCGGTCCTGTCCATGCCACAGAGAGTTTTTCCAGCAAGGAAGTGCCAGGATGTGAGCTCCATGCTGCTCCATGCCTCAGTTTCCCCCTGCACATCAGCATTAACCATGGCAGAGGAGCCAGAGAGCAGCGCTGGGGGATATTTAGGGGGATATTTGGGTTGTTCCATCTTCCTTCTCTGATCCCACCGTGCATCACCCACGTGTCAGAGCCACTCACGTGTCCTCCCTGCTGCCCCATGGAGGAGCCATAAACAGGTCCCTGCGCCCTGGTGCCGGTTAATTTGTTTTCAATAGGTTCCAATCAATTAAGCGTGGTCCAGGCGAAGGGAAAAGTGCCCTGGTAATTGGTGAAAATAAATCACTCGGCGCAGAGCCGCGGTGGTGCCTGGGAGCCTGGGCTGCAGGGAGGATGGGGACACTGGGGATGGAACCCGCTTTGCCTGGCTGGGGTTCCTGTTGGGGCTGGAGTGTGATCCGCTGGGAATGGCGTGCTTGGGAGCTCCCAGCTCGCTTCCCTTCGCCTCTCCCTGCCTGCCCTGCCCGCTCCTTGCACGCGATGCCTGCCTGCACCCCGGGGCCAGGGTGATGCCTCCCTGCCCGTCCCCACGGTGGGGAGCATCCCCCCATCCCTTCACCCGCCTCCCCCAGCCCTGCCCCAACCGGGGCTGTAATTACCGCACGCTGTGCTTTGATTGCTCCATTCCAATTAATTAAACCCGGCGGTGACCCAAATTATGATCCCTTGTCTTGTCAAGCACCGTATTTTTAACCTTAACTGGCTGGGCTGTGTTTAGATTTCCAATCCGGGCAGAAATGTCACCCGGGGAGAGTGACTGGCGTTGAACCCAGCCTTCCCGTGACGAACCCCGTAATTAGAAACCCTCGTGTCCCCGAGACGGGTCTTTAAAGCTGTCAGAAGCCAAGATCCAGCCATTTGATACAAGACTATCATTAGCTGCGCCCAACCTATTAGCTGCAGGTAAATAACAGGCTGTACCGGAGCCGGGGAACAGGCGGGTTGGGGAATTGGATGGTTCTTAATTAGGAGAAGCGGTGCGAGGGATGCTTTCCCCTCTAATTGCCTTCGTTAGCAGCCTGGGTATGTGTCCCTGTGCCTGGATCCTCTTTCCTGGCACGGTGATGCTCCTGAGCCCCATTTCCCATCGTGGTGCCCATCCCACCTGCTGGGCTGGCCATGGGATGGGCACCGTGGTGGGAAGGCAGGGGCGTGAAGCCATTTCCCAGGGTTGGATAGGGATTGATGGTCTCTGGTCCAAGTGGAGGATAAATCTGGGCTTGCCGCCGCTTTCCGAGGGCTTGTCTGGGTGACATATTCGGTTGGTTTGAATGTCTGGATGGAAAATCAATCACCAGGGCTGTTTCCGTCCCCCCTTTCGCGCTACGTTTTAATTTGCCAGGCTGCAGGGTCCCTACTCCGAGGATCCATCTATATTTGTGTCAAGTGCCGGCGTCTTTGTCTCCCTGGTGCAGAACTGTCTTTCCCAGCTTGGCACACTCTGCCCTGGGATGCACGTGGGCACTGCGAGGGGTCTCCAACCCTCCTGGGCTTTTACCTGATGTGGAGCTGCCCTCCTTTACCACATAAAAGGGGCACAGAGTGTGGGGAAACTGAGTCATGCAGTCTGCTCCATGCTCTGCTTTTCCCACTGGGTGAATGAGGATCCCATCCTGCTCTGCCCCCCCTCTGGACCCCCCATATCCACCATATGTGGGGGTCAGGAGACACCCAGCAGCAGTGCCGCCCGCCTGGCCCTCGCCGGCCTGCCCCCGCCTGATCCCTCTCCTGCAGACGCTCTCCCTGACACTGGCTGACAAGAGCCATTTCCAAGATGGATTGATTCAATTTAGCACCGATTTTTTGCCGGGGCCGGTGACGTACGGCTCCCCAGCCGGCGCTGGGCAGCACGTGACTCCCCAGCGCCCGCCGTCATTAGAGCAGCTCAGCACCGGCTGCTGCAGCCTGATCAGCCCTGGCTGGCACAGGAAGGGGCTTCATCCTGCCCTGCCCCTGGCATTCCCACCAGGATCCAGCCCTGGGAATGGTGGGGTGGTGATAGTGGGGGCTGGTACCTAGGGTGGTACCCAGGGATGCTGGTGGTGGTACCCAGGGATGCTGGTGGTGCTAGTCAGAGACTGCCAGCAGCACCCAGGGATGCTGGCAGTGGCACCCAGTGGTGCTGGCAGTGGTACCCAAGGATGCTGGCAGTGGCACCCAGGGATGCTGGCAGTGGTACCCAAGGATGCTGGCAGTGGTACCCAAGGATGCTGGCAGTGGCACCCAGTGGTGCTGGCAGCACTACCCAGAGATGCTTGCAATAATACTCAAGGGTGCTGGCAGCACTACCCAGGGATGTTGATGCTGATACCCAGGGATGCTGGCAGTGATATTCAGAGATGCTGGTGGTGGTACCCAGGGATGCTGGTGGTGATACCCAGCTGCTGGTGAGGCTGCGTGGGGGTGATTTTGTTTGTTCCCTCGTTTTCTGGGTTTTTCTCCAGGCTTGATGAGTATGTCTGGTTCTTTCTCGCTGTCTGTCTTCTCCTCTCTCCTTCCTTTGGAGGCAAATGGCTGACTGATTGCTTTTCATCTCCCGCTCTGAGGAGCTGTAAGAGCTACTTTATACAAACATCAATTACAGGCACGTAATAAATTAAGGCTCCCTTACACCGAACCCATTAGAGTCCACTCTCATATCAAAGCGCTCCCATCACACACGGATTGGGGTGGAGTGGGGGGGAGGAGGGAGAGGGAGGAAAATGTCTTATTAGCTGGCAGATTGTTAGCAGAACACTGATTTAATTGTGTCCCCGCGCCCGAGCGCGGGAGGAGGACGGGGGGTGCAGAGGAGGGGCACCCGGGGCCTGCCAAAAAAGAAATGCCCAGGGATTGTTCCCTTCCCTGAGGTGCTGGGGGGCCACCTCCCTCCCAGGCTTGTCCCCGTGCCAGCGCCGGCTGCCAGCGATTCTCCTGGTAACGGCCGAGGGGGCCATGTTTCAGAGGTACCCCCAACCCTGGCAGGCACCGTGCCAAGGAGCAGAGCCCAGGGGTGGGTGCCCCCCTCCTCCTACCCCCACCACCTTTGGGGTGCCACCTCCAGCGCCTTGGCCTGACTGGGTGATGCTGAGAGCTGCTGGGGCAGAGGGAGTGTGGCAGCTGCCCGGTATCACTGTGTGATACCAGGACCTTTGTGGCCAGTCTTGCCATGGCACAGTGGGCATCAGGGCTGGGAACCCCGGGCTGGGAACTCACCCAAATGCCTCCCTGCAGTTTGGATGGTTCATTGGGGTGTGGAGGTGGAAAACCAGTGGAGATGGGGGGCAGGCAGGAGGCAGGGAGCAAACCTCCCTGTAGGACAAAGGCGGCTGCATCCGCCAGCAGCTCCCGCTGCCTCTGCCTGCGAATAAATAGCCTCCAGGCTGTCAGTCTGGCACTACCCCGGGGCTGGAGGCTCTTGGAGAGGAATGGAGCCCGGGAACAGCAGGCATGGCTGGAGCGCTGCCCGCCGGGGCTGTGCAGGCGCTGGCACGCCGGCTCTGCCCGGCCGGGGCTGCTCCCAGCCTGGCCTGGTGGCCCGTGGCCTCGGGGTGGGCTCCCCGTGGGGGTGTGGGGTGCTCAGGTGTGCGTGGTGTGGCGTTTGTCCATGGATTGTGACATGTGGCATGTCACCGAAGTTGCCTGTCCTCCTGCAGAGGTGTGATGCACCGTGATGCAAAGGTCGTGCACTCGTGTGTGAGTGCACACACAGGAATTGGTGTTCCTCTGCTGTGCACACGTGTTTGTGCTCACACATCCCTCTCAGCTGAGGTTGTGCACGGTGCACACACGTGTGCCCACACACTGATGCACACCAGGCTCCTGTCTGCGTGCTCCATCCCAGCTGTGCCTCCTCCTTCCTGCACACCCCAGGGTGCGGGCTGGGGGTCCTGCTGGCCCCCCTCCCTTCCAGGGCAGGTTTTATCTCCCGGCCTGCTCCCTGCCTGCCGTTCCCTCGCTGCCCTCTGAGCCTGACATTTACATATTAATATTTTCCAGGGAGGCAATGTGTTGCGGTGCAAGTGTCTGCATTGTGGTTGCACATAATGTAAAGTGAGATAAAGCGCCCGGCTCCGCTATGAATAACTGCAAATGAAAACCCATGTGGCCATAAAAGCCTTCACATTTGCCCTGTCAGCATGTGGTACATCGGCTAAACAACTGATTTAGCTTTTCTCTTTTTTTTCCAAGGTTTATCACCACTTACAGAGGACATGCTCTTTGTGTACTGCCTGTCGCTTTCTGCTCAGCTTCCTTGTCACTTCCCCTCGGCGTCCTCCCAGCCGGGCCCCGAAACGATGCTCTGCTCCTCTAAACCGCCCTGACAGCCCCTATTAGCTTCTGGCCGAGTACAGCTTGGCGCTGCTGCGGCTATTTATCTCGCCGGCACAGAGGGCTGTTATCTATCACCCTCGCTCCGTACGGCCCCGCTCCCTCGCTTCTGCTGATGGCAGGGATTTGGGATGGGGTCCTGGTGGGGCCTGGGGGGAGCAGGGGGACCTGGGAGGGCTCATCCCTCCTCCCAAAGGGGCTGGATCCAGCCAGCAGGCTTTGCATTTTTGGCCGTGCTGCTGCAGGATGCTCTGACCCCTCTCTGTGCCCAAACCGCTCGGGATAACCTGGAGAATGATTGCTGCTCCTACACGGCGTGGCTGGTGTCATCCCCACGGCGGTGGCCCCGGGCAGGGGTGATGTCCCTGCGGGACCGCTGGTTCCTGAAGGCGCCGGCTTGGGCGCCAGACCTGAAATACCGGGTGGGGAGGGAGCAGGCGGGGCGGTGACGCCGGGGAGCGGGACGAGCAGCTCCGTGCGGTGCCTGGGGCAAGGGGGGGAGAACGGGGGTCCCCGCTCGGTGCCCGCCGAGCTGCCTGGCCCTCGGCCAAGGGCGCTGGCACCCAGCCGGCCTCCGGCACTGCCGGTAACCAGAGCTGCCTTCTCTCGCTGTTATTTCAGCAGGTGGGGGCAGATCGGTTTACAAGGCCAGGGAGATGCTTATCAGTCCCCTCCCGCCACTTTGTCCCCACGCCACCTCCGCCACGTCCCCGTTAGCAGGGCTGGACATCACCGGTGGTGACAACTGCCATCACCAATGGTCACCTCTCCTGGGCACGCTGCTCTTTGGGGTGCTGGCAGAGGGACCATGGTGTCACCAGCACGGTGGGCTTTGCTGTGGCTGCCCCGTGCCACCATCTCAGCTCGTCCCCTTGAGTCACACCAGCAGCTGGGATGTCATGGCAGGCGCCAGAGAGGTGTTGTCCTGCAGGGCCAGCCTGGGCTGGCGCAAGCTCTGCGTCACCCCACGCCCTGCCCGGGGTGCCAGCGTCCCTGGGCGCCTGGCAGGGGCTGGGGGGGCCCTGTCCCCCATGGCAGGCTTGCATCAGAGCATGCAGGGGGTGTTGCACAAGTGTTTTCTGTCTCAACCTGCCCCTGGCCAGTGCTTGGGGAGGGCTGTGGAGGGCCGTGGGTGGGAAGCAGGGGGCCGGGGGGGTTGTTTACAGCCACGGAGCTTGTTTCCTTCCACCTGCCTCGGGGGAAGCAGTTAGCGATTTGTTAGTCAAACCAGATGAGCCTTCCTGGAGTGGCTTCCTGCCAGGCTCAGCGCAGCCTGGCTGCCCTGCTGGTGGGGTCCCCGTGTCCCCCAGCCCTGCTGTGCCCTCCACTGCAGCCAGAGCCACATGGAGGAGGCATGGGTGGGATGTGGTGAGGCTCAGCAGCCTCCACCATGGTCAGTTGGCGTGGGCACCCCTGGAACAGCCCGAGTGGGAGCATGCTTGGAAAACCAGGGCGGTGCTTGCTTCGGTGCCTCTCCCCTGATACCTCCAGGGAGGTTGTGGTGGGCATGGCAGGGGTGGTGAGGTGGAGGGGTGCTCTCCAGGGAGATGTTTGGGTGATGGTTGGGTGCTGTGTGATGCGCTGAGCACCACCATGACAAGGCCCATACGTGTCAAAGCCCAAACACTGACCTCTGTGCATTGAGTGTCACAGCCTGTGCATCATCCATGTGCTGTGCATCGTGTCCATGTGCCACCCCACTATGGGCACGGTGTGCTGAACCCCACACACGACCATGCCCTGCGTGTCAAGCATCATACACCAAAAATGATGCATCAAACCTGTGCTGTGCATGACCCCCGTGCACCAAATGCCAAACCCCACCTGGATGATGTGCCAGGCCTCTGAAACCAAACACTCTGTGCATCAGGAGCCCCACGGTCAGGCGCTGTGCCCTGAGCCCCCTGTGCATCTCACACCCATCCAGCGCCGCTGCCCCGACCCCAGGGGAGCGGGGCCCACGCAGGAAGCTGGAAGTGCCAGCCCGCGCCCCCTCGCTCACCGAGTGGCGCCGGGTGATAAATAAGGAAGTTAACACCCAACCCGGGCTGCTAATTAGCTTTTAACCTGTACTAGCAGTTAACTACAAAAGGCAGTCATTTGTTCCGGGGAGCTGGTAGCGTAGAAAGAACGAAACATGGCCAATTTTGTTCAGGATGAATTAAGACTTGCAAATGTAAAATGAGTTCATCTATTTAATTAAGTAGCGGCAATATGGATGTTAAATTAAGTTAATGGCAGGCATGCCAAAACAAGGTTATACAAATCTTGTCCTGGCGGGGTGGGTTCCGGATCCGGCCCTTGGATGTGGGGTGCTGGGGTGGGCTGGTGGCCCTGGGGACACCCCAGTGGCCTGCTCAGGGATAGAGGGAGAAGGAGATGGAGGTGGAGGGAAGAGAAAACAAGGCAGGAGGAAAGGCAAAGCGCGTCTCACCCAGCGCCGCAATCTTATCAGGGCTGAACTTTACTCTCCCGCTAAAGATATAGGATACTTTAGGGACATCGGAAAGAAATAATAACCCTCTGATTTGTAGCTCTTGGGCTCTGGCAACCGAGGGGGAAGGAAGACTGTCTTCTGCCATTACCATTTTTTGTATGAACTATTCCCCAAAGAAATCAAACCCTTGTACAAGCCCTCCCGTGCGGCAGCCCCTGCTCCGGCGCTGACCCGAGCCGTACGGATTATCACCGCGCATCGCAGCCGGAGACAGGAACATTCATTAAAATTTGAAACACAAATGGAAAATTGCTACTTGAAGCCTCCTTGCCGGAGAGCCAGCCGCTTGATCAGAGACCTCATTAATGTATCTAATGTGTAAGGAACAATTAGACTTTTCAAAGACATCCTTTTCCCAGCCAGGGGAAAAAAAAAAAAAAAACATAACACCAGAAGCATCTTGAACCCTCCCCAGTCCAAAGCAACCCCAAACCTGCCCCGAGGGATCAGGGTGCAGGACCCCAGAGGGAGCCTGCGAGCCGCGAGAGTCTCGGCTCCATCCCAGCACCCGAAATGCCCGTTTCTCCTTAAGTCAGATGGGGAGCAAAGTGGGCTGATTAAAAAGCTGATTTCTTTTCCCAGCGACCGGCGGGGTTTTGCCATCCTCCCGTAATTAGCCGGTTACACGGCCGTATGTTTTATTTATGAGCCGAGGGCGGAGGGAAGGGGAAGCAGAGGAACGACCGTGCCCTATATATCTGCAAATAAAACACTTCATTTCCCTCCTGGGGAATGTCACCTCGAGAAACCATCGCTTTCCTGCTCACTGCCCCGTCCAAATCGCAGGCTGTAAATGGCTTTGTGGGCCTGGCTGGCGCTCAGATGGGTTTAAAATATGGATTTATGTCTTTATTCTGCATAGTCAAAGGTCAACAAGAGCAGGAAATCATCGCTGAGCTGCTTATTTACGATGGGAGGCGACCGCTCGCTCCTCTTGATCCCGCGTCCCCACTGCTGGATGCTTCCAGGGTGCCGGGAATGCGACTCAGTTTCCCTAGAGCGGGGCATCCCTTAGGGTTGGCCATCCCACTTGGGGTGGACGTCCCCAGCACGGCCACATCCCTTTGCATGGGGAAGAGCCACGGGGAGGCCGAGCATCCGCAGGGAGGGGTGTCCCGGTGGCGATCGGGCGTGGGCAGGGCTGGCCCCGCGAGCTGCGCTCTCATGCTTTGCTAATCCCGCCTGGCACCTGCCCCAGCTCCCGGCGGCTTCGCGCGAGCAAAGGAACCAATTAATCCTCCTGGCGCTCGGGGAAGTGGGTCAGGCTCGTCAGGCTCTCCCGCTAACGAGGGGCGAGGCGCGGCGTGGCCCAGCCGGCTGCTGTGGTGGCCCGGGCGGGTGGCTCGGTGTCCCGCGGGGTGGTAAGTGGGTAAACTGAGGCACGGTGGTCGCCCTGCCCGCAGAGAGGGGACAGCTCGGGAGGGTGGCGGATAATTCGGTTGGGCCGATGTCGCAAAGGGTTTCCCAACGGGGAAACCAGCCGCTTGTAGCTCGGTTTCCCCATGCCGGCCAAGCAACGGGTGCTCCTGGTTTTTGGGGTGCGGGGGTTTTGGGAGGCAGGGCGGGGAGCGCAGGCAGGGCGCCCCTTTGAAGTGGAGCCCAACTTCCAGGAGTGAAGCAATTCTCGTTTGCATAATGAATAAAGGGAGCGGAGGGAGGGAGGGGGGGTGGGGGAGAGGGGGGCGAAACCCCAAAACCGGAGCTGGCAGGCAGGTCTGCCCTCCCTCCCCTCCCTGGCCTCCCCTCCCTGCCTGCCCGCTCCCCGAGCCGCCTGTAATTACAGGTTTATTGCCTGCACAGCTATTGTGTAATGACATGTTTGCAAATTAATTTTTACGGCTCCTGCCGTGGGGGGGGGGAGCAGGGGAGGGGTCCCCCGGTGCTTGCCTGAACCCAGCAAATCCAACCCCTCCGCAAGCCAGGTGGGATTTGGGTGGATTTGGGTGACGTGGTGACTCCGAAGCTTTCCCAGCCTGGAGTGGGGGGGTCCCTACTGCACCCACGCAGGGGGGGCATTGGGTTTGGGGCACCCCCAAGTGTGTCACCCCATCAGTGGCACTATAGGGTGCACTAGTGGGGTGTGATGGGGGATTAGGCAGGGGTGGGGGGACACGGTGGAGCAGCCCCCCATGGGTGGGAGCAGCAGCTGCCAGCGCCCCATGGAGCATGGTGACACGGGGGAGCTGCCTGGGAGGGAGCGGGACGCGAGCGACGATGACTCAGGGGACGGGCCAGAAATACTCCCAGCGCCGATCTTGACAGATGTAGGTTAGGAAGGAAGAGAAGACATCATAATAATAATAATTCCCCGACCTGGAATCGGGAAAGCAATATTTTAACGGGGGGGGAGGGGGAGGGAGGAAGAGGAAGGTGCAGGTTTGCACAGGCTCTGTCTCTGCCGAGTGGGATTTTGGGGAGCACAGCTGGCAGGGTGGGAGTGCAGGGATACCTGTGTGTGTGTGTGTGTGCAGAGGTGTGCACACGTGCATTTGCAACCAGAGGACCTCTCACAAACCCCCTCCAACTATCCATGCCCAGCCATAGGGCTGGATAGGTTTGGTGTGACCCCCCAAAAGGGTGACCCCCTTTTCCCCCTTGTGCCCACGCTCTGGTGAAGGTAGGGCAGGCAGTGATCTCCTGGGAATGCCTGGATGGATTTGGGGTCACACCATGACCCCCATCCCCTCCCATCCCCACACCCAGTGCAGGCAGTGATCTCCTGGGAATGCCTGGATAGATTTGGGGTCACACCATGACCCCCATCCCCTCCCACCCCCACGCTCTAGAGCAGGCAGGGGCCACCTGGGATGGATGGATGGGTTTGGGGTGACACGGTGACCTCCGTGCCCCCTGTCCCCACGCTCCGGTGAGGCAGGGGCAGGCAGCGGGCGCCTGGGAATGGCCTCTGTATCTTTAAGCTGTTTGAAGGGCTGGTCATTATCATACAGGATGTGGCTTCTCTTGCAGGGGCGAGATATCACACGTCGCCCTTGTGAACTTTGGTGTTAAAACCAGTTTGGGAAGAGCAGGACGGGGCTGGGCGGGGGCGCGCTGGGAGGGGAGGGGGGGGGATCAGACGCACATGTACCAGCCTGGGGCGCGCTCCCGCTGGAAGCGCGCTCCCGCTGGAGGCGCGTGCCCGCGGAAGCGCGCCCGTGCGTGCCCGGAGCCAGCGACGCTCCCCCCCCTCCCCACCCCGTCCCCTCCTTTCTCCACCCCGCCTTGGCTGATCGTTTGCTTAAAGCAAATTAAGCCGGGCCCTCGTTACTATGGTGCAGCCAGGATCTCCAGCCTCCCTCGCGCTCCCGTAATAGCATTTATTAGCCCTATTTGCCTGCAAGCATGTCTTCCCGGATCTGCTAATGCATCAGCGGAGAGGGGATGGGGGAGATCCTATCGGGCGGCTCATTACAGCCCCCGACGCCCAGCGAGGCCGGCAAGGGGAGATTGAGGGGCTCAGAGGGGATTTGGGGGGGCAGCAGGAGCTCACCCCCAGCCCCAGTCGCGGCGGCTTTGCTCGCCTGCCTTTTGTGAAGCAGCAGGCAGCTCCCGGCAGGCAGGAAAGTTGGGTTATTTATTGTTTTATTTCCTTATTTTCCCTCCTGAAGCGACTGGGGGGGTAGGGGGGGGGGGGCTCGATTTCCTATTTTTATTTTACATATATCTGTCACCCCCCTCCACCTCCTCTCCGCCCGCCGCATCGGCAGCTGTTTGAAAACAGAAAAATGCAAGAAAGAGAAATTTAAAATTATTCCGTCTGTAGGCGAGGAGGAGGAGCGGGGGATTGAGGGGGAAGGAGGCTGCTCCCCGGGGCGCCCCGGGGGTTCACCCCCTCCCCCGAAAGCGCCGGGGCCAAAGGCTGCAGCCCGGGGGACGCGGGCGGTGGGCGGAGGGTGCTGGGGCGAGCAGCTGCCGGCCGCCCTCCTGCCCGCTCCCCGTCATTAGGGGAGACAAATCTGCTGTCAAGGAGCCAGATTTCCAATTTACCGATAATGATTCTTGCATGAAAATTGATCGAGGGGCAAGTCTGCCGCCTCTCGCCCGCCCGCCTTGGCGCAGCCCGCGGAGACGGGGCTTTTCCGGCCGCACGGACAGACGGACGGACGGACGGACACACGGCTCGCAACCTTCGCGTGGATCACCCGCCCCACGCCCCCCAGCACCCTCCCCAGCGTGGGGGGAACCCCACTGCATTGCTCAGGGGGTGCGTTCCCCGCCGCCGAGGGTCCCACCGCCTCTTCATCCTCCTCCTCCTCGTCGCTGGCTTTTTGTGTGCCTGCGGTTGGCAGCTGGGGGCTCAGCGGCAGGAAAACCCCCGGGAAGGCGTCACGCGTGGCAGCCAGGCTCCTGCCCTGGCCCCGCCGGTGACAGCCGCCACCGCCACCCTCCGCCGGCGCCCTGGGCTCGCTGCTATTTCAATTTTTATTTTTCCTCCTCCCCCCACGCACTTGATTCCCCCCGCTCCTCCTCCTCCTCCTCCTCCTCCTCCTCCTTCTCCTCCTCCCCGCTCCACCGTATTTTTTCGCCTCTGGTTTATTTTTCCAACCCCCTCCGTGTGGCTTGGTGCTAATTTTTGGGGTTTTTTCTTTTTTCTTTTTTTTTTTTTTTTTTCCCTTCTTGCTTCCTGACACATCCTCCTCCTCACGTTGGCTCTTTTATTTTTATTTTTAATTTTTTTTTTCCTGGCTGCAATGGAACTGTAACATAAATCATGTTTGGGTTGAAACCACCTCTCTATTACTTACCAGGTAAGGCGCCGAGCGATGCTGCCGCCAGCCCTCTGCACTCCCTCTCCCCCCCCTCCAGGGTGTCCCCCTGGGGTCCCCCCCAACCCGGGGACTCCCCTTTGTCCGCCCCAGCCAGCGGCAGCCAAGGGCAATTTGGGGGTGAACTTACTTTCTTCCAGAGCCTTATAAGAGGTTTTGGTGTCGGGAGAAAGGGGGAGAGGGGGGAGCAGAGAGCCCTGGCACGGCACTGCGGTGTTTTGGGGTGCTTGGATCCCCCTCTCTCCTCCTGCTGCCACTCCCTCACCCTGGGGGTTTCTCCCTGTCCCCGAGGAGCCGGGGGCGTTCTGGCGAAGATGGGATGGGGAGAAATGCGGGGTGTGCCGTGTTTTGGGGTGCCAGCCTCGTCGCTGCGAGGGCACGGCGATTTGGGGCACCAAAGTTTGCTGTGCCACCGCAGCCGGCAGCGCCGGCCCCCGCGGCTGCCGGCGAGGGAGGGGGATCCCCGGCGGGGTTTGGGGAGCATCGGTGGGGTTGGGGTGTGTGCTCAGGGTGAGTGTTTTGGGGGGGCTTTGGGGTGCTTAGGGGTGGGAGCTGAGGTTCTCTGGGGGTGCAGGCTCGGGGTTGGGGTGCACACCGGGGGTGTAGCCTCAGCACACTCAGGATGTGATCTCGGGGTGCAGCCTCCGGATGCAGCCTCGGGCTGGGAGCCGCGGCCGTGAACTCGAGGCGCTTTTGGGGCGCTGTCCCGGAGTTGGGGAGCAGTGGCAGGGCCCTCCCTGCGGGGCTCGGTGCCCACGCGTGGCCGTTCCCCGGTGGATGGTTGTTTGTTTCAGGAAATGGCTTTGGCATGTGGCCGTTCTTACCGGAGCCAGCGGCTCTCCCGGCGCGCCTGCGCTCCGCGCACGAAGGCGACCCGGGAAGGGCAGCCGGGGGGCACCGGGGTGCAAATGGGGGTCCCCCCGCTTGTGTGTGACATCCCCTGCCAGCGCTGTGCCACGCTGGGGACATGGGTGACCTGCTTTCCTGTGGCACCCTGAGTGCTCCCACCCTGCGCCCTCCTCCGTGCCGGCTGTGGGGGTCCCGCTCCCCGTGTTACCCCCAAAATAACACCTCGCCTGCTCCTCGCTCTCCCCACTGCCTGCAGCAGCTCTAGGCGATTCCTTCCGGCCTCAGAGCCGTCCCTTGCGGTGGGGACTCCTCCGAGGGCTGCAGGTGCAGGGAGACGGGTTGGGGTTGGCTTTTTTCCCCCTTAAATTCCATATTTAGCACGCGCCGGTCCAGCCGGGGTTCCCGGCGCCAGCTCCTGTTGCGTGAAACTTCTGGTTTTGCCGTTGTGGTTGATGCACTAATTCCTGCGCCCTGGAAAACCCTGCTCCGGCCGGCTCCTCAACCACCTCGGAGGAGGGGGAATAATAAAAAAACCGGAGGAGAAAAGCAAGACGGAGAGGAACATGGAAGTGTCAGGCTGCGAGGTTTAAAGCAATTAGGGGGAATGATGCTGGAGGCGCTGGCACGCAGCGGGATCGCTGCCGGGCGTTGGGAGATGCCGGTGGGCCAGGTCGGGTGGGAGCAGATGGAGACAGGAGCCTCCCCCCGCCCCGGGCTCGCGGGGGTTTCAGCAGCGCGGGGCTGGTGGCGGTGACTCAGCGGCGCGAGTCCTGCTGGGGACTGTCACCGCCTCGGGGACTGCCTGGCCGTGGCCCGTGTCACAAGCTGCTGCTCCTCTGTGGCTTGTTCTCCCGAGCTTGGCTGGCCCAGGATCCAGCCGGCTCCTCCTGTCTCCTCGGGCCCTCTGGTCACCAGTGCTCCTGTCCCCTCGTGTCACTGATGCTCCTGTCCCCTGTATCCCTCTGGTCACTAATCCTCCTATCCCCTGTGTGTCTCTGGTCACTGGAGCTTGTGTCCCTGTTGTCACCAATGCTGCTGTCCCCTTTTATCCCTCTGGTTACCTCACCAATGCTCCTGTCACCTCTGTCTCACTGGTCACTGATGCTTCTGTCCCCTTTTATCCCTGTGGTCACCGATGCCTCTGTCCCCTCTGTCCCTCCGGTCTGTATTTGTGCCACGGGGCTCAGCTGGCTGCAGGGGGACACTGGGCACTGTGGGGACCTGCCATCAGGCATCACTGAGAGCCAGGGGACAGGGAAGGGAACCCATTCCCTGCGGGTCCGTATGGAAACCATGCTCAGACTGATCTTCCCTGAGATAACGTGGGTGCAGTTGTCACCCTGTGGCCGGTGTCAGCGTCCTTCGGGGACACCACCCTCCTTTGGGGACAGCGGCACTCCTCGGGGACACAGAGCATCCCCGGAGGGCCTAGCTGTTTGCTCCAGCAGGCACGAGGGTGGCACCTACATACACACAGCTTTTTGGGGGCTCCCCCTCCCTTGTGGGTGTCCCCAAATCCGGCAAATCCCCCAGGTGCCGGAGGGGCTCCCCGGCGGTGCCTGGCATGCCGGGGAGGATGGCGGTGGGTGCCGGCAGCGGATGCTGCTGACTCAGGACCTTCCCAAATGGTTCCTATTTTTATGCCGGGGCCGGGAATATTTAGCCTCTGGATCAAAGCAGATGGAAGGAGCTGGGTGATGCCGCGTAAACACCCGCTCGGCGGGTGCCGCTGGTGCGAGGTGTGAGTCACCGGCGGCTCTCGGCAGCGCTGGGCGGGCACAGTCGCCCCCAGGCTGGGTTTGGGGTGCTGGGGGCTGAGCCCCACTCTTGGCATCTCCCCAGCTGGTTCTGGGGTTTGGGGATCCCCTTCCTCATCCTCTCTGCGTGTGGGGTCGAGGGGGGCACGAGGTGTTGGTGGGGTGCTGAGGGGGGAATGGGTGATGCCGGGGGGTTCCAAGCTGTGTTGGGGTGCCGGGAAGTTCTCCTGCCTTCCTCCCTTGCCCACCCCACCATCCTCCTCCTCCTCCTTCTCTCGCCAGTCCTAAATTCGGTCGCCATGGCAACCATGTCAACCACTTTCCAGCTTCCCCGTGATGGTTTGAGGAGGGGAGGGGGGGAAGGAGGAAGCCAGGGGAAGGGGGGGACTGGGGGCATTGCTTGGAGCTCGGGGGGACGCTTCCCAGATGGTTTTTTCCTGCTGGATCCTGTCTGGCAAGTGGGGCCAGTGCCAGCCCAGTGCATGCCAAGGGGGTCTTGGCCCGGGTAAGGGTCTCCCTCACAGTCCCACAGCTCTGAGTGGGTGGGTGGGCACCCCCAAAACCTGCTGCCTTTCTGCAGCCATCCTGCTCATGCCATGGCCTGCAGGCACCCGGGATATCAGTAGCACACAGCCAGGAGCAGGGTGAATTAGACACCCCCTTTTCCTTCCTCCTTCCTTCCTCCCCCCGCCCCCCATAATCTCTTTATTCCCAGGCTAAACCTGGTTCCTGATGGTTTTACAGGCAGATTTGCCAGTAGCTATATAGGACAGGGTGCAAAGCCAGGTGTCTGGCTGGGTGGGTGGGTAACACCAGCGTTGGCATCACCCCACGGCGGGTGGGCACCCGGCTGCCCCCGGGAACCCTGTGCCAGCACAAAGCCACAGAACTGCCGGGGCAGAGATGGAATCACCCCAGCAGGGATTTGGCTGGAGATTTGGGGCACCCCTGCCACAATCCCTGCCCCCTTTCCTTGGCACCACCGCGCCCCAATCCCCGGCGGCGCAGCGGGCACCGCTCACCTCCAAACCTCCCGACGCACCGCGGGGTTTTGAGGGGGAGCAGGTGCTGCCTTTCTCTTCTGGCGTGTCCCCCCCTTTTCCCTCGCCTTGGCACCGGCTGCCGGCACCTGCCGGGATGCTCCTTGGCACGGCACCGCGGCACGTGCGCGGGCAGCGCCGGCGGCAGCCGCGCTCGAGGCACCGGCGGTGGCACCGGGGAGGGGGAGAGCGGGGCCAGCCCTGCCCCGAGCCTGGCAGCAGGAGCATCCCCTCCCTCTAATTTTATGACTGATTTTTAACTTTTATTTCCCAAACGCTGCGCTTAATTAAACCCAGGCGCCTCTCGCCGCGAGCCCGACGTGGGGGATTTATGACTCCAAAACATCGACCCCCGCCGAAAAAAAACCCCTCTGACAGATTCTTCTCCCGGATTCCAAGTGGGGGTGATGCTCCAAAACCCCCCCTACATGCTTTTCAAGATGCTTTGAGGGGAAAAGACGGCTGTGCTTCAGCATCCCCGAGCTTCCTCCTTCCCCCCTTCTTTTAATAATAATGCTTTAAAGATGTTTGACATCTGTAACAAACAGCTGGCATCCTGTTATGGAAGAATGTCCTTTTATTTCCGAGCAGGTTGAACTGTCATTAATAGTATAATTAGGTGATTATCGGCATACAGCAGAAAACTGCTTAATTGCACAGCCAGCTTTCCGAGGATCCCAGCTCCTTTATTGCTGGATTTGTTTTAGCCGCCTGAATTTTTTCACACTGTTTTGTTGGGTTCGGTTGTTGTTTTTTTTTTTTCGTTTATTTTTGCCACGTTGATGATTATTATTTTTTAATGCGTGTGACAGCTGGGGGAATGTGGCAGCACCGGGGGGGGGACACATGCCAGCGCTGGCACTGATCCCCATGTGTCCCCCCCTTTTCCAGGTCCCCAGGGGGTTTAGTTTTAACCCCCTGTGTGCTGGAGTTGAGTAAAAGGGTTTAAAGCGGGGGGGTTTGCTGGGTGCAGCACCCGTGGTTGGGGGCTGAGAGTTATTTAAGGGAATAGAGGAGATGCCTTTGTTGGGGAGCAGAGCCATGGCACCTGCTTGGAGGGCACCCATCACCCTGGGCAGCCTTCACCCACCCTCACCCACCCCTCTCTGCTGGGACCCTCCTTTTGGAGCTCCGTGTCAAACAAACGCTGTTCCCTGCGCTGCTGCCGTGCTGTCCCTCCATCGCCATCCCCACCCTCATCCCTGTCCCCGGGATGTGTGGGTTTGGGGGCAGAGCAGCTTTTTTGGCGCCTGCCAGACAATAGCGCTTTGTATCTCCCCCCGGTGCCGCCAAACACACTTGTTAGCGCCGCAGCTTTGTGCTGTAAATTTCCATGGAGTAATTACGTCTTAATTTATGATAATCCCGGGCGGGCGGTGGAGAGGGGGGCGAGCGCCAGTCAAGTTTGGAAGTTGCTCGGGGTCCCCTGTGGCTCCTGCCGGCCGTGAACTCCACATTCGACCGTGAACTTCTCCACCGGGGAGAGGAGCATCCCCGAGCAGGGAACGGGGCTGTTCCGGGGGCAACAGCGAGTTGGGGTTGGCATTTGGGGTCAGTTTGCAGGGCTGGGGTGTCCCCAGCGCTGGCGTGTCCCGTCCCAGGGTCATCCTGGGGTGATGTCCCACCCTGTGTGTGTGTCCCAGTGCTGGCTCCCGCGATGAGGAGGGAATCTCTCGCTTCCCCCAAGCCCCTGGCAGCGCTCCGGCGTGGGGCCGGACCCTTCCCCCTTCCCGGCTCTGAATGGCTCATCCCGCCTTTGTCTGGAGGGCTTATTACCGGCAAAATAGCGGCTCTTTTCCCTCGGCCTTCCCGGCGGGCAAATTAGATGCTTTGGCAATTTGCGAGGAGGAGGAGGAGGAGAATGGGGAGGGGAGGAAGGTTCTCATCACCCGGAGGGTGACCACAATGCCAGGCAGGGCGCTGGCATCTCCAGCACGAGTGTGGGAAAGGGGTCCCCATGTCCCCTCCAAAGCCAGCACAGTGGGAATCCCATGGGATTTGGGGAGCCTCCCTCCACAGGGAGGCACGCCTGGTGTCACTGAGCATTCCTGCAGAGCTGGGAGGGTGCTGGGCATCCTGGCATCCCACCACCCGTGCCAGTGGGGCCTGTGGGCACCCAGTCCCTGCTCCAGGGTGGGATTTATCCCTGGAGGGTGGTGAGAGCTGTGGGCTGTGCCCGCTGCACCTGCAGCCAGGTCCCCGTTGGGAGGCAGCGTGCACCCACTGACATTTGCCAAGCGTAAAAATTCAATTAATTCCAGCAGGCAGATTAAATATAAGTGAATTTTAATAATTTGCTCGAAAGGCTGAGGATTACTGTAGGCGAAAAGGGAAGATGCTGCTCGTGGGGGCACAGGCTGGCCTTCCCAGCACTGGCACATGGGATCACTGGTGTTAATCACCCTAAATCCCTGCGTGGGAAGAGAAGAGGGGTCTGCTCCCCTTGCTGGGGTTTTGGTTGATCTTCCTTGCAATGAGGAATGTGCTGGATCTGTCCCACCAGTGCTGAGCATGGCTCCAGGGACATCTCTACTCCTTCAAACCTTCATTTTCTTTTGGAAAGAGAAACACCCATCAAGGCAGCCCTGGTGATACTGCAGGTACTCCCAGGCTTGGAGAAATCCAAGGTCTTCCCTAGACCTCCACAACATCTCACAGCTCAAAGCTGGGGCACCCATTGGGAGCAGATGGCGCTGGCATTGGGAAAATGAAAATCCACACAGCAAATTCACTGTTTGCCAGGAATAATTTCTTATCCCAAGGTAAAACCTTTGCTCTGGCCCATCTGCCCCACCAGAAACTGCTGGGGGCTGAAGAGGGGACCCCCCTGTCCTGCCCAGAGCCCCCCATCCTGGCCAGACCCTCAGCTCTGCAGCAGGATTGATGGAGATTGCTTGTGACCTTTGCTGGGACACGAGGAATTACCATTAATACTCCTGTATTTCCGGGCTTCACACCATCCATAAATCTCATATCAAGCTGGCTGGGTGGCGTAATCTGCCAGGCAGTGTTATTAATGCTCCTTATTAATACTTGTTATTAATGCCCCTTATTAGTACTCGTCATTAATACCTGTTATTAATTGCCCCTGAAGCCTGGCATGAGCTGCTCCATGAATGGGGTGAGGAATGGGGGCTGTGTTGTGGAACCCCTCTCAGTTTTTTGGGGTGCAGCTGGGATGGATGCTCAGAGTCCCTGGTCACCCATCAGCAGTGGGGATCCCCACCCCATGATGGGGGCAGATTTTGGCAGTTTTTTTGCAATGCTGCAGGGGGGTGACACGAGGCATCTGCTCACCTTGTCCTGGCACTTCCCAACTGTGTCCTGCAGCCCCTTTCCTTGGCTGAGGCCTGGCTCCCTGCCCTGCCTACACCCCCCTGCCCCTCTCTGCACCCCCTGCCCTGCCCCTGCCCCTCCAGGACCTGCCCCACACAAGATCCAGCCTGCGTGAAACTCTAATCTCCAATTTTATTCGCTCAGCTCCAGCCGATTTGCATAATCCACATAATCACCCTGGTTTTAATTGCCTACAACTCTGCAGAAAGATCATGTGGTTAAGTGGTAAATCATAATTAGATAAATAATTGGCTTGGCCGCAGCAAGCTGCTTTGTTATACCTGCCATCTGCTGGGCAAGGGATCCTGTGCCCAAAACAATGCACTGCTGCTGCTGCACGCCTGCGCCAGCCTGGGGCCCTGGGGACACGGGGATGTGGCCATGGCAGGGCAGCCTGGATGTGCCAGGCACTGCCTGCTCCTGGGCTGGTAGTGCCCTGCAAGGTTTGGCAGCAATGTGTGGCACCTGGCTCCCACCCAGGTGTTGCCCAGTGCCGCTGTGCAATGCCCTGTGGCATCTGGGAATGCCCAGTGCCACCTCCATGGGATGCCCAGCAGCACTGTGCAATGCTCAGTGGCTCCAGGGAATGCCCAATGGTACCATTTAATGCCAGGGTGCAGTGCCTGGCATCACCAAACAATGCCTGGCAGTGCCATCAAGTGTCCTTCAGTGCTGGGATGCCATACCTAGCATCCCAGTGCAATTCCCAAATCTCTCCCAGGCAATTTCCAGCATCCCAGTGCAATGCCCACTCTTCCCCAAGCAATTCCCAGCATCCCAGTGCAATGCCCAGTCTCTCCCAGGCAATTCCCAGCATCCCAGTGCAATGCCCACTCTCCCCCAGGCGATGCCTTGCAGTCCCATGGGGTACCCCACAAAGCCACTGAGCCCCAGAAGACACCAGTGTAAAGGGTTGAGGGCTGTACCCCCCTTCTCCCAAAGCAGAGAGATCCTCAGGAGACAGCTGGCACTTGGATCTGGGCATCAGGAGCCAAGATGAGCTGTCAGCCCAACCTTTGAAACTACATAGGGGAGTTCAGGGCCCAGCAGCACCCTTGGGGCACAGGGGCTTGATTTTCCAAGCTACCAGCTTCCAAACAGGGCAGAAAAAGGGTAGAAAGTTGCTTTGAAGTAAATCTTGCCCTGGCTCAATGTCCTGAGGGCTGAAGAGGCTCCCAGGGCTGCTTGGCTGGGAGCAGGAAGGGAGAGAAACCACCCGGCATCGCTCCATCCCCAGCGCTGCGCCCTCCAAACGAGCTCTTATTAGTTTGCTTGTTGTCGTTTGCCAGATCAATGGTCCATGGAGAAGTGATCGATGGAGGCCCAGCCAGATAATAGTGCTGGATGCTCAGTGCTGTGCTGGGCTCCACGGGGAGCCCCAAATCCCAGCCTTCCCCACCAAGGTGCTCCTGACCACGGGGAGCCCATGCAGGCTTCTCCAAGGGAATGGGGGATGTTCCCAGGATGAGTCCTGTGCTCTGCCCTGAGCACCCTGAAATTGGACAGAGGCTGTGTCTGCATCTCTCTACATCTGGGGATGCTTGGGGACACCAAGGCTGGGCACCTCCCTTCATTTCAGCTCTGTGCTGGGAAGTGGGGAGGGAGGGCAGGAGCGCGGGCTGCGATCGATCAATTAATTAATTAATGGAGCATGCTGGAGGTGCAGCAGCAGAGCTGCTTTAATGAGGGGTGGAAAACGTGCGGCAGCTCGGCAGGACATCGCCGGGAGAGGAGCTGTCCACTCTGCCTGTCCCTTCTGCCTGTCCCCTCTGCCTGTCCCCTCTGCCTGTCCCCTGCCCCAGGGGGTGGCAGGGTGTGTGACAGGGGGACGATGGGCACGTGCTGGCCCTGGCCCCCTGCCCTCCATCCTGGCTGCATTCAGGCGCGGGGAAGGGGGGCTGACAATGCGAGGCCCATTAGCATTGAAAATCCATGCAAGAGCAGCTGTTCCTGCTTGGAGCGTGCAGCTGGATGCGGCTCAGCAGCGGGAGCAGAGGCGCTGAGAGAGGGGGGAAAGGCTGAGGGGGGACCTCATCACCCCAAACCCCTTGGGGAACCATCAGCAGTCAGCGTGGTGGAGCTTTCCAGAGGGTTTGGCCAAGTGGGCTCCGTCCCAGCTGCGGTGCTGCGGGGTGGGTGCGGATCCATCCCCGGGGAGGAGGATGCAGGATGCTCGTCTCTCCCCACTCCCTCGGCCTCCCACCGCACTGGGTTTTTTTCCGCTCCATTTGCCAGGGGCTGGAGCTGCTGCCTGATCGTATTTGGTAATAAATTATTAGTTCCAGCACTTGGGAGCCCGGCAGCTCAAAATAGCTGCTGTAAGAGCGGGCGGCTGGTGCAGGTCGAGTTCAATGGCAATCTGCTCCCAAGGGCACTCCACGCTCATTAGAGGCCTTTCGAGGTGCTGGGAAGGGGGCAGTCGGGAGCCAAGGTGCTAAACCTGCCCACTTCCCGTTTCCCGACAGCAGAACGCCGTGCCCGGGGATTTCAGGGCGCTGGGAGCCCATCCCTGCCCCTCGCTGCCCGCTCCAGCCTGCCCGCAGCGCCTGCCAAGGGGTTTTATTTGTCTCCAGCCCCACCAGGCAGCCAGACTGGTTCTGCTCTCGCTGCCGGAGGAGGCTCCCGCTGCCAAAAAACCCGCCAGCATCATCAGGAGCAGATGGAGAGAACATGGCACGCTCCCAGCTCGCGGCTCCCAGCCCCGAGCCGGGGGTGCGGGGGTTCGGGGGGGGCGGCAGCGCCGCTCCAGGAGTCAGGACTTTGGGGTGCTGATGGCAGCCCCACGGCGGGTGACAAGTGTGGGAACCCTCCTAGGGTGAGGGGAGCGTGGCAGTGGCCCTGCCGTCCCCACTCCTCCTCCTCCTGTGCCGGGCAGGCAGCCAGCGGGCACCGGGAATGCCAGACACTCCCTGTGCTGCTGTGCCCGGGCACATGCTGGGGGAGGGACGGGGACACGGTGACACATCGCCCGCTCCCCAACCTCCCTTGTGGCCTCAGCAGGCGATCCAGGTGTCCTGTGGCCTCCCACAGCCCCCCTGCCTTGGTGTGTGGGCTACAGGCATCAGTTTCCCAGGGAGGGGTAAAGGGAGTGCCAGCCCTGTACCCGCACAGGGCTGGGGACAGCGGAGGGACAGCCTGTCCCGTTTTGGGATTCATCTCCCCGCCCTGCTGAGGCAACTGCTGCCATGACCCCGGGCTGCTCCAGGCACCAAACTTGACCTGTTTTTCCGCACGGATCTGCCTGCTGAGAGAAGCAGCCGGGGAGGGGCAGAGCTGGGGGGGTGCCCCACCTCACCGTGGGGCGTCACGGCGTCCCCAGCCACCCGCAGGGGTGAGTGGCACCCACGCCGTGCCGGGGATGGGATGCCGGAGAGATGGGGGGGGATGCAGCGTGGCAGCCCCGCATCCCATCCCATTATCCCATCCCATCGCACCCCAGTGAGGATGCTCCCGCCCAGCCAGTTCTCCGTGCCTCAGTTTCCCCAGCTGGCAGCTGTCCCGCGGAGCAGCCCAGGGCCGCCCGGACAGACGGACGCCAGCGCCGGCGGGGCACGGCGGGTGAGCGGCGCTGCTCGGGCCCCAGCCGGGGCGGAGGCGCCGATTTTATCACCGGGAGGGAGCGGCAGAACCGGTTTGGAGCGCGGCTGGGGCAGCGGCACAGCTCAGCCCCGCACGCTGCCCCGCCGCTCGCCTGGCAAATCCCGCTGGGATCAGGAACTGGCCGGGAGGGGTTTGGGGATCAGCTGAGCATCACACGGTGGTGCCCTGCTGCCAGCCCCGTGCCCGTGTGCCAGCCTGCTGATCCCATCGCATGGTTGGGAAAGCGTCTCCAGACCTGGACTGGGGCTGGAAGTGCGGGGTTATGTTGGGGTTAGTAGGTGGGGAGGAACTGGGGGGCACTGGGAAGTGTTGGGGGCTGTGCCTGGAGGCTGTGGGGCAATGCTGGGAGGATGCAGAGCTGTGCCAGGGGGATGCCAGGCAGTGCCTGGGGATGCAGGATTGTGTCTGGTGGATATGGGGCAGTGCCTGGGGGATGTGGGGCAGTGCTGGGAAGAGGCAGAGCTGTGCCAAGGGGATGCAGGATTGTGCCTGGGGATGCGGGGCAGTGCCTGAGGGATGCAGGATTGTGCCTGGTGGATATGGGGCAGTGCCTGGGGGATGTGGGGTAGTGCTGGGAGGATGCCAGGTAGTGCCTGGGGATGCAGGATTGTGCCTGGTGGATGTGGGGCAGTGCCTGGGGGATACAGGGCTGTGCCAAGGGGATGCCAGGCAGTGCCTGGGGAATGTGGGGCAGTGCCTGGGGATGTGGGGCAGTGCCTGGTGGGTGTGAGGCAATGCTCAGTGGGGAATGGGAGCTGCAAGCTGTGCCTGGAGTGCCGTGTCCCCTTTGGATGGTGCGTGGGCGCCTGGTGCTGCAGGCAGATCCCGGTGCCCCTCTCTCGGGGGAGCACCGAGCCCTCACCCGGGGCTGGAGCCGAGCCCGGGGGTGCCAGCACAGAGCCCGGGGGTGCCGGGGCCAGGCTGGCGTGGCGGGTTGGCTTCCCAGCTGTTCTGGTAATGAATTTACATGAGCCGAGCGTGTCGACAAGGCGGCAGTCAATGGCTGAGAGCAGCGGAGTTAATAAATGCTTGTATAATGAGGGCAGAGGGGAGCGCGCCGCCGCGCCGGCCGCCTCTCCTGGGGCCGGGGGGCAAAGATTAATCAACGCTGAGTGCCCCCCGTGCCCCCCCGGCTCCCGCGGCGCCCGCCCTGCTGCCTGCCCGTCCAAGGGATGCTCCGGGGATGCTCCATCCGCCCTCTCTGCAGAGGATGCTCCAGGTGCTCAGTGCCTCCAGCTGCCTCCAGGCCTGCTGAGAGTTGGGGGCTGCCCCGCGACCCCCTGTCCTCCTGCCCACCTGGGACCAGGGCTAATTTTAGGCTGGTGTTAATGAAGCTGCTGGGTGAAGTCTATTTTAAGGGCCCCTGACATCAGCAGTTGCTGTTTTGGGAGGTGGAGAGCCCTGGAGCAATTGGTGTGACAGCTGGGGGAGCTCGGGGAGGGCTGCACCCTCCTGCTCAGCACCTGAACCTCACTTTTGGGGTCACTGTGCCCTGTAGCACCTCGGGGCTTTGGGGAACAGTTGTTGGGGTTTGAGGATTTGAAGGTGCAGTGTGGGGAGCTGGGGGTGCTGTGCTGGGGATCCAGGGATGCACTGTTGGGGTTTTGGGGGTGCAATGGTGGGGATTTAAGGGTGCAGTTCTGGGGATTTTAAGGATTTGAGGGTGCAAGGCTGAAGACCCAGGGATTAAATATTATTAACCCGGGGATGCAGCAGTGGGAATTTGGGGGTGCAGTGCTGGGAATCCAGGGATGCAATATTGGGGATTTAGGGGTAGAATGGTGGGGATTTGAGTGTGCAGTGTCTGGGATTTGGGGGTGCCATAGTGGCATTTGGGGTGCAGCAGTGATGCTTTGGGTTTTGGCAGCATCATGTGAGTGGGGACTGTGCCTCTCCCCATCACCTGCATTAGGATGCTGCAGTCCCCGTGTCCCCCCAAATCACCCTGTCCATTCCTGCAGAGCTCTGCTGAGCCCTCCTGCTCCGTTATCCATATGCTCACTGGGATGCTGAGATGTGCTTCCCCCCACTGCCTGAACTTGGGGTGCATTTTCAGAGGGTGGAGCTAGATCAGAGCTCCTGGGGGAAACGTGTCTCACCCGGCGTTTCTCCCCAACAGGCATGAGCCATGAGCCGAAGTCGCCGTCCCTAGGAATGCTCTCCACGGCCACCCGCACCACTGCCACCGTCAGCCCGCTGACCCCGTCCCCTCTGAACGGCTCCATCGTCCCCAATGGCAGCCCCGCCTCCAGCAGCACTTTGTCCGTCCAGGCAGCACCTTCCTCCAGCTTCGCCGCCGCCCTCCGCAAGCTCGCCAAGCAAGCCGAGGAGCCCAGAGGTGGGCACGGGGACAGCCTGACACTGCTGCCTTGCCCAGCAGCTGGAGTTGGGCTTTTCCTGCTATTTCCCAGCTGTGCCTTCTCCTGGTGGTGTGTTTGAGGGAGTAGTTTGGGAATTCAGCTCATCTGGAGTAATCTGAGTGCTGTGTCGCTCGCTGTACCCTGCTGCCTCCCACCACGCTGCTTTTGCCAGGGGATTCCCCAAATTTGCTGCTTCTCCTGCTGAATTTCCCACCTGAACAGCCCAGCTCTTGTCACCCACATCCTCCATCACACCCCTCTCCTTGGATGGGGGATTCTGGAGCACCCTGACCTCATGGAGTGTATCCCATAGGAATTGCCAGGGTTCCCTCACCCAGATGGGGAGGCAGGCAGTCCCCAGGCTGGGAAGTATTTAGGAGACTGTTGGTATCATCAATTTGGGATGAAATAGTCTTTATCCCTGCTATTTGCATCAATGGGTGATCCCCTTGGATCACTGCCCACTGCCTGGGCACTTTGATCCCTGGTAAAGACACCCATCCCTTTCACAAGATATTTTTTTGCAAAGTCTTTTTGGAAGACCCTATTTAAGAGGCCCTTTTGGCACAATCCTTCTCCCAAAACCCCTTTTGTAAGGCTTTTTTTGGAAAATCCCTTTTGGATCTACAAGACCCTCCTTGCAGCCTGAAAATCTCTGACACAGCCATGACCTGAAGCATCAGCTGCTCCCAAGGAAGCAGTTCCCTGTAACTCTGAGGGAACCAGGTCTTGGTGATGCTTCATCTTCACTGGAAGCTCCTGGTTTTTCTCAGCTGCTTCCTCTGGAACCCATCTGCTTTCTTTGGAGCTGTTGATTGAGTTTGGGGAATTATTTTGCTTTTTTTCCCCCTCACA
Organism: Erithacus rubecula; assembly: GCF_903797595.1. Taxonomy (NCBI): domain Eukaryota; kingdom Metazoa; phylum Chordata; class Aves; order Passeriformes; family Muscicapidae; genus Erithacus; species Erithacus rubecula. The sequence goes on from NC_136664.1 coordinate 2,267,040, forward strand.
CCCCACAGCTTGTGCCCTCCTTGTGCTGCTCAGCCCATCCCAAGGGACATCAGCAGGTTTGGGCATGGATTTTATGCCTCTGGAGAGAAGCAGCCACATTCCCTTTGGATTTTCCCTTAACACCTGCATAGTTTGTTTGCAAAAACCCCTCCCTTGCCCATTTGGGTGCCTCAAGTGGCCCATCCCAGAGGTTTTTGATCTGTGTGGGTTTGGGTGTGTGTTGGGAAGGGGGTTTTTCTCCTTGCTGTGGTTTTTAACACCAGGAAACAAATTGCTTTTTCCTCAAGCCCTCACCCACTTCCCACACCAGGAGATGCTCACTCCACTCCCCTTCCCACCTCGGGAGATGCTCCACTGTGGCAGATGCCAGATCCATGCAGGATCACTGTGTTTTTTCCAGCTTTATGGGCTCACAGGTGTGCTGGCACATCCCTAGGGATATCCTGCTGCTCCACAGCATCCCAAACTGTCAAAGCTCATCCTGACTGACCCCTTCCCAGCAAAGCCCCACAAAGCATTGCCTGCCCGGGGGCTGCTGCCTCTTGTCCTGCCCGGGGCTGTCCGCAGGGTGGGTTTTATTCCACCCCTCCTTCCCTTTTTTCCCAGTTCTCCGTCAGGGTCTCAGCTGTTAATTACATTTGCCTGTCAGCCCGGGCTGCTAATCTGCTATCGCCGAGCGGGAAGCGGGAGGTCAGAAAACAAAGGTGACACCATCACACTGTGCCTCTTGTCATCTCCAATCCAGATTAGTTTCATTGACTAACTCCTGGCTGAATACCACCAGTTAATTATAACGATCACAAACCCTCCCGTTTAAAGCCACACAGCGAGAATTAAGGTTCTGAAGTAAGACTTTAGCTTCATTAATTGCCGGGCTCATTGTGATGGTATTGATTGTTAACGCTATCGCGTGGTGAGTAATGGCTTCCCAGCTCAGAGGGGATTAGGCTGCTAATTGTTGTTGGCCTTGCGCTGACAAGATAGACTTCAGTGGGTGTCAAATCGGCCTCCTTTGTTGGGGACAGCCTTTCTTCTTCCCCCAGCCTCGCTGCTCTTCAAATGAAAGCGATTCGGAGCGACTCGGGAATAATTAATCAGGGAGGGCGGCCGGCAGCGGGATGCTCTGCTTGGCCTCTGCTCTGCTGAGCATCCTTCCCACAGAGCATCCTTCTGGAGCATCCTTCCCCCCCAGCATCCCTCCTGCTGCCCTTGGCATTCCCAGTTCCCTCCCGGTGTGCTGTGGTGTGAGGGGAGGGCAGGGTGGGGTGCAGGGTGAGGAGCTGTGTCCTGCTGTGCCCAGAGGACAGGAGCTGGCTGGCACACTCGGGGGAGTGAGGGGACACCCTGCCTGCACACCCATGCCTCTCTCCATGCCCTGCTCTCATCCTGTGACCACAGCCCACTCCTCACTCTCCAGCAGCTGATCCCTGCTGGAGTGTTGGAATCTCCCTCTGACCCACACTCTGGGATGGAGGGAGCAGGCTGCCCAGCTGGGTTTGGGGAGTGGAATGTGTTCTGTGGATCAGACACCAGGCTCCCTGTGTTGTGCTTAATGTGGAATTTGTATTTCTCTGCTTTTCCTGTTCTCCATTTTTATTTTTCCTTTGGAAATATGGCCAGCATCCCTGGGGTGGGGATAAGTTAAAGTACAGATGTATTATGCAAATGTAACCAAAGCCTTGCCCAAGGGTTTCAGGGAGTCACTCCTTCATCCCAGTGTCTCCAGAGGCCCTGGCTTGTCCATGACAACTTCTGCAGCTGGGTTGTGGAATCTCTGGGTTTGCCTTGGGGAGATGTGGCTGGCTGGGGCTGGCATCACATCTGTGTCTCTTGTGCCAAGGGCCTTTGTGGGACTGGGGGTCCCTGTTAGGTGGGAGCAAGAGGCTGCCCCATCCCACTGTGCTGTGGAGCCTTTAGCACCACTGGGAGCTTCTGGGATGGGAGGATGTGGGTCCAGTTTGGGAGTTTGGCAGGATGCTGCACACCCTGAGTGCATCCCAGCCCTGTACCCTGCATGAGGCATCCTGTCAGGAATGGCTCCAGCTCCTTCGCAGGGTGTTTTCATCCACTTAACTGCTGTTCTCCTAACTCCTTTCAATTTCTGATTTCATTCCAGGGTCCTCACTGAGCAGCGAGTCGTCCCCAGTGTCCTCCCCGGCCACCAACCACAGCTCCCCTGCCGGCACCCCCAAACGTGGCCCCATGGGCCCCATCATTGTCCCCCCGGGGGGGCACAGCGTGCCCAGCACGCCGCCCGTCGTCACCATCGCCCCCACCAAGACGGTCAACGGGGTCTGGAGGAGCGAGGGCAGGCAGGTATGGCAGAGTTTGGGGGATGCCCAGCCCCCCTGAGGGATGGAGGGTGTGGGATACCGTGCATGGGATCACTGGGCTGCCCACATGCTGTCCCTGCTGTGTCACCATCGTCCCCCTGTGCCATCATCATCCCCGGGCTGCCATCCGGAGGGGAGTGTGAGGAAGGAGGAGGAGGAGGGGGGTGAGGAGGGGGGGAGAGCAGCTAATTAAGAAGCATCGTTAGTGGTTCTCCTCTCCTCCGCATGCTACAAGCAGATTCCCGGGGGGATTATGCCACTTGGAAAGACTAATTAAACCACAAAGCGGAGAGGCGAGGCTAGGGGATGAGAAACGCTGGGGGCAGGGGTGGGGTGGAAAAAATAAATGGAACCGTGATCCCCAGGAGCTCAGAGGGGTGTGTGGGGTGTCCTGGAGCTCCCCAGCCCGGTGTCACCCCCGTCCCCCCCCGGGGTGGGGGTTAACCGAGCGTGGTGATTGTCTGGCAGACAATCCGAGATGGGAGGTAATTAGAGCAGAGCCTGGCACACAATGAGCTCCGTGCAGAAGTGGCTGCCAGGGGGGGACACCAAACCCTTTGTGCTGACCTTGGGGCTGGCCCTGCCCTGGATGGGATGGGGTGAGGAGGGGGATGTTGTGGGTGCCACCATCCTCCTCCTCCTGAGCTGCTAAAAGGAGAAAGTGCAATGAAAAATGATAATTTTTAAACCAAAACTTGCTTGCTGGAGGGTCACCTCACTAACTGTCAGATCTGTGGGGTCTCTTGTCACCCCAAGTTGCTCCCCCTTTGCTGAGGGTCCCTCCCCAGCTGGGGGGAGTGACCTTCATCCTGACACCGGGGGTGGAAGCTGATGGAAGGTGGCTCTGAGGCCCCGTGGGAGGGTGCTGATGCCGGGGGGATTGTGGGCTGACCCCTGGGTTATGGCCCTTATCAAAGGCTGCCTGAATTTCCCCCTGGCCGTGTCACTCCTCCCCACATGATTAATAGCTGGGGAGAACAAAGCAGCCATAAATCTCCAGGCAGGTAATGGGTGTCTTGCCCTCAGCTCTGCCCTGGCTTCAGCACCTCCTTTCCCACTGGGGCCCCCCCAGTGTATCCTCCCAGACCCTCCCACCCCTTCCAACGCCTGGAGGCAGGGGATGCCCTGGTGGATGAATCCTTCCATGGGTGCTGGTGCTACCCAGGGCACGCTGGGGACCTGCTGAGGGTCTTGTGGTGGGGACACAGCAGGAATGCTGTCCCCCACCCTGGCATTGCTGCCCCTTTGCCTTGCAGCAGGAGGCAGGCTCTCGAGGCAGCAGCAGCAGCGCCGGCCGCGAGCGCCTCATCTCGGAGGCCCCCCTCGCCCAGGAGAAGGCAGGGGGTCCCACTGTCCCCTCCCACCTCCTGGGGACACCCTACTCCTTCGGGCTGCCCCCCAGCTCCGTGGTGCAGGACTCCCGCTTCCCTCCTCTCAAGTGAGTCTGCTCGGGTTTGCAGGATGTGTGTGTGTCACCTCTGCTCTGCTCCCAGCTGGGGGGAGGTGGCACCTCCTGGAGGGGGACAGGGAGGGGTGGTGACCCTCTCCTTGCCCCCCAGCCTGCAGCGGCCGGTGCACCACGTGGTGCCTCCCAGCGCAGTGACCGAGGATTACCTGCGGAGCTTCCGTCCCTACCACACGGCCGAGGACCTGCGCATGTCCTCCCTGCCACCCCTGGGCCTCGACCCCGCCACCGCCGCCGCCTACTACCACCCCAGCTACCTGGCACATCACCCCTTCCCTCACCCTGCCTTCAGGTGGGCACCTCCCGGCCTTGGCATCCCTGGATGAGCTTTGGGGTGTTGGGACATGATGCACTGAGAGCGTTTTGGGGCTCTGCCGGTAGAAGGCAGCCCCCATCTGCCTCCAGGGAGGAGGACTGGGGGGGTTCTTTGCCCATCTGAGCATCCCTGTCTCCCCAGGATGGATGAGTCGTACTGCCTGTCGGCACTGAGGTCTCCCTTCTACCCGCTGCCAGCGCCGGGCTCGCTGCCCCCCCTGCACCCCTCGGCCATGCACCTGCACCTCTCGGGGGTCCGGTACCCCCCCGAGCTCTCCCACTCCTCCCTCTCTGCCCTGCAGTCCGAGCGCATCTCCAGCCTCGCCGCCGAGAGGTACGGGGGGCTGATGGATGCTGGGGGAGAGTCTCCAGAGGTCCTGACAGAGGATTGGGGTGGTTTTGGGATGCTCTAGGAATGAGAGGTGACTGGGGATTTGGGAGTGCTCCAGAGCATGCTGGCAGGTGCCCAGCAATTGTTTGGGGATGCTTTGGAGATTCAAGAGTGTTCCAGGGGATGCTGACAGACATCCGGTGTTGATTTTAGGGGGATGTTTGGGGTTGGTGCTTTTCTTTTTGATTTTTTTCTCTGCAGGCTGCAAATGGACGAGGAGCTGCGGCAGAGGGAGCGGGAGAGGGAGCGGGAGAAGGAGCGGGAGCGAGAAGCCGACCGGGAGCGGGAGAAGGAGCGGGAACGGGAGCGGGAGCGCGAGAAGGAGCTGGAGCGCGAGCGGGAGAAGGAGCGGGAGCGGGAGCTGGAGAGGCAGCGGGAGCGTGCCCGGGAGAAGGAGCTGAGCATGGTCAAAGCCATGGAGGGGCCCTTCCTCCCCGTGGCGGAGCTGCACGGGCTGCGGGGGCACCCGGCCGAGGAGCGGGGCAAGCCGGTGGAGCCGCTGGCGCCCAGCAGAGCAGGTAATGCCGCCTCCCAGAGCTTGTCTTGATCCCCTGTCTCCTCCAGATGGCAAAGCTGAGGGGGTCAGTGTCCTGGGAGGTGGCTGGGGACGGGGATGGGCGGTTCTGGCTGCCAGATTGCTTTGCCAGCAGCCCAGCTGCGGCAGCTCGGAGCGGCAGCGAGGCGCCGGTGCCATCTGACTCAGGCAGGGCTGGCACCGTGCCCTGTGCATGCCAGGCAGCTGGGCTGGCAGCCCCCTGTGCTGAGCTCTGACCCCACAGCTCTGGGTCCCTCCACCCCAAAATACCCCCTGTTTTCCACACCCTAACTCTCCATCACCCCTTTTCCCACCGCAGACAAACTCAAGGACTCGGTGCTGCCCACGCCAAAGCCCATCCAGCACCCTCTGCACCCCCCAGCGGGCTCCCACCACCCCGTGCCCAGCCTCATCCCCAACCACAGCGTGTTCCCCCTGCCCGGCAGCAGCGCGGCCACGGCGCTGCTCATCCACCGCACCAACGAGGAGGAGAAGTGGCTGGCCCGGCAGCGCCGGCTGCGCCAGGAGAAGGAGGATCGCCAGTCCCAGGTCTCGGAGTTCCGGCAGCAAGTGTTGGAGCAGCACCTGGACATAGGGCGTGCCCCGAGCCAGGCTGAGCCCGAGCACCGGCCCGAGCACCCCAGGTAGGGATGGTGCCAGGGATGCAGCTTCGCCCCCAAACTGAGCTGTGTTTTCCTGTGTTGCTGGAATATCCCTGTCTTAAGCTGGAGAGGGATTTTGGACAAGGGAAAGGAGTGTTAGCACAGGGGGAATGTCTTTGTGTAGAAAAAGAGCAGGGTTAGATGGGATAGTGGGAAGAGATTCTTTCCTGTGAGGGTGCTGAGGCTCTGGCACAGGGTGTTCCAGAGATGCTGTGGCTGCCCCTGGATCCCTGGCAGTATCTAAGGCCAGGCTGGACGGGGCTTGGAGCAATCTGGTCTAGTGGAAGGTGTCCCTGACAGGGTGATCTTTAAGGTCCCTTCTCCCCACACCATTCCATGATGCCATATCACAATGATTTATAGGATTTCCCCCCCAACCTGTGACTGTGCCTGCCCTATTACCCAGCTCTGCCCTTCATCAAGCATCCACCACCCCACGGCCGTGCCCCTCACACATCCCCTGAGCCAAAGCCACGGTGCCTGGCCGGTGCCAGCGGGTTCCTGCCACACAGTGCCAGCCAGGCCGGCTGTGCTGGCAGTGCCAGGCGTTCCTGGTGCCCGACATCTGCGTGGCGGCAGGCGCCGAGCCCGGGAGGTGGCTGGGGGCCAGCGGCGAGTGGCCAGGTGCTGCCCAGCCACCAGCACTGCTAATTGCAGCTCCCCCCTCCCAGGCAGTGGGGCTGAGCATTGGATGCCTCATTTGGGGGGCACCTGCGCTGAGCCTGGGCAGTTTGGGGGGCAGCAGAGCGTGCCCACACCCCTGGAGTGATTGACAGAGCCTTGCTGGCCCCCGTGGCTGAGCACTTAAGCGGTGCAGGCTCATCCAGGCAGCTCTGCCGCCTGCTCCCTTTGTTATTTTTGGGTATCCAGGGGATTAGCGCGGCTCATGGAGGATAATAAGGAGCGGATCACGGGGCGGCACAAAGGCGAGCGCCCGCCGCAGGCTCCCTTCCCCAAAGCAGAGAGGAGACAGCAAGGTCACCCCGAAACACCTGCAGCTGGGGATGTTCCATCCTTTTCCTGCATCCCAGGGGCAGGCAGGCTGTGCTCCCCGCCCGTGGTGACTCGGTGGCGGCGCCGAGCTGAAGCGGAGCTCCGGGGCGCTGGAGCGGAAAAGTGTTAAATGCACAGCTTGGGCACATGAAATATTTATCCTGCAAACGGGCTGGCTCCGGCTCTGGCTGTCAGAGGAGGGCTGCACTGGGGTGCTGCCCTGGCCACAGGGCTGTGGCAGGGCTGGTGACTCGCTTGTCCCCATGCAGGGGTCAAGGCTGGGGTCTCCAGCTCAGTGCTCTTGGGATGCAGCCACATTCCTGCCCAACACACCCATGCACAGACTTAGCTCTGCCCCCATCCCTCAGGTTTGTGGCAGGGAGGGGACAAATGTGGCAGCCCCACGTGCACAAACCCCTCTGGGTGTTCCTCACCCCAAAATCCCCCAGGGCTGGAGTGCTGCCAGCTCTCTGGTGGCAGTGCCAGCTCCTCACCTCGGTGCTCTCCTCTCCCTGCAGGTTGGGATCGAGCCGCCACGAGCCGAGCAGCCGGGAGCCAGGGCAGCACTTTGGCGGGCCCCCACCCCTCATCTCCCCCAAACCCCAGCACCACTCCGTCACCACATCCCTCTGGAACCCCGTCTCGCTGATGGAGAGCCCCCCCGACCCTCCCCGGCGCCTCCCTGAGCCCCACGCCCTCCACAGCCACCCAGCACCCTTCGAGCCCGGCCGCCAGGGCATCCCACTGGTGAAGGTGGAGAGGGTCTTCTGCCCCGAGAAGCTGGAGGAGGGGCCGAGGAAGAGGGACACTCTGGAGAAATACCCCCCGGGCCGGGAGCCCGGCGCCCCGGAGCACGGGGCTTTCACCCACACCCCTTTCCTAGCTGAGCTGGAAAAATCCACTCAGAGCATCCTGAGCCAGCAGAGAGCCCCAACCACCCCGTTCCCCGAGCCCAGCAAGCCCAGCTCGCCCTACCGGCCCCCCCAGCCCCGCGCCCAGGACCCCATGTACATCTACGACGAGTTCGTGCAGCAGCACCGCAGGCTGGTCAGCAAACTGGACCTGGAGGAGCGCCGGCGGCGGGAGGCCCGGGAGAAAGGTGGGGGAGCAGGGATTTCCCCCCTGGCAGCGGGGCCTGGCTGGGGTCTCCCAGGAATGCCGACGTTCCCACATCCCAGCGCTTCGGTAAACCCTGCGCTCCAGACGTGCCCGATGAATAAATGATGAGCTGGAGCTAATAAGAGGGTTTTAAATATTGATGGGGCTGCTGGAGCGGGGATGGGAACAGCAGTGAGGAGATGGAAAGCTGGGAGGGGCTGGAATTGTTGTCCTCACTTCAGTGGGATGGGGGCTCAGCCACAGCTTCCCTAGCCTGTGCCCCGCTGACCCCCTGATTCCCCACCACCCATCCCACAGGGATGGGCCATCCCCTCCAAGGTCCCACAGCTATTGGGGAGGGGACAGAGCTCCCTCCACCCTGCTGGGCCCCGTGTTGGACCCGCATCCCTTCTGACATCCTCCCCTGCTGCACCCCCATCACCAGTGGCATTCCCCTGTGTCCCAGAAGATTCCCAAGGTGTCCCCAGGCTCATGCCAGCCTCTCTCCATGCCCAGGGTACTACTACGACCTGGATGACTCCTGTGACGACAGCGACGAGGAGGAGGTGCGGGCCCATCTCCGCTGCGTGGCTGAGCAGCCCCCGCTGAAGCTGGACACGTCCTCTGAGGTACTGGGGGCACCCCCTGTCCTCTCCCTGTCCCCTCCTGTCCCCTGGAGGAGCAGCCCCTCTTTTACACCAGTGCCCAATTCAGCCACCATCCCCACATATGTGCAGAGGCACCAGGGGGTTAGTGGTGGAGATGATGAGGATGGGGAGGGAGATGGGTAATGGAATGGGGATGAAAATGGGGATGGTGGTAAGTGTGGGCATTGGAACGGGAATAGGGGTGGGATGAGGATGAGGGATGAGGAGAATGAGGATTAGAATGGGGATGGGGAATGGAGATGAGAATGGGGATGGGAATGGGAATGGAGATGGGGATCACAACAGGGAATGAGGGTGTGGAATAGGAATGCAGATGAGACAATGGGCATGGGGCTGAAGACAAGGATGAGGCATGACCCTGCACTGCTCTCCCCCTGGCCTCCCCAGAAGCTGGAGTTCCTGCAGCTCTTCGGCCTGACCACGCAGCAGCAGAAGGAGGAACTGCTGAGCCAGAAGCGGCGCAAGCGGCGGCGGATGCTGCGGGAGCGCAGCCCCTCGCCGCCCTCGGTGCAGAACAAGCGCCGCACGCCCTCGCCGCGCCTGCCGCTCTCCACCCGCTACAGCCCCGACGAGATGAACAACAGCCCCAACTTGGAGGAGAAGAAACGCTTCCTCACCATCTTCAACCTCACGCACATCAGCGCCGAGAAGAGGAAAGGTAACAGCCATGCCCCGCGCACGCTCGGGTCTGGGGGTGCCCTGGGGGGGGTCTGCCTGGGGCTCTGAGCTGGCTCTGCTGAGCAGAGGCTACACTAAACCTCAGCTTCCCATGCTGCAGACAAGGAGAAGCTGGTGGAGATGCTGCAGGCCATGAAGCAGAAGAGCACGCCGGCTGCTGTGGTGGTGAAGAGCTCCCCGCGGGACAGCCCCGGTGCCCCCAGCACTGGTAAGCGCCCCAAGTCCTTCCCTGGGTCTTGGGTTGGGGGGCACAGCTTTGACTTGAGGGGTGCAGAGTCCTGGCTGCAACCAACTGCTGCTCCTCTTCCCAAAGAGCCTCCGGTGCCTCCGCTCCTGCTGGACCTGGATAAACCCGTGGGCATCGCCGTCTCCGTGCCGGAGGTGCCCAAGGCAGCAGAAGGCTCCAGGTTGGAGCAGCTGAGAGCCCAGGAGCCAGCGAGGCCCAAGGAGTCGGGCACGGCGCCGGAGAAGCCCCGGCTGAGCGATGGGCACCCCGGGAAGAAGGCTCTGAGCATCCTCAGCTACGTCAGGGGGCCCCTCCCCAAGGACATCCCGGTGCCGCTGTCCCACAGCATGAACGGCAAGAGCAAGCCCTGGGAGCCCTTCATTGCTGAGGAATTTGCTCACCAGTTCCATGAGTCGGTGCTGCAGTCCACGCAGAAGGCGCTGCAGAAGCACAAAGGTAACGGGGAGTTGTTGGGAATGATGTTTTAATGTCACTTAAAGAGCCGTCAGCAAAAGTATCAGTAAAACCAGGTTTGGTGTAAAGCCAGTATCACCACAAAGTTGGTTGGCAAAGTTCAGTCTCCCGTTTATTAGGTGGTTAAAGCACTCTGAGGAAAAGCAAACAAAAATCCAAAGTCAATAAATAAACCCCAAATAATCTGCGTGGAGGCTGGAGTGAGGGGGAAGCAAAAGGATAAAAAAAGGAGTATGGAAGACCCTTGTGTTGAGTCACAAGTTGAGAGTAAACCCCTGTGCTAAACTGAGCCTGGACTTGATCAACAGGTTATGTTTAAAGGCCCAACAGCACTTAACTTAAACTGAACAGCATTTTAATTTAATGGATAAACAATTAAGCAAGGGATTCATATGGAATTTACTATACCACACAACAATAGCTTCTTTACATGCCTAACTTACAAATCTAAAGTACTTAAGAATTCAGGAGAGTAAGATTCTGCACTGAGTGCTACACTGAGTCCTTGAACCCCTCCAGGGATGGGGACTCCACCACCTCTCAGGGCAGCTCCTTCCAGTGTTTAACAACCCTGCCAATCAAGAAATTCCCCTGATGTCCAGAAAAAGAAGCAGGGATGCAGGAAGCTGGTGGGGTCTTGGGATATCACCCCCACCAGGGTTTGACACTGGCAGCCTCACTGCTGGAGCATCCCATGAGCTCATTGCTGAAGCTAAAAATTAGGGATAATCCAGCTCCAAACCCACTCAGTCGAGTGACTGAAATAAACAAAACCATTCCAGCGCGCGAATAGTGATAAAAACACAGAGAAGATGCTGTAAGCCCCCTGAAAACCTGGCAAGGGTGGGAATGAATGCCATGAGGGGAGCAGGCAGAGGCTGACTGTGGCTGCCCACAGGGGGGACAGTGGAGCAGAACCACAAGCTGGACACCTCCATCCACTACAACATCCCGGAGCTGCAGGCGTCCAGCCGCCTGGCCGGGCCCCCGCACAACGGCACGGCCGAGGGGCCCCTGCCCCCCCTGCCCCCCCTGCCCCGGGACTCTGCCTCTGAGGACGAGGAGGAGGAGGAGGAAGAGGAGGAGGAGGAGGAGGATTACCCCAGGCCCAAGTGGCAAGGGATCGAGGCAATTTTTGAAGCTTACCAGGAACATATAGAAGGTAAGGGGGTGCAGGGAGGGTACAGTGCTAATTTGTGGTTTAGTTTCCCGTGGGAGGTGTTAATGGTTGCTGCTGGGATAGGCTGAGGAAGCATTGGGGGATCTCCAGCAGTGCAGGAGCAGCATGAAAGCACTGGGTTTTTTTTGCAAGAATTAATGTATGCATAAAAAATTCACAGCTGCCCAGTGAATCTAAAGGTTCTCCACAGGCAGTGCCAGGGTTGGGAATGTTCTGGGATGCTGGGGGCAGTCACTGCTGGCTGGGCAGAGCCTAGAGCAGGGCTGGCACCCTCCATGGGAGGAGCTGGTGCTCAGCCCTTGTCCTTTGGCTGTTGCAGAACAAAACCTGGAGCGCCAGGTGCTGCAGACACAGTGCCGGCGGCTGGAGGCCCAGCACTACACCCTGAGCCTGACAGCTGAGCAGCTGTCACACAGCATGGCGGTGAGTGGGGACAGGCACACGCCACCTGGGCACCCATCAGCTGGGCATTCATCACCTGGGCACTCATCCCCTGGGCACCCATCAGCTGGGCACTCATCCCCTGGGCACTCATCCCCTGGGCACTCATCCCCTGGGCACCCATCAGCTGGGCACTCATCCCCTGGGCACCCATCAGCTGGGCACTCATCCCCTGGATACCCCATTACCTCGGCACTCATCCCCTGGGGACCCATCCCCTGGGCATTCATCCCCTGGGGACCCATCCCCTGGGGACCCATCCCCTGGGCATTCATCCCCTGGGGACCCATCCCCTGGGGACCCATCCCCTGGGCACACATCCCTGGGCACTCATCCCCTGGGCACACATCCCTGGGCATTCATCCCCTGGGCATCCAACCCTCCTGGGTACCCAGCCTTCCTGGGATCTGGCCTCAAGGCACCCAATCCTCCCACAGCACATCCATTTATATATTGTACCCATCCTGTGCAGTGCCCATTCCCTGCAGTGCCCAAACTCTCAGTGCCCATTCCCTGTAGCTCCCCCTTCCCTGCTGTATCCCAAACCCTGCACTGCCCATCCCCTGCAGTGCCCATTCTTTGCCCCCCACCCTATTCCTCTGCTATTTCCCAGGCACCCACACATCCCTCATGAGAGCATCTGGGCGAGCTCAGAATCTCACAGGGGATCCCATTCCCAGTAGTGCCCATTTCCTGCAGTGCCCATCCCCTGCTATATCCCAAACCCTGCTATATCCCAAACCCTGCACTGCCCCATCCATGCACTGCCCATTCCCTGCTGTATCCCAAACCCTGCAGTACCCATCCCCTGCTATATCCCAAACCCTGCTATATCCCAAACCCTGCACTGCCCCATCCATGCAGTGGCCATTCCCTGTGGTATCCCAAACCTTGCTATATCCCATTCCCTGCTATATCCCAAACCCTGCTAGCCCATTCCCTGCAGTGCCCATCCCCTGTTATATCCCAAACCCTGTTATATCCCATTCCCTGCTGTATCCCAAACCCTGCTAGCCCATTCCCTGCAGTGCTCATCCCCTGTTATATCCCAAACCCTGCTATATCCCATTCCCTGCTGTATCCCAAACCCTGCACTGCCCATCCATGCACTGACCATTCCCTGCTGTATCCCAAACCCTGCACTGCCCATCCATGCACTGACCATTCCCTGCTGTATCCAAACCCTGCACTGCCCATCCATGCACTGGCCATTCCCTGCTGTATCCCAAACCCTGCTAGCCCATTCCCTGCAGTGCCCATCCCCTGTTATATCCCAAACCCTGCTATATCCCGTTCCCTGCTGTATCCAAACCCTGCAGTACCCATCCCCTGCTATATCCCAAACCCTGCAGCACCCATTCCCTGCACCTCCTCATCCTTTCTCTACCCATTCTTTGCTGTATCCCATTCCCTGCACTGCCCCATTCCCACCCCCACCTTATTCCCCCAGTACCCCCTGCCCCACGAGCTGTCCAGTGCCTTGCTGACCACTCCCTTTCCCATTCCCTGGCTGCCTGCAGGAGCTGAGGAGCCAGAAGCAGAAGATGGTGTCAGAGAGGGAGCGCCTGCAAGCTGAGCTGGATCACCTGAGGAAGTGCCTTGCCTTGCCTGCAATGCAGTGGTCTAGGGGTTATTTCAAGGGGTACCCCAGGTGACGCTCCTTGGGCCAGGCCGAACATATAGTCTAGAAATAATAATCTATTTTATTACCTTGAATATTTAATATTTTTCACTGGGAGGTTTGAAGCTAAAAATAATAAAATTTAAAAAAAAAGCGAGACAAAAAGGAAAAAAAAAAAAAAAAACGGCAACGAAAAACGGCGACGACAGCATCGTTAATAATAAAAGGAAGAAAGCAAAAAAAAAAATTAAAAAAAAAAGAAATTAATAAATGGAGAATGTGCCATGCATGAAGCAAACGGGAGCTGGGAGGAGCCAGGAGCCCACCCCACGGCCAGCAGCCCCTGGCATGTCCCCTCCTGTCCCCTCCTCCAGCTGGGGTGGCCACAGCTCTGAAGAAGCCCCCCCTCCACCCACCCACACTTTTTTGTTGGTTCTTTGTTTTTTTTATTTCTTAAAAAAAAAAAAAAATAATAGAAAAGACAATGAAAAACTCCACAACACTAAACCCAGCGGGGCCCCGTGGGTGCTGCTGGATCCTGCTCCCAGCATGGCACCCCCAGCCTGGGGCTTCCCCTGGAAATGCACTTGGCTATCAAAAAATAAAGTCAATAAACTGGTTGAAGGTCCCTTTTTGTTCCTGGTTGGTGGGGAAGGGGCAGGGACACGCGTGGGGTCACTTTGTCACACCCCGGCTTTGGGATTGAACAGGTGGAAAAAAAAAGAAGAAAAGGTGCTTCAGCCTTGTACTGTGTATATATATTAAAAAACAACAAAGTTTTGTATGTTTTTATTGCTTTAATTATTGTTATAAAAAGCTTGCCTTTTTTTTTAAGGTGTTTCTGCTTTTTTTTTCCCCTTTTTTTCCCTCCCCTCTTTCTACCTCTCTGTTTTTATTTTCTTTCTGGTTTTTTGGTTTTTTTGGGTTTTTTTTTTTTTTTTGTGTTTTTTTTCCTTTTGGCAAAAGGATTAACTCGCTTTTTAGTGTTTGTACTGCTGCTGGTCGGGCCAGAAAAGATATTGAAATGTTTTGAAAAATAAATCCCCTTTTCCACTGGGGCAAGTCCCATCCCACCACCAGTCCCTTAGGAAGCTGAGCCCTTCCACCCTCCTTTTTTTAATTTTTTAAATTTATTTTTATTTTTATTTTTTATTTTTACCATTTTTCTTTGCTTTCTGGGGCTTTTTTCTGCTCCAGCTGGGTCATTGTGGGGGTCACAGTGCTGGGTGGTGTCTGAGCCTTGCCCAGGCTCTGTCTGCCAAAGGAAAAATCCCAAGGAATTGTGCTGAGAGGGTGGAGGGTTGAGGAATGGGTGGCATTGGGGTGTCCTTGTCCCCCCCCCAAAAATACCAAGACAATCAGAGTGGCTCTAAGGCAGTTTGGGCACAGGGAGAGGGGGTTTGTGGGGTCTCTTGGTGGCACTTTGGGGACAGTCCATGTGGAGCTGTGCCTGCAGGCGGGCAGGGGTGTCCTGATGCCACCACAGGGTCAGGCTTGGTGCCATTTTTAGCTAAAAAAATATAAAAAACTTGCTAAAAACCAGCTCATACCCTGCCTCCCCTCCCCCCGGGGGAGCCTTTTTATTTGATTGTTATTTTTAAATTATTTATTAGAAATTGTTTTTAATTCGCCACGAGACCAGCTCACATCTCTGGGAAAAGGTGACCTCTGCTTCCTGCTTTAAATTCCCTCGTTGCACTGGCAAAGAAAAGCACTAAACCCCCCCCTGCTCCCTGCTCTCTCATTGGCTTCACCAAATCAAAAAAAGCTGGGCAAGATTAAAAAGCAGAATGCCCTTGTGACAGAAATTAGTTTAATCTTTTTTAAATCCCCAATTGCCTCGCCAGCCTCTGGCCTCGCCGCTGCCAACTCTGGGCTTGGAAGGGAATTTTAACACGGTGAAATTCACTCGTGGCTCTGCCCCTTTCCCTTCCTGTGTGCCCTGGCAGAGGGAGGGGGAAGAAGGCAGGGATGGAAAATCATTGGGAATTTGTCCCTCGCCGGGCTGAGGAGCCTGGCTGGGATGCAGCCTCATCATCAGCCTGGATTTTGGTTTGTGGACCAATTTTCTGCCTGCCCCAAGGTTGTGGTGAGCATTTGTGTGCGTGCAGAATTGCTGGAGCAGCTGTGCCAGAGCCTGGAAGGAGGAAGGAGAGGAAGGCAGAGCCTGCTGGGAGCAGGTTGGATGCTGTGAAAGAAAACAAACAAAGAAAAACCCCAAAAAAGGAGAAAAACCCAACCCTAAACATGTTCAAAGTGTACTTTGTTGGAATTAATTGTAATGTAATATATTATTTGTTGAATGTAGTAATTAGGTATTTATAAATACATTGCTGTAATTCCTGAAAACATCCCCCCCAAAAATTCCCAAAAATAAACTCTTCCTTAATGACAGCAAGGAATCCTTTCTCCATTGGGAACGCAGCCCTGCCTGAGCAATCCCAGCCCTCCCCCGAGCATCCCCATCCCTGCCCCGAGCATCCCCATCCCTGTCCGAGCATCCCCATCCCTCCCCCGAGCATCCCCATCCCTGCCCGAGCAATCCCAGCCCTCCCCCGAGCATCCCCATCCCTCCCCGAGCATCCCCATCCCTCCCCCGAGCATCCCCATCCCTGCCCCGAGCATCCCCATCCCTCCCCCGAGCATCCCCATCCCTGCCCGAGCAATCCCAGCCCTCCCCCGAGCATCCCCATCCCTCCCCGAGCATCCCCATCCCTCCCCCGAGCATCCCCATCCCTGCCCCGAGCATCCCCATCCCTGTCCGAGCATCCCCATCCCTCCCCCGAGCATCCCCATCCCTGCCCGAGCAATCCCAGCCCTCCCCCGAGCATCCCCATCCCTCCCCGAGCATCCCCATCCCTGTCCGAGCATCCCCATCCCTCCCCCGAGCATCCCCATCCCTGTCCGAGCATCCCCATCCTTCCCCGAGCATCCCCATCCCTGCCCCGAGCATCCCCATCCCTCCCCCGAGCATCCCCATCCTTCCCCGAGCATCCCCATCCCTGCCCCGAGCATCCCCCATCCCTCCCCGAGCATCCCCATCCCTGCCCCGAGCATCCCCAGCCCTGTCTGTGCATCCCCATCCCTCCCCGAGCATCCCCATCCCTCCCCGAGCATCCCCATCCCTGCCCGAGCATCCCCATCCCTCCCCGAGCACCCCCATCCCTGCCCCGAGCATCCCCATCCCTCCCCCGAGCATCCCCATCCCTGTCCGAGCATCCCCATCCCTCCCCGAGCATCCCCCTCCCTGTCCCGAGCATCCCCCTCCCTCCCCCGAGCATCCCCATCCCTCCCCCGAGCATCCCCATCCCTGCCCCGAGCATCCCCAGCCCTGTCTGTGCATCCCCATCCCTCCCCGAGCATCCCCATCCCTGCCCCGAGCATCCCCAGCCCTGTCTGTGCATCCCCATCCCTCCCCGAGCATCCCCATCCCTGTCCCGAGCATCCCCATCCCTCCCCCGAGCATCCCCATCCCTCCCCGAGCATCCCCATCCCTGCCCCGAGCATCCCCAGCCCTGTCTGTGCATCCCCATCCCTGTCCGAGCATCCCCATCCCTCCCCGAGCAATCCCAGCCCTGCTTGAGCATCCCCATCCCTCCCCGAGCATCCCCATCCCTCCCCCGAGCATCCCCATCCCTCCCCGAGCATCCCCATCCCTCCCCGAGCATCCCCATCCCTCCCCCGAGCATCCCCATCCCTCCCCGAGCATCCCCAGCAGCTCCTGCTGTCATTGCTGCCATCCTCGCCGTGCCAGCCCTTGGGGACACAGCCCTTGGGGACAGAGCCCTTGGGGACACAGCCCTTGGGGACACAGCCGGGGCAGGCAGGGCACAGATGGCAGCGGGACCTGGCCCAGGTGCTCGGGGAAGGGCAGCGCTGGCACCCGCGGGCACCAGGGATAATTAGAGCTGCTGGCAGCACAGCCCTGCTCGGCCAGAGCCTGCCTGGATCCTGCCTGGATCCCATCTTGATCCTGACTGGATCCCATCTTGATCCTGACTGGATCCCATCTTGATCCTGCCTGGATTCTGCCCTGGGTCCTGCCTGGATCCCATCTTGATCCTGCCTGGATCCCATCTTGATCCTGCCTGGATCCCATCTTGATCCTGACTGGATCCCATCTTGATCCTGCCTGGATTCTGCCCTGGGTCCTGCCTGGATCCCATCTTGATCCTGCCTGGATTCTGCCCTGGGTCCTGCCTGGATCCCATCTTGATCCTGCCTGGATTCTGCCCTGGGTCCTGCCTAAATTCTGCCCTGGATCCTGCCTAAACTCTGCCCTGGATCCTGCTTGGATTCTGCCCTGGATCCTGCCTGGATTCTGCCCTGGATCCTGCCTGAATTCTGCCCTGAATCCCATCATGATCCTGCCTGGATCCTGCCCTTGCCTGTCACTCTGCTGCAGGAAACGGGGCCAGAGCCAAAGGAGAGCTGCAGGATTTTCCAAGCACTGTTTGTGACACAGCCCAGGATTAATTTGATGCTGCTCTTCAGCTACGATTATTTTTTTTTTAATTACATTATTTTTTTACTGACAAGTTTCAGAGTAAAACCCCAATTATTACAAAAATAAAGATGGATGATACTCTAGTATTTCTCGACAGCCTGGTATCTGAGAGGGAAAACCATTTTCTTTTGTCCTTCTCCAAAGAGCAGATGGATCTGCTTCCCAGCTGATCTCCCCAGCAGACACCTCATTGCCAGCACATCTTCCTTTTTTTTCTTTTTTCCTTTTTTTTTTTTTTTTCCCCAAGGCTCTGAGAAAATCCATGGAAGCACCGCCTCGAAATTTATGGCTTTCAAGGCAGCGTGTGGCCTGTGCTGCCCTCAGAAGTTCCCTTGCTGAAGTACAACCCGAGAGATCCGCCCAGCGAGTCACCGAGGCTCTGATGCTCTGGAGCAATTCCCACCCAGCCCCGAGGGGAGATTTGAGGGCTGGGAGGTCCCTGCAGGGAGGTGGGAGCTGCTCCAGCTCTTTCCCAGCTCCCTGTCAGAAATCCTGGGAGTGGGAGCTCTCTCCAGGCTGGAGGTTAGTCCGGAGCTTGTACATGTGATCCAAGGCTTGGGTAAGGAAAGTCCCGGTGGTGTTAATCTCCATCAGGGTTAAATTATCCAGCTAAAAGGGGAAAGAACAGGGTCAGAGAGGAGAAGGTACTCGGGAAGCAGCTCCCAGCCCACAGTTCCATTTGGTGACATCCCAAGGGACTGACCCAGCTGCCAGCCCTGATCAAGAGTATCACCCCAGCACCATTTCATGAGCATTCCCCATTCCTGGGACTGTTCAAAGAGCTTGGAGTTGCCTGATCCAGTGGAAAGTATGGAAAGGGGTGAAACAAGACCTTTTAAGAGCCAAACCAAACCATTCCACGACCCTCCAGCTTCCCCTAAGGTGCCGCCCCCGACCCACGAGCTTCAACCCACAACTCCAGTGACTCACCCACAAGCAGCCCCAAGCCATCCTTTTCCCAGCAGCTCATCCCTCAGCCCTGAGCCCCCTGGATCCCTGCTGGGATGAGGGGCTGGCACACCTTGGCATGAGCCTCCTGCTGGCGCACGAAGCTGTCGGCGGACAGGCGCAGCTTGGCCACGCGCGTGTCCCACGTGTCCTTCACCAGCGTCCGGATCTCGTCTGCCCTGGGGATGTTGTCAGAGGCACTGGCACAGGGAAAGGCAGGGCAGGGTCAGAGCAGGCTCTGAGGGCTGTGTGGTTGTCTGTGGTTGTGTCGCTGAGTGGTGTTGTCACCATGTCGCCCCTCCGCCCCCAAGGTGCTCACAGCACAGTTTGCTAAAAACCTGCTGCTCCACATTGAAATGCTCTCTGCTCCTTGTCCTGCTGGGATTTCTGGGATGGTTTCCTTCCCCAGGAATGCTCAGCCCCAATGCAGCAGCTGGTTGTCACTAGAATCCTTCTGCTCTTTAATTGCCCAGCTGGTATAAGGTGCACATTGGGCCCCAAACCTGGCCAAAGTCACAGCCAGCTGGGGAAACCAAGGCCTCAGGCATGATGAAATCCCCAGCTCGGGGCTCCAGGGCTCTATCAGGGAGAATTAAGCTGGAAGGGCTGGATGGGATGTGCCACACCATCCCATTAAGGCCATTCAGGGCTGCCATAAGGAGCTGGGAGATGCAATCAATGCACACAGACAGAGCTGTCAGGGCTGCTGGAGCGTGCTGGGAAGGAGCAGCACGCCAGGAGCCTCCTCTCCAGAGGAAAAACCAGAGCTGGAATGCCCACCCTGCTTAATCGAGGGCTTAAAAAGTCAGCAGAGCCCTCACTGAGACAAATACCAGCCAGCACATTTTACAAGTGAAATGCCTCAGCAGGCAGGAGCTCAGGCTCGGAATATCCCCGGCCTCCTGCTTCCCAGGCTGAGCAGAGAGGAGCTTTCCTCCTGAAGGAGAGCCAAGGAAGAAGCCTGGAGGCTGCTGAACAGATTGTGCTGTGGCTCCTCCAGGCCTCCACTGCTGCTCAGTAAAGCAGCACAGCCCCAATTATGAGGCCAGGGAAGGAGTGATCCCCAAGTTCCTGAGAGGCAGAGTTACCACCAGGGAAACTCTGCTGTGAAATCTTGGCAGGCTGAGGGGATAAACCTCCCTCAACTCTCCTTTTCCCCACAGTCCTGTGGGGCTGCTGCCAAGCAAAGCTTGAGAAATCATCCGTGCTCACACGAAGCAGGGTGGGAAATGGCTCAGCTCAGCTCCTACTCACTAGTTCAGCAGCAGCTTGGTGAGTTCCATGTAGTAGGGGCTGGGCATTGGAGTGAAGGTGTCCTCTTTCCGCTCCTGATCTCGGATTTCTTCCAGTTTTCCTAAAAAATACATCCAGGGGTGCTCAGGTTTTGCCAGCTGTGTTTTTCCCCCTCCCCAGGAAAACCCACGTTGTGTGTGTAGGATCAGCTCAGGGTCCAATGATGTGAGGGCAGGAAAAGGCTCCTGTGAGCAGGCACACAACCCATGGACACCTCCAAGCTCTCCCTCCTCACAGAGATTTTTCCCAGGGAATTTCTGACAGCCTCAAGTTTTGCTAGGGGAAGTTCAGGTTGACATTAGAAGGAATTCTTGGACTGAAATGGTGATTAAACACTGGAAGGGGCTGCCCAGGGAGGTTTGGAGTCCCCCATCCCTGGAGGTGCCCAAGCAATGGCTGAATGGGGCACTCAGTGCTCTGAGTTGGGCACAAGTTGGACTTGATGAGGTTGGGGGTCTTTTCCAACCTAAAAAAATTCTGAGATTCTGTGACCTAAAGTCCCTAAAGCTGCTTCTGAACAAGCCCCACCACCCTCAGACTAAATAAAGAATTCCAGTGGTGGAACATGAGATCCTTCTCTCTCAGTTGCTTTGTGTTTTTGAATTAAGCTCCCCACTAATGGTGAAAATGGATTATTTTTAAATTTCAAGCTTCCACTGCACCCACTGAAGGCCAGAGCTGAAGCCAGAGGCTCCATCCTCACCAACATCCATCCATTCTGGGGGAATGAGCCGACACTTCTGCCTCTGCTTCAGATTAATGGCCAACCACACGGGCACTTCCACTGGCAAACCAGGATTGAAGGGACCCAGATCTCCCTGGAAAACAAATTAGGGATGAGAGGCATGCAACGACCAATGCTTGGACTGCACAGACCTTGTCTGTTAATGTGGTGAGAGTTTCCAGAGGATTTGGAAAAGCCTGAGTCAAACATTTGATCCTGCATTTCCTCCTCTCGCTTCCCAGAATTCTTGCTCACACTTTTCCTCATCTCCCTCCAGAAGGAATAACCAACATTTCCAGGTCATTTTCTATTTCCAGGTGTTTCATAGGAGTTACAGCCACAAATTCCACCTCCCTGGACACCCCCCAAAGATGTGGGGGACAGCACAGCCCCCTCCCAAACCTCCTGGGGGGCTGCACTGCCTCTTCTCCCAACCCCTCTGCCTGTCAATCCCAAATCCCTTCATCCCTCCATCCCCACCACCCCAAATCCATCCTGATCCTTCCCCATGGCCCCCATCTCCTCCCCCTGTTCCCAAACACCCCATTCCCTAATCCCCCCAGACCCAGCACTTCAATCCCAAACCCTCAAACCAAATTCCCCAAACCTAATCCCCCAACACCACCCAGACCCTGCCCCATAAACCCCCCAGATTTGTTCTCGGGCACCCCAAGCCGCGTCCCAGCCCCGGTCCCTGCCCAGCCCGGCCCCCAGACCCCGATCAGGTGAATCCGGTCCAGGCTGAAGTTGGGCACGATGGTCACCAGCTCCTTCTCGGCCAGGAACTCCACCTCGGCCGGCTCCATGGGCCAGGGGGCGCCGAACCGGGATCGCACCGGGATCGCACCGGGATCGCACCGGGGTCAGACCGGGATCAGACCGAGATCGCACCGGGATCGAACGGGGACGGCACCGGGATCGAACCCGGATCGCTGCGGGATGGCTCCGGGCTCGCACCGGGACGGGACCGGGATAGAACCGGGACGGAATCGGTACCGGGCGGGTGCCGAGCCCGCCGCGCGCCCTCGCTCCCTATTGGCTGCGCAGCCCCCAGGCCCCGCCCACCCGCCGCGCTCCCGCCTCCCGCGCGTTTTCGCGGTCTCCGGGAGAAGGCGTGGCCTGGCGCGGCGCGGCGCGCGCTGATTGGCTGTTCCCCACTGTTGCCGTGGCGCACGCTTCTCTGATTGGCTGTCTCGATCCCCGCCCCGCCCAGTGGGTGTGACCCGGATTGGGCACGAGGACCAATCGTGGCGCTCCCCGCGGGCGCTCGACCAATCAGCGCTCGGCACTTGTTGCCGGGGCGCCGCGGGAGTGGCGCGCCCGACTCTACTGCCCCCTGGCGGGCGGGAGCGGGAGCGCCCCTCGGGAGCGCGCTGGGATGGGTGACACAGGCTGGGATGGGTGACACGGGCTGGGATGGGTGACACGGGCTGGGATGGGTGACACAGGCTGGGATGGGGGACATGGGGCTGGGATGGGTGACACAGGCTGGGATGGGTGACATGGGGCTGGGATGGGTGACACGGGCTGGGATGGGTGACACGGGCTGGGATGGGTGACACAGGCTGGGATGGGGGACATGGGGCTGGGATGGGTGACACAGGCTGGGATGGGTGACACGGGCTGGGATGGGTGACACAGGCTGGGATGGGTGACACAGGCTGGGATGGGTGACACGGGCTGGGATGGGTGACACGGGCTGGGATGGGTGACATGGGGCTGGGATGGGTGACATGGGGCTGGGATGGGTGACACAGGCTGGGATGGTGACACGGGCTGGGATGGGTGACATGGGGCTGGGATGGGTGACACAGGCTGGGATGGGTGACATGGGGATGTGATGGGTGACACGGGCTGGGATGGGTGACATGGGGCTGGGATGGGTGACACGGGCTGGGATGGGTGACACGGGCTGGGATGGGTGACACAGGCTGGGATGGGTGACACGGGCTGGGATGGGTGACACGGGCTGGGATGGGTGACATGGGGCTGGGATGGGTGACACAGGCTGGGATGGGTGACATGGGGCTGGGATGGGTGACATGGGGCTGGGATGGGTGACATGGGGCTGGGATGGGTGACACAGGCTGGGATGGGTGACACGGGCTGGGATGGGTGACATGGGGCTGGGATGGGTGACACAGGCTGGGATGGGTGACATGGGGATGTGATGGGTGACACGGGCTGGGATGGGTGATACGGGCTGGGATGGGTGACACGGGCTGGGATGGGTGACATGGGGCTGGGATGGGTGACACGGGCTGGGATGGGTGACACGGACTGGGATGGGTGACACGGGCTGGGATGGGTGACATGGGGCTGGGATGGGTGACATGGGGCTGGGATGGGTGACACAGGCTGGGATGGGTGACACGGGCTGGGATGGGTGACATGGGGCTGGGATGGGTGACACAGGCTGGGATGGGTGACATGGGGATGTGATGGGTGACACGGGGCTGGGACGGGTGACACCGGCTGTGCGTGGCTGTCCCTGGGCTGTGCCCAGGCCCCGGCAGCTGCCCTCATGTGCACAGACCAGCAGCAGCATCTGTCTGTCTGTCTTTTCAGTGGCCCCTGTGCAGACACCCATGCTCAGGCACCTGTCATCACTCACCTGTCCCTTTCCTTGGTTCTTCATCCACCCACATCCATCCATCCATCCATCCATCCATCCATCCATCCATCCATCCATCCATCATCCATCTACCTCTCCATCTGTTCATCATCCATCCATCATCCATCCATCCATCCTTCCATCCATCATCATCCATCCATCCATCCACCCATCATCATCCATCATCCATCCATCATCCATCCATCCATCCATCCACCCATCCATCCATCCATCCATCCATCCATCCATCCATCCATCCATCCATCATCCATCCATCATCCATCATCCATCATCCATCCTTCCATCCATCCACCCATCATCATCCATCATCCATCATCCATCTACCTCTCCATCTGTTCATCATCCATCCATCCATCCATCCATCCATCCATCCATCCATCATCCATCATCCATCCATCCATCATCCATCCATCATCCATCCATCATCCATCCATCATCTATCCATCCATCCATCCATCCATCATCCATCCATGCCTCCATCCATCCAGCCACACCTTCATCCATCCATCCATTCATGCATCCATCATCCGTCATCCATCCATTTCTCCATCTGTCCATCCATCTATCCATCCATCCATCCATTCATGCATCCATCATCCATCCATCATCCATCCATCCCCCACCCCACACCCAGCTCAGCCAAGTGACTTCTGGATGATTTTTGGGGGCTGCATCCCCTTTGCAGGTCCCCATGGAAACTCCCCCTCACCAGATGATTCCACCTCTCCCAAATCCCTCTCCCAAACCACCTCGGGCACCACATGGAGCAACCACAACCCTTGGGATGCGCGTTACCCCCACCCCGGGGTGTGATCCAAGCTTTGGTGACCCCCAACCCACCCCCACCACGAGGAGGATCCCAAACCCCCGTTCCCAGAGCAGCCCCCGGTGCCGCCGGCTCGTGCTGGGCGCTCCATGAGCGTCTCCCCCACGCTGCGCCTCCCCTCGCGTGTCTTTTGCCATCTGCTGCTGTCATTAAAAAATTAAATTTCCATCTGCTTTCACACTCCCGCCTCTCCCGCCGGCTCCGGGTGCCGCCGCTCCGCGGGAAGCCTCGCCCCCGGCTCCCTGCGGGACGCGGCCGCTCCGCCGGCGCCGAGTTCATTTTCCCGCTGCTGCTCGCTGGAACAGATTCTTCAATCCCCTCTGGAGAAGTGGGGGCATCACTTTTGACCACCCACGGGCATCTCTGGAGTATTTTGGGGGGCACAACCCACCCCCCTGTGCTGACACAGCCAAACCGGGGGTGTGGAGCCCCAGGGGTTTTATTCACCATGGGGGTGCTGTTAGCAAAAGACACAAACCCCAGTCCTTGGTGTCCAAACCCGCCCCGTGTGTCCCTGGGAGCTGCGCCCCGCAGGCTGTGGCTCCATCCCAGCCAGGCTGGGTGTCCCCCGTGTCCCCCAGCTCAGCACTGGCTGCAGGGCGAGGGTCCCTCCCCGCGCCGCCCCTCGCGGGACAGGGTGGTGCCCGTGGGCGTGGGGGGTGTGACGATGATGGAGGGCACGTGCAGGTGCTTCTGTCCTGAGGATGCTGTCGGGGTCCCCTCGCCGCCGTTCCCGCTGCTCACACACATCTTCAAGCCTGGGGAAATTTTGGAGGAGGGATAAAATGAGATCAGGCACTGGGCAGCAGCATCCCCCAGCTCCCCGCCCTCCTCCGTGTCTTACTGGAGGATCCATAGCATCCTTACATCACCTCCTCTGGATCCACCTTGGATTTTGGGGGGTTTCATAGCTGGATCCCCCCCCTCCCCCGACCACCTGCCCACCCACCCCCTCCCCCCGAGGGGAGCAGATCGCTTTAATCTGCTTTTTTAATCAGGAGAAAAGCCCCCGTGCGGCACAGGCAGCATCCAGGGAGGTTTCAGCTCTTCCCAAGCAGGAAAATGCCCGGAGGGGACAGACACTGATATTTTTAATCTCTTTTTAATTAAGGATAAAACCCTGCCTTATGTAAGGGAGCTGGAAAAGGGGGAGGGTCTTTTCTTTTATTCCAGACTTCAAGCTCATCTCAGGGGTCTGGAGCCATGGGGGAATATTTTGGTGCTCTGTCCTGGATTTGGGGCAGGATTGGGATTCCCTGGCTGCTTGCTTCCCCTCTTCAGTTATCCCTTGTTGGGCATGGGAGGTTGTGAGACCCCAATCCCCCCGACCACTCCCACCCAACATCCCTGATGGAGAGAGGGGGCAGAGCTCATTTTTGGGTGATGGATCCAACTCTCCACCACAACCAGAATCCCACAGAATTTAGGAAAAGCAAGGGAAGAGGCAGCTCTGCATCCTAGATGGGGATCCTCATTAAATCCCATCCCTAACGACCCCAAGGACGATTACCAGGAGTCAGAGGGATGCAGAGCTAATGGGAGATGTGATATCCAGCCTTCACCCTGCCAGGCCACCAGCACTAAAAGCTCCCTCTTTGCCCCAGTGCAGACATCCCTGACGCCATTCCCAGCCTAAATCCATTAAGAAAATGAAAGTTGGGGAAGAAGCTCCTGGTTGGAGTATCCCTGGGGAGAGTTGGAACAGTGGAGGATGCTTGGGATCAGCCTGGAGGCCAGGAGCCAAAACCCTGAGCACGTGTCCCTGAGCAGCCCTTTCCTGCCTCCAAGGAAACCCACCTGATTTCTTGAGGGCTGCCCTTAACCCATGGATTCTCCAGAGCAAAGAGTGCAGAACGAGCACAGGAATGGGAAAAACAAAGCCGGGAAAATCCTCTCCGGGGTGATCCAGGTGCAACAGGTCACCCGTAGGACTTCAGAAATTCCACCACATTCCCAAACTCCACCAATCCCGCCCACACCCAAATCCCCTCCAGGTACAACCATCCCTCGGGTGCCTCCAGAGAGCAGCAGCAGCCCAGAGCCCCGTGGCGAGCTCACCTTTCAGGCAGGAGAACTTGAGCCCCATGTTTTCATCCTCTCAGCGGGACGCAGCTCTCCAGCTCCGCCGCCGGCCCTCGCCGCTGGCGCTGGGGGAGAGAGGTGAGGGTTGGGGGGAGCGATCCTGGCAGGGAGGAAGGAGCAGGAGCTGAAAGCTCACATCTCTCCCTGCGTGTCTACAGGAGCCCGGGCACCACAGGAAACGCGGCTGCTCGCTCGCAAAACCGCCGCTGATGTCACGGCACTTGAGTGACTCAATCTGACCCGATGAGGTTCAGGAAGAACTTTTTGGGAGGGTGGAGAAGGAGCTTGTTGCTGGGTGAGGGGTCCTAACCCAGCTCCTCCACTCCTGGGGTGTGGACTGAAAATATTTCGGGATGAGAAGGTTGTGAGCAGGAGGAATTGGGTTGGTTTTGGGTTGGTTCTTGCAGAGAAAACCCCGAGTCCACACAGGGGAACTGGGGGATGCTCCCAGAGCTGCCTCCCTCGGGCTGAGCCGGAGCAGCTGCTGGGATGCACTGCTGGAATTCACATCATCCTGCTCCTCTTGGGCATCCCTGATATCCCAAGAGCTTCTGGATGGATTCCCACTGGGGGACATCATTCTTTTCAAGATGCTGGAAATTCTTCTGTGAAAAAAAGTCCCCCTTGTTGGGAAATCTTCACCCCTCCTCCCACTACTGCTGGGAAAAGCTTATTGGGATGAGGGTCAGTGACTCATTTTGGCTCTTCCAAGCTCTGGGCCACACAAAGAACCAAGGAAAGCCTCTGCTCCCCCTGCCTGTCCTCTGCCTTTCCAAGAAGCCCTGAGGTGGGTTGGCAGCACCCAGCAAGAGGAAGTGAAAATTTGCTCTCTCTGCTTTCAATTCTGTATTTTTATCAGTTCCCCAGGTGCAGCCTGAGCTGTGACACCCCCTCCCAGGGCTGGGGAGTGGAGACCTCCCCAGGACCTCATTTTGCAGCTCTCCTGGAGGCTGCCCAAATATCAAGAAATCTGTTTTGAGGCAAACCCTGTGGATTTTGGCACCTGCTGGTGGCTCACACCACTCAGGGACAGAGGAGGATCACGCTGGGGACATCCAGCTCTGTGCACAGGGAGTCTCCTCTGGGATCTGATGCTCTGGAATCAACCCCTGTGGCCAAACCCTTGCAGAACTCAGCAGCCCCCTCCCCATGCCTGAGAGGTGGGTTCCAGCTCCAGAATTTGGGTAGAGAACTGCCCCTGGGAGCATCCCAGCGGGATTCCTGCTGCTGGCTGCTGGGGCTCCAACCCGGCTCCCGTGTGCCAGCGCCAGGCCAAAGGAATGTTTGCATCCCGACGAGTTCACGCTCCAAAAACCCCCAGACACTCATCGCAGGCGTCACTGGAGCGGGGACGGGGCTGCCCGGGCAGGGGGACACTCAGAGGGAGCACTGGGGAGGGGGAAAAGGGACAAAGCTCCGAGGGGGTGGCACTTACCCGATGCCCGCGGTCGCATCCCCCCTCGCAGCGCACCCCGAGCCTGGCAGGGGGGTTCCCCTCGCAGGAGGGATGCAGGAGGTGGCCGCCGGCCGCCTTTGGGTTTGGCCAGCTTGGTTGGCAAACCTGGTTAATCAGGTTAGCGGAGCGCCGGCTCCTCCCATCCAGCCCCCACTCCAACCCCATCCGTGCCCAGCAAAGCCCTTGGGTGATGAGGAAACGCTGCTTTACTCTCACCCCGCTGCACAAGCCAGTCCAGAGCCGGGAGACAGAGAGGAAGGAGTGCCCTGGGCTGCCAGCAAAGCCCCCGGGCATCCAACACTCCTACAAGCAGCCTGAGGGCTACCGAGTGCCCGCAAAGGGCCAGTGACTGTCCACACCCAGCTCTGGGAGGACCCTGAGGTCCTGATGTCAACAGACGTCAACCTCTGGCAGCACCTCCACCTTCTCCAGCTTGCAGGGAGGATCTTTTCCCCTTCCCAGCCCCAAACCCAGCCTGGCAGCGGGAACTGCAGCCGGTTCCTCACCATTCCCAGGATGAGCGCTCCCGCCCGGCTCCCACCCCTCTGGGAGGATGCTGTGCCTCCGGAGCAGCCGCTTTCTCCTGCATTAGCAGCAGCCAGAGGCTTTTCCATGTTCCCCCTCCTCCGCAATTAAGAGGCGAGGCCCCGCGCCGGCTCCTTTTCAGCCGGAGCTGAAAAGCATCGGTTCAAATGCAGGGCGCCGGCCTGCAGGGAACGCCGGCCGCACATTAAACACCCCCCGGCTGCGGGAGGGAGCGAATGGAAGGGAAGGGAAGGAAAGGAAAGCTTGGCACTTCACCCAGGCATCGGGAGAGAAGTGATGCCAGGAGTTTGGGAGGTCCCCGATGGGATCAGAGCCACTCACCGAGCTCGGCTGGGATGGGCAGGGAGGGCAGCAGGGAGATGGAACGGGTGGTTTTGCTCCACTTTCTGCTGGTTTGGTGCTGCCATGTCTGATGAAAATCAGAAACCTGGGAAGAGCTGATTTCCTTCCCGATCTGACTTCTCAGATTTGTCAGATAACTGAGTTACTGCAAAGCTCCAGGAGCAGGGAGGGTGCCACAGGGGCAAGGCTGCAGCTCCAGCTGCTGGCACTGTCCTGGGCAGAGATGTTTGCTCCTTTTCCTCCCAGAAAACAACAAATTAAGTGCTTTATGTGGATTTATTTCCCCTGTTCAGCTGCAAAGTCTAAGAGCTAGAAACAAGTCCTGAACCAGAGCCTGGCTAACTTGACCTTTCAAAATCCCATCCCAAATTCAGAGCAGACAGCATCCCTTGGAGGCAGGGATGCCTCCCTGGGAGCACAAATCCAACCAGAACAGCACAATTCCCACCTCCACCTTGAGCTGTTTCACTGCCTGTCTCCAAAACTACCTGTTTGCTGCTGCTGGGTGAAAACAAACAGCCCCAAACCCACGAGGGCTAGAATTAGCCTGGCCTGGAACAGCAGTTGTTGCTACAACAGTGACAGAAAGTGATTGTCTTGCTGCAGCAGGGGTGGGAAACATAAACAGCAGGCTGCTAAAATACCTGTGGTTAGTTCTGCGGGTGCAGCACAGCTCCAGCTGCTCTGCTGACACCTGATAGTCTCAAACACCCTTTCCCGTCCTCCCCGGGGCTGGTGAGCAAAGCAAAAACCTCTGTGAAGGTTTAAAAAGTGGGGGTTGTCCACTTGGAGGTGACAGGAGCCCCTCTGGTGTGGGGTGAGCAGAGAGCTGAGTGCCAGGAACAGGAGCAGCCCAGGGCAGGGTCACATCCCTTCCAGGAGCTCCTGATTCCTGTCACAAGGCTCTGAGCTGTGACCTGCTGAGCATCACGTCAGGGCAAGTGGCCAAAGCCCAGCAAGAGCCAGCTGGCCAGGGGAGGAGGAGGGTGGGCTCAGGGGGTGGGGGGCATGGAGCCACCTTCACTCCCTGGGGGAAGATTCCAGAGCTGGCCAGCCCCTGGCTGTCCCCTGGGGTGGTCACTGGCTGGTTTCCAGTCCTGGCTGTGTCCCTTTGGTAGCTGTGCTGCTTCCCAACCCTCCTGCTCCATCCTGTCCCGGGGCTGAAGCCCTGGTGAGAGGGTGAGGATGGAGGGCAGCCTCCCAAATTCCCTTCGGGGGGAAGGGCAGGGAGAGCTGATGCTTCCCAGGCGCCAGAGGAACCGCAGGGACAAGGGACGTGTTGTGCAAACACTGGCCACAAGAAAAGCTTTGGCTGGAGAGCCCGGAGAGGCTCTGCTGGCTCCCTCCAGGAGCTGCTCCTGCAAACACCAGCTGGGCTCCCCTTTCAGCAGGGAGGGGGAGGAAGCAGCTTTCTGGGTCACCGAGTGCCAGGGTCTGCTAACGCAGGTGACACGTCAGCCTGGCTCCGTGCTAACCCAGCAACGAGGCCACCTGCCCCCTCCTGCCCCCGTCCCTTCTGGCCCGAGCAGGGGAAGGGGCTGCTCCCTGCCTGGCTCTGAAGCTGCCCCAGAAAGGACTTGCAGGAGCTGGAAAGTGGCAACCGGTGCTGGGAGCAGAGAAGAAATTCCCTCCCGGAGATCCAGAGTCACCCGGGGCTGGCGAGCGGTACCCGGAGGGGATGCCAGGCGTGGGGAGGGAGGAGGATGTCACGAGGAGGCAGCTGAAGATGCAGCTCCGTGGAAACTGGAGCAGCTCCAGCATTACCCAAGCACGGGCTCTTGGCAGGAGCAGCAGGAACCGCGTGGGCTGGAAGCACCCCCGGAGAAAATGCAGCGGGATGGGGCGGGAGGGGTCGGGAGCGCAGCGGGGAGCGAGCACGTACCTGAGGCACAGAGACCTCCAGCATCCAGCACAAAGCACCTCTCCCCCAGCATGGATTCAGCCGGGAATTGCCTCAGGGACCCGGCCACGGCTGCCGCGCTTCCCCGCTCGCTGAGTCCAGGTTAATCTGGGCCCAGCTTTCCCTTTTATCCCTGCTGCTACAACCTCGATGGAGTTTTTTTCAATTAGGTCCATCTCTTAAGCCCCAGGGTGCATTTCTAGGAAGGGCTGTGTTTCCTGGGCGCTGGCTGTGCGCAGAGGGCTGTGCTGGCACGGCTCCTGCCCGCATCCCGCTAAAATAAGTGCTGCAGCCGGAGTGAAGCGCTGCTCCCCCAGTCACCCCTCACCCCCAGCCCACCTACCCGGTGTTTTTAAGAGCAGAATTCCCTGCTTCCCTCATCCCAGCTCCGGCAGGCTGGAAGTGCCACACGCAGGAGCGCTGTCCCCCCTGCCAGCCCCCTGCCACCGTCCTCTCCGAATCTGCCTCTGCTGCTTTGCACGGGAAACCAAAAGGAAGGGATGCAGCTGGGGTGTACTTTCGGAGGAGAGGGCTGGGTGAAAATGTGGTCTAAAAGCGACAGTGAAAAAAAAAACAAAGCAAAAGGGAAATCGATAAAGTCCTCAGCGGATCCTTGGGCGCACAGAAAGCGCTGCCGGCTGCGGGAGGGCCGGGTCGGGGCGCTGGGGGAAGCAAGGACGGGGCTGTGCTGCAGGACTGGGATGTGTGGAGGTGTTTAAACCCAGCTGGGAATAGCAGAGCCTGGGCAGGATGGGAGGGGAGCAGCCCAGTCGGGACCAGTGTGCGGGTGCTCCAGGAGCTGAGTTTCACCCAAACGAGAAGCAGAGCTCGCAAGCCGAGCACATTTCCCCTCGAGGCCATTTTCCAGGCTGCACTCAGCCGCAAGCCCACCCCACTAAGAGCCTCCTCCATTAGCGTTATCCCGGCTCTCCCTGGCAGTGCCCTCCTCCTCCGGCATCTCCAGACGCTTCCCCGATGGCAGAGTGCCGCGATTAGGCGCCGAGCCAGCGCGCAGAGAGCCCCGGCGCTGCTTCCTGCATCTGTCACTGTCACCTCTCCTCGCCTCACCACTCGCAGAAGGAATTCTTGGGGGCAGGGGGCCGCCCCTCACGGCTGGGGTGGGCTCTGCACATCTGTCTGCTGCTGGCTCCAGCTGTGCCAGGTGATGTCTGAACTGCTCACCTGCTCCCCTGTCCAACATCAGCTCCAAGGGCTGGAGCTGTTACATCTCTGCTCACTTTCCTCGGGGAGGGAACATCCCAGGAGCAGATGGGAAGAGGGAAAATGACAGCAGCAGGATGCTTTGCTCGCTGGATGGGGAAAAAAACTTCCCCAAATCCTCGTATGCACACACAGAGTGATGAGCTCAGGGAGAATGTGGGGCCTGGCATTCCCTGGGAACAGAGATCTCACTCCTGAGTGCCCCAGGAACAGCTGAGCAGGGATTCCGTGGCTCCTGTCATCCATCTGCTTGGGGGGATGTTTGCCACAGTTCTGAAAAATCAGCTTGAGTGGGAAAAAGAGAATCCCACAGGATGGGAGAGCTGGGGGTGTTCACCTGGGTTAGGGAAGGATCCAGAGAGAGCTCAGAGCCTAAAGAGGCTCCAGGAGAGCTGGGGAGGGACTGGGGACAAGGGATGGAGGGACAGGACACAGGGAATGGCTCCCACTGCCCTTAGATGGGATATTGGGCAGGAATTGTTCCCTGTGATGATGCTGAAGCCCTGGCACAGGTGCCCAGAACAGCTGTGGCTAACCCTGGATCCCTGGAAGTGCCCAAGGCCAGGCTGGACAGAGCTTGGAACACCCTGGGATAGTGGAAGTTGTCCCTGCCCATGGCAGGGGGTGGAATGGATGATTTTAAGGTCCCTGCCATCCCAAAAACCATTCAGGGATTCTTTTTTCCAAGTGCTTCAGGTTGTGTGGATAAAGTAAAAAGCTGAGAGTTAAAACATCTGGGCAGGCAAATGTCAAATCTCCAAATTTTGATGGATAGGGGGGGAAAAAAAGTTAATCCTGAAAGTCATTAATTGCTAACAAACCAAAAAAGAGTAGGACACACATTCTCAATGCTGCCTTCCCAGGGCTGCAGCAAGAATGCCTTTCCCCAGATTTCCTCCCCCTGAAGTTTTAAAAGGAATTACCTTGAATTCCTGTGCTGAATCCAGCAGATCAAGCAGCCAGGAAAGCAGCATTTGCTGTGGGCACATCAGCAGGAAAGGGGAACACAGCCTGCCCTGAGCCCTGCAGCTTCCTCATTCTTTCAGGAGAGCCACGGTGGCTGCCTGGATTTATGGAATTGCTGCTTTTGTCCAGCCTTCAATGCAAATAGGCCAGGGGAGATAAGATCTGCAGGTTTGTCCTCTTTGCTCAAAGCCAGCCTGGGCTTCTGCTGGTGGCAAAAAATCCTCATTTGAAAGCCAAGGGAAGATGAAAAAAAGGGGAAGACAAAGGACTAAAAGCTTCTCCCCTGCCACACCGTGTCCCAGGTTAGTCACAGGGAATATTCCAGCAGGTTACACTGAGGAGACAAACTCTGCCTCACAGGGGGGGCAGGATTAGCCTGAATTTGCATATTTATGATCAAAGCTTGATTAGGAGATGCTGTTACAAAGAAAAAGAAACACATTTCCCATTTCCCTTGGCTCAGGAGAAGCAGCAGCTCCTTGTGACAGCCCCACACGAGGAATCTGGCTGAGATAACGATCTGCCTCTGGAACAATGCCTTGGATTTCCCTGGGTGTTTGTACAAAGTTCTCTTCCTGCAGCCTGGGTGCTTTGCATTCTGCTCCCAGGGTATCTTTTCCTACAGATGTGGAGTGGAGCAGCCACTGGAATGTGTTATCTCGCTGCTTTTGGGAGCTATATACATGTTTTCAGTCAACAAGTGAAAACATTTCCCCCTCCTTCAAGCCTGACTCAGCCTGGGGAAGGTTCTTGACTTGATGCCAATCTCTTTGGTAATCACACCTCACCCATGCACAGCAGGGAGATAAAAAACAAAGTGTCCAAAGTTTCCTCTCCTCTCTCTGATCTCAACTCACTTCAGGCCCTGTGGAATCTCACCTGGAGGGAACTCAAGAGCCTGGGGGCATCCACTGTCCTATTCCCTGCTGCAAATGGGATTTTAGCCTTGCCCCATCCCTCTCCAAGACCAGGAGTAAAACTTGGATTTATTTCAAAATCTAGAGGTTCTGGCATTTCCATTTTGAAATAAGCCCAGGTTGGATGGGGCTTGGAGTAACCTGGTCATGGGGAAGGTGTCCCTGCCCATGGAATGAGATGATCCTTAAGTCCCTTCCAACCCAAACTTTGCTGTGATTTTAACACCAAGATTGGAGACAGGCAGACAGACATTTTGTGGATATTTGAATCTTCCTTGTAACATTTCTGGGCAGGAAGAGAAGGAATGTTGGAGAAGGAACAATTCTGGAGGAATTGTTGCAGGTTGAGGCTGTGTTTAACTACAGTTGGGCAAACAACCACGAGGGCTTACAAAGAGCTCCTCCAGGCTGGTATAAAGCTGCATTGTCCAGGAAACTTCCCCTTGGAAATAAATATTAATGGGAAAGACAGGGCAAGCTGAACTAGGCTGTATCCAGGCTCCCTGATTCCATGTACTTGGATCATGTGGAAAATGAGATCTGCTGATTAACACCTCCCCCCAATACACATAATTAATAAGTATCTCACTACTGTAGACTCCAACTATGGATTCAAACTCAGCAGTGTGCTTCCAGTCCTTTTTATAAATCATTTACTTTGGGTTTAACACATTCAAGCAGTAATTGTGCTTGCCAAGCCCACAGAGTGCAGGAACCACCAGGTTATTTGGGAATGCTGCTTTAAAACTCTCTGTCATGCTAAAGCACTGCAAAACAGGTGACACATGAGCATGGAACATCCTCAGCAGATTGCCTTTTACTGTGCCAAGTGAGTTACAATTCCAACCCAGGCCAGAAGAAACCATTCACTTCCCATTTGATCTATTTACCTTTAAAATCTCTCATTTGAGGACAGGATTGATTTTTTTCTTTTTTCTTTTTTTTTTTTTTTTGGAAAGGTATTTCCAGAAATCGTTAAAAAGTAACCTCTCTAAAGATTAGAAAAGCTGGAATCAAAACTTTGGAATAGGAACAGTGGGGGCCAAGCAGAAGCAGTTCTGGTTTCCAAGGAATAGCAACATTCACTACAAGTGGGATGGTGTCCACGAGGACATCTGGCAGCTCTTCCAGGGAATGTCACCACCAACATTCCACGGCTTTAGGGACACAGCACCGTGCCACTCCTCTTTTAATCAGTCAGCTTTCCACACAAGGTACTGAATATTAATTCTATTTACATTCAAAAATAGCATTTTTCTCTCTTCAGTACAGAGTGGGAATGGCCATGGATCAGGCAGGAGGATCCCTCCTAGCACAGGTGCAGCACAGCTTTGTTGATCTCGGGGTTTGTCCAGTCGTTGCGGATGTCATCCAGGTGATTATCAAAATCCACCAGTGTCTCGTAGGATTTGCTGTCCAGGAGGGAGGCAGCAATTCTCTGGGCTTCAGTCCAATCTTCACAGAAGTCACTGGCAGGGAAAAGAACCAGCTATCAATTGGAATCACCACAAAAAAAAAACTCTGGAATATTAAGCCATGCTGCAGCGTCCTCACACGGACAAACTGCTTTTCCCCAAATCTCTTAAAATTCCCAGTTCACTTGTTGGATCCCAAAATCCTGGGATTTTTGAGCTTTCTGTGCTTTCTGGCAAATCCACAGGTGTGTAGTTAAATAGAAGAGTGTAAACACGGTGAAGGGTTTTAAATTTGAATTTTTTATAATACAGTAATAGGTATGGGACAAGATGGAGGATTTTGGGTGTTGTCTCCATCTTCATGATTTCAGGTAGGAATTTTGGTTGGATAGTTAGTGCTGCACTGCAGGTCACAGGAATTTGGTTATTGGGTCAAAAGTATAAATAATATAGGTGTTAATTCTCCATTAGACTGTTTAGCTTTAAGAAACCTTGTGGCAGCTGAATAAATTTCCATTTTGCTCACTTTTTTAGCTGGTAGCTAGAAGTGTTGCTGAATTCTCTATACTTTAGATAAGATTTAATAAATAACCAAGCCCAAATACAAGAAAATTAGTTTCCTTTGTGTTTTTAATCCTGGTTCTGAGTGCAAACAGACAAAGCACTGCTGAAGTGGAGCACACACCCCTGTTCCCTTCACTCACACGTGTGGGTCCTTGCACCTCCACTTGTTCTCGTGCAGCTCGTACACGTGGATGGCAGGCTCCACACACTCCATGGTGAACTTGGTGTTGTCAACCTGGGGAGGGACAGAGAAACCACCTCAGTCTCCTCCTCAGCATCCCAAGAGATGAAATAAACCCAAAATCAGTTTGTAAAAACAGGGTATTTTACACCCATCCACTGTTTTACCCTCAAACTGCCAAATTTAAGCTGTCAGTGTGCTTTGTCACAGCAGTGAGGAGGCAAAGCCCTGTTTGTGACATTCAATATGAGAATTTAAGTTGCATGAGGAGGGCTGGAGGCAGAAATTGCTGCCTGAACATGTAGAGAAGGCCTCCAGCCCCTCTGAGGTGGCAGAGAGCTCACCACAGTCTCTCTGTGGATTTACTCTGCATTTCACTGCTTGCTGCATCTCCTTCCCAGAACATTTTGGAAAGGAGAGAAACTGAATTCCTCATGAAAGGAGCCAGGGAAGAGCAGCTCCCTGGTCCAGCAGCAGGGTCAGAGCTCACAGAGGAGGAGGGGAGGGAGGTGCTTTACCATGATGAGCGCAGTGTCCGTGAAACCCTCGGCAATCCGGGAGGCCACTTTCTCTGCAACCTGGTTTGGGCTGGAGCAGAAGGGAAAAGGAACTGAGTGATGGCAGCTTCAGAGTTTCAGCTGAAATCAGCAGGAAAATGAGCTCAGAGAGATGTGAGAGTGACTCTGGGTGCTTGCAGACAGGAAGAAGATAAAGGAGCTGATGGCACAGCTGATAGATGGCTCTGCAGCACTCAGAGCTCAGCTGGGTTTAGGAATGGCTTTGGAATGACAGGGAATCAACATTTTGTGATCTCTGATCTTCTTCTCCCAGACCAAAGACTCTGCCCTGGCAGGCATTTGAAAAAGAAACTGAGTTTTCTCTGAGTCTGCACTGAAAACTCATCCAGAATCAGATAACCTTTGAAAACCTTTCCCACCTTTCAGAGGTGACAATCTCTATGCAGTGCCACTTAATGTGGTGCCAATGACAATCTCTGTGTGGTGTCACTTATCTTCAGAAATCAAACCAAAGTTCTAAAAAACCATCAAGCCTGTGATACTCTTTCAAACCTCAAAGAGAACAAACTGTAACTTCTCCTTAAAAATGTAGATTTATAAGGAAAGGACAAATAATGCTTTTATCCCTGTTAGATACTTTAGAAGTCACAAGTGTTCCTTAAAAAAACACAACTGAGTCTGAATATACATTAACAAATAATTGAAATCAGATCACCATGGAGTGGTTTGGGTTTGAGAGACCTTAAAGATCCTCTCATTCCATCCCCTTCCACTATCCCAGGTTGCTCCAAGCTCCATCCACCCTTGGACACTTGCAGGAATGGAGCATAACAGTTTAAATAAATTGTTCTTATTCTAATTAGTCCCAATCCTGGATTTGTCCAATAGATGGAGGTGAAAACATGGAATCCACAGATCTAAAATTAAACTGTGGCTCCACAGGAGGGTCTCTCATTGTTTAGTGAGAAATCTGAGTCAGCCAGCAGGGAAAAAAAATGACTAATCCTGAGGAAAAAAAAGTGATAAATAAGAGATATCACTGCCTGACTGACATGATCTTCCACTTCTTTACCACATAAAAAAACTGCTTGGACAAAACTCAGCGGCGATTAAGAAATTTCAAAAGAATCAGATCACTCCTGACTTTCCATAAGATCCTGGGAGTCACCAGACTTTCCAAGATCCATACTGCACGAGCAAACACTCTGCAGATTTTGGCTTTTTCCCTGACAACTGCAATTGAAGAAGCTGGCACTGGTTCAAAGAGTGGCCTTTTACAGCAGCCACAGGGAGGAGAGGAGGGATTCTGCAAAGCCTGGACTTTCTGCACCTGACTAAAGGCCACATCCTGCAGTGCCACAGAGACAATGTGCAAGCAGCTGACAGTTGTCAGGGTGAATCACACACTCTGATTTCTGGGGATGATTGCTGCTGGCAGAGTCCAAGGTACAAGTTACAAGAGCAAACAGAAGGAAATATTGGCCCAACACACCTGGCATCTTTCACGCGTTCGTTCGCCTGGTAATATCCAGCTATCACGTAGCTGTTCTCCTTGCACCAGGAATCAATCTGGAAAAGCAATGGCAACAATGAATCCTAGGGGGAAAAAAAAAAACCCTCCAGGATTAAAGAAAACATAAAAAAAAACAACCCAGGATGAAGGAAATCTCGTGGTTGAAGTGTAAATAAAACAGCGTTGCTCCGTCTCTGCCACGGGGTTTTTGAAATGAAGCTGAAATAAATCTGAAGTAAAACTTAAAATGTTTCTGTCTGGTCATGGGTGTGTTCACAGTTGGGTTGATTTCGATGGGATGGAGAAACCCAACAGAGCATTTGGAGAATGATGGGAAGTGTTAAGCAAATGGAGCAAAAGAGCAAGGAGTTGTCTCAGTCAAAGCCTGGCCTAAATCCAAGTGCCAGGACAATTAAACTCAGCCTAGAGAGGGTTTGGGTCCCACCCACCAATGGCTGGGACAATTTTCTGTCACTGCTCACCTGCCAAGGGACTTCAGAGAATGCTGCCCTCATGGATGTGTGGCTGCCCTGTCCTTGCAGAAAGGTTTTATTTCTAAGGTCACATTTTTAGGGGAAAATGAAATCATTTGGTGCCTTCGTCAGAAACTAAAATCTTGAGGTGAAAGGTAAATGTGAGGCAGAAGTTTGTCCCATTTAGCAGCTTTTCAACTGAGATAAAATTGTTTTCCTTTTTAGAGTTTGTCCTGATTTAACATCTCTATGTAAATGGATAAACACATGTATTTTTGTCACATAATTTATATAATTTTTGATTTACACAAGTACAAAACTCAGGTCGTTTTGTTGCTTTTTAATTGAAGGAGTTTAAACACTGCTGTTCTTGCTGCTTTAAACTAGAGCTGGATTCCTCCTGCTGAGTCTGACTTTGAAAATATCTATTTATATATATGATATCTATATATATAGATAATGGTTTTTATTAGAATGGAGGGTATCAAGTCAGCAAAACACAAAGACAGAAGGGGAGGAAGCAGCTCGAATTTTCCTTTGCAGTCCCTAGAGAGTAAAAAACCCTCCCCAGCTCTATTAAAAAAACTCCAAAAATACATCTGGTGCTGACCTGTCTCATCCTGGGAGTCAAATCAATCTCATTTTCAGCAATAATTATTGTATTAGGCTGCAGAATCAACCAAACAACACAGCCATGTGAATAATCCAAGGGATGACATGGATTTAAGTGATTAAAAAAAAAAAAAAAAAAAAAAAAAAAAAAAAAAAAAAAGCTGTGCAGCCCTGTAAGAGTTGCTGTTTCAATTCCAAACCCTTTTTAAGGGCTTAGGACTCTGGTTTTAATTGTTGTGGTTTGAAAGCTTGGCATTAGAGACAGCAGCCCAGACAGCAAAATAATAATAATAATAATAATAATAATAATAAGAAGAAGAAGAAGAAGAAGAAGAAGAAGAAGAAGAAGCACCTCCATCCATCTAAAAATTAAACTGCATTGCTGTTTTTTGTTCCATACCAAAAACTGTCTTGAAAAGAAAGAAGAGAATTATTTTAAGTTCTCACTTTTCTAACTGGTAATTAAAAATTGCCTCTGCATAAAACAAAGGGGAAAAAAAAAATCTAATTTTGGAATGAAAGCTGTTTCCAGCTGTAATTTCCAGCACTCTCCTCACAGGTATCCTACAGCAATTAGCTCCTATTAGAAATGTTTTTAATATTAGAAATATTTGAATATCAGAAATATTTGAATATTAGAAATATTTTTAGACATGTCCAGCCCTGCCAAGGAAAAATCTAAAGTGGTTTTGCTTTGCTGCAGCTGGAAAATCCTGGAAGGAGGAGAAGGAAAAGGAGGAAAAGGAGGAAGAAAAGGAGCTGAGAGCTGCTCCAGGAGGGAAATTCTCCTTGATTTCTCTTTTTTGGAGCCCGGGTTGTAAAACCACATCAATTAGCTGAGAAATTCAGAGATTCGAGTGCAACTTAATTCACTTTTTCTTAATGACTCAGGCTTGGAAAAGGATTTGAAATGCAAATGAAACACGGGGAATTTCTGCTCCACCCTCGGGAAATCCGAGACTCCAGGAATATCCTGAGCTGGGGAGGGACCTCGAGGATCATCCCTGCAAAGACACCCCAAAAATCCCTCCCTGTGCCCGGGAGATGCAAAAAACAGCAATAATTGAATTTGGGAAGGAGCAGATCCCATTAAATCCTTTAGAAATGAAGCTGGTTTGCTACAAAAGTTGAGTTTAAGCATCTTGATCTCCCTGATTTATTCTGGATCCACACACCAGGTTGTACAAAGATGTGGAATCAGCTCCTTCCAACCTTTCCCATGAGAAAATCCGATTTTTACCACTGCTCTGACAGGATTTATTGACACCTTTGCCTCTGTTTAAACCCACAAAAGCAGCAAAAGGCTCCAGGCTCTTGTAAAATTCTGTGTTTTAGAGCAGCTGTGACCCACACTGAGCTGTACCAAACCCTAATTCTTGTGGGAAATGCCAAGAGTTCCCAATCTTTACCTTTTTGTACCAAAAATTCTGCCATTGCTTTGGCTCCAGGATAATTTTCTTCCTGTAGCTGTTGCAAGAAACAGGATTTATTTCCTAATATCTGATCCTGCTGCAAGATCTACACTCAAAAGCTGCACTGAAAGCTTAAAATTTACCAAAATTCACCACCACAAACACTGTGGAAAGTCATTACACAGTGTTCTGCTACTCCTACACTGCTGTAAATATAATTTAAGTGATGAATTTCGTGTGTTTTATGGGAAAATGAAATGGGCAGGGCTCCTGTCCTGTGCCTCTGGCTGCATTTCATCATTTCCAGGCTTCACAAAGATTTCAACATTCCCGTGGCATCATCTGAGCTGGAGAAAACTGGGATTTATTGATGAGTAACTGGAATTTGTTTCCAAATAAAATTTTCATTGGGATGGCAAAGACTGAGGCAAACATTAAAGATGAGTCTGGAGGAACCAGAAATTTGTTTTGTTTTTTTTTTTTAATGATAACAAAAATGGCTGGATCTTCTTGTGCTCACAATCTTTTAATCATGGAATGGTTGGAGGGGATTTTAAGGCTCATCCAATTCCACTTTGCACCATCCCTGGGTGCTCCAAGCTCTGCCCAGCCTGGCTTTGGGCAATTCCAGGGATCCAGGGGCAGCCACTGTGTTAATCATAGAAATTTTGGAGTTTGCACAAACCAGAATACTTAAAATAAAAAAAGAACATGGAGCTGAATAAAGGGAAATAGATGATTAAACCCACTCTGTTTAAATCTCCCTGTTATGAATATTGTGTATGCCAGTTTGTAAAATAAAAAAAAAAAAAAGTCTGAAATGTTTTTTTGCAGAATCAATTCCTTCCTTTGTGTGCTCAATCCCAATCTCTCTGCTAAAATCAGAATTCCCACTTCTCCTGTTTTTAATCCACCAGGATAAAAAACCAATTGTCCCGAGCGCTGTCCCACGAAATTTGGAAATTACCTTACAGAATCATTATAACAAAACAACAACATTCCTACAAAGCAAACCAGACGATAAAATCCAGCTGAGTGGAGCACGACGCGGGCTCACTCACCTTTTCCCCAATTTACATTTTGCTGAATACCCACACTTTATTCCTCATTTCTTCCACTCTCTGCCCCATCATCTCCACAGCGCTGCCTCCCCTCCGGCCGTGCCAACCCCTCCATAACCTCCACAGCCGCTGTGCCCGCACCCGCGGGCAGCGGGCAGCGCTCACCAGGGTCAGCGCCACCTCCAGCATGGGAGCGAGCGCCAGCGTGCCGTGGAACAGCGGGATGCAATCCACCAGCAGCGCGGCCTGCGGCGGCCGCGGCGCGGGCGGCCGCTCGGCCACCAGCAGCCCATTCACGGCGCAGTGCGGGTACTTGGCGCCGTGCAGAACCATCTTGCAGTAAGCCTGAGTCGTCAGCTTCATGGTGCCGCTGTCCCGGCCCGGTGCCGCTGTCCCGGCCCGGTGCCGCTGTCCCGGCCCGGTGCCGCGGCCCCGCCGCCAAGCGATGCCGGTTGCCGCGCGGCGCCGCAAAGCGCGCCCGGTTTTGCGACAGCTGGTGGGTATGGGGGGGGGCGCGGGGCGTGATCGTGGATA
Source organism: Erithacus rubecula (assembly GCF_903797595.1). NCBI lineage: Eukaryota > Metazoa > Chordata > Aves > Passeriformes > Muscicapidae > Erithacus > Erithacus rubecula. Next base: position 2,308,766 of record NC_136664.1, read on the forward strand.
AATGATTGGTGTTAATTATAAAAGTTTGGAGTTTGTGTAAAGCAGAATATGTGAAATTAGAGAAGAATATGGAGCTAGATAAAGGGAAATATATGATTAAACTCATTCTGTTTAGATCCCGGTGTGATCGTGGATAAATGATTGGTGTTAATTATAAAAGTTTGGAGTTTGTGTAAAGCAGAATATGTGAAATTAGAGAAGAATATGGAGCTAGATAAAGGGAAATATATGATTAAACTCATTCTGTTTAGATCCCGGTGTGATCGTGGATAAATGATTGGTGTTAATTATAAAAGTTTGGAGTTTGTATAAAGCAGAATATGTGAAATTAGAGAAGAATATGAGGAATAGATGATTTAACCCATTCTGTTTAAATCTCGGTGTGATCGTGGATAAATGATTGGTGTTAATTATAAAAGTTTGGAGTTTGTATAAAGCAGAATATGTGAAATTAGAGAAGAATATGAGGAATAGATGATTTAACCCATTCTGTTTAAATCTCGGTGTGATCGTGGATAAATGATTGGTGTTAATTATAAACGTTTGGAGTTTGTGTAAATCGGAATATGTGAAATTAGAGAAGAATATGGAGCTAGATAAAGGGAAATATATGATAAAACTCATTCTGTTTAGATCCCGGTGTGATCATTGATAAATGATTCGTGTTAATTATAGAACTTTGGAGTTTGTATAAACCAGAATATGTAAAATTAGAGAAGAATATGGAGCTACATAAAGGGAAATAGATGTCTAAACCCACTCTGTTTAAATGCCGGTGGGATCATTGATAAATGATTCGTGTTAATTATAGAAGTTTGGAGTTTATATAAACTAGAATACATAAAATTAGAGAAGAATATGGAGCTACATGAAGGGAAATATATTATTAAACCCACTCTGTTTAAATCTCCCTATTATATTGTGTATACCAGTTCGTAAAAGAGAAAAAAAAAAGGGTTTTCCATATTCTGAAAGGTTTTTTTTTTTGCAGAATCAGATTTCCTGCCTTTGTGTGATCAATCCCAACCTCTCTGCTAAAATCAGAATTCCCACTTCCTTTTTTTATCCACCAGGACCAGATGGTTCCATGACCAATTGTCCCAAGAGCTGTCCCACGAAATTTGGAAGTTTCTTTGGCCACCCCTGCTTACCTTGCAGAATTATTATAACAAAACAATAATTATTGATTCCTACAGGGAAAACCAGATTATAAAAAGGAGCTGCAAACCCAGTTTGATGGAAGTGTGGAATGGTTGGTGACCCCTCAGGTTTTCCCCAGCGCTGCTTGCTCTGTCTATATCTTATAAATGAGAAACAAAGTCTCGATATTCAGCTCTGTCCATACAAAATAAAGCAATCTAAATTTTTTGCTGAATTTTGATGGAATTTCCCCACGGATGCTCAGGGATTGGAAGTGCCCAGGGAGGTTTGTGTGCCCATCCCTGGAGGTGGCACTCAGAGCTCTGGGCTGATGACAAGGTGGGGATTTGACACAGGTTGGACTCTGTGACTTTGGGGCTCTTTTCCACCCACAACCATCCCGGAATTTTGGAAATTCGGCATAAACCTCCAGGGTTGGTCCGCCCGTATCCCGTCAGCCCCCGCGCGGCGCCGCTCCGGCCCGGCCCGCTCGTTGCCCCGCGCTCCCGGCGTGCCTCGCGCTTCCGCCCGCCGCTCCTTCCGGTCCCGCCGCCGTAGAGGACGGTCGCCAGGTCGCGGGGCCGGGACGGGCCGGGAGGAGCCCGGGGATGGGCGGGCAGCGGGCTGGGAGCGAGAATGGAGCCCTCCCCGGCATCCCTGCCAGCGCCCGGGCTGGCGGGACCGAGCGGGCTCGGGGCTTGCAGGGAGGGCTGTGAGGGGGCAGCGCTGCGACCCCTCCCGCGGGTTCCAGCGCGTCCGTGCGGGGCTCTGCCCCCCGTGTCGCGACATGCGGTGACAGTCAGGGAGGGCAAGGTCAAGGGCAGACAGCGGCAGCCTGGGCGGCTTTGGGCTAAGAAGGGGTGACGGAGGAGCTCGGAGCCCGTGTGGGTGGGAATCCCTCCCCTGGATGCGCTCCCTGCTGAGGGGTCGCCGCAGTGCCTGTGGGACGTGCTTGGGCTCGGCTTGCTTGGGGCTGCTGGAACCCGCCCAGCAATGGCTTATTTTGGAATTACAGCGTTCTAGAAGGGTGATTTAAATAAGGGGATGAACTTTGCTTCGAGTGCAGGAGGCTCGGGTTAAAAACGGGGAGAAAAAGGCTCATCCAAATCAATTCAGTGGGAGAACATCCCACTAATATCCTTTTCAGCATAGAGTGGTGTGCTGCCCGCTGGAGAAGGAGCAGCAAATATTTAGACTGTATATATATATTTTTATATATAAACTCGTGGGAAGTGTTCTTATTTCACCTTATTTAGCCTGCCCCTGCAGGATGTTGGCTTCCAGAGTGTTCAGCCTGGTCGGGAGGAGATCCATCTCCACCTCCCTGTGCCTCAGGGCACATGGACACGGTGAGTCCTGGCTGCTGGGGGGCAGGAGGGAATGAAACAGGGCCTGGGGGGGAGGAGAACAAAAAGCTGCTCTGGGGAGGGTTGGGATGGAGGGAGCTTGGGGAGGTGGCAGGAATCACAATCCTGGGATCTCCAGGTGGGAGAAGAGCCCCAAGGTCACTGAGTCCAACCTGTGCCCATCCCCACCTTGTCCCCAGCCCAGAGCTCTGGGTGCCACCTCCAGGGATGGGCACACAAACCTCCCTGAGCCCCTTTCCATGGGGAAATTCCTGCTGATTCCAGCCTGAGGCCGCTCCCTCTGCTCCTGTCCCTGTTCCCTGAGCACAGACCTGGGGCTGTCCCCTCCTCTCAGGGAGCTGTGCAGAGCCACACAGTCCCACCTCAGCCTTTTTTTCTCCAGCTGAGCTCCCTCAGCTGCCCTGAATCCCTGGCAGTGCCCAGGGCCAGGCTGGACATTACTTGGGGTGCTGGGATAAGTGGATGAGATTTAATATCCTCCCCAACCATTCCATAATTCCATTTTCACACCGTTAACCCACGACTTACCCCAAACTCCCTGGATTGCTGCCGCTTTTCCCTGATGAGTTCTGTGCTTCCAGCACTCAGAGGTGTTTGAGCAGTGTCCCTGTGTCCCCTCAGCTGGCGTGGTCAAGGCTGAGGATTACACCCTGCCAGCCTACGTGGACCGGCGGGACGTGCCCCTGCCCGAGGTGGCTTTCATCAGGGAGCTGTCAGCACAGCAGAAGGCACTCAAGGAGAAGGAGAAGGCATCCTGGAGTGCCCTGTCTGTGGATGAGAAAGTGGAATGTAGGTTTTGGGGGCTCTGAGGGACACCTCCCAGGTTCCAGCAGCAGCACAGTTGCAGTGTTTGGTGGTGTGGAATGGGTTGGGTGGGAAGGGAGGGTGAAGATCAGCTCATGTCACCATCCCAGGCTGCTCCAAGTCCTGTATCCAACCTGCTCTTGGGTATTCCAGGGATGTAGGGGCAGCCACAGCTTCTCTGTGCACCCTGTGCCTCCCCACCCTCACAGGAACAATTCCTGCCCAACATCCCATCTAAACCCACTCAGCTCAAAGCCATTCCCCTTGTCCTGTCATTCCAGGCCCTTTTCAAAAGTCTTCTGACAGCTTTTTATTCCAGGCCAGGTTTGGAACAGCTCTTAGCCTCTGTTTTTCCCAGTGTCTGTGAGCAGAGCTGATCCATAAAGGAATTTTCTTAATTATGATGGAGCTCCTTGTATTCTCCATGGTTTTTATTCCCAAGATCTTTGGTGTTGTTACAGAACATGAAATGGCCCTGCTGTGGCTTCTCTTCCATATCTGAGGTCACATTCAGCCATTCCTTCCTCTCCCACAAACCAAATAATAATAATTAGATTTATTTCTTGATTCCCATCTTCTTTCAACAAGCCAGGAAAAAAAAAATCTCTTCAATGCAACAACATGCCATTGTTAGAGCAGCTGGGTGAAGTGAGCCCCAAACAGAAATGTGGATTTGAATGTTAATAACCACTCACCTTGGCATGAACCAAAATTCCAGCTCATGAAAGCTCCCCATGGGTGTTTTGACTTGCAAATGAATCTGCCTCATCTTTTCTAACTCCTCTCATGGTGTGAAGGGAGAACCTGGTCTGGGGAAGGTTTAAAGCTCAGAAGTTCTGAGTGCTCCAAATTCTGTTGCTTTGGATTTTAAATTCTTATGGATTTCAGTGGCAACTGAGAAGCATTTTGAGCTTGAAGCATTCCTGTTGGAATTATTTGTGCTAGGAGGCTTTGGGGTCAATAACCACACTGGGAATTGGAGGGGAGGAAGGAGAACTCCCAGTTTTCCTTCTTTCAGGTCTATACTGTAATTTGTGCCCAACTTTAGGATAATCTGTAAAATGGAGACTAAAATTGATGTGAGGGTGAAACAACTGATTGACTTTGGTGTGTGCCAAACCTAATTTAACATCCATCCCCTTTTGGGCAACCCCAGGCTTTACTCACCTCCCTGTGCAGAGTTCCTGGTCACCTGCAAGTCCCAGGAAAAGTTAAAAGAGAGGATCTGATACTTTTTTTTTCCTCCAGTGTATCGGATTAAATTCAACGAGACCTATGCAGAGATGAAAAAAGGGACAAACGAGTGGAAAACCATTCTGGGGGCAGTTTTTTTCTTCCTTGGTTTCACTGGGCTCATCCTTATCTGGCAGAAGCACTTCAGTAAGTAGCTTTTCCATGGAGAGTGGGATCAGGAGATGGCTGATGGGAATTCAGTGGGGTGGAATGGGTTATGGAACAGCCAGAACAGGGACTTCAGCAGGAGCTGTTAGTCCCTGAAAACTCCATCCTGGAGTTGTAACCTGTGGGGATGTAGCAGAAATATTCAGGAAGCTGACTCACAGAAATGGAGTGGGGCTTTGGGAGGGCAGGAAATGGAAGGGAATGAGTGGTGAGATTCCTGATCCCAGAGCTTCCCCTCCTTTGCTGCCTTTGGAGTGAACATTTGGGTTTCTGCCACGTTTGGCTGCTTTCCCAGCTAAGGATCTGACCTCCAGGGAGCCTCTAGCTGCCAGGAGGCAGCAGTTAAAGGAGCTGCTCCCTGCCTTGAGGCTCCCAAAAATAGGAAAGCAGGAAGCTGTTATCTTGGTGATGAAGGAAACCACTGGAAAATCCATGTGGGAGTGTGGTCAGAGCTGGATGTTGCAGAAACTGAAGGCAGGGAGTGGAGATTTGAACAAATCACAGAATCAGAGGCTGATTTAGGTTGGAAGGGATCTTGAAGATTATCCCATCTCCCTACCCATGGATGGAGGTAAAACTTCCCACTATCCCAGATTTCTCCAAGCCCTGTCCAACCTAACCTTGGACACTGCCAGGAATAGGGTAACCACAGCTTCTCTGGGCAACCTGCTCCACTGGGATGACTTCAAGGGGAAAAACCCTTTTATTAGTAAAAACTAGCCCAAAATTCCCACCTTGCTCACGTGGCATGGGGGCAGAATTGCATCATTCCCTTCCCTCCCTGTCCTGCAGTGTATGGCCCCATCCCACACACCTTCTCTGATGAGTGGCTGGCAGCTCAGACCAAGAGGATGTTGGACATGAGGGTTAACCCTGTGGAGGGCATCTCAGCCCAGTGGGATTTTGACAATAACGAATGGAAGAAATAAAGCAACTCAGTGGAAACCTGCTCTGCTTGAATATGAAATGATTCCATCACCTGTGTGTGACCTCGTTGCTTGTTGTACTGGAACACCCTCTCCACCTCCAGAAATGCTAATAAATGTCTGGTTAACTTGAGAGGTGCCTGTTGCTGGTCTCTGCATGGGTTTGTTGGGGTGGGATATTGGGTTCCTGAACAGGATTTTCTTCCTGGCTTAATATTTTCAGGGCTGAAAAAGCTGCTGCCAAATTTCTCCCTGCAGCTGTGTCCCCTGGACTCAGCAGGCTTTTGTTTCAGGCCATGCCTGGAACAGCTCTTAATCCCTGTTTTTCCAGTGAGCAGATCTGATCCATGAAGAAATTTTCTTAATTATGATGGAGCTCCTTGTGCACCCACACATGGATGTCCATGGTTTTTATTCCTAAGGTCTTTGGTCCTTCTGAAGACTAAACCAAGCTTGGATTTAAGTTTGCTGTTTCCTGATGGGATAAGAAACTTGATGTTGTGGTTTTAGGAGTTGTGGTGGGATCTCAACCACTTGCTGGCTCCTCTTTCCCTTCCACTCAGAAACTTGGGAAGGATTTTAAGGTGAGGTTATCTGGTGGGAACTGAACAATCCCTTAAGTGATAAATTTATCTCTAGGGTGCTGAGAAGGATTAGGGGGGCAATCTCAGGCTGCTGATGGCTGGAATTCTGCTTTTCCCTGCTCTTTGCACACCTCCTGCCTCTGGCAGCCTGGTGGCACTGACCTGGGTGAGGAACATGGAGTTTGTGCCAGGAAAATTGGTGTTCTGGAGTTTGTACTGCTGGGATAAGGGAGTTGCTGTCCTTCCCAAAAGGCTGTGGAACCCCAGGGAGGCCAGGAGAGAAACCTGAGCCTTGCCATGATGCCAGGTCCTAATTTCACCCTCCCCTTCCCAGCAGCAGCCACTCTCTGCTCCCTTTCCCTCCAGAGCAGCAGCAGGACCCTCCAGAGCAGCCTGCAGGTGAGCTGAGCTTGCCAGGGCTCTGCTTGCTCCCCTCCTGGCTTGTTTCCCTTCCTCCTGCTCTTGGAGGGGGTCAGATCTCACCACCCTCCCTGGGAATTTCGGGTGTTTATTTGCAGGTAGCCTTGGAGACAGCAACCACCTGAACCCTGATCCTGGGGAGAGAAATTCCATGGGGAGTGGAATGAGCAAGGTACAGGGGGACAGTGGGATGGTGGCCAGCATGTCCTCTTCTTCTGCAGCCCGTGGATGCACATCCCAGATCCCTAAATACAACCATCTGCACATTCCCTTTTCCCACACCCCTTTGGAATGCCAAGCACTTCAAGAGAATTAAGAAAACAAACAGGGATTTATTTAAATCCAAGGTTTAGATCTGAGGTGAAGAGCTCGGTGTCTGCAGGTGTCAGAAAAGTGACAGCTGGCATTCAGCACTCATCCCTGGGGTGACAAAACCTTGGCAATTTTCATCCTCAGGGATAACAGGGGTTCCTGCACACCCCCTTTCCACCCTCGGGGTGTACCCCAGCAATGGGGGAGGTGTGGTTTCAATGCTGCTTTTTCCTCCAGGGCTGGAGGAGGGGATCAATTCCTGTTGGTGTCCTTAAATAACCACTTGGAATGTGAGTCCTCCAGTTTAAAATTAGACTCTGGGACAAAAACAGAGAGATCAAATCAGGGCAACCTCCCTCTGCATGGCCCTGATGTGGTTTAACATCAGGGATTCACTCCCTGTGAACTCAGCCTGACAGGCAAAGTGGTTTTTTCAGCCCCACAGTGCCACCAAACCCTTCTGGGGAGCCCAGGCTGTTGTTGCCAAGGGCTGGATTGGTGCAGACACTTTTGTAGGATCCAGTTTTGGATTCCATGAGATGCAGGGCTCTGCATTCCTCTTCACAGTTTGTGCTGTGCTGAATGCAGGTGTCTGCACCCAGGAATGGGCTGGAGTTCAGCTGGATGTCACCCAATGCTGTTGAAAACCCTAAAACTCCTCCAAGCAGGGCTCTTCTGCCAGATGGGCAGCAGCAAGTCCAGCTGATATTCACCTCTGTCTTTCTGTGCCTCTGGAAATGCTCTGGTGGGTTCTTAACACCCCTTAAACACCCTGAGCTGTCCCTTTTCTCCCTCATAACCCTGCAGCAACAAGCTGGAGACCAAATTTGCAGCCCTAACATCTCTTTAACTGCAACAAATATAAATCCTGCTATAAATAGTGTCCATCCATCCCCAGCTGGCAAATGCAACCTTTGAAACTCCAGAGGATCCCATCCAAACTCCTCCCATTTCTGAGCAGAGTTTTTCTGAGCTCTGCTCTCCTGAGAGGTTTGGCTTCAGCCTTTCCAGGTTGTTTTTGAAGATGATCTATGGATTTGGGTGCTTGGTTTGGTTTGGCATGGCCTGGGGTGTTTGGTGCCAGGTGTCCTGGTCCTGCTGGAAGCAGACCTGGAGCTCATGCCCACCACATCAGATGTACCTTGTTCCTGGTGCCATCTGAATTCCTTCTCCTTTTTGTCACCTCCTAGATTGTCACTGGCCTCTACCTCGGCAATATTCGTGGTAAGTGTTTTTCCTGCCACACCATGGTGCTGTTGGATCCTTGGGCAGCTGGCAGGGTTGGTGAATTCTTCTCCTTGGCAGCTCCATGTGCTCCCAGCTGGGAATCAGCATCTTCCAGAGCTGCCCCAAATCCCCATCCCAACTGCCAGTGATCCCAGTCTAGCCCAGGAAAGGGATGTCCCCTGGGAGCTGTGCTCAGTAGCCAGGCTGGAACACCAGGAAATTGATGGCATGTCTGGAAACCTCCTCAACAGCAAGGACACAGCAGCCTTTCCTGAGTTACCAGGCTGATTTCTGATTTTGGGGATGGCTTTAGGAACCAGCTGAGTGCCCAGTGCACCCAAGGGGGCTGAGAGGCAGCAGGAAGGGCTGGAATGGGGTCAGGGGTGGGGGGAGTGATGGGTGTGTGCCAGCAGGGCAGGTAATTCCCACGTGGCTCCCATTTCCAGACTCTGAGGACCACGAGAACCTGCTGAGGAAGGGGGTGACCCACATCCTGTCCGTCCACAACCGTGCCAAGCCCCTGCTGGAGGTGTGTGCCTGGTGGGGGGGCCTGGGGACCACCAGGGCAGCAGGAGCTGGGAAGGGACCCTCAGGAGCTTCTCCTGGCCTGGGGAAGAGCAATGCTGGATTCACACCGGTTTGCACCGATTTTCACCAATTTACACAGATTTGCACCAACTCCCACCAGGCAATGCTGGATTTGGGGAGGGGGCAGCGGGGTGTTTGGGGCAGCACTCGGTGGTTTTTGGGGGGCAGAGGTGCAGGACCGAGCCCGGCGGGTGCCCGGTGCTGCCGGGGGGTCCCCACGAGAGGGCGGCGGCGCCCCGCGGATGGAGCCCCGGCAGGGAGGGGACACAGCGGGACCGGCTCCGTGTCCCCGCTCCTCCGGCCTCGCTGATCCCCGCAGCGCTGCCCGATCCCCCGCGGGGAAACTGAGGCAGAGGGAGCCGTCCCTGGGATGATGGCAGAGGTGTCGGATTCACTCACAAACCCCGCCCGGCTGGTTCCAAGCGCCAGCAGCAGCGGCAGGTTCGGTGCCGGGATGTGCGAGGGACACGGCCGTGGGGTGCTGGATGCCTGATGGGGCAGGGACACATCCCACTGTCCGGGATGCTCCCAGCCCTGTCCAACCCGGCCTTGGACACATCCAGGGACAGCCACAGCTCCTCCAGGCAATATCCCATCCAATCTTCTCTTCCCAGTATCCTATCCATCCCTGCCCTCTGGCAGTGGAAGCCATTCTCTGTGTTCTGTCCCTTGTCCCCAGTCCCTCTCCAGCTCTCCTGGAGCCCCTTTGGGCACTGGAAGGGGCTCTGAGCTCTCCCTGGATCCTTCTCCTCTCCAGCTCTCCCAGCCTGGCTCCAGAGCAGAGGGGCTCCAGCCTTTGGAGCATTTCCCTGGCTCCTCTGGACTCTCTCCTGCAGCTCCACATCCTTATCTGGGGGTGTTTCACCCCAATGTTGGGATGCTGCAGGAAGGGAACGGGACCATCTGGACCCCTCATCCTTTTTGGGGCCACCACAGGGAGGAAACCCCAACAAAAGCCCAGCAGGAACCTTTCCCTGCGGAGGTGTTGAGTAACGGCAGTGGGGCAGACCACAGGGAGGACAAATGGACAGACCACAGGGAAGGACAAATGGACAGACCACAGGGAAGGACAAATGGACAGAGCCACAGGGAGAACAAATGGACAGACCACAGGGAGGACAAATGGACAGAGCCACAGGGAGGACAAATGGACAGGCCACAGGGAGAACAAACGGACAGAGCCACAGGGAGGACAAATGGACAGACCAGAGGGAGGACAAATGGACAGAGCCACAGGGAGGACAAATGGACAGACCACAGGGAGGACAAACGGACAGAGCCATAGGAAGGACAAACGGACAGACCACAGGGAAGGACAAACTGCTGGGGCTGGTCAGGGCAGCAGCTGGGGATGATGAGCGCAGGGCTGGGCCAGGTGGGGAGTAAAGCACACAGAGTGCTTACAATGGGGAACAAAGCACACGGAGTATTTACAACAGGGAGTAAAGCACATGGAGCACTTAGCACAGGGAGCAGAGTGTGTGGAGCGCTTACAACAGGGAGCAAGGCACACGGAGTGCTTCCAACGTGGAGCAAAGTGCAAAGAGCGCTTGCAATGGGGAGCAAAGCACATGGAGCACTTACAACGGGGAGTAAAGCACACAGAGTGCTTACAACGGGGAGTAAAGCACGCAGAGTGCTTACAACAGGGAGCAGAGTGTGTGGAGCACTTTCAACATGGAGCAAAGCGCACAAAACCCTTCCAATGGAAAGCAAAACACATAAAGTGCTTACAACGAAGAGCAGAGCACAGGGAGCACTTCCAACATGGAGCAAACTGCATGGAGCACTTACAATGGGGAACAATGTGTACAGAACACTTCCAACAGGGAGCAAAGCACACGGAGTGCTTCCAACATGGAATGCTTACAACAGGGAGCAAAGCACACAGAGCACTTCAAATGAGGAGCAAAGTGTGTAGAGTGCTTACAACATGGAGCAAAGTGTATGGAGCGCTTACAATGGGGAGGAAAGCACACAGAGCATTTAGAACGTGGAGCAAAGTGTGTGGAGGGCTTCCAATGGGGAGCAAAGCGCATGGAGCACTTAGAAAGGGGACCAGAGCATGAGGAGTGCATCCAATGGGAGGCAAAGCACACGGGGTGCTTACAACATGGAGCAGAGCACATGGAGCACTTCCAATGGGGAGTAAAGTGTGCAGAACACTTACAACATGGAGCAAAGTGTATGGAGCACTTCCAATGGGGAGGAAAGCACACGGAGTGCTTCCAACATGGAGCAAAGTGTACAGAGTGCTTACAATGAGGAGCAAAGTGTGCAGAGTGCTTATAACATGGAGCAAAGCACATGGAGCACTTCCAATGGGGAGCAGAACTCATGGAGCACTTCCAACATGGAGCAAAACACACAGAGCACTTACAATGGAGAGCAGAGCACATGGAGGACTTCCAATGGAGAGCAGAGCACACGGAGCACTTCCAACGGGGAGCAAAGCTGCTCAAAGAGGAAGTGGAAAGGCACGGGGGGGTTGAGCAATGTGTCAATCACGGCCCTGAGCCGCTGACCGCAAACCCCGGCAGCGCTCCCACGCACGGCCCCGAGGTGGGGACACCCGCCCCGAGATGGGGACAGCCACCCCGAGGTGGGGACAGCCACCCCGAGGTGGGGACACCCGCCCCGAGATGGGGACACCCGCCCCCGAAGTGGGGACACCCGCCCCGAGGTGGGGACAGCCACCCCGAGGTGGGGACATCTGCCCCGAGGTGGGGACACCCTGCCCGAGATGGGGACATCTGCCCCGAGATGGGGACAGCCACCCCGAGATGGGGACATCTGCCCCGAGATGGGGGCACCCGCCCCGAGGTGGGGACAGCCACCCCAAGATGGGGACACCCTGCCCGAGGTGGGGACACTCGCCCGAGGTGGGGACACCCTGCCCCGAGGTGGGGACACTCGCCCGAGATGGGGACACCCTGCCCTGAGATGGGGACACTCGCCCCCGAAGTGGGGACATCTGCCCCGAGGTGGGGACACCCTGCCCCGAGATGGGGACACCCGCCCCCGAAGTGGGGACACCCGCCCCGAGGTGGGGACACCCTGCCCTGAGATGGGGACACCCGCCCCGAGATGGGGACATCTGCCCCGGTGGGAGTTGATGGATCAATCCAGGGTTGGGAGATGTGGGCTGGGGTTTGGGGCTTCTCCACGGTAGATTTTGTTAGGAAAATTAATCCCCAAACGCCAGAGGTTTGTGTCCAAAAAGGAGACAGAGGAGTCCTTTTGGCTTTATTGGAATAAAGGGAGATCCCATGGGGCATTCCCCTGGGGTCTCTCAAATTTTTGGAGGACACAGCCTCCTTTTATCCCAATTTCCATCTCATTTTCCCCATGGACTGAGGTACTTGACTTCCCAAACACCTGATACCCTCTAATGTACAACCCTCCCTTTTAATTTTTAATTCTTATACAATTCATAGTTTTCCTCCATTGCTTCTTTCACCTTTCAATATCCAATTTCATTTATCAGCGACCCTGCAGTTTGTAAAGGCAAATATCTTTTCCCATTCATCAATCAGTGGAATCCCTCCCATTGTTTCTTTCACCTCTCTCAGTGCTGGTTTTATCCACCAGCAGCTTGTTTGTAAAGACAAATACAACATTCCTCTCAATTTGATGGTCTGGTGGCTCTTCCCAATGTGGGGAGATGTTGGTGCTGTGGGTGATGTGATGCCTGGAAAACCTGCCCATGCTCATCCTTCCAACGTGGGTCATTCCAGCATGGAATTATCCCTCTGCTCATCCTGCTCTGCCCTTTCCTTCTTTAAATAATCCACTTTTTCCAGCCTCCTGAGCTGGAAACCTCCAGGGAGGTTGGGCTGCCTGAGCCAGGAGGGACTTGATGGAGATGGGGCAATCCCTGGTGCTCTGGCTCTGATTTCCCCCTCATTTTGCTAAGAAAAGAATAAAAAAACCCCTAACCCCCAGATAAAAAGGATCTAAATTTAACCACGAACAGGGAGGATCGAGGAAGAGATGTTTCAAGGAGAGGAAAGTAATCTGACCTAGAGCAGCAGGCAGCAGATGATTTATGGGGTATTAAAAGGACAGGGAGGAAATAACTCGTTGATGAGAGTGGCTTTGTCAGTGCACATCTTCCTGGTGGAGTTTGGGGCTCCCTGGCTCAATTTTGAATATTTTAGGTCTCCCCACAGCCTGTTCTGTCCTGGGTGGGATGGATGCTCCCCTCCATTGAAGTGGTCAACCGAGAAAGGAAAAAAAAAAAAAAGAGAGAAATGGAAGATTTGGTGATTCTTGGAGGTATTTCATTATTATTTTATTTTCTATTGCAGGACATGACCTATCTGTGCATCTCAGCCTCAGATTCATCCAGTGAAAACCTGTAAGTGATTTTCCATCTTTTTCCCTGTTGGCAGCTGCTGGTCAATAAAAGCTCAGGTTCTGTGGCTTAGTCCACTCATGCTGTGAAATTTCACATAATCCCTGAGCTTCCCAGAAGCTGAGGTTCATTTTTGTGTGGTAAATAACATTATAGGGCTTAACATCTATTTTTAATGTGTGTTTGCAGTCAGGAAATACTATTTTTTGTCAAGTTTCAGAATTATTCCACTGAGCAGAATTGAAAATTGGAGTATTAGATGATTTGTGTCTGTCTTCCAGACTTTTTTTTTTTTAAGAGAAATTTACTAAAATACTATCTTTTTTCCACCATAAATTTATTAAAATGCAATTTTTTCCACAATAAATTTATCAAAATCCATTTTTTTTTCCACCATATAAAGCACAGCTGCTCATAAGTCTTGGAATCCTCTTTTGGAGATGAAGCTGCTGAGGGGAGCTGGGAGAAATTCCCAGGATTTTTTTTGGGATGCTGCTAAATTGGCCGATGGACACCAATAAATCATCCATTTGCACCAGCAAATTAACAAATCCACGGGATTTTTCTCTCCAATCAAACCCTAAAAAAGCAACAAAACTGAATTTCCAAGGCCCTGCCTGTGGAGGTGCTGGTTTTTTTTCCAGCATCCTTGGGAGCAGCCGTGCCTGGGGGTGGAATTCTGCTTGCTCACGCTCCCACTGAGCGGAAAGAGAAGCTTTACAAGAAAACCCTGCCTCAGCAAGAACTGGGATTTTTGGTTGCTATTTTTTCCCCCCCCTTTGCTCATTTCTTTGCTTTTGTGGCGTGTTTACGAAAGGGAAAAAAAAAAAAAAAGAGAGAGAGAGAGGAAAAAAAAAAAATAAGATAATGCTGCCTGCAGGAAGGAAGAGTTATTCAAGAAACTATTTTCTGCTTGTCAGTTTATGCCTTGGATTTCACAATGCTGGTGAACTTTGTGTCCTGCTTGTGATTGGGGCTCTCAGCACTGCAGCTCCACTCCCTGATCCCACGCTCTGAGGCTGGAAAAGCACAGGCAGAGCTTTCCCTGGAGCAAAAACTGGAGTGGGTGAGGATGGATGGGGAAGCCAAATTCCTTTGGGATGGGTTGGGATGCAGGCTGCACCAGCAGAGTGTCTGTGCAAGCAGAGGAGGCTCCTGCTGGTCCTGCTGAAGGGGATCTGGAGGGTTTGGGGCTGTGTGGACAGCACCTGCAGGCCCTGGGGGATGGTTCTGCTCTGTGAAGATCAGCAGGGAAATCCCCTGGGGTGGGGAAAATCCTCCCAAATGGTGATGCTCCATTTGCTGGTGGATCCTTGGGCTGATACCTCTTTCCAGGAATGAGAGTCTCAGTATTTTTAGCTTGATCACAACATCAGAGACTCCCTCATTTCTCCTCCTGCTCCTGCTCAGCAGAACCTCCTGCTATTCTTGAATAAATTAATCTTTGGCTCCTTAGAAGGAACTTCCTGTTATTCCTGAATAAATTCATCTTTAGCTCCTTAGAAGGAACCTCCTGTTATTCCTGAATAAATTCATCTTTAGCTCCTTAGAAGGAACCTCCTGTTATTCCTGAATAAATTCATCTTTGGCTCCTTAGAAGGAACCTCCTTTTATTCCTGAATAAATTCATCTTTAGCTCCTTAGAAGGTGCTGAGCCCAGTGCTCCCAGGGCAGGGTGAAGAGCACCCTTTTCCCTGGGCTAGCAAGAGATGGAGGAGATTCTGGAGAGTTCCCAGAGGGAAACCATCTCCTTTAGCAAGGGACCCAGTGGGAATAACTGGGGAGGTCATGCCTTGGCTTCTGAGAAATCAGGAAGGCTGTGTGGGCTCCCGCCCACCCCATCACGAGGAGCAGAGGAAGTCCAGCCCAGAGCAGAGGTTCTGCCAAAGGGATCCTCTCCTCCTCCTGGAAAAACCAGGGCTGGCAGGACCAGCAGCACAAGTGACCAGATTCAGGTTTTCTGCCTCAAAACTGCCCCAGGCTCAGTGTGGTTGAGGAGGTGGGAAGGTTTTGTTGGAAGGAAGGGAATACCTGTGGGATCTCAGCAGCACAAGAGCTCCTGAATCCCATCCAGGGGTAACAGGAGGGATGTGTCTCACCAGAGGCTGCCACAAACACCCAACTCTGTCCACTCAGTACACATGGAATTAGTTATCCTCTTTTCCAGGTCTCCATCAGGAAGCCCTGGCTCCCACCTGCCCTGCTTTGCTGTGAAATACTCTGGTTTTGGGGAATGTGCTCCCTCTGCTTTGCCAGCAGCTCCTGGTTGTGCTTTTGGGAATGCAGGCAGCAATCCATGGACATGCCTGTGCTGTGCAAACCTCTGTGTGCCTTCCAGTGGTGGGGTCAAAATGTCTCCTCCTCCCTTTCCCTTTTTCCCTTTCCCTCCTTTTCCTTCCTCCCTTTCCCTTTCTCTTTTTCTCCCTTTCTTCTTCCCTGCTGGCATCTCTCTATATCTTCTCCCTTTTTTCCCTTTCCCTTTCCCTTTCCCTTTTCCCCTTTTCCTTTTCCCCTTTTTCCCTTTCCCTTTTTCCCTTTCCCCTTTTCCCTTTCCCTTTTTCCCTTTCCCTCCTTTCCCTGCTGCCATCTCTCCCCTCTCCCTAGGATGGAGGCAGGTGTTTTTGGCAGGATAACTGGGAGAGTTTGTCCCTTTCCCTGCAGGCTGTGCCCCTGGGGCTGAGTGATGCCATCACCCTCACTCCTTGATCCCTCAAGAAGCAGGAACTCCCCTGGGATGTCTCCCAGGTTATTTCCTTCACCTGGCACAGGAAGGATCTCTGCTCCCAGGGTGGTGGAAAACGCTTGGGAGTGACACTGCTGCTGTTTGCAGGGTGTCCTGGTGCCCTGCAGGGGTGGCCAGCCCTTCACCTGCTGCTCTCTCCCCGCAGGCTGCAGCATTTTAAGGAGTGCATCCAGTTCATCCACGAGTGCAGGCTCGGAGGGGGAGGCTGCCTGGTGCACTGGTGAGAGCTGCTCACACCCCATCTGTCCTCTGGGAGCTGGGGATGGGCTCCCAAAAAGTGCTGAACATCCCAAAAGGTGCTGAACATCACTGGGGAGGGGCAGGAAGGAGAGGAGGAGGCACAGAACAGCAAGGAGAGCATGGGAAGATCTTCAGTTTTGGATCCATTCTTGTTTTGGGAAGCTAAATAATAATAATTCTCACCTTTTGGAGATTTTCTGTCCTTCCCCACATGAGAGCTCTTTGCTGGAATGAGCAACCCTCATCCAAATATCAAAGAATTGGTGCCAACCTTCCTCTGCAGAAACTGAATCAGAACTCACCTGCAAACCCCACATTTCCAATATCCAGGTGCTCATTTAGGAACAAGCTTTGCTTTTGAGATGGGATGGGATGGGATGAAAAAAGGGGGAGAGAAGGAGGAACGATGATTTTGGGAAAAATTTCATCACTTTCAAGGACCATTCTCAGGGATGGATGGTCCTTTCAATGACCACCTGAGCATCCAAAATGTGTGACAGGCTTGAGGGTGAGGGTTAACCCCTCCCAGCCCATTCCTGCTCACAGCCCAGTGAGGGAATCCAGGGAATCTGCATCCCATGGGTGATTTCTGTGGGATTCTTCTCCCCCTGATGTGGCTCCTTGGGCCATCCCAGCCTGGCTGGGGTGTCCTGCAGCACCTTCCTCTGCAAAAACCGAATCAGAACTCACCTGCAAACCCCACATTTCCAATATCAAGGTGCTCATTTAGGAGCAAGCTTTACTTTTGAGATGGGGTAGGATGAAAGAAGGGGGAGAGAAGAAGGAATGATCATTTTGGGAAAAATTTCATCACTTTAAAGGAACATTCTCAGGGATGGGTGGTCCTTTCAATGACCACCTGAGCATCCAAAATGTGTGACAGGCTTGAGGGTGAGGGTTAACCCCTCCCAGCCCATTCCTGCTCACAGCCCAGGAGGGAATGGAGGGTGATTCCTGCGGGATTCCTGCGGGATTCCTGCGGGATTCTCCTCCCCCTGACGTGTTTCCTGGGGCCATCCCAGCCTGGCTGGGGTGTCCCGCAGCACCACCATCCTGGTGGCATACCTGATGACAGTGACAGAGCTGGGCTGGGAGAGCTGCCTGGCTGCCACCAAGGCTGCTCGTTCCTACGTCAGCCCCAACTCGGGATTCCAGCAGCAGCTGCAGGAGTACGAGAGGACCCTGCTCCAGGAGGTGAGATCCCCTGGGGATATTTCAGAGGGCTTTTCAAGCATGTAAAGCTCCTTTGCATGCAGCTGTTCGCCCCAGTTAATTTTTGGGAATGCCATTTATCACCTGAGGATTTGGGGGTTTGCGTGCAAGAACAAAAAAGAAAATTTAAAAATAAAACAGCGCATCGATATTATGTGAGTGCACTTAAAAAAGCTCTTAAAACCCCCTAAACTTAAAAACCTTAAACTTGAAAACCCTCAACTTGAAAACCCTCAACTTGTTTTCTTGATTTGGGACACAGCATGAGGGAAGGGAGAAGAGTTTTTCCCTTGGGAACCTCAGGATGGAGCTGGGCCAGTTCCCAGGAATGCAGCAGGGAGAGGGAGGAAGGCTCTTGTGAGGAGTTTTGGGATTTCTGGGCAGGTTTTGGGGGAGCAGAAGCTCAGGCTGGGTGAGTTCCCATCCCGTGCAGGGGAGGGAGGATGGAGCAGAGCTGAGCTGGGTTCCAGCAGCAGAAATCACAGTTGCACTTTTGACCTGGAAAAGCCTTCAAAAACATAGGGAAAGACGTGAAAAAGTGAAGGAAAAGGCTTTTAAAACACAGCTCCCACCTGGCTCTCTGCCCTCCTGCCTCACCTGCTCCTTCACCCATCCCTGGGGTCCCAAACTTCCCATGGGACACAGACACCTCTGCAAGGAAAGGGTAACCCTGGCCAAGGTGTGAGCAAGGGATGTCACAGCTCGTGTCACCCCTGAGCTGGGTGCCATCCCCAGAGCCCCCCATCCACTGCAGCCCTGACAAACAGCCCTGTGGCCCTGCAGAGCCCTTGGAGGGGATTCCTCTCCTCTTGGAGGGAGCAGGCACAGCACATGACACTGGCCAGCCCCAAGTTCCCTTCCCTGTCACATGAGGGATGTGGCTCTGCCCCATTATCACCAGCTTGCACAAACGCCCGTGGAGGAGGGTGGAAAATGCTCCATGAGATTACAAAACACCCTCAGTGCTGGAGATTCCCTGTGGGGCTTCCCCAGGCTGGGCCAGCTCTCCCCACTCTTCCCAGGCTCTGGCCATGGCTCAGCACAGCCCCTGGTGTGGGGTTTGCTGTGCCCTCCCTCCATCCCAGTTATTCCTTCTGCTCCCAAAATCCAGACTGGTCTCACTGGACACCACAATTTCCTCCTTTTCCCTTCAAAGCTGCTTTTTTCCATCACCTCACAGTTTTCCCTGAGGCTTTGCCACCCTTTCCCTGAAACACCCAAGGCACAGCCAAGTGTGGAGGTGCTTGGTTGCATTTTTCTATCCGTGGGATTTAGCAAGAGCTGCCTTTTCCTTGAAACTCCCACTCCTGTTCCCTGTGATGTCACACTGGGCAGGGAATGGCCCTCGTGGGTGGAAACCCTCAATCCTTGGTGGTTAAAACCTGTGAGGAACAAGTTGGACCTTCTGGGGATCTCCTGGGGTTGTGGTGCCTCAGTTTCCTTCATCTCAGGGAGCTCAGATGGGAGGAAGGAGTGGGGAAGATGCTCCAGCCTGGCTGCTGGGGAGTGCAGCTGTGGTTTCAAGCTGGCAAATGGGGCTCCTCTGGGCTGGAGGGATAAAGAAGGAAGGAAGGGACCAAGAGCAGCAGCAGGGTGATGGGTAAGGTTAGAAAAGGAAGTCAGTGGGCAGAGACAGGATGGTGTGTATGTGACTGAGGGCAGAGATGGGTATTCTGGTGACAGACCTGTCCCCTGTGGTGCTGGCACACCATGGCCAGGCTGCCTTTTTCCCCCTATCCCAGATGGGCTGGGTGCTCCTGGCAGTGCCTGGCAGCTTCCCCCATCTCCCACCCTCTCCTTCCCTCCTCCCTGGGTGGTGGGAGCCAGGCAGTGCTGCCCATGGAGCTCCATCCCTCTGGATGGTTTGCATAGAAGGGATGTTCCCCCCATGAGATCCTGGCATGGATTTGCCCCAAATCCTGTCCCAAACCCTTTGGGTCTCACTTCCCAGGGGTTGTTTCCTAGCAGGGAATACAGGGGACACTCCCTGGACAGGGATCTCCCTGCTTGCAGGTGGCAATTGTCTAACAACCCTGGTGAGTCCTGCTGTGGGAGAGAGTGATTTTGGGAAATCCAGACACTCCCAGTGGAAATCCCCCCTGCCCCAGCTGATTTTCCCTGGCTGCAGGAGAGGGGGATACCACCAGCATCAGTCTAAAATTTTTTTCCCTTGTGGCTCATCACTGGCAGCACAATGCTGAGCTGCCTGTCCTGCATCCCAAACTTTTTCTGGGAACTGGGTGCCTCCTGCCCATTCAGGAGGTGAAATCCACAGTGAGAGCAGCTCACTCTGGGGGTGCCAAGGCTGGGCAGCTCATGGAGGTGTTTCCCTCTCCCCTGAATCCTCTGGCTGCATCCCATCCCTGTCCAGGCTCCAATGCTCAGTCCCTCTCTGTACTCCTTTTCTCGAGGTGTTTGGTGTTGCTGGCTGTGCTTCTACCATTCATCCCAGTAATTCCTTGCTGGAGCAGCTGGTTCCCAGCTGCTCAGGGAGTTCTGGCTGTTCCCTGTGAGCCCTGGGCAGCTGGAATGGTGAATCCTGGCAGAGCTGCCCCTTCCTGCCCACACTCCTGGCTGCTGCAATTTGGGGCTGTCTGGCTGTTTCCTCATCCCAGCACTAACAGGAACAGTTCCTCTGGATCATCCCTTGCTCCCAGGCCTCAGCCTGCTGCCAGCTGGCCCCTGGCCACCAGGATGCTCCTGCCTCCAGGATAATCAGGATAAGTGGGAGGAGAGGATCCTCACAAGCTCCTGGTGGTGAGCGAGGTGCTCTGAGTACAAACCTGCCCCACCTTCCTGGACCAACTTGGCTGTGCTGCTTGTGGGGAAAAAAAAAAACAACAAACCACTTTGGGAAGCATTCCTTATGGGAATTCAGGCACATGAGGAACAGCAGCAGCTTCTTGGCAAGGAGAAATAAATAAAGCTGCTGTCCCAGCTTCAGCCAGGGACTGTGCTGGGGATGTGGGAATGCTGGGATGGAGGGATCCACTGCATCTGGGGTGTGCTGAGTGTGAGCTCCTGTGGGATTGGGACCTTCCTGCATGCTGGATGTGCCTGGAGACCCCCCAGCCTTGCTGGGGATGCAGCAGGAATTGCTTTGCTCGCTGCTTTCCACCAGAGCTGTCACAGCCTTGCTGTCTCTCAGCTTTTCAGGTCACCCTGACAACCTTTTCTGGATTTTTCCTGGCAGTACCGTGCATGGATCCTCCGGGATTATGGCAGGAACCCTTTCCAGGACCAGGAGGAGCTGCAGAGCCTGCTGGGCCAGCAGCAGCTGGGGAGCAGGGATTGTTCCTGGCTCAGCTCCCCAGCTCCCACCTTCCCTGCTCCCTGCCACGCAGGTGGCACCGCTGGTGGCAGCAGATGGATGAGCAGATAAGCAGCCAGGCTGCTCCCAGGCAGGCCCTGGGGCTTGGAAAACTCCATTTTCCCTTTGCCAAGCACCTCCAGGGATTCATGTCTAGGGCAGAAATCTGCCAGCACCAGGGTTGGAGTGGGGGGACAGGACTCACAGACCCCCCATCAGCTGCCAGCTCCAGTGAATGGGTGACAGCATCCTGCTCTGTCCCATCCCCCATTCCCAAGGGATTACAGCCACTTTTCCACCCTCAGAGCAGCAGCCAGCCCTGTCCCTCTCTCCTCATGACAATATCTGGGCTGGCAGGGTGCACAAAAGGTGATGCAGACCTTGGAAATGCAAGGTGGGATGAGATGGAGAGAGGCCACCTTGTCCTCTGCATCCCTGAGGAAGAAGGGATGAATCTGGGATGTGGAGGTGCTGCTGAGCCTTGGCTGGCACCCAGTGGGATGGGGAGAGGGGCTGGAGGGGTTTTGGGGCTGCCCCTTGCTGTGATGGAGCTTCCCAGTGCAGCCTGTCCTTGGCAGGTGAATATCTGGCATTTTCCTTATCCCAGCCCCAGGGAGGGGGAAAATCCAGCAGTGGAGCCAGAGTGAATTTGTGTTTTCCCTGAGCCCCATCTGAATGTCCTTGCTTGCCAAAAAAATCCAAAAGCTTGGTTGGATTTACTCAACCATGGACCAGTTTAACTCTGCCTCTCTCCAAAAGCTTTTTAATACCTAAAACCTGTGGCCATGTCCAGTTTTTCATCCCAAACTCAGACTGTGTTTTCCCACAGCTTTCTTTGGCAGGAATCCCCCTCATCTGGTCCCATCCCATGGATTCAGCCCTTCTACATGGAAACCTTCAACCCTTCTGTGCCATCTCAGCCTTTGACTATAAACACCCTGTTTGTCCACTTAAAAATGTCTGTTCTGCAATTCCTTCTAAGAAAAAAGGGATTAAAAACATTTCTAGGAATTCTCTTGATGACGATTTCTGGGTACTCATGGTGTGACTTGCTCAGCTTCAAACAGAGTGATTAAAATCATGAGGGTGCCTGGACTTGATTTGTGATGTTCCTGGTGGGAATGACTGAAATGACTGCCCTGCTTCCCATTTTCTTGATGAGAACCACCAGCAAAACGAAAAGTTTTAAATATTCCATGATGTATAGAATTTCAGGGGAGAAAAAATGCCGATTTTTCCCATTATTTTTTTAGATGGAGAAGAGGGATCCCTGTGGCTGTTGGCTAATGGGAAAGCAATTAATGAGGTCGAGGCTGTTGATGGAGTTGAGCAAACGGGATCAATATTGGATTCAAAGCCTCTGTTTTCATTTCAGGAAGCAGAAAAATGGAACTTGCACTCAGGAAGAGAAAAGAGAAGAAAGTGGGAGTTAATAGGAAGTCATTGGAGATGGGTGATAAGCAGAGATTAGATTTGCAGGAGGTGTGATAACCTCCACAGCCCTGCCCCTCTGGGCCACCCTGGGGATCAAACATTCCCCAGGGAACCACAGCACCAAAGCAAAACCTGAGAAAACCCCCAAATTTGGGGGAATCACAGGGAGCAGCAGCACCCTCCACACATCACAACCATAACTGTGCCTAAAAAACTCCTCCTAACCCAAATCTCCCTGGATTTGAGGGGTATCTGGGTGAATATATCTATTTTTCCTCTCTGGTCTCCACCAGTTGGACTTGAGGTGAATTTAATTCTGGGAAGCAAACCCTGAATAGGTAAAACTGAGCTGATCTCCACTTTTTGGACATTGCCAAAATGGTTTGGCTTGGCTGCTCAGCTCTGCTATTCCACATCAGTTTTCCCAAATTTCTGGTGCCTCTGGCAAGGGGAAAAACCTGCTGAAGTGTGGCTGAGATTCCCAGGCTGCTGCTAACACAGGAAAATTATTCCCAAAACATTCCTGGAGTGCTCATCTTCCCTTCCCAGCAGCAAACAGGGCTGGGGGGCACCTCCCAGCCTATTTCAAACCTGAAATCTCATTTTAGAAAGTACATTTTTTTTTTATCCTCACCCCAGGGAATTTGGATTTACTTTTTCAGGCTGCCTATGAAGCTGCAGAGCCAAAATGAAACTGGGATTGATGAAGTCATCTCACTCCATTGCAGTGAATCTCTTTGTTCTCCAAAGGGGATGGAGAGCTTGGTTGTGTGCAAACCCTTTAAAATATCACAGGTTTTTCAGAATTTTAATAAAATAAAGTTGTTTTTTTTTTTTTTTTTACAGGAGGGTCTCTATCTAGCAGGGGGAGGTAATGATGCAAAGCTCTGCAAAGCTTAAAATCGTATTTTTGGTCAAAAAAGAGAATTAATCCTCCTGGCTGTATCTGAGTGCAGAAGATGTTTTTGGCTCACCCCAAATCTCCTGGGGGGGATCCAATGAGGATCAGTGGGGTGTTTAAAAACAAGGATCATTCCAGCCATTCTTTATTAGGAATGACAGGCAAGGTTGTGCACCTCAGAGCGTTATTTTTATTAAACCATCTGTGCAGCTCCATACATTTCCCATTTCTCTGTATTACCCACATGGGAGTAATTATGGTTTTCTTCTAAGAAATGTGTGTGTAATCTGGTAATCCCAAAAAAAAAACCCCCTCTGAAGTCAGGCTGCAGATGGTCCTTTATGCTCTGGTGGCCCTGGCTGGGTTTGGCTGGGACTGGGAACAGTGGGAAGTGCTGGGACAGGGAGGGAGGGAATGATCCAGGACTGGGGTTGATCTAGAAAGGAACTGCTTGGGGGTGACAAAACTGGGAATGGACCAGTCTGGGACTGGGGAAACTGATCTGGGACTGGGAAGACTGGCATGGGACTAGATTGATCTGGAACTGGGGAGACTGGTCTGGAACTGGGAAGGTTTATTTGGGGATATACTGATCATGAGCTGAGGATGGATTGATCTGGGATTGGGGTTATTGGTCTGAGACTGGGAATGGACTGATCTGGGACAGGTGACGTCTGAGAACTGGGAAATGACTGAGCTGGGACTGGGGAGTGGCCTGAGACTGGGAATGGACTGAACTGGGACTGGGGACATTGGTCTGAAACTGGGAATGGACTGAACTGGGACTGGGGACACTGGCCTGGAACTGGGAAAGCAGATTTGGGATTGGGGATAGAACGACCAGGGGCTGGAGAGTGACCAGTCTGGTCTGCTCGGGGACTGGGGAAACTGGGCTAGACCTGGGAATGGATTAATTTGGGACTGGGACCGACGGCAGCGAACCGTCCCGGGGCAGAGGCGGGTTAGCCACGCCCCCTCCCGCCTGGCCCCGCCCCTCCCGGTCAGCTGATTTCGGGGAAAGCCGCGCTTTAAGAGAAACTGCGGCGCGCGCCGCGCCGGGCCGCCCCTCATTGGTCAGCCCCGCAAGGCCCCGCCCCCTCATCGGGCAGGGCGGGAGAGGGAGGGGCGCGTGATTGGTGCAGCGTGCGGGGGCGTGGCGGGAGGCGTGGCCTCATTAGCATGCTGGGATATAAAATGAGGGCGGTGAATCCGCGGGCGCGGCACCGGGACAGAGCGAGAGGCAGCGGGACCCGCAGCGGGACCCGCAGCGGGAGCGGCCGGGAAACAGGTACCGGCATCACCCGGGGGAGGGCAGGGACCGGCATCGGCATCCCCCGGGGGATGTTCAGGGACCTGCCGCAGCATAGCGACCTGTACGGGCATCCTCCGTGAGAGGACACGGGGAAGGCACCGGCACCGAGCGGCGGAAAGGCCCCCAGCCCTACCCCGGTCACCCGCAGGCTGCGGAGGAGGGCAGGGAATTCGCGGGATCGCACGGATGCGGGAAGTCCCCATGGCGGTTCCCTGCGCAAGGACCGAGCCCGGGATGGGCGGGTTGAAAGGGGTTCTCTCGGAGAGGGAGATGCAGCTCTGTCCTCTGGCAGTGATGGGGAGAAGCTTTCTAAAAAACGGGGTGATACAAGACTGTCCTAAATCTGCGGGGTTTCTCAGGTTCTTCCCGTATGGCATCACTCAGGTTGGGTGCTGGAGCCCCCAGAGAGGCTGCCCACTCCTCCGGGATGTCCTTTGGGGCAGCCAGAGCTGTGCCCTCCTGGTGAAGCTTTGCCTGGTGGTGTTGGT
Source organism: Erithacus rubecula (assembly GCF_903797595.1). NCBI lineage: Eukaryota > Metazoa > Chordata > Aves > Passeriformes > Muscicapidae > Erithacus > Erithacus rubecula. Next base: position 2,333,532 of record NC_136664.1, read on the forward strand.
ACTCACCATCCCTAAAACACAGGGGCTGTGCTCTGAGTAGCCAGGGCCATCTCTGTGTCCTGCTGGCCCGTGGAGAAGGGCTGGAATTTGGTGGTGGGAGCCCATGGCAAAGCAGGGATCATTGGCTCTCAGGCTATATTGGGAACATCCTTGTTTTCTCCCCAAAAATCTTCCAATGGGACAGTAAATAACAAACGAATGAGGGAGACACAGTCTAGTAAAATTTAGAGACCAAAATGCCTGGAAAGTTGATTTAGGGGCTGCTGATCACTTCTGCCAGGCCACCAGCTCCTGTCATGCCGTGGAGGTGACAGGGAGGGTTGAGCCTGGCACTTTGTTCCCAGCAGCTGTGTGTTCCTTGTCCCTGTGAGGATTTGGGATGCAGTTTGGAGCTGGCATCTCCTCCCCAAATAGTGCCTGGTGAGAGGAGCTGCTGCCTCCTCCGGGACAAATCCTTGTGCCAAGACCAGCCAGGGACATCTCTGGCACCCCAGGATGGCCTGTCAGTGTCACTAGCTCAGGTGACAGCACAGCTGGGGGGGGGCTTTAATCCATCTGCTTCCTCTGTGATTTATCCTGCAGCAAAATAGGAATAAGCAAAGCACTGAGTCAGCCGCTTCTGGGAGCGGAACTTTGGTAGAGCCAGAGGAAGAATTTGTAGTAACTCAGAAGAAAATCATCTTTTAATTTTAAAAGAAGCAGGGGTGGGGTTGGGAGTATGTTAATCCTAGAATTCATTACGGAACAGGGGTTAGGTTGGAAGATGAACAGAACAGCGGGGAGGGTTTGGGTTGGGAGATGAAAATCAAGATGATTTTCTAAAAACTGCAGGCAGTGCCTGTGCCAGCGGAGTGCTGGGCAGCGCTGCCAGCGCAGGGGTGGCAGCGGCAGGGCTGTGACCGAGCCCGGTGGCCGCTGTGTCCCTGCAGGATGTGTGACCGCAGCGGCGGCCGGCGCCTGCGGCAGTGGCTGATCGAGCAGATCGACAGCGAGCTCTACCCGGGGCTGGTCTGGGAGAACGAGCACAAGTCCATGTTCCGCATCCCCTGGAAGCACGCCGGCAAGCAGGACTACAACCAGGAGGTGGATGCTTCTATTTTCAAGGTAACTTTGTTTTTAAATTTTTTTTTTTTTTTTTAGGTTTGTTTTCAGCATGTTCCAATCGGGTTTTTGACCTGTCTAAACTTGTCATCGGTTTCTCTTGATAAAATGCTGGGTTTGTATGAAAAAAAAATAATATCTAAAAACACTTTGCAGGTGTTCCACTGAATGGGGGGTTTCCAGTTTTTTTGCTTCCATCCTGAAGCAAAAAGGTCAGGTCTTCTCCAGGAATTCCCTTCCCTCTCACCCCAAGGAGTTTAATTTCAGTAACAACTGATTTGGAAGCGCTGAGTTATGAGGATAGCCTTGAACTCATCCCTGTGAAAATATAGAAAAATCTATGAAAGAAATCTATGTATATATTTAAAAATATGGAATATTTTTCATTCTTCCTTCAGTGGTGAATAAAATATGTTCTCCTACCAAAAGCACAATTATGTTCTAGAGAAATCAGTTTGTTTATTAATTTATTAATTAGGTGCTGGAAAATGAGGTTGATTTTGATTTTTAATTAAGCACCAATTCCTTGACCTCACCCGTAGGTGCAGAAGTGAACCCACACATGATGATTTTAACCTCTGCTTTTTGAAAACTTGGGTTTTCAAAGACTTTTCTGCATTTCTGAGGCAGGTGGTGCTGCTCTGCACCCCCAAACCCCCCCCAGGTGTGGTGGCAGTCCAGGAGTGAAACACCAAATCCCCAAGAGATTCTTGAGAGGGTGCAAGATGCAAAATGCTCTCAGCTCTTCCTCCTTGGGAGGCTCTGTAGAGCTCACAGGGAGGATTTTCTTAGTTTATTCTTATTTCTTTTCCATTGTTTGCTTTAGGCCTGGGCTGTTTTCAAAGGCAAGTTCAAGGAGGGTGACAAAGCTGAACCTGCCACGTGGAAGACGCGGCTGCGCTGTGCCCTGAACAAGAGCCCTGACTTTGAGGAGGTGACAGACAGGTCCCAGCTGGACATCTCTGAGCCCTACAAGGTTTATAGGATTGTGCCAGAGGAGGAGCAGAAGTGTGAGTATCCTAAGAAAGGGCTGAGCCCTGCTCTGGGTCCATCCTGTGATCACAGCCCTGCACCTGAGCTGGGTTTGCTGGCCAAATCCTGCTCTGTGCTCTGGCTCTTTGCATCCCCCTGGGCTGACAGGGAGGGCAGGAGAAAAACCAGGATTGGGTTTTTTAACCCCTTAAACCCCCTAGGAAAGAGGGGACAGCTGCAGCTTCATGGAAACTCCCATCCCCTAAGGATGTTGTAGGGGCCAATTAATTCCACTCTCCCTACCTGGGGGAGGGAGCCTCAACCTTTTTTTTTTCCTCCCAACCTCTGCCCTGTGAGGATGGTGGGGAGCTGCAATAAATCCCTTTTCTTGCTGGAGGAGCAATAATTTTGCAAAGAGCTGCTCTGATGTCCGGTGTGGCTCAGGTCACACTAACTATAACTCACTTTGTGGTTAGGGGAGCCTGTGTGCTTTGTCCCTTTTTTTTTTTTTTAATGTTAAAAACTTGCAAAAAAAGAATGATTTTTGCAGTCAGGAAATCTGCCTTTAGCATCTCTGTCCCCTCCAGCCCATTCACACAGGGGCTGAGCTGCCTCTATGCAAATGGCACTGCAGGTTCCCACCAGCAGCACCACTGCACTGGGGTGACTGGTGGAAAAAGGAGAAGCAGCAGCCCCAGTCTCTGGGGTGCTCAAAAAAACCCTAAACCCTCTCCTCTGCTCCAGCTCTGTCTCTATCACCAGCCAGGCTTTTGATCTTTCTTGCTGCAAATCCCTGTGCAGGGAGGAAATGAGTTGTAAAGTGATTTTTGGCCCCAAAAAGCAGCTCTGGAGGGGCTGTGATCCTCTCCAAGGTGCTGTTATGTGACTCTGCTGTGGTTCTTGGTTTCATAACTTTCACTTGAAGGTCTCTAAAACCCTTCCAGATGAGCTGTGCTTGGCAAGTGTGGGTGTTCTCACTGTCCCCTCCACCTCTCCTTGCAGGCAAGGCAGGGATTGCCAATGGGAGCAGCCTGAATGATGTCACAGAGATGGACTGCAGCTCCTCTGCCATTGATGACCTCATCAAGGAGGTGAGGCCTCACCTTGGCTGCAGCTGGAGTGCCTGGCTCAAGCTGCCTTCCCCAAAATTCCATCTGCAAAGCTGCAGTGCTGCTGGGAGGGACCTGCACTGGGGAGGGAATCACAGCTCTGTGCCCCCTCCTTGCCCTTCTCACACCTGGCTGCTTCCCCTCAGTAGCTCTTGAGGCTCTTATTCAAATGTCCAACCTGGGCAATGCCAGACTTGATCTTTCCAAACCCCCAAAATTGGTTGGCATTGCCATTTGGAGCTCAGTGAGTGCTGAAAGTGCTTTGCTGGAGGCATCAAACCTGCTCTGATCCCAGTGTCTGCTGTCCCACAGCCCTCCTGTGTGGATGAATACCTGGGGATCATCAAGAGGAGCCCCTCACCCCCCCAGGAGACCTGCAGGAACCCCCCAATACCCGACTGGTGGGTGCAGCAGCCCAGCCCTGGTGAGTAGCCAACAGCTTGTGTGGAGTTTGGGAGATTTTTGGGGCAGAAAATTCATCCTGGGGAGCAGTTATTTAATCTTCCTTATGGGGCATGTTTGAAGTACTCATTAAGAAATCCAGCTGGGAGATTTTGCTGACGTTTCCTATGTGAGAACTGAGAAACCTGGGACAGATAATGGGGAGGCTGGTGGGGGAAACTGGAGGATTGGGATTTGGGAGCTGGGAATGCAGGCTCAGCTTGGCTTTCTGTGCCCACAGCATTGCCCCTGATGAATGGATACTCCAGCTATGAGCAGTATCACTCAGGTAAGGCATCTCACCTGCTCAGCAGCTGCCCCTCTCTGCTTCTGGTGGCAGGAGGTGGCTCTGACTTGGTCCCCCACTTTGAGGGAGGCTTTGCTTTGGGTTTAGGAGGTGCTGCACCCTCCTGATTTTCTGTATTTCCATGCTGGGATGAATCCAGCCTGGTGGCATGGGGGCAGAGAGCAGCTGCTTGGGGTTTGGGATCAGTCAGACTTTGGGATGGAGGGATCAGCCAATCCATGGGGGGAGTGTGGAGCAAAGGCAGGAGGAAGAGGCCATAAACTAAACCACCAGAAGTTCCACCTCAACATGTGGAAAAACTTCCCATGGAGTGTTGGAAGAGCTGCCCAGGGAGTTGTGGGATTTCCCTCTCTGTGACATTCCAACCCCACCTGGATTTGTTTCTGTGTCACCTGCTCCAGGTGACCCTGACACCCTGATCTGGGTGATCTCCAGAGGTCACTTCCAACCCCAACCATTCCAAGATGCTGCAATATGCTGACTTGCTGGTCAGCCCTGCACCAGGCTGAGGGAGATACCCCTCCACCAAGACAGAGTCACTGCCAGCAAATCTGGGATTCGGGGCGTGGCAGCGAAGAACAGATTAACCCTTACCTGACAAAACCTGCACACCCATCACCCCCCAGGTTATTCCCAGATGGTGATCAGCTTCTACTACAGCGGGAGGCTGGTGGGCCATGTCAGCACCTCGTGCTCTGAGGGCTGCAGGATCTCCCTGGGCCATGGGGAGAAGCTCTATGCCCCCGATGCCCTGGAGCACGTGCGCTTCCCCGCCGCCGACGCCATCCCCAACGAGCGCCAGAAGCAGATCACCAGGAAGCTCTTTGGCCACCTGGACAAGGGTGTCCTCCTGCACAGCAACAAGCAGGGCATCTTCATCAAGAGGTTGTGCCAGGGAAGGGTCTTCTGGAGTGGCAACACCATGGCTTACAAGGACAGACCCAACAAATTGGACCGGGAGGATGTGGTGAAGATCTTTGACACCAATTTGTTCTTCAGAGGTTTGTAGGAGCCTCCTGATTTTAATTTTTTTTTTTGTGTTCCTGTGGGAAATAAATCCCTGCATTGGTTGGTTTAAGATGATCAGCCAGCAGATGTGATGATCAACACTGGATGGCAGCAGTTTGGGGTTGGGAAACTTTCAGGAGGGGGTGGGATAATGGGGACAGTCCCTATGACTCTGGCCAGAAACTCCCTGGAAAAGCTGAGGCAATTCTGAGATCCCAAAGCCTTGGGACAATGCACAAAGGGTTTCTGGAGCTTGAACCTGCTGTGAGACTCCCTTGGGCCCTGTGGTGGGGTTTTTCCTTGCACCACTTAGAATCCATGACTGCTGGGTTCCCAAGTGCTCTGGATGAGCAGGTGACACTACCAGACCTGGAAAGGAATAATCTGGTGTTTTGGGTCACGTGGCAAATTCCAAAATTGGAGGCTTTGCTCGAGCCCACAGCTTCCTTGCAGGGTGTTTGATCCCAGGGATGTGTAACAAAGCCTGGCAGCCTCTGGAGGGCAAATTCCAAGTTTTCCTCTGTCCTTTCAGAGCTGCAGCAGTACTACAACAACCAGGGCCGCTTCCCAGACAGCAGAGTCATGCTGTGCTTCGGGGAGGAGTTCCCAGATGCAGTGCCACTGAGGTGTAAACTCATCCTTGTCCAGGTATGGGGGGCTGGGAGAAACAGGCACCCAGCCAAGGTGGGAATTCTGCCAGCAGAGCTCCACCTGTGGAACATTGGGGTGCCTGGATTGGGGGTGCTTTTCCACAGCCTTCTGAGAGATGCTTGGGCTGCTGATTGTCACATTTCTGGAGCTGGGTTTGCAAATGAAACTCCCTAATTAGTTTTGTGAACTGCAGGGAAATCTTTCCATTTCCTCTTATTCCTGCATTGGGACTGGGACTTCTGCCTTCTCCTGTGGGAAATGGGGATGTAAACCCCTGGATTTAAGATCAGTGATGTGGCCAGCAGCTGTGATTGGCAGCAGTGGGGTGGGGGAACCTGAGGAGGGTGAAGGAGGGGATGGGATGTGGGGTCAGTCCTCATGGCTCTGGTCAGAAACTTCTCCTTGGAGAAGCTGCAGCAGTTGTAGGATTGAGAAGGCTCAGGACAGGGAGTTTCTGGAGCCTCTTGGGCCAACCAGGCTGTGGCAGCAGGGACATGACAGGGAGGGCACAGGGAGGGCACAGGGAGGGTGTGGCTTCCCCTCTTGAGCAAGCAGAGATCCGTGAGGATTTGACAAGATCAGAGACTGGTCCTGTGCCTCCTGCACAGCTTCTGACCTTGCCACCTCTTGTTGTCCTGGGTGTCTGCCCCAGTGGATCCCTCTGGATGTGCCAGCCTGTCCTTGCACCCCAATACCCCTGCTGGCAGGAGCTCCTGGGGCTTCTCTTTTCCTCCTGGAGGTGCCTGTGGAGTCAGACCTGCTGTCCTGGCAGGACCTGACCACCCCTGTGCTCCGCTGTGTGCCCCCCACCCACCTCCACGGGATGGAGCAGCAGGGGATGCTCTTCACTCAATTCCTGACCTTTTTTCCCTCGTCCCAGGTGGAGCAGCTGTACCTGAGGCAGGTGGTGGACGAGGCTGGGAAGAGCTGCAGCTCCAGCCCCATGCTGCCCATGGCAGAGGAGCCCCAGCACGAGCAGGGCTACCGGATCTTCCAGGACGTGTGCCCGACGCGGCCGCTCTTCCGAGAGAGCCAGCAGATTGCAGTCTGAGCCCTGCCCCTCCCCTCTGGGCTGGCCTTAGCCACACCCAGACTAGTCCCATCAGTGCCTAAAATACCTTTTTCCCCCTTTTTTTTTTTTTTTTTTTTCCTTTTTTTTTCTTTTTTTTTTTTTTTTTTTTTGGTGGAAAGCTGGGTTTTCTTCTTTGCCGTTTCCAGTGGTCGGATGTTGAGTGTTTGTCCTCTAAACAATTTATGATAAAAGATAAAAGTGACTTTTCTAGTGCCAGGACTGTCTGTAGCTCATAGGGGTCAGGGTTGGCTTTGCTTTGTCTTGCCTTTGTTAATGGCCAGTCAAGCAGAACCAAAAATCAACAGCTGTAACCACCTGCCCCAACAATCTGCAACTCAGACCTTGCTGAGAGCAGCAATTTGAGAAGAGGTGACTCTTGGAAAAGCCTTAGAATGCTCAAATTTAGGAAATTATATCCAGGAATCAGCTTTCCCCCTTCAAAGAGCCCTGCTGATGGAAGGCAGGGTGTGCCTCTTGAAGAGAACTCCTGAAATTCCTCTTTATTTTTGCTGTGAGATTTATGTGTTTCTCTTTCATGCCAAAGTGGATTGAAATTTGCAAACCAATGCAGAGATTCTATCTGTAAATATTGAATATGAAAACTTATAGGAATCTTAATTTTTCCTGACCGGAGCCAGAGTTGATATAAATATATAGAATTTTAATTTTTCAAGATTTGCAGCACAGTGTGAATAGCTTGGCTTCACCCTCCCAAACACACGTGTGGGGCTCTCCCAAGCGTGTCCAGGCAGCATCATCCATGTGTAAATCCTCATTTTCACAGCCTCTGTGTGTGCCCCCAGCTCTGGGGAGCTGCTGGTGCCTCCCAAAGCAGGACTGCACACCTGTGTGTGCCACCAAAGCTGCCTATTTATTGTATGACTAAGATTTATTAATGTTTTTGGGGTAAATTTTTATATCTCCCAGCAATTAAAGTGCTATGTTTTGTATTTCTCTTGCAGTGTGGTTTTTGGGTGGGATGAGTGGGGTCTCAGGGCTTGTGGGGGGAGTCTGGGATCTCTGACTTGCCCCTAATTTGGTTTTACCTGTGGTGGGGTTTGTGGGAAGCCTCTGTCCCCTCCTTCCTCTTCCAGAACTTCCTGGATTCATCTCCAGGCAGGAAAGAAATGAGTCAAAAATGCTGTAATGCAATGGAGGGAGGGAATTGGGGTCACCTGGGGATCTTCATCCCAGGGAGGAGGAAGATGTGTCCCTGCTCATCTGCCCCAGCACTCAGCTGGGTGTGGTGCTCCCAGGTCATGGGGTGGGGGCAGTTTTTTATGGTTGTGTCCAAAACCTTCCTCTTTTCCTTTTCCCATGGGAAAAGGGAGCTTTTCCCCAGTGTCCTCTCGTGGTGCAATCCCAGCCAGGTGCTTCCCTCCTTCCCTGCTGCCCCTTCAAAGGGAGGGGAATTGGAAAGGAAAACCTTGTGGATTGAGAACAGCTTCATATTTGGGAGAAATTCTTTACTTTGAGAAGAAATTTTTCCCTGTGAGGGAGGTGAGGCCCTGGCACAGCTTGCCCAGAGGAGCTGTGGCTGCCCCTGGATCCCTGGAAATACTCAAGGCAAGGTTTGGTGGTGCTTGGAGCACTCTGGGATAGGGGGAGGTGTCCCTGCCCATGGCAGGAGGTGGAATGAGATGAGTTTTTCAATGCAAACCATTCAGGGATTCCAATTATAAAAATATAAAGTATAGCAATTGCAATGAAAAGGAAAGTGGAATAAAGTGAAGAGAGGCAAGTGATGCATGATACAATTGCTCACCCCTACTGAGAAGAAAATTAACTCTATCCCAGCAGAAACCAGGACCCTTCTCCATTCCAGATTTCTAAGCTTGAACTTTGTGATCAGACATGAGGATTAAGGGAATTCCTCCATCCTTGCCCCTGCCCTGTTGGGGGGATGCTCCTGGTCCTGCCTGTGCCCTGGTGCCCATCCTCTGCAGGAATTACAGCAATTGGATTTGGTGCTTGTGAGAAGAGCTGGCTGCACATTTTTTAGGATGCACCAGGATCCTAAATCATACCTAAAGGCAAAAGGAACCCCAGCTCTAAGCTCCTGTGGGATGCTGTGGCATTGGGGTGGGCATGGCACCTGTAAGTGCACTGTGAGCACTGCTCAGCCTCTCTCTGCTCTTCCTGAGGATCCCAAGGGCTTTAATCCTGCTTTTTTTAAATCCAGTTTTTTTAAATTCAGCCCAGAGGGTGAGGAAACCTCACCTCACCTCCAGTGGAGCCTGGCAGGGTGGAGGTGTGAGCAAGGTACCCACTGTGGGCTGTGCTGGAGCCTGGCACACCAAAAACCCCACTGGTGTTTGCCCAGATGTGCAGGGCCAAGTCCTTCCCCAGAAACCAGCACCTTGTTCTTGCCTGGAGCCACCTGCTCCTGCCCAGAGCTTTTTCAATTTCCACCCCAGACTGCAGAGGAGCTGAGGTGCCTTTTATTGCACTGGTTACAGCTTCTATCCCAGAGGGATTCCAAGGGGAAATTCCTGGTGGGATTGGGAAGTGGGATGCAAGAAGAGTAATGGGGTGGGCACATGATTGTGTCCCCTTTCAGCTCAGCTGGGGCTTGCAGAAGTGCTGGGCTGAGGTTTAATGCCTGCTTTAGCCCTAAGATGGATTTCCCCACCCTGCAATCCATCACCATGTCCCAGATTTCAAGGTAAGTGCATTGATTTCACACTCTGGCCCCTGAGTCAGCGTGGCTTTAGTGAAATTCCAGCAGGAACTCCTGCACCTCTCTCACTTTCCCTGCAAGCCAGGCAGGGATGGCACTGCCACTGGAAGTGCCCCAATCCAGAGCCTGCATCCCATCCCTGCACCTTGGCCAGCCCTGGGAGCTCCAGGAGCTGCTGCTGCTGCAGCTGTGCCCTGTCTCAGTGGTTTGGGGTGACTGGTGACTCAAAGACTTTCGTTGGTTTCTGTTCATTTGGGTTCCTCTCTGTCACCTCCCTGAAGTGAAACCTCAGTGCCAGTGTCAGCTCCTCTCTGTCAGTGCCTTGTCTGCTGGCAGCTCCCAAAAGTGACCCAATTTTTTGGTCAGCTGAGGATCCTGTCCCCAAACCCTGGATGTGATTGATCCCCTGCATCCCCTCCACTGAATGATGCTCCTGGCATGGCAGGATAGTGGAGCATAAATGAGAACCTCAGACCACTCTCCCCAAAATTCTTGCTGCTCTTTTGGTGCTTTCCCACATTTGGAGTCAGAACTTGATGTCAATGCATCTCCCTGCTTCCCAAGAAGGCCTATGGGAATGGGAATGGAATTTCTGGGAGTTACCCAGGCTGAACTCCTGCCTTCAGGAGCAGAAGATTCCACATGGGAAGGAGAGTGGAGCTTGGTTTCCAAGAAGAAAACCTTGCAGAACATGCAGGGCTCCCTCAGAATATTTGGGAAGGAGCCATGTGCTTACCTGGCACAGAAGGATGAACCAGGGCAGGAAATTTGGGGGAATTTTCTAAGATTTTCCAACCTAAAGACATCTTGGTGGACACAGGAACATTTTGATTTCCAGGTGCTGCAAAAGATGTGATCAGCACTGCAGCCCCTTGGTGTTTTGTTCATTGACTCAGGATTTGTAATTTGGATTCAAAGTCAACCTTTCTCCTGAGATTTGGGGATGGAAGGCAGCTGGGCCTCTGGGAAGCATTTTGCTTTGGAAAAAATGAGCTGGGTTATGTCCTGGGTTGTATTAACCTTGTTCATCACGTGTTTCTGGAGTTTCCCAGGACGTGCCCCTCACCAAGCACCAAGAACATCACTGAAGGTGCTTCAGGAGAAGAATTCTGCATCCATGAGGACAACACATACCTAAAACCCAGTGAGAGGAGTTACCTAGTGCCAAATCTGTGTGAAGAACAAGTTTGATGGGCTGGGGAGGAGGAAGGTGAGGTTTGTCCCAGCTAAATCCTGAGATTTATCCCAACTCAACCTGGAGGAAGAGGAAAAGCTCTGCAGGCATCTCCATCCAGTGCTGTGCAACCACAAGTGGGTTGTTACTGTATGGGGCTGTGGAGCAGTGAAAGCACACATGACTTTTTCTTGTGTGGTGCAAGAAAGGGAGTATTTATTGAAGAAAGCCATGGTTTTAAATAAAAGAGTTTGTGCAAAATAAAATAGAAAAGATTCATTGGTCAGAGAAAACAACATTTCTTGTTTTAGTTTTTTTTTTCACGGATTTAGTAGATGATTATTATTTAGTAGGTGTTTATATTTACATTATTTACATATTTTACACTACATTTATGTTTCCATTAGAGAAAGGTTTCTAGCTTGGGGAAAAAAAAAAAAAGCTGAGCTTGAGAAAATCAGACTGGAAAAATCTTCAAGATTTTTTTTGTGGGTGGCAGGTCCCAGCTCACAGTTGAACTGCTGGGGGATCCAAGACCCAGCAGCTCCAGCTGCTTCCTCCAGCCTGCCCCTGCCTGGCACTGAGCCCCCCAGGCGCCTCTTGGGGCGTTAGAAAGCAAACAGTCACTTTTATTTCTAGACACTGGGCTCTCCAACTGGTTTGATTGCTCAATGCCCCTGTTTCAGCACAGCAGAACTGTCCAGAGTGAGTTTCTCCAGGCTTTTCCTGCCTGTGTGTGGTAATGTGGGAGCAGCCCCCTGCAAAGGGGTCTCTGCTCCTTGGGGATGGCAGGAAAGCTCCAACCTCCTTTTCCAAAGGGATTTAAACACCCTTGGGTGGTTTTATGGTCAAGGGTGATGATTTGTGCTGGAAATATGGCAGGAAAACCCACCCAGAGTTGGTTTTGGTGGATCTCAAGGGCCTTGCCCCATTTTGTGATGTTTTTTTTTGGATATGGTTTCATGTGACACTTTTCAGTTGTATTTTGGTTTGGGTGGATGGTGGGACTCGGTTCAAGGCCCAAACCATGAGGTCAGACGTGGAATCAACACAAGGATTGACCAAAGGCACCTCCTCAGCTCTGAGCATCACCAAGAGGAGGAAGAGGAGCTGGTGGGAAGAGCTCAGGTGAGGAGCCTGAGGCTGCAGCATTTCCTCAAGCTGGGCTTGGCTGCAGAGGAAAGGAGATCCCAAACCCCAGAAGAAGTGCCAGCAGCTCAATTTTCAGACTCAGCTTTTGAACAGATGCCCTCTCCCTCTGCAGGTCTCTGCCTGAACACCAGGCTCACCAAAACAGGCTCCACCCAAGCCACAGCAGCAAACACAACACAGGGACGAGGAGAAACACAGCAATGTTTGGGTTTGTTATGAGACCAAGCCTGAAACCAAGTCCAGGCTGAAATCCCCTCCCTCCCCCCTCAGTTTGCATGTGCTTAGGGGCTGTGTCCTGCTCTGACTTGTTTTTATTGCAGGTGATTTGTTTGCAGTAGCAAAACACCCGGATGCACTGAGGAGCCATAAAAACCAGCCAGAGCTTTTTGTTTGTCCCAGAGCCACCAGGTAACCTGGGCCTCTGTTGCTCTTCCTTGGTCTCAGCCCTAAAATGGGAATGGGAAGAAGCAAAAGGGCATTTTTAGGTGGTTTTTGCAATGTGATGGTTAAAAAAATACTCCAAGCTGGAGAAATATTAATTTTCCTTCTTTTTCACCCAAATGTGTGAATGGAGTTGGGTGTTCAAAAGAGTTGATCCAGTTCTTGCTGAGAGAATAATTCACATGGGTTATGTAAAACCCCCTTGCTCAGTGCTGGGTGTTTTTCAGAGAAATGTAAATCATAGAAACATGGAAGGATTTGGGTTGGAAGGGACCTTAAAGTTCCTCCTAGAGATTGGAATACCTTCCACTGGACCAGGCTCCTCAAAACCCCAAAAGAATAACAAGATTTTTAGTTTTTGGAGCAATTAATTTCAATAATATCGATTTCCAGCATCCCATGGTTCCTGCTTTTTCTTCTGTTGGGTTTCAGAGGGAGGACTGAGGGATGTGGAAGCCACAGTGGTTTGAAACAAGTGATTCCCTGCCTGTGCCTTTCTGTTCTGTATTTGAGAAGAAACCACTTCTCCCTGAGAGAAATCTGGCTCATGGGCAGGTCTGCAGGGTGCAAAAGGCAGGTTGTTTTTCCAAGGGATCATGGCTAGAAAATAGCAAGAGGGATCATTTTGGGGAATGTTTTTTCACACCTCTGCCCCAGAAATACAATCTGGTTTTGTTTTGGAGAAGGGTCTGGACACGTCTTTTGTAAAAATACCAAATATTTCAAATTTGCTGATTTGCTTTGCTACTTCAACCCAAGTTTTCTCAGTTTGCTCCTAAATGCTGGTGACCAACTTGATGTCCAGTCCCTCCTTGGGCAGATGGTGAGGTCTGAAGGAGACTTGATCCAAGGAGAGATGGGAAGAACCTCTCAGCTTCAGGAGGAGAAGGGAAGGGACCACTTGCTTGCAGGAAATGTTCACTGATGGTGTCAGCAAGGGCAGGGAGAGCCTGGAGGAAGGAGGCTCGTGGCTGGCAAGGTGGGGAAGGTGGTCTGTGGTGCTCACCACCGAGCAGGAGATGGAAAAGGTGGGGGAAAGTGAGAGATGCTGATGGTTGGAGGGAGGTTCATTGCTGGAGCAGCTCAGGAGGAGGGTGAACATCTGCCACATGTGCAGCCCTGGTCCTACACAACACCCTGGGAGGGGAAGGAGCAAGTGTGGATGAGCTGAACCCCAAAATCAGGAGCTGAGGGAAGCCTGGACCATGCTGCATGCTGCATGGAGGGACAGAACCCCCAGCTCTGACATTAATTCCCTTAACCCTCTCATGCTGTGGGGACCAGCCCCTAAGGAGTGACAGCCAAGAGCTGGACTATGCAGGGACATCACACCCAGCTGAGTGGTGGGGAAACAACCCCCTGTGCCCACCCTGTGGGGCTCTGCCCTCAGGGGGGATGTGAGAAACTCTCAGTCTGGAAATTCTGGGGTAATTTTAACCTTGCTGTGGGTTGTGAGAAACTGAAGGGTTTTACAGCTTTGCTGGGCTGGGCACTCACAGCCAATGCAGCTCCCCCAGGAGAAACATCAGCTGGAGCAGGGCAGGATGGGTGTGAGCCCTGAGGATTGTGAACCCCTGAAATTCCCCATCTGCTCAGGCTGAGGGCTGTGCCCTCTGATGACATATTGGCTCAGTTGGTTTTCGAGGAGGGCAGTGGTTTGGGGTGTTTAGAAAAAGCACAACTTAATTTTCCCCCATCAGATTTTCTGGGTGAAGCTTCTTGCTGCAAGGATGAGTCATGAAGCCAAGAGATGTCATTGCAGGTTTGAGTAGCAGGGAGGATTTTGAGTAGCAGGCAGGTGTCTGGCCAGCACCCATCCCATTTTGAATGGCCTTTGAGCCATCTAGTTTGGACTAGAAGACCTTTAATAATCCCTTCCTTCCCAAATTATTTTACCTGACCTGGAACTCATCCTGTTTTGAGGTTGAAACTGCAGAGGTCTTGATGTGAAAACAAAACCTTGGTTTTGCCTCACTGAGAAATTATTCTGTATTTCTGGTAAAGTGACATCACCTTTTCGAGCTGCTGCAGGAAAAGGAATCACTGTGTCATTTCTGGTCCTCTCTCCTAATTTTGGTTCTTCAAATCCCAGCAGCAACCCCAGTGCAGGAAAATCTTTGCCTGCCTGCGAAGACTCATTTCCCAAAGGCTGAATACCCTGGGGCTGATTCTCCCCTTGCCCCACGAGGAATTTGTTCATCTCCAAACAACCTGGAGCTGTTCAGGAGGAGCTGATTCATCAGAAGCCAGTCCTTGAGACATCCTGCTCCTTATCAACCTGCTGGGCTATCAGGGGGGAGGTGAGGCTGGAAACAATCCCGGCGAATTTAATAATTCACTCTCGATTTGTGTCACCCATGGACGCCGAGGTGCTGCCAGAGGTGGGATCTGATTTCAGGGCAGGGCCAGATCTTAAAATAGGAGGTTGGGAATGAATGGCAACGTTTGTTTTCCCTTTTATTGGCGTGCTGTAAAGGTTCACCTCCAGCCTGAGCTGTCAGTTGGGCACGGTGTGGTAACACCAGCGTTCCGGGAATGGTGCCTGAGGTGGCCCATGGACCTGTGACCCCAATCTGAGCTGACTTTAGCACACCTCTGTTTTTTCTTGAGATAAGAATTAGTGGTGAGTTGATCATCTCTCTCCTGTTCCTTACTTTTCTGCTGTTTTAGCTGTTTCATTAAGGTTTTTCTTGGTCACAAGTGGAGGCTGGCAGAGTCAGAGCTGCTGCCCCGTGCTTTCAATCAGCTTTTCTCAGGCTGGATTTGGGGCAGAGCCAATTCTCCCCAAAACCAGCATCTTTCCATCACATGCTTCAGCTTCGGAGTCTGCAGGTGTGATCATCTCATCTGGTTCTGGGGTAGCTCCACTGCCTGCAAAAGGCAAAGCTTAAGCTTTGAAAGTTCACAGAGCTGCGAAAAAACTTCCCCAACTCCTTTCCCCCGACACCAAGAGCTGCTCTCAGTTTTGTACAGGCAAAATCTGGAGTTTCACTGAAACGAGCTGAAAAAAGCCCTCCCCATCCTGTAACCCCTCTCCTTTTCCAGATATTTATTGTGTGTTTGTGCTGCAGCCTCCTGCTGAATCTGGGATTTAAGAAGAATTCTCGCTTGAGACCAAATTTTCAAAAACCTAAATGAGCTGCAGTGCACAAAACCCATGAGCAGAGAAAAACAAAATTCACTAAATAAATATTTATTTTATTCTACTGAAGCTTCCTGAATAGTCAAGGAGAGCTTTTCCTGCTGGGATGAGCCAGGATGAGATCCAGTCCCTGTGACAAACAAGCCTTGAGCTTGAACTTTAGCCTCTGCCAGGAATTAATTAATTTGCAGCTCTCTGCTCTTTGTGAGATCTCAGCTCCTGAGTTCCCCACCGTGGGACACTGAGCCTGGGGATGCCCCTGCTTTAAAAATCAGAATTTCCTTGCAGAAATTCTGTCAGAAAAAGTGATGAGTGCTGGAGTGGGTGCAGGAGTGGCCTCATTTACATCTGAGAAGTGGGGCGTGAGCTGCTTTCCTGTCAGCACCAGGCTTGGCCCTAAAACCCCCTGTTGGTTTTGTGTCTCTCAGGGCTGGAACAAAATCTTGAAGGGGGAAAAGCCCTGAGAGGTGTCAAACCTTTTTTCCTCGTGGGTGGATTTGCTGGTGTCTTGTAATGGGGTTGAGCCTCTTCTCTGTCACCTCTATTCATGGTGACCTCATTAAACATCTGGGCTTGATGATCTTAGAGATTTTTCTGACCTAAATGACTTCACTGGCATATTTTCTCCTCCCAGGAGGTTTGCTCCATTCTTGGAAGTGTTGGACGGGGCTTGGAGCAAACAAAATTCTCCAGGAAAAATTCCCCAAGGTTATTTTGTCCAAGTGCTCATCTTTGGACCTGAAGGAAATAAAAGTGCTTTGTGGAGGGGAGCTGGTGCTCCAGCCATGCTGGGAGATGGATTTATTTGTTCTGATCCTGGGATGCTGCAGGATCCCATGGCCCTGAAGCCCCAACTTGAGCTTCGGGACATTCATGTGGAAAGGGACACATTTAATAGAGTCCTTAATGAGGGAGCTTTTTTGGCACCCCAAACTTTCTTTAACCAATAAATGCTGTGTCAGACAAGCTGCAGGGCTGGGGAGGAGGATTTATTTCTCATCTATTGAGTATGCCAGGGAATTAGACAAATCCATTTTTCCTGCTTAATTTCCTTGTTCCTGCTGTTATTGATGGACTCCTTGTCCCTTTTTTCCCCCCACTGTTTTGGTGCAGGAGGTTGCAGGGTGGAATGGGACATTAATCCATTGTATCTACACCGAGGTGGAAGGCAGAACTGAGCATCCCTTTAGGACAAAAGAGTGTTTGATAGGAATACACAACAAAAAGGGAGAGCAAACCAGGTCAGAGATGAATCCAGGCCTCAGGGGGAGGGTTTGCAAAAGAGCTGGAAATCTCACAAGGCCTCATGAGATTTCTGACACTTCCCACTTCTGGCTGGGCCAGAAATACCACAAGAACAACGCTGCATCATCATTCTCAGCTCTGGCTCTGCTCTTCCCACACTCCCAGCAGGGATCAGCCTCCCAAACCTCGCCCAGGATCCGCTGAGGATCCTCCAGCACCGCCCGGCCCGGACACTTCGCCTTTTCCTTTCCGTGCGCTGAGCAGGGAGATATTTTTGGTGGAGAAATCGAATGAGTCATTTTGTGGATCCCAAGAGCTATTTTAGGGCTGGGCAGGCGCCTCCTCCAGCGCTCTGCCCTGCTGGTTCTGCCCGGGCATCACCTGCCTCCAGCCCGGGGCAGGTGGGTGCACTGGGGATGCTGCACCCTCAGCCTGCAGATCCAGCTGGATCTCAGAGCCTGGAGGCTGCCAGGGATGTTGTGCAATCCCCCCTGTTCACGTTTCAGCTCGGTCCTTACCCTTTCCGCCCTCAGGCCGGGTTTGTTGTGCAGAGGAAGCTTCTAAGGAGCCCCGACAAACAGACAGGAAACCGAGTCTTTCACTGCGCGGACACATTGTCTGCCCGGGGCTAAATTTGAACATGAAAAGACCTTATTTATTTCTTTTATTTATAAATCCTGGGCTTTGAAGACATGCCCCGCTTGGGAAGGGTGCAGGGGAGGGTGAGGGGAAGGGCAGCCAGCGTGGTGTGGACCAAGTCCAGCTCTGGGTGTGGGGTCAGGGCAGGTTTGGATGCTCTGTGCCATGAGCTGGAGTGATGTCCAGGTGGGAATGGTGGGACTGGAATGGGACAGCTCTGGGTGACTGGTTTTGGGGTGGAGCTCATGGGCCTCCCCATGATGGTGCTGGGATCCAACCTGAATTGCCTGGCTGAGGTTGGAATCCTGGGTGGGTCAGTGTCCCCATGGAGGTTGGATGATGAGGGGTTAAAATCCAGGATTGGATTCTTGGAAGCGTTTAAAGCCAGGTTGGACAGGGCTTGGGTAGTGGAAACTGTCCCTGCCCGTGGCAGGTGTTGGAACAAGGTGATCTTTAAGGTCTCTTCAAACCCAAACCATTCTGAGACTCCATGATCAATGGCCACACCAGGAGTCGCCACCACTGGCCTTGGCCACCACCTCTGGAGAAGCTGCTGATATCCCCAGCAGCATCAGAGCTGCCTCCCACCAACCCACATGCTCCTGGTCCCACCAGGGAACCAGAGGCTCCCTTGGAGAGGTTTTGTTTTTATTATTTTCCATGTCCCAGTGGGTATTTCCAGGCAAAGGTGGTGTGGGAGAGGCAGGCAGATCTCGGTCACCGCAGCCGACTTTAAAAAGTGAAAACACGAAGTCGAAAGCTGCCAAACCTGCAGCAACTTCCCAAATCCCACCTGAAATTTAGCAAAAGGCACAAGGAAAGTAAAAGTTCCAGTGTTGCTTTTTTTGGGGGGTGGTGGGCGTTGTTTTTTTTTAATAATATTGCTTTTGTTCTTGGAGAAACATCACCCTTTGTTCTGAGAAAAGGGAAGCGCTGGGGCCGTGGCTTCTGGGGAGTTGTGAATCTGCCCCTCAGGAGAGCAAAATTGGGGTCAACAACAGCACCCAGGGTTGCACCAGGGCAGTGAAACAGCGAGGAGATACAGGGCTGACACAGGAGAGGAGAAATCTCTTATCCCCCTCTCTGCCCCATTAGGAGCATGGTGGGGTTTGGGCATGGGGCTGCTCCATCTCTCCCCTCCTGCTGATAAGGTCGGGCTCAGCTGCACCAAACCCCACTGGTCACAGCCACCCTTTTCTTTATTTAACCCTCCCCGACCCCAGGATCCAGGAGCCACTTCCACATTTGCTGCTGGCCACGGGCAGAAAGCCCTTGGAGCCGTTTCTGCCCCTCCTGCCCGGCCTGCCCTGCTCACAGATGCTCAAACCACACTTTCCTTCACCCAGCCTGGCCCATCACAGATGGACACAGCTGAAAATATCCCAAAATAACGCCTGGCCACAGGAGTCCTGCGAGGGTCTCCCAGCCACAGCAGCTGGGGCTGAGAGGACAGGCTAAAAATAGGGGGTGTGGTGGTGCAAGTTTCTGAAAATCCCAAAGAGTGAGGTGAAACTCAGTCTGGGTTAACTGAAAAGCTGAGGGTGTCTTTGGGGTTATTTCTGCTTATGGGGGGCTCAGCTGGAGGAATGGGAGGAATTGGGTATAGGTTTAGTGGGGTCTCCCCATCACCTCTGTTTGCTTTGTTGGGGTCATCACCCTCACAGGGAGCTGCATTCTGGGGTCCAAAGGAGCTAAAGATGTGCTGTACCCACAGATTTTATTTTTTTTGGGGGAGAAATCTGCAGATTTGGCACCTTTGCCTCATACAGAAGTTCCCAGTGTAGCTGCACACTCCAATCCTGCCCAAGAGGAGCCCAAATCCTCCATCCTTACACAAGGACAGCAGCTGGAGCATGAAAATCTCTCTGATATTTCCACCTGGGATTGTGTGTGGCTCAGTTTGGGACCCCTCTATTCCCCACCAAGCCCAGGGGAATCCACCCCATCCCTGTCCCCCCACCTTGCACAACCCCCTGGGTCCTTTTCCTTCTCCTTCCTCACCCTGGGTGAAATCAGAGCTGTTATTTCAAAGAGAAGCTTGTGATTTATCACTGTAATCTCAACCACAAGTTGAGTTGGCAGGAGTTAGGGGAGCCACGAGGGATAACAGAGGGGTTGGCCATTCATTTCAGCATCCTCTCTGCTCTTGAGGTTTTTATTTCTTCACTACTGCAGCAGGGAAATACGAGCTGTTCACAGAAAGAGGAGAAAATGAAAAGGCAAAAAAAAAAAAAAAAAAAAAAATTGCTCAGGATTTGTGTGGAAGTAGCTCAAAATGAGGTTGTTTCTTTGCATTCTGGTTTTTTTAAAAAAATCAGCTTTTTGAGCTTTAAAACATGAGATTATTGCAGCAATCAGAGGAACCAGGGTGAAGGGGAACACCCTGGGATGGTCCAAGGGCAGAGCTGAGTGGGGGTTTCTCCTTATTTTTCCTATTTTCCCCTTCTCCATAAGTCACTTTTACAGCTCCCAGCATTCAGCCTGGCAAGCACAGCTTTGTTAATGAGTCTTTAAATCAAAGGTTTGTGGTGGCCAAAGCAAACCTGGTGTCTCCTTCCAGAAAGGGGCTGCACAGAGAACTCTCAAACACTGCCTGGCTGGGAAGGAACAGCATCTTCATCTTGGTTATTTCACTTTTTCCTAATTTATATCTGATTTTACACTTTATTTAAGGCTTTCAATCCTATTTCCCTCACTTTTGAATGGACCTGGAAGCTGATTTTTTTGCTAAATATGAGTGAGATGCACATCATCTTCTGAAATTTCAAACCCTGGAGTGTTGCTAAACCTGCCAAATTTCCCAATTTTCTCAACACTTGAGCTCTTTGCATCCAATATTCCAAGCTCCTGGTGTGCTCATGAGAAATTCATCAATTTTTTATGCTCTTTCCTTGTTTTACAGGAGGAAAAGCTGTTTTTTCCAGGCTGGCTGCAGACTGTGGGGGAGTCAGACAGATTCTAACCCAGTCTGAGGAAATGACAAAGCATTAACTCCCCTGCAAGGCACTGAAATAGTTTTCATTAAAGCTAATCTTTGCAAGGACTTGTTTTCCAAGCCAAAAAAAAAAAAAAAAAAAAAAAAAAAAAAAAAAAAAAAAAAAAAGAAAAAGAGAAAAATAAGAAAAAAACCACTTGCTCTTTCTTGGCCTTTCTGCTTTGCTAATCCATTTTGACATTTATTAGCAATTATTTATTTCCTTCCCTGTTGGCTGTTTATGGTGCAATTTTTCAACCAAATGGGCATTACTCAATAATAACCCCTGCAGAAAGGCAATTAGGAAACGTGAAGGGGATGGTTACAGAGATTGTAGGGCTTTTCCCAGCCCCAAAATCTCATTTTTTCGGGTCCCAACAAGGCTGGAGATGCTGCTTAGGGCAACAAACTCTGGGATTGAAGCATCTCAACCTCATCCCATCCTCACCCAGGGTTTTGTCCCTGCTGTTTGCAGCTTTTGCAAAGAGCCACGAGCTGCAAAGCCCAGATTTAGGAAGGCCCCAGTTTCGTTATCTCCTGGGTAATAATCTTCATTCTTCCCTTTGGGTTTGGGTGATGAGGAAGGGCTGTATAAAAAAAAAAAAAACAAACAGGATTCTTGTTCCTTAATGAAAATGCTCATTGCCCAAAGATGAGTTCCCATGAAGCCGCAAGGTAGAGCAAAACTGAAAAGATAATTAAAAATATTTCAAAGAACCAGCTCAGCCTTTGGGTGCAGCATCTCAGGAGCATTTCCCCATTCCACCCCTTTGTGGGGACAGCTCAGGGCAGGTCACCCACCCTCCAAAATCCCCCCTGAGCCACGGCTTTCTCAAGAAAAGGCTCCTTGCATGCAAGAAGCCGCAGCGGGGGGATAAAAAGCAAGCAGATTTGAGTTGAAATCGTGGAGCTTATAAGGAAATAAAGAGTTTTTTCTGGCTGTGATCACCCCTGGGGGTGCTGAGGGGAGATGCTGGTACCTCCCTGATGCCACCCAGCTGGGGATGGGTGACAAAATCCCCCCTGGCAGGAACCACGCTAGAGAGGGGTGAGAGCACAGCAGGCTCTGCTCGAAGGTGGGGACAGCCCAGTCCTGGTTCTGCTTGGCTGCAGCTGCCACCCAAAATAATCAAACCTCACCCCAGCGTTTCTGCTGCCGAGGGAAACTTCATTTTCATTTTCCGACCGCTTTGCTGGCAAGGGCTGGGGGGTGCTTGGCACCCAGTGCCACCAAAATGCCACTTGGGGTGGCTCTAGGGTGGCTTTTGGCCAGGGAGGGTGGCCTGAGAGTGAGCTGGGAGTGGGGTTATAAATCACAGCTTGGTTTGGGATGGAAGGGGTTTAAGTCTCACCTTGTTCCACCTCTGTCATGGGCAGGGGCACTTTCCACTATCCCAGGTTGCTCAAAGCATTGTCCAGCCTGGCCTTGGACACTGCCAGGGGCAGCCACAGCTGCTCTGGGCACCTGTGCCAGGACCTGCCCACTCTCACAGGGAGGAATTCCTTCCCAGTATCTCAATATCCAAACATCCCAATATCTCAATATCCAAATACCCCAATACTCCAATATCCAAATATCCCAATATCCAAATATTTCAATAACCAAACATCCCAATATCTCAAAATCCAAACATCCCAATATCCAAATACCCCAATATCTCAATATCCCAAAATCTAAACATCCCAATATCCCAAAATCCAAACATCCCAATATCTAAATATCCTAATATCCCAATATCCCACTATCCTAATACCCATCCCTTCCCCCTCAGTGGGAAGCCATCCCCCCTTTCCTGTCACTGCAGCTCTTGCCCAAAATCTTTCTCCACCTTTCCTGTGGGCTCCCTTCAGGCCACAATTAAATCACACTGAATCTGCTCTTTTCCAGGCTGAGCAATCCCAATTCTCCCAATTTTTCCTCTCTGCTCCATCCCTCTGATCCCCCTGGTTGGGTGGAACATTGTGCTGCTCCCAACCAAGATCCATTGGGAAGTTCTCCTTGCCCATTTCTAACCCAAACCATCCCATAAATTGCACACTACCTCACCTCCAGGCTGTGATAATTGTTAAATCATTCCCCCCTCTAATCCATAAACTCTCCACAGACAAGATTAAGCTCACCAATAACAAATCCAGGAGTTTTTCCCTCTGTTTTTATGGATCATCAAGGCTCAGGGACAGCCCCTCATGCATTCCTTGCTGTCTGCCATGAATCCCAAATTCCCTGGTGCCCTGCACTTCCCCTCCCTCTGTACATTGAATATTTCCTCGGTGCTTCCAGGGGCTAAAAACAACTCTCTATGTGGATTCCTTGAAATTCCACCCCCAAAGCAACCCACTGGATCATTGGAAGTGGGAATATTTGTACTGAGGGTTTTATAGGGAGCCTGGGAATTATTTTGCTGCTAACAAACTTTGCTCACGCCTTAACAAAATGCAAATATCCCAATTCCAGTGTTGCTAAAACGCAGAGCTGAGATCACAGGGACTTGTTCAGGATGTTGATTTATTTTTTAGCTGCTTATTCGTGATGTTTGCTTGGGGAAAAAAATGTGGTTTACTGTTTGTAATAAATAGAACAGCACGAAAAGCATGACTTCTAAGCAAATCTCAGAAATTAGGAGCTTCAAATCCTTCTGGATTTCCCCCCTTCATGGGGGAAAAGATCTCGCTAGAAATAACAAGCACAGCCTGGGAAGTGAACAGTGGGAATATTCTGTCTGAACGGGAAGAATCCACAGCCATGGAGAGTCATTAGTCAGTGTTAATTAGGGCTGATTGACTGAGAACAGAGCCTGACCCCTGGCAGAGCTGCTGGGAGCCGGCGTTGAGTCACTGGGAAAACCACAGGCTGTTGTTAGAGGGGAAAAAATTAACAAAAAACACAAATACACGAGCAGGTGCGATTTTCCGTGGTCCTGAGCGATGGAGGAACCTGGAATTGGGCATCAACCCCAATTCCTGGAGATGTCAAATTAAATATATTTGTTTTGGTTTAGGGTAAATTTGGAAGAAAAATTTTAACGGGTTTTTTTAGGAAATACATTTAAGTGTATTTTTTTTTTTTTCCAAATTGGTTTGGAAAGAAATTTTTTTTGAGAGAAGTGATAATCCCAGCTGGGTCTTCTGCAGCACCAGGAGCAGATCTCCATCACCACCTCCCATAGCTCAATTAGAAGCTGGAAAATTAAAAAAAAAAAAACCCTTCCACCACCCCTCACTGTGGTTTTTTTGGCATGGTTTGGCTCTGCCTCTCCTCCCTGCACACCTTGATCCCCTTGCCCCACGTGCCCCAGCCATAAATGTAACGGCTTGGTCAGAGTCTCACCATTATTGCTCATCCTGTTCTTGTATAACCACCAAGGTTGCTCTTTTGAGTCGCCGACTGCTCCCTCCAGCAGGAATTGTGCTGTCAATCGATCCAGTTAAAGCAGGAAGTGGTCACTGGAATGGAAAATTTCAAATATTCAACGGGATGGGCTGGTTTGCAGCTGCTGGTTTGCAGGGCATGGATTTGGGTGGGATGCTCCACTGCCAACTGTTTGCTCTGCTCTTTGGGGTTTTTTTTCCCCCTAAAAAATGGATTTTTGTGCTAAAATCCACTCGGTGCTCCTGAGAGCTGGGGGGAGGCAAAGGAAATGGGATTCATCCCTGGCCACCAGCACTGGAAACCTTGGAAAAGAGCCCTGAGTGTCCATCCAAGCCCAGCAGCTGCAAATGGAGCTCTGGGAGGAATTGCTGCTGCAGAGCCATCCCAAGGAACAGCTTCATCTGCTGCTTAATCACTTTTAATCACCTGTTAATCACAGCAAAGCTCTTAAAAACCCCAGAGCTCTGTCCTTGCTCTGGGTTTTAAAGCTCTCCCTGCCTGCCTGGTTCCCTGGGAGCAGGGACATGGCTTTGGGAAATGCTGTCAAGAACCTGAAAGCCGAGGCTTGCTGGTCCTTGTGGGTCCCTTAGAACTCAGTTAAATCCATGAATTTATTCCCTTCTGCTCCCAGCTTGGTGTCCCTGCAGCCTCCCTGCAATCCCTGGCACCAAGAGGGTGACTTTTGGCCCAGGTGTGCATCAAAGCAGAGCTGCAGCTCAGTTTCCTGGCTGAGCCTTCAAGTAAACCCGACCCCACAAATAAATCAGGGTTTATTGCACCCAAACAACCGGGAATTTGAACCCAGCCACCATGCAGCAGATAAAATCTGAGAGATACCCAGCAGCAGGAGGGAAAGCTGCACCTTTAACCACGACTCTGCCCTTCCTGCCAAGTGTGTGCAAGGGATGCTCCCCAAAAATGAACCCCCTTCCCTCTGCTTTGGCTGCTGGAAGGCACAGCTGCCAAGGTAGAGGTGGCAGAGGAACAGACAGAGCTGCTTATTTAGGAAGTCAAAGCAGGAGCAAGTTCCCTAAAGGGATGGGCTGAGAGTGAGGAGAGGGTGAAGAGGGAAAACAGGCAGCTGAGGACCCACAGGGACCTCTGTTCCAGTGTCCCCAGTGGTGTCCCCAGTGTCCCCAGCACGGACAGGCACCAGGAGCTGCAGCCACCAGCTCGGCTGCGCCCAGGTCACCCCCAGCCACATGATCTGCGAGGTCGGAGCAGAGACAACAACAGGAACAATCTGTGGGAGAGGAACTTAGGGATGAACCCAACTTCTCTAAAGTATAAAAAGAGCCTGGGGAAGGGGGGGAGGCACAAAAAGCCTGGGCTTTGCACGTCCTCCCCTCCCGCCGGCGCTGCCGCCTCCAGCGCTGACGGTTGGGAGCCAGCGCTGGGCTGGGGTTGTGCAACCCCACTGTGAGCTCTTGGCATGGCCTCCACAGCCCTCCCAGGGAAGGAAACACAACCCCAGCCAGCCATGAAGGGCCTAAGCAAGGGCTCAAATGGCTCAACTCAGCCTCTGCCTGCTGAGTGGCTTCACCAGGGTGGTGGTGGCACAGAAAGGGTGAGAAAACCTGGTGGTGATGGCACAGAAAGGGTGAGAAAACCTGGTGGTGGTTCCATGGAAAGAGTGAGCAAACCTGGTAGTGCCCCAAAAGGGAGAGCAAACCTGGTGGTGGCACAGAAAGGGTGAGAAAACCTGGTGATGGCACAGAAGGGGTGAGCAAAATTGGTGGTGATGCCATGGAAAGGGTGAGCAAACCTGGTGGTGATGGCACAGAAAGAGTGAGAAAACCTGGTAGTCATGGCACAGAAAGGGTGAGAAAACCTGGTGGTGATGGCACAGAAAGAGTGAGCAAAATTGGTGGTGATGGCACAGAAAGGGAGAGCAAACCTGGTGGTGGTGCCATGGAAAGGGTGAGCAAACCTTCAGAAAAGCACCTCAAACCCTGCTGATAGCAGCAGGGGTGGGGATTGTAAGGAGTGTCTGTGTTTCCTGTTAAAGGATGCTCATGTAGCTCAAAAATTTGTTTCAAAGTCCAACAGACTTCCAGCATCTCGTATGCATAGCTGCACCATGAGGAATGAGAGTTTTTTTATCCTATTCCCATCAATTTTTCCTTTTCTCTTTGATTTTTTGGTGTTTCCACTTGCTGCCCCAAACCAGTGGGGGAAGGTGTGTCCCTGGTGTACCATGCCTTTCACAGCAGCTCTCTCTCTCTCTGCAGGCAGCCTGAAAATGATAACACATCTGAAAACCTATTTTTGGCTTGGGGAAACACTATTTCTGCCTGAAACCTTCCAAAGAACAGAAAAACCCCACAGAAGATGAAGGCAAAACTGGTGAGTTGGCCCCACTTCAGACCAGGCACGTGCCACAAAATGCCAATCTCCAAAGCAGACCTGGTGGCACTTCAGGAGATGGGGCAGATGCTGGGATATCAGATATTTGTGATTTTTTACAATGGGTTATGAGTTAAAAAAGTGTCACCTCACATAAAAAAACCTGTTTCAGGTGTCCTTTGGCCCCCAGGATGTGATAGGAGCCCTGCACGATGTGACATTTTCTCCTCATCTACAGGAAAATGTTTTGCTGATTGGAGAGAGGGGAATAACAGAGGAGAAAATGAGATTCTGAATTCCAGCTACTTGTGGTAGCTGGAAAATTGGCCTTAAGTATTAAAGCAAGCTGATGGGACCAGAAGGAGAAAACTCACAACGTGATGGGATTTTAAAACTGTAGCTCACTTAAGTGAGCAAGGAGCTGAGATTCCAGGAATTTTGGTTTTATTTAACTTATAGGAAAGGAGGAAGAAGCAGATGGAGCTGCTGCTCCTGAACTAAAAATACTGTTTAGAGAAGGACATCTGCAATGCAGCTTTGAATGTCAAGGTCCTCAGTGTTTGGGTTGTTCTCCTTCAAATGTCACCTCCTGATGTTTGGAGAGGTAGAGCTGGAAATGCAGAGGTTGCAGCCATTTCTTCCCTTAGAAATACTTGTTCACCTGGAAGTTTTGCAATGAAATGCAGAGGAAATCACATTTTCATGCTTCAGTGCAGGGATGGGGATGCCCCTGACCTGTCTGTCCCACTTTGGGATCTCTCAGTGCTGGATCTGGACTGGTCCCAGCTGCTGGAGGCTGTTTGGGGACATGGGACTCACCAAGAAATCTGACAAGTCATTCATAAAACTTCTGGGAGAGTGAAAGCCAAGCAAATTCTGCCCCTCCCAGCATGGAATAAGTGACCTTTGTCCTGGCTTTTATTTTCACTTTCGAGCTCTTGCCTGCTGAGGTCAAGCTGTTTATGAAGTTTGGCAGAATTAAAGAGGCAGTATTAATCACCCCCATTATTTTATCTTGCTGGCCACAATCTCACTATGCTTTTGCCAAGGTCAGGAATTACGCAAAAAAAAAAAAAAAAAAAAAATTAAGATGTCCCAGAGTGCCACAAGTCAGCCCTGAGAGAACGCAGAAAATTTGTGTTAAAAGGCACAATCTTTTAAAAAAAAATACCCTTTTGTGTCTTGTCCCTCCATTCAGGGAGCCTTGGCAGTTCTTGTTTCTCAAAAAAAGGAAGAGGGATATTCTCATGTAATGACATAACTCCGTGAGCTGGAGATTTACAGGGAAAAAAAATTAACGAGTATTGTACAGCTCATCCCAAAATGGTGAATAATCACCTATGCTTCCCTCTGGTCCTGTCAGCTACTGGTGTAATAAGGGACTCTCACTTTTCTTCTTGGATATACTTTAAATAGGATTATATCAATGTGGGGCAAAGAGTGAACAAGTCAGGCAATAAACTCCATCAGCTCCAGTGTGTTATTTATCCCCTGCTTATTTAATCCCTGATTATTTAACTCCTGGAGTTGGATGTGCTATCTCTTATCAGGGCTCAGGGGAATATTGCCTCCCCCGTGCTCTGATAGCAGCAACCCCCTAATCTGCAGTTAAATATTAATGAGCTGTGACAGTGCTGGATTCCCAGAAATCTGCTGAGTTAAGGTCACCCCCAGGCATGAATGATGGGGATGATCTGAAATATCTCCAGGACAGAGTGGGTCAAGGCTGGGAGTGGGGGAACACTCCCGTGGGTGTCAGCAATCCCTGATGTGGTTGAGGTCTTGCTTGGCCAATGCCAAAACTTCACCAGGCTCTTGCTTCAGTCTTGTGGTCCAGCAGCTGCTTCCCTGCAGATGTAGAAAGGAAAGGAGAGAGAGGAGGAGGGGGCCAGGCCGGGTTTCTGAAAACCCTTTCAGAGCAGCTTTTGTTGCTGTTAATGGCACAGCACACTCACATGAACCCCTTCAGATGGTGGCTTCAGCCTCAACTCCCTGCTCTAATTCCCTCTGCCAAGTGCAAGTGCTGCCCTTTGAGGGGGGGTTTGATTTCCCATCTATTCCTTTCATCTAATGGTTCCTTGTGCTCGTGGTCCCAGCCATGAAAACAGCTCTTAATCTACCTCCTGCCTCCCACCAATTATTTAATACCTGGGTTTTATTCCTTCTCATTTGTCTTTCTAACTACCCTAATTTCTCCGGTTTCCCTCATCAGCGTTTTCCCCGGCTCTTTATTGTTTTCTGATTGCTGTAATTCCGCAGTATCTTTTGGCACTAAAGCCCGGCTCCCCAGAGGAATGGGCTCATGAATTTATACAGTGACATTACCCAGGCTTTGCAGACGAGTCTCGGGGCTGATTTGGCTGCCCAGAAATGCTCCTTCTGTTCCTGCCTCTCCTGTCGCTGCATCCCTTTAACGAGCAGGAATTGGCAAAGCAGGAATTGCACTCTTGGTAGGAAGAGCCGTGAAAGTCTGAGTTAAGAATTCTGGAGATTAAAAGCAGATTAGATATTTGGCCTCCTCCACCTTTCCCCACTCTCTCTGCCCATGACTCGACAGAGCATTTCACTCTTCATTCGTCAAGACAAGAGTTTCAGCCTGGCAGGAAATTTTCCCCATGGTATTAATTTCTTCTACTTCTTGCAACTGAAGCACATTTGAGAATTTGTTCCTGAAACTTCCCATGTTCTAATTTTACATTGATGGGACTGTCAGAAGCAGCACATGAGAGAAATGAGATCTCCTCTGCAGCTCTGGGGTGCCTGTGCTGCCCTAGAAGGGCTGATGAAACTCAAAGCTGCTCCCCTGCTCATTAATACCAAATTTCCTGCCTTGGTTACAGAGCTTTTAAGTGACAAAAACTCAGCCTGGGCCCAGCACGACTTCTATTAAATCCTCTTTAAGCAGTGCCACCTTTTTTTTTTTTTTTTTCCTGCTTGGCAGATGAATCCGCCTTCTAACCAAATACTTGAATGCACTCATGCCAGGAGAGGAGATTTAAATATGATCAGTATGAGGAAATAGATTGGGGTGCTGGGAATAAACACGTTCCAGGGAGTTTATCTGTTTATCTTACAGGGCTGCCCCACATTAAGGATTGGCTCAGACAGGAGGCAAATGTTGCTCTAAGGGTGCTTTGCCTCTTCCAGTAATTTGTTGCTTTTTCTGTCTGAGAATGGAATTAAGAGACACAAACTATGACAAGGGACTGTGCTTGTGAAATGTTCTGCATTTTTTGGAGGGCAGGAGGAGGCAGCTGTGTGGTGAGTGCTGGTGGGTGGATGGGGATCTGCTGGAGTTGCCTGGTCAGAGACCAGGATTTGGGACCCTGATCCTCCATGACTCCTTCTAGTAGCTCATCCTGCTTGAAAAGAGCAAATAATTGCAAATCCTCTCAGAATCCAGTGCTCCTAAAGGACCTCAGGGTGGCTGCTCAGGGTCAGAGTGTGAAAGTGGTTTCCTTTCTGGCTCCTTGGTTATTGGACTCCTCTCGAGTGCAGGATCAGATGAGCAGAGACTGAAGTGTCATCACTTGGTTGGGAACCAGGAAGAGCTCAGAAAACACCTGAAGATCCAAACACCTCTGATTCTGGGAAGGTTGGGGTTGGCACTTTGGCAGTGGGGTTTGACCTCTGTTGTTTTCAGCCAGGAGTCTGAATTTGCAGACAAACCTCAGATCAGGGTTTGATCATGAATCCATCCAGCTGGGGTGTTGCATGCCAACATTTGAGGCTGAGGGCTGGAAATGCCACCAAAGTGTGAACACACAAACAGAAATCAATGTGTCAGCTCCCATGGTCATGGCTGAGAGGTGGAAAACCCTTTCCTCAGTGGATCAAGCTGTCTCCATTAGATTTCTCCTCCTTATCACTTGGAAAACAAGAGCAACAAGGACCCGACTCTGGGTCAAACCTTGAAAATCTCCCCAGAGCCACACCCAGTCCCAGCCATGGTGCCCAGTGCCGCTTTCCAGCCCCAATTAACAGGTGCTCATTAGCAGGGCTGGTCGGGGGTGATTACACACCACACCCCCCAGAGCTCTCCTGTCTCACACCTCAGATATCTGTTGGGACTCTGTTATTTTTGAGCCCAAAATTATCATCACCTTCTGCCCGCTGGGTTTTTTTCCTCTTTCGTGGGCCTGGCAGGAGCAGGTCACAGGACAACCTGTCACGTGGAACCAACCGCCCGCATCTTGGGGTCCCTGCCTACCTTTTTTTATCTTTGGAGAGACCAGATCATGACCATAAAAGGGAAGGACGGAATTTTGGGCGAGGAGCCCTGCTCCGATTGGCTGAGCGCCGATTGGCGACGGTTTCGGGGGAAATAACCAGATGGGAGTAATTTTTGGGCCTGAGAATAAAAACAATACAACAAAACCATGTGGTTCACCATTGAAACCAAGACAGGACTTTCAGTGCTGGTGCCTCCCGTTGTTCTTGGTTCCACCTGCATGAAACTGCAGGAGGGCCCTCACTTCCACATGGGTACAGCCACGCAGAGCTCCTGCTTCCCACCAAACTTCTCTGCACACACCACCAGCTGATGGCAATTTAGAGAACATCTCCTGCAGGTTAACAGGAAGGAGCTGCTGGGCAGAAAAAGAATTGTAGCCACCTCCTGTGAAACCATCTCTGCAGCCTTGACCAGCTGATGTTACCTGAGGTAACATCTGGAGATGGAACTGCAGGCTTAGCTGGTCAGATTTGCAATCAACCTCTGTCATCTTCTGGGTTGGGACAGCCCCAAGCAACAGTTTGTTGTGGTTGCAGATCCATGTCTAAAAATCCAGCAGGACAAAGCCCCTTCTTGCCTGAGCATGTCTTCCACCCAACCCTTGTAAGATCATTTGTATGGTTTTAAAACCAGGGCTTTAATCTCTCTCCTAAAATGTGCCACTAGCACTGAGTCACAACACTGAGTAAATATGATAAAAAAATGCTCAGAGGGTTTCCTGGAAACTTTGGCAACCATACTTTGGGAGCAGATGTTGGTGACCAGCAAAATTCTTGTGAGCCATGGGGATATTTTTCTATTTAACACTCAGCATGAGAAATGTGAGAGCTGATTTAAAGCATTTGTGTCCAGGAGCTCGGAGAGAGGAGGTGTTTGCCTCACCCCTTCTGGGAATGCCACTCCCATGCAAATCCTTCACTCAGTGCCTTCATCCATTAAGAACAAGGTGGTTTTATGGTTGATGTTGTTCTTGGAGTTGGATGCAGGCTCTTGTCACTGAGCTGATGACAAACACGTGCTGTGCTTGTGTGCTCAGGGTGGCTGTGGGTCACCTGTGACCAGGAGAGGTGAACCCATGCTGGGGAGTGAGGCATGCCATGCTGGAGGTTTGCTGTAACCATCTCCCAGCAGAGGTGAGGCTGGCAGCCTGTGGTTCCTTCCCTGAACTGAAGCAGGCTCTTGGTGCCTCCTCACTGCCTGCTCCAGGCACCATCCAGTCCATTGCTGGCTCCTTTGGCCAGTCCATCCAAGCTCCCAGAGATGCAGGTGACTGCACAGATGTTTCACCTTGCTCTCTTCATCCCTTTCTTCAATTTTCCCCCCCATTCCTCCTCGTACCCACCCTTCCTTCCACTCTCCCCTTCTCCCCATTTCAGACAAGCACCAGCAACTCATCCAGCATCAGCACCCCACCTCTCCCTCTCCCACTGTGCCCCTTTCTCTGCTCCTGCCCCAGCCCCAGGTACCTTGAGCTGTCCTGTGGCAGCAGTTCCTTGGTTCTCCTCACTCCACCACCCTCTGCAATCTCTCTGCCTGCTCCTCTGCACTATTTCTTCAGTGCTGACCGCAGTGGTGGCTCCCAGGACCTATCACAGCATCACAACCGTGGTGCTTGGCCCCACAAACCAGAGGGGAACCACAGCCTCTTACTCACTGGCACCTGAGGGATGCTGCCCCATCACCTCCTTCCTGGGCTTGGGGGCAGGGGGAAGAGGTGGCTGTGTTTGCTCTGGGGTGTCCTCCATGGCCACCAGCACAACCTCTTGGGGATCTCCAAACCCAGCCTTGGCTGCACAATCCCAGGTCTGGTTGAGGCACTTCTGTGAGGCAGAGATAAATGAAGGTGGTGGTTAGAGGTTTGTTGTCAGTGTGGTTCAGGGATGGAGGTGGTGGTTGAAGGTTTGTCAGTGTGGTTCAGAAGATGTTGGTTAAAGTTTTGCTGTGGTTTAGGGATAGAGATGGTGGTTGTAGATTTGCTGTTGCTGTGGAGATGGTTGCAGGTTCATTATCAGTGTGGTTCAGGGATGGAGATGGTGGTTGCAGGTTTGCTGTGGTTCAGGGATAGAGATGGTGGTTGCAGGTTTGCTGTGGTTCAGGGATGGAGATGGTGGTTGCAGGTTTGTCAGTGTGGTTCAGGGATGGAGATGGTGGTTACAGGTTTGCTGTGGTTCAGGGATGGAGATGGTGGTTGCAGATTTGCTGTGGTTCAGGGATGGAGATGGTGGTTGCAGGTTTGCTGTGGTTCAGGGATGGAGATGGTGGTTGCAGGTTTGCTGTGGTTCAGGGATGGAGATGGTGGTTGCAGGTTTGTCAGTGTGGTTCAGGGATGGAGATGGTGGTTGCAGGTTTGTCAGTGTGGTTCAGGGATGGAGATGGTGGTTGCAGGTTTGCTGTGGTTCAGGGATGGAGATGGTGGTTGCAGGTTTGCTGTCAGTGTGGTTCAGGGGAACACTGGTGGTGAAGCAGCTCTGGAAGATGCCATGGAGACCAGGGCAGAGTCAGCCCAAGGAATGGTCTCTGTGGTGCTTTGCCTCTTGCTGAGTTAGGCTTGAATCACCAGGGTTTGGATCTAAATTGGGTTTCTCTGTAGGATAAGTGACAAAACTTGCTGGAAGTACAGCTGAAGCTCTCTGGGTGTTTCAGATATTCTCTTGTCCTCAGAACTCCTCCCTGGGCCAGAGCTGTGTCCCACTGCAGTGGCTGTGAGCAGAGGCTGGGGACACACAGCAATTCACCCAGGGCTGCAAGGAAACCACCAGTGAACCACTCCAGCTCCCACCCCAAGCAGGCTCCAGACTCCCAGACCACAGGTTTCCTTCCCAGTCCTTCAGCCCTAACCCCAGCCCAGCCTGCAGAGTGAGGAGGAATTGCACAAACGCTTTGGCTGCATTTCAGAGCAGCCTCCTGAGTATTGCCTGAGTGCCCCCAAGGTGCAGGGGACACCCAACCCTGCCCAACACAGCCAGGGAGGGCAAAGTAGGAGTTCTAAGGGTAGTACAAATGGCAAGGAACACTTTTCCCCTGGCAGGATGAGGACGGGTATGGATGGAGCTCATGGTCTAGTGGGATGTGTCCCTGCCTGTGGCACAGAGCTGGGACTGGATGGTGTTTAAAGTCCCTTCCAACCCCATCCCACGGCTCTGTGACACTGCCACCGTGCCAGCAGACAGCCCATAAAACCCAGCAAGGTGCAGCAGGGCGAACAACAACAGGCAAATGAGCACTGGGAAAAAAAAAAAAAAAAAAAAAAAAAAAAAAAAAAAAAAAAAAAAAAAAAAAAAAAAAAAAAAAAAAAAAAAAAAAAAGCAGCATAATTATATAAAAAAAAAAAAAAGCGCTTTAACTACACGACAGCTTGGTCGAAGCCCTGTTCCTGTATTTGCTTAGCTGAGGGCTATCTTTACAAGTCTCCGCTGCCAGATGTTCCCGTATTTGCATGCGGGCGGAGGGGAGGGATGCTCGGATGGCGATTGCCACCCAGTGGCTGCCGCTGCCTCTGCCCTGCCGAGCCCCAAAATCGCTTCTGCCCGCGCAGAAAAGCCGTGGTTTGTCCTTTATCAGAGACCCTGAAACCCGCGGGCACTTATTTCCCAGCCAGGGGGATTTGGCTGCACGGGAGGGACACAAAACTGATTTTTTTTTTTAAGTGCAAACCTTGCTGATGCACTTTGGGTCATATCCTGACAGGGAAAGTCCCAGCAGGGAATTATCTTCACATCTCCAAGGCCTCCTTTTCACAAAACCACAGAATTTTAGGGTTGAAAGGAAGTTTTAATCTCTGGAGATTAAAACTCCAACCTCCTTTCTCCCCCTGTGCTTATTGCTCAGCTTGGGTCACACCAAACAATAAATCTGGGCATAATTTCTAAGTTTTTGTCACAGACAACCTGGTCAGAGACATCCCAGCCAGCAGGGGCCTGGGCTTTGATGGTTTTCCAGCTCATCCCTCCCACCTTGGGTCTCTTTTTTGGCTCTCAAGAATTTTCTGCCTGGAATGGGGACAGCAAAGTCCCCTCAGCAAACACAGCTCCCTGCTGTGCCTCTCCTAGGGACTTTTTTTGGAAAGGTCTATTTTGTATTTCTGTATTGTTACCTACAGAAATCACAGTTAATTAACAGAATTATTAACAGCAGCACTAGCTCTACTCCTAAAACAGCTTTTAAAATCCTATTTCCATTACTTACTCAGCAACCAATGCTCACCTTTATATAGACACCTCTCCCCCACACCTATTTAACCACAAACCCTTTAAATTCAGCACAGTGCACCTTGCTGTGGTTAATGAGGCTAATTAGGAGCAGAGGAAAGGAAATGTTCTTGCTGCAGCATTATTATTTATTTTTTCCCTGATGCTTCAGTGGCTGGAGCAGCTCATGTACCTTGTAAAGCTGTAACCCTGTAAGGGCTGTGGGTGTTTGCTGAGCCAGCTGCTTGCTCCTTTTTGCTGGAAGGGCAGCAAATTCCCTGGATTTCATTTGAAATGTGCTCTGCATCCTTTGGAAATGCTTGGGGGAGCCAGAGCTGCCTGAGCCTGGGGGGAGCCTTATCAGAGTTAATGGCTGCTGGCAGATTTTCTTTAAGATTTGCAATGGAGTGTAAATTCCCTGATGCTGGAGCTGGAGGGAGGTAACTGGGAGTCCAGAAATCCTTTTGCTGGAGTGGGGATTGCTGCTCCCCTGGGTGTCCCCATGGGTGTCCCCTCTGCTCTGCTCTCTTCCTTTCCCTGGGGGATTTCTGCTTGGAAAAGCACAAAGCTGAGAGAAGTGTCTGTGTGAGCTGATCAATAAATTGTTGGGCAGCTGATGGAGGGGAGTGTTGGGATGAGCTCCTTTCCCTTCTCCATCCCACAGGGTGTTGCTGCTTGGGGACACCCTTGGGTGCTGCTTTTCCTTTATCAAAACAAACTTGTGCAAATGAACAGGGCTGGGAATGTGGCAGGACCCAGCTGCTCCTGGTTGGAAATTTCAGTTCTGCTCAAATTCCCTGATCTGAGGTGCAATTCTTGCCAAGCTCTGGATTAAGAAGAAATCATTTTCTCAATCCTCCTCTCAAGGCACAGGGTTTAACTTAAAACCTCCTGCCCACTTGCAGGAATCACTTGGTGCTTTCCAAGTGAAAAATCCCACTCCTGGTTATTCCAGCACTAATCCTAGTGCTGTTTTTTCCAGCTGCTGGCTCTGAAGCTCTTTGGGCACCCCAAGGCACCACTGCAGCAGCATTTCCTCCAAAACCCTCATGTCCTGCAGCACAGCTGATCCTCCTCTTGCACAAAATCACCCGTGGGAACTGCTTGACCACTGCTAAACTTTCTCCCAGTGCAAAACTCCTTCCCTGTTGCTCAGCATTTAATTTACACTCGGTTCATCTGCAAAAAAAAAAAAAAAAAGATAAAAAAAGAAAGATTTGCAGCCTCCAAACCATTTCCTCTTTTTGCTGATCTGAGGACAAACACAGCCTGTGTGGGTTTGACAAACTGTGACTGTGCACCCCATTTGGGCTGGGTTTAGTGGGGGTAAAATCAGGTTTTTTTTGTGATATAACAGCCTGGACTGCTGTAAGTTCAGTGTGTTGAAAGGCAGAGCAGCACTGGGGAAGGTAAAAGCTGTGCTGGCTGCACCACTGGAAATATCTGCCCCAGGCTCTCCTGGAATATTGGTGGGAATTTTGGTTTGCATTTTTTGCAAACAATAACAGGATAAAAGGAGGAGGATTATTCCAAGAGGGTGGAAAAATTCTGGTGTTTTGCCCAGAGCAGTGGTGGCTGCTCCATCCCCAAAAACATTCAAGGTCAGGTTGTACAGGGCCTTGAGCAGCCTGAACTGGTTGAAAAATTCCCCATTAATTGCAGGGATGTTGGATTAGAGGAGCTTCAAGGGTCCCCTCCTTAGGGAAGCTGCTCTGGGAGGGATTTTGCACAAGTCTCAGCTGCAGGAGGTGCAGCCCTGGCAGCTGAGCAGCAAAAATGTCCCCCTGAGTGCTAATGAGAAAGCAGAAACTCTGCTTTTTCCCCTAAATCAGCCTAGAAAAGGCACTCTGGAGTTTCAAAATCGAACCTTTTGTCAGACTTCCTTAAAAATTTAACTTATTCCTTGCCTGGGCTCTTCCTTTCCCTAAGGCAAGAGGGGAAGTGGAACCACCTACCCCTATTGATTTTTAAATATCTGGTTTTCTTCTGCAACACTCAGGATTCAGCTGCAAAGCTCAATGCTTAAAAAAAGGCTTTTGCATCAAGTCTCTGTGACTTTTTATTTTTTTATCCCTCTGAGTATCATCTCATCATTAAATGTGTAACAAATTGCCCAGTCTGGCAAGTAATGTTATGATTATCCTAGCATAGAAATTATATTGTGTTTTTTAAAATGCTCCTTGTTCCTGAAAACTTGGAGACAATGGTCACATTTATATTTTATTTTTTGGGTTCTGTATATCCCTCCATATATATTTTATACCTCAACATAATACCTGTGCATCTATGAATAAAATTCTTTATAAGGCTTTTCAAACTTTAATGTCCCAGCTAAAACCCATCCCAAATCAAACCCATTTGGAGAAGGAATTGAGGCAAACTCCTCAATTTTCTGCTTTTCTACCCATTCTGCTTTCTTTAAAAGGTTACATCCCAGAAGGTCCATAGTTCTTTTTCCTTCAGGAAGTCCTAGTGCAAAGGGAAAATGGATTTATCAATCCTATTCATCCATTCCTGCTTACTCTGGCTGAAAATTAGCAAATTTACTACCTGGGTGTAACAGATTTATAATTTTATAATGAATTTTGGGGAATTGCTCTTTTCTGTGCTGACCTAAACCACCTGTGAGCAGTGCTTGGCCTGACCTGGGTCCCAAAGCATTTTAATTCCTGCTTTAATGGGACTGATTCCCTGAGATTTTTCTCTGCACAATAAGGAATGGAAAGAAATGAGTTTAGGAGGAGACAGGACTGTCCCAAACCT
Source organism: Erithacus rubecula (assembly GCF_903797595.1). Taxonomy (NCBI): domain Eukaryota; kingdom Metazoa; phylum Chordata; class Aves; order Passeriformes; family Muscicapidae; genus Erithacus; species Erithacus rubecula. Next base: position 2,370,540 of record NC_136664.1, read on the forward strand.
GGATTCATCCAAACCTGGATTAATCCAAACCTGGATTCAACTTAACCTGGATTCATCCAAACCTGGATTCATTTTATCCTGGATTCATCCAAACCTGGATTCATCTTAACCTGGATTCTTAACCTGGATTCACCTTAACCTGGATTCACCTTAACCTGGATTCATCCAAACCTGGATTCATCCAAACCTGGATTCTTAACCTGGATTCATCAACCTGGATTCATCCAAACCTGGATTCTTAACCTGGATTCATCCAAACCTGGATTCACCTTAACCTGGATTCATCCAAACCTGGATTAATCTTAACCTGGATTCATCCAAACCTGGAGTTCTGCACAGACAAACATCCCTGGGTGAGTGATGCTGGCACATCCCAGCCTTTGAGGATGGGAGGGATCAAAAATTTGGGGGACGATTTAGGGATGCAGGGGCAACCCAGCTCCCCCCAAAAAAAGCCAGACAAGCCCATCTCTAAATGAGAGACAATTCCAGGGAGGTTCCTGCGGCTCAGGCAGGAGCAGGAGCACCGCCCTCCCCCAGAGGCTGCTCGGGTCCCTCTCCCGAGGCTGGAGAAGCTCCGGCTGCCCGCAGAGCTCCTCCTGCGCTTCCCTCCTTCGCTGCCTCCCTCTGGTGAGAGCCGGAGCCCCGCACGGCCGGGAGCGGCTTTGGGGGATGCTGCGGGGGCTGGGGGAGCCCCGGGGGCTGCCCAGGATGCTCCGAGGGCGCTAAGCACATTTTGGGTGTTCTCCAGTGTGTTCCGAGGGTCCTGAGCACATTTTGGGTGTCCTCCAGTGTGTTCCAAGGGTGCTGTGCACATTTTGGGTGCTCTCCAGGATGCTCCAAGTGTTCTGTGCAAATTTTGGGTGTTCTTCAGGATGTTCCAAAGATGCTGTGCACATTTTGGGTGTCCTCAAAGATGCTCCAAGGGTGCTGAGCACATTTTGGATGTTCTCCAGTGCTTTCCAAGAGTTATGCACATTTTGGGTGCTCCCCATCATGTCCCAAGTGTGCCGTGCACATTTTGGGCGCTGGTTTCAAAGCACTGAGGGTGCTGTGCACATTTTGGGTGTTCTTCAGGATGCTCCAAGGGTGCTGTGCCCATTTTGGGTGCTCTCCAGTGTGTTCCAAGTGTTCTGTGCACATTTTGGGCGCTGGTTTCAACCCACTGAGGGAGCTGAGCACATTTTGGGTGCTCTCCATCACATTCCAAGTGTGCTGAGCACATTTTGGGTGCTCTCCATCACTTTCCAAGGGTGCTGAGCACATTTTGGGTGTTCTCCAGGATGTTCCGAGGGTGCTGAGCACATTTTGGGTGCTCTCCACCACGTCCCAAGTATGCTGTGCACATTTTGGGTGCTCTCCACCACGTCCCAAGTGTGCTGTGCACATTTTGGATGCTCTCCACCACGTCCCAAGTATGCTGTGCACATTTTGGGTGCTGTGGATGTCCGTGGCACTGCACTGCACACATCCCGCAGCCTCAGCTGCTAATCCTGGATCCAGCACAGGCTTTGAGCTCTGTGCCTGCAGAATCCTGGAGCGGTTTGGGTTGGAAGGGTCCTTGAGGAGCATCTTGTTCCTCCCCTCCCACCATGAGTGCTTGATTGAGTGGAGTGATTTCACTGCCAGCACGCAGATGAGCAGGCAGCTGTGAACCTGAATTTATCCCAAACTGGTGCTTTGCATCAAGTGGCTGCCGTGTTTTTAATCCAACCCCAGAGCCCCCAGGCAGGATTTGTTGTGCTGCTGGATTTTTCCTTTGCCAGCCAGGGTAGGATTTCATCAAACGAGCTGGATAATTTCCCCACAGCCTCAGGGGCTGGCTGGCAGCTCAGCTCCTCCAGGCTGCCCTTAGCAACCAGAGCTGGAAAATCAGAGCTCCCACAGCAAAGGATGCTCCCACCAAAGGATGCTTCCATTAAAGGATGCTCCCACCAAATGATGCTCCCACCAAAGGATGATTCCCACCCTCTGGAGCAGCAGGCAGGGCCTGGGCAGCACCTGAGTGTGTCCCTCTCCTGCTCTCTGCCCTCTCCTTTGTCACAGCTGCTCCTGGCACAGCTGCAGCTGCTGCCTCCAAAGGATTTGGATGCCATCCTAAACGGGCAGCAGCTCCTGCTGGAGGGATGTGCGGGAGGAATGCTGGAGCTGTTAGCATGCAGGGCAGAGAGCCACGAGCACCATCAGCTCCTCCAACCTGACCTGAAGGTTCTTGACCCAAGTGGGTGGAAGAAAAAATATTTATTGTCCCAGCAGCAAGCAGCAGGATTTTTTTCCAGCCAGAGGAGCTCAGCGAGGTTTGTTGGAGGGAAAGGGCAAAACAAGAGCAGCAATTCCCTTGCTCATCCTTATAAAAAGGTTAATTCCCTTCCCACACCACCAGTGACCCCGGGTGCTGTGGATCCAGGTTGGGGTCAGAGCTGCTGGAGACAGAACTTCCAGCTGGGGAGCAGATGGAAGCAGGAGCAGGCAGAGGGGTCATTTCCAAACCCTTCTGCCCCAGCAGCTGAAGGGGTTTCCAAAGGAAAGGGTTATTTTCAGTTTTATGGCAGGGATGAGCCTGGCAGCTGGAAAGGAACCTGGGGTGAGGGAGCAGCCACCACCAAGGAATGTAGGAACAGCAGCAGGGGCTGATCACACTCAGGATGAGCAGGATTTATTGCATGGAAGGCAAAAAGAAATGAGCTGAGTGTGCTGGGAAAAGGGGGGCTGGAGGGAAGAGCAGGGCAGTAACAGTGCAGGAATATGTTTGTGATTTCAGGCAGTAAAAAAGTCAATATTTTGTGCCAAACACAGAGTGCAGTTTTGCTGTTTTCTGGGTTTTTGAAGCATAAAATATTCTACCCCTCCCTCCAGATTTGGGCTTGTTTCTGTTGTGCTTCTGCCCCATATTGATAAAGGCTGAATATTGATGCTTTGGAGCTCCCAGGCACTGGAGCCAAATCGATTTTCCTTAAGGACACCTGCTTGGAACTCACCAGCACAGGCACCTCTGTCTCTGCTGGGCCTGATGTGATTTCTGTGTGTGCTTCCCAAAAATCTGTTAACAACCACATCCCCATCCCAGGGATTTCCCTTCCCACCCCACCCCTCCCTTCTCTCCTCCCCAACCTCGAGGTGGGATCAACCAGACCTTCGATTTCAAAGCTTTTTTTTTTTTCTTTTTTTTCCTCCTTGTTTTACTTCTCCTGCCAAATTTCCCTCCTTGAAGATCCATATCTGCCCCTCACTCTGCTCTTTTATATGGCACCTCTCACCCTGGGGGCAGGCACAGCTAAATCCCCCCGAGGATTCCTGGGCTCTGCAAAGGCGACAGCCACAGCTCCCCGGGATGCCATATAACAGCAAGGGGGCTTTTCCACCAAAGGGTCCCTGATAGGGATCTGCACTCGGGGGAAGGGGGAGGGATGGGATTTATGGCTCTGCTTTCCCCCCGCTGGCGTCTGAAGGAATGGCATTGGATGGTTTGGGGATTTTAAGCGTCGGGATGCAGCGGTGGGAGCTTCTCCTGGGAAATCTGGGAGGGTTTTTCTCTCTTCTTCTCGCCGAGAAAATGCCTGGTGGTCTTTGAGCCTGATCTAGATCAATAGCTGAGAATCGCTGTTGCTTGTTTTGTTGGTTAGTTTGGGAACAGAAATGGAAAAAAAAAGTGTAAAAGCAGCATTTGAGTTTTTAATACTTCTCCATCCTCCCCTCCCCTCCCTGGGACTGCACAGACACCACCAGTTGTGCTTGAGTGCTTGAACTTTTCTATTTGCTGCAGGGTAAAATGGGGCAAATGAGGGAAAATAGAATTGGAGCATTTTCCAGGAAAAATGTGCCATGCAGGGCTACAAATACTGGCATGCTGGGTGCTAAATGCAGCTCCTGAGGGATTAAAAGATGAGGGAACCTCCCTGTGCCAGGTTTTACAGTGCCCACTGTGCTATGCCAGAGCTGCCTGGAGCTGGAATTTTGGGATGTGCAGCCAAAACTCCCCCTCCAAGCACAGGAAATATCTGCATCCATCCTAAGGCAGATCCCTCTGGGTGCATTTTGGGCTGCTCCATCCCAAATGAGGCAAACCCATGACCAACCTTACAGAGGGGCATCACCCCAAAATTTCTGCTGGCATCTCCAGGTGTGGGTGGGGAGGATGCTGCTCACCCCATTCCCCACCAGCTGCCCTGTCAGTGCATTAATTACAGGAATCTAATGGGAAATGTAAACAGGAAAGCTCCGGGGGGAGATAAGGGGGGTAGGGGTGGGGGACAGGGGCTGACAAAGCTCCTTGTGCTGCGAGGAATGGACTTCAGAGCAGAGTTTGACTCCCAGCCCGCGGCTGGCGGCCGCTCAAAGGTGTTAATTAGGGTGGGAGATAACCGCTGGGACACTGCCCCCAGCTGTTCCCCTTTTTTGGGAGCAATCACATTCCTGGGGCTTGAAGTTCAGCGGCAGAGACCCAAAATTGGTGCATCGGGGGGGGATGGGACCCTGCCTTGCTGTGCAAGAGAGTGGGAATGGCTTCAAACCCAGTTGAGATGGGATATTGGGCAGGAATTCTTCCCTGGGAGGATTGGGAGGCTCAGAGAATGTTGTTCCAGAGGAGCTGTGGCTGTCCCTGCATTGCTGGAAGTGCCCAGGGCCAGGTTGGAGCACCTTGGAATAGTGGAAGGTGTCCCTGCCCCTGGCATGGGATGGGTTTGAAGGTCCCCTCCAATCCTATAATTCTACAATTTCCATCCACTTCAAGTGAACTGAGGAAATGAAGGGCTGGGAGTGCATTTTCCTGGTGATTGTGGCACGTTTGGTGTCCCCCCAGCTCAGGTTTGTGGTTTAACCAGAGGCCCAGCACTGGTGACTGCTCTGAGCAGAATAAATCCCCTCCCCAGCACTGTCCCACATCCTCCTCCCCACCAGGCTGGGTCAAGAACCTCTCCCTTTCTGGAGGGAAGAGTTAAAAGAAGAGAAGGAATTGGAAATGTCTTCAAGAAATTGGTTGGAAATGGCTTGTGCAGGGTCTGGGGGAACTGAGTCTTGTTCAGAAGCAAAATCCCCTTTCCTGAGGTCTGGGAATGCCCCTGGCATCTCACAGAGTCCTTGTCCCATCCTCCTGAGAACCAAGTCAGTGTCATGACTGGAGTGAATTGGGATTTAGTGACCTTGCTGGAAGAATTTTTTTTTTTTTGCTCAAACCAAGATATATTTAGATTTTTTTTTATTTTAGATTTTTATTCTCAGCCGTTTTCCTTTGCAGGCAGGTTTCACTTCTCTTTCTGAGCCTCTCTTTGTGTTTTCCTTTGCAAAAGGAGGAAAAAAAAAATCCCTCAGTGCTCTGGGCAAACAATTTTCTTCTTGCTGCCCCCTGCCATGAGGCTGAGTGCACTGCAGAAATTCTGCTTTTGTCAAAGCTTGAATTGAATTCATTTCATGGATTTTAAAGGTGTTGGATGTGGTGGGAATCTCCTGCTCTCCTTGCCTTTTGAGGAAATCCTCTCCTATTGCTTTGCCTCCTCTGGATTTATCTCTGTGTCATTGAGAGCATAACTCTGAACCTCTTAGAACTCTAAAAAACAAGGAAAAAGTGGAAACTCTGCTATTAAAAAACCTCTTTTCCAGCTCTGCCCCATTTAAAATCCATCTGGAACAATAAAAGGAGTGGCTGTGGCAGCACTGTGATTCCTGAGCCTGCCTTGTTCCCCCTGTTTTCCATTTTCCCTCTTTCCCGTTTTCCCTATTTTCTCTGTTTTCTGTTTTTCTTATTTTCTGTTTTCCCTGTTTCCCCTCTTTTCCCTGTTTTCCCCATTTTTCTCCATTTCCCCAGTTTCCCATTTCCCCTGTTTCCCCTGTTTTCTGTTTCCCATTTTTTATTTTCTCTGTTTCTCCTGATTTCCCTGATTTCCCTGTTTCCCATTTTCCTTGTTTCCCTGTTCCTCCTGTTTTCTCTGTTTTTTCCTGTTCTCCCTCTTTTCCCTCTTTCCCTTTTTTTCTCTGTTTTCCCTGTTTCCCCTGTTTTGTCTGTTTTCCCTCTTTTCCCTATTTCCTCTGCTCTCCCTGTCTCCCATTTTCTCTCCTTCCCTTGTTTTCCATCTTCCCCATTTGCTCTGTTCTCCCTATTTCCCATTTTCCCTATTTTCCCTCTTTTCTGTATTTTCCCTGTTCTCCCTTTCCCCCCTCTTTTCCTCCCTTCCCTTTACCAGAGAAAACCACTGCATCCCCACCTCCCCTGGCCCCCAGCATTCCCAGAAGGTGAATTTGTGAATGGCTGGCTGCTCCTGATGTGCCTCAGGACCTTCATTTTCGGGATTTTTTTTTTTTCCAGGCCAGCTGAGGGAGGAAGTTTGCAGGATGTTATCAGCATCCTGTTGCTGTGACCTGCTGAGCAATAGCATGGAAATATCTCCCCTTCACCACACCCCTGTGGCAACCTTTTGGCTCCTGTCTGCTGGCCCTGTTCTGCAAGATTAATGTGTTTTTCCACACATCCATAGCTGAAAGGCATGGGGTTTTTAGTTTTCATTGGGGTTTTTTTTAGGATTTTCCTGATATCCAGGCGTTTCTGGCAGTGTTTATAAAGTGTGTGAAGCCCTTTTGGCACGGTGGAGTCACCTCAGCCAAAATATGGTCAAGGTGGAGAAAGATTTTGGCTTTTGGGGGAGAGAGTCATTGGTTGAAGAGCACTGACAAGAAAAAAAAAAAACAAACCAACAACGAAACTCCCTAAAAAACAATAAAAGAGAGTAAAACAAAGAATTATATCATCTTCATGAGGATAAATGTTTGATTTTTAGCTCATGTAAAGGTTTTCCCCAGGGCAGTCAGTTATGAACATCTTGGGTGCTCCATGTGCTGGATTTTCACCACCAGCCACAATTTTGGCCATGATCCATGTAATTCCATGGTCCCTGTCACTGGAATTAGCCAGGCAGGAAATGCTTTCCAATGGAATCCTTCTCAGGAAGTGCCTTCATTTCACCAAATTATATAAAGAGGAGAATGTAAAAAAATATAAAAGAAACTGAGTTGAGCCTTCTCCTTTTGTATCAATGTTTATTTAATTCCATAATTCTTTAATATCAACATAATATTTCAGTTGTGCTGGAAGAAAACATTCCAATGGTTCCAAATATGCCTATTTAGGCATTCTTGTTCCAAAGGGAAGAAAGAAGGGGAAGTGAAGTGTGAAAACAAAACTCCCAAGCTCCTCTCAGAAAATATTTTTTTGCTTTTTCCACATCCCATTCCCCAGCCCACCCCTTGCCACTGCTGTCCTTGCAGCATCATCAGCAAAGGGGTTTGTCCACAAGCTTGGTTCTCCTCCAGGAGCATCCCTTGGGAATGTCCAGCCCCCAGGGATTGGAAAGGTGAGAGGAATTCCTTGTGTCCAGGTTTAGTTCCACCCTCTCCTGCTTGTACCCAGTTTGGGTGGGGTTTAATGGATGGCTGATCCATTAAATTCATTAATCAGATTCCTGGTTCTTCCCTAATGGGATCCTCATGGCATCAGCCAAGCCCTCCAAGGAGAGATGCTCCTCAAGGTTGTGTTAACTTTGGATTTAGGTTTTTTTCCCCTCTTTGTGTGCTCAGGGTGAGCTGAGCTGAGCTCTGCACCAAGGACTGAAAGTCCTGCTGGGGTGGAGGCCAAGGAGAACAACTGGAGCTGCCCTGGAATATCCAACATCAGCTTTTATCATCCCAAGGATTCCTGGTCACTCTCCAGCTGTGTGCCCTGAGGTTGTGACATTGCTTGTCCACAGCATTTCCTATTTCCAGCAGAACAAGCTGGTGTTTGTTACAGGGAGAAAAAGCTGCCTCCAGCAGGAATAATTCTGATTTAAGGTCCTGGTCCTTTTACACGGCTCTTCAGGGAAAAGATAATTCTGACCCTGTTTCTATCCAGCCACCAATTTTTGCTCAGCTCAATGCAAATCCTTGTCTGGAGCTGCCAAGTAAAGTCACCTCTGTCCCTTTGCCCCCCGTGCCTGGGGGACAGTAAATCTGTAGGCAAACATTAGGCCTTCCTGAAAAGCCTGGCATTGCTGGGAGAAAATCAAAAGCTGGAGGGTTTTTATTATCTCTCTCCTTATTGTCTTTTTTTTTTTTTTAATTGCCTTTTGGAGTCACCCTGGAGAGCAATCTCCATCCCACAGCGTGGCCCTGCCAGATTTCCTCTGCTGTCACTGTGACCTAAGGAATAGAGGCCAAATAAGAGCAAACCCAGCTCCTTAAACTCCAGGGATCCCTTTTGTGGAACTCCCAGGGCTTTCCCCCCCCCCCCCCCCCCCAATCACCCCAACCTTGCAGGGCTGTGGGTTTTCTGTATGGGAAATCTGAAATCCCCTGGTAATTCCTGACTGCCAGGGCGGTCTGCACGGGGTAGAGGCTCAGAATCTGGCAGGAACACAGAGAGATGCTCCTTGCAGGGAAAATATGTGCTCTGCTCACTCATTAAACACTTATCTGCTGCTCCTGCTCGGAAGGAGGCTGGAGGTGGAGAGGAGGAGGCACAGGACACACAGGAGGGCAATTGCAACAGGCTCAGGTCCTTTAGGAGAAGCTGGAGGTGAGACACACTGCTGAGGTCAGGCTGGGGTTGTGGGGACTCCTTATCATGCCAAGGTATGCAGCCCACCCCTGCTTTCCTGGGAACTCTGCAGAGGATAAAAATGGTGCTGAGGGAAATGTGCTGATATCAACTCCTCAGCTGAGTCTGGCTTCGTTCCCTTAGTCACAGAATCATGGAGTTGTTTGGGTTGGAAGAGATCTTAAAAGTGATCTAACTCCTAATATTCCCATTCCTCCTCACTATCCCATCTAACTCATTCCCATCTAATGGAAATCTTTGTCTTGTCTCTCCAGTTTTTTTCCAAAATTCCCCCTTGTCTTGTCTCTCCGGGTTTTTTCCAAAGTCCCTCTCCAGTAATTTTGGAGCCTCTTTAAGCACTGGAAGAAGCTCCAAGGTCTTCTCAGTGCCTTTTCTTCTCCAAGCTGAACAATCCAAATCCTCTCAAATCCTTATTCCAGCATCTCTGTAATCAGTGGGATTTTCCCAGTAAAAAAGTCACATTCCATCTTCTTTCTGGACATCAGAAAGGACAGTGAGGACTTCAAGGATACATCCCTAATAAAACTTCCCCAAGTCTGACTTGGAGGAACCATTTGGATTTTCCCCTTGGCAACCAAAGAAATTGCTTAAGGGGAAAAAAAGTCATTGGAATTTCCTCCTAATTTTCATTTGTTCCTGGAAAAGAGGGGATTTTTCAGTCTGAGAGGAAGGGAGGGTAACCTGCCATCCACAGGTCAGTGCCTGGCAAAGGATCCCAAACCTGGGGAAACCTGCCCAGCCCATATTTCCATAGCTGGATTCCCAGAGTGGGATGAGCATTCAGGATCTCTGGCAGTGATTCAAGCCCACCTTCCTTCCCTATTTATCTTTTCTTAGTGCCAACAGCTCTGATATCAATTAATTAGTTAATTGCACGCTTCCACACCTCCTTAAGTGGTCAACTTAGTCCAAAAATGAGCTCGGCTTTGGCAGGATATTTTATTGAGAAGCTTTTCCTGCCAAAATAAATTCAACTGGATTTTCCTTCTCTGTTTGCTTTGAGGCATGAGGCATTGGATGAGCTTCCCCAAAACCTAGGAAAAATCCCATTAAAATGGGAATACTCTGCTGAACTATTCAGCTGTTTCTTACCCATTGCTGTTGGGTTTGGTGGGTTTTTTCCATGCAGGGTGCAGATCTGAGATGGTTTTTTTTTTGGATTTACCTTTGTGCTGGGATGCAGAAGCCCTCTCTTCCCTCTATTCCCACACCAACACTGCATTTGCAGCACAGTCAGACCTGTGAGCTCATCCTGGCTCATCCCAGAGCTCCAGCTGGGCTGCTCTGCTCCCCTTGTATGTCACACAGCATTCCCATCATAATTCCAAGGTCAACAACTCAGTGACTCACTCTGGGTCAGACAGGGGATTTCCAGAAGCAAAAGCTGCAGAATGAATATTTCTTTTTGCTTTGATTTTTTTTTTTTAATTTTATTTTATTAGTTTTTCCCCTCCTCTGTGTGTGAACCTGCTGGAAACTGGCTGGTTTGGCTCTGCACATCCTGAGATCATTCCAGCTTCCTTCTGATCCTTCTGGGAAAGGTTAGAGGGGGGTCCAGGCTCCTCATGGATGCACTGGGGGTCTTCTTGCACTTTGGGTGCAGCTAAATCATAAAATCATGGAATGTTTTGGGTTGGAAAGGACCTTAAAGCTCATCCAGTTCCACTGGCTGCTCCAAGCTCCATCCAACCCAACCTTGGGCATTTCCAGGGATCCTGGGAACCTGTGCCAGAGCCTCCTTGCCTCCCAGGGAAGGATTCCTTCCCTAAATCTAATTTTAATGGAACCTAAAGCCCCCCAAAAATATATATACATATATATTAATATATATATATACACATATATATATAATTATTTATATAATATATATAATATACTATATATATATATTTATTTATTTTTTTTAGATGAGTCTTGACATTGGGTGTTGGAGAAAACAGCAAGTGAAGTATTTAGTGAAATATCCATGTGTTTATCCAGTCTGGGATAGGCAGGGAGGGATCCTGGTGGAAAACCAAAGGGATTCCCAGTTAAACCTGCTCCATGCCCTTCCCTCACAAATATCCAAGCCAGGGTTTTGTGTGTGTCTCGTGCTGTCAGGAGTGTTTATGGTCACATCCCATTTTTATTTGTCTTTGCAAATCTCCTCCCAAACCTACAAACAGCCAGAAGAAAAATAAAAAAAAAAAATGTAAAAAATCCCAATTTCCTCCTTAAAGCCAAGCATTTCAATACCTGCCTTGAGTTCCCAAGATGCAGCATCTCACCCTGGCTGCAATGAACCTTTTCAGAGTCAGCACTTGGAAAACTCTGCAGAAAGAGGTGGGGGGTTATTCCCTGGGCTGAGCAGTGTCCCCTTGGAGCTGACAGAGCAGAGAGGGGACAGGAAAACAACAAAGAACCTCCAGCACTCAGCTGGGGCATCTGCTGCTCGCGTGCAGCCCAGGCAGGAACTGCTTCCTCTCCTTCCAGGCTTTTAGGGAAAGGGGAGCTCCACTGAGTTGCTAAATAGGAATGAAGTGAAAAAAAAAAAATTGCTGTGAACAACAGAATGTTTGGTTTTTTTTTTTTTTTTCCTTTCCCTTTTTTATTTAATTTTTTTCTTTTTTTTTTGGAAGACAAAAAGACAAAACCTTGGAGTGATTTACATGGGAAAGGGGAGCAGGAAACAATTTTAGAGGCTGTTTTCCAAAATTGATGAATAACAGAAGATACAATGGATAAAGCAAATGGCCCAAATTTCCTGCTCTTTTAAGCTGCTGAATAGATACTGAAAACAAGGGTGCCCTGTTTTTCTCCTTATGGAGAGGGATTTTTCCAGGGTTATTTTGGTTCTGGAGGCAGGAGCAAGGTGGGTGCTGGGGGTCCCCAGGATGGTGGATGCTCAGAGGAGCAGGATGCTTGGGAATTCCAGAGGTGGGGAAGAGCAGCATGGGCCACAAAAGTAATTCTGAATAATTTCTGGCAAATGACACTGCAGGCATGAATCATGGAGAGGGGTCTGAAACTTCCTTTTGGATTTTTAAAAATTATTTCTCATTTGATTCTCCTTTTTCTGAGTTTTTTTTCCTCCAAACCCAAGCACTTTTGCCTCCTAACCCTTGCTCCTCACCCACTGGATGAGGACACACCTTTGGCTCCAACCAAACCCAAGTTGGAAACTTTTATTTCTCTTTGCAAAAGCCTTCGACCCTTCCAGAGAATATTCTTGTTTTGCTTTGGGATAAAAATATCCAAGATCCAGGAGCTCCAGCCCTTTTCTGGGACACCACAAAAGGTGTCCATGTGTTTAATCTCTTATCTGTGGGATAAAAATCCAGGGAAACTTCCAGTGAAGCCTCTTGGCTGTGTCCTCTTTCCACCCCATCTGCACAAAGTCATGGTGCTCTGAAGGGATTTTGGTTAAATGGACAAACAACACATTTTTTTTGGTGGCTTTGCAATCAAACTGGATTTAGCTGGGGTGGAAAAGGCTGAGGTTCAAGGGCATGGTGGAAATCTGGAGTTACCTGGTGAACTTCCACCCTGGAGATTTGGAAAGATTTCTCCAGCCTGTCCAAACTGGTGCATGGACATTATTGGAAAATCTGCCCTGGATTTTGGACCTGGGTTTCCATTGTGGGGGAATGTTTCCTCTGAGAGGTTGTTTTCTGCTTGCAAAGCAATTTTTGTGTTGGAAACCTGAGGAACACCTTGGAAACTGCTGGCCAGTGACTTTCCATGGTTGTGTCTGCTGGGTCCTGAAGTCCTGTGAAAAAAAGATCCTCCAGGTTCCTTTAGGCTTTGAGATAATGAATCTCTAGCCCTGTTTTTTATCTCTCCAACATCTCTTCCTCCCCAAAATCTGGGAACTCCACCAGGCAGTTGCACCCAATTAATCAATAAATAAAAGTAACCCCAGACAGCAAACTGAGCTGTTAATTTCACTAAAAATCTTGTTTTTCACTGCTGGGTTAAGTGATCAGCCCTCCCCAAACCCTGCTGTTCTGCAGGATCCTGAGTTGAACAGAACACATATGAAATAATGCAAAACCACAATTCCAAAATCCCTTTTTTGGGTTGTTTCCCATGTTAACCAAAGCCCAATAAACCACATTGTGTATTTATGGCCTCTGTGAGCAAATTGTCATTCAAAGGCCACTTGGAGCCTTCAGAGCCCAGTGAATTATTGTGTCTGTGATACACACCTCTTCCTTAGCAGCACATTCAGATGTCAGGGCTCTGAGGAGCACCTTCCTCCCTCAGGCTCATTCAGGCCTCAGAGGAAAAGGGATTCAAACCACTCTGGTATTTTTAACTGATTCTTTCCCACTGGTGGGGGCAGGCTCAGGAGTTTTGCTGAGCCATCACCCCTGTGGGTCATCTGGTCAGTGATTGCACATGAATTGAAGGAAGGTCTTGGATGCTGAGCCTGTGGAAAGACACAGGGAATAAATTCACTGAGAATTCCCCAGTCCCTGCACAGAATCATGGAATGGTTTGGGTTGGAATCACCCTAAAGATCACATTGTTCCAAAAGTCAAACAGGGATAAAACCTTGATCATCTCCTGGCTTCCCACTGGATATCCACCAACAGCAGTGAAATAAAGTGTGAACAAGAGCTCAGTGCTTGGGGGAAGGAGAATATTCTGTCCTGAGACAGAAATTCATCCTCCCCAGGAAATTCCCTCTGGATGAGTGAGGAGAGCAGTGAAGGTGCCCTCAAAACCACCCAGCCATTGTGGTTTTGGGGTCTCTGTGACATCTTCAGTCCCAGGGCTTGCAACTTTGTGTGATCCTGAAATCCACAGTGCCCCACATCAGCACTGCCCCCTGCTAAAGAGGGTCAGGAGGAATTCCTTCCCAGAAAAACGGGATTAAACATTGGAATGGATTGCTCAGGGAGGTGGTGGAGCCCCCACCCATGGAGGTGCCCAATAAATGACTGGATGTGACACTCAGTGCTCTGGGCTTGGTGACAAGTTGGGGATGGATCACAGGTTGGATTTGATGATTTTGGAGCTTTCTTCCAACCTAAATGATCCTGAGATTCCTTGATTCCACGTGAGCTGGGTCCTGTCCATGCAGATGCTGGCAGGGCTGATGTGGTTTGATAAGAGATAATTATTGATGAGGTTTTTAGCTCTGAAGCAAATCTTATTGTCCCAAGAAAATCCAGTCTGTATTTCACCCTGAACTTCTCAGGGTGTGCAGAAACCTGGTGTGTGGCACTGCCACTCAAACCCCCAATTCCTGATTTACCTTGAGCCATTTCAGGAAGTGAACCCAAGCCTGAGAAATGGGAAAAAGATGCCTCAGATCTGGGATTTACGAGGAGCAGTGATGTCAGGATGAATTCCTTGTGCTGTACAAGCCCCCAGGGAGGATGTCCACGACATGGGGCTGACGTGGACACACTGCCCTGAGCCACGAGGGGCTAAGGACTAATTATAGACTAATTAATGTCATTTGCAGAGCTCAGAGTGGGCTGCACACCCAGAGAAGTCTTTGTTCCATGAGCTGCTGAGCAGATGGGGACCAGTCCTGGCCCCATTCTCAGGATGCCCAGGAATTTCATGTGTGCCAAGGACAAAGGCTGGCAGGGGATGAAAGGACTCCAGGACTCATTTACAGCTCACATGACGTTGGTGGGGATGGAGGCTGCTGTCATCAGATGGGGTGCACACAATGGACACAACCCTCTGGATTAATGCACACAACTCCCTGGATTAATGCACACAACCCCCTGGATTAATGCACATAACTCCCTGGATTAATGCACACAACCCCATGGATTAATGCACACAACCCAATGAATTAATGCACACAACCCTCTGGATTAATGCACACAACTCCCTGGATTAATGCACACAACCCCCTGGATTAATGCACATAACTCCCTGGATTAATGCACACAACCCTCTGGATTAATGCACACAACCCCCTGGATTAAAGCACACAACCCTCTGGATTAATGCACACAACTCCCTGGATTAATGCACACAACCCCCTGGATTAATGGACACAAACCCCTGGATTAATGCATACAACTCCCTGGATTAATGCACATAACTCCCTGGATTAAAGCACACAACCCTCTGGATTAATGCACACAACCCCCTGGATTAATGCACACAACCCCCTGGATTAATGCACACAACCCCCTGGATTAATGCACACAACCCTCTGGATTACTCTTCCAGCCTTAGTGGGATGCAGGTTTTGGGAGAGAGATGCATTTACCTGTGGTGGGCTCTGAATATTCATGGGATCTTCCATGGATGTCGAACATTTTGGTCACATTTTGGTCACCTCCAGTGAGTTCCCATGAGGGGTGGCTGGTGATCAGACCAGCAGGATCATGCTGAGGATCTGGTGGGGAGGGGGGAGGGAAGGTGGCTGAGGAAACCCCTGTGTCAGCATTTTCCTGCCCTGGGATGGCCAGTGCACATCCTGCACAGAGGGCACCACATTGTGCTCTGCCCATCCTGCCAGGAACAATGGGCAGCTCTGGAAAACAAGGAAAGGCATTCTCAGGGTTGTGGGAGAGAAAATCAGGGGGCACTGGGGGAGATGATGCAGGAGGAGCAGCAATGCCTTGCCTGTGGAACGTCAGCCTGGACATTCCAAACTGATCAACCTGCTCCAGGCAATTGGAGAAGCAAAAAATCAAGGCCGTGGATTGAAATTTGTCTCCAAACCACCTCTCAGGGTGGTTAAAGCTTTCCCCACTGCTCTGTAAGATGTTGCTTGGGAGGGAGTGAGTGTTGGGTAGCTGATGGCATCTCCTCATTGCTCCCTGCTGGAATTCTGGAGCTGTGGAATGTGGGGGCCAGGTAAAGAGCCCCAGGGCTGAAGAGAGAGGTGGCAGCTGTGCCAAGCTTCTCTCCTAACTGAATCCTCCCTCCTGTCTGGCCTTTCTGCTCCTAAAATTCCATTTTCTTCCCTTCACCTCTCTGGGTTCAAACATTTTTGCACAGTTGCTCAGAAGCTGAATTCCCCATCAGTGGAAGTTCTTTGAAGCAGGAAGAATTTTGGGGTCTTTCAGGAGCACAGGAGGGTCCTGTGAGGTTCACAGGCCATGCAAATGAAGGCTGAGGCTCCTCATGGACTTTTTCCAAGCAAGGAACCTTCCCACCAGAGTGGTTTGGATTTCTGATTTTCAAGCAGCTGGGTCTGCATTTATTGCAGTAACAAACCCACCCCTGGCTACGAACTGTAGAACTATAATCCAAGGGAAGATGGAAATGCAAAAAGTTTGGATTCTTCCCCAAAACCAAGTGGGGACATTTTACCTGTCAATATACCCAGATTATTCCCATGATCCGTTTTTTCTGTCCCAGTCCAGCCCTGCCATATGACAGACACCTGTCAAGGATGGATGGAGCTGTTTGTCCTTTGTGCTTCATTGGTCCCTAAATCCCATCAGGGCTGACAGGGACAATTTGCAAGGACAGCACCAAATTTTGCTGTCCTTGCCAATTGTTCTTCAGAGCTGGTGCCAGCATTCCTGGATTCTGACAATTCCCCAGCAGCCTGAAGGTTTAATGTCTTCCTTGGCTGCTTGTGGGAGGGTTTGATTAATCTGGGATGGGGTTTCCATGAGGTTCTGGCTGTGTTTGCTCCTTGTGCTGCAAATCCTCCCTGCACCTGTGAGATTTTGGGGAGGAGTTTTCTTTCAGGGCTTTTTTTTCTCTTAAAAATCTGAGCTGCTCCAGGCAGCAACATTTTCATGTGCAGATATGAAATTCAGCTTTTCCACGTGGGTCTCCTGAGATGGAGAGGATGATGCTACAAACCATGAATGTGGTTTGAATGAGAATCACAGAATCATGGAATGGTTTGGGTTGGAAGGGACCTTAAAGCTCATCCAGTTCCGTGGGCAGGGACACCTCCCACTCTCCCTGGGTGTTCCAAATCTCATCCAGCCTGGCCTTGGACACTTCCAGGGATGGGGCAAACACAGCTCCCCTGGGTGAGTTACAATTAATTAACACCAGGATTGCTCCCAACCTGCCCAGCACAAAATCTGAGAGCTTGGCCCTGCTGGGAGACAGGTCCTGCACAGCAGGATGTTTTCCAGACTTGGTTAAAGTGATTTCCAAGTGCACAGGCTGTTTCTGCTGGCAAAAACTGCCTTTGCTGGAGCACAGGGCTGATGATTTGAAATCAATTTGCCACGGATGGGTTTAAAGCTGACATTGGCTTTGTTTCCAGGCATCTGCACATTGCTATCACTTGTTAACAGTGTCATAAATGTTGCTTTCTCCTTTCCTTGTCTCAGCTCCTCTGAATTCCAAAAACTTTTCTAATTTCTGAACAATCCCCTCTCTCCCAGGCCCTTCCACCTCGAAGAGCAGCAGGAGCACCTCCCCTGTGCAATTTCCCTTTCCCTCTTAACCTTGACCTGGAATATGCTGAAAGTTGTTACTGGGAACTACCTTGATGAGAAATGACGTTAGAAAAACTTGCACAACCAGAGGCAGCAAAACCCCACCAAGAGAAAAATTCCCAGAGCCAACAATTTGGAGTTAGGGACCTGCTCTGCCTTGGGATTTGGGCTTGACTGCTTCAAGGTAGCAGCGATTAAGTTTTGTTTGCTTTCTTTCAGAGGGGCTGTGCTTTGTAAAAGGAGGAGAAGCCTTGCCCAGAGCCCTTGGTTCCTTCAGGGATTGGGGTTTGTGGTTTTCAGGTCACACCTAAAACTCTGCTGAGGTGCCAACAGTTTGGCTTTGTGAATTGAGGCTTGAAATGAGCCTGAATACAAGGCTGAGCACCAGATCATGTGCAAAACTTGAGCAGGGTCTGGATACCACGATTTGACAAAATTCTTTACATGTAGAATCTTTATTGTCTCTGGGAATTCTTTGCTGAAGCCTTTTCCAGGCTGGGTGGCAAATCCACAGACATGTTCATGGGAGATCCTTGACCCAGATTCTGTGATGAGCATCTGATGATTTGAATCCTTCTCCTCCTCAGCCAAGGGGCATTTGTGTATATTGTATTATCTAAGAGTTCATTTTAGCAAGACCAGAGCCTGGAAATTGAAACAGCTTTAATGGGCTCTGCTTGAAGCTTTTATTTACTGCAAGCTCGAGCAGAGAAATTAAGATCCCAAGTTGTTCCTCCTGCAGGCAGTGGAAATAATCTCTTTATTGCTGTGAGACTCCAACCCTTAACTTGTGTCCAACCTGAACTCCTCCAGTCTGCACGAGCTGGCAGGGAATGAACTGCTCTCAGTTTCTGCTCTTGGAGCCCTGGAATTCTTTTTGATCCTGGAGATAAGGAAAAAGGCTTCTAAGCAGATGCGTCATGCCTGCTTAATTTTCCATTAGAAGCAGAGGAGAGATTTAACTCTCTCCTATCAGAGTGTGTGTGTGTGGAAAAGCTCAGCTCTCCTGGTGCCAAAATCCATCCTGTTAGTGGAGATACTGGGGAGACCTTGGAGTATCCATCCCTGGAAACATCATTAGTTGTGGAAAAGCCATTCATTAGTAACAGGCAATATGTCCTTCTCTCCCCTCCTCTGAAGAATAGGCAGTGCTATCTAAATAAGCTGTTTCCTGAGAAGTTACTCAAAGTTACTGCTGGAGCTCCAGGCCAACTCTCCTCCCCCAGAGCTGGACAGAAACAAAGCTTTAGGAGAGGGAAAAGCTGCCCTTGAGTCCAGCAGTCAGTGCCATTCCTCTGAGGTTCCTCCTTTCTCCTCAACGTGCTCCCTGCTTGTTTCATCACCTCCTGTCATTTGCCAAACCATTTCCATGTCTACAAACGAGGCACTGGAGCCCTCTGTGCTCTGGGTTTGTCCAAAATCCCCCCTGACATCCCACCCTCACCCTTTTCAGATTCCCTTTTCTGGCTTCCCACAACCTTCCTTGTCTTCCTCCACCCTCATCTTCCATAAAAACACTGATTTTCCCAGGAAAGGGATCACAACCCAGCACCTTCTCACAGGTTTTGTTCTGGAGCATCCTGGAACCAAGAGCCTGATACTGGAGAGGGAAAATTGGGAACAGCATCTCCAAAAGCACTGTGGAAAAATCTTCCCCACTTCCTTTCCTGACAAGGAGGGAGGATTTAGTGGGATTTGCTCCAGTGGTCTGGTGGAACCTGCTCTGGTGGGGCTGGAGGAGGAAGAGCCTTTTTCTGGGAGCTGTGCCCTCTGCTCTGTGTTAGCAGCACTTAATTCCACCTTCCCCATTAGAAGCACTGCCTTGCCTGCCACGGTCATCTTTGGGAGGTGTTTGGGACAACAAGTCAAAGCAGGAAAAGCTCTCAGGGGAGAGGGCAGATGTGGGGACATGGATGGATGTCCCTGTGCTGCCTGACAGGCCAGCCCCACACCAGGCTTTTAATTTTTTAGAGTTATGGATTATCTCTGTTAAAAAATCCCAGTTATGGTGGTCTCTGCATGGTCTACTTCAATGGGAGTGATTTCTGCTTTCCCCTGAATCTGATCTCAGCATCTCCATCCAACAGTCACTGTCACATCTCCACCCTCATTCCACTGGGAGATTTGGGCTGTCCCAGTGACACTCCCTGCTTTGGCTGGGTGACATTTCTGACGTGGTCAGGTTTTCTAGGAACACAGAAAAACTCCAGTCCTACTGAACTGTCACCAGAGAAATGATGGGAAATAATAGTGCTTGGAGCAATGCAACTATCCCACATTTACCAGGAGGTATCCAACAGATCCAAACCCCAGATCTGAGCAGAGCAGGAACAAAATGTATTAGGCCCACCCTTGGAGCACCAAGAGAAGAGGATTTAGTGTGTATAATAAACTGCCTGTGGATCATTTATCACAGCCCAGCTCTGATTGCCCGGGGGTGATGATGGACACCAGAAGTTGGAAAAACCTAACGACGTGTGGGGAATGGGGCACAGGTGTCCGTGCAGGAAATCAACCTGACAGCCTCAGGAAAGCTGGAATCTGCCATCCCCTGCCTCCCTCTCCCCCACCTCGCTTTCCTGGCTTTGCTGAAAGGCTTCTTTCTTCCTTCCCTGCGTGGATGATCCCGCCTCTTCAGACAGCCTCTGTTTTGCTTTGGCAAAGGGAACAGCTGGGGCAGATCTCTGCTGCCTGCAGCTGAGCCCCCCTGCACCTTGCTCCTGGGTGGGAGGCAGCAGCAAAGCTTGCAAGGGACCTGAAATTCCTCCCCACATCTCCAGCACCTTGGGGTCACAGGCATTTGAGGGGCTCAAGGAGGAGATTCCAGCAGAGCCCCGTTCCCTGGCTCCTCAGGCCATCCCTGAACATCTCCATTATTGGAGAGCCCCTGACCTCCCCTGACAGGTTTCCCCATTGTCTGCCTGACCTCACCATTATAAAGCATTTCCTACTATTTAGCCTGATGTTTTTCTTTCTTAATTTTAGGCCATTAGTGCTTGTTCTTCCCAAATTTACTGCTGAAAATGACTCTGCCTCCTCCCTTCCTCTGGCTTGACGGATGGCTACGGAGTGACCCTCCAGGATTTATATCCCTAGTGGTGAGCAGGACTCTTCTCCTCTCTTAATCCCCTCAAGGCCATTGAAAAATAAAGTTGTTGTCTTTAAATCCAAATCTCTTACAAGCTCTGTCGTTCCCCACCTCACTGGAGTTCAGCAGTATTTGCTTTCACAGCTCTGTACCAGAAAGTCCAGGCATGAACTTTTCAAAATGTTTCATTTTTTCTTCAGGTTTTTTAATTTGTCTCTTCTGTTTTCTATTATTTTATTTTTTAAATCTTATTTTATACATATAATAGAAAGGCCCTTCACTTCCCAGTCTGTCAGAGGGGAAAAGTTTGTCTTACCCTTCTTTTCTTTAAACCTAAATGAATAAATTCTTTTGGGATTTGTTTCTTGAGCAAAATAAAATTGAAAAATAGTTTCAAAGAATGAAAAATAATCTTCTGGAAAAGGAAATAGTTTGATGAGCAGAACACTGATTTTGGGGTTTATTTTGTCATTATGGATTATTAATAATTTTAACTTTGGCTGTTAAGTTTTAGGAAAACTCATGAATAATATAAAAATTATCATTGAGTGTGACAGTTCATGGAGTAAACTTTCTTCTTTCCTGCTGGTATGAAACATAAAACTGATGTGGATGAAAACTTCCAACAGAAAAATTTCAAAATCATGCTGAATTACATGAAATTCCCTGAAAAAATAATTTCACCTGGATGCACATGGGAATTCCCACTTAAAAGTGTGGCAGTCGATATCTCCTTTATTTGTGACCAAGGAAGGTTGTGACCCAGCTGGAGATGTTTGGAGCTGTTATATTTGGGGTTATCTGAATAAAAAAAAATATCCTGAGTCCTGCCTGGCTGCTGGGATGGGAGAATTGTTCTCCTGTTCTTCTTCCAGCCCTGTAAATCTGGAGTAGGGACTGCAGAAGAGTTGTTAATATTAAACAATGGGATGAAGCACATGGAGAAGGAGCTGGAAGGTGAGTTTGGGCTGTTTTCTTTGGAGCCCTGCCCTCGGTGCAGAGTGGCTGCTTCCTACCACGGCCTCCCTCCTGCTCCCAGGCTTTATTTCTGGGATCTTCCAGCCATTCCCCTCCAAGGAGCATTTCCTCCCTGCTTTCCCCTGAGAGGAGCAGGATGGCAGCAGCTCCAGAGGTGGGTTTCAAACAGAGCCAGGAGCCTCCTTGGGAGGTTGGAAATCAGGGCGGCCACCAAACCCGGAGCTGCTGCCAATTTGTGATGTTTTCCCTTAAAAGTCAAAGATTTAATGGAAAGAGAGGTCAGGCTTTGACCTGAGCACTGAGCAGGGTGACAGAGATGGCTCCTTCATGTCCTCTCCAGGGGTTTGTTAGTCTAAAGTTTAGTCCCCACGTCAGATGATGCATTTTCCAGGGAAGTTAATGGATTCGCTTGCACCGCCACGGAGTGGTTGGCGGGGGTTGAGGGTGACTCTTTCGTGAGAGACAAATGACTTCCTCTGGACAAGCAGCTCTGCTTTAACTTGGAAAATGATGGATGAGTCCCAAGGAAAAGCTTTGCACAGGCAAATGAACATGCAAACCTCACGTTGCCAGAAATCCAAAGAGATAACAACAAACCGCGGCGGCCGGGACGGAGCGGATGGGGATCGGTCTGTAGAGGGAGACTTTGGGCCAGACAAAATCACATCACTGCCACCAAACGATGGAGCCTCCACACAGGAGCTCCAGGAGCCTCCACACAGGAGCTCCAGGAGCCTCCAAACAAATGCAGTGGTGGGTTTGTCTCCAGTTCACTCCAAGCCTTCCCTGGGCACACGGATCCGCAGCCGTACCCTTCCGCCCCTGCCCTTGTCCCTCCCACACTATTGTTTAAATTTTCCTTTTCCATGCTTTGCCAAATATTTCCCTCGCTTTTTTTCTTCTGTGCTTACCTCTGCCAAAGATAAATTTTATTTTAAAAATTTTTTTTAAATATTTAAAAATATAAAATAAATACTTGGCAAGTGCTAGGCACTGCTGATGCATCAGATTCCTGTTCCTTGAGTGTATTTGTGTATCTCACTTGTGTATCTCACTGCTCCATCTGGAACCCCAAATTCTGACTCCAGACCCTGCTCTGGATGTGGATGGAAGAAATGGAGCAAAGAGCTAGAAATAAAGCTCCAAAAGTCCCCTATGAGGGGATGAAAAGGTGAAAGGTGATTTTAACTCTCTGTCTTCCTTATTTTTTTACCATCACAGTAAGCCACAAATTTTAAAAGCAACTGAGAGCCACAGATAAAAATATAGAGGAAAAAAAATTGAATTTTAGGCAACCTATTTGCTTCTTGCCCTTAGAAATCCTTGCACACAAGACAAGAAATAAGCAGATTGATTTTTGAATATTTCCTTTCCTGTGGAGTTGCTAAGTGGGAATGACCTAGAGAGCTGCTGGAATGTGACCTTGGGAAAAACATCCTGGAGAGAAGAAGATGTAGGGATGATGAGCTGGAAGAAAGACAGATTGTTGCCACCAGAACTGGTGACTCCCATCCAGCTGAGGCTGGAGAAACAAGGGATTTGCTGGATCCTGGATGGTTCTGTTGCTTGTATAAAGCTCTGTTTGTGTTGAAGGGCAAAATCTTAACTTGGAATGTTGTGCAATGGCACAGAGAGAGCAGGAGGAGCCTGTGCCCGAAGGGAACAAGAACATTCCATCGTTGTGGGCATGGAGCACAATCCCTGCACGTGGATCCCTCAGTCCCTGCATCCTCCATCTCCTCCTGATACAACCTGGGGTGTTCATAGAGCTCAGCACAATTCCCACAGTGGCTGGGTGATCCATGGAGATGGAACCCACCTGGCTGCTTTTCTTGGATACTGGAAAACCTCCACAGCTCAGGTCCTGTTGTCAGTGGGGAAGTTCCTTATTATTCCACTGCCAAGGATCCAGTTATCCAATCTATTTATACCAAGGGTTTGATTTGTACCTGCAGTGGCAGAGGGGAATAAAGAAATATGTCACCCTTTGTGACTGAATTGAACCTCATTTAATTTTTAAATTAAAGCCTCTCACCTGCCTGCTTCAAGCACAGAAATGCTCCTTCAATCCCAAAATAAATTCCTGATATTATTGATTGCAACAGGATGGCTGAGACAGGGAGATATTTTCTTATGCAACTGTTCAGTCTGTGAGGGAAAAGCAGTGCTGCAACTGCAGACGTGATTTATAGATATTAAACATTTTATAGCAATTTTTTATCACTTTCATTCCTCTCTGTTCCTCCTTCAGTTGGAATAAGAAGGGTGGAGAGGGATGGGAGGCAGCAGACTTTAAACTGTCATAGCTCAGGGAGAATGATGGATCTTTGTGGGCTTGGGCAAACCCAATTTTTGGAAAGCTTTGCCTGTGCTCCCTTTTAGAAGGAGGGCAGCACCTTATCTCCCTCCTGCCCATCTGCCAGCTGTGCATCCCTGCCGGGCGTTATCTGCACTCCAGGGATGGCATTTCCAGCTGGATTCCCATGGATTCCCTCCCGGCGCCCTGCCAGGACCACCCTGCCACCCTCCACCCCAAACCCACCTCCCCAAAAAATGCCGAGCATCCCTCCAGCAACACCCCCCTGCCCAGAACCACCTGCACCTCCGCCAGACTTCTCCCAAACACATTTCTCTTTAAAAGCCCAGATTAGCCTAAAAATTCTGCTGGAGATAAAACGCCGCTGTTATCAGCGAGCGCATCCAGCCCCCGCGCACTGCGGGCGCTCCCCCGCCGGGGCTGCTTTCCCAGCAGGGCACCGAATCCATCATTCCTGCCCTTCCCTGGAGCAGGGCGATCCATCCCGCCCAGCCCAGGGCTAGGTGAGACCGAATTCTTCTCCACCACGCACTCCCTGCGGAATGCGCGTCCAACTCCTCCTCCTTTTCCAGGCGCTGTTCTTCTTTCTCAAGGGATTCCTGATCTTTCTGACCATCATTTGATTTTTTTTTTTCCCCCAACAGTGTTTCTCTTTCTCAAAAGATTCCTGATCTTCCTTGGCCACCATTTAATTTTTCCCCATTTCCCCCACTTTTTGTTTCTCTCCCATCTCCTGTTAAGCTGGGCAAACAGGAGAGGGGATGGAGCTGAATCTCACATGGATGGCAGATGAAAATATTCCATGGGATTTAAATACAGACTCCCAGGCTATTAAAGGAAGGAATTAATTGCATAAATTAAAGAATTAATGAATGAATAACTTATAAAAGGCATTATTCAAGATGCTTTGGTGAATGGGAGAAGCTGGAGTGGCAAGCAGGACAAAGTGATGGCTTTGGTTTGGAAAAACCAAATTCACTTTGAGATGGTAGGAAGAGAAATATATTTAAAAAGAGGCTGTTTTTAAAATCTTGCAACAGCAAAATCCAGCCTGGACTGGGACATGCATACAAATGTTAAATATAAAATATAAGATACGTTCATTTAGTGGCTGGGAAATGTGGATGTCCCCAAAATCCTGGATACATCCAAGGCTTGAAAAGCAGAGAAAAATCTTTCCTACGTGGGGTTTAAATATAAAATTTTATCTGGGTGGTCATTTCCAGCTGCTCACGTGCCCCCCTGATTCCACATCTTTATCAATAAACACCCGTGTGATATGATAGCAGCCCCAGCTGAGCTCTGGCAGGGTTATCAGAGGACAGACAGTAGTTCCTTCAGCCAGAACAGGCTCAGGGTTAAAAGCCAAGGGTCAGCACAGCCACTGCCCCGTGGGGCATGGATTAAATCAAAAATTATCTCTGAGTGGCATTGCTGCAAAGCAGCCCAGAGCATCCATCTGAGTGCTGAGCTCCAGGCATAAATCACCTCTCCTGGGCTGGGCTTGGGCTTCCAGGGCTGCCTTGACTTTCCACACTGTTCCTCAGTGTTGCTGGTGTAAATCCAGAGGAGAAAATCCAAGTGAGGTACATTGAGTTAGGGGGAAATTGATTTTTTTTTTCTGTTTGGGTTTTTTTTAATGGCTGTTGCTGGCTGTAGCTGGAAGTGAGGCTTGAAAATTGTAAAGTTTTGCTCCATGAAAATCAATTTCAGCCTCTGCCATCCCCAGTGTTTTGCTGATCATTCCCAAATTCACAGCTTTTCCCTTTCATTCAATGCGTTCATCATGGAAGAAAGAGAAGGAAGAACTAAAGAGCCATAGATTTATTTAGGTTGGCATTGGGATTGCCAAAATCCCAGCACTGCCAAGTCCACCCAGAAACCATGACCCTCAAAGGAAGCACCATCTCCCAAGGGATAATCCTGAATTTCATTTCAATGATTTCTCCAGGTTTGTTTATTTATTTAAAAATAAAAATAAAAATATGGATAGGACCACACTTCTCAGCCCACTATTGACTCCAAAATTCCACTTGTTCACGACTGTTTTAATGATGATATTACAGCTGAGAGTGGATTTTATTTAACTTCTGTCTGAATTCCTGGCACTGAAGGATCCAGCTCAAGAAAAATTCATCAGCTGTCACATAATTTTGTTCTGTGCCTGCAAGAAGCAAGCTGGGCTTAAATTTGTTTCCAGTTAACTGCAATGAGCAGGAATAAAAGTCCAAGCAGCTGGAATTGCGTCCGTGGGATGCAAGGAAACATTTCAAGGCTATTTCTCAAAAAATCCAGCTGGTGGCAGCAGCAATTTCTTTTCCACCAAACGTTAGGCAGAAAACTAAAAGGAGGAGGGGAAAAAAAAAAATCCCTAGAAAGGATAACTACAAGCAACGTTGTGGAAATCTCAGGTGTGCTGCCCGAAAATGAGATTAAATTTTTTTTTTTTTTTCTTCCTTAAAATGGGAAAAAAATTCCAGTCTGCTGGATTTAAAGCAACACAGAGAGAGCTGCTGACTGCTGTTCAGTGGGCACAGAATGGGATTTGGAAATTAAAATTCCTCCCCAGGAGGATGGGACAGAAATCCCCCTGGGATGTCCAGAAAGCCACGTGGGTGTGACAGCTTGAAGGTGACATTTTGGCTTTGATCTGCACCTCCTCAGATGTTCCTTCCAATCAAAATCTCTGCATTTATAATTCCTTCAAACCCACCCTCTCTCTTCCCTCTTCACCTGCAGCGTCTCATCCTCCTTTTCCATAAATTCCACGACTGAGTGGAATTTCCTCATCCTCCAGCTACACCTCCAGCACTAAATAACAGCCTGGCATGTTTTCCTAGCCAGCCAGGATGTCTGGGAAGGGCTTTTTCCTGGTGGCTTTCCTCTAATCTTTGCATCCCTTTGGGAATATCTCCATGGAATAGAAACTCTGCTTTGCCATTGGCACTGTTTCACTCCCAGAGGAGGTTGGAGGGAATTTTGGAGCTCTCCAAACATCCAGGCACAATCACTGCTTCTGTGATTGAGTCGTTTCTCTCTAAATAAGTAAATTAACTCTAATACCCTTATTTGCTATCAACCTTATAAAACCTAATAAAAGCCAGATGTCTCTTCCTTAACCTGATGTGCCATAGATGGATTATTTTTTCCAGATTTTATGAAAGTGATTTTGCTCTCTCTCTGTGCTCCCTCTGGTGAATTCACCGCAGGATCTGATGGGAAGAAATTTGGAAATGGATAAAAAATAGAAAATATGGGGGTTTTTTTTAATGGATTCAGGTCCAACCTTTCTCTCTCCAGGTCTTGTTCTGTGTGTGGGTGGTTTTGAGCCTGGGACAGTCACTCTGAACTCAAGGAGATGGTGAATTATTGAGTGATTTCAGCTCAAAAAGGTATAAAAGGTGCTTAATAAGAGTCCTCACACCAAGAACCTCCTCAACAGCCTGGTTTCATCACAGAAATCATCCAGGACTGGAGTCACAGCCAGGATTTGGTGTCTGGTGCTCTTGGATGGATTTCAGCAATAGTTTGGTTTGGCAAGATGGGAACCAAATACAAGAAAAAAAAATTGCAATTGCAAATAATTTTCTGTGATTTCCTTTTGTTTTAGGTGAGTTCAACTGAATCACAAGACACTTGCTGAGATGAAGCTGGAGACTACAGACCACACTGTGCTTTGTTTTCTGTCCCTTGGTGCTCAAATGCTGCTGCCAATTTCCCTTCAGCTCCCTGAAAACGAGCACAGGATCCCTGCTCCACACTAAAGTATTCAAATCCTGAAACCTATACCTGCCTACCTCACAGGCCCACCATAATTAGGCACAGGGAAAGCCTGGAAAAACTGTAATCACACTTCAAACCATGCCTTGGGATTGGGTTTCCTGCACCAAGGCTGGGGCTGGCAGGACAGGAGGGATGGACAGGCACAGGGGGTGACAAAGCCACATCCATGGATCTCTCCTGGATCCAGAGGAGCTGGCACATTTCCTATTTTTTAAAATTATCTTTTCTTCAAGCCAGCTGAGAAATGGAAGGACCCTGCTCTGTTCCGCCTCTGAGCTACAGGACTTATGGAGTTGTTTTAGCTCCCAGTTGAACTAAATATTTTTTACACCAGCAGCTTTTCCCCCCAGCTGGGCTGATAACACAATTGTGGTGCTTGTGTGAGGTTTCTGGGAAAACGAGTTTCATGTCATTTGCTGAGAGTCAGGCTGGTTCCTCATCCAAAAATTATAATTTTGGATGAAGGGCACATTCCACAGAGCTGTACTGAGTGAAGGAATCTTCATTCAGGCACTTGTACCCAAACTGCTCCTATTTTGGGGTCAATCTCCTTGGCTGGATCTCCTATGTAATATTCCAGTTCATTCTCCAAATGAAACAGAAAAAAGCCACCATGGGTCAGAACTGCCATTTCCCCAGGGATTATATAGCATGGATGTCCCTGGAATATGGGGAAATCACTCATCTGGCAAATTTTAGCAATGGCAGAGAGTTCCACTGAACCAAATTGGTTTTGTCTTAATTCAATCTGATAAAATCAAACTGCAAGGTGACCTGGAAAGCATTTAAAGAACAATTCCCAGCTTTTCTCAGCCAACACTTTAAGACAACCCAAATTTCAGAACCACAACAAATTTTAGAGCATAAATTCCCTTCCTGCTCCATCCTTCTGCTCCAAGAACACTCCCCAAGCTGCTGGTTGAGTTTCACCCTCCTGATTTGTACAAATCATGTCAGGTTTAGGAGTGTGTCAGATGGCAGCAGGGGAAGGTCCTTTGCCCAGCTGATTTTCCTGATGATTTCCCTAATTCCAGATGTGGAATCCCTCTCCAGCAAGCCAAACTTTGAAATCAGGTTTTGGGATTTTCCTGATGATTTTTTGCTGATTTTCCAACTGTTTTTCCTGCTAATTTCCTTAATTCCAGATATGGAATACCTTTCCAGCAAGCCAACCTTTGAAATCAGGTTTAGGGATGTTCCTTTTCTTGGAGAGCATGGGAGTGAAAGGAGAGAGCAACTGGGATATCCTGGACTTTTTCCCAGTCTTTGGCTCTTATCTTGAAACAGAGAAGGGGAAATGTGGGAACAAACTGGATTTGTGGTCTTGGGGTTAGCAAGCAGTTTATGCAAGATGTTGGGCTGGAATTATGGGCTGGAATTAGGGGCTGAAATTCAGTCCTAATAATTTTCCTTGCAATTCCAGAGTCCGTCAATCCTTTGTCCGTGTGATTTCCCTGCTGATTCCCCCAATTCCAGATTTGGAATTTCCAGCAAGCCAACCTTTGGAATCAGCAGGGAAAACCCCTGTGCCCAAATTAGAGGTATCTTTGTGGGATTCCAGAGGAATTAAAGGCTGAATTTGGTGAGGGAAGGGAGACACCAAAACCCTGCTGAGCAAAACCGTGGCGGATGTCGTAACAATTTGTCCCAAAATCATCGGATACCTGATGGAGAATTAACAGGAATGGCTTGTTTAAGAAGCCTTTCCATCTTCACTGAAGGCTCTGGTGGAGGCTCTGGTTGTGCCCATGGCTTTTGAACACAACATTTATTATCCCTGAGGCTGGACTGGGGGGATCCCGGGATGGGCAGCGCGCCGCCGGCATCTGGTTCTCATGTTCAATCTCAGCTCTTCCACTCGGGCTCGGGTGACAACAGAACAATGCCTGCCCTGCAGACTGACTAATTAGGCTGCATCTGGAGCTAATTAAGCATGGAGTCGCAGGGAGGGGAGCACTCCCCTTATCAAACCAGCAGCAAGGGCGAGACAGGAGAAAAATCGCCGCTGATACGCGGTTTGGCCGTGGAAGCAATTTAAATGAGAAACTGGGAATCAAAGTTTATCCCACGGAGAAATGGGAGTGGGGTTGGTCCCAGGATGATGAACCTGAGCTGGGTTTTTTGTTTTATGGACAGGGGGAAAGGTGGGAGCTGGAGATATTTCAAATACTTAATTAAGATCGTCTTTGAACTCTATTGCTTAATGTATGGGCGTGAAGATGGCTCTTCAGCAACAATATCATTTAATATTTTAGTTTCTGATATTCTGTGGCGTTTGTAATTAAATAAACTGACCTTTGCCAGGTGAAATACACTCTGATCTCTCTTTTTTTTCCAAACTATTAAATGGAATTTCTATTGTTAGACGTTCTAATCTTAGTTTTGTTTGGTCAAAACTGGAAGAAATATGGTTTCCATCGCTTTATCAGCCACTAATTAGGATGAGGCTGCACATTTTTTAATAGCTGGACAGTTTTATTTTTTCAGTGAATGAATTCTTGTGGAGGTCCAGAACATCCAGAGTACAGGGAGTCACAGGAGTTTAAACATGAAGTAGCAGAGTTTATTTTTGATGCCTCTATTTTTCATCGTAACACTTGCAATGCCAATAAACGGAGAGAAATCCTCCAAACTCCAC
Source organism: Erithacus rubecula (assembly GCF_903797595.1). Classification (NCBI taxonomy): domain Eukaryota; kingdom Metazoa; phylum Chordata; class Aves; order Passeriformes; family Muscicapidae; genus Erithacus; species Erithacus rubecula. The sequence goes on from NC_136664.1 coordinate 2,400,300, forward strand.
AGATAAATTTGTCATGGCTTGGTTCAGAACAGTAAATTATTTTTAGATCCTATTTAATTCCTCTTTTCTGACCTGGAAACGTTTTATTTCCAGGATGGAAATGGTTTAGCTGCTGGTTCTCATAAAAAAAAGGATTTTTGCTCTTTCCCAACCTGCACCACCTAAATCCATTTTGGTGAGAGGAAATCTGTGTTTCTGCCAGAGTTTTTTCAGAATTTAGAGCTCTTTGTGCCTCCTTCAAATTATCCTCTGCATGATGGGAGTGTCCATCTCTGAACATTCTGCCTGTCACGCTGGGGGAAAAGTCCTAAAGCCAGAGAAATCCCCCCAAATTGGTGATTTTTTTCCTCTTACATTTAACACATTGTACATTAAACATTAATATTTGGTGTTTTGATCTCACCAGTGGCATTGAGCTCCAGAATCTCAGCCTGCCTCTGATCCCAACACTGGGATTGATTTCCAGGTTTGTTGGTTTTTTTTTTTTCCAGGTGTTTTCTTCCCTTTGTCCTTCCCTCCTTCATGGAATCATACAATCCTGGAATTGTTGAGGTTGGAAAATCCCTCTGACATTATTAAGTCCAGCCCTTAACCCAGCAGTTCTGAGGCCACCAGAGAACCTTTCCCTTGGGATTTTCAGCATTTTAATGTTCAGCTCCAGCCTGGGATGAGGAGGGGAAAAAAATATTCACAGAGATGTTTTGCATCCATGTGAAATTATCTGATCCTTTCTGAATTTTGAAGTTTTGGGATGTTCCTTTTCTTTGAGAGCAGGGGAATGAAAGGAGAGAGGAGCTGGGATATCCTGGATGTTTTTCCAGTGTTTGGCTGTTGAAACAGAGAAGGGAAATGTGGGAACAAAGTGAATTTGTGGTCTTGGGATTTAGCAATCAGTTCATGCAGGTTGTTGTTCCCCGAGTGGGGAACATGGGCTGGAATTGAGTCCCAGCAGATTTCCTCACAATCCCAGAGCCTGTCAATCTCCAGAATTCAGGATTCTGACACAGTTTGCCATATTAAACTCTGGATTTTCCTGAACACAGTCCTCAAGGATCAGACAGTTCCATTTCTAGGAGAATGTGTGTGTGTGGGAGTGAAAGGTCACCTCAGGCTTATCTCTAAATAAACCCAGGAAACTTCAAATCAGCTCCATTTTTTTTTTTTTTTTTTTTTTTTAGTCCCATGCAGTCTGGCAATGGGCAAAGCAGTTGTTCTTTATTTAAATATCCAAATATTCCCCACTGAAGCACGACCTCAAATATTAACTTTCCACCTAGCAAGACTAGACAGGAGCAGGGCAAAGGCACGTCTGTTCCTTTGCCCTGATATAGGAAAAACTATTTAGATCTGCTTTTTTTTTTTAATTATTATTTTTTTTCAGCCCCTCCTGGGCAGTGTTTACTTTCTTTGGGGCTCATGAATGGCAGCCTCAGAACCCCCCTCATTGTGATTTTCCCCGAGTCCCTCCAAACATCCCTTTCTCCCCGTGCTTTTTCAAAAAGAACCTTTTTTTTTTTTTTTTTAATTTTTTTTTTTTTTTTGCCCTCCCTCCCCCGTGTTGTGATTTCACTGAGGCTTCCAATGGTCTTCAACAGTTCATTTATGCTGGGAGCTTTCTATAAACTGTACAGCCATGGTCTCCTTGCCTGGCCACCCACCGACCCAGCCTGTCTAAACAGCATCTGTCTCCATCCCAGACACATCCAGCCAGCTCCAAATGGATTGAATCCAGCTTTTCCCCCCCCCCCCTTTCCTGCAAAACCAGGGTGGGAGTCAAGGAAGGGGCACTGGGGTGCTCCTGGTGCACCCCTGGGTTTGTTTGGGGAGCCCTGCAGCAGCTCCATCCCTCAAGTTCCACCAAATCTCCCCACGGGGAGCAGATGCATTATTAGTGACGGGAGCCTATTTAACCTTAATCCCAAATGCATTATCCAGGGAGTCTGACTTGGCTTTTTGACTTAAGGTATTGGAGGTTATTACCTCTGGAATGCAGGCCTTGCTCTGAAGGATCTCTCCACTTGGGGAGAGGGCAGGGATGGATGGGCTTTTCCTTGCTCAGGCAATTTGGACACATTTTTGAAAGATTAAGGCAGATCAGCACTTGAAAGGCTCAGTTACCTCTTGAGTGTGACAGCACAAAACCCATTCCCCCTTCCCAAGAGCCTTGTTCAGCTCGGGAAAAAAACCTGAAAAAATTAAGAGAGGGGTTAATTTTGCTTGGCAGCTTGGAGAGGTTTGTGTTTGCTAAACCACTGCTTTTCTTCCTATTTACCCTGCAACATTGCCCAAAAAAGAAATTCCTGCCTGGAGAAAGAAATTGCCCTGTGGTCACTGGGTGTTTCCAGGAGGTTTATCCACATCCATGTCAACACTTTGGATGCAGCAAAAAGCAGATTTCCAGGGATTTGTTTGACTTTCAGGCATGGGAAGGTGTCACTCTCTTAATTAAGGGAGCTGTCATTACAGGTAGAGGTGTTTTAAGGAGAAAAGTTTGTGATTCTGGGCTGTCAAGAGCTGGGCTCAAAAATGGAATTGAATTTGCAATTGAATATGGAAAACAGTCATAAAATTCCAGGTTTAAATCTGTTGGAATGACCAGTCTGCCCTGGGTTCAATAGAGCAAGGACATTGTATTTGATGAACATCTCTTAGATAAGCTTTGATTTTCTTTAATTTTAGTTTTTGGGACAAAATGTGACCTTGTAAAAAATTGTTTTTTGCCAGGTCCCTCTGAAATCAGGCAAACGTGTTGTTTGCTTAATTTACAACCTGTTTGAGCTGAGAAAGCAAAACAGTATAAAAATAAAGCAGAAATGGGAGCAAGTGCCACAGAGTGAAAATGCTGGTTTTTAATAAAGCAGTGGGGGAAATTAAGAGGGAAAATCAAGGGGAAATATCAAGGGGGAAATGAAGGGAAAAATCAATAACACATGAATTAAGGAAATAATAATAATAACTTAAAAAAAAAGATAAAAAGAGAAAGAAATACTTAATGAAGGGGATGGAAGGGATAAAGTTCTCACTTTGGAGTGTAGGATTGGATTGGATATCAGGAGGAAATTCTTCCCTGTGAGGATGGGGAGAGAAACTGTGGCTGCTCCATCCCTGCAAGTGCCCAAGGCCAGGTTGGACAAGTGTGGAATGAGATGAGCTTTAAGATCCCTTCCAACCCCAGCCCTTCCATGATTCCATGATCTCTGGGACAGAAGGATGTGCCTGCAGCAAGAGCCTGGCTCTGGGCTGTCAGCTGAGCCAGCCCAGCAGCTCCACAGAGCTGCTGATCCTCTGCACTATTACAACAGAGCCTGTTGACATTCCTGTATTTTGACATTCCCTGATTTATTTCCAATTTCAGGTGCCTAAAGAGATGCATGTTTTGCTCTCCAGCCTTGTTCCAGCACTGTTCTGAAGCAAGGCCTGGCTTTAGGAATAAAAAAGGGGATGTGCTTGCCTGTGCTGATGACACTTCATTGTTCTCGTGCCTCCTCCAAGCCCAATTCAGATTAGATTCACTATCAGTCATGATTATGGAAAAGAAGTGATAAAACGTGGCTTGGAAAAAAAAAAAATCATGTTTGGACAAGAATTTGCTGACATATTGTGGAGTGATAACATGATAGTGAAAATAGCCAGATCCTGCCTGGCCTGGAGTCTGGAATCAGTAAAAAGAGGCAGGCAGGAATATTGCAAGCTGACTTCTGTTCCATTTCCAGCACAAAATCAGCACCTTTTAGGATTTTTTTTGGAATACCATCGATAGGATTTGCATTGAAAACTTGCCATTATTCCTGGATCTTTGCTCCAGCCTGGATTGCATTGCAATCTTTTTCCTTACCAAAGTCCTGGGGGCATTCCTGGAGGTAGAAAAGGAGGAATGGCCAGTTGGGTTTGCCAATCCCAGCTGGAGCATCCACAGATGATGCTGGAGGAATGTTGTTGAGTGTGGAGAAGGAGAGCTGGGTGATCCTGAAAAATGAGAAAACTGCATGGTTTTAATTGGGATTTCATCTGTGTTAGGAATTCTGCTGGTTGCCAGATCTTCTGACTTCCAGGGAAATGGGGTGGACAGTTTTCCCTTCTGAACCCAGCAGCCCATTCTGGCCAAGGCTGATAAACACAAAGACCATTTCATCATCACAAAGTCCTACAAAAGATGAAAATTAGTGTCTGGGGTGAAAAATAACAGAGCTGGGAATGCTGCAGAGCCTGGCTGTGGTCACTCACCAGGCTGATGGCTGGACACCATGATTCCATAATTCTGATCTCCTAAAACCACATTTCCCCATCAAGGAAAAACTCCTCCTTTAAGCTTTTTTCCCCTTGGTTATATTTAATACACAAAGGGAATATCAGGAAAGACCTGGACTCTTCCATGGTGATTCCCAGGCTCTCAGCCACAATCTGGTACTGAATGAGAATTTGCATTTAGAATTAGGAAAAGGGTGATGAAAGAGCACAGAAACCAAGAGATGGTTTTAATAATGGCAGTGTGGAAAGGCAGTGAATGCACCAGATGGGCTGGAGATCTGTTTTTCACTTGCTGAAAGTCTCCATTGTGTTTGGACTGGATCTATCCTAACCACAAAAATTATTTATCAGGTCCTCTTCCCCTTCTGCCAACACTGTGATTTGTAGAGTATTGGATCTCTTCAGTGAGATTTTAAACTCAGCTTTTGAGGGGCTGGATATGCTTTTTGCCATAAAAGAGAGATTTTCTTTTGCTTAATTCCACCCCATCCCTCTTCATTTCACACTTTTGTGCCCCTCAGCAATCCCTGCTCCTCCACACCTTGAACAACCTTTGCTCTGTAACATCTTATTTGAGCCAAATTCACCATTCCAAAGGAGGAGAAGAGAGGGAACAGCCCCTAAAGAGTGGGTGCAGTGTGGGTTTTCCATAAAATGCTATTCCTGTCGTTTTATGGCTGCCTGTGTCTACAAGAGGATTCTTTTTTGCAGAAGGTGAAAATGCCATGAAAACACTGGGATCCTCTTGCATCTGGAGGAATGTCCATGTTGCAAGAGACCTCTGTAAATATTTATACCTGATGGCTTTGCAGCTGGCTATTAAGTGCCCTGATGGTTCCTGTAATGCTGCTTGCAAATGGAGATCTGGCATTTAAAGGATGCAGCACAAATTGTTCCCTTGGCCTTCTCTTTTGGTCAGAGAATTTACTCAGGGCTGGTGATATCACTGGGGAAACATCCTCTCACCCCTTCTTTCCATGAGCTGAGTGGAAAAACGGGAGGAAAAGTGAGGAAAACACCCAAAAAAACCCCCATTTTGGGGTTCCAAAGAATACACATGGTTAGGGGGGGTCTCTGGGGTCACCTCCCTGTGGTGGGGTGTTGGTGGCACCTGGTGGGTGCTGCTCTTCCTTGGGTTGGATGCTGGCCAAGCCATGGTGGCAGAGTGACCTCAGAGTGATAGTGACTCAGTTTTGCCATGGATCTGCTCCAAAAAATATTTTTTTCCAGCTTAGGTCAGGGGTGCTGTTAACCCCTTGCTGGTTGTTACAGCTCAGGTGTGCTCAGGTGAGGAGATGACAGCCCAAAACTGTTCCAGTGCAGTTTGGGGTTACTGGGAGAAGAAATATCTGCTGCACCAACAGGGTTTTTTTGGGATCCATTACTCCAGGGCTCAAGGGAAAACAAAAAACAGCCAATTCCTCATATTATCCATCCTCACTACAAATTGAATTCGACCCCAGGCATGTGAAAACACCATTTTATCATCACCACAGCCAGTGCCAGTGTCAAGGAGACCTTTGTGGCCTCCTGTTTTATGTAATTTAATAGTTCAGCTGCACCTTTGGCTGGACTAAAATCAATCCTGAGTTTGTGCTGGGCAGCCAGGAGGATTTCAGAGAGGGGACAGAAACCATTAAGAAACCAAACAAACCACAAAGTGCCTCTTTCTGACTTTCTTCTCAAAGGAGCCACTTTCAAACTTCTCATTTTGAAAAGTTGTCTCATCATTGGAACTAATGAAAAATAAATCAGCCCCCTCAGGGCCTGCCAGGAGAATCCTGTGTTTCATTCTGCTGGAAATGAAGCAAATAAAACCAAATTAATCTTGAAAAGCTGAAATACTGGCACTGAGTCTGTGTTTCTGGTGAGGTTTTGGAGACTGAGGGAGCAGGTGATTTTCACTCTGCAGAAAAAAAACCACCCAATGCTGCTTTTCATTTATTTGATCCCTCAGAAAAGGGATCAAAGCTGCCACATTGCCTTTTTTTTGACCAGGTTGCTCCTTCAAATTATTTGGATTAATAATTTGGGTGATATTCTCCTTTCTTTGTGCCAAATTTCCATAAATCCCTACAAAAATCCTACGAAAAAACCCAACAAAATCCTTTGTGGCCTTATGACCAGTCATGAATGTCAATGGAATAATTTTTCTTATATTGAATTCCAGGGATCCCTCATTTCCCCATTCCCTGCATTAAGGCTCAGTGACCACCTGGTTTCCAGGTAATTATTTTTCTTCCTGATTTTTAAATATTTTTTGGGTCAAGCCAAGCTTTAAGGGGATCCCTTGGGTGGGCTGGGCTTAGGCTGGGGTTCATGACTTTGGGATCCTTGTGGGTTTATCTTTAGGACCTTTCAACTTGGAAAGGCAAAAAAAAATATATAAAACCTCGCAGCTTGGATTTTAAACAGAGAGGATGTGCTGTGCTGGGTGTAAGTAGAATATTTACAGTTCCAAGGCAGGATGATAGATGCCCCTTAAAATAATAAATAAAGGTTGAGTGTTGGGAATAAGATTCATAAGGATAAAACTACTAATGGAATAGTTTTTATTGAGGAAAATTAAGCTGGGACACAAACCCAAAATAAATTTGCTGTTTAATGAAACACTGTGGAGTGGTTTAGATATTGTTATAAAAAAATTTATAATTAATGGTGAAGATTTGGGTCAGTGGGGCTGTTTCATGTTTCCTATAAAATTTAAATTCAACCCTGATAGTTACAAGGTGGTCTAGCAAGGCTGAGGGAATCCCAGATTCCTGCAAAATCCAGGGATTTTGAGAATGGGAGTGCATGAGCTGACCTGGAATTGCTTGGTCTGAACTCACACCTCTGGACATGCCTTAAAATATGTCCTGGGTGAGAATAAACCAGGCAGCACATCTGGAGCTGTAAAATGAGGGGCAGGCAGTGCATCTGTGGCAGCAGAGATTGCTCAGGTTTCCCAGGCTCAGAGGGTCCCCAAATCCTCACTGCTGAGCTGGGTGCAGCTCCCAATTTACAGCACAGCAAGGTTTGTATCAGCTTCAGGCACTGGAAAAGGCAATTCCTCCTCTCTTTGGGAGGTGTGAAACTGCCACCAGAATGCAAAATTATCCTTTGCGTTCAAATTCAGCAAAGGGTATGGAAAATAAAGTGTATTGGCTTTGGGTGTCTTCAGAAAATTTGGATAAATTTGGAGTTGTCTGCAAAGGTTATGTGGGTTATTGATCATGGAATCTCTGTGCCAGGAAGAGAAGCTGCTAAAAGAATAATGTGTGACAAGATAATATTGTGGAAATCAATGCAAGGGCTGGCATTGATCCCACCAGGGTGCAGCAGGAGGAAAAAGTTCTTTTTGTTTCTAGAACAGTGTTATTCTGGAAGAAAATGGAAACCTCAGCATTTCCCATGGGTTAATCCTGGTTTAAGTAATCCTGCTCCACAAAAATTGGAGTATTCCTGGTGTTGGAGCATTCCTGATGCTCTTTCCATAGAGGATACCTATAAACCAACCAGCCTTGGTTCAGTGCTGGCTGTTGCCTGTGTTTAACAGGGAGATGAATGTTTGTTAAACTGCCAGGACTGAGGCAGAGCAGATCCAGCCCTTACCTTGGGGTCCAGGCTGCTCTCAGCAGCAGATGGAAATGCTGGAAGAGGAACCACAGGGAATTGTTGGACACAGAGGTAGCAGAGATGTGGATTTGGGAAGGCCAATGACACCCCCAGCCCCATTTCTGACCACTTGGGGGTTGTATTTGAAGCACCCTGGAATTTTACACAGCTTCAGGTTTCACCTGGGCACAAGGGAAATTTGGATTACTTTTTGGGGGCTGTATTTATAGGTGTGGGTACAACTGTGGGAATTCTCCCCTGGGAGGGTGGTGAGGCACTGGAAGAGCTTGCCCAGCAAAGCTCTGTCCCATCCCTGCAGGTGTCCAAGGCCAGGTTGGGTGGAACTCTTGAGCAGCCTGGGATAGTGGAAGGTGTCCCTGCCCAGGGCAGGGGGTGGAACAGGATGAACTTTACAGTCCCTTCCAACCCAAACCATTCCATCATTCCCTGGTTCTGTTCTTGGACCATTCTCCAGGGTGTCCTACCTCCATTTCCACTAGTGACTCCTTTCCTGTATCTGAACCAAGTGCTTCAGGAGGAGTTTATTTCACTTCAGAGACACATTTAATATTTAGGACAAACATTTCCTTTGGCTTTGGTGTTTGGGCTGGGCAGGAGAGCACCTCCAGCAGCAGGGCTGAATCCATCCCTGTGTGGACATAGAGTGTTTGTAGACCCCAACACCTCTTTTGAAGAGACAAAAAGCTGATTTTCACCCTGGCTGCACAACTCAAATTAGCACAACGTGTTCTGATGAGAGAGGGAAACACAACCTTCCTCCTCTGAGCTAACATTGCACAGCCCCACCACTAAAAGCATGGCCTGAGCCATCAGCAACTGTGAGAAATCCCTTTTGGAAAGTGTGTTTGCTCTCCAGGGTGCCTGGAAAGGCTTATGAGCAGTGAGAGACTCAACCTGGTGAGTCTCACAGCCCAAGTTTGGAGAGAGGACGGGCTCAGGTATGGCCAGAAGCAGCAGCAGCAGCAGCACAGGCATGTCCTGCAGCCCTGCCCTCAGAAAACTGCTGCTGGCAGCCAAAAAACTGGAGCCTGGATGCACCAGAAACCCTCTGGGCTGCCAGATGTGTGCAGAATAAAGCCAGGCTTGCAGCAGCAGGACAGATGGACACAGAGCAGGTTTCCCTTGGCTTGCAGAGGGGGTGCTGGCAGCACAGTGCCCTGCACAAACCTGCAGTGCTGGGCCAAAACAGCAGTGGCATTTGGGACATGAAGAGAGGACTCAGAATAACCTGCCTGGGGCTTTTTTTTCCCTATCTTGTGGCACAGGTATTCTCCTCTTGCCCTTTTGATATTGTCCTGTTGTTTCGCCCAGACTTCTGTTTGTATCTTTCCCTACAAACTTTCTCAAAATCTTCTTTGCTCAAAGAGGAGCTGGAGGCATCTCCAGCTCTTGGGCTTTTCTTGTGGAATCCATCATCCATGACTGAGGGGACTCAAAGGAAAGGATTTTTTCCCTGTGAGGGTGCTGAGCTCTGGTGCTGCACCTGGATCCCTGGAAATGTCCAAGACCAGGTTGGATATTGGGGTTTGGAGCAGCCTGGGACAATAAAAGGTGTCCCAGCCCCTGTATGGCCAAACCATTCTGAGATTCCATGAACTGGAGAATTTCTTGGTACTTTTTATCATCTTGGTTTCTGCTGTAGAAGATTCCTTGAATGTAAAAGTTTGTACCAGCAGCCAAGGAACAAAAAAAGGGTTGCAAAGACTTTCTGGGGTGACAAGAAACTGCTGGACCCAGTAGGAAGTAGGGAATTAAAAGGATTGTAAATGTTGAAAATATTTTGGGGGCTGCAAAGCTAAGAATACTCTTAAAACTTCTGCTCCTGAGGTACTGAAGGAGTCTGTCCACCAAGTGATGGGGGCACAGAGCTAAACCCCAGGCCATGGGTGTTTGAAGTAATTATTATTTATTGTTATATTTTGCAACCGAATAAAATGAAAAAAGCTGAAAGCTTTATCAGTTGCTGGAACCATTTCCTCCCTTTAAACCTTTGAGCAATAGAGATAAAAAGTGAGTGTTACTTGTGGTGCTGGGGGAAGGAATGCAATATTCTGTGTGGTACTGTCTGGAAGAGCCCCTCTGCTCTGGTCTTGCTTTCTCCCCCTCAGCCCCAAGCATGGAGACACAAATTCACTTATTTAAGAAATGGGGTCCACTCATTTTTAACTTCACATCTTATTTCTTGCCTTTCTCTTTTAGCTTGGACAGATTTTTATTCAACTGCAAAAGCAACCAGCGTTTGGCATGACCAAATCTGTGCTGAAGGTGGAAACACATCTGAAAAAATAGGATGGGCACAAAGCTGCAGCTCTTCCAGTGGGTCTGGTCCAGTGGAAATTGTTTAACTCAGGCTGAACATTTCCCCTCTGCCCCTGGAGTGCTAAGACTTCTCTTCCTCTGGTGGGGCAGTTAAACTGGGGACCCTGGGAGAGAAGATAAAAGCAGCTCTGTCTTTTGGGAGGCCAAAGATGCACAGCCAGCATCCCTGTGAGGACGTGGGGATTAAGGGAATACGTTGAATTTCCAAATTTAGAGCGGAGGACTAGCTTCCCATAAACAAAGGCTGCTTTTTAAAACGAGATGTTAGGGAGATAATGCACAAAAAAATAAGAAAAAGAAAGAAAAAAGTTTGCCTTTGTGACTAAATTGTGTTATTTTGCAGCCAACCTTCAAATGGGCTGTTGGTGCAAGTGAACAAACGCTTCCTGTCTGTGTGTCCTCATGGGTGGTCGCGTTTTAAAATGAAATATCCAGGCTGACAAATGCCTTTACAAAGGCCAGATTATAAACTGTAAACCTACTGTCAGCTGGGCAGGGAAAAAAAAATCCAAATGCCTCTTATACCATTTAAAGATTTAGTTTGGCTTCAACACTAAAGCACTTCATCTTGAAGGAGAAAGGAGCTTAGAGTTTATAAATTGTTGTTTGGGCTCTAGTAAGCTCTGGATAAGGGAATCTCTCTGCTAGGAAACAAATGACCTTCCCAAAATTTAGGGAGCTCTGGGTATTGTTACGAAGACAAAATGCCTTGGAAAAATGTCCCTGGAATACAAAGGGATTTGAGACAGCTCTGTTACTCTTAACACACAGTTCATACAGCTGCAAGGGGCAAATCCTGCAGTTCCAGTCTCTAAAGAGGGTGGAAAAAAGTTAAACATATCAGGGTAATAAAATAAAAGCTGTTTAGATTGTCCCCCTCTGTCTGAATCTGCTTTAGACTCCCTCTTGCACAGGGTTGTTGAACTCAGGCTCATGTTGAACTCATATCCGTATTATTTTGGCAAAAAACTCCCAAAATTTCCAATATTCTCCTCATTGATGATTGCAAAGGGAAGTTTTGTGGAAAATACAGTCATTTGATGGCAATGTGGTTGTGAAATTTGAATCCAAAGTGGAGGACCAAAGAAACTGCAGAGGAGAAGCCGTGGGTGTTGCACAGGGAATTTCACATCCAGCAAGTGAAATCCTGCAGCTCCTTTGTGCATTCCTGCTCAGTGGCAGCATTTCCCTGAGCTCAGAATTGCACTGCAAGACTCTGCTCTCCAAATACCATCCATGGTCTCCTTTTCTTCCATAGATTTTGAGCTTGACATTGGATTCACAGTAGAAAATTGTATTAACTCTGCAAATCCTTGCTATGTTCCTCTTGCTGGGTTTTTGTGGTTTTTTTTTTCCCAGGAATGTTGCAGGTCATGCTGCCCTTGCTGGAGGCAAGCAGAAATGTTGGTGGAAATCATCAGATCCAGGAAAGTTTAGGGATGTGCATGTTGAGTTGGGTGGGAAACAGAAAGGAAAACACAATTCCATGGGTTTTAATGTTTCATTTTCCCCCCCAGCCATCTCATGGCAATCAGCACTACCCAAGGCATCACTTCTCATTCCTTTCCCTGGGAATTTTTTATTACTGGTGTCCATACTGATGAGCACAACTCTGACACTCCTTCCTTGGGAATCCACCACCTCCATTGTTTGAGATATCTGCTCTAAATCGTGGAAACCACATTTGTCTCTTTTTTAGGAGGCTGAAAATCCTGCAGAGCATCAAGCCAATTATTTGAGATGGCTCTTGGCAGGTTCCAAAGGGTGTGAGGTAGAAGCATGTTCAATTTTCTAAGCCTGTTCAATTTTCTAAGCCTGTTCAATTTCCATGCCAGAGGCTAAAGTTTGTCAGCACCAAATTCCATGGGACCTTTGGAAAAGATGACTATTCCAGTGCCCATCAGATTGTTTTAGGGCTTGAATGTGATTCCTGCTGGGACACAGGCCCTCAGCTGTCCCTCCTCTCCTAACCAGAGACCCGATGACAGTTGTGCAGCTGCATCCAAAGCTTTTGTCCAAAAGGAACACAAAGGAAATCGCTGGAAAATCTTCACAGCGGATCTCCCTCCGCCCACGGAGTGGTGGGAATAAACATCACAACTTCAGATCTTGGTGAATGCAGATAAATTGAGGCTGAGCTGATAAGTTAATGACACACCAAGAGCAGATTGCTTCAGGGACTGAAGGGATAAGTGGGCAATGAGCAGAGTGCTGGAATCCTGACAAATCCTGGAATGCTTTGACGTTGTGTCCCCCCCATGCCAGGAGGGAGCTCCTGCTGTCCTGTGTAGGGGGGATCTGGCTCTCAGCATCCAGAGCAATCTTTTTTTTTTTTTTTTTTTGAGGCTTCTTCACCCAGACATGTCCAAAAGGATCCAGTTCTCCTGGAATGATTTCTCCAGGATGTGCCCTGCCCTGTCCATCCACACTGATGGGTCTTTTTCCTTGACTCCCCTTGGCTTGTGGCTTCACTCTTGCTGTCCCAGGAGATCCCACATCCTTGTGTTCACTCAGAAAATGGGCTGAAGTGAATGAAGAAAGTGGAAAAACATCTTTAAGAAAATACTTTGCAAATTATTCCTACCCTGTCTTTCTCCATGTTGCTCCAGGAGATTGATGTGTGCTTACAAATCCTCTCTGGGCTATCTCAGAGGTCTTTTCCAACCTCAACAATTCCCTAATTCTATAATTCTATGCTTTTAACATATTAAAGAGAGCATGATAATAAAAATAAATCATCAAAATGTCTTGAAGACCAATTTCATTCCTGCAAAACCCATGGCAGAATTTGTGCTTCCCTTTGAAAATTATAATAAAGATTTCATAGCTGAGTGACAGAACTTCTGTCCCCCAGCCTGAGATGTGAAATCCTGCTTGATCCTCCTTGTACTCCTGCTGGGAAGGATCTCCTCAAAGCTGTTCCTTGCACACTGCTGCTGACAAACCAGAGCTACAAGGTCCTTTTTAATGGGTAGAGTTAGAAAAGTTGTATTAAATTCCCATAACACTTTCCTGGAACAATCAGTCTGTGTTTGGATTAGGTGAGGACCCAACAGTGGGGACAAGCACAGTGGTTTTAATGGCCATCTGTTGATTTAGGGACACTGTGAGGTGACATCTCTTTCCCTTTGTCAGACCCAAGTGATCCCATTCAGGATGGGATGGAGTTGCTGAGGTTGATTATTTTCCTGCTGCATCCTGGATTTGAAGCAATCATGGCTGTAAATATAAGATTGCTGCTACTTTGAGATCCAGCTCTGCAGCTGGTGGTGTCCTGAGCCACCCAGTCCTCCTAGGAAAAGCCAGGATCTCCCACTGACTTCCCAGGACTCCACAGAGCTGGAGGCAGATCCTTTGCTGGTGGAAAATAAATCCAGCAGCAACATGCACCAGCTGAGGATTCCCAGCACTTCTCCAAGCCCTTCATAAAGAATCTGCAGGAAGAAAACCGATAAAAAAAAAATGAATCCTCCTCTCTGAAACATTCCTCCAACTTCCCTCACAGTTTTATCTGTTTTCCTTCTGCATGGGCTCTTCTCCTCCCCCCATTTTTTTTTTTTTTTCTTTACAATCTCTTGCTGCCACGGCAAAGGCTCTGTAAGATGAATCCAGGCTGAGACATGGAAATATTTCGCATTTTACAGCAGTTTCTTCAAAATCCTGGTGTTCTGCTTGGGATTGCTGGACAGGACGTGGAGCTGAGGAGAGCCTGGTGGTTTCCTCCAGCCTCCTGTCACAGCCTGGAGAGGAGTGGGGGCACTAAGCCAGACTTTTAATTTAGTCCCCTTTTCAAAAGCGTGGCACTCTTGAGAGCACCCAGCTGACGGGCCAGCGTTTGTTTTTCTCTTTTCCCAAGGCAGACTAACACCCTTGGAAGGGAAGATGTCAATGCTGGGAGCAGGTTGGTGGGGAGGAACAGGAGGAAACCCTGATTTATCCACGCCTGTGGAGAGCCAAGGCTTGATCCCACTCGCCTGGGAGAGCTTGGCAGCTCACAGGATCAGGCCGCCGAGTAAATGGGGAATTCATCCAGAGATATCTAGGAAACACAGAGAATCAGCTGCCAACTCGACTCCCAAAGCCAACAGTTCACTAATTTTAATCAACAGCTGGATATTTTTATAGGGAGTGAAGGGATGGAGGGGTATTATGACAGAACAAGGGAGGTGGGATTAGACTAATCTAGCCCAGGCCAAGTGGGCTCTTCCTGCTCAGCCATGTGGAGTGTCATGACTGTGTGATTTAGACTACTGCACACTCACCCACACTGATAAGGAGGACAATTATGGGGAATACAGAACTCTTTGTGCAGGATGTCAGCTGGGGATCGTCTCCAGCTCCGAATTAGAGGGGTCCCCATCCCCAGGGACACGGCTGTGGCAGGGGATGCAGGAAAGGATCCTGCAGCTCGCATGGAGGTCACCTTTGCCCTGTGGCTCTCAAAACTTCAAAGGGACCTTTCTGGTGGTGGGTGGCACTGTCATTAGTCACTTGTCTGGAGAGGGCTCCCTCCTCTCTGCTGTGACTCTGCTGGGTCCCTCAAGGGCAGTTTCTCCGGTGTTAATTGTCGTGTTTCCCCGTAACTTCTGGTTCTCTCCATGTCCTTCCTCACCTTCCGCTGACTCACTCCCAGCCCAGCCTCGTGCTGCCCAAATGTGACCCAGGGAAAAGGCAAATCCCCATCAATCCATTACTCCTCCTAGTAGGAAACATGGGAATAACTCTTCCGAGCCAGATTTTTCCCCTTTTTTTTATTTTATTTTAAATTTTTTTTTTCTTTTGGAACCAGCCCCTGATTGGCGCAGAGCAGCTTTTGTTGTTGTTTATTTGTGTAGCTTTTCATCTTAACGAGGATGTACGGAAACAATTACCACATGCTTCATTCACAAGATCAACTCAAGCTTTTCCTGTCTGTGCCATGATTGGATGTAACCACTCAAAATCATTCAGCTTTGAACAAATCGTGCTTTGGACTATGTTTTTTTAACATTTATTGTACAATAAGGATGATTTTTTTTTTTCCCCCTGCTAAATCAAGTTTGGGCTGGAAATGTCGCACAGTTTTTCCCTTTTGGCAGTGGAAAGTCCAAAGGCTTTAAGAAAATGCACATTTTTTAGGAGGGCAGAGAGAGGTCACGATGCACTGACTAATTCAAGATTTCCTCCGCTGGTTTCCATAACAAAGAATCATTTTTTTTTTCTTTATTTAGCTGCACTCACTGGTAGGTTTTCATTTGCATCAAAGCTTTGTTCTGCTCTCATTTGGGCTGCCTCCAGAGACCAAACAACATCACAGGCTACTCCTGGCATGTCCTCCAAAGAAATGGGCCAAATTCTGAGCTGCAAGTTGGCTCCCACATCTAAACTCTTGCCATAAAGATCCTGCTCAGGGTGAGAGAGGTTTGTGGCAGTCAAGAGAGATTTCCATGGAGTTTTAAAGGTAAGACCAGTTGGATTTTGTGCAATCCAGGTGCATGGGGTTGCCTTTCCATTTTTAAATTGATAACGACTCCTGCTCTAAGATCTTCCATCTTGTTATTCAGAAACTGGTGGAAATTTTACCTCTTTGGGTGACATCCTTCCACACACACATCCCTTACCCCAGCTCGATTTCATATTCCTATTATTCTTTGTGGAATTTCAATCCAAATAACTCAGGAAATGGGTCTTCAAGCTCACATCCAAAAACCATGGCTGACTTTCCTGCGTGAAATCCTGGCACGGCCACACTCTGGAAATTTGGCAGGGATTGTCTTTCCAGAGGCTGTTTGCCCTTTTCCTGTCCCTGCTGAGAGCTGCCCCAGCACTACAGGGTGATAAGGAGTTGAAAAATTGTGTTTTGCCTGGGAGATCTGCTAGGATTTGACAGCTGACTTCCCTGGAGATATTGGTTAGGGCTGGGTGTGCTCCAGCTGGGGTCACGGGAGTTTGGGTGGGATTTTCCAAGGGATCCAGGACTCAGGCATGAGACCCAAGAGTGAGGTTTTGGTACCTTTCAATGGTAAATGAGGTGACCTGGCTGGGGTGTGAAGGGTGTAAGAAAAAGGAGTTGCATTAGAAGAAGATAATGGGGAAAGAAAATTGGTAGACAAAAATAAATTAAAAAATGGGGGTTTAAATTTGACTGCAGAGGAGATGAAACATTGAGTGAGAGAAGCCAATATTAAAAATAAAAGCCAAAATGAAATGACAAATCCAGAATTGGGATGGAGTTTCTGCTCCAAGGACTCAACGTGCTTTGCTGGAGAACTTTCAGTGCAAAATTCATCAACGGATCCCACAACCTTTCCCTCCTGTGACCCCCAGGCTATTCCCTGCTTGCTGGGACTCCCATTGAAACCTTCCCAAATCTCTGCTGACCAATCCTGCCTTGTATTGGATCTCCATCCATCCACACTGTCATTCCTCCCCAGCACCTTTTCCCACACTGGTGCTCTCAGGTGATTCCTGAACGTGCAACGGGAGGCGAGAAATCCCATTTCCAACTTGGAGATCTCCTTCCCATCTTCATCTCAGCAAAACCATGGCTGATGAACTGCTCCCTGCCCCAAACCTCATCCCTGATTAGTGATCCCTGGCTGCATTTGGATTTATCTGATGCATGGGGACATCTGTTTATCATACATTGCACGTCTGCTGAGCAACTTTTTTCCTCATCCCGAGGCCCGATTAAAGATTCCGATTAATGGACCTTGCTGAAGGTCCTGTAAGGCAGCTCTTAAATCAATGTCATGTAAACTTTGCTGGGTTAATCCTGCACATCTGAATCCAGCTAAAACCCAACACTGCAAGGTCAGCCTGTACAAATTGATGGATTTTTATTCCTTTAACCTCAGAAGTGTTGCCGAGTGGGGAAAAGCAGCAAGAGTTGCTTCTTCCAATTGCTTCTTTTTCCTGCACAAGGAAAGACAGATATTTTTCCTTTTCACATGTGGATATGTATAATATGTTCATATATATCCATAAGACATATATTTTTTAAAATGAGAGGCATTTAAATCAGCAAAACACTACTGCTGCTTTTCATGTTTATCTTGTTCATTTTTCTTATGCATTGATTTGATAAGGGAGTAAAGAATTCTGGCATTATAAATCAAGAAGTTAATGAGGAATATCCCTCCTGCCTTTTGAATTTATTTAGTTCTAAAAACAATTATATCTCATCCCAGAGCACTTTGTGGCTCATGAATGTTGCAAGAACAAATTAGCATGATCTTGCAGAAAAAATGCTGTGCAATTTATGGACTTTTCTTGTCTTCCAGGGAATGATTTTTGCAGCATCCCTGTGAGTCAGGAGTAACAATCTCCTATCAAAGCTCTTTAGGGCCTTTGCACTATCATCAATACATATAAACAGAGGATAAGGGAGCTAATTCCTTGTGGATAACTTTCTGCATTGTGGCAGAAGAGCAGCTTTATCAGCTTCAAACCAAGGAGTGCATTTTATTTATGGAATTCAGCACTGCAGGCATTCCTGGTTCTTTGCTGGAGGATATTTTGTATTTCTCATATCCCATTACTTGGTTTTGTTCCAGCAGAAATGTTGGATAATTGTAAAGACCTGCTGGAGGCACTTTGGCTCTTGGCTTGGTGTCCTGTGGTTTTATTTTCTCTCCTTAAACCTGAGAACTTCCCTGGACTAATAATAATAATAATAATAATGATTACATTAATTTATACTAACTGATCATTTCCCCTGAGCTTTAGCCTTTTATTTTTTAATTTTTTTTTCTTCTCTTTTAAATTTTTTCTTCTATTGTTTAATAGCAAAAGTTAAAGCTAGGAGAAATGTTTCAGGGAATTCCTCACCCTGAAAAAAGCAACGCTGTCTTTGTGCCACTTTGCATCTCCAAAGCCAATGGAAAACAGAAATTTTGGTCTTGTTCCTTGGTTTGAGTGCCAATCCCACCATTCCAGGATTTTAGCTGGAGCTCCTTCTGCTGGTGGGATTATCCCTTTGCACAGAAAAATTCCCCTGCAAAGCCACACAATATCCCTCTCTTTTTTTTCTCCCCTTTCTCTTCATATGTCCTTCTTCTCAACAAGGAAATGACATTACTAAAAATAAACATTAAATATTAAGTATTAAACAAGGAGGTAAGATTGCCCTGTGCCCATCACTTGTTATCCCAGTGAGAGGGATTTGAGTTCTGTGATTTACTCCAAAGGTGGATGAATTTTTCATGGATTTTTTATCATCTTCAATGATTTTGGTATTGATTCAAACACTCCTCGTGGAAATACTGGATTCAGAACATTGGGAATTCATATTCCAAGTTTCTTGCTCATTATTCCAGAGTCAGCTTTCTCTCTGCTTGACTTTTGTTGGATAATCAATCCTTTTCCTACCAGATATTTTTGTCAGTGACTTCAGCTTGGGCAAGGCTTGGAAAATGCAAATTCCTGGCAGCCTAATTCCTTACTCTATCTGCCTAGTTAGGCTTAAGGATATGGACATTCCTGAACATCCCAGGCACCAGAGATGTCTGTGAGAAGACAAATCCATGTCAGACACCACCCAGCTGCCAGCAGAGCTATAAACTTGTGATTGGGTTGATAATTTTCTGTATTAAACAGCCAAACCCCAGTCTCCCAGCTGGAGAATCCCAGCAGCAGCTCTTCCCTCCCAGTTACCTTTGGCTGTGGTTGCCCTGTGGAAATTTAATTTGTGAAAAGCCATTGTGGGATTCCACTGGGTTTCCAAAACAATGTTTAAGTCATAAGAGACTGAATATGCCAAATGTCCCAATAACTCAAACTGTGAAATGAACTTTTCTGAAGCTGAACTGGTGGGATCCTAACTGATGCATGGGAATAATATTTATGCAAAAGTGAGAGGTGTTCTGCAATCAAAGATTTTTGCTTTGAGATCTGGGAACATTCCTAATCAAAGATTTTTTCCTTTTTCCTTTTCCTTTTCCTTTTCCTTTTCCTTTTCCTTTTCCTTTTCCTTTTCCTTTTCCTTTTCCTTTTCCTTTTCCTTTTCCTTTTCCTTTTCCTTTTCCTTTTCCTTTTCCTTTTCCTTTTCCTTTTCCTTTCCCTTTCCCTTTCCCTTTCCCTTTCCCCCTTCCCTTCCTCTGCTGCACTTACTAAAATCAGAGTGACCGAAAAATTATTTTGCAGCTTAAAAGTCCAAACTCCTCCAAATCTTGGGTATTTTAGAGAGAAATTAAAGAATAACAGAAAAGCAAGGCCAAAAGATGCAGTAATCTCTCAACACACCTGGAGTGTCTCCATGAAGCCACAGTTCCAGTGAGGCTGGATCTGAGTGTACAAAAGGGATTCTTTGTTTTCCAGGAATAAAAGGAGATGCTATCCATGGGTCTACCTTGGGAAAATGGGAATATTTTCTGGAATTCAACAGACATAAGAGGAGATTTTCCTTTCTGGGATCCAAAGCTGGTGCTAGCAGGTGGACACACACCCTCCTTTCTGGGGATGCTTCCTCCTACCCACAGCAACACCTGCACTCCATGGGGATCCCTGCTCTTGGCTTGGAGAGGTGATTCCTGCACAATGTCACCGAGTCCGTGCTACCGAACCAGCCCCATTGTACATCCCTCACATTCCCAAGCGTTTCCACAACGGATCAGGAATAAAAAACCTCATCCCTCTCCTCCATCCTGCCAGGAGCTGCTCCTCAGCAGCCACGTTTCTCATGGAGCAGCCACTCTCTGGAGATGGCTCCGTGCCATCCTTGACCAGGGCTGCGCTTGAACCGCGCGACCCAGAAGTGAAAGGCTCAGCGTCACGCTGCCAACCATCTGTCCTCCTTCAGCCAGCTTCCTTCCAAATTCCCTGCACACTTCATAAACATCCCAGCCCTCCTCACCCCTCCAGCTGCCCCCTGCCTCTAGAAGAAACAGCAGTTCCAAGGAAATACCACTCATTTTTTTTTAATATATATTTTTTTTCCAGGCGTGTTGAAGCAGACATCTGGGATTTGGCAAAGCGAAAACCTTTTTTGTCCATCCTGCCTTTTAAACCTGGTGCTTTGAACCAACCATCCTGAGGATGGAGAAACCAGGGATAAACTGGTGGAGATGATGTGGTGCACGGTAGCAAAACTGTCTTTGAAGACCAACAATAAAGCAAACTTCCATTTCCTTCCCATAACATGGTCATGTCACAACCCCAAGAGCTCCACCTTCCCTTTCAAGAGGCTCGAAAGTAAGACTTTAGACAAAGAAAAATAGTCTCAGGTGGGTTCACCATGGATCATTTTGACTATAATTTAAACATTTAAATGTCAATGCTTAGTCATAGACAAGACATGATTCTTATCTATCTCCATGTGGCTTCCAGCAGAAAAAAAAAAATTGAACCCGTGCCATTTCCTGCTGGAGAGAGCTTAAACACAGGGGTGACAAGGGCACATCTATTTTGGAGCCCTATTTTAAAAGCCTCCGAGATATCACAGAAATCAACTGGCACAAACAGAGGACTTGGAGTTTCTTTCATGGGGGTGGCAAATTCCGTCTATCAATGAAACACATACTTAGCAAAGCGGAAGTGAGCACCAGCAATACTTCAATCAGCCCTGGCAGATGTGTACATTATTCTGTTTGATCTCTTAGGATGCTGGATTTAGATGATATAATACATTCTGGTTATCTTCCTCAAAGTTGGAGGGACGTAAGGAGATATCCACTTTCACAAGATAAAATTAGCACCTCTTTATTTTCCAAATAAACATTCCTCCTTTTTAATTTTCTTTTTTTTTTTTTTCCCTTTTCTTTTCGCAGGAAAACGCTGATTAGAGTTACAAAGCATACCAAGGGGTATGAGTTTATTCATATTCAACCCAAATCCTATTTATAATATCAAGGAAATAACATTGGTATTACACAGGGCGACTTGGACAGCTGAGATGGAGGAACATTGAGCTCCCTACAAGGCAGGGCCCTTCAAAAGCACTGAAAATTGTTGTTTTCCAAAGTCATGGTGGGAAAGCAAAGATTTGGCTAAAAAACTGGACAATTCCACAAGAAAAATGGTCATCCCACGCCAATTCTGTTATTTTAGTGTATTTTTCAACATCACCATATTGAAGCCATGAGCTTAAGGTACAAAATACGGACTGGAATTTCAGACAACGCATTTTGTTCTGTACCCTCCTGATCTCAACTCTCACCTACCACAAATACCTACAAATATAACCCAGATTTTAGTATAAAACTCTTGCTTATGGACAAATAGAATGTTTTCAAGCAGCTCAGTGAAAAGTTATTTTTGTTAAGGCACAGCATGGACCTCGTGGGCACGGGAAACGTGGTCCTGGGTAGATCTGTGTGAATAACAGATTGTTTGGTTCTCTTGCTGCTCCAAACAATTGGGGGAGAAAAATGGTTTCCGTTGGATTGAGCCTTTTGTACGGCGTGGAAGGCCTTAATGGACCTTTGAACTTATTTTAAAATAAAGGAATCCACGGCATTATCTGCAATGCTTCCATGAATGTCAAAAAGAAGGTGGTGACCTTCAAAAGGCTTTTGATGGGGAGAACAATTCAGAGAAATCAACACAACTTTTTCCAAATGTTCTCGGTCAATTCGAGTCTCCGCTTTGGAATTTGGGAGGAAAAGCGTGGCTGAGGTAATCTTGCTGTTGTGTTTATGTAAAAATCGTATCAAGGGCTTGCTGGGGTGGACTTTGTGCTAATGATAGACTGATTGGTGTCCACATTTATGAACACAGTAATGAAATTATGGAATTGTTACTGCTGTAAATGACCTCCAAGATCATGGAGTCCAACACTTGGATCTTATTTGGGAACAGGACTCTAAGATTGCTTTTAAATCCATGTTTTCGCTGAGCTGGTGGTTGAGATGAACTCTTAGCTCTCATTCTATTCCCTCCTTGGGAAGGGTCTACTCAGCAGCACTGGCTTGGAAACCCGACATCAATTATTGGCAGAAAACAAAAATAAAACACACCAAGAAATTTCTTACATCATCCACAGCAACGTTTCCCTCAGCAAATCCTCCTCGGACTCCCATGGCAGAGATGAACTGAAGCCACAGGAGATGGGATCTGTTGAAATATGATGTGAGGCCTTATCAGGATATGAGTTTGTGCTGCTCTCCAACGTGAAGCTTTCCAGTTTAATACACGATGACAGAACGAGATCCTTTTACAGGGAGAAAGCTGAGATCGTTTTCAAGACTGAGTTTAGCAACTTCTCAAATGTCTGGTGTTGTCTGTGCCGTTAATTGGCCCCGTGGCTGCAGTTTGTGTGGGCTGCCCATTATAATGTCAATAAATCCAGGGACTGGGAATGAAATTTGATGCAGAAATGGGCTGAGGGGTTTGTTCTGAGGGTTTGGTCCCCTGTACTGCCATGGGGTTGGAGTACACAAGGTGGAATAACCTCACACAGTGTAAAAGTGAAGATTTCTGGAGAAAAATCTAAGCAGCAGCTTTTCTGAATGGGAAATTGCCAAAAAATGGCCATTTAATGGTATCAGCTTTTCCATGGAGAAAAGGCAGCTGGAGAAAGTGATTTTTCCTCACTCACCTTCTTTTTTCTGAGTCATTGAGGGCTCAGTTTTTTCCCTATGTGGGACAGGAGCTGCTTTTCCTGCTGGAATAAAATTTCAGTGGGAAGATTCCACTTTGGGGTGGTCTCATCATGCAGAGATGCTGAAATGGGGAACAGAGAGGGAGAAGAGAAGGAATAAATCTAACAGAGAGAAAATATTGTGGCAGTGAGGGAGGATGCCCTGCTGAGAGCAGAAGGGTTGAGCCATATCCCACCCATCAATGACAATTTCATTTTTGAATCCATCCAGCAAAAAACAAAAAAAACAGCAAAACAAGCAAAAACCAGCCCCAAATTTTGCATCATCCCTACTTATCCTTGAAAAAACTAATGCCCTGAAATCACAGTCCTGGAAATGTCAATTTATAGCAGAGATGCCAAACTCTGAGAGGGTGATGTCAAGGACATCTTAATGTCAGGGAGAGCCTACCACGTGCTTCTCTTTCCACTCACACCCACAGCAAGAATTTTTCCTCAGTTGTCCAAATTTTTTGCTTTTTCATCTAAAAATTGCATTTTCTGAAGCAGTGCACTGGGGAGGAGACTGTGGGGATGCTTCAGTCACCTTAAAAAATAAGTATAAAATGCATGACTAAAAAAGAAATCAAAAGTGCTCTTCAGGTGAAGATCTTGTAAAATCTGCAGGTTTATTCCTCCAGAATTCAAAGCAATACTAAATTTAGAAATTTAGTGTCTGCATGTGAGTGTTTCTATAAGTTTCCAGCCTTTGCATGTCTCCTCAGAGCTCAGATTTCCTGGGGATCATGGAGCCCTCCCAGCCCAGAGCCACCACGGGCACAATTAGCTGCAGAAGCCCAATTTGGGGGTTTCCTCATTAACCTGTCATGTCAAATGCTGGATGATAAGACAGTGAAAATTGGGGGGAGGAGTGACTGTGGAGGGGTAAAAGTTCATTTTGCCAGGCAAACAAACAGCGAGTCACTTGATTTTACTAATTATCCTCCCCTGTGGCTCTTGCAGCCATTTATTTTTCCCCCCCATCAACGTAAGAAGTGACAAGATAAGATAGGAGCTGGTATTTTCTAAACTATCCTGGCTGAGGGCACAGCCAGATAATATGAGGATTCATTTGAAAGAGCCCACAGAAGATTAATTGATTTTCTTAATGTTGGAGTCATCGCTCATTAGAAAAATAACTGCTGGGATAGTTGGGAATGGGTGTCAGGGCACTCTGGAATGCCCCACTCCAGGCAGTGTCCTAGGAACAGCTTTTGGGGTGAAGAACAGTGATTTATTTGCCATAAAGGACAAATTATTTATAATAATGTGGAATTATAAATGCGTGGCTATAAATTTTGTGTCTGATTCACAGCTCGAGGATATCAGAGGCTGGGTAAGAGTTGGCTTACATAATTTATAGATTTTAATGATGTTATGAACTAACACCTGTGCACCACTCAGATCTCCAATTTCCCAAAATTATTTGGCATAGGATCAACTGGCCAAAAAAAATCCTTGAAGTTTTTCCATGCTGATTATCTAGATCATATCCTACCTGTGTTCCCTCTTTCTGAGGTCAAAGAGAATTTTCTTCCATGCAAAACCCTCAAACCTTGTGACAGATGTCCAGCAGAGAAATCACTGTCCCAAAGACAGGGAAAAAAGGGCAAATTTAATGATTCTGTGGTTTGCCAAAGACCTTACATTAAATCAGCGAATAAACATGAAATATGCACTGATTTGGAAAGATAACTGCTTTTTTTTTCTTCACGATTTAATAACTAAATGGATCTTTGAGCATGTGTTACCTTTTTTTATGAGCTTTTAGAGCTTCCAACCTCACCAGGGCACAGCAACAAGCAGCTCAAAGCCAGCGGGACCATTAAAGATGCAAAAATCAGAACTCCCAACATCAAATTTGAACCCAGTAAAAAAAAAGCATTGCGCCAGAACAGATCTATAAAGCGCATTTCAGCAACAAGTTACAGCTGCTGCTGTGTATTTATAGCTTTGGGACAAAAAAAAAAAAAAGAAAAAAAAATAGAAACCAAAACACAACAGACTGGAAAGAGTAGAAAGGGTTGGAAACAGCAAATTTGTCAATGTTTTCCCTCGCTGCTGAGTCGCTGCTGCTTTAGATTAGCCCTGTCCCCTGCAATTTGACAGTAGCTCCGTGAACCTGCAGCGCTGGGATGCCGGGAGGAGATGCGGAGAAAGGAGCAGGAATCCAGGGAATGTTTTCCCGGGAGCGCGCGGGGAAGCGGGACCGGGGCTGCGGTGACAGCGCTAACACATCCCAGAGCCGGGGACCCCGCCGCCGGAATGGCACTGCCCACCCTGCGAGCCAGAAGGTAAAGTTTATTTTTTCTGCTTTTTTCCTCCCCTTTCTCTCATATACAGAAGGGATCAAGACCACCAAGCGCGGCTCTCTTTCTTTTTTTCTCCTTTTTTTTTATTTTTTCGCCACGATGATGTACAATTTGCATTTGTTAATAAAAAGAAAAAAAAAACCAAACCCTGCCTGAGGTCATCCACCTAGATTTGGGTTTTTTCCCCCCCTCTTTCTTCTTCTTCTTCTTCTTTTTTTTTTTTTTTTAAACAGGAAACGGGTTTCAGATGTTTGGAGGTTCCAAAGTAAGGCTGCTAATCTGCCTCCCAATTTACCGTGCATTGACAACCGTCAAATCTTTCCTGGCGTTAGAGCTGAGGGATTGCTTAATATCCTTATTTTTACATCATGCAATCTTTCACTCCTGGGATTTGATTCATAATTCCAAGGAAAAAATGCCTTGGGAAGAGCAATCCAGTGCTCACCCCACGGCGACTCGCGGGCTGGTTGGGATGAGCGCTCCAAGGAGGGCGTTTGAAGGAAGGGTTTGGTGGGGTTTGCACTGGGATTTTGGGGTTGGATGAGGGTAGAAATTGAACCTTTTCACCTCCCAGAGCCTTGGAATAAATCTGCATTTCCAGGTTTCCTTAGATAAAATAATCAGTGTTCCTAGATTCCCTTTCCGCTGTCAGCGCCGCACGCTTGGAATTCAAATAATCGCTGGTTTTCTTCCCTGTGTTTAACCTCCATAGGAAAGGTTGATAATATTCCACTAATATTCCCTAGGAATTCCTCTCTGGGCACTGCAGGTGATGCCTGAGACTCTGGAAAAGGAGGATTTTGCCTCGCTCAGGATTTTGGCTGCAGCAGCCACAATGTGGTTTTCCCCGACATTTATTCCCTTTTCTCACGTGGGTGTTATTCCAATTTCTGCTGTGCTCATTATTCCCATTTCTCATCTCAGATTTGCACCAGATTTTTGTGTGTTTTAAAGAGCCCAAACCCAGTTCATGATGTTGAACGAGCATGAGGATAAAATTAAATTAGTTTATAAAAATATAATAAAATTAACAGTTAATTCTTTCAGTTTATTATCTTCTCTTGCAGATAAATCCTGTGGACTCCAGTGCAGATTTATCTGGGAAAAAATGCTGAAGGATCATTCTAATATTTTATTAAAATCTAGTATTTTGAGAATATTGCTGGACTATGTATTTATAATTTTAATAACATTTTACTGGGCTGTGGAAAGCCGGTATAGATCTGAGTGCTAAAGGAGAAGGTTTTGCTATTCTTGCAAAGGCAAACTGAGCCCCAGAAAATATTTTTCCTTCTGAATTAAAACAACAATTTTCTGAGTTACTTTGTACCCCTTAATAAATGACAGTTTTCCTTTCTAATCCTTCTAGAAACAAAACCTGGCTTTTGACCTGGAATGAAAAGGCAGCGCTAATGCAGAGTTAAAAATTGATGCTAAACTTACACAGAATTAAAAATAAATGGAAAGAAATTGGTTTTATTTTTAACATTTTGGCAACCTCAGAATATGCCTTGCTTTGGTTCTATGAACAGCTTTGCACTAAAATTACAGTTGGATGTTATAAATATAAAACATAAAAATATAAAGTATTTTCTGGTGGCATAAAGAGCAATCATTTTTGGTGCGATGAGAAGTTGAGTTCTCAAAAAAAAAGTTAAAAATAAAACGATAAAAGATTTTTAACCTCTTTTTTAGGTTAAATAATGGCTGCTTTGTATCAAGAAAAGTGCACTACAAGCATAAGACTGACACCCAACTCTGAGCAAAAAAAACCCCTCATTTAATCCAAATTATGGATTTGGGGAATTTTATTAGTTCTGTCAATAAATTACCAAAAATCCAAATTTTACCAGTGAGCTCCAGCTAAAAATTACACGCCTTTACTCCCCTGTAACAAATGGGGGAGTTTGCTGATGACCACAAACATATTGGAAAAATGTGTAAACCAAAGGCAGGGATATTTTCCAAGAGAAACACCTGGAAGGTGTAAATCAAAACTGTTGTAAACACGTCAGTGGGAACATACGACAGGCACAGGGCTCGCCCTGCATCCAGCCCACGGAGCTTTGGAAATCTGGATGGATAAATCAGGGATCAACCTGGGGCTAATAAACAGCTCTTGGATGAAAAGGAGAGATCCTCTGCCCCGGCACAGACAGCTAAAGATGGATTTGGGACGTTTGGAGAAATCCAGGGGGTCATTCACCAAAAAAATTAAAAAAAAAAAAAAAATCGCTGCTCAAAGAAATGTTGAAAGTCAAGCTCGTGTGGCTTTGTGATTTGTTCAAATCAGTTATTAATTAATGATTTCTTTTCTTAGATTCCAAACATTTATTTCCCCAATTCAAGCTTCCTAATTGTTAATTAAATGTTTTATACCTACATGATATTTAACATCTACATTGTATTTTACTTCAGCATGGTATTATAATTTTCACATCTAAATTGTATTTTACATCCATACAGTATTTTCTATCTACATTATGTTTGACACCTACATTGTATTTTCTATCTGCATTTTCATCTTCAATTTACATTATAATCTACACCTACACTGTATTTTCTATCTAGGTCTGATTTTCTATTTGCATTTTATTTCACATCTTCATTTAATGCCTAAATTGTATTTTCTATCTACATTGTCATTTATATCTATTTCACATCTATGTTATATTTTACAGCTATCATATAATATTTCACATCTCCCTTGTATTTTACAACTATATGTTATTTCTCATCTATGTTATATTTTAAATTTCCACGACCAAAAGCTCACAGCAAAACCCAAGGGACAGAGGAAGAAATTTGGGGCAGCAAATCGCTGAAAAAAAACCACCGTGCTGACAAACCCCTAAAATTGGGATTTTCCCTTATGGACTGAAAGAAGACCTATTAAAATCCTATCTTCTGGAAAGCGTCAGAGAGGCAGGAGGTTGGTAAACATTATAAAAACAACCCCTCATAAAGTTTTTATTGCTTTACATTTCTGTACGTTTTACGGCCGGCGCGGGGGGAAAGAAGCGACAGCGATTCCTCCGCCTCCACAGCAGGCAGGAACTTCTTTTCCCTCACTTTGTGCTCATCCAAATAAATAAAAATGTTGAAGCCTGTTCATTTCTCAGGCATTCAGGGGAATGATTCCACGCTCAGAAGGAGCCAAGGAAAAGCTGAAGGTTAAATGAACCTCACGACGCTAATCTGGGCGTTATAAACAACTATTGTCCTTTTTGGACACCACAACACTTTTGCAACGTGTTTTCTTTCATATCCACGTGTTTTCTGATTTCCAAAAAGCAGGGAAAACACTGTTAGAATTATTAACCCTTGGAATAATTAACTGGTAGTAAAAATTATTAAGCCAGGGATTTAAAATTTCTCCCCAAAATCCAGCGTAGACGTTTGTTTCCTGAGGAAGTATTTTTAGCTTCTGAATGAAACAAGTCACGGACAAAAAAAAAAAGGTAATTGTGCTTGCAAGTAAGTATTTAAATATTTACATTTGAAATATATTTGCTGCCAGCTTCTGTTAGCGAGAAGAAAAGTAATTTGGGAAATTACAACCCTTCCTATTTCCCACATTTTTTAGGATAATAAATGCAGGGCTGAATTTAGCATGCCCTGGAGCTTGGCTGGCCAAAGTCGAAGGCAAGGAGGGAGCTCAGGATAATTCATGGAACAAAGATGTTGCTGGGGAGGGAGATGTGCAGAGCTTGGGAGGTGCTGGGGATGGAGAGGAGCTTTTTTTGGGCTGGGAAATGCAGCTGTTCCCGGCATGTGGAACCAGGCTGGGCCACCCTGAGCTGATTCCTCATGTGCTGACCTCCAGATATGGTGGATCTGCTCATCCTCACAAGTTGGCAGGCTCAAGCCTGAGTCATGTTCCCCAAACCCTCCACCAGGGCAGCACGTGGAGATGATGTTTGGGGTCATGGATGTGCTGCCTTTCCCTGGGTCCCAGCCACGCTGGAAAATCCAGGATGCGCTGGGGCGTCAGAGGGATGAGTAAGAAGCAGGGTCATGCAGCCAAGGGGGGGTTGTAGATCCTGTAGATTCCTGTAGATCCCAGTGCTGGGTCAGGACACCACCCCCAGCACCTCCTGCAGGTGTTACAGGTGACCACTCTCCTGCATATTTGGCTAATTGCTAATTTATTTTTATTGCTGTTGTTTTTCTCTTGGCTGCCCTTGGCATTTACATAGACAGGGGTTTCCAGGGAAAATTGAGCAGAATGAGGAAGGAGCTCGTTGTGGCCACACCAAAGGCGTGTTTTGGGTCCTTCCTAGTGAGGATCTTCACATTTTTCAGATGTCAAGGAGACACCAAGGTGTCTTCCAAAACAAGGTATCAGGTGTCCAGGTCACACCCCACCACGTGCTCACCTGGGTCACCAGCCCTGTCACATCAACCCAGTTCTGAAGTGATTTTGGCAATTCCTGAGGTTTCCTTGGACTTAAACACAGTTCTGAAGGAACTCAGTCTTGCTTAGATATTTTTCCAGAGCCTTGAGCTGCTTGCAGCAGTTTCTCTAAGATGTAGAGTGGGACCCTCCTATGTGACCAGGGGATAAATGTTTGGGAAGTCTGGTGAGAGCCTCACATGGGAGCTTCAGGGAGTCCAAAGGGTTATTCACATCATTATCCAAACCTGGGAAAAACAGGTTCTATTTTATCCAGGGAAAAAACATTTTTTTAATTATCCCCATCCCAATCAGTCTGCTGGGCTCCTGCTGGTGGCCAGAGGGGACATTTCCACAGGCCAACAACCCAACTTTTGTGTTTTGCCCTTAGTTCTTAAGAATCAAATGATCACTTGGATTGGAAAAGCTCTCCAAGACCAACAAGTCCAACCTGTGCCCATCCCCATTTTGTCCCCAGCCCAGAGCTCTGGGTGCCACCTCCAGGGATGGGCACACAAACCTCCCTGGGCACTTCCAATCCCTGAGCCCCTTTCCATGGGGAAATTCCTGCTGATTCCAGCCTGAGGCTGCTCCCTCTGCTCCTGTCCCTGTTCCCTGAGCACAGACCTGGGGCTGTCCCCTCCTCTCAGGGAATTGTGCAGAGCCACAAACTCCCCCTGAATCTCCTTGTGTCCCTCATCTGCTCCTCACAGGATGGACCTTTCCTTCTTCTCCTCCCACAGTTTGGTCCCTCTGTCCTTGGGATGCCTCACTGGATTCCTGCAGCCCAAATCCACACTAACCAAACAATCCTGCTGACACACTTTGTGGTCACATCTGCTCTCTCACCTTCCTCGTATGACGAAAGGGAAAAACCCAAACCCTGGGCGATGACGCTCGGCCGCTGTTGATCTAATTGGGTTTGGGTAAATCTGTTCTTCTGCAAATGCTCACCAGGGCAAGCTGTCCCTTCTCGAGCTTGTGCAAATAAAATAAGGATGCAAACACGACCACAAACACTGGGAGTGTGTGGTTCACCCTGACATTAGGTTTGATAATTTAAGTTTAATTTTTGCAATGTTTAATAAATGCTGTTGTGGTTTTTTTTATCCCCAGGATTTTTATGTCACCAGGTTTGCTCCCTTTTTTTTTTTTTTTTTAGCTCCCAATTTTATATTATTATTAGTTCCCAATTTATAGAGGTTTGTTTTTTTTTTTTTTTTGCAGGGGTTTTTGGACAAAACTTGGCACTGTTAAAATCAGTGACCACTTTCCCACTGTCTTGAGTCAGGCTGGAATTTTATTCTCCCTGATTTACCTTTCCCTGGTTGCTCCCAGTGTGAAAAGATTTGGGAATGTACCAAAGCCAGAAAATCAGCCTGGAAATTCTGTTGTTTACTTTAAAGCACGTTTTTGTTTTCATTTTGCTATAAATATGGATGAAGTGAAAATCTGCTGTTGTGGAAGGCCTGTCACT
The DNA here is from genome assembly GCF_903797595.1 of Erithacus rubecula. Lineage (NCBI taxonomy): Eukaryota > Metazoa > Chordata > Aves > Passeriformes > Muscicapidae > Erithacus > Erithacus rubecula. The sequence continues at coordinate 2,431,226 of NC_136664.1, forward strand.
TCAGCAGCAGTTCCAGCAGGATTTCTCCAACCCATGGAAAATCATCCTGGGGATGGTGGGCACAGTCCTGGGAGGAATCAGCACATCCTTTGAGTTCCTCTGCAAACCAGTGGGAGATTAAAATTACTCTGAGAGAAAAAAAAATATGAAATAAAATCACACCTTTTCTTGAGAGCAAGTGAAGTGTGTGTCCCACAGAGAGGAAAAACAGCAAAAAGCTCAGAAAGGTGAGAGAAATTTGTGTTTTCAGCAAATCCCTTTAATTACAGTGCAGGTTCACATGAGATGTGTTTGAATATTGGGTCTGGAGTCAAAGACAGGAGTAAAAGAATTTCTTTTAATTCATATTTAAATGAGACAACACAACAGATGAGCAGAGAAATCAGACTGGCAGGGAAGAAAAAGAGAAAATAAATGTAAGCTGTTCACACTCAGCTTCCTGGAAGGGTTTTGTAATATCTTAAGCTCTTGTTTATTCAAATTAAAATGCACCTGATCCTTTGATAAGCAGAACAAGCTGAGTCCTGCCCTCCCCAGCACGTGCAGAGCAGGGCCCTGCTTTGGGTCTGTATCCATGAAGAGTCCTTGGAAAATCCTGGGAGAGGTAAAAGGGACTTTAATTCACTTTCACACCTCCACAGCCCCTCACTGCAACCTCTGCCCTTCAAAGCACTGAGGAAAGAGGTGACTTTTCAACCCTCATCTCCTGGATGCTCCCTGAAAATTCCCAGGACATCATTTTGCAGCCAAATCCCAAAATCTGGGATTGAGAAGATCTCACACCCTCAATGTTCAACCTGCCCTAGACTGGAGTATTTTATTCTGATTTTAAATGAAAACCTCAATTTTATGATGTAAATTCCAAGCATGTAAAGAACAGGGAAGGTGTGAGGAAAGCTGATCCTTTTCCATGCATTTTCTCCTCTCTGCAGATGCAGGAACACTGTGCTGAAAGGCACAAGCTCAAGACTCTGCCAGCATCTCTATGAAAATTTGCTGTTTACAGATCTGTCAGAGATTCAGCTTTGATGATGTAACATTGGCAAATGTCACATGGACCTTCCCTGACACTGTTTTTATTACAAATGGCTCTTTTTCTCTGCTATGAGTTGGAAAAAAAGGAGTTTGAAAGGATCCTGAGCCTTAAAACCCTTAGAGTTTTGTTCAGTGTTTACCAGATTCAGTTTGATAAAATATCTGACCTCCCACTCCAAAGTCATCTCCTGGATTTGCTATCCCAGTGCTCTCACTTACAGGAAAAATTCTCTTTTATTAAATATTATGAAACCCTGATTGAAAGTCTCTGCTGTATTTGTAGGATGGCTGAGGCTCTCAGGATGAGCAGGGATTTTTAGGAAGATCTCAGGTATCACAAATTGTGGTTCAGCATGGAGAAAAACATTCCAAAAAAAGGGAAAGACACTTCCAAATGTCAGAAGGTGGAATTCAGCTCTGGAGCTGGAAAAATCAGGTGAATTTAAGGAAAAGGAGCACAGAAGAAGGCGGGAGATCAGGAATTGAAAAAAAAAAAAAACCTAAAATTGTGAGCAAGATGATTTCTTTTAGGGTTTAGAAGAGGAGTCAGGGAAATGGGGAAGACACTCTGGATTTCCAGGAAGCATTTCCAGCCTACAAAATACCTCCCACAATTTCCCATCTGGTATCAATATTCCCTCTGTGTTTTAGGGGCTGCCTTGGGAGATGCCACAACCCAGATTCTTCCAGCAGTGGCTGGAAGGGGAGGGACAGGTGAATTTTCACTCCTGCTTTGCCACACCTTTGTTGGTGTCACCTCTGCCACCACACCCTGCCCCTGGTCATTGCTGGAAAATCATCCAAGGGCTTGGAGAGAGAAAGAGGAGAATCTAGGAATGGAAAGGGAGCCTAATTTGTTAAAGATGCCATCATTAATTAATTAACTCTGTCCTGCAGTTTTATGGGGTTGTCTGACTGAGCTCAGCAAAGGGGGACCAGGTTTGTGGAGGTGGGAAACTCAAACTCTCCCCCACAGCAACAATTTCGTGGATTGCCCAAAAAAATGCAACCCAAGGCTAAGAAAAATTCCTTGGTTTTGACCATCTGAGGCTGTAAACGAGCTGTCAACTCGCAAAAATGCATTAATTTAGCCCACAAAAATGTGCACTGAGCAATCAAGGAAGAGGAGGGAAACACCTCCGAGGTTGGTTTGGAGCACACCCAACCAGCTGGGTCTGGGAAAGTGGGATGACATTGCTCCAGCAGCACCCAGAGCTCCTCACTTGGGGAAGAAAGTTTAAATCTGGGGGGTGCCAGGTGGAGATGCTGAAGTCTCCAATTTTCATCTGAGTTTTCAGAGAGGCTTGGGCTTGGTTCATGAAGAACAGGGCTCAGATTTCTCTGTAGAGATTAATACAAGAGTTTGTTCATCCTTTTTTATATTTCTTTTTTTTTCCCCCTTGGATGTGGGGAAAACCATAATCCTGCTAAAATTTCTAGGGGTTTTGCTGGATCTGGCCACCACCAGCAAACTGAGCATGAAGCAGGAGGAGCTCCCTGCATCCAACCTCTCCCTCTTTACCTGTGTGAGGGAAAATCTCATCAAACCCTCCCTGTCATTCCTCTCCCAAGCAGGAAAGATTCCCTGGACATTGTCCAGAGCTGAACTCACTTGGCTCTGACATAAAAAACAACCAGTCTGGGCTTCAATTTTATTTACCACTCAATCTCACTCTCCTTAAAAAGCACATTACACTGGATTTCTGGCCAGTTATCCAATTTTTTTTTTTTTTTTAATTGCAATTATTTTCTCCAGCTCATCAGTCCTGGCAAACAGGAAATCCATTATTCACAGCAATGTAATAGTGAGATGCAAACACAGCCCCAGCTGTGTGTGGGGTGGAAAAGGACTCATTGAGACTTCTTCATAATTAGTCCTTTGCCCTGTAATGATCTTGATGACAAAAAATTTCCTTGAAAGAATTTTTGTTGATGTGCATCTCTGTAATTTAAATAGGATAATGTAAATAAAGGGAGATGGAAAATCGTCAGGTTTATGAGTCATCTCTGAAAATACGAAGTATCATAATTTCACCACTTTAAAATGGTGAAAATCTATTTTTTCCAGGCTTGAAGTGTCCAAGACCCATGAGAGGAAAAGCATTTGCTGCTGGGAAGTGATGCACACATCTTTCCTTCCCTCTGCTGCAAAAATTTCCTTCTTCTGGCATGGCAGTAGCTGCTCCAGGGGCATCACACCTTCAAATGCACTTCAAATATCTGAAATATCTTGAATATTTCTCTTCATTTCCCTGCTGCCCCTTTAGCTAAGAGAAGGAAAAAAGAAAAAAAAAATTATCCTGGATAAATGCATTTATGACAAATGCAGGTTGGCTCCATTGGTGGAGTCCAGCAGAGGGTGGATGGGGATCTGAGGAAGGAGAAGAACCCAAAGGATGGGGAATGTTCAAATCCAGCCTGTGACCCATCCCAGCACACTCAGTGCCCCATCCAGGCACCCCCTGAACATCTCCAGGGATGGGGGCTCCACCACCTCCCTGGCAACCCCATTCCAATTCTCAGCAATCATTTCCAAGAAGAAATTCTTCCTGAATCCATCAGAGAATTTATATTTGGTGCTCCTGCCCATCCCAAATTGGTGCTGGTGGGAAAAGGGAAATGGGGACAATAAGGGACAACTCCTCACGAAAATTTGTCACAAAATTCCACCCTTGAGCTGGCTGCCTGTTGAGCAGGATTTCCCCTCAACTTTCTATGTTTCCAAAGGAGGGTTTCTCCTTGTCTCCACATTTTCCTGGTGCTCTAGGGAAGATGCTGGCATCAAAAGGAGGAAAACAATTCTCTTCCCTGTGCAAGTGGTCTTTCCATGGTGAGCTCATGCTCTTCCCAAAAGTGCGTGATCACTGCTGCTGGGCCATGGCCAAAGGCAGCCTCCCCTCTCCTTCTGGAGGTGGCAACAATGCACATGTGTGTCATTTCCTGATCCCAATGGAAATTGCAGGATTGATACTCACGGCAGAAAAATAGGAAAAAAAAAAAAAAATCCCATTCGGAAAAATCAACGCCCACTCCCCTCAAAAATTCCACCTTCCAGATTGCTTCACTTCTCACTCAAGTGGCTCAGCACATCTTGCTGTGCCCTGGCAAGGCCTGTGCTGCTCTCCAGTGACTCAGCCCCACGCTCTGGTCCCCGTGGGAGGGGACGGAGCTCGCGCCCCCCACGTCCTGCACCAGCATCTCCTGGGCTCTCCAGGGAGCTGTCCTGACTGAGACAGCAGAGCTGGAACCCAAAATAATCTCTGAGTTATCGAAAGACATCAAGACAGGGAGGTGCATCCCGTCTGAGAGCTGTCCTGCATCCAGGATCTCCCTCCTCCAACGTGCCCCCACTTGAGAGCAAACCTGCTTCAACAAGGCACAGGGTTTGGGATCTTGATCTCCATCTGGTTGTCCATTTCCCTGCTAGAATCTCTTTGGGAAAAGAGTTTTGTGTGTGGTTATTTTGGGGAAATGCTGCTGGAAACTCTCCACGCAGTAGGAGCCTGGAGAAGGAAAGCTTGAATCCCTTCCAGTCTCTCTATCTTGTGTTGCTGGGTTTTGGCAAACCCCAGAACAAATGAGTGGCAGAGGCAGATAAACAAGCTTAAGGTAAACATTATCTGCATCTCCCCCCTGATTTATAACCTACGTGCATCGCTGAAAAATTTACCACAGTGCTTGAAGTGATGTTATTGAGAATGTGACTTCTTAGGAAAACTCAGCCTGTTTTTAGCCCAGACATGCAATTAGGGGAATTAGTAACACGATACGTCATCCCGAGGAACACACGGATCCAGGAACCTCATGCAACCCTCTGGAAGGCAGGGCTGCTCCCAGCATATGTGAGTGCTCTCTACAATCCTCCTCATTCCCTCTGAGGAATTCTGCTCTGAGCCAGCACACAGCCTGTTCTGAGCACTCTGAGCATGAGGATGTGGAGTGGCCCCCTTTTTTTTCCCAGGAGAAAAAGGAGAATGAAAGAGGTTTCAAAGTGTTCATGCAAAGTGAAGCGTGAGGAATCCACAGTGGAAAGAAGGAGACCTGGTAATTCTTGTAATTCCCAAGTCCTGTAGGTGAGATCAGGGTTTGGGTCACTCTCCTTGCATGGATATTTTGGGTGTTTAGGTGTGAGGGATGACAGGGAAGTCCAGTGTGAGTTTTGGATGGGGAGTGGAGGTGTATGGCAGTGTTGGGTTTGGAGAGCAGCACTGTGACTTTGGAATATTTCTGAAACATAAACCAAACCAAAACTGAGCCCCCCAAATGCAACAAACTTGGTACATCCTCCTCTTTTTTTGACCTAAATGAGGGGTAAAAACTTGGGGCGACAGGGAAAAGAGAACATTGACTCTCCTGCTGCTCCTGCCACCACCAGGGTCTTGGATCATCTCCCAAAACTGCTCCTGCTCTGCCATCAGTCTGGGACCATGGAAAATTACAGAAAAAAAGGCCAGATCTCTCCATCCTCCCTTCCTTCTGAGAGTTCCAGGAACTCCAGCTGAGTTTCACAAATTCAGGAGGATTTTGGCTGGTTTGTGTAAGCCAGAATCCAAATTTTTGGTGCCTGGAGATGAGACTTTGAGGTTTTATATCACTGGCAATGATCTTTGCTTTTGGTTTTGTTTTGTTTCAGGCCTGTGGTGCTACTGGATGAGAAGCTGATCCTATGTGAAGCTATGTGAGGTCAGCTCAGAGGATTGGGGTCTTCCCAGTAATCACTGCAAATAATAAAAAAAATCCCACAAAAATGCTGGAAAATATGAAAAGGTCAACGAAGCAGAGAAAAAGAGTGATCCAATGCTTTTTGGTTTGTTTTTTCTTTTTGTTCCTTTAAGGAGTAATGCATTATCTGGAAATCCCACTTTATAGCTTGGAATTTGGTTTTAGTGTTGGTGTCTTTCAGTCACTGAACAAAGTGAGACCACAGAAATCAGACACCAAACAACAGCAGTGGGTGGCAAATTTCTCCCTCACCACAAATATCCTTCCATCCTTGATAGCCCGGACTGAAAACATTTTTTTATTGTTGTGCACCTCATCTTCCAGTAGAATTAAAGAGAAATTATCAGTTTGATGGGGTTCTGACCCCAAAAACGTTGCTGAATTCTTGTCCCCCAAGAGTTGATGGGATCATTGCAGTGTGGAATACTCAAGGATATTCTGGTCCATGCTCCAATCTTGCCAGATTTGTTGGTTCCCTCATGTGGGATTCCTGCAGGGTTGAAGTTTCCTGGCCAAAAATGGATTTCTCATCTGCTGGACCTGCCTGAAGGTGAAGTGCAAAGTCACTGCATTTTTTTCAAATTTCAAAATTTTGGCTGTAAATCTCCCAGTCAGGGAAATGCTTCTCCACAGTGAGGATCCATATCCCTCCCCCAAACATGGATTTGTGCCTCCAGCCATGCACAGCTGCATTTTTCACCACAGTTGAGCTCTTGCACCATCAACTATGGCAGGGAAGACTCTTGCCAGGCATCCCCACAACCCCCAGCATGCTCCAACCCTGATTTGAGTCAGGATTCTTGCAAGGCATCAAAACACCACCCAAAAAGAGCCACCTGGAGCTGTTCTAGCTCTGCTGCCTGCCCACAACCTGCTTTTCACTCCCATCCTCCTCTGTGCCATTGGCTCCTGCACAGGGTCAAACCTTGTCCTTGGAAAAGTTCCTGCAGAATTTTTTTCCTCCTGGAAACTCCAGTTTGTGACCTGAGCTGTGATCCATCCACGAGCTGTGTGCAATTCCAGTGGATTTTGCTGCAAACACTGAATATTATGAACCTGATCTGAGACTAAAGTGAAGCAGCTCAGTGGGGGACAAGTGTAGATGGCTGAAGGGGAAATAATTTCCCAGAGCATGAGGCTGTTGCTTAATTTGGGATTTTACTGGAGGTGGAGACATTTTATTCGAAATTCTTCCATCTCTCTTGATTTGAAAAGGCTCGTTTTTCCTGGCTTCTCTCTGTGGGTTTTGTGTTGAGCTCAAAATTGAATCTGGGTGGTTAAAAATGTAATGGGATATGTGCTGTCCTCAGCTCTTCCCTTTTCAGGCTCTCCTGCATTCCCTGGAATTCATGGTGAGAGCAGTTTTCAGCTAAATAACAACTCTCTGCAGTCATTTCTGCACGTAATTCCAAAGTGTGTTGGCCCAGCTCTGCAGCTGCTGGAATTCCTCTTCCTTAGCAAAACTTTGGATTTTCCCAGCTTTCAGGTGGTCCCCTTGTAGTTGTTTCTTTTTTTTTTTTTTTGGATGACAGGCAGTTAAATCCAGAGCAATAATTTATTTTTCTAGGTGAAACGACACCTTTGTGGCCCCCCAGCTGAGTAGGCAGTCTGATCCTCAAGCACTAAAGATTTACCACTAGAACATCCCTGGTTGTTTTAATAATCAGATTAAATCACAATAATCATTTTAAATATCACAATAGGATGAAAAACCCCACAGGTCTGATTCATAACTCTGTGGAACATGGAAAAGGCTGAAATTTTTACACAAACCAATGGAACAACTTGATTTTGTTGTCTAAAATAACCAGAAACCCTCCTTGGTCTGGTGTGAATTTCTTTAGGGAAGCATCTCCATCCAACAGAAAATATCATTAAGTCAGGATTTTTCCAGAAAGTTCCATCCTCTTCCTTTTTCCTGTTTCTCCTCCCATCTTGGATGAGGGCAGGAGTGAGAAGTGAGCCCTGGGATGCTCTGGATGTGCTTTGTCTCCATCTTCAAAGAGGCATTTTGGAAACAGCCCAGCCCTGTTGGCAAAGGGGTCTCTGCCCTTCGCCCTCCTCCCTCTGCTGCCAGGAAAAGCCAGGGGAAGGCTGGGGAAGGTTCCAGCATCAACAGCCTGAGTCTGAGGGCTGACAGCTCCCACCAGGCACAAAACTGCCCCCAATTACCCAAATTACCCAAATTACCCTTGCCAGCACCTGGGATGCTCTGCCTTGCTCCCCACTCAACATCCTTTGCCATCCATGGATTCCAGAATCCCATTTTGACAGAGGTGTGGAAGAGCTCTGTTAATTCCCCTGCCAGTTCAGCCCTTTTTTGTTGTTGTTTTCCATGAGAACAGGATATGTTTATCTAGCTTTGATTTCTTTTTTTTTTTTTTTAATTTCTCTTTGTAGCTGAATGAACTGATTATTGCTTTCATCTGCTTCCCTCTGCAGGGTCAGCTGAAGCCCAAATAATCAGATGGGATGTGAGTGTGTGTATGGATTTGTAATTAATAGGTTGCATGCTGAGAGATGTGGGGTCCTGAAAGAATGTGTAAAGAGAAAATGATCTAAAACTTGATCCTGATTTTGGTTCAACCTCAGCAATTTCCTGCAGAGTAGAAGCAGTGAGATAATTTGGGGCAGATCAAACCAAACCCTGATTCTCTTCTGCTTCTCATGCCAAATGTCATCCCCTTAAGATGTGCTTTCCTCCATCTGGTGATTTTGGCTTCTCTGTGTTCCCTGTAAGTCTTTGGACCTTGTGCTGAAATGTTTGTGAGATGACTCAGAGGAACAAACAAAGCAGGCAGGACCTTCATGGAGTCCAGCACAATGCTGGCAATAAATGGAGCTGGACCCACCAGAGGGTTTTAGAGACACCCCACTAAAAACCCACAGGAGGGCAGATAAATCAGCAAATGATGCTTTACTTGGTACTTTTTATTTAATATTTTTCTTTTTTTTTTTTTTTTTTTTGTAGAGAAATCAGAACTGTTTTTCAGCCAAGCCTGAACTTTTCCATGTTTTCACCAAAACAAACAGAAAGCAGGTGCGTGCTGAAGGAATTTTGGCTGGGAGAGCACAGAGAAGTGCACATGGGCTTTCCTGGGAGAGTTTACACTTAGTGGGCTGGGGTTTGTTTCTGTCCATGCAAACTCTGCTGTTCCCTTCAAAGAGAGCAGGCACAGCTCTGCACTCCTGGTATTCCTTAGGGAACAGAGGGTGAGACGTGCAAAAGCAATTTTCTGGTAGTCTGTGTATTTTAAGGCTTGTCACAATCCCATCCAAATCCAGATGCAAAATGGTGCTCAAAAAAATAGAGATTTTCCTTCCTATACCTGGAGAGAACAGGAACAAAACGTGATCTCATTTTCCAGCATCCCCCCACCACTTTTTTTGGCAGTTTTTTGGGTTTTTCTTTCCAGATTCAAGGCTGGGTTTTGCTGTGGTGGTGCTGCTCAAAGCCATGTGGGTTTTCCCATGGGTTGGAAGCTTCCTGCTGGGAATTCCTTCCTTTTCCCTGTAAAAAACCATTTCCTATCATTTTCCCCAGGAACCCAGGGCATCTTTGTCACTGCCACAATCACCTAAGGATGCCAACCTGCAACTAGAGGCCGTATTTATTTATTTTTAGGACAAAACCAGGAGAAAATCCATTAGTGGGGAGATGATGGATGGCACATCCCAGAGCCTCTGCTTTGTGCCAGCTCCTCTGTGTCCTCTCCAGAGCACCTCTGGGGGATATCTGAGCCAGCACATCTTAATGCACAGAAACCCAGAGTGTTTAAAGCCTCCTGCATCCATGCCCATAAAAGTCCAGCAATTCCTTGTGCCTGGCTGGAGACTGGATGCCAGTTTGGCACCTGGCAGCCTCTGCCTGACTCAGGCATTTGTCACCCAGAGCTGGCTTTAATTTGTGTTTATAGAAGCCCTAAAGGCTGGCAAATGGCTTTTCCTGGAGTGCTCAGAGGGCACAGATGGAATATCTGGCACTGCTGCCATGAAGAGAGGTGGGATTTAGGAGCTCTGCAGAAATCCCCTTCCAAAATCCTCTCCCTGTGGTTTCCTGCAAGAAAAAGGATCACTGCCCTTTCCTGTCCCAGTCCTGCCCTCCTGACATGGCCATTCCTTGAGGGGAGGTCACATTTTTCATGTCCTTCCCACCAGAGAGAGGCAGGAGATCCCTGATCCCTGGCCCTGGGAAATTTCAGGAAAAAAAAAAACTGAGAAGATCGGGGCTGAAATGCTCCAAATTCAGAAAAAAACCTCTTTTTCCCACTTTCTGAGGATGGGATTTATTAAAGAAAGCCCTGGGATGTGAGGAAAGAAGGGCAGCTGGATTTTGGTGCTTTTGGAAGCTTTATTTACCTGCAGGCTTGGAGGACACTCTGCCCCAGGCAGGATCTCAGCTGGGTAATGACTTGCAGGAGATCTGGCTTGGCCAGGTGAATGTGGGATTTTGTGTCCACCACAGCAGGAAAAGTTCCTCATTCCCACATGTGCCCACTCATATTTTATTCCTGTTTTATAAAACACTCATGTTTTATTCCTGTGTTGCTCAGGAACTGGGTGAGGTAAACTAAAACTTCAAGCCAGGAATTAATAAAACATCACCAAACCATAAATTGATGTTGATTTTATTATTGTTGCCATCCAGACAAGTTCTGGAATGACCTTGAATGTCCCCAAACCTCCTTTCAAATCTGCTTCCCCTTCCCACCTTTAGAACTTGTATTGTTTGGTAAAATTGGATTATTGATAATCCCAGAATTTAGGCTGATATGTGGGAGAATTTACATAGATCCTGTTTGCCCCCTAAACTTCAGCCATAAATACGAAAAATTTTCAAGCACAACAAAATCCAACCAAATTTTCCAGCCATGATTTCTAAGCCCTGGTGTGGATGCACAACAAAAAAAAAAAAAATCCCAAATTTTCCAGAGGAGGAGCAGAAATGTCAAAAAAATGTTCAAGCATGGCACTGTGAGAGTATCTTATAATCCTGAGTGTGTCTTTTCTACCCTTCAAGTTCTAGAAATGGGATTTTTTTACAGGGCTTGATTGTTCTTGCTTCAGGCAGATTTATTGCTCTTCACTCCTGGAGGATCAGAGCAGTTTTCCTGTGGAGAAATCAAAGGAAAGGAAGGCAAGGGAAAAGCAGCATGCAGTGCCAAAATTGCTGCTTTTGGAGGAGTTTTCCTGGTTGGATTTGGTGGCCAGAATTTGGATTCCAGAGCCAGGATTCCCATGTGGGATTGAGGGGTGAGCTAGGATGCTGCAGGAAGCAAGAGAGAGAAAAAAAAGAGTAATTATTTTTGAGTTTCTTCTTGGACACTCCTGCAGGGTTTGTATCTTGCAGAGGGTCCCAATCTGAGTTATTTGTGTCTCCATGGAATTCCAGCACTTCTCATCCATTAGCTCCTGGTGGAAATCCTCCCATCTGATAAGGGAATGACGTGAGCTCCTTCGTTTGGAAGGGTTTTGAAAAGACACAGAAAATCCTGGATGCAGCCTCCAGAAATCAGATGAACTTGGCTAAAATGGGGAGTGAGGAAGAAGGAATGGGAAAGCAAAAAATACCCCAGAATCTATAAGGGATTTGTAATTAGGGGGATAATTCCAAAATTCCAAACTGATTGAAGGAATTTCCTTCCCCCAGGAAACTCCAGGGCTGTTCGAGGAAGATCAATGTGCCAAAGCTAAATTTAAAATCCTGAAAATAACAGATCCTGGAAGGAAAAGGTGCCAGACCAAGGGTGGAATTAAAGTATTTGTAGGACAGAGGAATTTCCCTCCCTCATTCCCACCTGGAGAGGAGAAACAGGTGAACTTTCAGGCTTTTCTGAGAATTTTGAGCATTTTTGTGGCTGATCCTTTTCACCTTGAATCATCAAAATGCCCCAAAACCAGGAGCTGATCACCCTCAGGGTGAGCTCTCCCGGGCTGAACCCAAATTTCTTCCTGCCTGTTTCACTTCTTCCAGTAAAAGGTAGTCATGAATTTATCACCACCCCCCCCCCCCCCCACTTTTATTCCTGGATGTTATTTGATGTCACTGTGGATTCTCTCCTTTGGAAAGTCCCTGTGGAAGAATGGTCCAGACTGAATAACAACCGGAAGCAATAAAAAGGGGAAAGATAAAATCAGGAAGAATAAGCTTTGTTTGTAGATGGGAACAGCTTTTCCAGTAAAGCAGCAAATAAAGGGATGCCTTGGACTTGGGAAAGATGAAAAAGGGGTGGATGGGAAAATAACTGGGGAAAAATTGGTGGTAAGGAGCATTTTCTCCTGAAGAGAATTTTGTTTTGAGAGTATTGGATGAGAGACAGGAGGGAGGCAAAATATCATAGATGTGGCATCACCCTCCCCTGAGGCCTGAGGGGAAAAGGGGGATGCTCCATGGAGGCAAAAGGATTTTTTTGAAACTCCTCTTTGCCTCCTTTTGAGCCTGTAAATGGTTTCTAAAAGAAGAGGAACTAAAATTAGGTGGAAAACGCCACCAGCCGTGGTTTGAATGGAGCTGGGTGGGATGAGCTGAACTCAGCAGCTGATGTGTGTCTGTCTCCAGAGCAAATGGAGAATCCAGGAATGGTTTGGGTGGGAGGGATTTTAAAGCTCATCCAGTGCCACTCCTGCCATGGCAGAGACACCTTCCTCTGTCCCAGAGTTCTCCCATCCCCATCCTTTGGCACTTCCAGGGATGCAGGGGCAGCCAGAGCTTCTCTGGGCTCCTGTGCCAGCTCCTCCCCACCCTCACAGGGAGGAATTTCCCCCTGATATCCAACCTAAATCCATCCTAAAGTCATTGTAACTCTTAAAGCCAAATAGCTGCAAAATGAGCTGCTTTTCCTTAGAGGAATGGATTTTCCTGGGGTTGCTTTCAGGAATCTCTGTAGACAAAAAGCTGCAGTGGAAGCAGAAAAGTTCTTTGTGACAGGGAAGGCACCAGGATTTTCTCCATCCATAAAAGTATCTGCTCCCAGCACATTCCCACTATTTTATTGCATTTTTTCACTTCAAGGAAGACTAAGCAGGACATCCCTAAAGCCTGGAGCATCCCAAACACAAACCTGAACAGAACTCCCAGTTTGTGCTCCTGGAGGTTCAATTCTGCAGCTGATCTGGGGTGCTTTGTTTTCCCAGCATCTTTTAATCAAGCTAATCTCTAATCAGCACCAGGATATTAATTAATGTGAGCCTCCACAATCTTGAGCAGCCATGGGAAATGCTGGATACATTCATTTTTCTATGTGGGTCTTTCTGGTCCTGAAATCCCCCAATTAGGTTTTGTACCACAATGTGAGTAATGGTCATTGCAAACTCCTGGGAGAAGGGCAATTCCAAGAATTCCCACTCCTGTGACACACTCAGAACGTGGGAATCTAAAGGACCACAGAGCCTCTGGATTCAGGAGTCACCCCCCTCCTCAGGAGAGTCAAAACCTCCTTTCCTCTCCATCCCAAAAGTGTACAATTGATAAAACAGTCAATAAAATCTACCACCCCCTCACTGTCTGGATTTTTAAATCTATTTTAAATTAAATTTAAAAATCTTAATTTTAAATCTATTTTAATCTGTTTTTATTATCATGGTTGCTTCGTGGGCAGGTAATTCTATGTGCAGATGTAGCAAAGCTTCCTCCTCACATCCTGGGAAGCATCTGGGACTGGCTCCTGTTAGGGATTACACAGGACATTTATCTGGCAATAAATGCAATTTCTGTGATCCTCACTCCATCCTGCTCACAGCATCTCAGGACCTGAGCCTGAACAAACACATTTATCAACTCTTGATGGAATTAATAGGGAACAGAATGAGAGCAGAAGGGAGAAAATGAGGATTTTTCTTTAAGGGTTCAAAAATCTGTGAATTAAAAAAAAAAAAAAAACAAAACCAAAACAACTCAAGCAGTGTTTTTATATTAAAAAAAGGAGAATAGAGTGTCAGATGATGTAAATCACCACCACAAGAGCTATCCATGAGCCCCAGGTGAGTGAGGCACCTATGGCAGGGCAGAGCAGGGCTGCATTCCCTGAAAATGAGGGGAATTTCCTCTGCCAGGGTGGCAGAGCAGGAATTCACTGGGCTGCACGTGGAGCCCAAATTTTTGTCCAGCCCTGAGATGTTGCCACAATAAATGGAGACACAAAATAACCAGGATTTGATAGTTGCTGGGATTTTGCCTCAATCCATCAAATTCTTCCTCCATGGCTTGTTCTTTCCCAGGACAGAGGAACTTCCCTCCCTCATTCCCACCTGGAGAGGAGAAACAGGTGAATTTTCAGGTTTTTTATGAGTTTTGAGCATTTTTATCACTGATCCTTTTTTTTAATGACTGATCCCAAGAACTGATCCAGCTCCCCATCAGAGCCTCCCCTTCCCAATCCAACCTGGATTTCAACCTGACCCCCATCTCTGCCCATTTCTGTGCCAGTTTCCCTGGGCTTTTCCAGGAAAATACCATTCCAAGCTGGAATCTGATGCTCCAGCAGATTTTTTGGTGTCCTTGGCTGCTTCAATTCCATGTCAGGAGCATTTCAAAGCTGCCTGAGCACTCCCAGTGCCCTGCCTGGCTCATCCCAGCAGCCTGAACTCCCACAACCCAGTCCCAAATTGCTTTTTCTTATTGTTATTATTATTATTGTTATTATTACTCTGCTTGTTCTGGCACAAACCCCCCCATTTTCTATTCTCTTACCCTCCTTAGAGTTTTGGTCAAAGTTTAATTAAATTTAGAAGAGCTGGGAAAACCACATAATTCCAAAATAAATGCAAGCAGTGTCTCTTGCCGGGGGTGGCAGCCCTGGGGACACGGGTGATGCTGCGGGCGGGACGGGGGAAATTGGCGCATCCCCGCCCTGAAATTCCCTGGAAATGTGGATTTTCCTGGCTGGAGGAGGGGGAGAAGGGCTGGAAGGTGGGGAAGCATCGCGGGGCGGCAGAACGAAGCCCTTGTTTGTCCTGCCCGTGCGGTCAGCGCCGTGGGTGGGAGCAGGGGGGATCTGTTTTCCCAGGCTCGCTGCCATCAGGAATTACTGAGCTGCCATGAAATGGGAGGAAATATTTCATTATAGGCACATGCGCTTCCATTTCACAGGATGGAAACTTCAGGATCGGTTTTCCCTGCAGCCCGCCCGCCCTCCTTCCCTGCGTGTGCCTCATTCCTGATGGAGAGGGAGAATTCCAGCCGGGCATCCCCAGCTCCTGCTCCCTCCTGGGGGGTCCCGGGCTCCCTCCTTCCTCCAAAACTGCTCCTCACAGAATGGGATGGGACCCCAATTCCCAATTCACCCGCAGAGCGGGTGTTGCCCAATGTAAGTCCCAGTCATACAGAATTTTTTAAAAAATTAAGATAAATTTTAAAAAAATCCATATATCTCTGTATATATATATCTGTATATCTATATATCTATCTATATCTATATATCTATATATTTATATATCTATATATCTAGATATCGAGATATAGATATATATAGATATATAGACATATAGATATACAGACATACAGATATAGAGATATAGAGATATACAGATACACAGATATAGAGATATACAGATATATAGATATAGATATAGATATATAGATATACAGATATATAGATATTTAGATATATAGATATATAGATATATAGATATACAGATATACAGATATATAGATATATAGATATATAGACATATAGATATAAATAAAACTAAAAGTAAAAATAAAATGAAAATTTTAGAAATGAACATAAACATAAATTAAAATCAAAATGGAATAAGTAAATTAAAATTAAAATTAACATAAGCATAAACATAAATGTAATAATAAATAAATAAATAAATACGAGATCTGGCAGAAATTGTGTTTGAGGAGCAGAAGATGGAAAGGAAATCCCACTATTCCCCCTGTCCAGAGATTTGGGAGCAGCCAAGATTTCCCGAGACCCTTCTGCCACCCCGCAGACAATTCCTGCAGCACAGGATGTGTGACAAACCCCACAAGCTCCCAAACCCAGCCTGGTCGAATTTAATCTTTTTTTTTTTTTTCTCCAGATTGTGACACTTTTAATACCCCAAACACTCTCTTCTCTCCTATTTAATTACTTTTCTATCCTCAAATTCTCTCCCACTTAATCACTTTTCTATCCCAAATTTCTCTCCCATTTAATCACTTTTCTATCCCAAATATTTCTCTTCTTCCCCATTTAACCACTTCTCTGTCCCCAAACTCTCTCTTCTCCCCCATTTAACCATTTTTCTATCCCCAAACTCTCTTTCCTCCCCATTTAATCACTTTCCCATCCCCAAACTCTCCCACATTTAACCATTTTCCTGTCCCCAATCTCTCTTCTCCCATCACTTAACCCCTTTTCCGTCCCCAAACTGCCTCCTCCTCCCATTTAAACCTTTTCTCTCCCGTAAATTGGAGCCAGACCAGCAAAAAAGAAAAAAAACCCGCAGCGAGGCAGGGAAGGGAAGGGACAAATTCTCTTTTTTTTTGGTTTTTTCCTGGCTGTGAGCCCCCGAGAAGCGGGAGTGCTGCAGGGGGGCATCTCCCGGGGGGCTCGGCGGCGCCCGCCCGTGTCAGGGGTTAATGCTGGGGGTCGGGGGCAGCTCCTGGCGCCCGCCCGGGGGGACCCTCCCCGGCTCGGCTTCCCCCGGACCCCTCCCTGCCCTCGGTCCCCCTGCCCGGCCCCCGAGGCTCCCCCAAACCCGGGGGTCCCGGGTGTGCAGCCCCCCGGTCACTCCTGTCCGGAGTGGGGAGGGATGGGAATGGGAATAATGAGAGAAATAGGGCTAAAAATTGAAATAAGGGTATAAAAATGAGAATGGGAATGAAGAATAAAAATAAGAATGAGAATGAGAATGAAGAATAAAACTGAGAAAGATTGAGAACGAGAATGAAGAATGAAGAATGAATATCGAGAATTGAGAAGAAGAAGAAGAAGAAGAAAAGAAGAAGAAGAAGAAGAAGAAGAAGAAGAAGAAGAAGAAGAAGAGGAATAAGAATAAGAATAAGAATAAGAATAAGAATAAGAATAAGAATAAGAATAAGAATAAGAATAAGAATAAGAATAAGAATGAGAATAGGAAGGAGAATAGGAATAATAGGAATAATAAGAATAATAGGAATAATAGGAATAATGGAACAGGAACAGGAATAGGAATAGGAACAGGAATAGGAATAGGAATAGGAATAGGAATAGGAATAGGAATAGGAATAGGAATAGGAATAGGAATAGGAAAATGGGTGAAATGGGAAAGGAAAGGAAAGGAAAGGAAAGGAAAGGAAAGGAAAGGAAAGGAAAGGAAAGGAAAGGAAAAGGAAAGGAAAGGAAAGGAAAGGAAAGGAAAGGAAAAGGAAAGGAAAGGAAAGGAAAGGAAAGGAAAGGAAAGGAAAGGAAAAGGAAAGGAAAGGAAAGGAAAGGAAGAAAGGAAAGGAAAGGAAAAGGAAAGGAAAGGAAAGGAAAGGAAAGGAAAGGAAAGGAAAGGAAAGGAAAGGAAAGGAAAGGAAAGGAAAGGAAAGGAAGGAAAGGAAAAGAAAGGAAAGGAAAGGAAAGGAAAGGAAAGGAAAGGAAAGGAAAGGAAAGGAAAGGAAAGGAAAGGAAAGGAAAGGAAAGGAAAGGAAAGGAAAGGAAAGGAAAGGAAGGAAAGGAAAGGAAAGGAAAGGAAAGGAAAGGAAAGGAAAGGAAAGGAAGGAATATAGAAAAGGAAAATATGAGTAATAAAGCCCTGGGGGGGGGAAAAAAAATTATGATGGAAAGCTGACACAACCTTAAGTGGATAATTCAATTTTTACTCTCTTCCTTTGTTCCCTACAGAGGCTCTTAGAGCTACAGAGCCCAGGCACACCCGGGGCTGCTGGTCCTGGGGCTGGGGAACATCCCAGCCCTGTTTTCCAGCAGCTCCTGCCCAGGGACACTCACTGGGATTCTGCAGTGCTGAAAAACCCTCACTTGGCTTGCTGGGGGCTTCCCTCTCTTTTTCACTCCTCTGTCAGTGCCTGGATTTCCTTCTACCTGAGTGTTTTTGTTGGGAAAATTCTCTTTACAGGCTGAGGTCTCTGTGTCTTTTCGTAGCAAATCTCAATAAATTACAGGATGTGGATTTTTGGGTGCTCTGATTGTAACTAAATTCTGATTTCTATCCTCGTGTGTTACTCTGCATCTTCTTCATCAATTTTCTCATTTTTTTAAATCAAAGAAAATCTTTCCAAACTGGTTGAGATACAAACTGGGCTGTTGTTTCCCATTAATTTTTTTTGTGGGAATAATGCCATTCCAAAAGGCAAATATGGAGAAGTGATGAAAAGGAGAAAGCTGTTTCCTAGGAATCCTGTGGCTGAACGAGATTTCCTCCCAAACTAGCTGGCAGGAATGAGATTATTTCCATTACAGCTGCAAAATGTACTGCTTGAATCCAAATTTCATTGCACTGAAAAATTCCATAGCCTGGGCTTATCCACTCAGTTGATTCTGAGTCTCAGAATTGAGGCTAAAAATAGCCTGGAGAAATTCCCATCAGAAAAATGACTGTGCTTGATCCAGTCCAAAAATCGATTTATGTTTGTTTAGGGAGTGTGTTTATTAAATAAGGGCATGATTTGCCTTTTTTATCCTGATTTTTTTTTTTTTTTTTAAATCAACATCTCAAATATTCCCCTGGGTTGAAAAAGCATTGCAGCAGGAATGTGCAATCAGAGCATCCAGAAACATGGAATTACAGCAAAATATGGAATTATAACATTCACAAACATTGAATCACAGGAAAATATGGAATTACAGAATTCATACACATGGAATCACAGGAAAATATGGAATTATAACATTCACACACATGGAATCAGAGCACAAATATGAAAATATTACAGCAGGAATATGCAGTAACATAGCACACACATGTGGAATCATGCAAAAAACATGGAATTAAATCACAGCACACACCTGTGATCACACACATCACATGTGATTCAGAGCTGTGGAATCAGGATAAACACGGAATTAAAACATGAATGTGCAGTCAGAACACGTTCACCAATGGAATCACTGCATAAAAATGGAATTACAGCAGGAATATGCAGTCCCACAGAAGGAATGACAGCTCAAAAATGGAATTACAGCATTCACACAAATGGAATCAGAGGAAAAATGTGGAATTATAGCATGAATATGTGATCACAGCACACATACACACACATGGAATCATAGCACACTCATGGAATTACACAGGAATGTGCAATCAGAGCACCCACAGACATGGAATCACTGAAAAAAATGGAATAATGGCACAAAGATGGAATCAGAGAACAAAAAATGGAATTACAGCAGGAATGTGCAATCAGAGCACCCACAAACATGAAATCACAGGAAAAAAAAATGGAATCACAGCACAAACATGGAATTACAGGTGAAATTACAGGTAATCAGAGCACCCACGAACATGAAATCACAGAAAAAAAAATTGGAATCATGGCACAAAGATGGAATCAGAGCACAAAAATCATATTACAGCAGGAATGTGCAATTAGTGCTCTCACAAAATTGGAATTCGAGGGAAAAAAAATGGAATCACAGCACAATTATGGGATCACAGCATTCACAAAAAATGGAATTACAGCATCCACACACATGGAATCACGGCACAAATATGGAATTACAGCAGGAATGTGCAATCAGAGCACCCAGAAACAGGGAATTACAGAAAAAATGTGTAATCATAGCACAAAAATGGCATTCACAAATATGATTCTATAATCACAGCACAGATATGGAATTACAGCAGGAATGTGCAATCAGAGCACCCAGAAACACGGGAAAAAAACCCCCAGGAAATCCCAGGAAAAAAAAAATGGAATAATGGCACAAAGATGGAATAAAAAAATGGAATTACAGCAGGAACGTGCAATTATAGTGCTCACAAGATTGGAATCACAGGGGAAAAAAATGGAATCACGGCACGATTATGGGATCACAGCATTCACAAAAAATGGAATTACAGCATCCACACACTTGGAATCACGGCACAAATATGGAATCACAGCAGGAACGTGCAGCCAGAGCAGCCCCACACACCTGGAACCACAGCACAAAAATGGAATTGCAGGGAAATGTGTGGTCACTTCACACACACCCCCAGCACTCACTTCGGGGTCACTCACTGTCCCCCCACCCCCAGAGCCCCTCACCCCCTGTCCCACCCCGGGCACCCCGCAGCACCTCTCCCCTCCCGCAGTCACCAGACACCAGGCATATTTTTATTGCAGCTGTCAGGAACATGAAAAACCTTTCTGCCAGCACTCAGCACGGGCAATTTATGAGCCTGCTCTGTTTGAGTGAAGAACGGGGGGGTTGGGGATCAGAGCAGAAATGATGGGAGACAAAATGGCCCATAAATTGTTCGCCGTGATTTACACTGGAGTCCATTTGCAGCCTATTCTATATATATATATATAGATATATATATATATAATTTTTTTTTTTTTTTGGAGGCTCACACACAGATCCCCACCCCGCTCTCCTCCTCTCCTGAGCCAGCCCAGCTGGAGGAAGGCAGCGATCAGAGTTCAGTTGGTGCAGACAGAGCTAAAGTAAACAGCCGTGGTCATTCAGCAGGCAGTTAGCAGCCTTTGGACAGATGAGCAGGGCTCGGCTGGACCACACACACAAAAACCCCGCGGACCACACAGGGACCGAGCTCCGCACGCAGCTCCTGCCCGGGAGCTCCGGGCTGCGCCTTCCCGGGGGCTCCGGGGAGATTTTCCTGCCCTCCTCAGCTCGCCGAGCTCCAGAGGGGTGTGTGTTCCTCGGCATGGGATGGAGTGTGCTGCTGGAAAAATGCCACGGCTGTTTTCACAGGATAGCTGACCCTCTGCTGTGTCACTCCACACCTGGTCTGGCTGCTCCTGTCTCACAGTGTCACCTCCATAGTGAGGTCCCAAATTGGAGGAACAGCCTCTTTCCACCAGTTTTTGACCAAAAAGCCCTTTAGGAGCAATGCTCTGTGCCGAGTTAAAAAAAAAAAAACAAAACCCAAAACTGAAAACCTTCTTGACTTTTGCTGAAATTTCACCTTGGCTCGGGAGCCCCTGCCCTGGGCTGGGCTGTGTGCATAGCTAATTCACATGGAAATTACAGGTAACCAGCATGCTCAGGCACAGAACAGCATCCTTCCTCCTTGAGCAGATGCCAGGAGGAGGGAGAGCATCCCTGAGCCCCAGGATGAAGGGAAAAATATCCCCGAACCCCCAGGATGAGGGGAGAAGCATCCCTGAGCCCCAGGATGAAGGGAAAAATATCCCCGAACCCTCAGGATGAGGGGAGAAGCATCCCTGAGCCCCAGGATGAAGGGAAAAATATCCTCAATCCCTGAGGATGAAGGGAGAGCATCTCTGAGCCCCAGGATGAAGGGAGAAATATCCCCAAAGACTCAGGAAGTGTAATCAGAGCACCCACAAATGTGGAATCCCAGGGAAAAAATGGAATCACGACACAAATGTGGAATCACAGCATTCACAAACATGGAATCACAACACAAAAATGGAATCACAGGAAGGGAGAAGCATCTCTGGACCCCAGAATGAAGGGAGAAATATCCCCAAACCCCGAGGATGAAGGGAGAGCATCCCTGAACCCCACTGAGCCTCTGGGCCTCATCCTCCAGTCCCTGCAGTTTTTGCCATCATCCCCCAAACCCCCTCCCTCCATCCCTGCCTGTTTTCACACCAGGAGCATCCCCCCAGTTCTTGTCCCTCCCTGGGGTTTGTGGCTCAGAAGCTGCTCCATGTTTTGTGCTGGTCCTACAGGGCTGGACCAATCTGGAGCCATGGAAGTGTCAACACCAAAAAGCCCCAAGAGCTCTTGATCCCCACCCTGTCCCTCCTGGACATGCCCCAGGTCAGGCAGCTGCTCCAGCAGTGCTGCTCCTGGCTGAGCAGAGGAGAGAGCAGGGATTTCCTGGAAGTGGCTGAGGTCAGGGGGAGAGGCTGCCATCACTCCCAGCTCACTGTTTTGGGTTCCTAGTGGTGCAGCAAGCTTTCAGCTGCCTTCTCCAGCCCTGCTAAGAGGGGTGAGGATCCCAGCTCTCCTCTGCTGCCATCCCCTCCCAAACCTCCCAATGCACTGAGCTCATTCTGCTTTTCCCCATCCCAAACACAGCCCTGCCTTGCACCCTCCCCACCATCCCAGCAGAGCTCCAGGGGGAATCTCCCTCCTGCAGCCAGGCCAGAGATTATAAAACAGATCAGTGCTGGCTGGAGTGAACTCTGAGAAATCACATTTGCCTGTCAGTATCATGTTAAAGCATAACACAGACTCTCATTTTCCCACTCCTTTGGCTCCGAGGGCGTTTTGGTCCCTGCTGAGAAACACGAAGGTCGTGGCCTCCAGGTTTCCAGATCTGCCCTTACACACCACGGGGAGATCTGACAACAGCCTTATTATTTATGTACCCAGCCAGGGGCTGCCTAATGAAACCCAGAGATTTTTATTGACACACGTTGGGGCTCTGGGCAGGAGAGAAGCAATCTGCAGGCTGCTTCCCATAAACACAGTGGCCATTCATGGAGGGTCAGTCCTCAGGCTGGACTTGCCATGCCAGTTTTGACAGCACTTAACTCACACCGGGCTCACTTCAGCTCAGGAGCTGCTGATGGGGCTCAGCCTGGTGTGGTGCAGCTCCACAGGGCTGAGTTTTTTGCTGGGTGTTTGGGGAGGATGAGTGACAAGGAGAGACCAAATTCCCTGCTGGAAAAAAGCACAGGGAAAGTAGGTTTAGAAATTAGAGAGGGCCAGTGGGGGGGAATGATTTTTTATGATGATTCAGGAGAGGAAAAAGAGATGCAATCAGTGATTTTTTTACCCAGAAAGATATGCTGATTTCTCAGCCTAAGCTGGTCCTTCTTACACTGTCAATGAGAGTTTTTCCGTGGTGTTTTGAGCATTATTTTGGCACTTTTGTTGCCCAGATTGCTTTGGGGTGCCCTGCAGACCCCAGTTGTGAGGTCTCATCCCTCGTGACCTGACCCCTAACTCTGCTGAGAGCTGCCTGGGTCTATCCCGGGTTCAGGAGGGAAGAGAAGCTTTTCTTGGCAAGGAAATGCCTCCTAAGCAGCCTCCTCACAAACCAGGAACGTGGAGGAAAGTTGTACATGGGAGCCTGGCGTTTAAAGGGCTGAAAAATGATTGCAGCTTCCTTTGGTTGCAGAGGGAGGTGACCTTTGAGGAGATTCTGTTTACTGCAGCCCCGGGCGGGGAGCCTTGCGTGAGCTGGGCAGAGCTCTGTTCCCTGCCTTGGCTCTGACCCCTCCCGGGCTGCAGAACAATGGAGAGGATACCTTGCAACTGCTGGGGGAAAATAAATCACTCGCAGCCTTTCCCAGAGGATCCCAGCAGATGAGAATCCCACATGGCTGCACATCCTCTGCCCGGCCTCAGGTGCGAGGCAGGAGCTGCGCTTTGGGTGATGCCACGGTTGATTTTTGGAGATAAAGCTGCCAAAAAAAAAAAAAAAAAAAAGCAACCCAAAAAAGACAAAGTTTGTTCCTGGCAGGAGTTCTCCTTGCTCCAGGTTGAAGCCACTGTGGATTTGAGCTTGTTGAGGCAGCCTGGTTCGATTAATTACCTGGAAAAGCATCTTTAGGGTCATCACTCACCCCGTTGTCTTCCAGCATTTCCAGGAGCCTGGCCCCAAAAACCTCCCACCTCTTCCTCATTTCTAAGAGCTTGTGGCTTTTTGGGGTCTCCAACATCTGGATCCAGGGGGGTTGTGTCTTTTTGGGAGTCTTCAATCCCCCTTTCCCAGGAATTTCGTGTCCCTTTAGGGATTCCAAATCTCTTTCTCCAGGTTATTTCTGTTCCTTGAGATGACAGTGAGGAATCCTGGGGGGCCCCCAAACCCTTTTTCCAGTTTTTTTATGCCACCCAATCCCTTTTCCCAGGAATTTTGTATATCTTGGGGAATCCTGAAGGTCCCCAATCCCTTTTCCCAAGTTTTTTGTGTCCTTTGACATGTTCCCAATCCCCTTTTTTCAGGAATTTTGTGTCCCCCAATCCATTTTTTGAGGAATTCCATGACCCTTGGGAGCTTCCACATCCCTTTTTATGTCCCCCAATTTCTGCCATTGGGAATTTTTTCCCATTTAGGATGTCCCCAACCCCTTTTTCCATTTTTTTTTTGGCCTCTTCCAGACTTAAAAAGAACAGTTCAACTGATTATCACATAACACCCAGAACCCCTTTCCTCCTCCCTCCCCTGTGCTTTCTTCCCTCCAAAAAAATCTCCTAATTCTCAAAGGGTATAAAAAATTTTAAAAATCAATTAAATCTGACTGAAAGGCACATGTGAAGAATTCCATCCCAAATTACCCCAATGCCAAATGACTCCTGAATTTCACAGGGGGCTGGAGCAGAGGATGAACTGCTGGCAGTTTGGATTGCTGGGATCTATTTGTAATTCCTGAGGAAATCTTCAGACCTGCTTTTCCTGCTGGAGGCTGGAACAATGCTGAGAGGGTTCCCACTGCAAAAAACACTTTCTAATAAATGGGAGATGGAAATTTAAATCCACTGCTGCTTTTTTTGGTCGTGGCTGGAGGCATCCCTTGTTTCTATTCCAGTTTGGTGACAATTATAGATCTACACTCCAGGCTGAAAAGTGGCCAAAAGTGTTGCAGCTTCTTTTCCTTTTCCCAATTTAGGTTTTAGGGTGTGCAGGGCTGTCCCCTGTGTGTTCCAGTGTCTGTGTGGGGTTGGGACTGGGGACAGGCAGTCTGCTTCAACTTCCTCTCTCTGGTGGGTTGCCTTGCAATGGAAATTTGGGATGGTTTCCTGAATTTCGCAGGAAAAATATAAAATTTTTTTTTTTTCCATTTTTGTCTTTCTTTTGAGCTCCAGAGCTATTCCAGCCCAGCCACCTGCAGCAGCACACGTACACAAGGATTCCTCTGACTCTTGTGATGCTCACCCAAAAAGAGGAGCCCAAACCCTCTGTGCCCATCCCTGTTGCCCTGAGCCCAATCCTTGTAGATTTTCAAGATCCTGGCATGGGATGCAATGAATCTCTTGGGATTCAAAGTGGGTCTTGCCTGCTGCCACCCCAGGACAAGATGAGGTGACCTTACCTGTCCCATTCCTCTGTGCCCCGAGGCAAATGAGGATTCAGGATAGTCTGAGGATGCAAAAATCCAAACTGCCTCTGGAATAAGGATATGGCTCCTCCAGGAATGGCTGCTTTCACCCCCCTGTGGATGAGGATGGCCAGCAAGAAAGAATATTTTAATTTTTGCTGTTTTTTCCCCATGGATAGAGAATAATAACTGTAAGAGTTTGCAGAGAGGTTAATTCCCAGGAATTTGTGAAAAAGATCTCCAAAAAATTCTCCCTCTTGCCTCAAATGATGCTTTCAAATTCCACTGAAGTTTTAGGGAGGTATTTGTAAACATTTCACGACAATTTTTCTTCCATTTTTTGCAAAACTTTTCACCAAAACTTGGAAACCCTGTGGCACAACTGATGTCAGATGGCAGAGCCAGGGGAGTCACCTCCTCCCTCCCATCCCCTCATCCTCCCTGTGCAAACCAAACCAAGAGGAAAAGCTTTTAGCCCCAAGTCTTTGCTAATAAATTGGTGTATCCATAACATAGAATTACACTCGGTGTCTCCCAGCTGAGCCTGGACACCCAGCAAGGGCTGGGATAGTTTTCCTTGCAATTACAGCATAGGATTGAGTTTGCAGTTGATTTGGGAATGGATAACCTCGGTTTTATTCATTTCCTTTCTGCTGGAAATCAAGAGCTGAGGGCAGAATGTGGGGTGGGATCTCTCTCCAAACCCAGGTATTCCAAACACATCTGATGCACCTCCGGGGCCCAGATTCTTTATTTTGGGCTGCAAGCACAGAATTAACTCTTTCCCTGCTCTGCTACACATCAAGAATCTTTGGAATCAAATGGAAGATTTGGTCTAGTGGAAAATGTCCCTGCCCACAGCAGAGAGATGCTCTTCAAGGTCCCTTCCAACCCAAACCATTCCAAAATTTTGCCCTTGTGTTGAGCAGGGAGTAAAATGAAATCAAAATAAAAGCTTTCTCTGCAAAATTGCTCAGAATTGTAATTATTGCGCTTCGATTTTTACAAAACGACTGTTAAAAGTGATAACAACAATCTGTGTGACAATAACTTTTATTGCTCAATGTGCCTGTGCTGGCTGGGTGATAAGAGTGTGACAAGAGCCATTTGTGGTTATTTTGGTTCCGTGCTGGGAGGGTTCCAGAGGTGCTGCTGCCTGCCCAAAACAAAGTTTTAAATCCCTGCCGTGCTGGAGGAAACATTTCCAGCCTCAGGCTCGGGGGCTGAGCCGGGCTGGGATCGCCGCGGGCGATGGAAATCCCGGGATAATGAACGAGGCATCCACACGGGAGATTTGTGCATTCCAGCAGAACAGAATATTTATTGATATCAATATCACAGAGAGCTGAGCTTCCTTCCCCTCCACGCCCCGATCGCTGCCAGGCTGAGCCCAGCCCAAAATTCCCCCTTTTAATGTGTTTTTCCTTCGCCCAGGTAAACGTGGCTTTGGTTTTTCTTCACATTTATTCTCTCCCAGCATCCCAGATTTGGGGTTGGTATTTCTTCTCCTGATCGCATCTCTGCTTATCTCTGCTGGCACATCTACCTCTTCAAAAATGTTAAATCTTAATGGTCCTAATAATAATATTAATAATGATGAGCTGAGTGGTAAAATTAAAAAAAAAAAAAAAGATGAGTTTCTCGTTATTTAAAAATCAGCCCAAAGCAAGCTGCACTTTTGCTGCAGTTTGAGGGGTGATGTCACAGCAGCACATCCCTCTGCCCCAGGAATGGGAATATTTGTTCTTTAAATAACTGGACCTTGACCAAGCTTGAGGGAAATGAGAAGGAATCCTCGATTTCCATGTGTTTGGAACACACACACACACACACTGATGAAGTTTTCTTCTTAATTAATTGGAAAAGCTAAATGAACTGTCAGTGTCCTGTGTCTGCTTGTAAGTGCTGCTCAGGCTTTTATTAATTTCCACTCTGTGCATTTGGATTCATCTAACTCAGCCTTGATTGCAAACCTAGGAACAATTTGTCTTTTAGATCCCCCCAGACAGGACATTTGTTTCCTGCCAGGATTACAAGGAATTTAAGAGCAACTTTCACACCCAGGTTGTGTTTTACCAGTTACAGAGTCCAGCTTTGACCTTTATTTCTGGAGTTTTTAGCTCAGGAATCGTAATTTTTGAGTTTTATCTCTGGATACCTGCAGTGTGCTGAGCTCTGTGTTTGTGCTGTGTTGATGTTGCAGCTATTCCTTGGGAAAAAAAAAATAGGAAATTTAAAATTATGGCAGCATAATTAAGGAAGATCATGTGGATAAAATGAAAAGAAAAAAAATATTTTAAGAAAAAAGAAAATAAATTTTTAAGATGAATAAAAATTAAGAGATCAAGAAATATCTTGATAGCTTCTTCTCCCTCCTTTCCTCCTCAGAATATATTTTCCAGACAGAGCAAAACGGTTTATTTGAAGGAAATTAGAAATACATTTAGGGCTGCTGGGTTATTTCAGTTTTGATTTGCAGGGAGAGATGATCTGAAGGAGAAATGCTGCTTTTTGAGTGGAAAAAGGGTGAGCTGCAGCACAGAGCTGTAAACGAAAGACTGGGCAGCCAAAAGGAGTTTTTACTGTTTTACAGGCAACAACATTTAGGGCAGAGAGGAGAAAATCCCCAGATCCTCAGGCAGAGAATAGACAAGAAATGAGACCTGGATTTTCCTTAACAACAGTGATGGTGTGCAAACAAATTTTCATTATTAGCCTGAGTTTGAATTGATGAATTATTTTTTCTTCCACCACAGTGCTCAAATAAATTAATAAATTGACCTTTACCTGCATTTAGATGTTTCCTTCCAAAGTTTTTTATTTTTCCCTGGATTTTTATATCGTCCACTATGCACAGAAGATCGTGGTGAATTAAATATTTTCGATTTAGCAGCACCAAGGGGGATTTACAGCTTGCAAAGAGAGTTTAGGTCCTGTATTTCACTTTATAAAATCTCCTTTAAATTCTGGGGAGGAATCTGCCACCTCCCTCTCCTAAATCCCATTTTAAAGGTTTAATGCTCCATCCTCTGTGACAAGGATGAAGTTTCTTTTAAAATAAAGCAGGAGAAGCTGTGCCTGGCCAGGGGCTGCAATCCCTGGGATCCAAAGCTGCAGGAGCATCCCTCATCCTGAAGGGTTCAGCTCCAGATGTGTCCCTGTCCCCACAGCTGGGGGCAGTGATAAGGGACAGAGCCTGGTGGATTCCAGGTCGGAATTTCACCCCCTTATCTCCCTCTGCTGCAGCTCTGCTTTTACTGAGGTTTTACACACTGGGGTTGCTCCTGCAGCAACATTAATTAATAATTACAGCCACTCGTTATCTGATTTAATCCCGGGGTTATAGAAATAACAATCTGTATATTAAGAGTTGTAATTCTTTCGATAAAATTAAACGAAATTGTTCATTTTTTTTCCCCCTATCTCCAGAGCAATTAAAGTAGAAATTTTTTTGGTACAGTCTGGAAGTTCAGCTTGCAGTTTATTAAATCAGCTCCAACCTTATCTAAACCTCCCTGGAATTGCATGATAAGGAAATCTTATCACTCAGAGTTTACAGCCCAGCCAGAGGAGCCTCTTATTTTCTTCTCCATTTCCTGCTGCTTCTGCTGCCCTCAGCTGAGAGCAGCAACACCCCAAAATTTTGATCCCCTTTTCTCGAGGACAACTGCAACCATAAAAAAAAAAAAAAAAAAAAGGAGTTAATTGAAGTCCTTCAGACTTTAAAAAAAAATCAGTTTTTGGGGTCATCTGCTAGTAAAGAGGTTGATGCTTTTATTTGATCTCAACAGGTTTTTCCCATCTGGTGAGACAAGGTTCAACTAAAAACCCCCGGACACTTTGAATATGAAATGTTTGGCAAAATCCAGACATTGGAACATCTGTTTAACCTGATTTGAGTCCTGCTTTCCCCCCGAACCCGCCGCCCCCAGCGCATCTGGGATTGCTTTCTCCCTTATCTCCCCAATTCCAACACCCTCCCATCTGTGGTTTCACTCTTCGTTAGGAAACCGAGTTTTATTTTCCAAACCATCGCAAACAAGGCACCAGACAGAGTCTTTGCCCCTTCTTCAGCAAGGGATGTGAGAGAACTTAATTTATTACAAATTACGAAGCGCTAGAAGCAAAATAGGAGATTTTTTGACGCTGTTTTACCCGGTGTCTGTCACCGCGGGCTCCGTGCTCTTATCAGTTTATCTCCAGCTTTTACCCTAGAGGAAAAAAAACCCCTCTTTTCTGCTAGAAATACAGAATATCGTTCTCCAGAAGGGAGCAGTGGTGCGCGGCTGCGGCATCCCGAGCACCCCGGGAATTGCCGGGCGGGGAGGGAAGCGGGATCGCGGCTGGATCGGGATGCGGAGCCGCAAATGCCCGCAGGACGCTGATAAACGACCCGGCTGCTGCTCCCTGCGGTTTACAGGGGAAGGGAAAGGGCAGAGGGAGAGATAAGGAAGGGGGATGAGGCCAGCAGCAAGTCCAAACCCGCTGTGATTTTGCAATCTGGCAGCTTTGCGGTGTGCTACTTTCTTTTTGCTTTTTTTTTTTTTTTTTTTTTTTTTTTTCCTGTTGGATTTATTCTCTGTGCTGAATCAGAGGGGGGGAGAAAGGCTTTAAAATATATCTGAAATTCTTATTGCACAGCAGTGGAGCTGGGAATGAGAGAAAACTCTTTGCTACAGCCCTAGATCAGGGAAAGTGGCTCCTGAACACACCCCAGTAAAGCCAGACCCTTTAATTCCTGATTTACCCCAAATTTAAAATGGAAACCAAGAGCAACCCAGGTCCAAACCTTCTCTCTGTATCAGCTTTCCTCAGCCCCAAGACACGAAAACAAAGATCTTTTGAGGGCAGCAGATGGGGTTTGAACCTTGGAGCCACATCCAGCCCCAATCTTAATGAGGTCTAGAGGAGTTTACCTCAGTTTGGGACTCATAACTGGGTCTCTCATGTGCTCTGTGTGTGTCTGGACATACACAGGGCTCATCCCTGAAAAAAACTCCCTGGATATTTGAGATAACAAAACAACCTCACCTCACTCTTCCCCTGGGAACACTTCACATGCTGAGGGAAGGGCATTTATTGCCCCAAAGAAACCACTGGGTGAGCACTGTGAGTTCCTGAGTGCAAGAACAGCAGCGGCGTTTGTTGCCTCTCTGCCTTCCAAGAGATTTTTGTAGGTTAAAGGAGTTTAAAAGGACATGAGTCCCTTAAAAATGAGCTCAAAATACCCCAGGCACGATCTGAAGGAATTTGGAGGTGTGTGGCTGGTAGCTGGATCTGATTAATGCAATAGCCAGGAGACAGCTGGGAGGGAATGGGGTAAATGCTGCTCTGGTGGAACAAGCAGAGCCAGCAATGCTCAGCAGCTTCCTCTAAACATGGGCTGTGGTTTTCAGGGATGCTGTTGGAGACCCAGTGTCCTTTGTTTCAGCTTTTACTGAATATTCTTTCACACAGGGAAAATAATCCCTGTATTCCCAGTGTTTTAGTGTTAGCCAGAAGGGTGTCACAGGTTTGTCTTTGTCCCAGTGTAAATGGAAAGGAAATCTTGGGATGGAAACATTTGTCCTCAAGGGTCCTGGAGATGCCCAGAGCTGCCAGAGGAAGGGGATTTAACTCAATTCCCAAGGTTGCTTTTATCTCTACTGAAGGAACACTGCCAGGGAGAAAGGGCAGCTTTGCTGGGGATCTGCAAAACTTGTAACCAGCTGTTATGTCCTGTCCTCACTCATGTCCAAAAGAGGATCTTTGAGTGTTGCAGGTCCCTTCTCACCATCACATGAGAGGGAAAAAATCCATTCCCAGCTGTGATGTCCATGTGGGATGGGGGATGAACACCCAATGCAGCCCAAGCACGTTTGGGATTGAGCCATGTGTCCATCAGTGGATGTCAGACCAATGCTGAGGCAAGAGACAAATACAAGATCAGGCAACTGCAGCAATCAGATCTATGGAAATGAGGAGAAAAACAAGAAAAAATGCATAGATTACCTTTTTTCCATGTTTTATATTAGGCTTTTCTTTAAGACTTTAGGCATTGGGATGCTTCCTCTTACCCATTCAGTTGAAATTCAGTGTTTTGCCTGGAAAGCAAAACCAGTGGAGAATGGGAGAGAAGCTAATTTTGTTATAAAAATAATCTTTTATCTGTGCACGACAGCAATATTTATTCAGGAAGGGTACACAGACAGCAGGAGGTCAGCACTCCCACTGCTTGGCTCAAAGGCTCCACCACACTCTTTATTTTGTTTTATTTCTCTCTTTTTTTTTTTTTTTTTTTTTTTTTTTTGACAATTCGTTCCCATAGATATCTATTTTTCCTGAAAAGCCTTGAGCTGATTTCACCCATCCTCAATTCAAACCAATAAACTCACGGTGATTCCTTGGGTTGGGTGTTTTAGGTCACAATTTGGGCTTGTACTTGATGGTCCCACACTGACCTATCTCCACAAATAACCTCCCTGTGCCTTTCCACAACAAACAGACTTCATTTCTTCAGTCCAACCTCCTGGAATTTGTGGTGGCTGCACTTGTGCACATTTTCCTTGAATTAAAATCTGAGAACTTGGTGAGATGTTGCAATTCTTTTTATTATATTTTTTTAATGCACAGCAGTATTTTTTACACTTCTCCTTTTCCCCATTCCAGTCCTGGGAGGTGTTGGTGCCTCCTCCAGTGCCTCTCCAAACACACCACAAAAACACATCAGTTAAGAGCAACCTTTTTGTCAGCACAGAGAGGCCAAAAATCTAAATAGAATTTGTCATCTCGTTGAGAAGGAAGAGAATTTGGTGTTGCTTCACTCCCTTGACGTAGCTTCAGGATGTTCCTCTTGGTGGATGACGGGAGAGGAGCAGGGAGGAGATGAGATTTAGAGGACAGGAAGAAAAATTGGGTTGAAAACCTGAGAAAATCCTTCTGTTTCAGGTGAACAGCTCTAACTTGAAGGCTGTTTTTCAACCTTATTAAAATACTGCCTGGGCTCTGATGGAACAGGGATCTGTCAGTGGAGGAACCAAAGGAGGATGTTATTTCAATGTTCGCTGTCTCTTTCTATCCATTTTCATCCCATGTCATGATATAAGGCTTTAAAAAGCCTTTAAGCACCTGTAATAACATTCACCTTTTCATCAAAATCTCCTTGGAGCATAAGAAATGATGTTTATTTAAATTTTGTAACGGGCTAACGATAAAGTCCCGTCTCTATTTTCCTGCTTCTGTGATTTGCACATGAAAAGCTTTAGCTGGGCTGGGTTTTTTAAGGCTCCTTTCTCTTCTTAAAAACACTTTATGAGGGGGAACACAGCCTCCCCTCAGATTGGAGTGATGTGCTCCAAAAAACGCTGCTGTAGACAACAAAATAACTTAATTTTGGCTTTATTTTGTTCCAGTTAACCCGAGCAATGCAGGACAACTCCCACCTCCCAGCAAAGATAACACTGTGAGATTATTTTAACTCTTTCTACAGAGGTTCTGACACAGCAAATTCAGCTTGTAGGAAGGAAATAAATCCCTGGAAGATTCACCAACCAGGAAAGTGAAAATACCATTTAAATCCTCGTTAATGTGATTTTTTTTGCCTTGCTGTACAGCAAAGACCACCTTGCTTTGCTGATGGAGCACGCCTTGAGCGCTGCTCGGTTGTGTCAGCAGAGAAAGGGGGAGTGAGAAGAAGGAGGAAAAGATCTGAGTTTGACAGATTTAATCTGAGCCCTGCTGAAAGACGGGGCTGACTGAGCGCGCCCCATCCGTCACCATCTTCTCGCCTTTCCAACCCCACGGGGCTGCTCCCTCTGCATTCCCTCCTGGATTGAGGGACAGGCTCTGCTGAGCCTCCAGCCCTTCCTGCTCCACCCCACTGCCCCAGGCAGGCACCAGGACACCCCTGTGCTCTCCAAAATTGGGATAAAATCCCACCTTTGCTTCCCTTTGGAGCCGAACGGCTCCGACCCTTCAGAGCAAGGTGTTCCCCTGGTGCAGGGGTGATTTTTGTGAGTGCCAGAGGCTGAGCAGCCCCTTGGAATTCCCTCAGCTGAGCCTGCCAGGGTGGTGGAGCAGAGGAGACGTTGGAGATGGCTGGAGACAGACGGCGACAGTGGGAGGAAGCGCTGAGTTGACATTAGCGCGATGGGAACAACAACAATCCCGGCTGCTGTCATGTTTTGTTTTGTCTTCGAGGCACCATGGTGCTGGAGAGCTTTGCAGAGGGGGCTGAGGAGCCTGGAGATGCTTTGCAGATGTTTAAAGGGGGACCCCCTGACACCCAGAGGAGGAGCCTGGCAGGAAAATGGGGAGGTCTCGATTCCAGCTGCAAGGAAGGGATGGAGGTGGGATCACGGCAGATCCAGAGGCCAGGACTGAAATCTGAAGGGCAGAGGAGGGCAGAGGAGGGCAGGGGCCATGAGATGAGGGCAGGAAGGGAACATCCAATAGCACAGGGAAGAGACAGAGCAGGAGCTGCACAAAGAGAAAAGCTGGAAAAATATCTTCATCAGAGATATCCTGGAGTGCAGGGATATTCCCTCACCAGGGGTGAGAGCCTCAGCACAACTTCTGAACTTGTCTGACCAGAGAGCCTTGTGCCTGAGCTCATGTGTTGGCTTCAAACTGGAAGAGAGCAGGTTTGGATTGGATTTTAGGGAGAAATCCTTCCCTGTGAGGGTGGGCAGGCCCTGGCACAGGGTGCCCAGAGAAGCTGTGGCTGTCCCTGGATCCCTGGAATGTCCCAGGCCAGGCTGGATGGGGATTGGAGCCACCTGGGATAGTGGAAGGTGTCCCTGCCCATGGCAGGGCTGGCACTGGATGGGCTCTAAGGTCCTTTCCAACCTCAACCATTCCATGTACACATAGACACAGGAGCATTTTGAGGAATTCTTTGTGGGAACAGATACATTTACCTCCCCACAATTAATTCTGGGATCACTCTGTGTGCAGGCAGAGGGGAAACAAACCCACTTTTTAGGTTTGCCTCCTCCTTCCATGCACTTGTTTCAGTTTCTTTGAGTTTTCTCCAGGCTTAACCTCCCTCTTTCATCACCATTTTGCCTGCTGCCCACAAAGCACCCAACTGGGAGCCATCAGAACTGTGAGGATGGAAAACTGTGGAGGAAACGCCGCTGAAACAAATTCATCTGCAGTTTCTGGCTCTTTTTGTGGCTGAACAAAAGGTTGTCAGCACACTGGGAGTATTGATATTTCCAGTGGGAAAATCTGGATTTAGAAGAGAAAATTGCCTGTGACATTATTATTATTATTATTGCTGCTATTATTGCCAATATTAATATTATTAGTATGATCGTTATCATTATGGCTTTACCCTATCATTACTGGTTTTCATTATGGCTATGATTATCATACTGATCATGATTATTTTGATTATTTATAATTATCAGTGTTATGCTTTTCTCTGCTTTGGTTGCTTTGCTCTCTCTGGTCCTAGAAATTTTTTTTCCTTTAAGATTTCTCCTACAATCCCCTGGAAACCAGGAGGAGCTGGTGGGGCCATACCTCACCAAACCCTTCTCAGGAAACCACGATTGTAACTGAGCCCTCCAGCAAAATTTCACAGGGCTTTCCTCCCCAGCAGGATAAAATTAGCCAAGCTCTCCCGAGATGACAGCTAAGAACTCCAGCTTCCCTCAGATGACCTCAATGGAGTCATTTGTTGCTTAAATGACAGACAAACGCAGTAATTAGGTCTATTTAGTAAAGGGGAGGTGAAAGGTCAAACTACTGGGCAAACTGTCTCCAGTGCTTGACTTGGGGACCACGGCGGGGCCGGGCAGGAGGTGATGTTTGTACAACAACCTGACACGGGCAGCAGCAGGTCCCTGCTCAGCCCTGGGGGCTGCCAGGCGTGTCCTGAGCCTGAAATCCCCATTTCTGCTCAGAAACCCCAGATCTCACTCATTTGTAAGGGATTAGAGGCAGAGGAAGGAAGAGCTGAGGAGAAGATGGGGTTGTGTTACGGGTTTGGGGTGTGTGTGATCAGGATCCACAGAGAGGGCTGGGAGATGTGGATGAGTTGTGTGGGAAATCACCAACATTTCCCACTTGGTTTCTCTCCTCTTCTCTGGCAATGCTCCCTTCTGTTCTCTTTGCTCATTTGTTCCTGAACTTGGTTGTGTTTTGTGTCACCAACCCAACATAGACAAGCCACACCTGGATTTCTCCCTGCTGTTTTTTTTTGTTTGGATGCCACAGGACAGAGGTTGGCTATCATTCCTGCATTGCTTGCCATGCATCCCAAACCTCCAGAAGATCCATAAACCAAAATCTTTAGCAGAGGAGGTTGGTTTAAACAGTTGAGTTCCTGCTGGCTGCAGGGCTCACAACAAACACAGCACCCTTTTAGCTATGGAGAATTGGCAGGATTTCCCTGAGCTGTTTCACAAAGGAGGGAAAATCTGTAGGATTTTAAAGTGGAAACTGTAAATGGAGAGTTCCAATTTGCAAAGAGAGGTGGTAGAAGGTGACCAAGAGTTTGGTTTTGAATGCAACAAACTTGGAGTGCTCTTCACCAAAAAAAAAATGCCATATTTCTGGATTTTTCTCTGAATTTCCTCCAGATTCCCCTGCCACAATTTTCTTCTGCACTTGTGTGGGTACAGAAGAAGTCTTCTTCTTTCTGTGGTGCTTAGAAATCCTGAAGGTGACCAGGACCTCTCCCATTCTCCATCCCTGTGGTGGTCACTGCTCTGAAGCACATTTGGGTGTCCTGGCATTTCCCTGCACGCCTTCCCTCCCCCACATCCCATCCACCTGAGCCCCTGCCTGTCTCCTCCAGCCCCTGCTGTAAAATCCCCTTCCCTCTGGAGGCCTCTTCACCCCTGTCTGCAGGGAGGTGCTGGTGATGCTGCTGAGAGAGAGGGTCACCAAGAGCCCGACATGAGAGTGAAAAGAAAATTAGAAAACAAACAGAGGGGAGGTGGAAACGCGCCCGCCCTTGAAGTGCAAAGACCTCCCCGTCCCCCCCCTGAAAAGAGGCTTATCTTCAAAAAAAGGGGCCTTGCCTTGATACAAGAAAGAACAGACTTCTCACACCTTGTCTTCACTTCCCGCAGATCCTATCTGCCCACAAGTGCCTGTGATCTCGGGCAGACCTCTCTACCTTGCCCCTCGCCTTTCAAGTCTGTGGCAGCTGTTTGGCTAAGCCAGAGACCTTCCCACTTCATCCTTTTCTCCCTGGCTGGTGCTGCAGGACAAGACAGGCGGCGTTTCTGAGGAGTGGGAAATGTCATTCCGGAGACTTTCTTTTGTGTATTTTCTCCTGGATGGATTAGTTTGTTTGAAGAGCATCATCTCCTATTTAACACTTCATTGAGCAAAAAACCACGTAGGGGCAAGAGGTGGTTTTTTTGGGTTTTTTTTTTTTTTTTTAATAGGTTGCTTGTAAGGAGTTTAAAGTGCACATTGAGTATTTAAATAATTTACTCTGTTTTCAGAAATACTGATCACGCAGGAGTTAGAGTGAGTCATGAAACTTATATGTTTTATAATGATTTAATCCATATTTTTCCACTGCTCCTCAGTCCAAAACCGGACAAATCATGACATTCTGGATGAACAGGGTGTGAGTAAAGAGTCCCAAGCTGGAAATAGGATTTGTTATGCTGGTTTATTCACCTCAGGATCTGGTTGGAGTCCCATGGCTCCTGTGCTGGCGTCAGCAGCAGGGATGTCCCTCAGCCAAGAGCAAGGAGTAGCCCTTGTCCACATGCATTGAGTCATTCCTGCAGGGTAATGGTAACACGTTGCTTTTGCACTTCTGCATGGACAGCAGTGACCTCCCACCCCTAAAAATGCTGAGGTTCTCTCAGGAGACCTCCGTATCTTCATCTGACACAAACCATCCAGCAGGTCCCCTGTAATGGGATTACACGGGTGAAATCCACTTTATCAGGAGATCTTGGAGTGTTTATTGGTCCTTTGTGACACTCCTGGGAGAGAAGTGCTCGATTCAGATGGATAACATTCCTCCCCGCTCTGCTAAAGGAGCCTTTCCCTGGCTGCTCAAGGACTGCCCACGGGATAAAGTCCAAATCCCTTCCCATGGAGCAGGTCTCTTTCACAAAACAGGCAAAACTGTTTCTTCCTTGGGGAAAAATTAGCTCCAACAGCCGTCTCAAACCCTTCCAGCCCAATCAACTCTTGTTCTGTGCTTTGTAGGTCACTGCAATTTCCTATGAACTTGAGGGGAGATTTTCTTGGGAAAAGCTCTTTTTTTTTTTTTTTTCTTATTTTTCTGTAACTATTCCAGCTGTTGATTTTCCCCTAGGAAAGTCAAATTATACTTGAGCATTGTATCAGCAGATGGATTAAAAAGCTGATCTGTCACACAAGAAAAACCTGAACTGAACAGCTTCCTGCATTTCCTGGGCTGGGAACCTTAGAAAATAAGACCCAGACTATTTTTCTTGTAGCACAAAACATCCAGGATAAAATCAAACCATGACCCCTGGGACTTTGGAGGACGTTTGGGATTTGGTGACCTTGATGTACACAATCTACAAGGGAAGGGGAAGCCATTGGCCAAAATTTGAGGGTTTCAGGGAGCAGAGTAAATTGTAACCACGTTCCAGGGAGCTTGCCAGGGAGGCTAATGGACTGATCTCATCCACCTTGATGTAAATCCAGCCCAGCTCCAGGAAAGCCAACAGCATTATCCTGGCTTTGTGTGGAGGTACTGCTGAGATCACAAACGACACATTTCTAATGTAGACAAAGTTAAAGAAACACGTGCCCTGCATGGAAAGAGAGGGTGTAGCAATGTCCCAGGCTCTGGGTCTCAGAGGAAGTGGAACTGGCTCAAGTATGAAGGGTTTTGGAGGTGTTCTTTCATTGATTTGCTGGGTGTGAGCCCTTTGGGATTTGCTGCTCCTCCTTGCTGAACCTTCCTCCTGGAGATCTTTGAGGATGTCTCAAGATGCCACAATCTGATTAAATTGAGGCAAGGATTTATCTGAGGTCTCTTGAGTCCAAAGAGAACAGCAGAAGCAAGAAAGGAGCAGCGCCATGAACTCATTTTCCAAAATTTTAGTTGAATGTAGTTAAAAAAAAAAAAGCTGTGAGAAGCCTGGACAGGCTCCTTCCTTGGATGCACAGAAAAACTTCCCTGTGAGCTCCCCAAGGATGCTGCCTCTCTGGTTTGAAATCTCATACAAGAGAGAATAAATACAGACCCCTTCCCCCTCCTCCCCTGACATTTCAGTTGTGATTAAGGCACCATTCATCGCCCCTCATCTTCCAAAGCCTTTACTATTTATGGACCTGCTGTTTTTCCAGGGGTTGACACTAGCGTGCATTCAGCTCTGCTCTTCTCTCCCCATCCCATCCTGTCCCCCCTCTCCCCTCCCTGCAGGCATTTCTCCATTTCAGTAGAGAAACCACGAGTGACTGGAGTGTCTGTGACCTCTGGGCTGTCAAACTCCCACTGCCTAAATAAAAGCAGCCCAAGAGGGAGAGAGTTGCCATAAATCACCTCCCGTGACAGAGACCACCTGGGATTTGCTCACTGAGCAGAGGTACCCGGCCTGTTCCAGCTGCTGAGCCTGCACTTTCCTGCATTTTTATGGAGAGATAGGCGCTGTTTACACAAGGAATGGAAATTTCAGTTTTACTGCACGGGACTGATCTGCTCGAGGTGGGCAAACTCTTTGATTAGGGAAGGGGGGAGGATCATCTCATCCCAGAGGTGTGGGAAGAGCCTGCTGCCAGGTGGGGTGGGGAAGGTGATTCCAGCCTTTGAGCTGGAATCATGGAAGCTTTTTCCACACTCAGGGAGGATGAAGATGTTTGTGTCAGAGCCAGGTCTAGACAGGTTTGGTTGTGGAATCTGCAGCTTCTGGGTCTACTTGTGGGCCCCCAAGTCATCATTTCCCATGTCAGGGTGATCAGTCCCTTCAAAGCCACCCTGACCCACCACGGAGATTCAGCCAAGCTGAAGATCAGCAGGGATGAACTGAAGGGGATCATGGAATCATGGAGAGGTTTGGGTGGGAAGGGACCTTAAACTCATCCCACTCCACCCCTGCCATGGACAGGGACACCTTCCCCTATCCCAGGCTGCTCCAAGCCCAATGTCCAACCTGGCCTTGGACATTCCAGGGATCCAAGGGCAGCCACAGCACCTCTGGTGCCAGAGACTCCCCACCCACACAGGGAAACACTTCTTCCCAAAATCCCATCTGAACCTGCTCTCTTCCAGTTTCAATCCATCCCCCCCATGATGTGAAGATCAGCAGAGGATCTGCTGAGTGAGGAGCCCTTTCCAAAGCCAGATTTGACCATTTCCAATGACTTCACTTAATCCACGTGTCTGTGACAAAGTGAATTTGGGATTTGCCCCTGCCCTACACATCTGGCAATGCTGCTTTAAATTATTTCCAGCCAAGATTGCAATGCTCATCTGTTGAGGCCTCAGCATTTGTTATTAAGTAGCATCACCATTTTTAAACAAAAAGATGTATATTCCAAGCAATGTTTATCAAAAAAAGGACTTTCACTAACAAAAAAGGAATTTTGTTGATGGTCTACGCTGAACAAAGAAAATGGGGACAAGGAGGTGAACAAC
Source organism: Erithacus rubecula (assembly GCF_903797595.1). NCBI lineage: Eukaryota > Metazoa > Chordata > Aves > Passeriformes > Muscicapidae > Erithacus > Erithacus rubecula. The sequence goes on from NC_136664.1 coordinate 2,470,654, forward strand.
CAGAAAGGCCAGGAATATTAATGCTGTGAAATGAAGTTTTAAGTGGAGAAATTAGGCTTAGCTCAAGATGATCCAGAAAGGAAGATTATTTCTCAGTGGTTTCTGAAATTAGAAAAAAAAAAATTATATATATATATAAATGGTATTTGAAAATAGCAACTAACAGGTGTGTGAACTTTCCTTCTGATTATTGTTTTTCCTGACAGTACGAATTTCAAAGTAACTCTATTTCAATTTTTTTTATTTCATGGGAAAAGTCCTTCCCAACAGCATCTTGAATGAACAAGAGGCTAAGACAGATTTCAGGACAGGAACACATTTTTCCATCTTGGAAGTTGGTGCAGCCAAAATCCAGCTTGGAAAACTCTGAAGCCAGCTAATAAAGTGAAACCCTAGGATTTGGTGCACAAATATTTTTATGTTTTTTTTTTTTTTCAGACAGAGTCCAAACCCAAGTAACTCAGAGGAAAAGCAGTTTGGAAATAATTCAGGTGAGATCAGCCAGAGATGATATTCTTCTTTTGCACGGATAAGCACAGCCAGAAATCAGAGTTGCAGTCAATGAACCCACTCATGGTGAACCTGCTGATGGTGGAAACTCCCCTTCCAACCCAGTCCTGCTGACCCTTCCCACCTCCTGACGTGGTTTTTTTGGGTTTTCCCAAAAAACTGAGCCTGATGACCAAGATGGATCATGAATGGCTCAGTTTGCAGAGGAATGGCAGTCCCAGATTGTCCCTCCACTCTTTTCCAGCCCAGCCTTGCCCCTGCTGCTGTGGAGTTTCAAGCTCCCTGCACTTCTGGATCTCAAAGGAGGAGAAGCTGAAGAGGAGCCTGAAGAGGGCTGAGAACTACCCAGTGGGAAGTTGAGCAGTTGGAAGCTGTTCTGAAGTTCCTTGATATTTAAAAAGATCTAATTTTTGTGCCCCTTTCCCCCTCTTTCCCTCTTCAACAGAACCAATGTCTTGCCATGGGACACTCCAAAATGCTGGACACCTTAGAGAGCCCCCAGCTTGAGGAAGATCTCCTTTGGTTTTATGTATTTATTGGAAATGTTCAAACATCTGGGTATCCTACTAGGACATCCAGCTGAGATTCTGTGGGATCTGGCACTTGGAGTGAGCCATGGACACCGTGGTCCTCAGCACATGCTCATCGCTGGTGGTTGCACAATTTTGGGACATGCATTCCTTTTCCCTGTGCCAGGACAGCGAATTTGCTTTTCCCTGCAGCTCTTTCAGCTGTGGAATGCCAGAGAAGGTGCCAGGAGGAGAAAATTCCTTGCTGATGTAAATGCAGGAACATTCCTGGTTAGGGGTGTGCTCTCTGCCAGGCTGAGAGGGGTTGGAGGTTACTCAGGACAGTGTCTCTGTGTCCCTTTCACACACAAAAAAACCTCCAACCAACTCCACAAATTTAATTTAGGAGCATTGCACGTTCTCAGATAAAGGTTTGGTCTGCTCAGGTTTACAGAGTTACATTTAATTGGGGAGCTCAGCAAAATCTGAGAGGTCTTCACAAAGACTTGGGCAGCCGGGACATTAATTACTTTATTTTCTTTATAGATAAATCTTATTTGGTGGAGCCACCATAATCAGATAAAGAACAGATAAGATCAAACCTTGCCTTTAAATTCCAGATCTCCTGGCTTGAGAAAATATGGAGCTCAGATTACGGTGAAACTTTTAATGGGCTTCAGAGATTTCTGCCCAAGCGGGATGGAAAAAAAAAAAAGTAGATCCTTTGAGATCCTGGAAGGAGCAGATATCCCAGATTTGTGCAGTAGTCAGCAGTTTCAGATAAGGAACAGAGGATTTTCAGGTCTGATTGCTGATGTTTTCCACATAAAAGCTGTACTCTCCTCCAGGAGAAGGACCCGAGTCTCTCAGCAATCACAAAATCCAGCCCTGACACCCGGCCTAATTCTCCTTGTCGGCTTTGATCCAAAACATTCTTCTGAGCAGGAGAAGCCTGGGGAAGGGACCAGGGGAAGGCTGAATAAGGGAGCCAAGAGGCTGCTCTGGAAAATCACTGAACTTACAGGAGGGGAATTAATCTTGAGAGGCCACATGTAACAGTTCCATCCATCAGCATGACACCGGTACCGTTATTAGAGGAGATGGAAAATTAAGTTGCAAAATTATCTGTTCTGTTTCATTGACATTTTTTTTTTCTTTTTTTTTTTTTCTGCCTTTCCTTCTTCCCCCTTTTCATTCCAGGCATCACTTGCAGCAATACCACTGGCAGTTGGCAGTGGGTTATTAAAAGCACCTGGCCATGAAAGGAAATCAGATCCCAGCGTTGGGTACATGGCACAGCTCCTGGTCCAAACGTGGCAGGAGACAGAGGGGGACCCAGCTGGGTGGGGTGAGGACGAGGGGCCCTGTGTGGGATGCCCTGATGTGCCAAGCTCCTGGGCATTGTTTCCCTCAGGATGGTGGCTGACTGCCAGACTGAGAGTCCTGCCCGTCTCTAAACATGGGAGAGATGCTGGAGAGGAGAAATCCTGGTGCTGACTAGAGGGCACACGTGTTATTATTCTCCTCTTCTTCTTCCTGATGTTCCCTCCCTCCATTTCTTACTTTTTGCTGTCCCTCTCCTCGTATTTCATCCTAAATTCCCCACTCCTTCATCTTCCACAACCTCTCCTCTTGAAGCTTCCAAATCCTATTTGAGAGCAGTGGAAATAAAATAATTTAAAAACTACAACAATGTAAAAAAAAAAAAGTAATCCCCATTGGAATATTGTTTCAAACACTCCCATTCCCAGTCCCATCCCAAAAGTCTTTTTTTTTTTTTTGGCATTCCAAACAACCTGTGTCAAGATCAGATTGAACAGGGCTTGGAGCAACCTGGGATAGTGGAAAATGTCCCTGCCCATGGCAGGAGATGGAATGAGATGAGCTTTAAGGTCGCTTCCAACCTAAACCTTTCCATGATTCTATAATCCTAAAATCATGGGAATCCAAGAGAAGAGGGGTCAGCAGGGAGCTGTTCCCAAAGTTCAACTCATGTGCAAACAGTAGATATGAAGAACAAGGCATAAAAATGATTAAAAAGCCTTCAAAAATTGAGTCTCTTTGTAAACCATAAGGAGAATTTATCAAGAAATGTCAGGGGTGGATCAAGCCCTAATGAGTGGAAGAGTTCTGGTTGGTTTTGTGTCCTAATTGACTATTATCTCATAAAGAAAATAGGGAAAAAAAGAAGAAGCAAAGGCATGACCTGGGTATCTCTGTGTTGTGCTGGTGGAAAGATCAATCCACAAAAGGAGGAATGGAAATAAAAGGAACTGAGCCCTGGGCTGCCACCAATGACAATTTCTTTTTGTTTGCATGCATCCATTTATGTTTATTGGTGTTTTTAGTCACACAGTAGAATTTGTGGGCATTTGTGGGGCATTTGTGTTTCACCCTGGTGAAACTGTATTATGTGAAGACTGAATTTTGCACAGCACTGAGGTGCTGAACAAACCTTCTCCCCCTTTTTTTTTCTCAGCCTGATCCTTGGCTTTTCCTGGCTGTTGCATTGATGAGTAATTTGTAGGTGTCAAGGCATAAACTGCAATTCCAGTGATGTATTTTATGCTGCCACTGTTTCCCTGACAGGGGAGATGTCTATAAAATAACAATAAATAGAAATATCCAGTTCTCAAAAAGCTTTTTAATCAGAGATTCTCAAAGTATTTTGCAAAGGGAAAAGGCATTGGAGTGGTTACTCAAATTGAGAAAATTTTCAGCAGCTTCAATCAGGGATTTCTGCCAGGCCTGATGGAGATTTGTGGTTTTTGTGGGTGTTAAACTCAGAGCTCCTGGGAGAACCTGAGCATCCACATCCATGAAGTATTTTGAGAACAGAGTTTTGGCTTGGATGATGGATGGATGGATGGATGGATGGATGGATGAATGGATGGATGGATGGATGGATGGATGGATGGATTATGGATGGATGGATGGATGGATTATGGATGGATGGATGGATGGATGGATGGATGGATGGATGGATGGATGGATGGATGGATTATGGATGGATGGATGGATGGATGGATGGATGGATGGATGGATGGATTATGGATGGATGGATGGATGGATGGATGGATTATGGATGGATTATGGATGGATGGATGGATGGATGGATGGATGGATGGATGGATGGATGGATGGATGGATTATGGATGATGGATGGATGGATGATGGATGGATGGATGGATGGATGGATGGATGGATGGATGGATGGATGGATGGATGGATGATGGATGGATGGATGGATGATGGATGGATGATGGATGGATGGATGGATGGATGGATGGATGGATGGATGGATGGATGATGGATGGATGGATGGATGGATGGATGGATGGATGGATGGATGGACGGATGGATGGATGGATGGATGGATGGATGGATCCACTCACAGCTCTGCTTGCTAAATTGGAAGAAAAGAGCAAAACTTAAGCAACAAAAACTCTACCAAGATAAAATAATTCCCATTTTCCTATCTTCCTCCAGACCTGCACATAACCCTGACCCAGCAATGATGTTCTGGTGTTAAAAACCAGACTGGCCCAGAGCAGGAGACACAATGAGAGGGTGGTGGTCAGTAGCTGCCTCTGGGCTATTTATCTGTGTCTGCCTGGCCCCCTCAAGTGCCTCCATCACCATAAAGAAGTCAGAAATGCCCCTCTGCCCTCACCCCAACCTCTGGCAATAAATCCAGGGAATGTAGAGCACAGTGGGGGCCTGTGCCAGAAGTGTCTCTGGAGCAGCACAGCCAGAAGTACCAGGAGAACATAAATTTCAGCCTGTTCTGCCTTATACCATGAAGGCTGAGGGAGAGAAATGTAATACAAGCCTCTCCCAGGCCATTCCTGTGCCAAACAGCAGCCTCTCTATCATTTGGTGGTTTATTATAAACAGGCTCCCACTGCAGTTTTGAAGCAGAAATTTTTTATGAATAAACGTGGGGCTTTTTTTTTTTTTTTTTCCTCCCTTCCCCCTGCAAACTGTTGCTTGAAACCTTCACATGTCACTGCAAGAGCCCCTGCAAACCTTGGATGTTTGACTTCTGGAGGGTTATTTTGGGGTTACTCCTGGAAAACCCTACTCTGAGATTGTCATCATTTGCCTTTCCCAGAGCTGCCTGTGCAGGGAATGTTCCTTTCAGGAATGATCAGCAGCAGTTTTTTGTGTTCAGATTCCCTGTTTACTACTTATGCAAAGGGGATTTTTTTTTTTTTCCCCTCAGTGTAAACACAGTTGATCACTTTATATCCTCTGTATATTGTTTCTTAATATGAATGAAGTGAGGCAGCCTCACAGCCGTCATCCAGATCAGGACCTAAAATAAACTTACAGCAACTTGGGGAGTGTTTGGCTTTGCAAACTGTGAAAACGGCTTCAATAAGAACATGGGCATATTTTTAGCACTTAGCATTTGATATTTCATAAAAAATAAGGGCAAGGATATCTCACATTTGATCTGTTTACCTTGCTTTTGTTGGGGTTTGGGTTCTTTTTAAACAACTCTCACTGGACAAATGTTTTATCAGCTACTGCATAATCCAAGACAAACAAACCTGCTGGGAGTGCATTAAAAGAAGTAGGTCCTTGCATTCAAATGAGGTAAAGAGAAAGAAATATTTGACCCTTTTGCCAAAAATATTATGGCTTACATTTGTTTTATATTTTCCTTTTATTAAATCACTCTTCTAAAGCACTCCGAAGTCTCAGTTCATTCGGTGACAATTCGTTTATGGTGTTCCTGAAGTGGATTTAGATTGGAGTGATAAAATTACAGGCCAAAATTACAACCATCATGGAAAATACTGGTTCATGTTTGGCTTTGCATACCACAACTGAAAGATTACCAGGCATTGCCAATAAGCAGGAGGAAGTCAAGATAATAATAAACGTGTTTATAGACATGAGCTGGGTTCCAGGACAGGCCACAATGGATTTGTGGAAGGTGAACTGGAAGATTTAACTTTGTCTCATTAATGGGGAAAAATCTGGCAGGTTGTAAAGAGGTAACTATAGTTCAGACACTGGATTTGCAGGATCTTTCCAGGAAAAATCCAGGTCTTGCAAAGCCTGAAATTAAACAGCTTTCTGAATTGCAGTTCAGCTGATGACATCATGGAGTAATTCCCTCTTTTCTCCGTGTTTTCACAAAAACCCCTGAGGTGATCAGGGTGTTTTCTTGGGATGGATCTTGTTTTTCAGGGGAAAACTTAAAAACGTTTTGCTTTACATGATCAGATGGAAGTGCAGAGCCAGGACAAGAAGGAAAAACCCAAAACCAGAATATTAATCCTCCACAGGTACCCTTGAGAACACAGCCTTAAAATCCTAAACTTTCCAATATCACAGAATCTTTTAGGCTGGGAAAGACTTCCAAGATCAACTTTTGGCCAATCACCTCCCTGTCAACCAGACCAGATCTCTGAGTGCCACATTCAGTCATTCCTTGAACATCTCCAGGGATGGGGACTCCACCACCTCCCTGGGCACCCCCTTCCAATGTTTAACTATTTAACCTTGAATATATTGGATGCTCATAGGTCATTTTCTGGGTCTGAAACTTCCTGAATTTTGTTTATTCAAAGTACATCCACAATGAAATTGAGCCCAGCTGAGCTCTTCAGTTTTCCAAGAGTTTTCAAAGTTGTTGTAATACAGGAATTATTAACTCAATGATCTTATGGGTCTTTTCCAACCTAAATGATTGTATGATTTCTAGGAATTAACAGAGCCCTCGGGCAAAAGGAAAGGCAAACAAGTTACTCAAGCCATGAGAAAGCTCTGGGGAAGAAATTCACATTTAATAGTCCCAGGTAACTGTGCTTTGATGGATGCAGACAGCTCAGAATCAGTGCAGTATCCAATTAGCCCTGGGAAGGGGGTTTTATCTGATTATCTGTGTGAAATTATTGCTGCTGCCATCAGCACTGGCTAAAACCCATTCTTGGAGAACTTTGAGGAGGGTTTTGTTAAAAAAAAAGAAAAAGAAAAAAAAAGAAAAATCAGTCCATACTGTTGAGAAACTGCAAACATTAGTGGTCTGAAAGAGTGTCATTATTTCTGCTGTAAAAATGTACGGGGTAGTTTGGCATCTCTGGCTGACATCTGCTCCTCATTGTCTTGTGCCAATGCAAACTCATCAAGTCAGAGAAGATGAAATATTCCCCTCTGCTCCCAAACCCACCTCTCCTCTGGCTTGCTCTGCAGCTGTCAGCAGCTCGGCCACCTTGGTTTCATTACAGAGCCATTCCCCCCGGGCAGCCACTTCTGCTGCTGACAGTTCTGCTCAGAGTCCTGCTGAGCCTCCTTAAGATGCAGCTTCCCCACGTCCTTCCCTTCCAGCAGGGCTGTGGGGGACAAACCTCCTGAGAAAATCCCCTGTCTTCATCTAAACCCATGGATAAATTGAGTTTGGATTCCTCTTCACTGGGGGAAACTAAGAAATGTCAAACATGAAATATGCCCAGAAAGATGGACAGCACAGAAATCTAGCTGTGGAAGAAAGTCAGAGAATTCAAAGCCTAAAAGAGAAGGGGAAAAAAAGCAAATACTGCAAATTAAAAATCATTCAAGCCTCTGAGATTTGACACAGCTCATTGTCTTAGTTTTGCTTGAGAGAGTGTTTTGTTGCCAACTGAATTAACAGCCTTGCAGTGATCAAAAGGTGGAAAGGTTGGAGGGGAAGGGAGGTCCTCAGGAGATGCTGGAGGGCTGTGTAGAAATCCTAAAGCACCAGGAGTTGCCAGGAGAAGAGTTTGGAGGAAGCAGGCGAGCTCAGGAAGTCAATTTGTGCTGAAGAGCCGGGGCTGTGTTTCCAAATCCAAAATAAACTCGCTTTAAAATAACCCAAAGACCCAGTGGGTCCAGGCTTCTGGATACAGCATTTGAAAATGCTGGCCTGAATGGATTGTAAATCCCTGGGATTGCACACACAGTGTGCTCACACTCATGGGGAGGCCCATAAAACCCAGCTTTGAGCTGAGCCTGGCTCAGGAGCTGGAGGAAGCAGGAGCTTCTCGGGCCCATCTGCACAGCCCAGCCAGCTGCACCAGCAAAATGCAGCTGCACAACAGCTGGCTGAGCCAGCCTGGGGTGTCTGCAGGGGATTTGGGATACCTGCTGGGGTGGGAGCTGCATCAGCTGGGCTGAAACTCTGTTAATCCAGGAGCTCTTCACCCCCCAAGCCCTGCAGAGGCACCAAGTCCAGCACCTGAGCCCAACCATTCTCCTGAGCAGCTCAGGGCTCTCAGTAGCTGGTGGCTCCTTCTCCCCATCAGAGGTGACCCAAGCCCATCACTGCTGCATTCCTGGGGTCTGTTTTTATCAGCTCAGCCCCCAGTGCCCTTATTTCCACAGCTGGCTCTGGGAATGGACACTGGGATGGTGCCCAGCTGCACAGGCTCTGCTGGTTCCTCATCTGGGCTGGGCTCCTGGCTCTGCTTCCAGCCCAAGTCATGGATGAGTAACACCTTTGATTACTCCAATTCTTCACTTTTGTTATCTCTGCTGTTGGCACCTGGATTTAAACATGGCTCAGTCTGCTGAGCTTGGCTCTTGTCTTGGTCAAGCTCCTCCCGTGGGCTCTGTTCCCAGTGTGCTGTGACAGCCCAGCACGTGGAAATCTGTGCCCAAAAGGTGAGCCTGGCCTTGAGTGTGGCTCCATGCCACAGTTCAGAGCTCAGCAGGGCTTGTGGGGCTTCTTTCAGGAGCTCTTTGGGATCCCTGCCCCATGGAATATTTCTTTTGAAGGGAAGGAAACACTGCTCCAGGCACCTCTACCAGGACCAATCTGACTTTTTGTTCATGCCCTGGCCACGTGTGCACACAGCAGCCTGGGGTTAGGAATGTGCAGCCATGGAGCTCTGAGATGTATTTTAAGACCTGAGCTTTGGGGATCCAAACTATTGAGCTCCTCTCTTGGCAGAGAGCTCTTTAATTTCAGATTTTTCACGGCTGCAAGCATTTATCCTGGTTTGGACTTTTCCATGTTCTTATTTCCACAGAGTCAGTACCATTTCTGGATTGCAGCTGAGAAGTGCAGTCTTCCCCCAAGATTTGCAAGCAAACCATCAAAGTGTCTCTTACTCCAAACTGGAATATGTCCCAAACCTTTCACCACTCAGCACAGGGTATTGACAGCTCCAAGTGTTTTCTCTAAACTGTTGATGTTGTTGGGATGGTTGTGATATTTTCTCCTCAGTCTCAAACTGTCGTGCCTCATTTCTTTGTTTATACAAAACCTCGCAGTGTCCTTTAGGAAAGCGTGGGCTGGAAAAAATGTCTCGTGCCTAAAGGAGTTTTTTGAGGGGGAAGGAAAAGCAAATGGAAGGTTCTGCAGTGGTGGAACTATAGGGTGGGATTTATCCCACACCAGATTTTTGGGGTGCTGATGGAAGGATTGGCTGAGTCAGTGGGGGCACAGCTCTCCTGCCCCTGGTAGTGCAGATGATCTCCAACATCTGGCAGTGGGCTGCACTGTAGGGCTGATGGCTGGAAATCCTGAAGGGCTTTGCAGTGACCCTAAAAGGGTCCAGATCCAGGCTCCTCCTGCGTGGGAAGGCTGATTCCACAGTCTGTGCTTGTGGCCTCATGGAATCCATACAGGACAATGGGACAGAGATCCCAAATGAAGCTCTCTCAGCTCTCAGCAGCCCCCAGTCCCCTCTGGGATGGTTCCCAGCTCTGGCTTGCAGGGGCTCCCTGCTCTTGGGCAGACAGGCTGAGTGCCTGGATCCCTGAAGGGCTGAGATGCAGTGCCCAGGCTGATGCTCACCTGAATCCTTCCATGGAGAAGGGAAAAAGGGAGTTATGCCCTGCAGATTTTCCCAGAGAAACTCTGGATGTCCCAACAGATCAAACCCCATTTTCAGTCCTTTATGAGGCAGAGTTTGCCACAACCCTGTAAGAGCCCTGATGTTTTCTGAGACTTTTGTGTGCCAAAGCCAGCACTGGGATGGGTATTTCCTTTCTGCTCCACAAGGGACACTTCTGTCAGCTGGCTGATCTCTGGAGGGGTTAAATTCCCTGTGGGAGATGCTGATTTCATTACAACCCCGGGCTATAAACACTGCATGCTGCAGCACTGACGAATTGCTGGGTGTTATTGGCAGATGGAAAAGCCTGCCTGGGCCAGGAGATCAATTCAGCCCCTTGCTCCCTGCCAGCAAGTGAGTTATCTCCAGCTCAAGTGATTTTTATTTCGCTCCTTAATCTCATTTGTAACTGTGATCCCTGATGACACACGTCTGAAACCTTGGCTTGCTGAGATGGAGCTGGAAGCAGCTCCAAAATCCATAAGCTTTTTTAAACATGGACTTAAAATCCTTCATTGTTTTCTCCCTGTTTGGACTTATTTGGGCTAAGTGGGTGAATGAAGAGGGGAGATGTTACCTTGGGATTTAAAGGGGTTGTGGATGGGGGGAACATCTCCTGTGGCTGAGTGAGGAACCAGAATCCTGCTGGGATTTGATTTCTTCTCCCAATTCTGTTGTTTTCCCAAGTACAGGAGTGGGTTACTCCTCACCTGTCAAAGATCTGCCCATGAGAAATTGCAAGGGTGACTGAGAGAGTGATTTTAGCTAAAAACTGTTAAAAATCTTGTTCAGCTTGGTACTGAAATACTCTGCTGTAGCTTGAGGGGATTACATGGGGAGGAAGGATTCTGTGGAGCCTGGGCTTTCCTTAGCTTCAAGCAAGCATGTGTTCAATTACAGAAGCTTATATCTAATTCTGCAAGAGTAAATGGATATTGAAAGTGCCACTTCCATCCTCAAACACGTCTAAGTAATGCTTTGATACCAGAGGGAGCTGCAAACACACATCTAGTCTGGGTCAAATGTGATTTCATCTCACCTGCAGTCCTGGGGTTGTCTTTACTCAGTGAGCAAATTTTTTTTTTTTTCAGTCGGAGGAGTGGTTCTATGCCAGTTCAGGGGATTTTGGTCTGGAGATGCTGAGGTTAAATGATGGCCATGGAATTATCAGAGAATCATCAGAGAATCATCAGAGAATCCCAGAATAGTTTAAGTTGGAACAGAGCATTAAGATCATCCTGTTCCAGCCCCCTGCCATGGGACACCTCCCACTATCCCAGGTTGCTCCAAACCCCATCCAGCCTGGACATTCCCAGGGATGCACCCATGAGTGGATCCTAGACAGGGCTGTTGTGTGTGGGATCTGCTGTGAGATCTGTTGGGAATGGTGTGCAGAGAGGATCCTGCCTTGCCACAAGAAGAGGGGCTGGGGGCAGCATTGTAATTTCCTGGGAAATCCCTCCCAGCCTTTCTCTGAATTCATGTCCAGCTAGGGCTGGGAGATAACTCCCTCCACCATCCACCAGCTAGGATTTCCTCAGAGCATGAGAAACAGCCTCTGCATCCCTCTGACCTTGCTCTAAATTTGTTTCCTTTTAAGCTGCTATTTAAAGGGAGGGGTAGCAAGAGCAAGAAGGAAAGTTTGATTTCTTTAATGTCCATGGAAGCAGGCGATTGATAACACTTGCAAGGGCCAGGCAGGGAGCCAGAGGGATCCTGCTTGAGGCAGCTCTGCCAGCAAAGCTCAGCCTTGCTGGCTGGGGATGCAAAGCTCTGCTTGTTTATGACTCCAGGCCACCCTTTGAGATGCTCTTGCCAATCCCTTCAGACTGGAGGGGGTGTCGTGCACTGAGCTGGATGATCTGAACAAACACTCACCAGGGACTGGGGCAGCACCACCAGCTCCAGTGCTGCCCAAAAGCTGCAGGCAGATGCTTTCCCAGCTGGGAGGCACAAGGATTAACTCCTTCCACCTTGGCTGCTGCTCTCATGACAGCTCTGGCTTCAGGCAAACTGATGGGGTTTGGCTTTTTTAAGAAAAGAGGAGAAATGCATGGAAAAAAAAAATCAGTGTTGCTTTTTTATTTGTGAGTAGAAAATAGTTCTTATCACAGCTCTGGGAAACTATTGTTCTGATTTTTATAAATATGCTTGTATTCCCCTTGACTTTTTTCCTCTCCCTTCCCACTTGCTATCTCCTCTGCTGTGTGCCCTTGGCTGCTTCCCAGACACTTCTTGATGCAAAAGGAGATAAGCTCTTACAAGTTATAAACCTCAGAGGTGCTACACCTCTCACACTCCCCTAAACCAAATCCTTGCCTGGATACTCCCACAGAGAGCAAAACTTCATGGTTCCCACTGGGACATAAATGATCCCAGCCACCTTCTCTCCTGCTTGGGGAATTGAGGATGAACCTGGAGTTGGGAATCTCCTGCTCCCTGCCAGTGAACAGAGGCTGGGTAACCTTGCTGACATCTGCTCTTGGCCAGGTGCCCTTTCCAACAGCCTTCATTGTGCTGGGCAAGGCCTGGAGTGAGAGGGGAACAGGGATCAAGACCCCCCCAGGAAAAACAAGATTTTCAACAGTGATGAGAAACCTGGGGGGAGCAGGGAGATTTTCAATAGTTTGACAAATGAAAATAATTTATGGTGTTTTTTCTGTAATGCTGTGGACCAGTGATAAGGGATGGGGGATAAACTCCAAAGATATTTGAAAAACAGGAGGGAAAAATCCCTCCCATGCTGTTTTCAAACTTTGGCCCCAAGGATTCAGTTTTATTCTTCCGGTGACTCACGGCGTGACATTGGCTCTGCTCCCCTTCCTTGGAAAGGAAGTGAGGAAGGCTAGCAATCCATCTTCAGTGGATTTTAACAGCACAGATCATGTTCCCCTCTGCAAAGTGGAAGAGCTGCTTGGGCTGGAAGGGGCTGTGCACAAGCCAGGCAGATTCGGGGGGGTAAATCTCTGTGATGGGAGGAGGTTTCTAAGAATCCCTGGATTCTCCTGGATCTGGGATTCCCTTTGCAGCACAACTGCAAGGCTTGGTCCAGTTATAATCCTTATGAACCAAGGGAAGATGGGAAACACCTTCAGGGCAGCTCTGGGGGATTTTACAGGCAGTGGAAGAATTTGGGATCCCAGAGTGTGGAGAGTCCCAGGATGGGAGGGAAGGAGGAAGAGCAGGCAGGGGTGGGAGGGCTGGGCAGGGGGGGTTTGATCCCTTCCCGTGTGAGGAGGAGGGGATGGGCAGAGAGAGGAGGAGGAGGAAGATGAGGAGGAGGAGAAGGAGGAGGAGGAAGATGAAGAGCAGGAGATGGAGGAGGAGGAAGATGAGGACGATGAGAAAGATGAGGAGGAGATGGAGGAGATGGAAGAGATGGAGGAGGAGAAGGAGGAGGATGAAGAGGAGGAGGAGGAAGATGAGGAGGAGGCAGAAGAGGAGGAAATGAGGAATATGAGAAAGAGGAGGAGGAGGTGAATGAGGTGGAGGAGGATGAAGGTGAAGAGGAGGAGGAGGAGGATGAGGAGGGTCCCGTGTCACCCCGCCGTGCCTGCTCCGTGTAAGGAGCGCTCCCGGCGCTGCTCGCCCCTCCCGCAGGGCTCTGCCTTCCCTTAAAAGAGGCACAAATCTAAATCCCTGCGTAACTTCAAAGTAACTCGGGGAAGATCAGGCTCTCCCAGAGTCAGGCAGCAGAGGAGAGAGAGGGAGGAGGGATTTTGGGGAGGGATTTCGAGGTTCAAATGCTGCTGACGACCCTTCGAGCTCACCCTCTCTGGGGAGGAGGGGGGGACTTGACCCCTCTGTTTTGGAGATGCTCAGAGCAGAGCAGGACCTTGTTATTCCCTGGTTCTGTTTCCCAAGCTGCTGGCTCTTATTTCCCTTCTAGCTGCTCCCTGCTCCTCTTCATTAGCAGCTCTCAACAGTGCAAAGGAATCGTACTCAGAAGTATGAGTTCATCTCCTAAAACTTTGTACTGCTGCCAGCGGGTCAGTCACTTTGCAAAAAGAAACTTCCCTTGGAGAAACTCTATCCCTTTGGAGAAAAGGCCAACAAGCCAGAAAAACAAACTCTCCAAAACACTGCCTTCAAAAACACTCCTTAATTTGAATCTTTTTCTGGTGTCATCCAGTGGGATGGGTGCTGGGAAAGGCAAAACCTCCTCTGCTCTGGCAGCTCTGCCTGTGACCTACAAACCTGCTTCTGGTGGGTGACTTGACCTGGCCACCCCTGCAAAGCATGGGCACGGTTTTTTGGGAAAGCTCAACCACAGTTTTGTGTAGTTTCCATCAGAAAAGTGCTGTGTGAGTTATTGATCACCTCTATCCATGTCCCAGCTCCTCCTGGCTTTGGGCTGAGGGCTGGCAGAGGCTGGTGGCTGGTTACCACCACTAGAAGGGGTTGTGTGGAATTCTGGTCATTTCCTTTGTTCCCAGGGGCAGGATACCCCAAGGTGTGCCAGATCTACCTGACACTGAACATCTCACAGCAATTCCAGGTGGAGCTTTCAAGATTTCCCTTGGATGGTGCCACGGTGATGCTCAGAGCCAGAGCCTCCTTGGAAGGAGTTGTGTTGCCAGCTTGTTCCTCTTGCAGTCACTGAACCCTCTGAGAAGCAGCACAGCCTGGCTAACACAGTTTAAAATGTTATCCAGCACCTCCCTGCCTCAAACCACTCAGATCCCAAATCCCAGTTTCTTCTTATGTGTGTCCCTTTATTTCCTCACAAAGTCCTTGTTCTGCTGGAAAGAATTTTTCCCACTGAGCAGCAGCAAAGGCAGCTGAAATGTGTTATTCCTGTAGTGAAATAATGTTTTCCTAATCTCAAAATCTTTTTTTAAAGCATGTCCACATGTAGTGCACTTCCAGAGCAGGTCAAGTTCCAGGCACAGCTGCAGAGAGCACTGAGAAAGGTTTCACTCCATGATCTTGGAGGTCTTTCCCAACCTTAATGATTCTGTAGCTGCTGGCACACTCCAGCCCTGTTCCTCTCTGTGCTGGACACTGAAAGGAACTAAACCTGTCCTGGTGCTTAAGGTTTTTATTTGTGTTTTTTGTTTTCCTGAACACAAGCCAAGGTGGGCAGAAGGAGGAACAAAATAAAAAAATGTGTAATTAGATGGGCAGCACTTCTCTTTGGGTTGATCATTCTGGCTGCTTCAGAGAATCCCTGGCTTGGAAGTGGAGGAGATCCAGAGCAGCTGCAGGTCAGGGGGGCTCAGACAGGGACATGTCCCTTGGATTTCCAACAGCTGGATGAGGATTTGGGCAGAAGTGGAGATGCACTTTCTGCTTTTAAGGCTGGTGACTTTCAGCCAAGTCTCTTTTGAGTTTCCACCTTAATCCTTTCTCTCCTCTGAGTCACACTGACAGAATTGCCCTGGGCTGACTTCTTATGTGGGCACTCTTGATTTTGGGCTTGGGAGCAGAGCCTGTCAGTAGCCAAGGTGGAAATGCAGGTGTTCAGTCAATCATGGTCTGCATCCCTGCTGGTGCTCTTTCCTTGTTTTCCACACTTCCTCTGGGGGGAAGCCCAGGGATAATCCTCTGTGGAATCTGGAATGGTCCCTGATTTTCATCCCTAATAAAACCTGGCCATGGTTCAGGGCATGAGGCCACATTTTGGGCTGCTGTAATTATCAGATGGTCACTCTACTAATGACAAATTCAATTAAGCACCAACAGGTTTTTCTGGTATATTCCCAGTAAGAAATAACTTACTTTTTGATTCCTCAGCTGCTTCTGAACTGGAGAATCACCCTGGTGCCACTGCCAGCTGCCCTGGCTCTGGATAAAGGAGGATAAATGAGTCCTTTACTGTGCTCAATACATTAAATAATCCAGTGTTTTTCTTCCAGATCTAGATCAGCCTTATCTACTCACTTGTGAACTGCAGCCTGTAAAGCAGCCATAAAAAACAACAAGGACCACAGGTTTGATCCAACATGTCCATTTATTTTTCCCCACAGGCAGAGATGAAGATGCAGCAATGTGGGAAGTGCACAGCACATGCTGCTGTTTTGAGCCCAAGTAGACTTTTAGTGTCAGCCCTTATCCCCTGCTCAATTCAGGCTCTGAGGCTGATGCTGTACATCACAATCACACTTGAATCTATAGGGTGCCACCTCATTTGTCAGCTGCCACAAAGCATTCCTGCTGTCAGCCAGCACAAGGTCCACATTCAAGCCCTGATCAAACCTTGGACAAAGCGTGAGCAACAGCTCCAGTGAATATTCCTGTCAGAACATGGATTAGAATCTTCTCTAAAGCACCTCCTGCCAAGGGGGCTGATGTCATCTGTCTTCTCAGAGCAGAGAAATGGTGTGAATTCAATTTTTGTGATGAACAAATCCCTTTCTGTGAGTGCACTCAGGCTTGAGACCAAGAATTCAACTGATTCCTTTTTTCCCTTCTCCCCTTCCCCCATCCCCACCCTGATGAGGTCGATGCTGGCCTTTGCTGTGGACACAGGAGGAGATGTTGGTTTATGTCATGACAGCCTCTCCATGGACAAAACTCCTTGGAACAGCAAGGACTGGGCTCAGGACTGAAACTGGGAATTTTGAATGTTGAAATTTGAGAACAACTGGAGGATATTGTGGATCCCCTCACTCTCCTGCAGCAGTGGGCACAAGCACTGAGCTTGAATTGATACCAAGAACTGAGGGCAGAGAATCTTGCTCAGGTAAGGCTGCACCTCAGGCTTTGCTCTAAAATGACCTGGCAGAAGTGTAGGTGTTGTTTTCCTTGAAATTTTCTAGGAGTGCCTCCAGCCCTGCTGGATCTGTGTTTCAGGACTTGCACTGACACCTGAAATTACAGTGAAAAATCTTCACCCCCAACCAAAGTTCATTGTTTTGCCTCACACTCTCAGAATTATGGGCCAGGTTGAAGACAGAATTGAGGATTTAATTCAAATCACACCCAGCTCTTCGTACCATGGAGTGGAAGGTGGAATGTGCAGGTTGGTTATGACCTCCCCAGGATCCCACTGCCAGGCACCACAGCACATTTCTCTGTGTCCTCACATCTTCACACCCCCTGAAAGATTTTCCCAGGAGCTCGTGCATGACTTTCCTGTAAAAATTGTCTAAAACTTTCCTGTAAAGCTTTATGGGTTTTGTTCCTCTTTGGGAACAACATGTTGGATTAATGCATGTAGTTTTCATTTTTTGTCACCCACCATCCCCTTAGCTTTTTACTCTTTTGAATTTTGGGTGTGAATGAGGCAGAATTTCCAGCTGACACACTTCTCCTGAGCTTTCTTGGGAACACAGCTCATGTTGTCCATCCAAGATGGTTCAAACCCTGTGGCTCCAGCAGAGCTGGAATGTGAGCTCATGTAAGGATCCCCCCAGCTCCTTGGAAGGGATTTGCAGCTCATTTGTGTCCCTGCACAGAGCTCTCCTGATTTATGTCCATCCTGGGCATGCTGACATGAACTACAGCTCCAGGAGATGCCCAGAGTTGATTTTTCCAAGGAAAACCTGACTGACAGCAGCACAACCCCTGTTCAGGTTCCCCCAGAGAACCCCAGCTCAGAGTGAGGTTCATGATAACCATTGAGGATGGATTTAAAATCACTTCTTCAGGGATGTTGTCAAAATATTAAGAATCAATTTCCAATATTTGCTCCCTTCTCCTCACTGAAAAAGTTTAACTGGACTGGGATTGTTGCTGAACTCTCAGTGAGAGCTGCTGAAACACAACCAAAAAAACCTTTTATAAAATAATCCCCCTGTCTTCCTTCTGTCACTTCTACCAAGCTGAATAAGGCAGGAATTTAGGCCTTGATTCAGCAAAGCACTTAATTGAGTGCTCACATTTAAGTGAGCACACTTGCCATGGGCAGAGTCTGTTCCAATGTGGCCTTTCCAAAGGATTATTAGGTATTTTTTTAGGATATACCTTTCAAAATAAACTCTTCCTCCCATAGTGTTTAGCCATCAATCTGTGCCTTCTGCAACAGAGCGAGCTCCAGAAATGGATTGTAAGGAAAGATAAGTGGATTTTGGGAAAGCCTTGACTGAAAATGGATTATATTTTTTAATAGGAAACTGAGTATTTTGCTCTATAGACTGAAATTTGAGAGGTGATTCGACCACAATAACAAAGATATTGCAGGGAATTGAAAGCACCTTTGCCAAACTTTCAGCTTGGATAATGTTAATCTAGAAATGGATGAGTTAAATAAGAGTAAGTAGAAATAGAATTAAGGAAAAAGAGGCAGTGCCTAAATGAAATGTTTTATTTCTTGACTCTCCAAACTCTCATCACAGGTGGTGGCTGCAGTGTGAGGTCTGAGGAAGCAGCTCACAAAAAAACTGCAGAGGAACTGGGGATGAAGCAATGTTATCTGTCATAATAATTACTAATCCCTAAAGAAAGCAGAACAATGTTTGGGTTGGATGTGCGGGAAGATTAAATTTTCAGCCTGCACTTGAGCTTAATTCTTTGGATTCCAGGTTGTTGGTGCTGAGAAGCCCAGAGGACACCCAAAAGTTGTCCTTCAGCAGCCCCTTCCCCAGCTGAACACCCACCCCACCCTTGGAGGGAATGCCCCCATCGGAAATTGATAATCCTTCCCCAAACAAACCCTTCCTGCCCTTCTCTCCCTCTCTGGCTCTGTGCTGTCCTGCCCTATTGTGTTATATGATCATATCAAGTCGTGGCATGGCAGAAAGCAGCTTAATGTGCTGGAGGAATGCAGCTCTGGTGCAGTAATCCCTGTCAGCTTCGTTTCCCCAAGCCTCTTCCATGGATTTTGGGAGAGGTGTGATCCATCAAAGCTTCTCATTTTCATATCTACCTGGTGTCATGTTACCCAGAGCAGCCAAACCCCCCTGTGTGCCATATCAAAGAGCAGCCCTGATTCCCAGAAGTGTTTTTGTTGGATCATCAGTGCCTGCCTGCAGCCAGAGGAACAGCTTATCCCCAATTTTCCCTTTCCAGAGTTCTGAAAAGTGTCAAAGATCTGCAGGGCCTAAATCCCCATCCTGTCCCCATTGGCTCTGACAGAGGAACCTGGATTGTTTGCAAAAACTTTACCCACATCAGCACAGGGATTTCAATCCCTATAAAAAGTTGGGAAAGAAGCACCCATGAGGATTTTTTTTTTCTTTTCTTCAGACCACTTTCTCCCATAAATATTTCCCTTCTTTAATCACACAGGAATCCCAGTGACATCTTTACTTCCCAGTAAAGCACATGGGGAGGAATTCCTTACGTAACTTCCCTGCCTGAGTTGCATAAAAATTCATCCTGCCAAGAAAGTGAGTGCATTTTGCATGCATTTAGATCAGTTTATATGGCTTTTATTTCTCTCTGGACCTGTTATCACATTTCATCCTCAAAAGTGGTATGACTTCTCCTTATTTCTCCCCTTGGTGGTAGGGATGGTAACAGGAGAAGAGTACATTCTATTCTGGGTTATTTTTAGGTCTAAAATCAGAACATTTGAAGTCGTAGCCCAAGTGGATTAAACAGTTCAGAGTGAAGCAGGTCCCATTTCTGTGTTTGTACAGCATCAGGATCCTGGCAGATAACTGCAAGCATTGTGTTCATGCAGATGATGACACAAAGGGCTGGTTCTGCCCACTCTCAAACATCCCAAAGCTTTGCCAAAATCCCCATTTTGAGGAAAACTGGGATGTCAGATTTACAACTTCTAGAGGGAGAAAGCTGGGGCTGAGGGAGGTAAATTAAGGACAGCTCAGAGAAGGAAGAAAACCTTGAGCTGCTGAGCTGTGTGTGAACATCCAAGATTCCAGCCTGGATCATGATCCTGCTCTAGGAAGAGACTCTGAATTAATCCCACAGGATGCTCTGAATTATTCCTGAGCAATGCCTTATCCCAGAGTGGATCTGGAGCATTCAGCCTGTGCTGTCAGAAGAGCAGGAGGTATTTTCCAGGTGCTGTACTTGGATTTAAATTCAGTTTTTCTGCTGTGGGGAACCATAGATTCACACACATAAATTCCTCAAGGCACTGCTTCAGGATGGGTTCTGCTCCTTCCAGTGGGAAGTTGACAAATTCTCCCTCTTTGGCTCTGTTTATCCCCAGGATAAACGAGTCCAGTGAGCCCAAATGGTGATGGGGACTGAGGAGAACTGGGCCTGGAAAGGAGTGAGCTCAGACCCCACCTGTGGAGCACCCAGATGGGATTTGCACATTCTGGAGCCAGGCTCAGAGAAAACCACCTGCAAAAAAAACCAGGATCTGCTGCTCCTGGGCCCCAGTTCAACAGGGAAACTCCAACAGAATTTCTCTGGTAGCTTTACAGACATTTCTTGGCAACCCCATGACATCAAACACACGGATTTTTATTTTTTTTATTTTTTTTTTCCTTAACATCATCCCAAGTCTTTCAAACCTTCAAGACAATTCAGGTCTCAGCTGCCCACAGAGCATCAAACACTCAGCACTCTCCTTGCTGCAGCAGCTCTCCCTGGGCAGGGAGCAGGGTGAGCCCCATCCCAGGGCACTGAGGTGTGCAGGGCTTGGATGCTGAGCTCCAACAGCTGAACTCATGCCTGTGGCATCACAAATATGAGAGCCCAAAAATGTTTCAAAGGTTTCCAAGCCAAACACTCCAGCACATTTCGTAGCCTTTGAAATCCATCTGGCCAAAAGCTCCTGACAGTGTGATCTATGAGGCTGTGGAATAGTTTCCCCAGGGAAGTGTTGGAAGGGCTATCATTTGAGTCATTTAGTGCTGAGGGGAATATACCATGGGGAACAATCCCTCATTAGCTGGACTAATGGAGCTTTCTGCTTCAAACTCTGGTGTTCCTACAAAAAAAAAAAAAAAAAAAAAAATCCCTTGACTTCTCCTTGTTCTTCCATATGCTTAAATTGGCAGGGATGTGGGGCCATTGGCTACATTTTGTAGCTTTTGTTTATAAGGCACATAAATTTATCAGAGGAGGGGGGGTTTCATGTGTCAGGCGAAGTGTGGAGTGTCAAGAGCAATCTGAAGGAAAGAGTCCTGGAGATAAATGAGAGGCACATCCCTTATTTGCTAAAAAGCAGGGAGATGTGTGGGTCCTCCCTGAGGAGCTCTGAGCAAGTTCCAGGGAATGAAGGTGCAGAATCTGAGTGGGACTGAGCCTTGAGTTCAGCAGCCACACATGGCAAGAAACTGTCTGTGTTTGGCTGGTGCATTTCTGGGACATCTCTTCCTCCATTTTTCCCTGGGATAATACAACTTCCAACAACACAATTCCCACCTGTCCTTTTCACCATGTGTTGTTTCAGATCAGTCATTTTTATGGCCTGGATGTGGAAGGATCCCAGGTATGGTACTCTGGGAACATCAGCAAGATGACTTTGGTTTTCAGATAACAAATGCTTCCATCCCTCCTGATCTTCCTGTGTAACCCTGGGAATGCCACTTGGATTTCTGGGATCACTTACTCTGAGGTGTAATTTAACACCTCAGAGTTAGTTTGGGTGAGTCAGATGGGTGAATCACAGTCCCAGCAGGCTGGATCCTCACCAGCTTTACCTTCTTTATGGAGAACGTGGAGAAATCATCCCAAACTTTATTGCTAAGACCTGAGATGGGTATTATGGCCTTTCTCTTATGGAATGCATCAGTTTTCCAAGATCTGACCACTCCAGACATCACCAACTCACTCATTGCTCCCTTGGCTTTACCTGTCACAGGTGCCTCAGTGTCAGTGTGGCCTTTCAGAAGAAAGGAGGTAACACTGACATCATTCCATGATTTACAGTGGATTTTTTTTTTTTGGGGGGGGGGTATTTTTTTTGCTTCCCAAAGTCTTGAATACTTTCCAGCCATGATGATTTTCCCTCCTGTGCTTCTTTTTTTAACAGCAGATTTTCCAAGTGGACAATCCCAAAGGTGGCCGGCTTCACCGGGCGGGAAAAAAGAAAAGACTCGTGGAGATATTTTAAATGCGACGTGAATTTTATGCCAAAAAGTGTCTTTTCCATATTTATAAGCCCCTGTCATTCCCTCTCCCTCCGCCTCCTCCTGCTTAAAAGGAAACTCCATTACAAAGGCAGGAAAGAACATCAAACAAACCTCGCTTGGCAGCCATGTCTCCATGTGAAATTACTGTCAGAGTACAAAGGAAGACTCAAGATTTAGAAGGTAACATGTGACAAGAGAATGCAGTCCTTCCCAATGTCTTTACCTTTTGTTGGTGAGAGCTGGGAAGGGGCTGCTGCTGGTGCTTTTTTTGTTTTGAGAAGGGCTGTGCCAATTATAGAAAGGCACAAATCACCTCGGGCTGGGGGTGGTTTGGCTGCTGGGAGCCCCTGATCCCAGCAGTGACTCCAGCCAGGGCTCTGTGGGCACGTGCTCACCCCCAGCTCCATCCTTCAGGGCCACCCCAGGAGCAGCAGTGCTGTTTGATCCCAAAAAATCTTTGATGGAGCCACTTTGGAGCTGCTCTGGATGCCCTCAGCTCCCCTTGGTAGAAGGCAAAATGTGTTTGGTTGAAGTGACCACATCTGCTTTCCCTTCAGCCTTTAAGCAAATAGCTTCTAGCAAATATTTTTTGTTGGGTTTTTTTTTTTTTTTTTTTTTTCACTAGAGGAGCAGATTCCTGCACTGGAATGGAAGTTATTCCTGTTCTGTGACTGGAAATTAATTAATGAGTCAATGTAGGTCTTGACGTAGATCTTTGTCTCATCTTTCTCTTCATGTCTTTATTAGCTCTATTCTTATCCATGCTCTTGCAATCCTACTTTTCCTGCCAAAACAATACTCCTTTTGCACACTGCAGGAGAGCAGAGCAGCTCAAGCTGGAGATCCCCAGCCCTGGCACATGGGACAGGAGACACTGAACCTGCTGTCCTCACCAGCCCTGGGCTCTGCCCAAATCCAGGAATTCAGCTCAGATTTGAATATTCAGGAGTTTATAATAAAAAAAAAAATAGGTTTTTTATTTAAAAAGCACAGGGTTTATAATGCAAAAACCACCAAATCATGGGGTTGGCTGCCCCGTTTGGGTGTCACCCTGTGGATTGGGGCACCAATTGTTTCTCCTCTACCTCACAGTCTCAAATGAAAGTTAAGCTGGGAACAATTCCCAGGCCCGACCTCAAACTTGCTTTCCACTTCAATATTTATAAAATATTGTATCTTTAATTGCCTCTTGTCCTGTGTGGTACCATGGCCTGTCCCCTCCCGTGCCAGGACTTCTGCAGGAGCAGCTGCTCCATGCTTGGTGTGAATCTCTCCCCTCTGTTCTTTGAAGGAACTTTTTTTTTAATTTATTTTTTTTTTTCCTAAGAACAAGGCTTAATGCAAGAGACACTTTTAATCCCTTTTACTTTTGAGGGCTATTGAACTTGCCTGCTGTAAATCAAACATGAATTTAACCTTTCAAAAAATAGGAGCTTTCTTTTTTGGCTGCTGTTGAAGTGTGGGTGCTGCAAGGTCTTTCCTCCTTTATTTTAGGGATGGAGGCATTGTTTGCTTGTGTTTTTTTTTTTTTTAACACAGAGTTGATCATGAGCTGCAAGTGACATTTGTTGACCTCAGGCCAGACATTTCAGAAGCACCACACTGACTGTGTCCTGCATCTTTGGGAAGAATCATTGCCCTTCCTCCTCCTCTGAAAACAATAAAATTGAGCTTTTTTCATTTTCCCTCATAGGAAAAAAAACCCTTTAAAATCTGTGTGGGGAGGCACGTCTGCAAACCTGGTTTACAGCCCCTTTTCAGCCTCATCTGAAGTTTTTTTGAATGAGGTGCAAAAAGTGGCTGCGAGCAGGGGGAAGGGAGGAAAAACTCAGTTCTGTGCACACACACACACACACACAAGATGGAGACACTGGTTAGCAACATAAACAAAAGGTGGGTGGTAACCCCCAAGCTTTTTTTTTTTTTTTTTTTTTTTTTTTTTTTTGACAGCCAGTGGTGGCAGTGATGAATTTGTGAAGTTATCTAATTTTCCACTGTTTTAATTAGAGGCCTGGGCTATGAGACCTAACAGCTGGGTTCTTTGTACTGCTTTCTGTTGCCTGACAGAGAAAAATTTCTACTGTATCTTCAGCCAAGCTTTCAGTCTGACCTGAGCAAATGAAACTTCTGGGACTCATAAACTGTGGTTTCTGGGCAGATTGCTTTTTGAACTGCTCCTTAGCCCTCCTAACATGCAAAGAACACAAAGGCTCACAGAGTGAACTCCCTTTGTACTCCAAAGCTAATGGGGATGCTCATTAAAGAGGTGGGAGGGGAACAGGAGGGGAGGGAAGGACTCTCCCTGGTATATTAGAGGACTTATCAAGTGTAAAGTTCCTCCTGATCAGCCACAGCAGAGTTGGGGCCAGTTGGGAAGTTGTAAAGCTCAAGCCCTTGGAAGACAATGGCTTTGGTTGCAAAGCACGACCAGTTGAGCAAATTAATTTATGGCTCAGCTCCTGCCAAGTGATTTTTAAAGCTTTACATTAGACTGGATGTGCATCACAGTTCATCACCCCCCTGCTTCTCCAGGCATGCACTATAACCACTTTCTTTCACTTGTAATCCAGAAGGGAAAAAAAAAAAGTCAGAGGAATTTTTAGACCTGAATTCAGCTCAGTGTAAAGTCTCTGCTTAAATCCCGTTGGAGTCAAAGGAATTAAGCAAGGCTTTGACTTAAAGCATATACTTAATTGCTTTGCTGAATCAGAGCCCATATTCTGATTTTTCTTCCTCAGGAGCTGCTCAGAGTCAGAAATGTGTTTTCACCCTCCAAAGGCCACTGCTCCCTCTTTCCCCACCTGCTCAGCTATGGCAGATTTCCTTGGGGCTGCTCTGCTGCAGGAGTCAAAGGGACTCGGTGATGACAAGGCCACTCAAGCCAATGCAAGTTCAACAAACCAGAAAGTCATTTGATTTGCAAGGAACTCACTGCAAACAGTTTTTCTGTGAAGGCAGCTGAGTAATGACCCATCACTCAAGCAGCTGTGAAAGGAGAGCCCTTTGCAGCTCGGGGGTGAGGAATGGTGCCTTTAATTGCCATGATTGCTGGCCTGGCTTGGACAAAAATTCCAGGCATGTCCAAGTGCTGCAGCAGATGGATTGTGCAGCACAGGGAGGGGTTTCAGGCTTTCCATCCTCCATGGATGGCAGCACTGCAGCCCCAGCAGCTCCAGGAGCAAGGGAAGGGGACTGAGGGGGCAGCTCAAATAAACCTGGGGGCTGGGAGAGATTTTCCTCCTTGGATGGAGTCATGTCTGGACCTCATCCATCCATTCTCCTTCACCCTTGAGGCAGGTAACCAAAAATGACAGTGAACTTGGTCAGAGAGTATGGATGAGCATGGTTTTGGCCAGAAATTCAAAATATTTGTACCATTCTGATAGGACATGGGTCTTGGTGGTTGTGTTCCAATGTGGTGCCTTCCCAGTTTGGATCTGGTTATATTGAATGAATCCATCACTAGAAAAGGGAATTCAGGGCCTGCAGTGAGAAGGAAGATCACAGTTCGCCCTTCTTGGGGAGAATCTCCATCTCCATCTCCCTGATGGGCAGGGACAGCTCCTTGCACACACACTGACTGCTGCTTTCCCTTATATGTAAAAAAACAGGATGGGAGAAATCCTCTTGTGACATTCCCTATTTGTCCTTGAGTGGATTCTCCCATGGAAAAGTGGAAATTTCATCTCCATCTAGTTCAGAAAGGTCACAACTCCCTCTTTATGAACTCTGGCTCTGCTGGGGAAAAGTTCTTGTATTTTACCCTCATGACTCAGTTTGCCCCTCATGTTTTGGGTGTGGTCTGGGCACAGCAATGCCCACGTGGAGGCTTTTGGGGAAAAGCAGGAATTGTGCCTGTCCTGTGGCTAATTAATGGGACAGGGCTGAGTGTATTTTAATGGAGGCCACTCTGTCGCCCCATGTGGAAACATCTGCACTTTTCTCTGGGATGAAGTGATGGCTGACATTAAGCAGTTTGAAAGTCCCAGGTGCTGAAAGTCCAACTAAGATGGGATTTAAGCCAAATTCAGGTTGCATTCCAGGCTGTGATGAAAGGGAATTTTGAAACGTTCGACTTCCCTGCAGAGCAGAAATTCCATTTCCCAATCAGCTCTAAATAATCATTTAAAGATGGACTCTAAATTGGGAGTGTTTTAATGTGTCATCTTGGTTTTTAATTGCTTCGAGTTCTCAGTAAATGTTATCAGACCATCAGAGCCTGGGGATGAAGCAAGAGCCGGGTGGTGATTCAGATGGAGCTGCCTGCTGCCAAAGAGGAAATGCTGGGATGGGGATGACTCTCCTGCTCCAGCAAAGACAAGACACTGAACTCTGTGTTTACAGTGGGCCACTGAAAGAATGGGATAATTGCAATTATCCCAGCGAAGCAGCCTTTTAATGACTGCTTCACTTTAGAAATACATATGTAAATCTCCGAGGAGGTGGAGAGGTGCCAATTTGTGCTGGCCCGAGCTGGGGACCTTTTATCTCCTTCAAAGAGCTGGCAGCAGAGTCCAGCACTGGGGCAGGCTGTGCTTGCTCAGCTCCTGAGTCACAGCACCAGCGTGCACAGACCACACCAGACTGCTCACAGAGCCACGGAGCAGCAGCACATGGGCATTTCTGCTTTTCCTCCTGATAACCTCTGCTGATGGCTCTGGAAATGGGAGTTGTTGTAGAATAATGAGAATTCAGCTGCAGGAGGTTGCTCTGGGGAGATCTGAGCTGTGGGTGCTTCTCATCTGCTGCAGTGGGTGGTGAATTCTTGTTTTTCCTGACCCCATTTTTTACCTGGTTCCACATTGCAGTGGTTTTCTCCAGGGTACATGGGATCCATCTTCCCTGAGATGAAGTGATCCCATATTTATCCTGTCAGGCCAAGATACTCAACTCTGTGCTCTAGAGAATCTCTGTATTTGGAAAGGAAAACTTCACTTATACTTTGTTATAGTTCCCCCCTCTCAAAAGCTCCTGATGCTGAATTTCCAAAGAGGCTCAAGGAACCAGGAGCCAGCACCCGCTGGGTTGGAAATTTTGGACCCTTTAAGGACATTTGAGTGAAATATTCTTCATCTAACATGTGGTCAGAGGTATCCAAATGATCAACAACATGTTGAGAAATCAAGATTCTTGAAGGGATAAGACCTTCCCATGCAAATTCTGGCCAAATTCTGTGCTGTTAGTAAGAGAACAGGAGCTGTGCTCTTAATGCTGAATTTATTGGTCTTTGTGTTTCAAGGTCTGCAGTAATTACCATCATGTGACTGGGGTTCATGGACTTGGGAATGTTACATCTCCCACTATCTGCTGTGGGAGCTCCCAGACACACAACCTAAAAACGTGCAGAAACCACAGATTTATGAGATCAACCTTTTTAAGTGTGCCCCTGTCCAAGAAATAGGAGTTTCTAAATCACTCCCTTCTTCCCCCACTTATTGGATTGGCTTTGCTGAAGCAGGCATTGCTGTGGTGATATTAATTGCTGGATTTCATAAAATATTCTTTGGAGAGGGTTGGAGATTTGCCATGTCAGCTTTCTAACTCTTCTCCACTTGTGGAGGGGAGGAAGGGAACAGACACCTCTGGATGTTTGCCAGGCCAAGGGGATGGAGAGCATGGAACCTCTCCCTGAAATATCCTAAAAACACTTAAACTTTCTGCCTGAGCTCTGCTCCATTTGTTTCACCCATGGTCAGCATCCCCCTGCCATGTTAAAATTTCCTTTCTGATTTCTTGGGACCCAAAAGTGACCATGGTGTGGTTGGATGGGTCCCAGGGGGCAGAACTTCATGGAAATGGGGCACAGTTCCTCCAAATTTAACACCATGAGGAAAATTCCTAGGAAAAATAAACCCCATCCACCTGTTAGCCATGAAGAGCCTTCCTCACCAATCCTGTAGTGCTGGAAACCCACAAAAGGCTTTGTGTGAGGTGAAATTCCATTTTTTTTTTCATTTCCTAAATCAATAAATCATTATTTGCAAAATCTGCTTAAGAGGGTTCATCCTCTGCTTTTTTTTTTTTTTTTCAAAATAAGATTTCCAAATGGGAAGTTTGACTGTGAAGATGAAATAAAAGATACACAATATAAATTACCATGAGCATCCTGGTACCTCAACTCGAAGTACAAATTGATATGGAATTTTTTGGAAATACTGACTGACCTCTCCCTGCAGATGCAGTGAGGTCTGTTCTGCTGGCAGTTTTTAGATTGGGGTGCTCATATTTTACAGAGGGTTTAAATTTGTGTTTATGAGGGTGATTAAGCAACTGCCTGAGCAGGACACATGGTTAAAGTTAAATCTGACTCTTGGTGCTCTGTTATGTGGAGGTTTGGGGGTGATGTTTGTGTTGATGATGTGTTCAGCTCTGTCCTTCCCTGTATTATTAATCTGAGATCCTTTCCCAGCCCTCACTGATTCATTCCTTTGCTGTTTTTCCTCGAGTTTGATCTGTGGAAAATAAAACCCCAAACTCCTGCTCATTGGATTTTTCCTCTGTTAACTCCTGCACAGGCTCATCCTTCAGGGAAGCATTTGAGTTTCTCCATAACCTTGGGATGAATTGCAGCAACAGACAGCAAAATCAAGAATTATTTGGTAACCTGATGTCAAAATGCTGTGGATACAGCAGTGTGGATTTAATCTCCATGACTGCAACCCCCACTTTATTTCCATCCCTTCCCTTCTGCTGGCCCTGGGACTCCTCTGATTTGGCTGAGCCACAAACTGTGTGAGTTTTGTAGGGCTCATTTTTCTGCTGATTCCATTAATTAGGGAGTCAATCAATTAATTAGGGAGGTGGGTGAGTTGTTCCTACAGATGAGTGGAAAGGAGCTGTGTCCTCACACCCCTTGTCATTATTTGGGTTCAGGTGTAGAACTAAAAAGCTGCAGAAGGTTTTGCAGTGAATCTTGTTCCTGGGTGGTGCCTTTTTTAAAAAATATCCAATGGATTGGGATTTTCCAGCCCTGGTGACCCAACAGGACAGGGTGACCCTGGGGTTTGGCAGAGGTGGGAGGGAGCAGGATGGTTCTTGGTAACCAGTTCTAGTACTGGAGCAGATTCACCCAACTTCTCCTGCTGGAGGAGCTTGCAGAATACTGAACTTGGCACTAAATTGATGTATTTGCTGAGAACTGAGTGTTTTGAAAGCTGAGTGAATCCTGGCTAACTGCTCCTTTGTCTTTTTATTGTGTTTTTCTTAATTTAGGTTTATACTTTTACAAAACTCCTTTCTGAAATTGCCAAACCTCTGTAAGTTCAATATTCTGTTCCATTCCATTTACAATTCCAAAATTCCTATTTCACCTGCCACTGCGAGTTCACTTCCAATTTTATAGGAGCCTTTCAACTCTCCATAATTTTATCCCTCCTGAAGTTCTGTTCCTGAAAGCATCACACTGAGTTAAACACAGGAATATTTCTGCCCTGCACCTTCAGCAGAGAAACTTCCATTACTCCTGAGAAGAAACCCAGGACTAATTCCCTCCCTGTCCTTAGCCAAGACACATTTTCTTCCTATAGGACACCTGTCAAAGAGGAACAGACTTTTTAAAAATAAAATAAACAAAAATCATTTGGTGAGAAAACTCAGGGAAGAGAAAGAACCAGCCAAGTCCCGGATATCCTGGACAGCAGTTTTCATACTTCCTTCAGCTGTCTTGAAGAAAAATGTCATTTCTTTCTGGCCAATTCCAGTTTTATTTTCAGGCTAAGGAATAGCTGGAGAGCATAGATGAAATTTTCTTCCTTGTCTAATGTAATCAAAGGCTTAGTGGACAAGGTAAATGATGGCACGGGCTATAATTAAATGTTCCAGGGCTTGAGGTGTCTGACTGATCTGAGGGTCAAAAGTGGGGTGAAAAATGAGCTGGAATGTGGGCAGCAGACCTGCATGGAGATCTTCCTTCTCTCCAGGAGGGACCAGGAGGAAAAGGTCACATTCCAACAGCTCCAAAATGTAGTGATGCAGGGGCTGGGCTTGCTCAGTGAAGTCCAGGGAGGATTTTGGGCTCTGCTGGGGCAGTGCAGGAGGATGAGCTGAGCTCAGCTTTGTGGGAAGTGCTGAGCCAGGGATGGGGATTAACCCCAGCTCGGGGAAGTCCTTGTTGATGCAGGCAGAGCTTTGGCCTCATTCCTTTGTGCCTGCTCAGGTACCCACAAATGAGATCTATAAAAATGAGATTATAAATGAGCTTTATAAGAAGACCCCATGAAATTGCTGTGGATCAAACCCTCAGCCACGAGGAGCTGGAAATCTCTCTGATTACCTCTGATACTGAGCATGGGCTTTCAAAATCTCATTGGCAGCCTGTTCTGGGGTCCCTGTGCCTCAAACCCCAACACCAAAGGAGGCAGAAGATGGATGCAGGCAGGATTCATCTGGTGTTTGTTGGGCACACTTGACTCCTCTTTAGTTCCTACTTGGATTTTTCTTTCTGCCCTGACCTCAGTGTGCCTCTTTCCCTGCCTGCTGCTCTCTGAATAACACTCTCCCCTAAAACTGCATCTTAAAAAAAAAAAAAAAAAAAAAAATTCCCAGATTCCCTGCTCTTAATTCAGAGGCTCAGCTCGAATCAGGCAAAGAAATTGAAACAAAGACCAGAGCAGCTTAGACAAAACTGAATTGCTGCTTATTTTAATTCACTGCAATTTCCCTGCAAGCAGCTCTGGACGTTTTATTTGTGAAATTTTCAAGTGTGAAATTACCTTAATGCTGGGAGGCAGAGGCCAGTGCTGGAGACTGTTTACCCACAAGTTAAGAAAATGTTTTTGCAGTTGGCTGATGTTCAGTCCCATGAATAATATTTTGCAGAGGAGTTTGCTCCCTGATTAGCTCTGTGCGTGTCCAGGAGCAGCTTTCTGGTTGTTCTGCAGGTTTTGGGAATCCCTCCTGTTCCTCAGAATATCTGGGTTTGTCTTGGAATCCAAGCACTGCAGGGGAGGCTGAATGGGCAGAGGAAAAGTTGCTTTACCTTGATTTTTGAGCAGGATGTGATCTCTGAATCAGCTCTCTCATTTCTCAGGAAAAATTTATAAAATATTTAATTACTTGTGGTTGGGTGGAGCCACTGCTGCACTCTGGTTCTTCTTGAGCTTGAAACCCATCAGTGCTCAGCCTTCCCCCCCCCGCCCAGCAGAAAGATTTTTGCTATTTGAGCCTAATCCTGCTTTTATCTTGGGAGAAATCAACAATCCACCCACCAATTCAGTGGCTTTTCCAGTGATTTGTCATAATTTAAAATTTGGGTGGGAATTTCCCATCCTGTTTTTCTCACCATTGGAGAAGGGGTTTAAGCAGCAATTTTAGGATTTTTTTGCTGTTCTTCAACCCTTCAGAAATGGCTCCTGCACATCCAAGAGCCTTCAGGCCACCAATGAAGGTCAGTCAGGGGAAATGCAGGTTTGGGATCATCATCATGTCAAGATTTGACGGAATCACAGGATCATGGAATGGTTTGGGTTGGAAAGGACCTTAAAGCTCAACCCACTGCACCCCTGCCATGATTTATATATTTGTATCCATATAAAATCCAAGTTGAGCTGGAGCAATGCATTGATCAGGCTTCTCTTTCTTGTTCTCATTTTACCCATTTCACTCTGTCACCAGCAGGGAACCTGCTCAGAAAATATCTCAGTTTTAAACCCTTCTTGGGTAAAAATATTTACTTTTCTGCTCAGAGATAACAACTCCCTGCACTATTTTACACTTCTCCCCTCTTTCTATTCTTCCCATCACCCAGTTTACCTTTTAGCTGAGAAATTTATTCTGCTGCAATTATCAACCCCTGGATCAGAATGGAGCTGGTGATAACACAACTGAGGGATCTGTATATGGAATTTTTTGTGATATTCTCATTGAGGGCACCTAAAGAACGTGAAGAGG
Organism: Erithacus rubecula; assembly: GCF_903797595.1. Classification (NCBI taxonomy): domain Eukaryota; kingdom Metazoa; phylum Chordata; class Aves; order Passeriformes; family Muscicapidae; genus Erithacus; species Erithacus rubecula. The sequence goes on from NC_136664.1 coordinate 2,502,313, forward strand.
TCTCAGGCTGAGGGGGATTTCAAACTTTCTGAGCATCTTCAGCATTATTTGCAGTGACAGAGGAATTTAATTTGTGGTTTAAGAGAATGGAGAATTTTTTTGGAGCATGGTCAGATAAGAACAGTGAGAAATCAGCAGAACCAACATTTTCCTACAGCAGCTCCAGTCCAAAACCAATCAAACAGTTGTCAATAAAATTCCCTATAGTTCTTTAGCCTCATTTACCTTTACAAAGGGAAAGTAATCTCTGGAAAAATGGAATAAGTGAGAAACTTGGAAAAAAGTCATCAGAAGGCACACGGGGATTTAATTCTTCAACTTAAAAAGAAAGAAATTTTTAAGTATTTTGACTGGATTTATTTGAATTTTACTGTGATCCACCCCCAAAATAACAGGATTATCAATATGTTTATTGATATATTTATGATTTTTCTGTTTTCCCAGCATCATACAAAGCATACCTTGGGAAAAATCCTTACAGGGACTTTGGTCAGGGTATTTTAGCTGTGCCCTGTGCTTCCTGCAGCTCTGTGGAGAACCCTGAACAATGGGCTCCAGCTCCTCACAGGGCTGCCAGTCCCATGTACAAACACCACATCAGATGAACTTTCTCAGCCCCAATTGTTTGGAGCTGCCTGAAAACTTCCTATGGAGCAAAAAAATTCAAATGCCCACAGGGGTTTGTTTCCCTCTCCCCCCCACCTGCTTTGGGTCTACAAAACAACTCCATCAGTACAATTTGGGGAAAAAAAATCCCTACAATGGGGGCACCTTGTTGTTTCCTGCTCTCACACCTGGTGAATTTGCACCCTGTGCTGGCTCCAATATTTTTGAGTTTAAGCTGGTTAATTGGACTGGGCAGGGAAAGGTTTGGGGTGAGAAATGGGCACTGAAGGATGACAAGGGGAGCAGGAGGGAGGAGATGGGAATGGGAGCCAAGGGATCAGAGCCAGCAGAGCTGTGGAATATTTGTATTTATGTGTATTTATGTGTATTTATGTGAATTTACCTCCTGCTCTTTGCTCCATCCCCATTCCCATCTCTCCCCAGCAGGCATTTCCAGAGGCAATCTGCTCTTTCCATTTTCCAGGGGTGCAGGGATTGACTGGGCAAAGGGAGGATGTGACAACAGAGCAGCACAGTCCCATTCCCTGGGAAACACCCACCACCTTCCCCAGGAAAGGCAGCTCTTAATTGGGGCTCCTCTGAATTAATCAGGGACTGAGTTTCTTCATGAGGATAAATAGAATTTCAAGGAAATATAAAACCCTGCAGAAACCTCCTTGGCTGAGCAGAGTGGGGATGCTCAAGGTCTGCTCCAGTTGTGTCTGTGGAATGAAATTGGGATTTTTGGTGGTCACTAAAGATGCAGGTAAAAGCCTAAAAGAGACTTTGCCTCACTAATGACCAGGTTTGCATCAATTACTGTAATTCTTTGATTAATTAGATAGTTCCTTCTCTAAAGCATCCTCAGCTTCTCCCTGCCCATCCTGTGCTGAACCCAGGCACTGGTTTCATTTTTGTTTTCCCACAGCTCCTCATCTGTTTTTTCCTGGTTCATCTGTGCTCTTTGCAAAGCTTGTAATTAAGATGGCACTTGATCAACTGGCTGAATGTTTCCTTAAGCAGAAGCAGGTAGAGGTGCTGATGTACTTTTACTTTGAACAGTCTGTTTTCTCAAGGCTGGACCTCTCTGACAAACTCTTGGGGTTTGGTCCATGTTTATACTAAATAAATACATTGAAAAGAAACAAGAAAAGATAAAAAAAAAAAAAATACCCTCCAGTCCTCTGTGAAATTGAAAGCAGAAGGCTGGAGCTGTCTATGAAAAACTGGAAGAAAACTTGCTCTGGAAATCTCAGGCAGAGGCACAAAGTGATGCCATCTGCCAGACTGAATTTTCCAACCTGCAGCTCCCAGCTGCTGTGGCACTGAGCCACCAGGAGCTGCTGGATCAGCCCCTGGGTCACTCCAGGATCTGTCTGCAAGCTCAGCCTGGCCTGATCCTGCCTGGATCTCCCAGGGCTCCCATCACGTTTTTCCAGAATGTGAGTAAACTCTTGGCCAAGTGAAGTTGTTCCTGCTGTCTGCAGCACTGGGCAGGTTGGGTAACTCCAATCCCTGCATTCCCACCTCTCCTTTTCATCCCTTAACACGGGGATCCACCTGCTGTGGCTCCCTGGGGATCCTGTCCCACCTGGATCCAGCCCTTCTCCCACCGAACGCTTCGAGCCGGGATCATCCCTGAAGAAACCTGGGATTAGCAAATTTGGGATTAGCAGGCAATTTCCTGACTTTCTCAACATCATAAATGAGGTCAAAAAGGTCTTTTTGAATGGAACCCATTAATCTCCTTGTTGTTAGCAAGGAAATGTTGAAAAGTGCAGGTGTTAACAGTCGCTGTGTTATTTTTGGGAGAATGTGAACTGAAACACTCACAGGAAGCAGAGTATTCCCCTGCCAGCATCCTGGAGTATTATTTTAGGCAGCAGAACTGAGGGTTATGTGCAGGATTATGCTTTCATCACACCTTTAGGGCTCGAGCACTTTGTGTGCAAGAATTTTGCCTGGAGCGTTTCTTTGCCCTGTCTCCTCTGTTTTGGAAAAATTAAAATAATCCCCATGGTGGCCATCAAGCAGCAGTGCTGTGCTGCAGCTCCTGGGTAAAAGCAGGACAGAATTCAGTTCCTGGATCATAGAAGGGGTTACAGAAGGGATTTGGTTCAGGAATCATTGCAGGTTTTTCCAAAATACAGCAAGGTGTGGGCATCTGTTCTCTTTGAAAGGTTTCTCCAGGAAAATCCTTTTTTTACAAAAACACTGCTGGAAATGAGCCCAGGTAGGAGCTTTGGGGTCTGGGTCCAATATCCAGCCTGTCTGCTGACTTTGGGAGCAGATTCTGGAAAGTGGGGGGAATAAATGAATGGGAAAGGATGTGTGGAGGTGATCGGATGAGGATCCCAGAGAAAATCAGAATTAGGGAGAGTTTGAAGCAGCAGCTTTCTGCTGCCTCCTGCTCCACATTCTTCCCCTAATTGAATTCCCAAGCCTTGTAGCTAAAGTAAGATCCATACCCTTATAACAACAACACAAGCTTGTGTTTCAGGCACACATCTAAATATGTTCACCACTTGAAAGGTTTCCAAAACATGGCAACTTCTCTGTGTGCAGTGGACAGAGCTGCACACGTGTTCTGATGGCAAAGAAAATGAGAAAAAATCAGAAAAAAACCCCCTCAAATTATCAGAAAGGGCAATGAGTAATAAATAAAATAATGAGATTGAAGCCTTGTTTTTGCAGGTGCTGCTGGCTTGCTGTAATGTAGATGTGGGAATAATTGTTCTTGCAAGGAATGACCTTATGTGGATGGGCAGACAGAGTTAACAAAGGCAGATCACAGGGGAAATGTCAGCACTGGTGGCTCAGTGAATGTGCTGGCTGCAGAAGCTTTCCCCAGTGACATTGGGTGGTTATAAAAAGCAGCATCTCCACAGAGATTCAGAGGGAAACCATCCAGGATCCCTGAGGAAATTAATGACTCTTGAAGATGAAGGACCTGGTGGTTCTTTTCTGATAGAAAAGTGCTGAGTGGAGGAGCAGAGTCACCCCAAAGCTTCCTGTTTGTTTGTTTTGGTTTTTTTTTCTCCTCCTTTTCAAAGAGTGATTGCTGGAGCTCTCCAGCCAATGGAACTCAGAAGGAAAAACCACCTGGATCCTGAGGTTTTCCCATCAGCTGCTTAAAATCCAGAATAATCCAACAGGAATCCCACTGAACATGGAAGAATTTCCCTTCCCATCCCCACCAACCTGTCCTGCACTACTGCTCTGGCAGACCAGGCAATTTTCCTCAGAATATCTGGAATTTGAGATGGGTTGCTCATAGCCAGGCACTTTTCCAAGCAGCTCTTTTTTGACTGTGAGGGGTTTTTTTTAGGGTTTGTGAAGTTCTGACTAGCAAAGGAGGCAGAGATTTAAACTCTGCAGAAACATTCTTGGCTGAGCAGATTGGGGATGCTCAAGATCTGCTTTAAAATCAGATCTCCCTGACATTAAATTGGGAAATAGAATCACTGGGTGGTCACTAAAGCTGCAGATAAATGCCTAAAAGAGAGTTTGTCTCACTAATTACCAGTTCCTATAATTCTGTGATTAATCAGGTGTGTAATAGAACTCCCTTGGTTTTAGTGCTGATGTAGAAATCCCAGAAAAAGAGAGAATTTTATGTTTATCAAGCAGGAAAAAAAGACCCAGGGAACTCCCCAAAATATAATGAAGGCAATTGTACAACACAAGCTAAATGAAAACTTTTCCCCTGATAGCAGGTTAGAAATGACTTCAATTTTTCAACCCTGTAATTCCTTGGTGTTTTAAATGTTGTTTCTGATATTTGGGCTGAGCAGGGTGATAGGAAAGGATCCCAGCCCACCAGCACTGTCCTGATCCTGATAGGGAAACACTGATTGCTGCCCACAAGCCAAGGCAAAGGGAGGATAATTTCCCAGGAAACAAAGCCATAAATACTCTCTTTCACCTTCAATGGGATTAATAAAGATACTCCCTTCTCTTAAATGCACTAATTCAAAATAAAACTCTCACTCCCCAGCAGATTTTTTATTTTTTTTATTTTTTTTTTTTACCTGACATCTGTTCCAACATCTGCTGAGCAGGACAAGAATGAATCATATTACACTGATTATATTTGCTTAATTCTACCATGTAGTCTTTGATCCACATGAGGTGGACATGCTGAGCCAGATACCACGAAACCCAAACTTCAGCCCGGGAGTTCTTGCACCAAACAATTACAAGGCCCAGATTTTAATTCTTGGCTGTATGGATACAAGAAGGAGGGAAAAAAAAAAAAAAAAAAAGTGATTTCTTGTTCACAGGCTTCTAAATTCACTCTTGCTACTCAAGTTTTTCCCCATAAAGGAGTGTGCAGCAGGCTGGAGATTTCTTCTGGGGGTGGAAAGGTGCTCCCAAATTTTCCTGATTTTCCAAATGTCACCTCCAGCATTTTTGTCATCCACACCTGGCTACCCCATCAGAGGTTCCAAAATCCTCATTAAGGCTTTGGAAAGGGATAAAATCTTCTTTTCCTATAGCACCATTCTAAAAGGGATGCTGCAATGAGAGGAGGATCACAAGCAATTTGATTTTTTTCCTGTGTGTTCCATAAACTTTGACATTCACTCTGAAAAACTCTAAAAAAAAAACCCTCCTCCACTTCTCTGTAGGATTTCCAGCAGGTGCCCATTCCAAGGGGCTGTTTGGAATAATCCCTTGACTCTGAAAGTTTCTTTTGATTAAAAAAATAAAAGGAGGAGGCAAAGAAGAATTAAAAACCACCTCAGCCAAACGATTTTATTCCATGGTTTTAATTAAGCAGTTGGGAAGAGACCAGAAGTGAGCTCCAGCACATTTGGAAGCACCTCAGGCAGCAGTACAAATTACTGAGTTCAAACCAAACGCTGCAGAAATCCCATGGATTACAGGGAGGCCCAAGTCAAGCTCATGGGATGAGCCAGAAGAGGAAAAGATGTTTTTATTTATTTTTGGTGAAGAGCTGGTTGGGGTGGAATACACAGAGCAGCGAATTAAAATCTGTTTGGAGTTTTTTAGATGTGTGCACGCTGATTTTTTTTTTCCCTAAGATGGCATCAAAACTTTCAGAGTCCGACTCAGAGAAGTTCAGGACTGGAAAAGAAAACTGGGAAAACCAAAGTGAGCTCTCTCTGGGCAGATAAACCATCCTGGCTGTTTCCTTATGGGATGTGTTGTGGCAGACTGGAGATCCTTCCCTAAGGCTGATTTTACCTTAATTAAGACACAATTTCTTGCCCCACAAGTAGATCAAGGCACAGAGGTAGAGGAGATGCAAATCATGGATTAGGGAGTTTTTTTGAGCAGGTATGTCCATAGGCAGGACCTCAAACCATCCCTGATATCTCTGGGTTTCCTCATTTCCACACAATTTTTCTTTTATTCCTTTTTTGCTTCCCAGATTTTGAAGGATGTTTCCACTCTTCAACAAAGATCAGCCCAAAAATGGTTAAAATCAAAATTAAAAGAGAGACAAAGCAACAACAAAGTGACAAACTATCTGTTCATCCTCTTTTTCTCCACCAATTTAAAAAAGGGAAAAAAATCCTCCATAAAAACCCATGTCCAGAAAAACTAAACTGGCTTTGGTCAAAGTCTTGGTGTCTTGGAATGAGGAAAATGATGGAATAATTTCCAGTTTTAATGGGTGTACCACTTATATTCCCTGCAGGTTTATGCCAGGGAGATGGAGAGAAAGGAGAGAAATCATTTGTAAGAGCCTGGAGAGACAGGACAAGAGGAAATTATTTTTCATTGCAGGAAAGTGAGTTTAGATGGGATATTGGGAATAAATCCCTCTCTGAGTGTGGGGATCTGGCAGAGGGTGCCCAGAGCAGCTGTGGCTGCCCCTGGATCCCTGGAATGTCCAAGATCAGGTTGGACAGAGCTTGGAGCAGCCTGGGACATGGAAGGTGTCCCTGCCATGGCAGGTTGGGATGGGATGAACTTTAAAATCCTTTCCCACCCAAACCATTCCATGATTCTCTGAATCGACCCCATAAAATCAGAGCCTGCCTTTGGGCTTGGGCATCTTGGGAAGATTGAGACTCAAATGTTGAAACCATGGGATAATTGAGCTTGGAAGGGATTTCTGAAGATCTCCTGGCTTTGATGTTGCACAAGGTTGCTCAGGTCCATCCAATTCCTTGGAGTCAGTCATCCTGGAAAACCTCCTGCCAGGGCTGGCAGGAAAAAAAAAAAAAAATCCCAGAAAAATCCAGATGGTTTCCTCAGCCCTCCCTGGAGGAATCTCCTGCTGGCTTGGAGGCAGTTCAGCAGAGGGACATGGTGGGATGAAAATTCCAGAGGGTAACACTCGTAACACCTCGCCCTGCTCCAGAGGAAGAGGAAAAAAAATTAATTATTAACAAAAAGCAGAGATTAATTGGCAGTGAAACCATCCAAAAGCAAGGCAGATCCAAAGGAATGACAATTCCCTGTTTGTCTGCTGGCCAAGTCTGATCCTCAGGATTTCAATTACCAACCTCAGGGCCTGGAGGTGGCAGGAAAAACTTAAATTGTTCCAGGTGGAGGTGAAGCTCAGAGGGAAGAAAAGAGATTTATTTTTCCTGATGGGAATGGTGATTTCTCCTCACTGGAATCCTCTCCATGGACACTCCATGGGGGGAGTGTGGGTTCAGGGAATTTGCTTTGAAACCTTACAAAATGTCTCTGGAAATAAGAGAAATGTTCCCATTTATTAATGTTCTGGAGAGAGAGGGAGGGAGGGAGAGGAGAAGGAAAGTCCATGGTCAGCTGGAATAAATGCAGCATTGCTGGGATTAAAGGGAGAGGAGAGGAAGGGGAAAGAAAACTCAACTTTCAAAGGAATGGATTTGCCAGAGCTCAGGGCAACATTTCATTTTTATTATTATTTTAAATGGGTTGAGCTCAAAGTGATCTCAGATTTATTCCAGTCCATGAGTTTGGATTCCTGGGAACCTCTGGAATATGGGAAATGCTGGATGGAGCAGTTGCTGAAGTGGGTGGAACCTTGAAAAGATGGGAGAAGTGACATCCCCACCCACACATCCCATCTCTGTCACCTTCTCCCTGTCCCCAGCCTTGAGCAATAAATTCCTGTCCTAAAATTATTTATTTTAATTTCAGCCAGGTCAGTGAAATTTTTCTCTCTTTCCTGGACTTTGTGATGGCTCCAGTTTGGTCATGATGGAAAGAAACATCTGGATTTTTATTTTTATTTTTGAGTGTGAATAGGAGGGAATAAACAGCAAGAAAAAGAGTTCTTGGGTCAGAGATGGGATATGGGATATGGGATGTGGGATGTGGGATATGGGATAGGGGATATGGGATATGGGATATGGGATGTGGGATATGGGATATGGGATATGGGATATGGGATATGGGATATGGGATATGGGATATGGGATATGGGATATGGGATATGGGATATGGGATATGGGATATGGGATATGGGATATGGGATAGGGGATATGGGATATGGGATGTGGGATATGGGATATGGGATATGGGATATGGGATATGGGATGTGGGATATGGGATGTGGGATATGGGATATGGGATATGGGATGTGGGATATGGGATATGGGATATGGGATGTGGTATAGGGGATATGGGATATGGGATGTGGGATATGGGATATGGGATATGGGATGTGGGATATGGGATATGGGATGTGGGATATGGGATATGGGATATGGGATTGGGATATGGGATATGGGATGTGGGATATGGGATATGGGATATGGGATATGGGATATGGGATATGGGATATGGGATATGGGATATGGGATATGGGATATGGGATATGGGATATGGGATATGGGATATGGGATATGGGATATGGGATGTGGGATATGGGATATGGGATATGGGATGGTGCAGCCAGGGCCGTGCTCTTGGTCATGGATTTCTTCTCTTATTTAACTTTTATTTAACTACACAACCATGATTTTAACTCCATCACTCCAATTTGGAATCCTTCTCCAAGTGTTCTCCTGGGGGTCAGTGCCAGAAAGCACAAAAAGCTCAAAAATCCCAGATTTTTGTGATCCAACAAGGGAGCAGGGGTTGAATTACCCCTGGATGCACTTTGCAATTTGCTTTTTGGGTTTTTTTTTTTGCCTAAAAAAACCCAACAACTTTGTGTTTTGCAAGTTGGAACATTGCAAAAAAAAAAAAAAAAAAAAAAAAAAAAAAAAACAAAAAAAAAAAACAAACCAGAAACCCAAACATAAAAGCTCTGAAATCAAAGGTTTCCTGTTATAAATAATCTTGTATCCCTCAGGCATTGAAGGGGAAAATTTAGCCAAGATTAGATTAAAAGATTTTGGGGGCTTTCTGTGGTTATTTTTTAATTTAGGAAAAAAAAAAAATCTAAAAATAACTCTGGTTGGTGGGAGGTTGAGGTAAATGTTGGAATCTGCTTATTAGGACAGAGTGTCAGTTTGTCTTTTTGGCACAGGAATTCCAAATCCATGTGCAGGGATCCCAAATCTCCTGTTAAAGGGGTTTCTTTTTTCCAGGATGAAAATTTCACACTGATCCCTTGAAAAAACCAGTTGCAAACCACCAGGAAATTTAAACCTGTGGAAACAAAGCTGAGATCCAGAAGTGCTCAAGGGCTTTTAGATATAAATATGTTGATTTTTATTCAAATTGTGTCATTCTTTTCCCAGTGGCAGCAAAGTGGATAGTGGATTTTTAGACTTCCTTGTGCCCTCAAGTACCCAAAAATCCTTTAAATTGCAATTATGAAGTATTAAAAAAAGATTATTTTTGTTTTAGCACCACAGCCTGAACATTTAATTTGAAATTTCCAGTAATAATGAGTAATTTCCAAAATAATGACTAATTGTTCCCTCCAACCTTAATCTGCCACTCATAATTAAATGTTTATCAAACCTTCTTCTTTTCCAAGTTATAATTCAGGATTTACTCCAAGTGTAAAAAAAAAAAAAAGCTGAGAGACATCAAAAATTGTTGTAATTTCATTATTCCTTTTACTATTTTCTTTTAATCCACTAGAGAAGATGTTATTTCTGGGAATATTACCAAGAGATTCATCACTTTGCTAATTAGTTTTCTTTAATAAATGTCTGCTGGTTTAACCAGCATCTCTTTCCTGTCCCATTGCAAACACCCTGAGGATAAAGGCAGGTGCAAGCTGAGCTGGGAAAATGTATTTTTATCCTGGGGGAGGGTGGGAGAATGGTTCTGATCCTTCTGCTGCTGGCACAGGAGGAGGAATTTGGACAATTAATGAGTGTGGGAAGGTTGGGTTAATTAAAAGGGCTGCTCAAATCTATCCATGCTATAAATAGGGGCAAAGAGTTTTGTCTTTTTCCATCTTGACCGTGTGGAGATTGTTGATTCACATTCTCTCTGTGGCAGACATGAAGCCAAATAAATATTCCTGACAGACTCAGAGCAGGAAGAAGTGGAGTCAGGCCAATAATTTCCAAACTTTCAGGGTTTTTTGTGGTGATTGAATCCTTGCATCCATTGCTTCTGTGTGAGTTTGTAGTTGGAAGGCACCAGAAATTGAGATTTTTGTGACTGGCAGGGATTTTCCTTCCCTTGGCTCGATGGAAATGAATCCAGTGGTGCAGACATCAGCAGGAACAAGTGTCCTTAAGTTTTTTCTGGACAACCTCCAAAAGGTTTTGTAGGATTCTGTTTCATTTCCAGGTTTTATAGCATTGGAGATAATAGAAAGTTAAATAAACTCCACTGGCTCCTTTGCTCTGCACTCCTTTGTGGCTCCCATTTCCATGAAAATCAAGGCAAAAAAAACCCAAAAAACCCACACATGTAGGGTCAGAGTCTCATTTCAGATCAAATTTGCTCACAGCTAATTGAATTGCAGGGAATGTCTGCAAATTCTGCAGGAGGAATTTCTGGACAGAGTTACCTGAACATGTCTTGAGTGGAATTTCCAGTGGGTGTAAAACCCAGCACATGTGCTCAGAGGATTATTTACCCTTTCCTGTTTGCTTTTCTTTGTTTTTTTTTAAGTTCCCAAACACATGAGGAAGGCAGCTTGAAGCAATTTTTGCAAGCTCTTCACTGGTGAAAATTTAAAAATAATAAGAGCATGTGCCAGTTGGTTGGACTGAATTTCCTTGTGATACTCAATCCAAAGAAAGAAATTCCTGGTAAAATGATCTGGTGCAAATTTGTTTAGATCTAGATTAAACCCACAGCCAGACACGTTAGGCTGTGATTCTTTATGGCACAGCTACAAGAGCAAGATCTTAATAGAAGAATAAATAGTTAGAATAATAATAATTCTCAGTGAATTGTGTGATACTGCAATATTGGAACACACCATGTGAAAATGCAGTTGTGTTCCTGTAAAAAATCCATAGGCACACATATGGTTTCATAATATATCCTAGATTGCAAAGAACAAATGGAATTTAGGAATGATTTGGTTTACAGTTCCCTTAAGTAACATTATCTTGTTAAAGACATTAACCTCAGGCCTTTACTGTTATATATTTGCTTTTATTGTTTTCATCCTGGGGAGCAACCTGTAGGAGAGACACTCAACAGGAAAAGAAGGTTCAAAGGGCATCAAAACATTGATTTTCAAGATGGCTGAACAGCTGTCTTGGGAGCACTGTGCAATTATGAAAAACAGACATCTCTCTTCAGCCTCCCCTGATTATTAAAGATCTTCCCACCCCTTCCCAGCACTAATAACTGGGGGAAGATTTACCTTGGCATCGTTGATTTTCCTCCACAGGCTGTGCTACTCCCATTAAATAGAGTTTAACAGGAGGAAATAAATTCTCTGCTGAGCTGCATCCAACGAAATGCTGACAGAAAGAGTGAAAATGGCTCAAACAGCCTCTCCAAAAAAAAAAAAAAAAAAAAAAATAAAACCAAAAAAAATTCCCCCCAGCTGTAGTGACCTACGTGGGATTTGTTTTCTGTTCACATTCAGGGCTTTTATCCCATATTTTTTGCGTTTTGCTGGGGGTTTTTGGTTAAAGGATGCACAAATCTGACAGCAAGCTTTAGGAATAACATTTTAAACATTTCCATTTAAGTTGCCTGATAAATCCATTTTCCAAATCCTCTGCATGTGCTCTCCAGGATTGCTCCTATTCCTTGAAACAGGTGTTCTTCCTTGGTTTCCCCTTCTGCTGAAGGCAAAAGGAAATTTTTTAATGCCTTTGGCAACCCCTCCTTTGCCTGTCCAGGGACAAATTCTCTCCCACGATGAGCTGTGTCTTTTCCAGAGCTTTTTCCACAGCTTCTCACCTGCTTTGAATGAGCTGAGGATGGGGAAATCTCTGCAGTCCCAATTGCATCATCCCCCCAGGCTGGGCTTTGCAGATGCTCTGAGCAGAGAGGGGTTTTTTGGGCTGGGCTCAATGTCCCCACAAATCCCAAATGAGTCCACAAATGCCCAATTCCCTCCCCTGAGTGCCTGGACCAAGTACAGCTCATTCAGTTTTTGTCTCACAGGAGGGTGGAGGAGCTGTCTATGGACCCCTCCTCCCCCCAAAAAATCCAGGAAAACAGAGGTGATGCCAAAATAGACAAAAGCATGAGGATGGGATAATGTGGGGAAAACCCAGCTGCTCCCAAGGGGAGAACAAACCCAAAACAAGGCAGAAGAAATACGTTCTTCAAGTTCCATTGCTCCAACATGACTCCAAGTTCCAGGATTGCTTTCCCAAATAAAATTGCTTTCTCTGGAAAGTTCCCCCACATTGCAATGACTTCCAAGCTCTTGCCTCAAGGTTTCTTTTTTTTTGTGTCATCCCAGCTTCAAAGGTCATTTTGGGGTTTGTGATGCTTTTTTTTTTTTTTTGTTTCCATTTGCAGTTGTCCTCTCTCAGTCAAGGCACAGTCTCCATCCAGTGACATCCCTCCAGGAGGTCACAGTTCACAGCAACAAGCAAGGATCCTCAAATCTCTACCAGCTCCCATTTCAGGCTCCTTGCAAACTCCAGCACCAACCTCCTTAATCAGTTACAGATGAAGGGTTATTCCTTTCCCATGACCACAAGAGATAGAGACTGATAAAAGGAAATAAAATAAAAGCCCACATGGCTGAAACTGTGGGTTCTGGAAGAGAAAGAAGCAGCTGAGATGTCCTGTCAAGTGGTGTTGCTGTTTCTGGATGAGTGTTTGGGGCTCTGTGCTGCTCCCCAAGGATGCAATTAGGATGCAGCATGGTGGGTCTCCATTCCTGGAGTTTCCTGGAGGTCAGCAGCTGTCCAAGGATTCTTTTCCTTTTGTCTTTTCAGTAGGCTGAGAATTGGGAGTGTGCAGCTTTTCCTTATTGTCACAACAATTTGCTGCAGAGAGAAAATGAACAAATCCTGTGGTAAATGGTGAGGGGGGAAAAAAATCAATACTTTTTCTGCATTCATTCTGAATGAAGATGTTTTTCCTAAGGCAGACAGGAATAATTCTGCAGTCAGAGGCCAGCACTGAGTTTAAAAGATCCATCCACCCTATTTAACCACATGCTGCCTTTTAAAAACATGGAATTGTGGTTCTGTCAGTGCTATTTCCACCTTCCAATGAATCCAAAGATCCAGGATTTGAATGATGAAGTCATCAAAAATCCCTTTTCCCCCCCTTTTATCCAGCGTGCTCTGACAACTTTTTTCCAGCGTGCTTAGAATGAAACTGTAGGATTGTGTTGTTGGATGCTGACGGGTGGAAAATCGGTTGTTTAAATTCCAGGAAATGTCTGATTTTTCAACTCCAACGGGTTTGTAATTAGGGAAGAATCCAGCTGTCAGCCAGGGAAGGAATTATGAAATGCTAAAATCACTGGGGGCAATGGAGAACAATTAACATTCTCAGCCGTCGGGTCGTGGCTGTGGTCTGTACCTTGCACACCCTTGTGGCCTGTTCCACTGAGGGCCCCTGTGGGATTTGGGCATGACCAGAGAACATTCTATTACTTCAGCTCTTCTGGGGTCAGGAAGAAGTCATGGAGTGCTGGATTTCTTCTCCTTGAAGTCCACAGTCAAAGGTTCAGAGCCAAGTGAGTCAGGTGCTGAGCTCCAGCCCAGCTCCGCTGGCTCCGGTGGGAAGAGCAGCCACTGAGGACCTGACACAGTGGCCTTGGTGGGAGTGGGATTGAGGAAAAGAGCTTCAAGATCTCACACCAACCCAGGCAAAACTGAATATTGTAGTCCAAGGGCTGGGGAGCCAGGGAGCCATGAGGTTTGGTGGGGTTGGCATGAGCAACACAGCTGTGACTGCTCAGCTGGAGCCAGCCCAGCCTTGTGATTGTGCACAGCTTCTGCTGGGACCAGCAGGGCTGGGGCAGATCCTCTGCTCTGAGATGTTCAGTTTGGGTCACAGAGCCTGGTTCTGTGTTTAGTCTGTGGAAAAAGATCCTGGTTCTGTGCTCAGGCCATGGAGACCAGGGACAGACACAAGGACATGGAGCTCAACCCAAGGCAGCCAAGCCACCCAGCAGGACTCTGCAAGAAGCAGTTTGAGGAGTTATCTTAGTCTGGACTGACTGTTCTTGTTTTATTAATCTGTACATCCAGCCTGGATTTCTGACAGCCCAGCAATCAACAGTTTGGATGAACACGTTTGGATGAACATTTTGGTATTGAACACGTTTGGAGCTGTGGTTTATTTAAATCTCTCTTTGCATTTGCCCAATTTTGTGTTATATATAATTCTTTGGCACTCCTGTGCTGTGCCCACACGGCTGAAATGGGAATTCAGCCTTGTGAGATACAAGTCACACTCATCTCCTGTCAGCTCTAAAAGGTACTGGCTGGAGGACAAAGTAGTTTGGAAGAAGTTTTGATATTATCTGGAAAGTAAAAAAAAAAAAAAAAAAAAAATTCAGGATGTGTTATAGTTGGAAACAATTGGCAGAGATAATGCTGGACTCGGGGAGGTGGAGAATCAGCCAAAAGGTGACCTGGAGGGAGTGAGTGTGGAAATAGAGAGAGCACAGAGTGTTAGAAACAATGGCTGTTCCCTGGGACAGCGAGGAATCCATGGCCAGGCTGGGAAAGGGAAAAAAGTCACATGAATTCTGCTCTGCTGCTCTCACTGCCCAGGCTGGATGTGAGTTACAGGGAGGCTCAAGCCAACAAGCTGGATCTGAGCAGCCTTGTCCAGATCCAAGTTCCATCTGCCTGAATTTCCTGGTGTTTATCTGGGAACGCCTTGGCGGCGTCAGCACTACTCGAGATGTTACAAAACCAGGGCAAGAGGGACCAAAGGTGGTTAAACTGATCCTCAGGGGGTCAATCCTCCAACACTGGGTTATAACTCAAAGGTGAGCCCAGTCATGTTCCCTCCTGCTGCTCCTGAGCTGTTGGACCCCAGGGCACAAGCCCATTCCCATTGTCCCGTCAGCACTGACCCTACAAGGGCTGTGCTGGATCCCCCCCATTGCTCTGTTCACTCCACCCAAGTGGAAACCCCAAGACAGGATGGGATTGCTTTTCCACTCCTGTGCTTGAAGAACCCCAAGCCAAGCCAAGAGGCAAATTTTGGATGCTCAAATTTGACCCTTCCAAGGAAACGTGGGGTGAGCTGAGAATTTGGGCTCTAAACCTGGACGTGAGCCTTGGCTTCAGATCTGCTGATACCAGTCCTATCTCTCTTTTGGGGATGACATAAATATTTAACAGTGCTCAGCTGGGTGTTTTTGTGAGGAATATGGATAGTTTGGGATAAGAAGATGAGTCACGATTCTGAGATAGTGCCTGGCTCTTACTGGAACACTGTAAAGCAGCTATAGTGAGTCTATATTAAGGAACAAGATGAAAAATTATTTAAGGATGAAAAGTCACATTTCTTCATAAAGAGAAAATGTTGAGAGCTCTCTCCAACATTTTGAGTTTTACAGGAAATGAGTGATAAAAAAAAAAAAAAAAAAAAAAAAAAAAAAAAACCAACGAAAAACCCAAGAAACAGAAAGTGTGTTTCACATGAAGGGCCAGGAAATCATTCTCATTATTTGCTCCTTAGATAGAGATGTTTAGGTAGAGAAGAGATAAAGGTGTGTATTGAGAAAAGACTTTTGTGGCCAAGTCTTGATTAGTATCTGGAATTGGGATTGTTCAGGCTGGAGAACAGAAGGTTTGGGGTCTAATTGCAGCCTTCCAATGCCTGGAGAGAAATTGTTTATAAGGAATTGGAATGACAGGACACAGGGAATGACTTCTCACTGCCAGAGGACCGGGTTGGATGGGATATGAGGAAGAAATTGTTCTCTGTGAGGATGAGAAGCCCAGAGAAGCTGTGGCTGTTCCTGGATCCCTGAAATGTCCAAGATCAGGTTGGACAGAGCTTGGAGCAGCCTGGGACAGTGGAAAGTGTCTCTGCCCAAGGCAGGGGTGGAATAAGATGAACTCTAAAGTCCTTTCCCACCCAAACCATTCCATGATTCTCCAAATCGACTCCATAAAATCAGAGCCTGCCTTTGGGCTTGACCATCTTTGGAAGATTGAGACTCAAATGTTGAAACCATGGAATAATTGAGGTTGGAAGGGATTTCTGAATCTCTCCTGAGTTCTCAGAGTGGAAGGTGTGCCTGCCCACGGCAGGGGAGCTGGAATGAGATGAGTTTTAAAATCCTAACAATCCAAGATTTTATGATCTATTTTCTAACCTTCACTGCTCTGATTTTGGAACCCATAGGAATTGTGAGTATCAGTTAATTTCACAGGACACAGAAAATGCACATGGAACAATCCTTGGGCATTTCATAGGGGAACTGAATGCAGAGGCTGCTGTGGGTGAGCTGGGCACCAAGGAAGGTGCTCTGAGGGACAGCCTGGCTTTAATTCCTGTTGCTAATTAATCATCTGAGCCAACCTGTTCATTAGGATAGGAACAAACCCAACCTTTTACAATAAAGTTCAAAAATAAAACAATCTCCTCCCCCTCCCAATGGAGCAATCCTGGATTGCCGAGCTTGGAGCAGGATTGGCAGCTGGGAGATGACATTACACACAGCCTGTCAGCACACCCTTCCAGAGCCCAGCACAGCCTTTCTTGAAACAGGTGGAAAAATGTTTTGGAAGCAAAACTTTGGGAAGAATTACAAGCGCGGAAGACGACGACGATTTTCTTTGCACTTTGTCATCCGCGTTTCCGATGAGTCCTGAGCTCTTGGCTCATCCTCTGGGATGGGGTGTCAGATAAACAGGCAGTTTTTGATGGAGCCTTCCTCATCCCCAGCCAGGGAAATGTAGGATATAAAATATGGGAGAGCAGGTTCTGGCTCCACAGCATTGGTGGGGCTGTGTGGATTTATCCATGCTGAGAAATCCGTGCTGGAATTGAGGATATTTCTCTGCCTTGCTCTTGGAGGGGTGGGAAAAGGAAAAAAGGTGTAATAATGAGGATGGGCTTGTCATGATTTGGAATAATGGCCTTGGAAATTCCTCTTCTGGAGGTTCATGGTGTCACTGCTCAGGGGAGAGGGATCCTTGTGGAGTCTTTCCCACTCAGGATATTCCGTGATTCCAAACCCATGGGTGGCTCACAGGTGCTCCCTGGCACAATTCTGGGTGGCTTTGACCAGCCTTTGTGGGAAAAAAAATCAAATTGAGAGGCTATGAGACTGATTTAGCTCCCTCAGGTCAGTGATTAGCAGGGGTATGATGTAGGCTGTATTGTGGGAAGATATCCATGATTAATCCTTGGAATTCACCACCACAAGACACCCCTGAAGCCAGAGGAGTTGCTGATTTCCAACCCAGCCTGCAGGATTATGTGAACAAGGTTGTGTTTGATTTGATTAGTTTGGGAAAAGCTCAAAGCCACAGCAGCTTGGATGAAATCAAAGCTTACATGTTTTGGTGCAGGGCTGAAACCTGAGCCAAGGGCTGTAGGAAAGACAGGGAAAGTTCTGTCAGGTTATTCCACAACTTCCCAAACTGGAGCTCCTCCTTGGAGGTGCAATACTAGACAACAGGAAAAACTGCTCCAACCCAGTGGGGGAATTATCCAGCAATGTCCAAACCTAAACTAAAAAACTAAAAATCTCTTCCCCTGCTCCATAACTTCCCGAGGAAAACCCAGGGATATTTGCTGATGCTTTTGCTTCTCCCAGCCTCTCCCCATCAGCAGATTTGTGCTGTGCACTTCAACTTGAACTTGACCACGAGTGGCCAGTGATGGATGGGCAGAGTGTGTCTCCTCAAGCCGGTTCCCTTCAACAGGTGTTTGCTGTGTCTGAGGTTCCTCTGTTTATAGAATCCCTGTTCCATTTGGAAGGATGAAAAATATCACTGGCTTTTATTGTAAACAGCCTTCTCTTCTCCTAAACACTGGAAGGAAAGGTTACAAGATTAGTCACAGCTTCTCCCCCTACCCCTGCAGCACCACCTTGCTCGGCTCGCACTCTGAAAATGCAGCACAGACAAATTTGCTGTGGATGTGGGAAAAGGGAAAAAACCCTGGGCTCCATCCCTGTGTGGGACACCCTGCCCTGGGTGAGGGGTGTTTGCTGCCTGGGGGGTCTCTGGAGCTGCCCAGTGCTGCTTATCAGCTTTCAAATGAGCTTGGATGAGTGTCCAGGTTTTATCTTCTGTTTGCTGCCAACAAGTCTCATTTTGATCTCTTTTCCTTTTTTTGTCTTCTTTTCTTTTTTTTCTTTTTTTTTTTTTTCCCTGAAAGCTCCATCACAAATCTTTTCTAATGACAGATCTGTGTCCAAGCACAGCAAGGGCTTTGGTGCTTGTGTAAGGTGGGTTTGGAGAAGAGATGGAAAGGATGGGATGGGACTGGGGTGTAGAAAGCCAAGCTGGAAGCAAAACTGGAAGACTTTGAAGTGACCCTAATGTGGACAGAGCTCCCCATGACTTTTTGGAAGGAGTTTTCCATGCTAAGAGTCATAAAACACTGGCCCAGGTTGCCCAGAGAGGTGGTGGATGCCCCAATCCTGGCGAAATTCCAGGTCAGGTTGAAGAGAGAACAACCTGATGTAGCTGAAGATGTCCCTGCAGGAAGGTTGGACCAGCAGACCTTTAAAGATCCATTCCAACCCAAACTAATCTGATTTTTTGGCCACCACCAGCAGGGCAGCCAGGCTCAGATTTCCCCTAGGGATGGGGATAAATGAGCTCTGTGCAAAGTCCTGCAGCTCCAAAGGGACATGACAGGGCTTCTAACATAAGGCATGTGTGTGAGAGCTGTGGCATGAATCATCAGGGTCTGGAAGGGAGCTCTATTTAGGATGCAGAGTCAGAGAAAATTCCACCCTTGCCCTGGGAGTAGGGGAAGGCAGGTGTTTTTTTCCATAAACTGTCCTTAGTCTTAAAGTTAATGGCCATAAATTAAACCAGGGAGGGGAACAGCAGATGTTGCTCTGGGAATCCATGTGCATGGAGGTGAAAACTGCAGGTTTTTTTTCCTTTTTTAAATCAAAATCTAAAGAAATGTCCCTAGCTTTTTTTCCTTTCTGACTGACAGCTCACATGGTTCCTCCTGCCTCATCCCAGCACAGGGGTGGGCAGGATGCAGGAATCCCAAATCCCAAATCCCACAGCCCCTTCTTCCCTCTGTATCCCTCTCTCCAGTGAGTTGTAAGGGATTTATTGAAATCTTTTTATTTAAAGACACCCCCCCCCCCCAGTATTCTTGATGAGATTTAATTCTTCCTTTTTTCTCTAAAATCTCTCAATTTCTCTCCTGTGGATGCTTGGTGAGGATGTGTTGGGAGCATCCAGAATCACCCAGGCACATCCCACTGTGGAGAATGGGGTGAGGATCTCCCTTGTGGAATAATTCCCTTGCTCATGGCAGGGTGATCTTTAAGGTCCCTTTCAGCCCATTCTGTAATTCTGTGATCCTCAGCTCCTCCTCCAAGCAGATTTGACTCTTTCCCATTCAACTCGAAGATCCTCCAGAGCAAGCAGGAGGGAAAAAAAAAAAAAAAAAAAAAAAAAAGGAAAGGAAAGGAAAAAAAGCGAAAAAGAAAAAAAAAAAATAAAACCAAAAGCCCTGGGGCTAAATTGGAGCCATTAGTAGCCTCGAACTGATGACAGGGCAATAAATTACTAATTAACCTTCGGGGCGAGTTCAACACCTTGGGGATAAGTGTGAAAACACGGAATAACAAGCCCTGACACAGACAGGCAGCGCTGCCTCGGCTTTTGCGGGAATTCTGCTCGGATTAGGGAGCAGCACATTGGGGGCACCGGGGCTGGACCTCGGACCTCGCCTGGCCTGGGTCCTGAAAAAAAAAAAAAAAAAAAACCCAACATTTCTGCCTTGTTTTTGCAAAGCTGCTTCTTCATGGGGTGTGTGGTTTAGTGCAGCCACACTTAAAAAAAAAAAATTATATATATATATATATATATATATGTGTGTGTGTGTGTGTGTGATAATTGCATATATATATATATATATATGTGTGTGTGTGTGTGTGATAATTGCATAATGTAAAAGATTTTTTATGTCTATAAATGCAAATTATGGGTATCTCACTGTGATTCCAGGAGCAGCAGAGTATTGCAATTATCCTGACCTGAGCCCAGTCTCTGCAGGTTTTCTGTGGTGGTTTGAATTTTATCCTCCAGCAGGGAGGGGGAAATGCAATCCTGGCCACCCATGGAGTGCACGGAGCTCTTGGAAACGTGACCACGCTGGGGACAGGGAGCTGTGATTGCAGCGAGAAATCCTCAAATCCTCATCTCTGGCCCGGGTGGTGATGAGGAGGCAACACAAGCTCTTCCCACATCAGAAAAAAACCCCAAAACATCCAAACTTCCACCTCTCTTGCCTTAAAGAGCAGCCCAAAGCCACCTCAATTTGCACAACCAATGCTCTGAGACCCCCACAAATTTCTTTTTTTAATTCTTTTTAATTCCCCTCCTCCTGGGTGAGCATTTGCAAGGTTCAATTTTTGGCATCCTGCTGCTGGTGGAGCAGGGGGCTGTGCCAATAGTGTTGCATCAAGGTCTTTTCAGATGTAATGGTGTCTGACAGTTCTGAGAGCAGATATGGCTCAGCTAATCATATTTTAATAGCCCTACCTTGTAGGGAAGGACTGGTTCAGAGTGTAGCCAGTAATATTTTAATTTCTGAGCTCTGATGAGCATAATTTTGAGCAGGTATTTGGTTTCTTTGTGTTCGAAATCGTGCTCCCAGATGTTCGATGCCAACGGGCTCTAAAGAGCAACTGCACAAATATAATATTTAATACTCCATGTCAGTTTGGGTGTTCCACTCAATTTCCTGGAGAGATCTTTAAATTCATCTTATTTAGCTTGAATACCCAATCAGTTCCATACTCCAGCTCTGTAATTCTGCATAACTCAGTTCTCTAATTTCTGGGATGCAAATGTAGAGCAGATGGAAAAGGGGAGTGGAGGGAAGGGGGGATGTTCCTGCCCTTTCTGCAGTGCTGGTTATCAGTGCTGGAGGGATCAGGGGAGAAAAAGCATGTCAGGATTTGCAACAAATGCAGCCCCAGATGCTTTGGACCCTAAATGAGAGGAAAGGACAACCTGGTGTCCCTGACTCTGAGAAATCAGCCTGCTGGGGGGACCAGCTCATAATGGGAATAAATGCTCCTGCCCCATTCAGTGAGCCTGAGCTAGCAGGCAGGTGGAAAGGGGCACTGAGATTTCAGGGTGAGTTTATGGGTTTCTGGGCAGTGGGGTGGGCAGGGAATGATTTGGGATTGTCTGGGATCCCTCTGAGGCAGCAGGAGCTCATTTCTTGCTGATTGCCCTGGTGCAGCACAGGATGTTCCTCTGCCAGTCTGTGACCACCAGTCCTCTTTTCACCTTTGAGAAGGCTCTGAGTGACCTCTTTGGCCAGCCAAACATCTCCAGTCCCTGTCCAGAGAGCTCCTGGCATTATCCTGGGCTTATCTGTGCAGTGGGAACCAGCAACAGCAGGAGAAATCCCCTTTCCAGGCTCTGATTCCCATCTCCTTCTCACTGCTGTCCCCACACCAACACTCCAGCTCTGCTCTGGAGAATTCTGCATCAAACCCAACCCAGATCCCTGCCAAGCCAATCCCCATGGCTTGGGAGAATCCCAGAGGGATGGCAACAGACAGAAGGCAGAGGGGCATAACCCCTGTAGCAGCCCCAAAAATGCTCTCAGGGCTGGAAATTCAGCAGCTGCCTTATCCATCACCACGGGCTCTTTGAACACAGCCCAGTTATTTGACCTTTTTTCTTCTGCTTTAAAAAGAAATACAATAAAAATGCAATGCTGGCTGCTGCTCCTCGAGCACAACTGACCAAGCACCATATATAGTATCAACAAGAGACAGCCACAGACTTCCTTCCATGATTTTAAGCAATTCCCCTTCCTCCAAACTGCATTAATCACTGAGTAAATAGGATTAATCTGCCCTCTTGGCTTTCCCCCTGGTGTTCTGCAGCAAACCTTGGATGCCCCAGGGATCTTGTGCATCTCCCAGTGGGATGCAGATGAAACAGGAGCTGGTTCCACCAGCTCGAGCCTCCCAGAATTTCCTGCTGCTCTGAGCAGAGCAGTGCCAGGTGCTCAGAGCCCCCTGAACACTCAGGTAAAAAAATCCTCACTTTCTCCAGGTTTCCATGCCAAAAATAAAAATGTATTTTGCTGAGTGACCCACCCCAATTCTTCAGTTTGAAGATCTCAGCAGCTTCAAAATCTTCCTTCTGATCTTGGGGGGTTTGTTCTGGGAAAGCTCAGCAGGTGCTTCAGAATGTGAATAGGTGAATGTTTATTTCTACCTGTTGGCATCTTTAATTGTCTGTGAGTTTCTCCCTTTTCTCCTTCCCAAATGCATTTGCCAAAGGACTCCTTGGAAATGTGCTCAGTGTTAAGCAGACAAGTGTGATGCCATGAATGTATTCATTAAAACACTAAAAAACCCCCAAATTCTGTTTTATCTGAGCTAATCACAGTCTTTCTCTCACATGGACAATGTTCATCCTCCATGTCATATCCTTACCAAAAAAAAAAAAAGTTAATTTTTTTTCTCATCTTTCTTTTTTAAGCCTCTCATGTTCTGCCACAAAAAAAGTAGATTTCCCTTCATCTGTGGCCATGCTGATTGCAAAGCCTGGGAGATCTTTAATTACATCACTTGGGCTTTGTGTATTTCTTTCAGGAAAAACCATCAAAAAAGCATTTGTGTCTCATTACAGCCACAACAGCAGCATTATCATCTTTGCCTTCTTGTATTCCTTATTTCCATCCTCTGAGTGAAGATCCCTCACTCAGCATTGAAGACAAGGATGGGATTCACTCCCTCCTGTAGGGACACTGGGAATTATGGATTTTTAAGGGGACTGACTCCCCAAAACTGTCCTGGGGTGGGCATCTCTTCCTAAATTTACCTAAATTTACCTAAATTTACCTAAATTTACCTATAACTCTTCTCTTCCTAAATTTACAGAATTTACCTCAGAGAAATCCCAGAAATGGCAGAAATGAGAAAAGACACTTTGTGGGTAACCTGCTCTGAGTTATTCTCCTCACTCTGGAGTCAGGATATTCTGGTTTTTTTCCTGGTGGAGATGCAGCTCTCACATCCCTGGGCTTGAGGGAAGGTGTGACTGTAAATTGGGGAAGGACCAGAGATGGATCAGAGCTGGTGTCCACATTGGTCACTCTGCAGGACCCACCCATGGTGGCCTCAAAAGCCATTTATTTTTCCTAAACACCCTGCTGAAATTGTCACTGTGATTTAGGAGGTGCCAGATTTTCCTGGTAGTGATTTTTTTTTATTATTATTATTATTTTTTTTTTACATCTCCCACTCCATCTCTGCACTGTGTTTTCACCCAGGTTTCCCCAGGAATATTCTGAAGTCTGATCTCTGCATCTCCAACCTTCCCCAGTTGCTTCCTTGGACAAAAAAAGACAACAAAATTATCATTTTCTTTTACCCAGGACCCATTTTATGTATTGAAAACAAAAACAACATTTTAAATGAGCTGCTCAGGGAGACACATTCACCTAAATACAGATGAAATCACTTCAATATTTTGAAACTGGCCATCTCATATATATTTAATTACAGACTGCAGTGATATTCTGCTGAAAGCAATTACACTGTAGCTCTTCCCTGGCAGTTGTGCTTCACAATGACTTAAACATTTAAGGCATCATGGATGTTTTTATTTAAAAAAGCACATTTTTTAGAGTGTTTTACAACAAGGCAAGAGGTTCATTGCTCTGGGCATGGTCTTATTGAATATGTGAGGGGTAATTTGGGTAGGTGAAGCAGAAACACATGAGAACAACTTTTCCCTCCTCATTTTTTGAATGGCCTCTTGTTTTTAATGGGGAAATGGCCCGGCCCTGCTTCGTCAGGACTTTTTAAAAACTTGCCACGGCCAGCAAAAGATACTTGTGTTTAAAATCAGAGAAATGCTCCCCTCCAAAGCTCCAAATGAAAGATATCTGTTTCCCTGGGTTGGACTGGCCAACGAGCGGGGCTCGCTCAAATGCGGTCGAGACGCTCAGATCCAGTTCATGCTACTGATACCCCCTTGCTCTCCCCTCAAAATTAGCCCAGATGAATGGGGCCTTTTGTAGTGAGCAAAGCAACGGGCAGGAATCACAATCATCCCTTTCTAGCCAGGTTTCTGCAGCGTGGGGTGAGGCGAGGAGCTGGAGGAGAAGGAAAACAGCAATTTCTCCGCGGTTTCCGTGGCGTGTTGGAAGCTCTGAGCACCTCGGGCTGGTCACTCCCCTTGACTCCATTCCAGCCCTTCAATGCCATGGAGGACCATGAATCCCATCCCTGGTAGCCCTCAGGTGATGGGAGGTGGCCAAACATCTCCTGGCTGGCGAGATTTTCACACACAGCCTGTGCTCGGGGTGAGGAGTTGCACTTCTTTCCTGTTATTCTAGAACTAAGTGCTTTGCACATTTGGGAAATATTATTAAGTAATAGTCTGAGTGACAGGCTGTGGTTGGAGTTAATTTCTTCCAGTTCTCCAAGTGTCTAATTACAGTCTCTTCAGTGTTAAGTGGATGGATTGTGTCGAGTGTGCAAAGACCTCTTGTTTAAATTTAAAACAAAACACACACGCAGAGAAAACCTTCAGTTCATCAGTGAAAGTCGGGACACAACCCAAAACTCTTCTGACAGCTGTTGTGGTTCTGCACATCTTCCCCCAAGTACCCTTGGAAGAGCAAAACCTCTTCAAGGGGCAGGTTGTACCTGGGAAATCAAATCATCCCTTTTATACAGCTCCAGTATTTCCCAGCTTAAAGCTGAGCCTGGCTTTAACTCAGACCCAAGTGAAGACCTCATTGGGCAAATTCCATTTTTAAGGAGTTTTTCTCCACTTCCTCACAATCCCTGTGGAGGGAATGCTGTGCCCAGCTGTCTATTCCTAGCCCAGGGTGCTGCCAAGTGAGTGAACTCTGGGAAGGGCTTTGGGTTGATGTGTTTGATCCCAGAGCTGGGGCAGGGCAGGAGAACACCCATGGGATCTCCAGCTGAAAACTGGACTTGGTCAATTCTCATGTCTCTGTGCTTGGAGAGAATCTGAGCACCTGACAATGGCTGGGGAAGAGCAGCAGAGCTCCCCGTGCTCTGATTTACATGGAAACATCTCTCAGAAGAAGGACAAACTCTGTTGGGAGGAAATGCCCACCTCTGTTGTGGCCAGTTCAGAAAAACCAAATATGATTTTTCTGGTTGTGATTTAAAATTCCTTGGGGTGGGGGTGGCAGGGGAAAAAAGAGGGGCAGAGCCACATGAGGGGCTGAGAGACCAGCCAGGGTCATCTCATCCTTCAGAGCCAAGGACGAGTCCAGGAAGGCACCACCAGATTGGTCCTGCTCATCAACCACCTCATCAGCATTAATTTGGGCTGATCACAAGTTTTTTGACCTTGGCTGTGCTCAAAACAGGGATTTCATGGTTATCAGATCCTTTTTGGTGGCTGATTTCTCAGAATGGACACATCCAGTTTGATGGTGGCTTTCAGGACCAGACGTGGAATCCTTTGAGACCAAGCTCAGGTTGTGATTTATTTTTCTTTCCTGGGGTTTGTGACTGAATCAGATGAGAGAGAGGAAGTGAAGGTTTGTTCTTTCTAAAGATTTATTTCATTACATCTGCAACAAGTCAAGAGGAGAACAGGGTAGAAAGGCTTTTGGTTTTGGGCCTGGAACAAAGCTCAGGACTTGAGATAAACAAATGGGGGGAAGGAATTATCAAAGAGAGAGCTGGCCACAGACTTTGTTATGAGCTTTGTGTAACAAGCTGAGAAACTTTGGGAATTTAAACCAAACTGGAAGTGCATAGGGGTAAGAGGAGAAGCAGATGATTAAGGTACCTCAAGGAAGAAAATGGGGATACTTGACATGAAAACATCCTAAAATATGGCTTAGAGGACCCAGCAGCTCCTCAGGTGTGTGGTTGCCCTCTCATTGACTTGAGAGCCATGGCCAGGCTCTGTTGGCTGCTCCAGGAGTGAAGTGATTATGTTTTCTTAGTTTTTACATCCCTGAGACAAAACACAGGCACTGCTGTGGGCAGGGATTGGGACCCTGTGAGCTTCACCTCCCAGGTGTGCCCACAGCCAACAACTGCATCCACACACAAGATTTTCCTCTGAGTTGGCTGCAAAAATATCCAGTAATTTCAATTTCCTATTTACAATTGTGAATAATTATTTTAAAAAACCAACTGCAGAACAACAATGTCACCCCATCCAAGTTTCCACTTTGGTAAGTGGGTGTTAGTAACTCCTACCTGGTGTAGGAGCTGAATTCCTCTGCGTAGGTCAGTGGAGGTGGTGAAAAATAACAAATGTTCTGAGAGAGACAGTATTTGTTAAAAGAAAAAAATTTATTTCTCTGTAGGGAAGAAAAAAGGGAAAAAAAAAATGTTTAAAGTTTCATTACCACGGTGTTAAATTAACAACAGCAAAAGCCAGCCAAAGGAATAAAATGCTTGTTAAGGAAATTTAAGACTTATTCTGAAATGAGTGCCAGCTTGCTTTGCTGAGCTCCTGAGTCACCAAAATCCCACAGGGCTCCTAAAAATCTTGGGCTCTCCACAGATCCTCAGGGTCACAGTTTCCCTTCGGAATGTGGTGCTCTGGGAAGGAGAGATAACCCCTGCAAGGGTCCCAGCACAGGTCTGCCAACACTCCCCTGTTACCTGTGCTGAGTGCTCTTTATCTCCCTGATACTCTATCAGCCCGGCCAGGGCAAGGCTCCCCGATAGTCAAGTGCCTCAATTAGCAGTAATTAGCACAGTGAGAAGTGCTCTCTGTGCTGGGATGGAGCAGGTCTCTGCCTCCTGGGGCTGGGTGGTCACTGGGCTGGAGCCAGGGTGGGTTTTGTGCTTTTGGTTCCATTTTCCTGTTGGGCTTGGTGGGGATGGGTTCAGGGGCAAAGCCTGAAAATGGGAAAAGGTGGAGGTGATTCCATGTGGGCAGAGAGAGGAATTGCAGAACCACTGGGGCTTCCCAAAACTAGTCCTGCAAGGGATGGTCCATGGTAGGGGCTTGGGAGGAGCTGCAGCTACTCTCTGGGGTGGAGAATTCCCAGTTTGATGGGAAATGTGGAGAACTGGGAGATGGGAGTTTCTGTGGTACAGGGATTTTTTACAGCAAAAAAATAACACCCTTGGGATGCCCCAGTCATCAGCACATCCCATAGGAGAGAAGGGGAATCCTCAGGCAGGAGGTTCAGGATAATTCCTGCACACACAGAGTGCTCTGCATGGCTTCTCTCTCTCTCTCCCCACAATTTTCCACTGCAGGTTTGGTTTTTCCTGCACTTTCTCAGTTGAGGGCTGCCCACAGGGTGCCCAGGGATGTCCCTGCTCCTCCTGCAGGTTAAAACCCAACATCTCCAGATGAGGGTTTGGCTGTGACAGTCCTCAGTGCTGCTGGCCAGAAACCTGCAAAGCAGAAGAGAAATGGTTTTGGTGGCAGAACTACAAATGCTCCATAAAGCACAGCTTGTTTCAGGGCTTTTTCATGTGGTTCTGTGCTGGTTTTTTTTGTCCCCTAATTCACAGCAGAAGCAGAGCAGAGATCGAGCATGAATCCTGAGTGCTGGGTTAATGGGAACAATTACAGAGGTTTCTTCTTTTTCTGCTGCCAAGCTGTGATATGAAATCATTCCCTGGGTTCCTGTTTCCACGGGAACAATTAGTTTCATGCCGTTTTGGTCTCAGACATCAATGAAGTGTTTAACTAAATGAAGGCCAACACTTCATAAACGTATTGTCTCACGCAATAATCAAGTAGCTACCAAGTGCCACAGCTAAATGCACTTCAAATGCAATGAAACCAACCCCACAAAACGCTCTGGAGCCTGTGAATATTTATTGATCTGATGCAGCACCTCACCCGTGAGCCAAAAATACCGAAAATTCCGACAGTGGGTGTTTAGGTGTTACCAGCTTTTGAGGCAAGCTGTGTTTTCTCAAAGGGTCTGCTCACCTCGAGCCATCTCCAGGAGAGGCTTTGGGGACCTGCTGGGTGATGCTGATGGCTTTCAGCTGGCCCATCCCCAAGGGCAGGGGACTTGCAGGACCTCGTAGCCCCACGGTGCCTGAGCTGCCAGGGCTCTGCCTGGTCCCCAGCTTTCCTCCAAGGACTCCACATATTTTTCTCCTTCAAGCAAAATATACAAAGAGTCCACACGGCAAGGAGTGGAATTCAGGGCTCTGCCTGCTCCCTCCCCAGCACATCTGGGAGCCTTTCCCTCTCAGAGCTGAGCAGCTGCAGGGGAGAGAGGCAGGGAGGGAGGGAGGGAGGGAGACTCCTGAGCTCTGCCACGGAGCAAAGCCAGGGCTGAAATGGGAATGGGATTCAGGGATGCTGCCGTGGGTGGCTCAAGTGGGACAGGGAAGGATGGGAGGGAGAGGCAGCTGGGCAAGAGCAGCTTCCTGAGCTTCATTTCTGCAAATGAGCCACTCCAAAGGCTCAGGAGGAGTTGGAGTAGCTCATTTTATTGAGTTAAGGGAGAATTCACCGTGCAACCCTTGATATTGGATCCTGAATTCTACTTCACTGTGCAGTGGATCACATCATTTATTGCTATCAGCCCTTAGAGAGAAGGAAATTGTGTTTTCCCCTGCACTCAAGATGGATTTATAGACAAATAGAAATAGTAACCTGCTTTCAGTTTAGCAACTTAAGAAAAAACAGAATTTTGCTTAGAGCATTCCCTTTTACACCTTTTTATTCTCTTGATTGAAATATGCCCTGGCAATGGTGTCACACACCCTGTTCCTGATGGACAGTCAGACCACACTCAGTGACTCTTTGCACAGCTTGGCTGAAGCCCCTTTATTTCACAGAGAAACTTCACATTAAATCCTGTTTTTACCTGATCCCAGAGAACTTTTCCACACAGGAGGGAATGGTTCCTCCATGTGTACAGAGTGAACCCTCTCTGCCCACTGCTGTCCTTCCTGCTGGCAGGTGCAGAATCACCTCAACACAACACAGAATATTCTGTGGTGGAGGAAGGAAAGGCACAGAGCTGTTTCTGCATCCATTCACTTCCAGCTGGCAGAGCTGTCTCTTCCCTTCTCCCATGTGCTTTGCTGCCATCTGATTTTCCTGCTTATTTTTCCTTCCCTCTGGCTACACCACGAGCTAAAAGCAGCCTTGCTGTCCTAGGAAGGAACCAGGGGTGAAATGATGCCTAACAGGGCACATCCACATCCAACCCTTCCTCAATCCACTTGGATCCATTAGAGCAACCAAGGAGAAGGGTGTGAAGGTTCCCTCATCCAGGACCCTTGGGAGCAGGAGTTGTGTCCATACCTGATGCAGATTTCCAGCAAATCTGGAGAGGGGAACAGGCTCAAGTCTCCACTCCATGGCCAGTGTAAACATTTCCATGAAATCTCCATGCAGAGCCAGCCTTAAATCTCTCCCTGCTATTCCCCACTCCCCTTTTACCACCCAACCTCCTGACCTTGCAAAAAATATGGCCCTGGAGGGTCAGAGTGTGAGCCTGGAGCAGATGCTGATTCCTGGGATTAGGGCTGGGTGGCCCAAGGGCTGGACAGTGCAACATTCCTGCTCAGGGGCTCTGGTTGAGATAAGGCAGCCCCACACTGTGATTTACTCCAAGGAAGAGGAGCTGAGTCCTGCATGTTCCCTGGCAGACAAGGCAGAGAAAATTCCACAGGATAAACCCCTTTCAATCTGTCAGTAATGGCTTGCTTTGGAAAAAAAAAAATAAAAATCTAATTTTGTACAGCTAAAAGCACCAGGCTGGGCTGGACCACAAGCCAAGGTTCAGCCCTTGCAAGCCCAAACACACAGGGATGCACCAGGATGTGCTGAGCTCCTTTATTCCTGCTTTGCTTCACCCTGGCCCAAATCTTCCTGGGTTTGCAACCTTCTCCTGGCTGGATTTCAATGCAAAATGAGGCATAGAGCAGCAACATTTCCAGATGAGAAAACCCTTGTGAGATGCCTGGATTTCAGAGATTGGCAGGGTCAGAGCTAAAAAAAAAAGGGATCTATCTTCCTCATCTAGCTGGAAAAGAGAGAAGGAATTCCCAGCCCAGAGGTCCAGCAGTATGGAAAAATAACACAAAGTTAAATTCTTTAGCCAGGGGGATCTCATTGATCAGTTTGGTGAAAGGATGGTGTGAGTGTCCCACTAACACATCCTGCCTTTTCCTTCACTTAGTTTCTCACATTCCCACCTTGCTGCACACACTGGGAAGAGCCAAATCCATCAATGAATCCCTCTGGCCATTCTCCATGGAGGGAAACCTGCAGGAAAACTCTTCCATCCCCCTGCACATCCCCTTTGGAACCCAAATATAACCCCAAGGCTCACAGCTGAGGAAACCTGAAAAATATCAAAACCATGAAACCTTCAGCTCTTCCTACATCTGCAGGGTTGCTCCCACTTCTCCAGCTGGGGCTGGTTCTTCCTTGTATCCCATGAGGATGGCTGGAAAACTTGGAAATCATTTCCAGGGGTGTTACCAAGAGTTGCCAACACTGGAAACTGTTGCAGAATACATTCAAGGTGAGACGAGTCTGAGTTAGCACTCCTCACCTAAGGTCACCCTGAGAATGTGACATCAACCAGGATTGAATTCTTCCAATGCATGGAAAAATTTCATGGAGCACAACAGATGACTTTGGAATTTGAGCTTTAGTCCATTTTTTTTCTCATATATTTTATTACACAACTCCTTCCTCCCCCCCGAAGAACAGCAAGTTCTCCTCCCAGTTTGTGAAGCAAAGCAGAAGAGGTGACTCTGACAATCTGGTCCTCAGCCTGCAAGGGCTCCTTTCATCACTTCCAATGATCTCAATCCCATCTCAGGGAGGTCACTGCAATGAGTCAGGTGACAAATAGAAAACACACAGTTTATGCAACAGCCTGAAATGGAGGAATCTCCCCTTGGAAAAACAACAGGGCCATTGTATTCCCCATCAGAGCAGTCGGGAAACTGCTCCTGCAGGTCTGTGATGAATTAAAGGCTTTTCTGCAGCTGATGCTGTTGCTGTTTGCTGCTAAGAAAAGCTGTCTGGGTGTCTGCAGCACGTTAAATCCATGAGTTCACGTTCCCAGCATCACCAGGACTCACAAAACAGTGTGGGGGAAGGAGATGACCAGAGCTGAGGGACTCCACTCCATGCTGATCTCTCCAGTTTCGTGGGATATTGTTCCTCAATTACATGGTGGGGGGAATTACAGCCAAAATCACAGAGCTTCTGCTCTGGTAGCAGAGCTCCCAGCCTGGCTGGATGGGCACTGACAGCTCCTCTCCATTGTCCTGGTTGTTGGACCATGTCCTTGGAGGTTTTCAAGCTGAACAAAGCTGTGCCTGACCCTGCCTAGAGCTGCTGATGGACCTGCCTTGAGCAGAAATTTGGGCTGGAGCCCTCTGGGGTGCTCTGGATCATGCAGAGACCTCCTGAGTAGGTTACATGAGGAGCTATCAAGGCAGCAGAGCCTTCCCTTGACTACATTCCCATTTCTAGTCCATCAGCCTGATTTTTATTGGATGCACTCTCCTCTTTTGGCTGGAAGAGGCCACCTGGCAGCAGCTATGGGACATTTCCAGTGGGCTCTGAAAAGCTGGAGCTGTTTGAGCATCAGCCATGGCTCAAAGTGCTCTGCCAGCACTTCTGCTGTGCCCCCAGCAGCAGTCAGGGCTTGCTTGGAGACAGAAGAGCTCCAATCCCAGTGCTGGAAGCGAGGAAGTGAAATGCCAAAAACAATAAGCACAACAATGCCATGAATTTCCTCTGCTGCAGTGCTGAAGCAGAGTGACAGGGAATATTTTGATGGGCCTGAACAGTTTTGAGCATTGGTTTCACTTAAGAAATTCCAACTGGTCGTGTTTTGTTTTTCCAAAGGTTGGAATTGCTCTCAGGGGCACGAATCATTGGAGTGGATCCTGAGCTCCTGTCTTGCTGCTCCATGGGCTCCAAACCAGTGAAGCAGCTGGAAAAAAAAGGAGCTGAATCCCAGAGAACTGGAAGTGTCCTGCATCCCCTCTCCCAGAGCACACAATCCCACGTGTCATGTGGAAACTGGATGCACCTGCTGGAGGAGCTGTGTGGGGGCAGCGTTATCCACCAGTTATAAATCCTGGGGCTATCAACAGCCTGCAGTAAACATTTGGACAATCCTTCCTACCTCTGGCTCGTCCAAATATTTGCATCACACGGGGCTGCTGCCCGTTTCCTGACATGCTGCACAGCTAAGAATATCCTTGGATCCCAGGTCGCTGTGATGGATGAAATAAATGGCTCAGGGAGAAAGAAAAAGGGGAAAAAAAAAATCTGTCTCCTGATAATAAATCCAAGGCAGGATGGAGTGAAAGAGCTTTCAGTGGGGAATGGTGTTTTTAGGAGCTTTTAGGATCTGATCTGGAGCACCCAAGGGTTAACAATGAGCAGCTCTGAGTTCTTTTAGTGAACTCAGACTGCTTCATCTCTTGGAGGAATTGTTGAAGATGGTCCTGAAAGCTCTTCCTTCTGCTGGGTTGGGAATAGCTTTTGGTACAACCCCAATAGCTTTGGATATAAAATAGGAACCTGTGCATGAAGCCAGGTTTGGTGGTTCTTCCTCCAGAGCAGAGCCCCTTCCAGCTGAATCACAGCAGAAATCACCAGTTTGTAACCTGTGTGCAAAACATTTCATGCAGCAGAGTTGCTGAACAGAAATGAATCAATTTTTTCTTTCTCTTAATGCCGAGAGAGGAAAACAACCTGAACTCTCCTTCAGCAGTTAAAAGGGTTTAGCAGTTAAATGGGTTCAGCAATTAAGAGTTCTAAACACAAAATCTGTGTTTTGTGAATTAGACCACTGCACTAAGTAACGACTTTAGGAAGATTAAGCCTCACAACACAATAATTTTAGTCTTTTGCTAAAGAACTGATGTGGCTGAACACACACCAGAACAAACCAGCGGATTTTCTGATAGAGTAGTAAAGAAAATAATCAACCCTCAGCTTAAGTGCAGGATAAACAGCAACCTGGGCTGGTGGAGGGCGTTGGATCCCATGGCAGGGAGCAGGAACCAGATGACTTTTAAGATCCCTTCCAACCCAAACCATTCCACGAGTTTATGATAAAACTGCTTAGGGCTTAAAGTGGCTTTTCCACTGCAGCTTCAGCTCGGACTTTTTGTTTTAATCTTCTCCCCCGTCCATAAAACCACCACAAATACGAGCAGTGCAGCTCCCTGCTGTCAGATAGCCGGGCCATAAACGTGTTTCCTCATCCTGATAGGGGACAAATCACGCAGCGGCTTTGCTCACCCCAAACCAGGTAATTCACCTCCAGCATCTCCCCGTTCATCACTTCCTTCTGCGAAGCCCCAAAACTCCGTGCCCTGTTTTTAGACAGACTAAACAGCATCTGCGAGGTCGCCTGTCTCCCCTGCAGCCCTGCCGGGGGACAGAGCCGGTGTCACCGCGGAGGGCGAGCGGCGCTGCCGGGGGCTGCGGGCGGGCGCAGGGATGTGGCGGAAGCATAAAGCACCTGTTGGGAGGCTATTTAGGGATTAGCCGAGTGCTGACAGACAAATTGGCAAGATTAATAATAGCAATCAAGGCTGTGTGGGCTCGAGCTGTGAGCTGACATTAATGTGACATCACTTTCATCTGCTCTTGCCTCGCCCCGCGCGGCATCCTCGGGGCTCCGACAGAGCAGCGCCGTCGGATGCGGGGCTTACAGCGCGGGGGTGTCCCCGGCTGTGTGGCAGGGCAGGGGGACAGCTCTGGGTGTCCCGCTGCTCACACAGGGACCTGGCAGCAAGTTTGGGGCACCCCCGGTGTCCCCCAGGCTTGGCATCACTGCAGGGCCTACGTGGCTCTCACAGCGCGGGGTTGTTTTTGGCGACATTGCTCTGCTGGGTTTGGGGTTTGTTTTGTTGATCTTTTTTTTTTTTTTTTTTTTCTGTCCCTCCTACAGAATCGTTTAATGTCACCGAGAGAATGCAATGTTGGCCCTATCAAAGGAAAAAAAAAAAAATTAAAAAAGGAAAGAGGGGGAAAAAGCGTCAGGGAATAAAGGTTAATTCCAGGTGCGAGGAGAGAACAAAGAAACTCCTCTGCTGTCGCTCCAAGCCCCACACTTCGCTGTCTCAGCGACATGGTTTGACACCCTGAAGATATTTTAAGGCAGAAAAAGCTGTTTTTACAGCATTCCTCTGCCTCCAAAACCCGGGGGAATTCTCCCCTGCGTCCCTAGTGCGGCAGAGCCGCTGCACGGGGAAAACTTTCGGGATTTTTTTCATTTTCCCTTTTTCCTTTTGTTTTTTCGAACACCTTCCCTGATAAAATCTCCCCGAATTCTGTTTGCATCCCTTTCATAAATTGGATGGATTTTTTTTGTTCTGCAGTCAATGAGGGATCCTAACAGAAGTAAAATATCTGAGTGTCCAAATCCTCCAGGTCTGCCCGGCTCTGCCGCCCGGGCTCCTCCGCCGAGAGCTTTTGCCCACAAAAGGAAAGTGTTGAAAAGGAGGGAGATGCCAAAGGCTGAGCGCACGTTCTCTCCCAGAGCTCCTGGGGGAAAAAAAAAATAATTTTCTCCCTTAGATCTAAAGTGGATCCCTCCGTGATGGGAATTTATCGAGTGCGGGGGGGAAAAAAATGTAAAAATCGGATTTTTTAACTATCAGCTGTTCATGGGGATAAAAGCAGCTGGGGGGGGTCAAAGAATCATTTCGGAGAGAGGTTTAATGAAAACAACAAGAAAGACACTCACCCCAAAACCAGACTCTGAAAAGAAAGTTACAGGATGATGATTGCTGCTCCACCCCCGCCCCAAGTTAATTTAAAAAATCCTTTTATATTAATTTTTATGTAAATTAATGAATTTATTTTTTCTTAGTTGCATTTATAAGGTCTGGAGTTATTTTATATATACAAGCATATGTATCCCACCCTAAATAAGTGAATTAACGGGGTTTTTGGAGTGAATTTCAGGTTCCTCCAATCTCCACCCGGCAAGGACAAATCCCCCCATCAGCCGAAGTTTTGGGGGACATCATACCATTTGTCACTGGGACCCCTTCAGCGGGGTTGGGGTGGATTCAGGGAAGGCGAGACAAGCGCCCCTTTTCCCTGCCCTCCTCCGAGGCTCGTTTTTGTTGGATTTATGGCTAAATTTTAGTGATTTTTCCCTGCAACTCTTCTCCATCCCCGCCTTCTCTATCGGGAAACCACACGGAAAGTGGCAACCCCGGAGATGCCTAATTCCTTCCCGCTAAAAACAATAATTTTCCATCATTTTTAATCAGATTTGCTGCCCCAAAAAAAAGCGATTAGCTTGAAAGTACACATCTTCCACCAATCCGGCAGCAACACCGCGGGCATTCAGTGGTCTGTTTGTAATCTCAGCCTTTTTCATTAACATAAACACGGCTTCAACCCAAATATACACGGCCACCTACGGAGCGAGCGCGGGGCCGGGCGCGCCGCTCTCCCCGCGGGGGTTAAGCCGAGCTTAACTCAGCCCCGCGTGGAAAAGCCACGGGGAAATCGCGTGTTGTGGCTGGTGGAACCAAGAGAAGGGCAAGCAGGAATAGCTGGAGGCGATTTCCCCCTGCCCGGAGCCCGTCCCGGCGGGTTCTGCCTCCATCCCGCCCGGGCCCCGCCGCGCTGCTCCTTCCCTCCCTCTCAGCCCCGCTTTGAGAGAAAAAATTAAATTCTCTGCGTTCTATTATTGGTTTTGGAGGAAAATAATTCTCCTTTCCGTGCTTGCTGTGTTTCGTTCTTTGGGGTTTTTGCTTTTGGGTTTTCTTTCTTGTTCTGCCACTTTTCTGTCTTTTGCGTACTTCTTTCTTTTTGTCTTTCTCTTGTTCTTTTGGTCGTTCACTTTAAATATTTTTTCTTTTGTTTTTCCTTCCTTTCTCCCTTTCTCTTTCTTCTTTTCTTTTCTTTTCTTTTCTTTTCTTTTCTTTTCTTTTCTTTTCTTTTCTTTTCTTTTCTTTCTTTTCTTTTCTTTTTTTTTCTTTTCTTTTCTTTTCTTTTCTTTTCTTTTCTTTTCTTTTCTTTTCTTTTCTTTTCTTTTCTTTTTTCTTTTTTTTTACAGCTTTTCCTCTTTCCTTCTATTTTTCTCTTCCTCCACATTTCTTCCTTATTCTTCGTATTTTTTTGCTTCTCCATTTCCCTGTTTCCCCGTTTTCTTTCACCCTTTCTCTATTACTCACTTTCTTGCTCTTCATTTGGCTTAATTTCTTTTTCTCTCTCACTTCTTTTAACTTCTGTAATATACTCTTTCTTTCTAGTTTTCGTTCTTTATATAATCTTTCTTTCTTTCTTTCTTTCTTTCTTTCTTTCTTTCTTTCTTTCTTTCTTTCTTTCTTTCTTTCTTTCTTTCTTTCTTTCTTTCTTTCTTTCTTTCTTTCTTTCTTTCTTTCTTTCTTTCTTTCGTCTGCCACTCTCTCTCTTTCTCTCTTTCTTTCTCCTTTCCTTCTCTGCCCATTCCGTTCTCTGTTTCTCTCCTTTTTCCTCTCTCCCTTCCAGCACAATCTCTCCATACCCATTTATTTATTGCAATATTTGGAAACATTTCTGTTTTCCTTTCCTGGGGCTGCGGGGCAAACTCAGCTCAGCTCAGCTCCAAACCCTCTTCCCGACGGACAGAAAAATCCTTTTCCTGCTGTGCCAGTGCGGATTTCCCAGCCCGGTTGTGTTTGGTTCTATCGCAGCCGCTCAGGCTCAGCCGGGAGGGTTCTGACACGGGACCCGCTCCCTCTCGGGTGGATTTCCATCGCTTTTAGGGCTCAGCCGCACTCCTGGATGTCCCCACGCACGGGGCGAGGGGACACGGGGGACACTTCGGGGTTTAGGGTGGGGAAAAAACTCCTTCAGCCCGCGGAGCTTTGAGCGGAGTGGTCAAATTCGATCGTTCCGAAAGGAGAAACGAATAATCCTGCGAGGAATATTATTATTCTGCAACCTCAGCCGTCGGGCAGCATCTCTGCCCGCAGGTATCCCGCAAAATCTGCGGGAGAAAAGGGATCTGAAGGAATTCCTTCGTTCCCCGATTTTAAAGAGGGTTCGCGAAAAATTAGTTGGTGTGTTTTAGCAACTTGAATTTGAGGGAGATTAAGAGACAGGAGCGTGAGGGTGCTGCGCAAAATGCGCTGGCAGTTTTGCAATTTCCCGAGCGCTTCTGAGAATGGGAAAAGCAAAACCATTTCTGGGTTCATTATTCGAATTTTTAGTGAGTTTTGGGCCAGTTTTGGTGTTCAATTTTGGTGCGGTTTTTCTTTATTTTAGGTGGGAGTGTTTCGTTGTTGTTTTCAGCGGATCGTTCTTTTGGTTTTCCGGGATTTGGCGGTGTTTTTACAGAATTCCTCCCAATTCCTTCCCCACACGCACATCTACCCCAAAAGCTCCAAAATATTCACAATGGGGGGATGAACACATGGATGCTCCTATTCCCTTCCCGCTCCCAGGATGATTCTCCCCGAAATAAAAATCAATCCCTTTGCTGCAGAAATCGTTTAACTTCGGGGCACAATAACCCGTGCTGGCGAAAATTTCCCCACCTTGGCTCGGGCATTTCACATATCCATAGTGCATCTTTCCCAGGAATGCCAGCCGAGATTTTTATTCCTTGCAGAACATTTTTTAAAACCCCTCCAGATCGCTTTTAATATTTAAGTGGGAGCTGGTTGTGCAAAAGGGATCGATTTACGAGGAGCCGCTCTGTTATCAGGAGGTGGCAAAGATGATAAACCAATTTTTGGTGTATTTTAACTCTCTGCTCTGGCAGCTGCAAAGTAGAAGGGTCCACGAACCTGCACCAGCCAGAACCCGCTGATGCACAGCATCATTACTCGGGAATTCTAGCGGGGGGAAACAGTTTTTGTCGGGAAAGCTTCCAAGGAAAACCATCCCCAGGTCTTTGCAAAGAAAGAAGCAGCGAGAGCACGACTGCGGTTGTTTACAGCGGGAATTTCTGGCGGTGTTTGTGAGCGCGTGTCCCGATCCCCCGCTTTGGACAGGGGAAGGGAGAACACGGAGTTTCTGTGCGGGATTTGCTGTAGAAACAAGGTTAAAAAAACGCAGGTTACCAGGCCGGCTGCAGCCCAGCCGCGCTCCTGTGCGCTTTTCCTTTCCCCACAGAAATACCCCGAGATTCCCCCCAGTAAAAGCTGTTTTTGCAGTGCTCTGTCCCCGGGCACCGTGAGCAGGGACAGGAGGGTTCTGTAGCACCAGCGACCTTCTCTCACGAGGTTTTTTTTTGGCCCTGGTCGGGTACCCGACAGGGACATCGCTGTTCTCAGCATCCCTCTGTGTTCTGCCGCATCCCTCCGGCACGGCTCTGCCCGCTCGGCAGGTGACAAGGCACAAGGGGACCCCGACACCTGCCCAGGGCAGTGCCCAGGTGCTGGCACCTCCTCTGCCCCCGGGCCGGACAGAATCCTTCCTCCCTGCTAGGAGCGCACTTGGATCTGCACCCCGGGGCTCGCGTGGGTGCCCCCGTCTCCCCTCGGGGTTTTCCTCTTAGAAATCGCGCTGTCCTCACCCCCAGGATGCTGTGCCCTGGAAAAGGGAGGCCGGATCCTGCCCCAAACCCGCCGCCACCTTGCCCATTATTTATCCCGATAATGGATGATCCCTGCGGATTTTGGCAGCCGCGCAAGAAAATAACCTGTTCTTCCTTTGCGTGGGGTATTCCGTTTTAATTTCTCCCACCTCTCCGTGCAGATGGATTTTGTGGGACAGCCCGAAATGGGGCTGATGACCCTCGCCCTGCCCAACGCTAAAATTCCTCCTTCCTCCAGCACCGGCACATTGATGAGATTTCGACAGGGCTTTTGTTTAAACTTGGGAAAAACAAAAACAAAAACAAAACATCCAAAAAAAGGAAAAGAAAGGTTCCATAAGACTGGAAATGAGGCTGAAGCCCGTGGAATTCCCTCGTCCACCTCGTTTGGTGGAGACCCCCGGCCCGGCTTGGCCCAGCCGGACTTTTGGCATCGGGAGTTACCGGGGCTGGAGATGGTTCCCGATGCCAAAAAGTTCAGCAGCGGGTGGGAAGGTTTCTGCAGCACAATTTTATCTCTATCCTGACGGGATTTGGTGCTGGGAAAGCTGGAGGTGGCTATGAATTTTGTTTGGATGCCACTGTTATGCCAAGTTGCTGGGAGAGGGGATATCCCTTCCCAAGAACTCTGTTTGCTTTGGGAGCATCCCTAACCCCGGGCCCCCAGGGAAGAAACTTAGTCCAGGAAAGCCTGAATGTCTCAGGAATGGATTTACACCTGGATTTACACCTGGATTTACAATTCGAGCTGCCTTTAGGGGCGAATTTGTGGGATGTGGGAGCATCACTCGCCGGGTCGCAGCTCTGCTCCGGCTCAACCCTGCTGTTTCTCTTGGTACCCAATTCTTCGGGTCTGAATCTCAGCCAGTCCAAAGCATCCCCCCGGGAAAACATTCTAGCTATCCGTCCCTGAGCGGGATATAAATAAATACCCGGAGATATTTGGAAGATCTCTGTGGGAAGCGATTGTGTTTGAGTGGTAGCGCTCGGAGCTTTTTATCACTGGAACCGATTTGTATTGCAGGGACCGGCTCCTGCCAGAAAACTCCACAGAAAAAAAATCCCGAGCTGAAGAAGGCTGTAAATTCCTGTGCTGCAATATTTCATCGAAGGACGTCATGGAAAATCTGGGCTTGAAGGGCGGGGGGGGAGACTCGGGACGGGTAGAGGGGGGAAAAGGGAGACAAAAGGGGGAGATTAAGATTTTTTTTTTTTCTTTTTTTCCCTTTCTGACCAAAACCTGAACTTGTGCCTGAGGCACGGCGGTGACAGCCAACCCGCACCTCCCCGCAGCCGCTTCAGACACTCGGGCAGCTCTGCTGCGCTCCTAATTTCGGCTTCTGCCCTCCCAAAATCTTCTCCTTCGGTCCTGGAAACCGAGCTTTGCCTCCAGGAATGCGAGAGGCCAAGGCTGAGACTGGGAAAGGTCTCACGCGTGGGGAAAAGCGTTGCCGTGTGATGGACCCACAAAAAATGTTCGGGGTGCGCGTGCGTCTCCCTAAAAACATCTCTCCCTTGGCGCTTCCACCTTCCCCCAGCTCTCTTCTCTCCATCCTCGAGCCCCTCGCTCGAACGCACCCCCTCGCCTTTAAATAAACATTTAGGGATCAATTCACCGCGGATTTGGGGCCAGCGGCCACGGGGATGGCGGCGGCTGAAAAAAAAAAAAAAAAAAAAACCCAAGGCAGCCGAGGGGAAAAGGCTGATGCTGGGGAACAAGGGGGGGTCCCGCGGGTGGTGTTAATGCAAAGCAGGACAGGGGGAGGGGGACACGGGGCGGTCACTCCCCTCGCCCTGGGTGGTCCGGGCTCGCAGGAACACCCCGGCCCCTCTCGGAGCAGCACCCAGCCCGCCTCTAACAATGCCACCTATATTCATTTCCATCCTCGGGTTACACCCGGCCTGCTCGCCGAGTTGACTTCACTTAAGCAATTAGCTAGTAAAAATACCTTCGGCGCAGGAAAAGGAAGAAAGCTCGGATTTGTCTATTTTTACACAAAACACGGCCCGAGTTTCGTGCAGGGGGAGGGAAGGGGAGCGGGTTTGGGAAGGAGCCGGGTGGGAAGCGCAGCGGGGCCGGGGGTGTTGGCGGGGCCGGTAAACGGGATGGGTAATCGGCACCCAACGGGATGGGAGAGGTTAAT
Source organism: Erithacus rubecula (assembly GCF_903797595.1). Taxonomy (NCBI): domain Eukaryota; kingdom Metazoa; phylum Chordata; class Aves; order Passeriformes; family Muscicapidae; genus Erithacus; species Erithacus rubecula. Next base: position 2,543,004 of record NC_136664.1, read on the forward strand.
TGCGCCAGATGATAATTTAATTTTTGTCATTTCTATTTTTTTCTCCCTTCTTTTCATCTCTGCCCGTCTGGGGCTGGGGAAGACCCGATTAACCCACCCAAACCACGAGAAGACAACACCAAAAGCGAGTCCCGTTTTCCCCCACATCATCCTCCTCCTCGTACACCAGGCTTGTCCTCCCCAAAACTCTCATTTCCCCGACTCGTGGGCTCGGATTAAAACCCTCCAACATTTCTGCTATTCCCACGACGAGGCCTATAGGACCCGGAGAGATATATTCACATTTTTAACTTTTGCTAGCTGTAATAAAGGCATCGGAAACAAAATCTCCCCACCCCTAAAAGATATTGCAGGAGGGGGAAAGGACACTCGTGAAGGGACAGATTTTCTTTGAGGGGAAATAGTTTAATTTCCACAGAGAATTTGGTTTTGTTTTTTTTTTTTTACTCGGAGGTATTTTATTTCCTTATAGAAATAAAACCCGGTGGTAAATGGTTTGAATGTGATTTTTCCACGGGTGTTTTGTGCTGTATTTCGAGCTCTATCCCCGGGTGTTTTGGAGCAGATCGGGGAGATTCGGCCGCAGAATGATCTAAAGCAAAGAAACTCACTCTTTTCGCGAGCCGGGGGGAATATTCGATGCGGAGCAAAGCTCGGAGTCAGAGATGCGCTCCCACAACAAAAATTAAAAGAAAGGCAGCGAGAAGCAAAGGGAATATTCTGCTCCAGCTTACTCGGGGATGTAACCTCCGGGGAAGGTGATTGCTTCTCCCAAAATGCGATTTTTGGGGTGGTTTCCCCCTTTCCCGAGCAGCCACCGTGCTCCACGTTCTGCTCCGCGCCGAGGGAGCAGCGGCCGCCTCCTCCTCGGGCAGCCGGAGCTGCTCCTTCTCCTCCTCCTCCGGGGAAAAGCTCCAGAAATAACTGTCCCAACCTCCTCCCACCCCCTCCCTGGCTACCTGCCCCCGGCCTGGGGCTTGCCCAGGGCTCTCCCGTGCCTGTCCCGGGCCCGTTTGCACCGGCAACGGGAGGGCCGGTGCTGTCTGCCGGATAACTTTTTTTTTTTCCTTTTTATAATTTTGAGGATAGGGGAAAAGAAGAGAGAGGGGAGGATAGGAAGAAATTAAAAAAAAAAAAAAAAAAAAAAAAAAACCCTGATGTGAAATCCCTCTTGGTCGTACCACAGATGTGACAGGCGCCCCGGAGGCTGCTCACAACTGCTCGCCAATAACGCGGAGGGAGTTTGGAAACCCGATCGGTGCCTATCTTTCCTTTAAAAGGTATTAAATTATCATGGAAAACTTGAAAAGCCAAGCTGGAAGACGGGGGGCTTGGCGAAGGGGATGTCCCCCCTCTCTCTCTTTGCACAGGGATGAACCCACAGCCCTGCAGGCGAGGCCTGCAACGGGGCGCGGGAGGACGGGGTGGATTTTTTTTCTCTCCTTTTCCTTTCTCTTTTCTTTTGCCCAATGTCGGGAGGGAGCAGGCGGCAGCTGCCGGCACATCGGCAGCCCTGAGAGCCCAGGCTCCTTCCCCCGTGCCCACCCGCAATCCCATCCCCCGCACCGCGCAGCTTTCCACGCGGGAAGGTGACAAAGGTTCCGAGCGACTTACCTCGGGTGACAGCTCTGCCGGTGGCACGGTGCTCAAATAAGTGATTTTTGGGGGAGAAGGGAGGGAGAAAAAGGGGTCTCTACCCCTCTGGCTGTCTATTCTCCTGCCCCCCCACCCGCTGCGTGTGTCCGTGGCACCGCAGGAGCTGAGCGTCAAACTCCGGACGTGGAGCCGCGAAACTCCAGCACAGATTTATATACACCTCCCTCAAGAAAACACCCCAAAACGAACCAACCCACCCTCATCCCTAAAGCAGCTTCGGAGCCGGCGAGGGGTCCGAAGCCCATTCCCGGCCCCGGAGCGGCGGCGGAGGCAGAAAAGGGCATTTCGCGAGGCAGCGGGAGTTTTCGCCGATTTCTTTTTATTAAAGCACCCCCGAGCCCGTGTTTACATTGCGCAGTATAAACATCCTGCCCGGGCCCGCCGAGCTTAAAAAGAGCGCACGAAGAGGGGGTTCGGAGCGGGCGAAGCTGCGCGCAGCGCGGAGCCGGGGCCGGGCAGCGCCGCCGCCGCCCCACGCCACGCGCGGAACCTCCGCAGCGCTCCCCGAGCCCTTCCCCGGCCCGCGTGGGCCCTCCCCGTGTTCTCCAGGGCTGAAAAAAGGGGCAGGGAGGGAGTGGAGGAGCCCCACTGCACGTCGCGGTCACGCGTGGCATAAACCACACACAGACACACACACAGAGATACACGCGGCGGGCAGGGTGCGGCGTGCAGCCCCCCCCGGGTGGGGCAGGGCGGCGTGGAAAGGGCTCTTTAAAAGCTGCCCACCAGCGGGGAGCGGCGGCGGAGGGGGCCGGCACGGGGCGGCGGAGGGGAGGGGAGGGGGGGAGCGGCTCGGGGCGGGGATCTCCGCTCCGCGCTTACGTCTGTCAAGGAGCGGCAGACGCCGCTGCGAGAGATAAAGTAGAAGGCGAGCGGCGGGGCCGGGGGCAGACTCGACAGCCACCGCGATGGGAAGCAGCTCCCCGCAGCGCCAGCCCAGCTAAAGGCTCCGGAGGGGGACGGCGGCGGCCCCGGGAGCCCGGCCCGGCCAGGGGCAGCGGGGCGGGCGCAGGCGGCGGCCCCGGCTCCGCTCTCGCAGCAGCCGAGCTCAGCTCGCTTCCACCCGCCCCCCCATCCCGCCTCCTGCGGCCCCCCCGACCCTCCGCCTCTCGCTCGCCTTCTGCAGCCGCGCTCAGATTTAGGGATAAAGTGGGAGGAGGAGGCAAAGGGGGGCTGGGGGGGTGTCGTCGCTTCCATTTGTTTATCCACGGAGGGGTGAAGTCTCCCGGTGGAAAGCGAGCCCGCCGGGGGGCCGGGAGGACGCCGGAGGGAGGGTGGTGGGTGAGTGGCGGCGAGCCCCCGGCAGCGTGGCCTTTTGGGGGGGCGCTGGGGGGGCGGCGGAGGAGGGCCGGGGCTGGGGCTGGCCGCCGCGGACCTGGCCGTAGATGACTGCAGAAGCGCAGCAGGCTCTGTCCTCTCAGCCCCCTCCTCCTCCGGTGCAGAGCAGCTACGGCCCCATGTCCTCCGTGGCTGAGAAGCAGCCGCAGAGCTCGGCCATGGACGCCGCCTCCGCGGGGACCGGCGGCGCGGCCGGCAGCGCCCCGGGCAGCGGCGGGGCCCCGGGCAGCGCCGGCCCCAAAGCCAAGAAGACGAACGCGGGGATCCGGCGGCCGGAGAAACCGCCTTATTCCTACATCGCCCTCATCGTCATGGCTATCCAGAGCTCTCCCTCCAAACGCCTGACCCTCAGCGAGATCTACCAGTTCTTGCAGAGCCGCTTCCCTTTCTTCCGAGGCTCCTACCAGGGCTGGAAAAACTCGGTGCGCCACAACCTCTCGCTCAACGAGTGCTTCATCAAGCTGCCCAAGGGCTTGGGACGCCCGGGCAAGGGCCACTACTGGACCATCGACCCGGCCAGCGAGTTCATGTTCGAGGAGGGCTCGTTCCGCCGCCGGCCCCGCGGGTTCCGGAGGAAATGCCAGGCGCTGAAGCCCATGTACAGCATGATGAACGGGCTCAGCTTCAACCACCTCCCCGACAGCTACGGCTTCCAGGGCTCGGCCGGCGGGCTCTCCTGCCCCCCCCAACAGCCTCTCCCTCGAAGGGGGCTTGGGGATGATGAACGGGCATTTGTCCAGCAACGTGGAGGGGATGGGCCTGGCGGGACACTCCGTGCCCCACCTGCCCGCCAACGGTGGGCACACCTACATGGGCGGCTGCACCGGCTCCTCGGCCGGGGAATACCCGCACCACGACAGCTCCGTGCCCGCATCCCCGCTGCTCCCCGCCGGCGGAGTGATGGAGCCGCACTCGGTTTACTCCAGCTCGGCCTCGGCGTGGGCGCCCAGCGCCTCGGCGGCTCTCAACACCGGCGCGTCCTACATCAAGCAGCAGCCCCTCTCGCCCTGCAACCCCACGGCCAACCCGCTCTCCTCCAGCCTCTCCACGCATTCCCTCGACCAGCCCTACCTGCACCAGAACAGCCACAACACCGCCGATCTCCAAGGTAAGGGCGGCCACGCGTGGGGCGCATCCGCGACCGGGGGCTGCGGACCCCGCGTGGATCCCGGCGGTGCCGCGGAGAGCCGGGATCCCGCTTTGTGGGGGTTTTAAAGCTTTTCCCGAGGGGAAGCTGCCTGTCCCTGGCTCCTCGCCTCCTTCCCCGGGGGCAGCCGGGCGCCCGTCGGGGCTGTCCCCGCTGCGGGGTCGAGAACGGCCGGGCCGGGGGTCCGCTCCTCCCGGTGGCAGCTTCGCTTTAGTCCCAGGCCTAAGGCTGAAGGGCTCAGGCAGCGGGAAACTGCGGCAAGGAGAGCCAGGAATGCATCCTTGGGCTCTCCCACCTCCATCGGGACTTGTACGATTCTACAGGGAAAAGGGAGGAATTCCCTATCGGGTGGTCCACCACTCGCGCCATCCCACCCCCGTCCCATCCCGGCCCCTTCCCTGCCGTCAGCTGTATTTGTCACACATCTCAGGGCCGCCTTTTCCAGGCCCATCACCTTTCTCCATCCGTCGTCCATGCCGAAGCCGGCGGCCCGGAGCCCCCAAATCCTCCCGCGCCCCGAAACATGGGCAGCGAAGGGGGTCTCGTCCCTGGAGACCGGCTCGGTCTCGTCCTTGGAGCTGTCGGGGCTGTATTTGCCCCCAGTCTTGGAATGGAGATGGTGCTCGGCCGGGAAAAGGCCTCGGAAGGGACGAGGCCAGCGCTGGGTTTCGCTTTGCTGCCCAAATTCCCCTCGGGAGGCGCTGGGTGTGGGACTCTCGTGGCACGGGGGAGCCCCGGAGCCACGGGCGGGCGATGGGGCAGATTTGGGGGTCCCTGCCCATCACCCCGAACCTTCCGGGGAGCGGGATGTGCCTGGCAGGAATGGCTGTGAAGGGGACAACAAATGGGCAAAAAACACAAAACGAAACAAGGGAAAAGCATCAGCCGGGCCAGGCCGGAGCTGCAGAACCCGGACCGGGCAGGGGCAGTGCCCACCGCGGGCACTCTCCGTACCCCGGGGCAGCTCCCGGAGCTCAGCGCATCCCGGGCCTCTGGAAAACCGAGCTGGGAATCCGCCCGAGGCGCCACCGGGCCCGTGCGCGGCCTTCACCGAAACGCTCTGATTATCACCCAAAGGAGCGGCTCCCGGCCCGGCCACCCCCTCCCCAAATCCCGGGGCGCTTTTCCATCCCGAGGAGGCGAAGGAGCGGTGGAACAGCCCCGCTCCCGCTGCTCTCGCCCCCGGCTCCTCCCGGTGCCACCGGCACGAACGGGAGCTGCCCCGCTCCGCACCCGGCGCATTTTCCGCACGCGAAAAGCAGCCGGGGCGAAAGAAAATAAATTCCGAGTGTTGAAAGAAAAAATAAAAAGGAAAAAACCCCTAAAGCCAACTCGAATTCCTTCTCCTCGCAGGGAAGCGCAGTCCCGGGGCCGCGGGGGTTTCTCTGCCGCACCTGCGGAGCCCCCGCAGTGCCAAAATATCCCCAAATCCGCGCTCGGAACGGGGTGTGCGAGCGGGTTGGCTTGTTGGGATTTTTTTTTTTTTTTTTTTTTTCAACCTCATGCTGCGTTTTTCTCGCTGCCTCTTCCTAAAATCCCTTGGCGCTGCTGACCATCTCTCCCCCCGTCCCGCAGGCATCCCGCGGTATCACTCACAGTCTCCGAGCATGTGCGACAGAAAGGAATTCGTCTTCTCTTTCAACGCCATGGCCTCCTCCTCCATGCATTCAGCGAGCAGCGGCTCCTATTACCACCAACAAGTGACATACCAGGACATCAAGCCGTGCGTGATGTGAGCTGGGGCCGGCCGGGCGAGGAGCATCCCCCGGGACGCTGTGGGATGGCACGGGGGTGTCCCAGCCTGGCGTCCGAGCGGACGGAACGAGCTGAGCATCGGCGGCAGTGCGAGCCCGCAGCGTTCTGTGCCTTCTTCTGCTCGGGGAGGGCTGGAGGAGAAAGCAAAAGAGCAAAAGCAGCCCCCCCCCACCCCGTCCGTACCGAAAACCCCGGCTGCGAGTTTGGGGTGAGGCTTTGCCAAATGAGGTTTTGATGCTTCTTTAAGGAAAAAAAAAAAAAAAAAATGAAATTGCAAACTCATTTTGGGAGTTGGCGGTGAGCGATGCCACCGGCTCGGCTGGGGGGGCTGGAAAAGCCCCCGAACTCAAATCCCGTCTCACTTCGAGCCCGGAAAAATACTTTTTTTTTTTTTTTTTTTTTTTTTTTTTTTTTTGCCGGCCAACACCCAGCAGGCAAAAAAATCTCTCAGAGGGATTTTTTTTTTTTTTTTTGGAACTATTAATTTTGGATTTTTTGCCTGCATAAAGACTGCAGGATCAGACCCTATGCAGAGAGAACAAGGCACTTTGGAAAGAGACAGCCATGCTCATCCTGTTATTTATTCTACATTTCTTTTTTGTTGTTGTTGTTGCTAATAATCGAGACACGAATAGTCTCAGTTGATCAGTATTAAATCGGGGAATCTCTGTTGGCAATATTTGCCATATAGATTTGGGTTTTTTTAGTTAACCTTTGTAAATTTGCAAGCGACCGTGGTCTCTGTGTAAAGACAATCCTCCATATGTTTTTATAGAAATATATATATAATGAAGGATTATTCCCCTCCCTCCCCTCTCTATTTTTTTTTCTCCCTGACGTTGTACAGTTCGGTGACACCTATTTTAATTCTTTCTGCACTGTATAAAATTGTAATTATATGGGTTTGGGTTTTTTTTTTTTGTTTTTTTTTTTTTTTTTTTTTTTTTTTGTACGTTTTGTCCCTAAAGAAAAAAAAAAAAATCCCGAAATAAAACCTGTATGTTATTTGTACATGGGCTTCACGATTGTATGAGCAGCAAATAAACGAGCATGCGGTGTAATTAAGCTTAATTAATGAGGAGTCCGCGAGCGCGGAGGGGCCGCGCAGCCACGGCCCTGCAAACCCTCGGGCAATAATTCCCCGTCCCGGCGCAGACTCAAATCCGACTTTTTTAGGATTTTTTTTTCACCTTGGCGAAGTCCTGGTTGCCAATTTCTCCGCTGGGAAAAATTTCAATTGAGGATATTGAAATGCAGAAGGAGGAAAAGCGCCGGTGCTTTTTATTTTTAGCTTTAATTATTAGGATTATTCGGGGTTTTTTTTTCCAAGGCGAAAGGTGCTGTTTGACAAATCTTTGCCTCTCCCTCGAATTCCAGGCGTGAGGCTGCCAGGATGGAGCCCGCGGCTCCTTTTTTCCTTCTCCTCCACCCCGGGAATTTTCCGGTTCCTTTTTTCCTTCTCCTCCATCCCGGGAATTTTCCGGTTCCTTTTTTCCTCCTCCTCCATCCCGGGAATTTTCCCAGCCGTGCATCCATCAGCAGGAAACTTCCCGCAGGCTTTTCCCCGCGTGAAAAATAAATTTAAAAAAATCATAAAATTGACGAGAATTTATCCAAATTAACTCAAATTGTTAGGAATTAATAAACTGGAATAAAAATTAGCTGCACCATCTCCGTTGTGCACAGGGCAGTGATAAATCTGCATTTAAATATCGCTATTTTCCTGCGAAATTTGGGGGGATTGGGGCTAATTCAGGATCCTCCAGTATCCAGGAATTTTTGCTTTAATTCGTGGGTTAATCTGCCTCAATCAATATTCAACATCAACACCCATAAAAAAAAGAGATGCAGGCGAATTAATCTGATTATGTGGATGTGGATTTCTGCCTTTATAGAGGGAAATTTAATAACTGCACACTAATTAGCCCAGCTCGGTGCAATCAGCCTAATTAAAAGCCAAGTTTGCTGTAACAACAAGGGACAAATTTGTAATATTATTGTAATTAAGGCAAGGCTTTATTAGAATTGGGGGGAGGCCTTTTCAGAGTGGGGTTTTTTATTGTTGTTTCACAGGGTTTTTTTGAGAGGGGTTGTGGGATTTGGGGTGTTTTTTAAAAATTTTGATCATGTTTTGGGGTTTTTAAAATCTCCACTTAGATCTCTTTCAGCCAGCAGCTATCTACCTGCAGCATTATTGGTTTTCCCCGTTTTTATGCTTTTCTGGGCTGATCTTTCCCACATCCCTGCCCATCCCTGTTGGAGATGAACGTGTTGTCTCTCCATCCTTTTAGGTACAAGCTGAAAACAGAGGGGTTTTTACTCCTGAAAAAAAATATCTGTGCTAGGTGTGGCTGAGGTAATTCTCTAGGGTTAGGAGTTCAGATCCCACTGTCACTCCCAAGATTTTTTGGGTTGATTTTGGGACCTCGTTGGTGCTGCTGGAGACTGGGAAGGTCAAACAGCACCTTGTGAGGCTCGGGTTTAACTCACAGGGGTTCCATATCTGCTCCCCAACAAAACCTGGTGTGATTTATCCTCCTCCCTCCCGTTGCTTTCCAAACCTGGAAAAACAGAGCCGCTGCATTCCGTGGACGCCACATATTCCTCAAGCCAGTGAGCGCAGTCTAAACAGGAGCTCTCCATCCCAGAGCCCTCCAGCAGCCAGGAGAGGCTGAAACCCCCCAGCTCCTGCCCCCAGCTCTCCATCTGCTACAGCCCAACGGGATTTTTCCTGCTATTTTCAGTCCCAGGGGATGGCAAACCCCGAGGTGAGGGATAAAATTGCCCAGAAATGCTGTGGGAGCCTTGGGAGAGGGGTGAGGCAGGGATGGCTCAGAATTTGGGATTTGCTGATGGAAAGGATCAGATCAGGCTGTGCTCAGCATCAGAGAGCTGCTCCCTGCTCCTCATCCCTCACATCCCAATCCTTAGGGATTTTCTCATTTTCTTTTGGGGGTTTTGGCATTTTGACTTCAGGAAACAGCTTCTCATCGCTGATGCCCTGTGCAGGCCTAGGAAATTTCTACAGGGATGAATTTTTGGAGCATGATGAGAAACAGTGTCCAGCCAGGTTGTGCCCTCTGGATCAGGGGACACTCATGTCCCCAGACCTTCTACAGAGATTTGGTGGCAAAGTGCTTCTCTCTGCTCCTCCCAGGATGTTTCCCCCCATCCTTACAAGGCCACCACAGAGCTGGAGCTGTGTCTGCCACTGTCCCCTGCCCATGGCTCGTGTCCCCAGTGGGGGCAGAGCTGGAGGGAGCACAGAACAGGGCAGGGATCCCAAGGAAGCCCCAGAAGAGGGGATGTGGGGTGGCTCCCCTCTGGGGGGGACACACTTTTGGGAGGCTCCATCAGGATGATCTGTGGCTTTTTTGGGAGGCAGCATCAGGGTGGGGATGGTGGTGAGGTGTCTCTGAGGGATCCTGGGGGCTTTTGGACCATCCCAGTTGGGTTTGAGGGATCCTTGGGGGTGTGGAAGATCCCAGTGGGATCTGGATGATCCTGATGGGATTTGGATTATCCTGGTGGGATTTGGACATTCCCAGGGGGATCTGGATGATCCTGGGGGGTGTTGTATGATCCTGATGGGATTTCAACAATCCCAGTGGGATTGGAATGATCCCAGGGGTATTGGTTGATCCCGGTTTGGATGATTCCAGGGGTGTTGGATGATCCCGGTTTGGACAATCCCGGTTTGGATGATCCCGGTTTGGATGATCTCAGGGGTGTTGGATGATCCCGGTTTGGGCGATCCCAGTTTGGATGGTCCCGGTTTGGATGATCCCAGGGGTGTTGGATGATCCCGGTTTGGGTGATCCCAGTTTGGATGGTCCCGGTTTGGATGATCTCAGGGGTGTTGGATGATCCCGGTTTGGGCGATCCCGGTTTGGGTGATCCCGGTTTGGATGATCCCAGGAGTGTTGGATGATCCCGGTTTGGGTGATCCCGGTTTGGATGATCCCAGGGGTGTTGGATGATCCCGGTTTGGATGATCCCAGTTTGGGTGATCCTGGTTTGGATGATCCCGGTTTGGGTGATCCCGGTTTGGATGATCCCAGGGGTGTTGGATGATCCCGGTTTGGATGATCCCGGTTTGGGTGATCCCGGTTTGGATGATCCCGGTTTGGACGATCCCGGTTTGGACGATCCCGGTTTGGATGATCCTGGTTTGGATGACCCCGGGGGTGTTGGATGATCCCGGTTTGGGCGATCCCGGTTTGGATGATCCCAGTTTGGGTGATCCTGGTTTGGGCGATCCCGGTTTGGATGATCCCAGGGGTGTTGGATGATCCCGGTTTGGGTGATCCCGGTTTGGATGATCTCAGGGGTGTTGGATGATCCCGGTTTGGACGATCCCGGTTTGGATGATCCCGGTTTGGGTGATCCTGGTTTGGATGATCCCGGTTTGGGTGATCCTGGTTTGGATGATCCCGGTTTGGACGATCCCGGTTTGGATGATCCCGGTTTGGATGACCCCGGGGGTGTTGGATGATCCCGGTTTGGGCGATCCTGGTTTGGATGATCCCGGTTTGGGCGATCCTGGTTTGGATGATCCCGGTTTGGGCGATCCCGGTTTGGGCGATCCCGGTTTGGGTGATCCCGGTTTGGATGATCCCGGTTTGGGTGATCCCGGTTTGGATGATCCCGGTTTGGATGATCCCGGTTTGGGCAATCCTGGTTTGGATGATCCCGGTTTGGATGATCCCGGTTTGGATGATCCCAGGGGTGTTGGATGATCCCGGTTTGGACGATCCCGGTTTGGATGATCCCAGGGGTGTTGGATGATCCCAGTTTGGATGATCCCGGTTTGGATGATCCCAGTTTGGGTGATCCTGGTTTGGATGATCCCAGTTTGGGTGATCCTGGTTTGGATGATCCCGGTTTGGATGATCCCGGTTTGGGCGATCCCGGTTTGGGTGATCCCGGTTTGGATGATCCCAGGGGTGTTGGATGATCCCGGTTTGGATGATCCCGGTTTGGATGATCCCAGTTTGGGTGATCCTGGTTTGGATGATCCTGGTTTGGATGATCCCGGTTTGGATGATCCCGGTTTGGATGATCCCGGTTTGGGCGATCCCGGTTTGGGCGATCCCGGTTTGGATGATCCCGGTTTGGATGATCCCGGGGTTCGGGCCCGGGGGGCGGCGCCGTTCCCTTGGCGGCAGCGCCACCTGGCGGCGGCGAGCAGGGACCGCCGGCACGCGGCTTTCCCAAAATTTGGCTTAAAACCATCCAGTTAGAGCCGGTTTGGACACTTTCCCCACCAGGTGGATGATAAAACATTTTTTTTTTTTTTTAATCTTTATTAATGAATTAAAAAATGTCTTAAAAATATATTTATTTTGTTTCTATTTTTTCTTTCTGGCATCTGCAGCTGTGATGAGGAACATCCCTTTATCCCATCCTCACACCAGGTGAAACTCCTCTGTGGAGAACATCTGGATCAAACCTTTTCTGCGCCCAGGTGGGACAGATGGGAATATTTGGCATGGAAAAGCATGGAGTAATCCATGGATACAGGCACCTGACACAGGAGGCTCTCAGATGGGGTTGATTATCCAGATTTGCAGAAAACCTTGGAGACTTAACCAGTGGGAACAACATCTGGAATCTTAAATGGGTATTTGGAATAGCAGGGGGTGAGTTTGGCACCAAGTTCTTGGCAGCTGTAAAGGCTGAGATCCATAAGAATCAATGGGTGCCTGATTTCTCCCTCAAAACAAACAAAAAAAGGGTTCTGTGGACCTCAGGGGATCCAAACAACAGTTCCTGTCACTTTTGGAAAGGGACTTTGATTCCTGCAATGCTTTTGGGAGGCCACACCTGAACATGTGCTCCCTTTCCAAGCATAACTCCTGCCTGATGCTCTGCAGGAAAGGGCAGCACTGGGATGCTCCTGGGGGCTTTATCCCTGCCAAGGAATTTTTGCCACAAGGATCATCCTCAGGGATCAAACAGGTGGGTGAAAGGAGCCCCCAGAGGAGCAGGAGGTGCCCCCAGTGCCAGCAGCAGCTCTGCAGATGGAAGCTGATGTTATTGCTATATTCAGATTCTCAGATTGGCTCCATGAGTGAGGAAAGGCACAGGGGCTCCCTTGTTTGGTTAAGTAACTTTCCCTGTCAGAATCCAGGAATTCCAACTAGAATATTAATATCAGTGGTGGGATGCATGATCCTAGAGGGTCTTTTCCAATCTAAATGATCCTGTGGGTTTATTATAAATAAAATACAACAGAAGGAATAAATCTTCCTGAGCTCCTGGCTCAATATTCTAATTCCCATTGTCACAGGGTGCCCAGAGCAGCTGTGGCTGCCCCTCGATCCCTGCTGTGTCCAAGGCCAGGCTGGACACTGGGCTTGGAGCAGCCTGGGACAGTGGAAGGTGTCCCTGCCATGGCAGGGATGGGATAAGATGAGCTTTGAGGTCCCTTCCAACCCAAACCATTCCATGGCTGTGATCTCAGGTTACTCTGATTCACCCAAATTATTATAAATATTCCAGTTCCAGTCTTAAAATGAACTAAATCTTTGTAGGGAATCTGCAGATCCTTTGGAAAACTTCACTGAGGGAGTCCCTGTGCCATCAATGTGGATTTCCTTTCCTCAGACACTTCTCCAGGTCACCTCAAGAGATCCCCAGGATCTCTGGAACAAGCACCAGAGAGCAAATGGCAATTCTAGAGGCCAAACCACCTTGGTTTAATCATGGAGAGGGATGTGAGGACACTGGCAGTGCCACTTGGCTCCAGCAGTGAGAACACAAGCCTGAGCACAGACCTTCCTTTATTTAAAGTCTCAAAACCCCTGGAATGGCACAGAAAGTGCAGCTCTGTGGCTCAGCTCAGCTTCAGGCTAATTACTGCAAAAATAAGCAAACACACCTGGGAAAGCAGGATGACACAGCCTGGAAAGTTTTGCAGGGACTTTGGGGTACCAGGAGTTCACTTGGAGCAGAACTTGCTGCAGGAATTGTGTGGGGGTGAAGAAAAGTCACTGCAGAGCAGCAACTCCAGGCATTGCCTCCTCCAGAGGGATGGAAATGCCACACTCCAGAGCCTGAGCAGTGCAGGTGCCTGGAAACACTTGGAAAACACAAAATCCCTCTGGAAAAACACAAGTATGAGTCTTGTCTGAACAATTACTCACTCTGAAATCTGAAGGAGTGGTAGCCATGGGTATGTTCATGCTTAGAAATGTGGCAGCTTTCACCACATGAATGTTTCCCTTCTTCCCCTGCCCTTTTTTTGATCCCATCTAACTGCCCTGTGTGTTTGCTTTATTCTTTAAGGAAAGGTAAACCTGGCTTGGCTCAAAGTGTGGGATGGGTGGAGGATAATTTTGTGTGACTTGGAGACCTCTGGAGGTGCCACATTTGGGGAAAAGATTGTTTCATGTCTCATCTCCCAGAGCAGGAGCTGTGGTTTGTCCTTGGCAAAGTTTTGGCAAAGCAGGAGGACCAATGGCATTAAAGGCTCCAGGTGTCCCTGGGAGACAAAATGCCCATTGGGGACATCAGTTCTTTCACACAGAAAAGTCCAAAAGAGGTTTGGTTGAGTTTTTTTGAGAGCTTTTGCTGAGTTTTTGGCATCTCCTGTTGTTTTCTAAAGGGGTAAGAACCACAAGTTGCCCCCAGTCTATCAGGAGCCATCTCTGCCTTCCCATCTGTAAAATGTGAATGTTTCTGGGGCTAAATTCTGGGGAAAATTCTCTTCTGTGCTTTGTCTCCCAGAGCAGGAGCTGTGGTTTGTCCCTGGGAGGTGCTGGGTGCCTTGATGGAAAGTTCTGGAGCAGAGGAGCAGTGGGATTAAAGGCTCCCAGAGCCACCCTGATGCTCCAGGTACCAAAATGCCCACTGGGAACATCAGCTCTGTCACACAGAAAAGCCCAACAAGGGCTTGGTTGGGGTTTGTTGAGAACTTTTGCTGAATTTCTGGCCTATCCTCCTGTTGTTTTCCAAAGGGGTGGGAATCACAAGCTGCCTCCAGTCTATCAGGAGCCATCTCTGCCTTCCCATCTGTAAAATGTGGATGTTCCTGGGGCCACAGCAGAGATGGACCAGAGATAGATCCATATCCTGAACTCATTTCTCCCAGGCACTTCAGTGGGATGCCCAGCCCAGAACAATGGCAGGATACACGACCCTAAACATTTCTTCAGGGCTTTGAAAGATGAAAAGCAGGGACTTTGCCTACCTATGTCAGAGGAGGGGCAGGGAAATGTTCCATGATGTTTATAGCAGCCATCAGGGACATTACACATGGAAACATGGGAAATGCTGCCCTTTTCTGGGAGGGAGATAATCTTTAAGAGATGGCAACCAGGAAATCAAAGTATTTGGTACACAACAGCCTCCCAAGCAGGGGGGTTTGCCCAAGGAACGTGGCCACAGCCACAGATGTTTCCTCCAGAGGCAGAAGTGCTGCAAGGGGTTGTTCCTTTGGAGGAACCAGAATGAGAGAAATCCCTGCACACCTCCCTCCCCCTCCTCACCCCTGTGGAGAAAAAATACACAGCCTCAGTGCTGGATTTTTCAATGGAAACATTGCCCTAAAAGCTGTTTGTTTCTCCCTTCGGAGCAGTAGAAGATGATGAAATAAAAAAAGCATACACACACAAAAAAAAAAAGAAAGGCATGACTTGGAGACAGTGTTTAACCATCCCTTTCCTGCTTTTTTTTTTTTTTTTTTTTTTTTTTAATTGGGATAATGGGATAAAGCCTCTGTCCTTGCAGGCTGCTTGTTGGGAGGGGATCAGGGAGATGTTGGAGGGCTGGATGTGGACCTGGATGTGAGATCCAGGAAAAAGCCTCGATGGTGAGAGATTTTTTTTTTTCTCTCCTTTTTATTTCCCTGGAAACAAACCGTCTCTGACTCTTGTAACTCAGAGCCTACCCAGCAACCCAGCCTGTTTACTGTTGTCTTTGGTGGCTTGAAGCTGTGTGGCCTTGTCCCTGTTCCAGGAACTGCATGGACATGGCTGGCTGAAGGAAAGCCCTCATGCCTGTGCAGTTTTGGGGGTGGCATGGAGCCACCTCGCCCTCATTGTGAGCAGATTCCAGCCCTGCCTCACTGCTCTGTGCCACACACCACGCTGCCACTGATGGCCTCCCAAAAAAAAAAAACCTTCCAAAAGTCACCCTGCTCTCCATTGTGGAGGTTCCATTCATCCCATGCTGGTTTTCCTCTGCATTTCTCCCACAAATGAGGGTAGGGAGAAAGGGAGAATGGTCCTGGGAAGGTCACAGCCCTCATGGACACCTTGGTGGTCACTGCTGATCCCAAACCCTCCCAGCTCCAAACCAGCATCTGAACCCCCCAAAAAGAGGGGAGAGCAGCAACAACAGCCCAACAGCAGCATCCCAAATGTTTGTGCCATGAAAGGAGCTGGAAAGAATGTGCCAAACCACATGACAGGCAAGGACATCAGGCTGTGCAGAGAATAGGGAGCCCTCAGTCTGAATTACTGGGAACAAAGTTGGCTCAGGAAAGCATTTCCCATTGTACTGCTGAATGTTCCTTCTCATCACACAGCCCTGCTGCTGCTGCTGCACCCAGGCCTGTGCTAGGGATCACTTCATCCCTATTCAAAGCAGTGCAGAGATCTATCAGCAGCATTTCAGACTTTTCTGCAGCACCCAGGCAATGCTTTGCCACTGGTGATGATTTTCTGATGAGTCTTCAGCAATAAAACTGGGCCAGGACCCACCTGAGATGAGGCACATTTTGTATCTTTGTGCACAGGTCACAGCAGGTACAGAAGGAGGAATCATGACTTGAGTGAGTATTCTGCTCCTTAAAGGGAGTTAATTCAGTCAGAGAATATTTCAGGGGATGGATTTTATGGTTTGACTGTTGGTATCTTGCATAGCCTTGGTCTGGGCCAATATAAAACATAAGCAGGCTTCAATTCCTTGAGATTTTTAATGAGATTAGAACCCAAGGATCTCCTGCATTTCAGAGTTCTGTGGCCTTACAGAAATCCCTCCTGACTTTGCTCTAAGTGATGCCTTCCTGAACATGCAGAGAACCTGGAACAATAGCTCAGAGAGGCAGACTGCCCCATTCACTTTTTCTACACAATCTGCTGTTTCCTTCAGGGTCAGGCCACAAGAGAAAATCCACATCATACAGCTGGAGACACCAAGAGATCATGCAGGGCTGTGCCTTGGCCACTCTTGTGTTTAATTCATTTAATTTAATGCAACAGCAGTTTGGCACTGAAATGTCTTTTAGCTGGAGCAGCACTCAGACCCCAATCCCTGCCCTTGCTTCCCTGACTCTCCAAGGTAGAACTGCACTGATTTCAGAGAGGGATTTACTGACTGAGATGGCAGCACCTGAAAGACCCTGACATTTATTAATAACCTGGATCACTGCAGCATTTTTGCAGTCCATTCAAAATGCCAATAAGCTAAAGCTTACAGCAATTATATTTCTTTCTAATTACAGTTCATAGAATCATATCAGCTGAAAAAAACTCCAGGATCATCTAATCTGTGAGCCATCCTTACCTTGCCCAGAGCACTGAGTGCCATGTCCAGCTTTTCCTTGGACACCTCCATCACCTCCCTGGGCAGCCCCTTCCAATTCCTGACCACCCTTTCCATGAAGAAATTCCTCCTGGTTTCATATTTGCATATATCCCTAGTCAGCATCTCCCCATAGCATGGTTTGGAGTTTAACTCTGGATATTGGGTAAATACAGTGAAATGTGGTCTTGCAACACATGACAGAAAAAAAAAAAGTGACAGGCTGGAAAGAGCCAAGATTTTGGACACTGCTCACCTGTGGGCTTCACCCAGAACCACAACTGCAAACAGAAAAACATCCAGATGTTTGTCCAAACAAAACTGGCCCCTGGCTGCAGGCTGGGCTGACAGGAAAGCAAGCAAAGTTCCCACATTTCCAGAACACATAAACACATCTGCACTGAAACTTCAGATGGGAAGAAAGGAGAGAAGGTAGATGATGTGATTCCCACAAATATGACCAGAAAAGGGTGGTTCCTCCTGAAATGCAACAGGGGAAGTTTGAGATGCTGGAAGTTTTCATTGGCAGAGTCATTGGCTTTTAACTGCTAAGGTCACCTGGACATCTTCAGCAGAGCAAGAAATATCCCAGAGTCAAAAGGAACAGTAAATGATGCCATTACTCAATTTGCCATCATTTGGAAGGGGCAGGCAGGGATGGATAATTATTTTTTTGCTTTTCTTTCCTCTGCTTTGGAAGCTGATGCTGCAGTGAGTGTGTTTGGGTAGTAACACAACCCTGAGGGTTGTGCAGTGCTTGTCTGAATTTGGACTCAGTGATACTGGAAATCATTTGGAGCTGTACAAAGAAGGAAATGGAACCACTGATTTTTTTCCAGATCCTTTGCTGACTTAACAAGAAGTTCAGAGAATGACAGAATAGTTTGGGTTGGAAGGGATTTGAAAGATCATTTTGTTCCAAGCCCTGTGCTGGGAACAAGGACACTTTCCACTGTCCCAGGGTGCTGCAAGGCACAGTGTCCAGCCTGGCCTTGGGCACTCCCAGGGATGCAGGGACAGCCACAGCTGCTCTGGCTCCCTCCCAGGCAAGGATTTCTCCTTAATATTCCACCTTTGGAGCCATTCCCCCTGTCCAGTGTCTCCATCAGGAGCAGGAGTCACTTCCATTTGGATGAGCTCACCTCTAAGCCTTCCTTCCTCCAGGCTGAGCAATCCCAACTCTCTCTACCTTTCCTCCCAGCAGAGCTGCTCCATCCCTCTGCTCATCCTGGTGCCTCCTCTGGACTCTGTCCAACAGCTCCATGTCCTTCCTGTGCTGGGATCCCAGGGCTGGATGCAGCTCCAAAGCTTTCCTTGAGCCCTTCCCTACAGAGCCACATGATAATGATGATAATTTATTTAATAAATAAATGTCTGACCCTCCAGGCATAATAATCTGCTCAAAATACACTTAAAAGTACTCCCTGGCTAAAAAAAAAAAAAAAGTTTCCAACTCTTACTTAAAAAAACCCAAAATCCATTTAGATGCTTACTTTGAGTATATGCCCAGCATCACTGGCAAAAGTGCTTCTGTTTAGAAAGGGTGGCTGGGCCAAAATTCAACTTGTTTTTTAGGAATAAGAAACCCAGGGGAAAAAAAAAGGGGGGGGAATAAGAGTCTTAGTCATTACTGGCCATTACACCATCAGGGATGGTGACAAAGGCACAGAGGCTTTGCTACAATCTCCAGCAAATTCCCAGAGAATTCCATGCCAGACTGAGCACCACATTCTGACCATGGTGTAACTGCTTTCCGCAACAACAATGATAATAAAATAATAATAATGTTATTTCACAGAGGCAAAGGAATCACACCCCATTATAAGAGACTATCAGGAAAAGCAGCTGTTTTATAATTATCTGATCCATCAGAAAGGCAGTTTTGAGGGAAAGCAGAGAAAACTGGGATTTGCTTTCCTCTGAAATAAGAAATCCAAGGTTTACCAAGGGTTGATTTAGCAAAAAGCTCAGAAAAGGGTTCTCATCTTTCCCACCTGATGTCTCTAGAGCTCATTAGAACTAGAACTAAGGCAGTGTTTCCACAGCCACTCTTCAAGGCACAGAACAGACAATCTCTCTCTCCCTGGCCATTTTTATAAAAAATAAATTTAAAACTCCCAACAGGCAAAGCCCATTTTTTTTAGTAAACAGAATTGTTACCCTTAGGACAGATTTCCTGCTGCTGCCTTTTAACCTCACAGGTATAATGGGGTAGGTGTAACCTTAAATAACTGACTGGAACCACCTTGCTGCAGGTGCCATGGCTTAACAAAAACACCAAACAGCACCAAAACCAGAGTGTGGGTGAAGGATTCAGAGAGATCCCTGACTCACAGACTCCAACATCTTTGTGGGCAATTGTTTCTAGAGAAATGGCTCCTCTCTAGGGGACAAATCTTTACATGTCTAAGTGCAGGAGTGAGGAAAGTTTGTGCAGAAATTTGGTTAAACTTAAAAAACCTTAAAACTTCAGTTTGGCTTCTCACAAAACAATGAAAACACTTTGTTTTTTTGTTTGTTTGTTTGTTTTCTTCTTCATACTCATCTGTGAGCATTGATTTCTCCTTTTCCTTTGTTCCTCTGGTTCCTGGCCAGCTCTGCTCTCAGAGCATTGCCCCCAAGGCTCAGGCCCTGCAAGGAGGACACAGCTCTGCCTGCAGCTCCTGGATCCCTGTAATCCAGGAAAGCTCTGTGCTGTGCTCCCTGCCAGCTCAGCTGAACAGGAGTCACCTGCAATTCCCTCAGGGCACTTTTCAGCTCACTCACTCTCAGGCTGCCAGGCAGGTTCCCCACATACACAGTGGTAATTGTGTCAGATCCCTCTAATTTGGGATTGACAGGGTCATGTTGTCCCACTGGAGCTGAGCCTGGAGCAGCCCATGGTTGGGTATTTGCAGCCATCACCTTCTTGTTTGGAATTGCTGCTCTGTTGGTGTTTGCCAGGGCTGGATGCTCATCTTGGAGGGTGACATCCTTGCCAGCCTGCTTCTCCCTGCTTCTAAGAGTCTTTAGGATGGGGATTTTTCTCAGCATCTCAGAGCTGACCTAAAAAGGAGGAAGATGGACAGAATTATTATAAAAGGATTCCTTGCCTTCCAAAAAAACAAAGATGATGAGCATCAGGGCTAGTCTGTGCCATAAAAAGAGAGGAACCTTATTATGCTGCTGCCACACAGAGTGCCAGAGCATTCCAAATGTTCCTAATTGCTGGCCTGATTGGGAAGTCTCTCCCTAAAAAAAACCAATGGTGACTCTTGAAGAGAGCAGCACAACCTGGATCCAGCAGGCAAATCCCAAAAAAAAGTCAGGACTATTCCAATTTGATATTTATTTATCTGAGTGATTCAGATCTGCATTCTCCTTGTCCTTTGTGTTTGCTTTGACTGAGGGCCTGTTCCTGCCCTAGCAGCATCCATCCCAATCCCTGCCCTGCCAGAATCCATCCCAATCCCCCATTCTGGCAGAATCCATCCCAATCCCCTGCCCTGCCAGAATCCATCCCAATCCCCCATCCTGGCAGAATCCATCCCAATCTCCCATCCCGGCAGAATCCACCCCAATCTCCCATCTTGGCAGAATCCATCCCAATCTCCTGCCCTGGCAGAATCCACCCCAATCCCTGCCCTGCCAGAATCCATCCCAATCCCCCATCCTGGCAGAATCCATCCCAATCCCTGCCCTGCCAGAATCCATCCCAATCCCCCATTCTGGCAGAATCCACCCAATCCCTGCCCTGGCAGAATCCATCCCAAACTCTGCCCTGGCAGAATCCATCCCAATCTCTCATCCTGACAGAATCCACCCCAATCCCCCATTCTGGCAGACTCCATCCCAATCCCCTGCCCTGGCAGAATCCATCCCAATCCCTGCCCTGGCAGAATCCATCCCAATTCCCTGCCCTCGCAGAATCCATCCCAATCCCCTGCCCTGGCAGAATCCACCCCAATCTCCCATCCTGGCAGAATCCATCCCAAACCTTGCCCTGCCAGAATCCATCCCAATCCCCCATCCTGGCAGAATCCATCCCAATCCCCCATTCTGGCAGAATCCATCCCAATCTCCTGCCCTGCCAGAATCCATCCCAATCCCCCATCCTGGCAGAATCCATCCCAACCCAGTAGCCAGTTCCATTCTGCAGAGCTCCTGGTGCTTTTCCCCCAGAGCAGGACATCCCATGGGCTGGGTCACACAATGGTGGAAGTTGCAGCAGGAGCGTGCCTTGGAGCAGGAATCCCATGGATGTGGGCCCAGCTGGGGGCACATCCCCTGCTTGGGGCACATCCCCTCTGTGCCATCCCACCTCCCACACCACCCACAGCTCCTCAGATCCCACATGGATCTGCTGGGCTGCAGCAGGGAACAGAAGAGCTCGGCCACTGCACTTCACACTGTGAGCCTGTTATTCCTTCCTCCCACCCACCCTTCCATCCATGCCCTGCTCCCAAAGAGCTTTTCTGGAAGGGCTCTTCCTCTCAACAACTGAAGCCCATCCGTGTGAGGCATGAGATGCCCCAGGCTGCACTCAGACCCTGGCAGGAAATGCAGTGCTTCCCCAGCTAATGTGGTCGAGCTCTTGGCTTGCATGCTGTGCTTGGAAGGAGGAGGAATTCCTGCCTGGCTGCTGGACAAGTCCAACATCCATCAACACCAGATCCAATGCTGAAATTTAGGGAGCAAAACAGCCTGGGGAAGCAATGCCTGAGCTAGCAGAGATCCAGGCTAGTAGCCCCGAATGTGAGTGGGCCACTCTGGTAGGGCAGCACCTTCAGCAGGCTGGACTGGAGCAGCACCAGTATATCCCAGTCAGCACATGCCTGCAGATGTCCCAGCTCAGACCTCACTCATCCCAGAGGCTCTGAATTCCTGCTCCTACAGTTACAGTCACAGCCAGGCTGGATCTGCACAACATCAAGCTCAGCTCTCTGGGGACAGGAGCCCAGCTCTGAGTGACTCGAGGAAAAGCCAAGCCAGGGTGGGGCAATGTCAGGATGAGGTGACAGCAAAGTCACTCAACAGAATTCTCTTAAAGCTTCCAGGGCTCATCTCCTGAAGAGCCAACAATCAAGTTTTATTTCAGGCTGGAACTAAATAAAAATATGATTTCCATAAATCCTGTGCTAGTTCTGCTAACACAACATCAAACAGCAAGGACTTGCTCCAGGAGCCTCCACACTCAGAAAGGTGCAGACCATTTTCAGATTTTACTGAGTTATTACTCCCTGGATTCTGGGGCTGATATGTTTTTCTCAGCCAAGAATTCCAGGTGCTGTGTTTGACAGCAAACTCCCCTTCTTTGAGTGATACAACATCAAACCAAGGGCTGAAAGATCTCACTTTGTTTGTGCTGGCCAACAATTAAGAACATTTGTTGTCTTCTGTCAAATTTTGATGTGAAATGTAAGCTCTATGCTAATTAAACCAAACAGGAAAAACATTTTTCTGCTCTCATGCAACCAATCACTCCTGGCCCCAAAGCACAACCCAAGAACAGCTCCTTTCATCCTGAAATTAAACTCAGTTGCCAAGGCATGGCTTGGGTGTTTGGTGAGAAAGGGAAATGCTACCAAGGGCAAACCCTCAGGGTTTTGGAGATTAGGGCAATCAGAGATGGGCACTGAAAGGATAAACTCTGGAATTCCCAAGATTTCAAGGGCAGGATTTAGATAATCCAGGGAACAGCACAATCTTGAAGAGACTTCCACCAGGCATCTCCTCCCACGAAGGAGATTTTGGCATCAGACTGCAGCTCTTGGAGCTACTGTTTCAGGCTCCTGGTAAGCTCAGGAAGATGCAGTGACAACAACATTTCTGTTTGAGGAGGAATTTCTGCACAGAAAGGGGGATTAGACATTGGAATTACTGCCCAGGGAGGTGGTGGAGTCCTCATCCCTGGAGGTGTTTGAGGAAAGACAGGACAGGGCACTCAGTTGTCTGCTCTGGGATCAGACACAGGTTGGACTTAATGATTTTGAAAAATTTTTCCAGCCTCAATGATCCTGGGATTTTTGTAAGGACTATCAATTATTTTTTTTTAAGTTCTGATCAAACACCACCATGAAGTGATTCCTTAAAATCCAGCCCTGTGCAGATAAAACAGAAACAAACCAAACTAATTTTTTTTGTATTAGCAAAGGTTTGTAAAGAACATTAGACAAGTTCTGACAGTGTCACTCTCCTGTCACAAGTGGCACAGAGGATTTACCTTAAGGGCTTTATTCTCTGGGCTCTAGGAGAACATTTTAGCTGGGTCAAACCTAAACTCTTCCCTATTTTCTCCCATTTTTACACCACAAAAAAAGCAGAAACTCGATTTGGGGTTTCAATTCAACAAACAAATAAATCCATGGGGTTTTGGGGGTGAGAATTAAAAGGGCAAAGGGGGCAGTGGGTGACAGGGCAGAGCAAAAAGCTTGTTCTGCTCTGTTGCAAAAGAGCAAACAAAAGAACCCTGTGGTAGTAAAATGTGTTGCTAATTACCATCATGCAAAAAGTTCCTTTTGTCCTGTGAGCTGTGGAGGATTGCAAAGATTTATTTTCATGTGGAGAGAGGCCAAAGATATTCCTCCTCCCTTTCAAACAAGCTGCACACTTCTGGCTGTTGTGCTGGCAGACCTGTCCTCCCCAGCCTTGCTTATCCCTGCCCTGTCCCTACCTACTGCTTCAGGCTAAGCCAGAATTTAAGGGACATTCCAGCCCAAGTCTGGTTAACCCAGCTATGTGAACATGGGCAAACCCAGCACTGGAAGCTCCCCCATCCCTCTAAAGTCAAGGCCAAACCATTTACTGATGTTTTTAAATTTTGGATTGAGTGTTGGGATTTAGCTTTGGTAGTGAAACCAAAGCTGAAGAAGTTTCCTATTATCCCTTGAGCACCAATTCCCAAACCAATTCCACACTTCAGCCCTCTGGGGTTGGCCAACAGAAGTGCTCATGGGTCTGTGCCATCCACTCTGAAGTGATTTGGGTTAAAAATAACTCCACCAAAGGCAATTAATCATTTAATAATCCTGCCTACTCCCTGCCATGGCTGGGAGAGCCCTGGGGAAAGAGGACAGCAGGCTGGATAAATTCTTCTGGCACACAATTACTGGGAAAGGAGCTGAGGAGGGAAATGTGACCCCTTTCTGACAGAAACCTGAGGAAAAAAAGTCCTGGATGCTGAGAGCCAACACAAATCTCCCAGCACTTAACCACAGCATCCACTGCTAGCAGACCTGGCTTGATCCTGAGATGTGGTGGCAGATGGATCCTGCACCATCCCTCTGCAACACCAGGGCTCTGCTCAGCCCCTGCTCCCACACAGCCCTGAGCAGAGCCACCTCCAACATTCTGCTGGGGAGGATGAAGGATGTGCTTGTCCTCTGTCACAGTGAGTAATGCTGACCCCTGAGGCAGCCCAGGCAAACAGCACTGAGAATTCCCTGGAAGCACTGCAACCCTGGAGTGAGACAGGGCAGATGGGATGGGATGGGATGGGATGGGATGGGATGGGATGGGATGGGATGGGATGGGATGGGATGGGATGGGATGGGATGGGATGGGATGCTGTCCTTATCCTGCTATTTCATTCTGCTTCCCACAGCTCCTCACCTCACTGACACAGGAACATGGTGAGACCCCACCTGGAATCCTGTGCTCAGCTCTGGTGTCCCCAGCATCAGAAAAACATGGAATGCTGGATCAAGTCCAGAGGAAGTCACAAAGTTGGTAAGACTGGGACACCTCCCCTGTGGGGACAGGCTGAGGAAGGTGGAGCTGTTCAGCCTGGAGACATCCCAGCACCTTCTAGGATCTGAATGGGCTACAGGGAAGCTGGAGAGGAACTGTTCATAGGACAAGGGGAATGGCCTCAAAACAGAAAGAGGGGAAAATTCAGTTTAGATCTAGAGAAGGAATTGTTCCCTGGGAGGGTGGGGAGGCACAGGGTGCCCAGAGCACTCTGGCTGCCCCTGGAAGTGTCCAAGGCCAGGCTGGATGGGGCTTGGAGCAACCTGGAAGATGTGCAGGAGCTTGGAATAAGACTCTCTTTAAAATCCCTTCCAACCCAAACCATCCCATGATTTTAAGATGGAGACTGATCCATCAGCCCTTCCTAACAGGTGGGCAAAAGGTTCATCTCTGCCCATCCTCAGAGGGCTCTGACCCCAGATTGTTGAAAAGCTCCAGGACAGACCCCACTTTTCACACAGTGTCCTCATTTCCAGGAGCTCTGAGCAAACAGGGATGTGAGGCACAGACAAGGCCAGCACAGCTGAACATTTTATCATCCATTTGCACAGAATGTCCAAATATGTGCACACAATCCAAGGACATATTTCTGGGAGCTGGCAGCCCGTGGAGCCTGCTGCTGTCCCTCAGGAGAAGCCACACTTGGAATCCACCCCTGCCAGCTGCATTCCAGGGACTCTGCAGCCAGGCTCAGCTTTGTAAAGGTGTTCAGATGTGTGACCATGTTCTTCCTGCTCCCCCTACCCCAAAAAAACACCAAAACAAACCCTTGGCAACACTCACTCAGCCATTTTCTTCTGCTAAAGGATTTGCCACCTTTCCTTTCCAAATATTCTATCACAGCCCCAAATCAAAGCTGTTTGTTGTCACAGGGATTCCCTCCTCCCATTTAATTTCATTTCAGGAAAATTCTTTTCCTACTGCTATAAAATTCTCAGCAAAAAGAATTATTTCAAAACCAGAAGGAAATGCTTGCTAAAATAGTGATTTTTCCACCAACTACTCTCATTTCCCTCTTCATGAACCCAAATATTTTAATTTGTCTGTAGAGTTTCAATTTAAAATAAGCACAGCACAAATAACTTGATAATTGGGACAAATAGAATAGCCAGAGTTCCAGATAAAGATCACAGTTACCCATAGAAAATATTAAATAAGAAAAATATTAAATAAGTAGCTTCATGAATTTAGAGTTCCCAGAAACAATGGGTTGGATTTTCAAGACAGATGAAGCCAAATAATTCTCCACTGGCATCCAAATAAAGTTTTCCAGAGTGCTCAGCTCTCAGCAGCTCTTGCTGCCCTCCAGTAACTCAAACTGATGTCCCAAAACTCTGACCTCAGAGGCACAAAACTTGCACAAACACCCCCCAGCACTGTGGATTTAGTGTTTCTAGAGTGCCTGATAATGATTCTTTGGTATTGATGATATTGTGGCTCTTCCTTGGAAGTTTTTTAACAGCACAGAACACACAAGAGCACTGCAGGAAAATGCAGCACCATGGAAATGGAGCCATGGATTTGTTTCCTTCCCTCTGGAGCTGTAAAACCCAGAGTGGGCATTACTGGCAGCACATCCTTCCAAACAACCCTCAGCTGTAATCCCATATTTGCAAACACCTGGATTTCAAACCCCTAAACATTGTGCTGGCCTGATCCAGCCCTGCTCCCCAAGGATCAACTTTTCTTTACAATGTTTTTTCCACCTCACAGGACTTCACAATGAAGTTAAGTCACTCTCTGTTGACAAAAGCCCACGTTTAGAAGTGGATGATTTATTTACTCACTGCCTCTTGGTTCATTTAGTTTTGCTCTAAGGAACAGGAATGCACCAGCAAAGGCAGGATTTGAAGGAGAAAAGGATGGAGAGAAAATGATGGAGAAGTAGCCAGGCAAATCCAAAGGACAAACACTTAAATAGCCCCTATCAAATGCTGCCTTTTTCACACCCTGATTAACCAGACCTCCCACCTCCAAACCCCTCTGTGCAAGAGCTGTACTTGTACAGGCACAAACTGAATAAATGTCACTCATTTCCCTGGGGAATAATGGTAATTTCTTCTTCATATAGACACTACACTTTGCTCTGCTCCCAAAAAGACAGAAAAGTGATGATTATCCCTGCTCTGCCTGGTCTTCTCCAATATTCCTATTGAATCCACACAGCTCTAGGTGTGAAATCAACACTCAAATATTCAAATAAAGGGTCAATCAGTGCTCCATTCTCAGTGAAAGCTGCAGAAAATTCAGTTTCTGCTAAAGGCACAGAAAAAGAAATAAAGAAGTGTCAGCAAGGCCACTTACTGAGAAGTCTGACACCAAGGCAGACAAACTGATCAAAAGTATGTTGGCAAGATGGATGGAGCACAAGGGGCAGGCCTTCAACACAATTACATTCAATAATATCCTAAAAAAAAATTACCATTCAAAAATAATTCAATGGAAAAAATGCACTAGGACAGACAGAGCTGTTATTTATTTATTTATAACCTCAAATCCTCAACCACAGGCAGGGTGAAATGTTCTCCCACCAGTGGAATAAAAATAGTCCTGGCTAGAATTTGTTTGTTGCAGATACATTACCTAAAGAAATTTAACTCTTTTTGCTGGTTGGCAAATTTTATGCAACAAATTTTGATTTCCCTGAAAGTATTCCCTTAAGATTCCTGAGTTTTTGCAAGATGTGGGTGCACAATTCCTCATTTCTGCATTCCTGCTGTGCTCACTCATGCAGGATTGTGTCTGCTCCCTAACTGGATGATTTTAGAAATGAAAATCCAATGACAAAGTTTTCCCAGCAGGAACCTCCAGTAAAACAATTCACTGAAAGCTTTTCTGAAACTATTTGGGAAGCTGAGGAAGCTTCTGACACTGGGCAGGGGGAAAGGGCCAGATCCATAATAGAGGAACTGCAATAAATAAAGATCCATGTTTAAAGTAAATTTTTTTTTTACCTGAAAATGAGCTCCAGCCACAAATTTATCCTTGGAAAGTGAATCCACTGCAGGAACAGGAATGTTCCACCAGCAGTTTGTGTTTTCCTTTCCCAACCAGACCAGCACAAACTTCTACCCACCAATTCCAACCCCTGGGAACCTTCCACTACCCCAGGGTGCTCCAGCCCATCCAGCCTGGCCTTGGACACATATCTGCTCTTTTCTCAAGTATTTCTAATTTTTTTAAAGTTCATATATAAAAATGGGGTGTTTATCAGCAGCTTATTGGTACCAGCAGCCAAGGTTTAAGATTTCACTTGAATTAAGACTCAACTTGCCTTGTGCCATATTATTCCCTGAGGTTTAGGTCGTTTGCAATTAGTCTGGATAGTCCTTGTTGGGGTCAGGATGTAATCCACAGTTAAATCATGATCATCCAGCAGCTCCTCTGCTATGTCAAGCACCTACAAGGCAGAGATTTGGTTAAGTAGCTAAAAAACAAATTCCCTAAAACTGCCCCCATTCCTGAGGTCTTGTCACATGCAAATCCATCCAAGACAATGGGAATAGAGATGCCAAACCAGCATCATTCCATGTCTCCTCTCCAGCCAGAGCAGGGAGTGTCCCAGAGCTCCCTCCCTGCTGCAGAGGGGATGTTTCAACATCTGACCTCACCTGGCAGTCGTGCACGATGGTAACCACAGGTGTGTCCTCCTGCACTGCACCCATGGACACCATCATTGCATATTCCATGTCTGCATAACCTTCCCCTTTGCCAATTCTCCAGCCTAAAGCACAGAAAAGTGGGGAAAAAAAACCCAAAAAAGCAGATGGAAAGTTGTTAAAATTGTGTCATTAACTGAGCAGTCTGCAAGTTGTAACTCTGGAAAAAATCAGATCAGCATCTCTCACAGATTGTAAATTTCCTTGAAACCAGCACTGAAATGAAACAAAATAGTTTCAATGATTCCTAAAAGATCCTAGAAGCTTCCCATTCAGAATAAACAAATTTAATGCAGTTAACACAACAGTTTATTTAGCAATCTTCTATTTATATCCAGCACAGGTTAATGTGGGTGAAGAGGAGTCTGGGTCACACACAAAATCTGTGTTATTTTAGGCAAGGGATAAACTCAGTGGAAAATTTTTCAGCACCAGCAGGTTTCCAAAACACTAGAAAATGCAAAATCTGATCCCCAAATAGGTACTGAATCAGCAGGTCTAACACACCAGCCTGTGTGAGCACAGCAGATCTCAGAGCAGGCAGCCTGCCTGGATTCCTTTAAACCACAAATAATTGCTTGCCTCAAGAGTTTTCCTGCAAGCCAGAACATCTCTGAGCCCTCTGCTGTGTGCCCAGAGCATCCTGGAGCATGGCTGCTCCTGCTGGGATGGGGAGCAGGGATCTGTCACACACACAGGCAGAACCCAAGAGCACAACTCAGCTCCAGGGATAAATCTGTCTCCCATGTGGTGTGGCCTTCCTGACACTGCACTGGGATTTTTTCTGCTGGAAGTTTTTCCTTACCTTTTTCAGAGACAGCCACTGATCCCACAACAACCAAATCTACTTGTGCTTTCCCATCCAGCCCCACAGGCACGCTGTAGTCTTTGATACCCTGCAGGAAAAAAAAAAAACAACCAAAAATAAAAAACCAACAGCATTTGTGCACTCTGCAAACCTCAATCTTCCAAGCATTGAGGCAGAAATCCAGGATATTTTGATCAATCCAAGTAACTCCCCACGTTTCCAAGGGTCTCTTCCATGTTTAGCCAAGCTGTACATGTCTGGGAAGTTATCCCCCAGGGAATCCTAGAATAGATTCCCTACTACAGTGACAAGAATTTTGGCACACTGCAAGGAGAGCTGAGGGAGGTGGGCACTTTTAGAAGCATGGTTATTTATTTAGGATCCAAACCTGATATTTTAAAATACTTTGTTGGAAATCTGTTCCTAAAAATGTGAGCAAGTGACACTTCCTAATTACACCTCCCTACTCTACTAAAAACCTGAGGAATACCAGAGAACTACAAATGCTTTGATTAATTCTGAAATACAAATCACAAAGTTATTTTAGACATAGACAGCTACAGCACAAAGAAATCTGAAATTACACAAAGTGACACAATTATTTTTTTCTTCCCCTCTCTCCCTGTTCATCCCCACCCACTCCTCTTCAATCTGTTCTCATCTTAATGAAAATTCTGTCCAGATTGCAGAAATTATGGTTACTTGGGTTTTTAAATATCAGAGGTTTAGAACTATTAAAAATATACCTTGTGATTCAATCACTCCAAATATATGTGGACAGCACACTGTAAATGCTCTTCACACCAACTCAACTCGGTGCTAATTACAAATTAACAATATTAAAATCACAATGAAGAGCCAAACATTTTCTGTGCAGAGCACAAACCCCAAGAATTCAGCCATTTGTGGCTGACTATCAGCACTAATGCCCATCAGGCACTTCCCAGCAGTGTGGGAAGGATTGTTTGCACAGTGCTTTGTAAACACAAACTGCCAACAGCATTTTTTCATTAGTGGGCTGAGGGAAAAACCAGACACAGGGTGGTAAGAGCCCAGATCAGACAGCAGGCCAAGAGAAAGGTCTCTTTCAAAATTGCTCTTCAGCTCTGAACAGCTTAATTAGTTAATGACTCCAATAGAACTTCCAACAAAGAAAGTCACTACTAATTACCAGCCATTTACAACCTCAGTTGTTTATGGGGTTGGGCACAACTTTACTGCCTTTAGCAGGAGATAAAGGAGAAAATAAATCCATATAGTAACCTCTTCATGCTGTACCAGTTGGGGTTTCATGGCAAATAAAGAAGGATATAAAACCTGCCAGGGTTTTCAGCTGCACAGTGAGATTGTAACACGAGAGGGCAGCAAGAGACCGTGCTGCAAACCCAACCCTCAGCACGTGTCCGGGCCTCACTGCATGCAAATTCACAATTCACGGTGCTTTGGGTGCTGTGTTCTTAAAAAAACCTTGTCTTGCCTATCTGGTAACATATAAGAACACTAAAATATTCCCCAGAGTGTTCAGCAGCTCGAATGCAGAATGTAGGAGCATGAAAAAAAAATCCAGCTCACCTCAAGTCGTTCATGATTTTCCAAAAATCCACTCAGAAATGTCAACACTGTCCTGTTAAGATTAAATCTCCTCCTGATTTCAATATTATGTACACAAACCCAGGAATAACATCCTAACAGGAAGATATTTCAGGTTTTCCAGCTGGTCCATCCTAACCCTGCACTGTCCCACAAGTTACCTGAGCCCTCCTCCATCCCCCATCCCCACCTGAGACGTGGCACATCTTCTCAGGATCTCCTTGGTGGCACCTGGAGGGGGAACAATCCTATTGAACAGCCCAGTCCTCAGACGTGGTGTGGGAACCAGCAGAGTCTTCCTTGCCTGGGGAAACCACATGAAAAGATTCATTTTGCACTGAAGAAATATTGTTGTTGTCACACAATAAAAACTACGTGGCCAAATATTTAATTTGTTATGTTGTTCATTGTGTAGTGCTTGCAAGATTAATTTCCTCCAATGAAGAAAAATTCCATGTAAATTTTTATTGAAGGAATAAAAGGTAAGACATTTGAAGATATCTGAGGACACACCTTTAAAGACACCCCCTTCTTTAAAGCCATGTCTCTAAATACCTTTATAAGAGGTAATAGCTTCAAACTGACAAAGGGCAGGGTGAGGTTGGATATTAGGGAGAAATTCCTCCCTGTGAGGGTGGGCAGGCCCTGGCACAGGGTGCCCAGAGAATCTCTGGCTGCCCATAAATCCTTGGAATGTCTAAAACCAGGCTGGACTGGGATTGGAGCAATTTGGGACAGTGAAAGGTGTCACTACCCATGGCAGGAGGTTGGAACTGAATTACCTTTCAAACTCCTTCCAACCTAAACCATTCCATGGTACCAAACGAGCTGCTCACAAGAACTCCTGGAGCTGCAGTGCCAGGTGCTGTGAG
Organism: Erithacus rubecula; assembly: GCF_903797595.1. Taxonomy (NCBI): domain Eukaryota; kingdom Metazoa; phylum Chordata; class Aves; order Passeriformes; family Muscicapidae; genus Erithacus; species Erithacus rubecula. Next base: position 2,574,087 of record NC_136664.1, read on the forward strand.
GTGCCGCCAGCTCTGTTGTCTGTCCCCTGCTGTCCCCCCCTATCCCCCGCTGTCCCCCTCTGTCCCCTGCTATCCCCTGCTGTCCCCTCTGTCCCCCTCTGTCCCCGCTGTCCCCGCTGTCCCCCGCTGTCCCCTCTGTCCCCTCTGTCCCCTCTGTCCCCGCTGTCCCCGCTGTCCCCTCTGTCCCCTCTGTCCCCCTCTGTCCCCGCTGTCCCCGCTACCTGCAGAGCCGCCAGCCGCGCCCCTTCCAGCGGCTTGTCGGGATCCACCTTCACCTGCCGCGCTCTGCTGAACGCACCCAGCTGCCCCAGCGAGCAGCAGGCCTGCACCGAGCCCTGGGACAGGGGAAGATCTGCACTCACTCGCAGCGTCAGGGAGCGGGCGATCCTCTGGGGAGCATCGGGGTTTATTTTCAGCGTGCGGGCGGCCCGGAACGCCGGCAGGCCCAGCAGCCGGGGGGCAGCACGGGAGGCGCCCTGCGTAAACACCGGCATCACTCCGGGCTGGCAAAACAGGCAAGTCAGAGCCTTTCACCCTCCGGAGAGGCTGATCCCACGGATTTTTAGTTGTTTTGGAAATGTGTAAATTGGGCAGGGCGTGGAGCAACCTGGCATAGAGGAAGGTGTGGCTGCTGAATGAGCTTTAAGCTTCCAATTCAAACCGTGATCATTGACAGGGTGGTTTTGTTTTCTTGTGTTTCCCTTGAGGGTTGCGAAGCTCAGGGAACTGGGGGAGCTGGGCCCGAGGTGGGGAGGGAAGGAGCAGCAGGAGGCGGGCAGCGCCGGCAGCCGCCGTACCTTGAAGTTGGGGATGCGGCCGCGCACGGGCCGCGGGAACTCGGCCAGGCCGGAGGCCTCCAGGTGCTCCCAAACCTTCTCCCGGATCTCCCACTTGGAGGCCCCTGAGGGCAGCGCCCGGCCCGGGCCCGCCATCACTGCCCGTGACGTCACCGCCCTCACCCGCTTGCCGTGACGTCACCGCCGCCACACCCCCCTCGCTGACGTCACCACACCCAGCCCTCCGAGTGGCCACGCCCCCATTATATTAGCATAAAGAGGTGGGGACTCCGCATTGACCACGCCTCCGCTACGGCGGCGCCGAGGGCTCAAAACGCCTCGAAGGCGAAGCTGGCGGGCTCATGGAGAGGGATGTCACTCAGAGCCCGCTTCACTTCTGGAATTAAACATAAATACGGCTGTGCTAGCGCATTAATGTGAGATTTCCGCCCGCATTATGCAAACAGCACGGGCTTTCCATCACGTCTTAAAATCCCACCCCGCTTTTTGTAAAATAATCCCTCGCATTAATTACTTTTCCATTAAAAGTTGGCTGGTGGTGAATAAAACAATACCCAGTCTGCCTCCTTCCCGAAAGTTCACTTCTTGCTCGCCTTTAATTAGATAATAAATGACTTGTTTGCACGATTTATTATTTATAGAATTAGTGTATTCTACCGAGAAGAAGGAGGACATTGAGAATCCCGACATTCCTGAGCGGAGTGGGATGGAGGGGTCATGGGAACAATGAAACAACCAAGGTTTATTTTAAAGTGTGGCAGGAAAGGGGGGAAATATCTTCAGAGTTTGTGCTTGGCTTGGATGCATCCAAGAGCTGTGGCTTTGCCAACCCAAAAAAGCAGAACAAATTCGGATGCTCCTCTCTGAGCAGTTGCAGATGGAGCTGGGCAGATGCAAATTTTTTTTTTTTTCTCTGAGAATTTTTTTTTTTTCTCCATAAAGGCCAAGACTCTTCCGAGCTTGGTTCCCTCCTCCAGCTCTGATTCCCAATTTTGGATTAACATCCCCATTGTATCACCATAAATGCTGCGGTGAGGCTTCACCTTTTCACTTGGAAACATCCAAAAAAATAAAATTTGGAGCTCTGGTGCTGCAGTGGGGTTTGGGAAGAGCCTTTCCTTGGCTCAGAGTGCTGCTGGAGCCAGTGGGAATCCTTCCAGCCACAGCAGACCACCCATGTGGAGCTGGGCTGAGGTGTTTGAAGCTCATTCCTGCACTTCCTACTCACTGAAAACTCAAGGAAAACTCCTGGAAAACTCATGGAAAACTCACGGAAAACTCCTGGGGATTCTGCTGTCCTTTCAGGGTGTTGGGGCAGTGATTTGTGGGGTTGGGAGTGCCAGCACTGCCTGGCCACTGTCACCCAATGTCCCCACCCCAGCTGGGACCCATTCCCACCCCAGGGAAGGGAAAACGAGGGAGGGAGAGCAGTGCTGGTAATTAATCCTTTAACAATCAAGGGCTGAGATCCTTCTAGACCACCTACATCTCCCTCCAAAGCTGCTCCTTCCCAGGATTGGCTTCCAGAAAAGAGGACCTGAGCTGTTTTCTACAAATCAAGGTAGTTTGCCTTAAAAAAATGAGGAGTTTGCTGATAAGTGGCATCTTTTCTTGCTGCCTCAGTTCTCTGGTTTGTCTCCACAGGGCTGAAATTTGCACAAAATTCCTTTTGCAGGGTCTTTTCTGTCACTTCAGCCTGGAGCAGCTCTTAGGGGTGGGTGCCACAGGAAAACCTCTTTTCTTTGGGAAGCAAACAAGGCTGCTTTATAAATTAAATTATCTTTATAAATGAAATTAATCTTTGGATGTTCCTGAATCACCTCTAAAATCTATTTTTACCAAGTTGAATCAAATATTACAGTGGAAGAGTTTAAAAAAGGATCTTGGATTTTAAAGCAAATGAAATGGAGCTCTCCCTTGTGAAAACACCTAAAAAAAGGGAGGGACAGATGAATCAGATGAATCCAAACCCTGGGAAAAATGCAGAAAGCAACTCCTTGTGCTGCAGGGATCATTCCTTGGAACTGCAGGCTGAACATGTCTGGGCAGCCATGAAAATCAGCCCAAATGCACCCAAAAAAGGAGCTTTAAACCAGCCATAATGTTCTGCTTGAGGTTCAATAGTGAAAAATTTTAAAAGGCTGCAAATTTTAAATAAAAGCATTTTTAAGGTCGTTTGTATTAATGAAAGGAGTGTGAATTCCTTCCTTCCTTCCTTCCTTCCTTCCTTCCTTCCTTCCTTCCTTCCTTCCTTCCTTCCTTCCTTCCTTCCTTCCTTCCTTCCTTCCTTCCTTCCTTCCTTCCTTCCTTCCTTCCTTCCTTCCTTCCTTCCTTCTTCCTTCCTTCCTTCCTTCCTTCCTTCCTTCCTTCCTTCCTTCCTTCCTTCCTTCCTTCCTTCCTTCCTTCCTTCCTTCCTTCCTTCCTTCCTTCCTTCCTTCCTTCCTTCCTTCCTCCCTCCCTCCCTCCCTCCCTCCCTCCCTTCCTTTCCTTCCTTTCCTTCCTTTCCTTCCTTCTTTTCTCTTCCTTCCTTCCTTTCCTCTGCCCGCTTATTTTCTCCACTCATCCTCTCTCTCCATTGTTCTCACCTTCATCCTCACTCCACCGTTTTTCTCTGTTTCCTCTTTTCCTGCTCAGTCTCTCATTGTCCCCATATCTGTCCCTATGTCCCTGTTTGTCTGTCCCCATCTCTGTCCCCGTCCCTTTCTCTCTTTCCCCATGTCTGTCCCTCTATCCCTGTCCGTCTGTCCCTCTGTCCCCATCTGTGTCCCCATGTCTGTCCGTCTGTCCCTATCTCTGTCCCTCTGTCCCCATCTGTGTCCCCATGTCTGTCCCTCTGTCCCTGTCCTTCTGTCCCTCTGTCCCCATCTGTGTCCCCATGTCTGTCCGTCTGTCCCTGTCCTTCTGTCCCCATCTATGTCCCCATGTCTGTCCGTCTGTCCCTGTCCCCGCGCCCGGGGGGCGCTGCAGTCCCCGCGGTGTCCCCTGGGGGGCGACACACGCCGCGCGGAGCGCCCGCGGGCAGGTGAGACCGGAGCGGCCCCGGGAATGACACCGGGACCGGGCCGGGAATAACATAGGGAAAAACACCGGGAATGTCCCGGGAATGACATAGGGGAAAAACACCGGGAGTGGCCCGGGAATGACACCGGGTATAACACCGGGAGTGGCCCGGGAATGACACCAGGAATATCCCGGGAATAACATCGGCAGCGGGCCGGGAAAGGCCCGGGATCAACACCGGGAACGGGCCGGGAATGGCCCCGGGAACAGACCGGGAATAACATCGGGAACAGGCCGGGAACGACACCGAGGATGGCTCGGGAACGGCCCCGGGAACAGCCCGGCAATAACACCAGGAACAGCCCCGGAGCAGCACCGGGAATGACACCGGGAACGGCCCGGAGCAGCACCGGGAATGACATTGGGAGCGGCCCCGGAGCAGCACCGGGAATGACACCGGGAATGACATTAGGAGCGGCCCCGGAGCAGCACCGGGAATGACACCGGGAACGGCCCGGAGCAGCACCGGGAATGACACCGGGAATGACACCGGGAGCGGCCCCGGGGCGCCCCGAGCGCTGGGAAAGCTCCGCTGCCGCTGCCGGTAAAGGCTGCGACAAGAAAACCGGCGGCTGTCCCGGAGAACCGGCCGAAGGGAGCCCCGCCGGGGGAATCCCGCATTTCCAGGCGCCTCCCGCTCTCCTCCTCGAAGGGGCTCCTCTCTCCGCGCTCCCCCCGAATTTTTCATAATGCTGATTTTTTTTTGTTTGTTTTTTTTTTCTTCAAGCCATTCGAATTTTGGGCTTTTCCGAGCCCGCTGGTTCAGTCTCTGCTCGGTGCCCAGCTGCAGCAGGCAAAGAACATTTGCTGCTTCTGGGGATTCTGTAGAAATTCAGCTCGGTAAAGTTTTCAGCCGAGGAGAGGTAAGATTCCATCAAGGATTTCTCCAGGCTGCTGGGAAGGGACAGCACTGGGACACCGCAGGGGTGGCTTTGCTCAAGCTCTGCATTTAAAAATTCCTGTATTTTATAAAGTTATATCGTTAAAGAATTCTCATGTGCTTGTGTACGCTAAGACGCAGCTGAAGTTGTTACGAGAAATGTGTTTTATTTGAAAACCGAACATAAAAGTGTGAAGTCGTTCTCAAATTATTAAAAAAAAAAAAATTAAAGTTTTTTCTCATGGTCATACATTTACATGAAAAATATCAGCTTATCTCGCTGAATTCACTATTTGTTTTCCCAAATAAAATATCCCCGAACATTTACTCAGTGGACGAAACACTCCCCGAACATTCAAAATTATTTCCGTCAAAATTAAATAACAATTATGAAGAGCCCGGAGAAACTTCCAAATCAATTTTTCCATCGCAGATCATTTTTAACCATCCCTCCTTGTAGAGGAGCTGCCTCATAATTTAATTTTTTTCCCTCCCCTCAGTTATCGCATAAAATCGTTTCCTTTCTTATTAAGAAAATCTCCGGTAATTAACAGCCCCGCCGGGTTCCCACGGCCGGAGCCGGCTGCGAGCGGGAAAGGGACCCTCGATCCCACAGCCAGCCAAAATCCCAGCCCGACTTTGGGAGAAAAAAAAAAAAAATCTTTGTTTAAAGCCTTTAAACCACACAAATTGCAAGGAGGGCAAGGCAAAATTACAGTGTAAGAAACCCAAAAATCGCCGCTCAGGAATCAGAGCGGCAGCAGCCGGGCTCGGGGGAGGCGGCGGGAAGGAGCCCGGCCGAAGTGACAGCAAATTCATTTCTCGCTCTTTTCGGGCTCAAATCGATTTTGCAGCGCTTTTTTTTTTTTTTTTTTTTTTTTTTTAGAGATACATGCTGATTTATTTTAAATTTTTTTTTTCCCTGTGATGTGGGGAAATCACTGCTTTTCCATCTCAGCTCCTTCGCCCGACAGATCCACACTTCCCTCGGGTGGAACAGAACAATTCGCAGCAGTTTCCCCCAACACTTGAGTTTACACTTGGTCACCATGCGTCCCTAATTGTCCCACTCTGATTGCCTCTAATGAACTCATTAGGGAAAAGGCAGAGGGGCGGATTTCACAGGCACAAGAAAATCCACCTCAACGCCCGGAACGAAAAAAAATAAATAGACCCTTAAACGCTCTGTTTTTGTTGGTTTTGCTGAGTTTTTTTCTATAATAATAAAAAAATCCCCAAACTCCCCAAAAGCGGCAGAGGAATCTCTGAAGCCGCAGGGATGGCGCCAGCGCGGCCGAGGCGCGATGTCACCGGCACCGGGCGAGCACCAAGCGGCCTCTCCCGAGGAATTCCGCTGAAATAGATTTAAAAACGTGAACGCAGGAGCTGCGGGCACAGTGACACCGGCACTACCAGCGCGGTGTCACCGCTCCCACCGTCCCCGCCATCAACCTGCCCGCACAAAACGCTTAAAGCCTCGGCTGTTGGGCGGGCAGCGGGCAGCGGGCAGCTCCCCGCGGGCGGCTCGGGGCTGTTTTTTGGGGTCGAACCGTTCCGTGCCGTGCGGAGGGGGCTGCGGGTGCGCGGCGCGGGGCTCGGCCCGGCCCGGGAGGGCGCGGGGGCCGCCCGCCAGCGCCGCCGCGTCCCGCGCTGCCATTGGCTGCGGCCGCGGCGCCGCGCGCTGCCATTGGCTGCGGCCGCGGCGTCCCGCGTTGCCATTGGCTGGCGGCCGCGCCGGGGGGCGGGGCCAGCCGGGAGTAAAAGCGCGGCGGCGGCGCGGGGCGAGTTTTGAAGCTGCGCAGCGCGGCCGGGAGGGAGCTCGGCGGCTCCCGCACCCCTCCGGGGGCTCCGGAACGGTTCGGGCCGTTGTTGTGACAAGGACTGGGTTTTCCGCAAGGCTGCTTTTTCTTCTTTTTCTTTTTAAATTTTTTTTTTTAATTTTTCGGTTTTATTTTTGGTTTGCCTTTTTTTTCCGTTCTTTTTTTTTTTTTTTTTTTAATTCCCTTTTCCTGCGAGAACAGCCCCCCCCAGCCCAGCTCCCCGTAGACGTGTGTACCAGAATCACAGTCAAACAGAGGGAGGGAGAGGCCGTCTGAGACCACCCTGCCCCCGGCGACCCGGAGGATGCCGCTGCGGTGCCGCTGCTAGAGGACACGCTGGGATTTAGCTCGGCTCCGAGACTCTCTCTCTCTCTCTCTCCCGCTCTCTCCCTCTCTCCCTTCTCCGCGGAGGGGTCCCGGACGGGGGTGAGGCCCTTCCACCGTCCTCCTCTTCCTCCTCGCCTGCCCGGCCGCGGGAAGCCCCTCTCCATGATGCAGGCTCGCTACTCCGTCTCGGACCCCAACGCTTTGGGAGTGGTGCCGTATTTAAGCGAGCAGAACTACTACCGGGCTGCCGGGACGTACGGCGGCATGGGCAACCCCATGAGCGTCTATTCGGGCCACGCCGAGCAGTACGCGGCGGGCATGGGGCGCTCCTACGGCCCCTACCACCCGCACCAGCCCACCGCCCCCAAGGACCTGGTGAAGCCACCTTACAGCTACATCGCCCTCATCACCATGGCCATCCAGAACGCCCCCGACAAGAAGATCACGCTCAATGGGATTTACCAGTTCATCATGGACCGCTTCCCTTTCTACCGAGAGAACAAGCAGGGCTGGCAGAACAGCATCCGCCACAACCTCTCGCTCAACGAGTGCTTCGTCAAGGTGCCCCGCGACGACAAGAAGCCGGGCAAGGGCAGCTACTGGACCCTGGACCCCGACTCGTACAACATGTTCGAGAACGGCAGCTTCCTGCGCCGCCGGAGACGCTTCAAGAAGAAGGATGTCTCCAAGGAGAAAGAGGAGGCCCGGGAACGGCTGCTGAAGGAGCAGCCCAAGCCCCCCGGGCTGCCCGGCGCCGACCTCCCCAAGGAAGCCTCCTCCTCCTCTTCCTCTTCCTCCGCCTCGGCGCCGGCCTCCGAGAAGAAGGTGGTGATCAAGAGCGAGACGGCGTCTCCCGAGCTGCCCGTGATCACCAAGGTGGAGACGCTGAGCCCGGCCAGCGGCGGGGCATTGCGGGACAGCCCCCGCAGCGCCGCCTCGCCCCCCGCCGCCGCCGCCTCGCCGGACGCGGCTCTGCCCGAGCATCACCCGGCCGGCAACGGGCTGCCGGGCTTCAGCGTGGAGAGCATCATGACCCTGCGGACTTCCCCCGCGGGGGAGCTGAGCCCGGTGAGTGCCGCCTCGGGCAGGACGGGCGGCGGGCTAGCGCTGGGCTATCCCTCGGGGCAGCCGTCGGGCTACAGCGCGGCGTGCAGCCAGGCGCTGGACACTAGTGGGAGCTACCACTGCAGCATGCGGGCTATGAGCCTCTACAGCGGCGACAGGCCGGCGCACATGTGCGCTCCGCTGGAGGACGGGCTGGCCGAGCATCCCACCGGCGCCCCGTCGCCCCTGGGCACGCTGAGCTTGCCCGCGGGGCAGGACGGAGCGCTGGGCACGGGGCATCCCCACGGAGGAGGCGGCGGTGCTGGCGGAGGGGCGGCGGGGGGACAGCCCGCGGCTTCTTGGTACCTGAACCACGGCGCTGAGCTGAGCCACCTGCCCGGGCACACCTTCGGCTCTCAGCAGCAGACTTTTCCCAACGTGCGGGAAATGTTCACGTCGCACCGGCTGGGGATGGAGAGCGCGGCGCTGAGCGAGCATCAGGTGAGCAGCAACTCCGCCTGTCAGATCCCCTACAGATCCGCGCCCTCCCTATATCGCCACGCCGCCCCCTACTCCTACGACTGCACTAAGTACTGAGTAGCCGCCACCCCCGCTTAGGCCCATTAAAAAAAAAAAAATTATTAATAATAATTATTTTTAAAATCGGGAGGAATAAACCCACACTAATAAAAAAATAAATCTGACAAGATTCCCCGTGGACTTTGCGGCCACAGTTTTGAAGTTTTCACTTCAAAGTGAAAATCGCAAGTTTGAAGATGCCAAAAACCCCGGTTTTGGGCCTCCTTAAATTCCGGACAAGTATATTTTACTTGAAAAAAGGGGGGATGTCTCATTTGAAAAAGGAAAAAAAAAACCACATTAAAAAAAAAGAAAGAAAATAAAAAGGTTAAAAAAAATTATATATATATATGTCTATCTAAAAGTGGCAAATTTTATATGCTAAAATATAGGAGGTCTCAGAAAAAATAAGTTATGGACCAATATCACAACGACCATTTATACGTTTTAAAAGGAAAAAAAAAGTTTATAAATATATATATAAATATATGTCCTGGGTATTTTTTTGAGTTCTCTGTTGTGCTGTAAAAAATATGTGGATTTCTAATCAGGCTGATTTTCAGAGCCATTAATATAATATTTAAAGTTGCGTTCACTGGATTATTTTTGTCTCGCCCAACGGTTCCTAACTTCCAAATTAATGACAAGTGATTTCTTCTTCTTCTTCTGTGTACAATTATGCAATAGATTTTTCTTTCGTTTTAGAGCTGTTCTTTTCGCAAGACGAGGAAATAATTTATTTTTTGCTGGTGGATTTTTTTTTTTTAAGGAAAAAAAAATAGACAAAGTATCTGATACTTTTTTTATTATTATTTACGACGTGTGATGTTTTGTATAATAGATTTCACCTTTACCATTCCTAAGGACTATTTGCTTTAACCTGCTTCAAAGTTCGTTTGTCTTATGTGGTCCTAATTGTTGTACTTACCTTAAAATAAATCCATGCTGGTTTTTTTCTGCTCCAAGTCTTCTCTGTGTCTAATCTGGGGGTCTTTAAACGATTTTTTTGTTTTGTTTTTTTCCTCTCTTCACCTTTCCTTCACGCACAAAACGTGGCAGAGGTTGTTTTTAAATCAAAGTTTTCCTGAAGGTTTCTTTCTTGGAGAAAATTTGGAATTCACGTGAAGAGCTGGAATTGTACAACTGGGGAAGGGGGGGAAGGAAAAACACCGCGGGGCTGAGCCCCCTCAATCCCGAATCACTGAAATTTCGGGACTTTTCCCAGGCCTCCGATAGGAAAAACAGGGAAAAAATTCAGGAGGAGCAGGAAGGGGAATTTCTCCGCTCGGCCCTTGCGCGGGGCTCGGTGTTTCCGCGCCCGGAGCCGCCTCTTTTTAAAAACACCCCCTTCTAAAAATCCATTTTATTTATTTATTTGGTTTTCTTGAAAGGAATCCCGAGAGCCTGGCAGTGAGAGCGATCATTTCAACCCGGCCTCGCTGCGGAATCTTAGAAAGGTGGAAAGTTCACGGGAGAATCATTTCAGTTTTGGAATCCTCTCTTGTTTGAAGAACTGGCTGATTTTAATTTTCTCTTCCTCTATTTAATCTGCTGTTCGCAAGGCCGGGGCGCTGCCAGATATTCTGACTTTTCCCAAATCATCCTTTAACCTGTTCAAGCAGCTTTAATCCAGGGTAAAACACGGAATGTAGCAATCCTGAAAGCCTGGGAATGCCGGCAAAGCCTGAAATAGAGTTTCAGAGGTCTTTGGAACTTTGCAAACCCGGCTCTCTAAACCCAAGCTCCTTTCCCAGCTGTAAAATCACATCCACCCAGAATTTCCAGGGGATAAATCCCAACCGTGCCTCCATCCCACCTCTCGCAGCCCCTCAGTGCCCCTCAAAACCCTTTTTTGGGGGATTCAGGAGAGGCTATACCCACGTCAGGCTGTTGAAATCGATGATTTAAATTGGTTTTGACCGGTTAAATTTCGCCTGCTCTTAAAAGCTGGCAAAAAGCACCGAAAGTCTCGATTTAAATGAGAAAAAAATGTCTGAGCCTCACTTGATCTGTATTTTAAGGAACATTCTTGTAAAAAAACTCCCAGCCGTTTTTCCTGGCTCTCAGAGGGTGCTTTTTATTTAATTTTATATTTTCTTCCTTTTTTTTTTAATGAAATAAAAGTCAAAGTGCAGTCTTAATAAGAGAAAAAACAGAGTGTAAAATATTTAAAAATAGGAAATAAAGGAGTAGAATGATGAAAAGTAAATAAATAGGAGCAAAAAGGAGAGGAATACGAATTGGGAAAGAATTCTTCCCGTGGGATTTCTTTCTTGAGTGGATCCCGGGGCAGATGACTGAAGTCAGGTGCCTGCTCTGGGTTTTCCCACACGCGCCGAGAAATCCCGGGATCGCGGCTGCTCCCGCATCTTCCCACCGGGGACTCCCGAGGGATGGGATGCGGTACCGGGATTGGGGACACCCCAGGGCTCTGCAAGCTCCGACAGTTCCTGGGATCGCTTTTCTGCCCAAAACTCCTTTTTGGGGTTTCTGGCACAGGATGCTCCCGCACGGGCTGTGCGCCGCTGCCGTCCCTCTGCAGAGCTCCCGCGGGGCTGCGAGCATCGTCCCTCTGCTCTGCCCCGTCCTGTCCCTGTCCCTCGTCCCGGTCACCCCACAGGGAGCCTTTTGGGATGGGCTGATGTCCTTTGGGGTGGGCTGGTGGCTCAGGAGAGGAGAGTGCCCTGTGCAGGACGCGGGGATCCTTTGGTGATTGTTTAAAAGCTCGATGCCGCGATCCGGGTCTGTCGCGACAGGTGACTCCAGCCTGGCCGGAGCAGAGGGGAAGAAGGGAAGATGTGAAGGAAGGAGGAAGGCCCAGGGTAACTTTTGAAGGCATCCATGACCAGATTTGGCTGTGCAGCCCCTCGAAGGAGCGGTATAAGCCCCCCATAGCCGCTCTCCCCGCAGGTCAGGGGGACAGCTTGGCCCCGGGGACTGGCTGATGCTGCTGTGTGGCCGGTGGCCCCGGGCTGGGGATCAGGGTGGCTTCGGAAAGAGGATGAGGATGGTGGATGGGTTTCATAATTTTTTTTTTCTTGTATTATTACATTCACCACCGGTTTCACAAACCTGTCCAAAACCCGAGATAGTTTCGGTCTTGGGGAGAAGAGCCAGCGAGTTTTCATCTCGTCCCCACAGCCCAGTCTAGGAGCGTTTCCCTGTGCTCCAGGCCCCGGGTGGAACACATTCCCTTCAGGAACCCCCCCAGGCCTCCGCACAGCCCTGCACGAACTGTCTCGTCCCTCCCAACCATTCCCACCTTCCCCAGAGCTCGTGGGAAGGCGCCGGCCGAGAGGTTTTTGGGGAAGACCACGAGCTCTTCTGTCATTTCCGACGGGACCTTGCAGAAAATCCATGTCCGGCTCTGGAAGGTCGGGAGAGAAGGAAACACATCCCTGATCCCGGGGCAGTACCGAGGGACAGCATCTGTGCAGGGCCGTGCTCGGCCAGGGGCGAGGGGCGGGCAGCTCGGCCGGGGGGCAGCAGGATTGGGGAGCACTGTCCCCCACATCCCGGGGTGCTGCAGGAATGGGGAGCACTGTCCCCCACATCCCGGGGTGCTGCAGAATGGGGAGCACTGTCCCCCATATCCCGGGGTGCTGCAGGAATGGGGAGCACTGTCCCCCACATCCCGGGGTGCGGCAGGAATGGGGAGCACTGTCCCCCACATCCCGGGGTGCTGCAGAATGGGGAGCACTGTCCCCCACATCCCGGGGTGCGGCAGGAATGGGGAGCACTGTCCCCCACATCCCGGGGTGCTGCAGGAATGGGGAGCACTGTCCCCCACATCCCAGGGTGCGGCAGGAATGGGGAGCACTGTCCCCCCCATCCCGGGGTGCTGCAGGAATGGGGAGCACTGATTTACACCCCCGTTTCACCTGGGCAGGACTAAGGTGGGAGTGGAGATCACTGATTTACACCCGCGATGCAGCAGGAGTGGGAAGCTCTGATTTTTGCCCTGCTCCCCCCATCCCGGGATGCAGCAGGAATGGGGAGTTCTGATTCACACCCCTTCTTCCCCCCAAGACTGGGATGCAGCCGGAATGGGGAGCACTGATTTACATCCCGCTCTCCTCCATCCCGGGATGCGGCAGGAATGGGAATCTCTAATTTACATCCCGCTCTCCTCCATCCCGGGGTGCGGCAGGAATGGGAATCTCTAATTTACATCCCTCTCTCCTCCATCCCGGGATGCAGCAGAAGTGGAAATCTCTGATTTACAACCCTGCTCCCCTCCATCCTCGAGTGCAGGATTGGGGAGCACCGATTTCCACCCCTTCTTCCCCCGTTTTTTGGGATGCAGGAGGAACGGGGAGAGCTCCTGTGCGCCCTGCTCCCGCCGGGGGCTCCGAGCGGCACTTCTCCTCTCTGCTGCTTTAAAAGGGGCTCGTCAGCTGCAGAGGAGGGGAAACCCATCCAGGAGCGCCTCCATCGCCGGCTCCGCGTTGTTTGTTTGTTTTTTTTTATTCCCGTTTAGGGAAAGAGCGACGGTACCAACAACATCAACCCTCTGTCGCTTCCCCGGCCCCCCCCCGCAGCCTGTCGGAGCCTCTCGGAGGCTGATCCCGTGAGGATAACACAGCTAAAAATCTCCAGCGATGCCGCCGGCAGGAAAGGGATAACAGGGATAACACGCAGCACACGAGCTGGGAACAAGGAACGGAGAGAAAAGCCGCATCCCCGCCTCCAAGGATTTCCCACCGCCAAGAGGGGAAAACAAGGGAGGAAGCAAGAATTTTACTGGGGGAGGGAGCTCAGGGAGAGAGCGGGAGCCCGTGTGACCGTCTCCTGCCGTACACGCGAGTATTTATTATTTTACTAATCCGTGCCTGGAGTGTCTCAAGGAGCGGGGGACTCCCCGAGGTGGGGAGAGGAGGAGACTGAGGGGGGGAAGACCCTCTGAGGATGCGCCGGGCGGGTCAGAGCAGCCGCGCTCTGCTCCATCCCTCCCCGGCGAGGATGCTCCAGGGGCGGGGAGGCTGCTCGGGAGTGCTGCTCCCCGGTGGCGAGAGGTGGGGAGCCCCCAGATCCCCCCTTTCACCTCTCTTTTTATTTATTTGGGGGTTTATTGCGCTTTTGGCACTGCGGGCGGGTGCTGCAGCTCCCGGGGGCCGGCGGGGGTGCGCAGGGAGCGGGAGGGATGCGGAATTACGGGCGAGGGCGGTGTTAGAGGGGTGGGATCCCCTCCCACGCGTGGTTGCAGCCAGTGAGAGGGGAGACCCCCACACCCCCGCCCGAGGAGCCGCCTCCCTGCGCACCCCGGCTGTTTCCCAGGCTCTCCTGGCGATTCGCAGCTTTCAGGACCCATCCGGAGCTCCACAGCATCACCCCGGGGACGGAAATCCTTCTCCCGACAGGAGAGCGACACTGGGCGAGAAACCCCACGGGTGAAGAGGAACTTGCAGGGAAATCCGGGGATGGGGAGGTGGAGGCATCGCCAGGGCCGGGTGGTGCTGGGGACACCCCGAGCTCGGCTTTTACCTCTTTCCTTGCCAGGTGAAAATGCCAGCAGGCTCGTGGGAGCTGCGCTGTTGGGATATTTCTCCTTGAAGGAGACAGGATCCCCCTCAGGCATTTTCTTCCCTCCCTCGGAGAAAAGATGCTCACAGAACAGGGGGTGCCGCAGGTCTAAACCCGCGGGGGGACTGGGGACACAGGCGACACCTCCAACTGCCTCGGGATCCCTCGGGGCCTCGGATTAAAGCTGTTACGTCAGTAAATTAAAAAAAAAAAAAATAAATCCGACAACAGAAAACACAGCCCCAAACCTGGACGTTTATACAGAAAAAGAGCATCACAAATTCCTAATGTAAGCACCGGCCAGCTGTGTGCACTTGTAAAGTTGTTATAATCCCCCTCCTTGTTATAAACAGGAAAGTACATAATATAAAGCAACAGGCCCGCATTCACAAATACTGACCCTCCTCCCCGGGCCTGCCAAATTCCCCTTTTGCTGCAGTCTGCCCCGGCGCAGCTCTGCCTGCTCGGGCTGGGAGCGGGGCCGGACCGGGGGTCCCCCTTCGCCCGTCCCCGGGGGTCTCCTTGGAATGGAAACCCGGGAGGTGCAAAGGACCCCTCCACACCTAAACCCCCTTCCCTTTTCCTTCCTCTCCATCGCAGCTCTGCCCCCTCCTCTCACCCACCCTTTCTCTTCCTTTCTTCATTTTTTTTAATTTTTTTTTTATTTTTGTGTTGTTTTATGCCCCAGTTTTGCTGCGGGGATCCCTGCCCGCTGCTCCCCAGCTCCAGCAGTGTACATCCTGCTCTGCTGTGTGTGCTTACAGCGTCAAAGGGTGGACGTGATATTTCAAACATCAGATCAGTGCGTTTATATATTGGGTGCCCGGAAATTTTTCCAAATAAACACAGCTTGATTCGACTTGGGTGGGCAGACTTATCAACAGACTAATTCTATAAACAAATGAAGGAATAACCCGGAGACCATTGGCTGGTACCAGCGAGACACGTGGAGAGAGCTCGGAGTTTTGTAGCAATGAAATTTTAATTAATGTGGGTGGGCTGAGAACACAAACGACTGTTTATCAGAGACAATTTATTTTCCAGCGCTAAGTCAACATATAATAGCAAACTTACAACAATTATTTAACTTTTTTTTTTTCCTCCCTTTTTTTTTTTAAGAGCTATGAGGCAGGGACAGAGGCAGAGCGAGCTCCTTCAGGCAGGGCTGGGAGCTGAGCTCGCACAAACAGGACTCGTCCCACGTTGCTGCCCTGCCCCGTCCCTTCGCTCGGCTCCGAGGGGGAAGAAGACGCGGAGCTGCGAGCCCGCCGGCGATGAGCCACATCTACGGTAGCCACCTCTCCCCCCTGGGTAGCCCATCCATGGTTTACCTGCCGGCCGCGCTCGGCTTCGCCCCCGGGGGGGCGATATCGCGGCAGGACCCCCCGCAGAAACCCCCGTACAGCTACATCGCCCTCATCGCCATGGCCATCAAGGAGGCTCCGGAGCAGAAGGTGACCCTGAGCGGCATCTACCAGTTCATCATGGACCGCTTCCCCTTCTACCACGACAACAAGCAGGGCTGGCAGAACAGCATCCGCCACAACCTCTCGCTCAACGACTGCTTCGTCAAGGTGCCCCGCGAGAAGGGGCGGCCGGGCAAGGGCAGCTACTGGACCCTGGACCCGCGCTGCCTGGACATGTTCGAGAACGGCAACTATCGCCGCAGGAAGAGGAAGCCCAAAGCCGCTGCGCCCCCGGACGCCAAGGGTGGCGAGCAGCCCGCTCCGCCCGCTCGCCCCGCCGAGCCCAAGCGGGCCAAGGGCAGCGCGGCCGCGGCGCCGGGGGACGCGGGGGTGCCGCGGCCGGCCGGGGGGACAGCGCCTTGCCCCGGGGGTCCCTCCCCTGCCGCCGCCCCGCCGCTCAAGAGCGGCTCCCGGGGCCGCAGCTTCAGCATCGAGAGCATCCTGGCGCAGGGGCTGCGGCCGCCGCCCCCCGGCGCAGCCCCCAAGGTGGCCCGGGACGGCCCCGCCGCTTGTCTCGGCGGCTCCCTGGTGGCCAGCGGCGGCTTCGGGCCGGCTCTCAACGCGTCCCTCATGCTCGACTCCCAGGTGCACGGGAGGCTTTACCACATCGGCATCCCCTTCCTCTCCTGCTTCCCGCTGCACTTCTCCGAGGCGGTGTTTAATTTCCAGTAGTTGCCCCAGTAATTAGCGCTGCTCCGGGTGGGGGAGAGATCGGACTCAGAGCTCACCACGAGGGGAAAGATCTTAAAAAGAAAAAAAAAAACAAAACCAAAAAACAAACCCCAAAGCGATGTTTTAAAGGTGACTCAGGATTTCAGGGCATTTTCAAGGCGCGTCTTGCTGCGGACTGTCTTTAGCGGGTGCCTCCCACCCCCTGCCAGAGCGGCTTTGGAAGGTAAAACTTTGTTTTCCCGAGGGCGGTGGAGGTTCAGGCAGCACCGGGGGAATGCCCGTGGGGTTTGCTCTGCACCTTTAGTCTTTGCATCCCTCAGGTTCCTCTAGAGCCTCCTGTTTTCTTCTTTTATTTTTCATTTGAAAACTAACCCCTATCCTAGGGGGAGGAGGCTGAGTTTTGTTTCACCATCATTAATAATGCTCATAATTTCACCATGAAAAGCCACAGGCACATAATAATTCCTGATATTCCCCACTGGCCCAGTCCTCCCAGTGGGTAACTGGAGCTGGACTCATGGCAGACCAAGCAATCCAAGCTGATCCTGAATATTCCTGCTTGCTTTGATCCAGCACGGTGTGGAACTGGTTTCCTGCCCAGCATTGGAGTATCCCCACAGAGTTTCTGCTCATGGATGTGGCCAAAAAGAAGGGGATGGATGAGCAAACACAGAGATTTGTCTGCTTTTCATGTCTTACTGGGATCTTCTGATAAAAAAAAAAGACTGAAGCAGGATTGTGGAGCTCAGGACAAATACCAGGGAAAAAAAATTAAAAAAAGAGACATCAGCTATGTTTCTAAAGTTTTCTTTTTTTTTTTTTTTTTTTTTTGTAAAGAAGAAAGAATCCTGACACAATGCAAGAAATCAGGAATATTTTGTATTTTTGTTTGCCGTAAATAGAGGCTTTTTGTATATTAGTGGATAAACGCCCTTTTGGAAAAAAAAATATTCTCAATTTTCATTATGAAACCAAACCTATATCCAATAAAGGTATTTTTGTTCAGGAGTGTGGCTGGTGTGATGTGGAACACCCCTTGGCTTGTGCTGGAGGATGGAGGAGTGGGGCCTGCTGCTGGATGCAGAAAATATCCTGGTGCTGACATGATGGGCCACAAAAAGGTGGGACAGGCTACAAATAGGAAATTACCTGCTCCTTGAAAGTGATGAAATTTTTTCCCAAAATGATCATTCCTCCTTCTCTTCCCCTTCTTTCATCTCACCCCATCTCAAAAGCAAAGCTTGTTCTTAAATGAGCACCTGGATATTGGAAATGTGGGGTTTGCAGGTGAGTTCTGATCCAGTTTTTGCAGAGGAAGGTTGGCATCAATTCCTTGATATTTGGATGAGGGTTGCTCATTCCAGCAAAGAGCTCTCATATGGGGAAGGACAGAAAATCTCCAAAAGGTGAGAATTGTTATTTAGCTTCCCCCCAAAAAGGATGTTCATAGGCAGATCCCTGCATAGGCTGAGCTGGAGCTTCCAAAACAAAGAGTATATAAAAACGAGATTTTATTTTTAAAAAACAGATTCGCAAGATAGACTTTCATAAAACCCTTTATTTGCTTCTTATTTCTGACAGCTGCTATTTGAATATCTATTGTTTAAAGTTCTGGCGCTGAATTAGAAAATGAAGAAACCCTTGTAAGAGGTTGTGAAGGTGTCACTGCTCTGTCCCCACCGTAATTCCCAGGGCTGGGTGGGTGCTGGGAGGGTTAGAGCTGCCTGGTCCTGCAGTGCCACTCCTGTGTGGCATTAGGGACAGGTACAGGAGGTGACCAGGAGGCTCCATTCCAGGCTGGGCACTGACATCATCACCCTGCTTGGGGTCTGGGAGGTGACATCAGCCACAGGAAGCTGCAGGGGGAGGAAAATGAGCCCAGCAGAGAGCTCAGCTCCCCTCCCCACCCCCTGTGTGATGATTTGGGCTCAGGGTGAGGTGGGAGGTTGGTGCTGCCTCCCAGGACTCGTTTGATGGATTTCCACCAAGCTCTTCCCACAGGGAGGGATCCTGTATCCCCAGTGTTCCCACAGCTTGGCCCATGGAAAGGTTTTACCCCCCAAAATTGGATATTTATGCTCTCACTCACCACTTTTAACCTGTGTCTTCAGTTCCTCTGTTTCCCTTGCTCCTAACTTGGCCTCCCACTTTTGTCCCTCTCAGCTCCTTTTACAGCCCCCAAAACACCTTTTTGAACCTTCAAACAGAGCTTTTATTCCTTTCCTACTCACACATGTGGAACCTCTCCCTGTCTGAGCCCTTTCTGCACAAGAGCAGTTTTTTATTGGTCAAAAAAGTGAATTTTAGTTTAACGCACGATGTATATTTTTATCACAGACACTTTTTTTTGGATCTGTGCAATGGGAATTTGTTTCTTTGTGAAGTTTTGCTTTGACATTTGATCTTATTTCTGTTTTGGTGGAGTGGAGTGGGACCAAGTACAGCTGCAGCATTTAAAAGCCTCATTGAGCTTGATTTTGGTTTCGCTTGAGGGAGTGAAATTAGTAAACTTAACATGCCCTGCACAAAAGTGACACTAACTCCGATGAGCTCAGGACCCAGTGAGCAGTTCTGAGGGGAAATTTGGAATTAATTGGGATCAGGCCAGTGCTGCAACAGGGGATGAATACCAAGAAAAAGGGTCTTATTGCCAGCAGGCTGGATGAGTAACCACACACGGCTCTTGCACGTCATCTGTTTATAGAGAGGGGAGAAGTCAGGGTACAATAAAAACATACAGCAAAAACATAAAATAAAAACACACAGAGGAAACAACAGCAGAGCAGTGAGTGTGCAGGCAACACAGCAATCCCTGCCTTTTGCATGGGGCTGAGCATCCTTTAACCCTCCCCACATCCCTGTGAGTTTTGGTGCCACAAATGGAAACACCAAGGACCTGAGGAGCTGCAGGGAATTGGTGCCAATGGTTTCACACCTGCTCCACAAGCCAACAAAGCAGCTGCCAGGCACAGAACTGCCACCCAGCACTTCACTCATCCCTGGAATCTTCCTCCTCCTGGCTTTCCCAACCTCTCAGGGCTGGCTATAAACATCAGTCTGGAATAGTGGGGAGAAGTGGAGAAAATATCCCGGGATGCAGAGTAAACAGCACACTGCCTGTGTGGGCGATGGAGATGCCTTCCCCTTCCTCTGCAGAGGAATGACCTCTCCCAACCCAGCAAGGCTTCCCATCTCCCAGCTCTGCAGCCAGTTTTAACCCCTAGGAGCAGGGGAGATCACAGAGTGGGAGAGGCTCACAGAGGAATTGTTTGGTTCCCAGAGCAGCTTTGCTCCAAACGCCAGTTTCCTACGAGGGGAACTGAAAGTTGGGCATATTAAAATAATTCTGGAGTTTCATTGCTCATAAATGGGGCTTCCAGCCTTTTAATAGGCTCGGTGTGTGTTCTCCTAAAGTTGGTCCCAGAGCAGGTATAAAATATAATCAAGTATTTTTGCATCAGCAGAAGCCACTTTCAGGATTTGTCACTCAAGGTGTGGCTGTCCATGCCTGATTCCAAGGTGACATGAATTGGAGTGACTTTGTAACCTCTTCTCCTTCCCCCACCCCATTTAAAAAGTTAATTCTCTTTCCATTTTGTACTACAGAAAACACATAAAGGAGGGAACCATCCCTTTCCACACCAAACCCACTGGCTTCCTGCTGACTGCTCCTGGTGTGAGGAGCAGCCAATTCCTGAAGCAAAAAGAGGAAGAAGGATCTGCTTCCTCACTTGATTCATAGCCCCACACACCCAGAGAGGAGATCTCCCAGGAGACAGCGTTCAGGATATTAAACAGATCACATATTTGATTTGAAGTGAAAGAGCAAGAAGACAAGATCACAGAATGAGAGAAGTTACAGATGGAAAAGGTCTATGAGGTTATGCAATCCATCAGTCTGGACGTTGCATAATTGCTCCCCACAGTATATTTTTAGTGCTTTATCCAGACAAATCATTAAGTGCTTTAAAATGGGCCAGATTCCTCAAATGCAGTGCGTGCTAAGTCACAGCTGATTTCACTGAGCCTCGCAGCTCCAGCATCTCACAAGACACCAAAAGGAAATTTTGTGTGGTCAGAGAGAACAGAACGGGCCCTTCCAGAAATAATCCAGGCCTGACTCGCTATCCCTCACAGGAACCTCTCCTAAATTGGCTGAATTAAGCCTCTAAAATCTCATTTTCGGATTAGAGTGAATAATACATTATTACTTATTCAGATGTTCACTAGGCCAAAGTCAAACATTGCTCATGTTCATGCGAACACAATTTGTTTTAAGCCGGCTTCAAAGCCGGCTCGGCAAAGCGTAAAGAATGTTTATTTAAAATATAGTTGCTAAATTTAGCATGAGCTGGGTTAGCCTAAATCTTAGGGACATTTTTAGAGAGCACATTGCGAATCAGGAATGCACGGAGAAATAAATAAACTTTCCCACATTTTTGGAAATGGAGGGAGAATCTGCGAGCTCTTTCTCGCACGGGCGATTTCCGTGGGTTGGATGCAAATTTCCCACTGAGCAGGCAGTTGGAAATGCACAGCACTGATCATTTTCTCTGCAGTTTGGTTTCAAATAGTGCTCCCTCAAGGAGGAAACAAAAGCTGATTTTTTTTTAATAGAAATTATGCAGAGCACCAACATGTTTCAATATTTACCCGAGCTCTTTGCGAGGCACCGAGAAGCAAATGGAGCTGGGCTTGGCCACGAGCCACATCCAGAGGAAATCTCAGGTTTGGATTAGTCCTCCTGACCTTTCCTGGTGGTTCTGATACTGGATTTTACAGCCACCTCTTGCACATTGGTTCAAATATTCCCCCAGCTGGATCCTGGGCTGGGGGAAATGCCAGCCAACCTCTGGCTTGGGCATGTAGACAGAAAATTTTTATGATTTTCCTTTTTACCTCCCTAAGGTTCCACAGCATCAAGAGGCACATCTGGGTCACCTTTGCCTCAAGTGACATTGTCTGAGAGACATGAACCCATGGTGGGAGGATGAGCAGATGTGTGATAAACAGTTTAATTTTTTTTTTTTTTACCAGGTGACTTTTCATCATCTCCCTTCATCCTCCCCACCCTTTGGTTGGGGTTAGTGCAGTGTTTCTGCTCCACAAGGGATGTGTCCAATTGCCTTTGCTGGGGTTGGGATCAGCTCCTCCCCAAACACACAGGTGGAATATGAGACAAAAAGCCAGGGTTGATTCATTTTCCTTCCAAAGACAAAGCTCCACCACTTCCACTGGTTTCAGCAGCTTCCAGCACCTCCATCCATGACTCAGCTTTCCATGGCAGTGCCAAATCCCACCTGCAGACCCATCCTTCTCCAGATGAGGCTTTGCAAATCCACTGGCCCAACCCAGTAATTCCCAAATCCACGGTGAGCTGGACCCCCTAATTCCTCACTACCTATCTCCAATTGCTTACTGAGTTTCTGTTTTCCTTAGAAGAGCAATATGTAATAATAGTTGTTACAATAATTGTATTTCTGTTTTTACATCTGTAAAGATTAAGTTAAACAGTATGAAGCCCATTAAACTATTTCATGTCATGCTGCCATAAATTTCCTCCATTCCCATTGCTACTATTATTCCAGAGTAAACTCTGAGATCAAGCTGCTGCCACAGAGAGTTATTTATAGGAGCTCATTCATCAATAAAAACTTCAAAAGAAATCTGTTACTCTTCTATTGGGAAGCCAAAGAAAACTAACATAAAGACAACCCTGTTAAGAAACAAAGCTAAGGAGACCACAAGACATTTAGTTAAGGAAAATCCTGATTTCTAACAAATGCCATGCAAGGAGGGGAAGAGTGAAAAAAAAAAAAAAAAAAAAAAGAAAAAGATTGTTGGCAGCATGAATCCTTTTAAGTTGCTTCACTGTGATTGGGTGGTTAAAATAAACTGTTAAACAGTTGTACTTGGCCTGGCTCAGCCCCTTCATTAGGCTCCATGTGATGGATTTGGGATCTCACAGTGTGGAAGGAGCTCTTCATCCCTTGCAAAAGCTGGTGCTGTCCTGCCAGGTGCCTCAGCTGCAGCTGCACCCATCCACCAGCACAGCAGAACCCCAGAGAAGTGATGGCTGGGCACCAGAAAGCATCCACCTCCCTAAAGGTAAACTGATAAAATAGGATAAGAGGTTGTGTTTCATCATCTCTGCTTTCTCTCATTTCTTCTTGTGCCTTTCTCTGTTCTCCTGAGCTGTGCAGGGTTGGATTTGGTGGTCATGGCAGTCCTGCAGAATGTTAAATGCAGGAGATCCCCAGTGCTGCCCTTCCCTGTTCCAGCTGAAGAACAATCTGAGCACAGCTCAAGGGAGGGGATTCTGCTCCTCCTCTGCTCCTGTGAGACCCCACCTGGAATCCTGTCCTGGTGCCACAATATCAGAACATGGAGCTGTTGGAAAAAGTCCAGATGAGGCCACAAAGTTGATCAGGGGACTAAAGCAGCTCCTCCATGAGGACAGGCTGAGAAAGTTGGGACTGCTCAGCTTGGAGAAGAGAAAATTGTTTGGAGATCTCACAGCACCTTGCAGTATCTGAAAAGGCTACGAGGAAGCTGGAGAGGGATTCTCCATCAGCAACTGGAGTGACAGGATGAGGGGGAATGGCTTCACAATGGAAAGAATAGGCTTGGATTGGATAGTAGGAAGGAATTCTTCCCTGTGAAGCCCTGGCACAGGTGCCCAGAGCAGCTGTAGCTGCCCCTGGATCCGTGGAAGTGTCCCAGGCCAGGCTGGATGAGGCTTGGAGCAGCCTGGGACAGTGGAAGGTGTCTCTGCTCATTGCAGGGATAATTTTTAAGGTTCCTTCCAACCCAAACCATTCCATGATCCTGGGATCTCTCTCCTTTTGCTGCCTGCCTCATTAACAGCTCCACAGGGGTGAGACCCCCTGGAGGTCTCTGGCACTCAGGATCAGCCACATCATGGGAACAAGAGCCCCAAACTGTGTTTTTTAATCTGGAGAGAAACACTCCCTCATTTCCATCACAGGGATCTGAGTCCTGAGGACAGTATGGACCTGCAGCTCCTGGCATGCACTGAGTGACATTTCATAACCACATCCCCAAAAAGAGGTGAGGATTCTGTTTCCCAGGGATCTCTTTCCATCCTTACTCATGCAAAGCTGGGCAGGGCACTTTGGAGATTCACCTCCATCAACACTCATCACACAACAGCTCCATTCCTGCTCTGAGCTGGATGTCAAAATTATCTCCAGAATCTGCCAGGGCACAAAACACCTTCAGAGGGCTGAAACTCCCAAACCCCTGAGGCTCAAGCTTTGGTGGAATCACCCTTTGGTTATATTTGGATAAAACCTGTGGTTTAGGGAATTAAGGGAGGTGGAATTTCACTTGCAGCAAATGGAACCTTTGCCTAAACTCTCCTCTCTGTCCCCAAAAGTCTGCTTTTATTTTCCTTACAACCTGTTCTTGGCAGTGCAGGTGAGGCTTCCCTGGTTTCCTTGTGCTGAAGTTTCACAGCAAGAACTCCCAAATCCCAGTGATGTGATTTAAAAGCAACCCCAGTAACTCTTCCCAAAACGGAGTTAAAAGATAAATAAATCTGTCAAAACTCCTCAAACTAGGGGCTGAATAAATCCCTTTGCCCAGGACATATGAAAGAATTACCCTCAATTTTTCCTATCTTTGCTTTGCTGCAAATTGAGACTCATGTAACCAGTTTGAAACTGATGTAATTATGCTTGTTCAGAAAGAGTGGCAGAGCCAAGTCAGTCACAGTGACTCAACCATGCCAAAAGAAAAGTTTTTATACATTGCTGCAGCTCCGATTTGGAACTGGTCTAAACACACTAAACACAAAGATTATTAATAAACATGCAATGTCTCCCTGTACAAACCAGATTTATCCCCATTTAACTGTACTTACTGTTAAATAGAGTTGGTTTGTTATGAAAAGGGCAAAGAGAAGCCCTTGGTTGTTGTGTCTGGTTTCAGATTAGACGCTACATAATTTCTGAGTAACAATAACAGCAATTGTGACCCACTTCTCACGGAGTATTTTTCACTGATTTCTCCTAAAGGGCTTTGCAGGGAAGGTCAGTAGAAAGACCCATTGTAAACACGGGGAAATCTCCTGATTATTTGTTTTGGATGGTTAGAGAGGAAATTGCATACGCTTTCATGGAAAAAAAAAAAAATTCCCTCTATTATTATCCTCTGTCCTAAAAAGGTGGTGGTGGGGGGAAAGCCTGGTGACTCTGAGCTAAATTATCCTAAAGCAAATTTCTGGCAAACCAAATGAAGCCAGATGACTCTGGATTTAATGAGAGTAAATAGGAGCAGTTAAAGCTTGAAACAGGGCACTCAGCTGCTGCTCTGCACTGCTTTGCCTGTCTTGGAGCCTTTGATTGCCCAGTTTTATTTTCTTAGCTAATTTCAGAGATATTTCACTTTGCTTGAGCATCAACAGGTCAGCTGTTGGCAAAAGCAAGTTGCAAAAAGCTGTAGGCGTAGTTTATAGACAATTAGGAAAATAATTGTGTTTAGAGTGTGAAATGCAATCATGTAGCCAAACTTGCCTGATAAGGCTTGAGGCTGAGCAGAGCCAGCCCCAGAGCAGACTGAGATGTGATTCAGCCCTTTGAAGTCTCCTGATCTAATTCTTATTGAACCCATACATGATTTCTGTCGCTGGGGAGAACAAAAATCCCACCCCAAACCCAAAACCCAGGTGCTGTCTCTCCAGAGGGCTCTGGTTGTGGGGCTCCTTCTGGTGTGGCTCCCTTGGAGCCAGGGGAGCAGGGGGGTGTTTGGGGGGGATTTTATGTCTTAGGGCTCAGCCAAGCTTTGCTGAGTGTTTAATTTGCAACACTCAGGCTTTGCCTGGGCAGGCACCTACCAAGCTTTGTTGGGCCAGCCTTGCTTTCTCTGCCTTGCTCTTGTCAAGCCTTTCATCAAGACAGGACTCGTCATACTCCACCCTGGTGGCTCAGCAGAGACCTTTTGGCCTTTCCTTGAGTTTCCAAAGGTGGGGGAAGGTGCTGAGAAAAACTGGATGAAGGGTTCCCACTCTGCTCCTCAGCAGGGCCAATGGTGAAGGGCATTCTCTGTGGGTTTCCAAGAACTCAGAACTGGTGAGCAAGTGGTCACTGCTTGTAGATTGTTGCTTGTCTATCCAATTAATATGAGGAATTAGTGACTCCATGGCTTTTCCAGTAATTTTTTAAGCTTTCTTTGTTAGCATCTCCAAATGAGACACACTTCCCTCTGCTCTTACCCCCCTTTGCTTTAAAAGGGATCTTCTTTTCTTCCATTAAATAAAAAGAAATCAATAGGGGGGGGGAAAATATCTTACAAATGTCTAAGGAATGAAGTTTCTCCTTGAGAACATTAAAACTACAGAGGAAAGGTGAAGAATCAACTTTGACACACATGACAAATATCAAAAGGGAGCTGAAGCTGAAAGGCAACTCCTGGAAGACTTTGGATCATTAAGAAAGTACATGAATGAGTTGGAATTCTTGAAAGAAAACCTATCCCAGGCTTACTCCCTTGGCTCAGTGCCAAGGGCTCTGTGTTTGCCTCCCAAACTCTATTGCAGTTATGATGTCTGAGGGAAAATCCATCTCCTCTGATTTCCTAAGGTTGGCTGGGATCAGTGAGCCGATGAGCCAGGGGTTCCTGCCTGTTCATTTGGGGGTTTGGGAGCCCATAAATCCTGGCTGCCTTTGCCCCAGTCAGGGTAAGACCAGCAGCTCAGAGAGCTGGGCTGGGCTGTGCAGAGCTTTCCCAGGCTCTCCCTGGATTGTTTTTTGTGGCCACTGGGAAGTGCTGGGTGCAAACCCAAGGTGGTGGCTGCACAGAGCCCCGTGGGGATTCTGCAGTCCTGAGCCACAGGCACAGGGATGTGAATGTGGGGTTTCCACAGCGTGGGTTGTCTCTCCAGGAGGTTCCTTCTGCTCTTAAGAAATGCTGTGGGATTGAAGGTGAATTACCCACCCTCTGTCCAGGGCAGCTACACCCTCAGCTGATGAGGCAGCCTGTGAGGTTTTGACCTTCTGGTGCTCTAGGCATTAACTTTGTCAGGTTATCTTAAGTGAGCAAAGCAGCTAATAATTGCTAAAAGGTTATTCATTACAAAGGACATCAGTTTCAGAAGCAAAAGGAAAAGCAGTGGCAGGAAAAGCAGAAAAAAAGCAAAAAGCAAATGGCAAAAAACTGACACTTCCTTTGGTATCTAAACCTTTTACTTACTAAAAGCATTAGAGCTCATACTAAAACTTACTGACTTATTTACTTATCTTAAAACTTAAACTGACACTTTTACTTTGTGTGTGAGTGGTTTAATATACTTCAATGCATCCAAAGGCTTTAATTCAAGAATTCAGAGACCCCTGAGTCACTGACTCCAATAGCAGCCTTTGGCTTCTGGGAACAGAGCATCTCTCCTGGGTGGCCTGAGCAGAGCCTGGCCTCTCTGCACAGCTAAGCCTGGCTTAGGCAGGTGTGGGAGCTGAGCCTTGAGTGGTGTCCAGCCCAGAGGATGAACTTATGGACCATGGAAGCTCCACATGCCTCACACAACAGCACTGAGGTGACCCAGCAGGAGCTTCACACCCAGCTGAGGGCCCACTCTGGGCTCTGCAGGGGAAGGGATCTGTGTGGGGAGTGGGTTTGGGGTGCTTTGGTGTGGGAGAGGAGGGAGGGAGGCAGAGGGATGTGCAGCTGAGCTTTCCCATGGTGGCTGCAGCAAAGACATCATCTCCCAGGGCTGGGCTGCATCCTTTCTGCCATCCACATTTTACAACCATTCCCCAACTAGTTTTACAACCATTTCCCAACTAGTTTTACAACCATTCCCCAACTAGTTTTACAACCATTTCCCAGCTATTTCCCTAGGAACAGCCTGGATGGGAACTGTCCCAGGCTGGTGAGATAAACCGTGAGCGAGCTCCGAATTTCACAGCTGTGGTGAGACAGCCTTTAAAAATCTCTGAGACAGAGCTGGCCCTGTGCAGAGCACAAATTGTAAGTTTTGGCCCTGTCTCTAACCTTTGGAGAGCTGCCCAGCTTCTGACAGTCTGTGATGATGTCTCTGTGGAGGAAATCCTACGCTGAAGAAAAGCATGTTGCTTTCTCCCAAAGTTATATTCTTCCTTTCATTCGGCCACCACAAAGGACACTTTGTCATCTTGGCAGGTCCTAAATATTCCCTCCTAATTTTATGGGAGGCTGATGCAGGGAGAAAAATTAGGGATTATTTAGGAGTGTTATTTATGGCTGAGGATATATAGGGATTTGAATGGAAATAACAATTAAACTCGAGAAAAAATTCACACTACAGGTCACTGCAATCCCAACTTTTCCCCTCATGAACTCAAGCCGAGGAGCTTTTCTTCCCCTTTGTGACTTAGGCTTTGCTAAACTTCTCTGAAAATAGTTCATATATCACAGAGAGGAATTTCCATGGGGAACATAAATACATCTGTGCAAAGAAGGGAAAATTTTTCCTTGTCTCTGGGAATGGATGAGAAAGAAAGACAGTTGACGCCAGATATTAATGATGAGTGGAGGAAGCCATCCAAAGTATAAAAAAAAAAAATATTGAGAACACTAAAACTGCCCCCCAAAGTCACAGACCTATAAAAATCTACCATGGAACAATGACTTTTCCACTAACACAGGCTTAGATTCAAGAAAATATTTAAGCACAGGCTTAAGTTGGTCCCAGTTTGGAACAGCTCTTGAGTTAAATGGGTGAATTTCAGTTTTGTGGATGTGTTTTCCAGCTCTGGGGATCTCAGCTGGTATTAAACATGCCCACAGTCAAATCCAAGCTTAAGGACTCTTGGGAGGGGAGGTTTTTTTTCATCTAGTGACACAATTTTCAATTTCTTTGGGCCTGCAGGAGGTTGTATTAAATTCATAGCTCAGGGAAGAGCGTTGAGGGCATTTTGAGCTTATGGATTTTGATCAGAAGGAAGTTGGATCAACCTAAAGGAAATACAAACATGATATTCAAATATTTGTGGTTGATATGCTGAGATATAAACATCTAAGCTATAGTCTGTATCATATGCCAAACTATATGCACCAGCCAAACTGTATTTAGCTGTTTTTCTCCATATTTTGCTGCCTATTTGTTTTTCTGCATATTTTGTTGTTTCTGCACACACTTCGCTGTTTTTCTGTATATTTCTTAGTTTAGACCAATGCTTATATCAGGTGCATGAGATGAGCCATTTTTAGGTGTTTTGCTACAACTTGTTAAGACCCTTCAAGGCCACTAAAACATAAATTTGTGCTAAATTGGTAAAGAAGGAGCTGAAAAACAAAATACTGAAATTAGAAGACCCAAGGTACAGATGGGTGGTGAAGTTTTGGACAGCCACCAATCATTGTACTTGAGGGGCTTCTGCAAAACACCAAAAACACCAATCAAAAAATGGGTAATCAGGTAAACAGTAGCCTTAAAATGTAAAATTAAAGCTAAAAACTAAAGAATAAATCAGCTTAAATCCTGTTTCTCCTGCAGTTCCTCACCTCTGGAAGCCACCAGCAGGAGTTTGACACATTAACTTGAATATTCCCATCCTCCTGATGGGTGAGGAGACACACTGCTGGTGTTCACACATCCATCCAGCATCAGATTTTATCCCTCCACTGCCTCAGCCCTGCAGCAGACCCCTCTGGGGACGTGTCAGCCAGGGGGACGTGGCTTTGGCATGCCCAGGAATGGCAAAGCAAAACACACCAGCCTTCCCCCAGCCTGGCATTTGGCACAGCTGGCTGAGCAGTTTAATTGGGTTATTAACACATCTCCACGCTGACATCAGGAGCATTAAAGGCTGTGTAAATAGGCTGGGACGAGCAGCAGTGCCAAGGTGCTGCAGGCAGCCTCTCCCCAGCCCCTCCTGGGATTTGTTGGTGTTTTTGCATCCCTGAAATCCTCCAGGGAGCTGCTGGAAGGCAGGAGGCAAAAATCTCAGCTCATTTCTGAGCTGAAGACAGGATGGGTATGGCACACACCAGCCTCATGGTGCATTATTCTTTTTCAGAGCATCCTGGGAGCTGCACTGATGGATCCCAAAATAATGTGGAGAGCTCATTCCTGGCACAGCCTTCTGTGGCTTCATCCCAGGAGGTGAGATGGGCATCACAAACATCACCAGTCCTGGTGCTGGAGTTCCCATCACTGCTGGGGTTTCTCCTCATTCCCTGGGCTTCTTCCCCCACACTCAAGATAGAAGAAAAGGAATTTTAATTATTTTTATTTTTATTTTTTTTTAAAGGGCTTTTTGGCCACTCCCTGTCCACATGCCCAGCCAGCACCAACATTTGGGTGAAGCTGTCCCCGCTCCGAGCTGTGCCCCGTGTCCCGAGGGAGGAGAGGATTAGCAGGGCACTTCAAAGCCTTGTGTAATTGCACTTTCACTCAGCTCTCACGGCTTTTGTTCGCTTCATTTCCACCAGAAATGTCAGGCGAGCCTCCAGGGACAGGGAAAGGATCCCTCTGATGGTGACACCGGGTAGAACAGAGAACGGCACCGGCTGGATTTGGGATCTTCTGGTGCCTCTGGCAGTGAGGACAAATAAATCAGCCGGGGGTTCAGCCCCTCTGGCCTTTGGGACCCGCACAGGGAGCTCTCTGAGCTGCTCCTCTCTGATTTAAAGGGTGACAGCCAGATCTGCATCCCCATCCCCTCCAGCCACCCCACAGGGATGCTGGGCTGGGCTCAAGGGCTTCTCCTGCCTCCCTGAGCTCACTTTCAGAGTGATGCCTCTCTCCTCACACACTCCAGGCAATAAATCCCTTTATTCTGTTGGTTGTGCTGCTTCCGAGTGCTCAAAGCTCAAAGTCTGGAGGGTCGGTGCCCACCTCTCCTCCACTCTTAAATGGAAAAGGTTATTTGAGATTGGAAATGCTTTGAGAAAACAGCACAACAGAGGAGAAACCAGATTGCCTTGGCTGCTGTCTCATGGAGTACCAAGAGTGCTGCTTTAATGGCTTTCCTGCCTGGAGTAGCTGTGCCCTGACTGTCTGCAGTCAGAGCCTGGCCCAGCAGAGCCATTGCCATGGTGCAGCAACAGCTCAGAGATCCCTGATCCTGCCACAGGTGCTGCAGGATTCACTTTTTGCAGGCTCTGACATGGAAACCAAATCATCCACCTCTGGGAGAAAGTTTTAGTCTTTTCTTCAAAAGGTGCAGGTTGTGCAGAAAATGGCAGTGGGGGATGTCACACAGGCACAATCAACCACTTCAGGTGATCTTTAAGTCAATCCTGCCTTAAACTTTCCCTGTTTTTTCCCTCTTTTTCACTAGCTCTGACTAGAAATCATCCTCTACCTTCCTCAATTCCTGACAGTTCATCTGCTGACCAAATCCTGGCTCTGGGGATGTCCTATTTCCTTTGATTTAATCAATCTTCTTTCTGGCAAGTGAGTTTTGAAGAGAGAATGAGCCATTCACTTAGAAAAAAATGCAACTGGTGCATCACAGAAGATAAATATTGGGAACTGGTTTATCTGGTTTGAAAATATGCTCTGATTTTCTTCTCCCCCTGTTCCTGGTGAAGAGTGAACTCTTGTCTCTGACACTGCTCTGGGCTCTTTTCATCTTGGTTGGGACTTAGAAGTGAAGAAATTGAAAATGCAAAAAAGAAAAAAGCCAAAAGAAAAACAAGGGAATGTTTTGAATGTTGGATACTTTTGGTGGGATGCCAGTCAGAGGTGCTGGGTGAAGGCAGGTGATTAAGGGTTTGCCTGGCTCATCCCCAGACATTTTGTTCCTCCTAAATCAGCTTTGCCTCTCCTGAGTGTCAGGTGAACTCAGAGCTTGTCTGTCTTTAGAAATGCCACAAGAACTTCTCATCTGACAAAGGTTTCCTTTGCTGACTGGAATAAAATTCACAGGATAGAGTCACTGTCAGCTCTTGCCATTTTGACTCATTAGGATGTGGAAATTTGAGAGGTTTTGTTATATTAACGACACTTTTTCTGCCTGAAGATCTCTGGGGATCCCAAACCAGGGGTCAGTTTATGGCATTTAAAAGTGGGTTTGCAAGTTCAGTTCAGCCATCAAGGTAGGACCTGCTGCCACAAGGATTTGAGAAGTTCAGTACAAGAACATATTTTTTATGGTTTCCACCTTTTATTTTCTCCTTCATTCCCCTTTCTTCTCTCCTCTCTGTTTTCCCAGCTCTGGTGCTAATAAATTAGATTATCACTTGCTCTAGACCCTTTCATCCCTCAGAGAGCTGCACTGGAAGCTGAAATGCTGCCCCAGTTGGAGGGTTGTGATCTTTGTTAAGGCAAAGAGAGGGGGGAAATAATTTGATTCTCATTCTTTAGAAAACCCTTGTTTGTAGAAGTCACAGGGTTGTATGGTGTATTCCAATTTTCTCCCATTTACATGGGAACAGCAGCATTACCCTCAGAGTCAGGAAAAGATTTCTTCACATTTCCAATTCTGACCAAATGGGAGAAAAAAAATAAAAGCCCTTCCCCCTTATTTGTCTAATTCACAGCAGTTGGGAATGGGCAAGCAGATGACAGAACATCACCCTGCAGGTGCTGTCACAGCACAGCCACTCCTGGGACTGGCTGCTTTCCCTCCCCACTTCCCAGGCTCCCAAAATGTGTTGGAGCTGCTTCCCAGGGGGTTTGGGGCAGGGAAACTCATCAGTGCCCAGCCCAGCTCTGGGATAGGGGGCTCAGCATTGTGTTTTCTCTCCAAACAGATGCTCTGGTCAATAAACAAACACACAAAACTACACAGTTGTCAGAGTTTTTGGAAGTAGAGCCCCCAGAAAAAGCAGAATTCACCGGCTGTGCAGCTTTGTCAAGCAAAGGGGATACTCTGCTCCCATCTGATAAGGTGAGAGGCTGTCCAAAAACAACACTGCCAGCCCATGATCTCATCCACCCAACCAGGAACAGTGCAAAGAAGTGAAAAATTAATGTGAAAAGAGAGAGAGATATCCAGTAGACAGAGGGAATAAACCCTCGGGAGCACCTGAGTCACCGACAGCAAGAACAAACCAGGAGAAACAAAGCTGGGCATGATGTGAGCTCTGACCCTGCCTCAGTCAGGAATCAGGGTGATGGCAGGAGGGCTGAAGGGTGAGGATGGAACCGTTTTTGAGGTGAAATTTTCACTTTGCAAGAGCCTGTTTGCACTTTCAGAGCAAATTGTGCTGCACAGAGGTGACAGCATCACCTGCAGGAGAGAGCAGGGGCTGGAATTGCCAAATGCCAGTGCAGGAGGATGGATGGGGAATGCCCTGGGTAATGAGGAGAGCCAGCAATACTCCTCTGCACTGAAAGTTTCCTTTTTAACCCAAAATTTACCAGAACAAACAAACAAAAAAGAGCATTTTCTCATTTTGAAACTTCCAACTCGCTTCTTGTCACGGCAGTGACAAAGTCCCAGGTTTATTGTTGGAGTGGAGATTAAAAGATCCAACCACAGCCACAGTTGGTAGCAGAGCTCAGAAAGCTGAAAACTTTTGTTAATCAAGTGACAAAATCATTTCTGTTCTTGTGATATGTGGCTCAAAGGGGAGTTGTGAGAATACCCAGCAAACCCAGGAACAAAATTCCTGAAACCCTTATTAATTCACATTTGGTACCTGTAAAATCTCCATTCAGCATCAGTTTTGTGCCATTCCTCCTTGGTTTAGGAAATACTGATAATAACAAAGCACATGTAAAAAGAGAATAAATCATAATTTTTTTCCCATTGTATATTTTTAATGTTTACATTGATCTCTGAGGTTTTGTGGGTGCCTACCCAACAAGAAGGAAATATTCAGCCAGCAGCAGTGGATTGTATTTGCACCTTCAGCAGAGATGTTGATGAGATTTGCTAAAAAGATTGTTGTGCCACAGAGGGGAACAGAAAATTGACACGTTTTTAAGGCCCTTTTGAACACAAGACAGAAAACAGCAGGAGAAGAAGGGTGGAAAGTTTATACAGAAATTACTTCTGAGAATCTGACACTGGCAAAACAAGAAACACATTTCCTTGGTGGAGTGAGGGTTTGCAGGGACTCAGCGAGGCTGCACCGATTCTAATGAGGAAGAAAATGCTGCATTTCCTGAAAACAGAATAAAAACAAAACGAGAAGTCTTAAAGCAGGCAGAGGTGTATAAAAGCGAGCAGGAAAATAAGAGATAGGTGGGAATTGATGGAGGAGGAAAGTGCAGCTGAGTCCCATCAGCCTGGCCAGGGCTCCTTGTGCTGCTGTCAGGGGCTGTGCTTGATGTGTCTGTCTTATCTTCTGCATCAGCCCCAGCGAGCCCGGCTCTTAATGAGCTGATAAATGAGACACTGAGAGCTGCGGCTTAGGGAGAATATTGTCCCTTCAGAGACCCCATTTTTCAAAGGGAACAAATGGCCTCTGGAGCTGCTGGTGACTGGGGTAAAGGATGAGCTGTCTGAAGGCAGGGTTTTTTGGGGGGCATGTGTAGAAAGGAGTGTTTTTAACGAGCTCTGATGGCTGTGACAGCACTGCAGCCGTGGGGATGGGGCTGACCCCTGTCCTGGATGATCCCCCTGGCTTTTCTTGGGATGAGCATCTGGGGATGTGTCCCAGTGCTGCTTGTTTTGAAAATCCTCTTGTAGAATCATCATGGAGTGGTTCAGTTGGAAGGGACCCCAAAGCTCATCTCATCCCACCCCTGCCATGGCAGGGACATCTTCCACTGTCCCAGGTTGCTCCAAACCCCATCCTTGGACACTTCCAGGGATCCAGGGGCAGCTACAGCTCCTCTGGACACCCTGTGCCTCCCCACCCTCACAGGGAAGAATTTCTTCCAGACATCTGACTAAAATTTCCCCTCTTTCATTTTGAATTTCGTTGGTGTTCTTGCACAGATTAATCAGAGAGCCCCTTGTTAATCTTGAGCCCCTTAATTCTGAGCTCACAGATGCAGGAAATTCTCCCACACTGTCCTAAAATATTAGAGCAGTCTGTGTGGCTAATTACATTGTGGGGAATATTTCCTTGAAAATATTGTGAAGCTTCATCCAGGTGAAGAGCAAATAGGGCCAAAGCCTATTTTGTTAGATGAGATATTGGGAAGAAATTATTCCCTGTGAGGATGGGGAGACCCTGGCACAGGTGCCCAGAGAAGCTGTGGCTGCCCCTGGATCTCTGGAATGTCCAAGGCCAGGTTGGATGGGGCTTGGAACACTCTGGGACAGTGGAAGGTGTCCCTGCCATAGCAGGGGTGGCACTGGATGAGCTTTAAGCTCCTTCCAACCCAACCCATTCCACAATTCTGATACAGTGCAGCCCCTACTGGAGAGGCACAGCTTTATGGACACACTTAATTTCCTTCCAATCCACAAAATTATTATAGCACTGGGTTTGAACAACATTAGGAAGATGATGCAATGGATACAACAAAAGCTGCAGTTATCCTGAAGGGATTTCCATGTAATAATATTCAGGCCTTCACAATCAACAGAATCTCTGAACTGTTCAAGTTTCAGCCAACATGGGCAATTAAGAAATCTTACCAAGAAATGTAACTTAACTCCTTATTAGCACTTGGATCCCTATCAGGAACACTGAAAAAAAAAAAACCTAAAAAAAAAAAAAATATCCAACAGCATTTTTCAAATTAGCAGCCTTGAGGGCAATATAATCTTAGTTCAGCCAGAGCAAATCGAGTAGGAATAGTTAATTTAGTTCTAGGAAATTTAAGAATCCCTCATCTCCTCATCAGCAGTAACTTGCTTGTTAGAGGAAGACAAATGGAAAGGTTAATCAGCAAAGATTCACACTGGGGGATTGCTTGGAATGAATCCCTCCTCCCTGGCAGCTCAGGCGAGGTCATGTGTGAGTAACAGGCTCCACTGAAACACGGGGGGCTGCAGAAATGGAAAAGAGAGCCCTGCCTGGCACACACATCTGTCACATCTGGGCAGGAAGGATCCAGAATTGAGCTGCAGAAATGGAAAAGAGAGCCCTGCCTGGCACACACATCTGTCACATCTGGGCAGGAAGGATCCAGAATTGAGCTGCAGAAATGGAAAAGAGAGCCCTGCCTGGCACACACATCTGTCACATCTGGGCAGGAAGGATCCAGAATCAGGATGTAGAAATAGAAAAGAGAGCCCTGCCTGGCACACACATCTGTCACATCTGGGCAGGAAGGATCCAGAATCAGGATGTAGAAATAGAAAAGAGAGCCCTGCCTGGCACACAGGGTCTGTCACATCTGGGCAAGGAGGATCTAGAATTGAGCTGCAGAAATGGAAAAGAGAGCCCTGCCTGGCACACACATCTGTCACATCTGGGCAGGAAGGATCCAGAATTGAGCTGCAGAAATAGAAAAGAGAGCCCTGCCTGGCACACACATCTGTCACATCTGGGCAGGAAGGATCCAGAATTGAGCTGCAGAAATGAAAGAGAGCCCTGCCTGGCACACACATCTGTCACATCTGCACAGGGAGGATCCAGGATCAGGATGCAGAAATGGCTTTGGGAGCCCTGCCTGGCACACAGGGTCTGTCACATCTGGGCAAGGAGGAACCAGGATCAGGATGCAGAAATGGCTTTGGGAGCCCTGCCTGGCACACAGGGTCTGTCACATCTGCACAGGGAGGATCCAGGATCAGGATGCAGAAATGGCTTTGGGACACTGCCTGGCACACACATCTGTCACATTTGCACAGGGAGACTCCAGAATCGTGCCCAGCTCTCTCCATGCTGGCAGTGGTTTATAAACTGTTTTTCTTGCTCTCTGTTTTACCCAGCCCTTGGTTGGGGCTGATGAATGTGCCCTGTGTTGGATCTGACATTGGTCCTGGAGAGGGTTTTGGCTGGGATGTTGTGCACTCCAGGGAAGGGGAGGCAATGCCCTCAGAGTTACATGGCCAGGTAAACAAATTATGGGGCTTTTCAAACCTTGCTAATTTTTCTTTTCTGTTTTTTAACAGGAGAACCAGCTCTGGCTGGTTCTATGGACCAGAGAGTTAAAAATAGCTGGGTTCCTTCCTGTCTGAGGTAGAGAGAAAGATATAAGCCTGATTTATTGGCTGTCCAGTAGACTTTATATTCAATTTCCTCTTGTCACATTCCTATCAAGTAACTGTAGCAGAGACAGGGTGAGCCTTTACAGAATAAATACATTCATTTACATGATGAATACCCATATTCACGTGGATAAAAGTCCCTCTTCAAACACTCCAACAAATAAATACCAGCCAAACATTGTTAGCAGCAAATCAGTGGAGGAAGGCAATCTCACATATTTTAATTCAGTATTTAAATTCACATATTTAATCCACTTTGATAGGATGTGCAATGAAATAACTGTCCTGTCACATCCAATGGAATGAGGGATAAATCCTGATTTCTGGAATACAACCACACCTTTTCCTTCTTTCCTTGTTGTGCCTGTTGTTGGCTGATGTTGCTGAGTAGAATTGTTAAATTTGGGAAAAACCTCTAAAATCCTCAAATCCAGCCCTCAGCTCAGCACCACCACTAAATTGTGTCCTCAAGGGCCATATCCACGTGTTTTTTGGACATTTCCAGGGATGGTGACTCCACCACTTCTCCCACTCATCTCAGCTGAGCATCCCACGTGTCCTGGGGGAGAAAAACCTCCCGTGGGGTTTGGCTGGGGAGCAAACACAGCCTGAGCCAGACTTGCTCAGAAAGGGAAAAGAGAAATAAATACATTTTTAAAAAGTTAAAGAAGTGAGATTTAAAGCTTCTCTGCAAGCTCCCATCCCAATCTGGGCCAAAGTTTGCACAACTTCTGCTGGTTGAATGCAGATGTGGATTTTCCTCGTGGGATGTTTCCAGAGATGAAATCTTTGATGTTCAGAAGGTCCAAGTGTTGCTGTTTGGACCATCAAGCAGGAACAACACCAAGAGCTCCATTTTACATTTCCAAGGGTTCCAGTAGCTGCCTGAAGCTCCAATAAACCTCACATTGCCCATGCAAACAGCTCTTATTTTTCACTTTCATCATGTGTTAAAAATTTTTCTTCTTTTCAGAGAAAACTTGGCCTTTGGAAAGGTTTATGAACTCACATGTATTTATGGAACTGGGACAGAGAACTGACACGAAATGTTCTCAGGATGATGGATGCAATCCTGTCTCCAGGGAAAAAAAACAATTAGGAACCCAACCAAGGAAAAACACTCTGGAAAACTTCACATCAAACAAGGAAAAGAAGGAGTGAGAAGAAATGAAGCCCATTTGAGATTATGAAAAGGGGGTTAGTTCATGTCTGAGTTTAGTCTGATGCCCTGGTGATGGCCATCAGTGCAATCAGAGTGAGGGCTGATTGCACTCAGGAATAATTCCAGCACCAGGATCACTGCAATGGTCAGTCTTGGGCATTGAAATGCATCCAGCTTGATTTGCTCCAGCAAACTCAAAAACCCTTTCCCTGCCTTGTATGAAACATAAACAAAGCCTTCATTTCGATTGCATATTCCCCTGTACAAGAATGTTATTTTAATTTCCCCCAAGAGCTAAAAAAAGAACCCCTTTTCCCCTATTTTTATTTGATATACATAATGTAGGCTGGCAGTATTAGTGTAAGTGTTTTCTATTCATGGCTTTCTGAAACTTTCTGTTAGAAAGTCTTTGAAATCAAACACCCTTCTTTTTATCATATATTACTTCCTCCCTGGGAACTATTCCCTCTCTGTGCTGCAATCCCATTAGGCTTTTAACTTTCAGATGTTAAACAAAAAAACCCAAAAAAACCCCTACCCCAAAACCTGTGATAAAAATGTATTGATGTTTGAACACCATCCAGCACAGGCAACTTCAAAAAACAACACAAGGATTTTGTGAATGGAAAATGAGAATTTGATTTGCTGAGAGGGGAAAAGCTTTTCCATAGGCAGTTATGATGTTTAATGATTTTGGGCTTATTTGGTACCACTGATGTTTGCAACAGCATTTAAAACAAAATTTCCAAAGGAATGGGCCATGATTTTATGGAAAACCACCAGTGACACAAGTGACTTGTAGGCTTGGCCATGGCTGCAGGGTTGTTTGTTCTTGCAGCACTCACAGAGCCCAGGATGGCTGAGGTGCAAACTCTGAGGTGGTACCTAGCAGGAAAAACTAGATTTGAAAGATTTAAGATTAGTAGACACATTTAAGAGCTTGACATTCTGAGCTGAAATGGGGTTTTTCTTGGTGTTCAAAATGATTCTTTGGGTCTGATTTCATGACAAGTTTGTTTTCAGCCTCACTCAGGTCTGTTCTTTCACTATTATTTCAGTGGACTTGGAATATCCTCTTTGAGTAGTTTTTATTATTTATGAGATAGACTTATTTAATAATAGAAATGTTGTAAAGTTAAAGCCATGGATCTGTTCCATCTGAAATCAGCCACCCAGACTTTTGTGCATCCTGAAGGATTCTCAAGGAACTGAAAGAGCATCCCAGGATTGACCTGGCCAGGGTGGGGAATCTGGAGTGGCCACAGACATTTGAGGATGAGGAGTGACTGTGATCTTCTGTCCTGGAGGGGTTTCTGTGGGAAATGTTGAACTCCAGCAGGAGCAAAGGCAACCTGGGAATAAATCAGGTGAATTAAAGGTGCAGTGAGAATGGGGAGATGGCT
The DNA here is from genome assembly GCF_903797595.1 of Erithacus rubecula. Lineage (NCBI taxonomy): Eukaryota > Metazoa > Chordata > Aves > Passeriformes > Muscicapidae > Erithacus > Erithacus rubecula. The sequence continues at coordinate 2,612,826 of NC_136664.1, forward strand.
CTCACACCTTGGGGTCATCACCACTGCCAGAAATTGGGCATTTACAGAGCCTGGAAATGAAGAGGCAGCCCAGGATGGGGTGTGTCCTGTGCTCCTTTCATTCCAGAGGTGTAAATCCCTGAAATCCCTCACCCTATGTGCTCCAATATTTATCCTGCCAGGTAATTCAGTCTGGACACCTCAAGTCCTTTGCTTTTCCTCCTTTTAATCTCTGTTGCCTGAGAGTTTTTTTTTACAATCCAAACACTTCCCCAGGTCAATCCTGGGATGCTCTTTCAGTTCTTTGACTGGAAACTCATCCAGCCTCTGCCTGGAGGAGCACAAAGAACCTGATAATTGAACACATCCCTTTCATGCACACCTGCCCCCAAAACTCATGCAAACTCAGTGATAAATTAGAGAAAAACCAAGTTCTGCAACCTCCAAAGTGATTTCATTAAAATCAAACAACTGCTTGACATAATTAAGGGTGTTTGATTTGGCTCTGCAGCAATGAAAAAAAAAAAGAAAAGTGCTTGCAGCTTTTGTCCCAACAAATATGAAGCATCATTTGTCCTCCACCAGCTCAGTACCAATCTTCTTCTGTTCAAATCTTTCAAACATTTCTTCTTTTTCTCTTTTCCTGGCCCTGCAGAGTCAAAAGAAATGTTTGACAGGTATTAATTTTGAAAACAAATGGTAGATTTTCAGCTCAGCTGCTGAGGAGAAGGCAGGAAAAGAGCAAATTGCAGCTTGTTTTAATTGCAAACTGGGAATTTTATAAACAAAATCCACGCAAGTATCATTTATAATCATGATCCAGGCCAGAGCAATAATTATGATAAATCCTTTGTCAACCCTACTAAGAAGTCTTTCATGAAGTAGTAGGGAATTAATTCACATTCTAGACAATGGCTCAATAAAATGCTTTCCAGCTTCTCTGACATATGGAATTCCACATGGGCTGCAATCAGATGTTCCCCAAATCACACTTTTTCCTTGCTTAACTCCTTGACAGTTTAACATAAACAAGCACTGAATTCATTAAGCTGCAATTTTTAAGCCTGCTAATTAACTGAAACAGCTGAAGTTTGACTCTTCAAACACATGTTAAAGGCTTAATTTTCAAGACATAAACCACTGGGAGACCTGCAGTTTATTAACATTTGAGGTGTTTAGCAGAGAACCTTCCCTCGTGCCCTTCCTCAAGGTTCTGCAAAATGTAGAATTACAATATTTTAACAGAAGGCAATTAACAAAACATCTCATTTTTTTATAATGAAAGGCATAATTACTTTGATTTTGAAATAGAATTTTAGACTCTGAGCTCCCTGATTATTTTAGTCTTATCAGACTATTTTCATTAAATGTCCAGTGGCTGAAACAACACTTAACTAAGTTGTACTAAAAGTATTTAAGATTATTCCTTAAAACCCAGGCATGTTTCTGCTCCATGAAATTTCTGCAACATTCAAGACACTCCATTCAATATTTTGGATGCAGCCTTGACCCAGGAGGAGAGAGTTTTAACCCATTAGAGTATTTTAATCTTTGCCATGACATGGGAAATGTGCTTATGGAAACACCTAAATTTTAATCCTTCAGTCTTAACTATTAAAAATCTGTCTTTAAGCTGAGAGAGGGAAGGTTTAGATTGAATATTTGGTTGGAATTGTTCCCTGTGAGGGTGGGCAGACCCCACATTTCCCAGAGCAGCTGTGGCTGCCCCTGGATCCCTGGCAGTGCCCAAGGCCAGGCTGGATGGGGTTTGGAGCAACCTGGGATGGTGGAAAGTGTTGGGGTTGGAACTGGATAATTTTTAAGGTCTTTTCCCAGACTATTCCATGATTTGTGATTTATTACACAAGCATTGGGAAGGTCTGGAGGCTGATGGTGCAACATCACCCCTGGGTGATCCTTGCCTGCAGAGGGTGAGGCCACAAATACCCAGATCACTGCAGAAATTTGGTTATTCCAGAGGTGTTTCTAAACCCAACCCCTTGGAACTTGATTCAGCCACCACTTAACTCTTAAATAAAAATAAACACAGTGAAAACATCACTTTAAATAAGGGCAGACACAAATCCCTGTGACTAGGCCCATTAGGCCATGACGCTGTGGCAAAGGCAAAAAAAAAACCCTTTTAGCTCTTCTTATCCCATCACAAACTGATGGATCCCCCTCCAAACAAAACTGACACAACCTCTGCAGCCCCAGGAGACACCAGCTGTGTGGTGGCACTTTCCTGGATGCTGAGCTGTGCCTTTGCTCTCAGATGAGCTAATAAAAGTGCCCCAGGTGCTCCGTGCTGCTGGGGGGTTCACGTGTGAAAAGTGCAGAGAGGAGGAAATGGCAGGAAGCAAAGAAGCAGCAGCACAACTTTCATGTGGGTTTTGTTCCCAGGAAACCACTTCCTCTGTTTGGATGGGCTGCAAGGGGATGGGACTCAGCTCCTGCAGCCAAGCCAGAGCAGCCATGGCACCCAACTAAAATCAAAGGAGATTTTTTTTTTCATTTTATTATTATCCTGTGTTTATCTGCATTCTGCTGTCAGGGGGTTTTTGTTGTATGGGAATTTTTCTTCTCAACTTTTGTCTTTCTTTCCCTCTTTATTTTTTCCCCACCCAAGCTGATTACAGTGAAATAAATTTTGGATTTTCCTCATCTTATTCCTTTCTATCCCTCCTTATTTTTTCCTTTCTATCCCTCCTTATTTTTTTCCCTACCCAAGCTGATTACAGTGAAATAAATTTTGGATTTTCCTCATCTTTTTCCTTTCTATTCCTCTTTAATTACCCTACCCAAAGTGATTACAGTGAAATAAATATTTTGATTTTTCTCCTCATCTTTTTCCTTTCTATCCCTCCTTATTTTTTCCCCACCCAAGCTGATTACAGTGAAATAAATTTCTGATTTTCCTCATCTTTTTCCTTCCTATCCCTCCTTATTTTTACCCTACCTAAACTGATTACAGTGAAATAAATATTTTGATTTTTCTCCTCATCTTTTTCCTTTCTATCCCTCCTTATTTTTTCCCCACCCAAGCTGATTACAGTGAAATAAATTTCTGATTTTCCTCATCTGTTTCCTTTCTATCCCTCCTTATTTTTTTCCCCACCCAAACTAATTACAGTGAAATAAATTTTTGAGCGTTACTTAAACCCCTCTAAACTCTTAGAAATGGGGAGCAACACATGGATTTACACCAGGGAGGAGCACAGCAATGCACAATTTGACTGACATTGGATAATTCCATCGTGCTCCCTCATCTCATCCCTCTTTTATCTACTGAGGGTGAGGGTTTTTCCAAAGGGAAAAAGCCCAGCAGGTTTCTGGCAAATTCTGGCACATTTTCTTGTACTCAGGTAAAAATGCTTTAATATATATTAACATTTAGTAAAGGTTGGAAGGCTGATTCTCTTTAATTTTAAATATAAAAATGTATTTAGTGGGATGAGATGAAGAGAGGTTTGATTTCCACCTCATTGTGGAAATGTTCAATTCTTTCCTGAGCTCGTTTTTCCCATGTCTCTCAGGGGATGGAGAACAGAACATAAAATCTGAATTATCACCATTTCAGCTCCTGCAATAAAGCTGAATGCAGAACTCCTGTCACAAAACTCCTGACACAAAACTCTCTTTAACAAACACAAACCACCATGATGCTCCTGAGGAAAATACTGTCACCACCACAGTGATGACACAAAGACCACAGAAGCCAAAGGAAATAAAGAACCTTATTATTTTCTTTATTTTCTATATGTAGGCAATGACACAGCAAAGAGTCTAAGCATGGCTTAGCTGTGAGGCTGGGAGAGGTTTTATTGAAATGAAAAAAAATCAATTTATTGTTGAACTTTTGCATCTGCTTTGCTAAGTCAGCACTTCTGTGTCATTATTGTACAGTGGAGTGGGGAAGTGAAGGTGCTAATTAATTAGTATTAATAATTTTTCCATGGTGGAGAAGCTCTTGAAAGAACATCCCAGAATATCAGCCATAGAAAATGTACAGGCAACAAGGGTTGAATGGATTCTCTGTATATGAGTATGTTCCTATAAATCTCACCTCATTAAAAAGCAAGAAGTCAAAATAGTTTGAATTCAGTAGTTCATTATTTATTGCCATAAAAATTATTCAATGCAGAGGAAGGATCCTGTTGTTTCTGAAGGAAAAGATAAATATTTTATGGTTGCTCCTTCCAGCAGCCATGGTTTGGTTCTCACCACCTCTACAAATAATGCATTTTTAAACCAGTAAAATTCCTTGTTTCCACATTCAGAGGGTTGTGAAGGCTTCAGGCTGCCCCCACCTTCAATTTCTGAAAAGGGCAGCTTCAAGGGAATTACTGGATCTCCTGGTTTTGAGGGGTGAAAATTGGAGTGTGTTCTTGGGGAATAGAGAAGATTGGCTGCTTTACCCTGAGCCAGAAACTGGAGAAGGTTGTGGGAAGAAAAGAAACAAGCAGGAAGTAATTGTATGGGTTTATAACCAGTAAATCTGCAAAAAAATAGAAGGGAGAAAAAATTTGTAAAGGTGCTTCATTTTAGCTGATATCACCCTTACATTACACCAAGGAGGTGAAGAGGAGAAATAATCCTTAAATCCTTAAATGCAGCAGGAAGCTGCCAAATGAGCAGCACAGGAAAGGTGTCCCTGGAGCCTGGGATGCATCTGGAAAAAGTCAGTGTGGCACTGCTCCTCTGGCAGGATGTGGGTCTGTCTGAGGGCTGGGAGCCTCTGCCTTTCCCTGCTGAGCCAGCAGCCAGCTGGGGATGGTGGAGTGTCCTCAGCACAAAAATCCTCCTGCGGTGGCCAAGGGAATTGCATTTCTGTCACCTGCCAGCTCTGCAAAAAGCAAAACCCAAGCCAAGCTGCATCCTGGGTCCAAAAGGCTTGGCAGGGTTAGTCAGCAGCAGCCAGAGCATCCCAAAATCAACATCTCTGTGGTTTTTGTTCCTCAGATGGGTGGTTGTGCCCCTCGAGCTGGAGTTACCTTCCTGGAGAGTCTCAGGACTTGGTTTGGAATTAGAAGCAAGGCTGATCTCCCATTAAATCCAAATTCTTTGGATCAGGACCCAGCTCAGTAATTCAGGCTGGGGGTTGTCCCTTCCCTCTCTGCCACTTGTGGTCCTGCAGGAATCTGGATAAGGAGATGCTTGGGAGGAGTTTTTGTTTTCTAAAATCACACATTGAGAAGAAGTAGAGGAAATCAAAGAACATTCCTGAGCTTTAATTATCTATTTATTAATAATTAATAGAGAAATGCTTTAGAAAAACAACAATAGGTAGGAAATTATTGGTAAAATTTTTATTATCATGTTTGTTTTGCCTGTTTAGGTTCTTTCAGTCTGAGCTTTCTCCACTTAGCCATGGAAATGCAGGTGGTGGACATAATTTTGGTGTTCAGGATTAAAATGGATGTTTATTATACAGCTGCAGGTCTGCTCCAAATCCACTGAAGCTGACAAAGCCACAGATGCCACCAAATCCATCTGTAATTATTTTCTGAAGAGAAATCCCCAACACAACCTCCAGGTACAATCCAAGCTCTGGGTGTTGGGGCTGCATCTGCTTCAAATTATGGATGGGCATTTTTCTCTTCTGGTGTGTGAGTTCAAACAAACACTGTGAGGGCTTTGGCACTGAAGCAAAATAATGAAAAAAGACTGAAAAGTGTGAGGAAGGAGAAAATAAATAATTGGCTGAAAAGCAAAATCAGTTATTCCCTTCCTACTAAACTTCTTAGTGGTTAAATCTCTGTCTTCTAAAAAGAAAGTGAAACCACCATTCCAAAACAATTAATAAGGGACAGTAACTTCAAATTGTAAAACATTTTGGGGACACAATGACTTTTCTGGCTCCCACAGAGACCCAGCAAAGCACTCAGAGCATCCCAGAATGTTTTACCCCCATTAGGAACCCATATCCCTTACTGGAGCACTTTTGTGAAACCACGAGTGAAATGTAATGAGTTCAGCATTTTCATATCATTCTCATTTTCTGAGCTGATATTTGAGATAAAAGACAAAGCCTGCCTTGGTTTCAGTTCAGAGGACATTCTGTGCTATGGCTTCACTTTGCTGAAATCCTGATCAAAGCAGAGCTGTGAAATCTTACTATCCCATTGCTAACTGCACTGTTGACTTTATGCATACTTCCAAAATCCCTGCTTCCCCTTAGACCTTTTGACCACCTTATTAAAATGAAAAAAAAAAAAAAAAAGGCCAGATATTTGCATTTGGTACTGTTCAGTACTTTCTTGCTAGCAACAGCCTTGCCAGTGAGGTGAAACACAATTTTTCCTGTTCTAGAATTAAAAGAATAAACCTTTTCCATGGTTCCTCCAAGGCTGCTCTGCCCTGAAACATGGGTGGGATCATTTTGCCTACTGGGAGGGATGCTGTTCATTAACCTTGGAGACACCCCCCCATCAAAGAAAGGAGCAAAACCACTCAGGAGCTTTCCCTCTCAGATTCTCTGATTATATTAATCCCAGAAGATCTGAACTTCATTTTCTTCCCATCTGGGATGAGAATGCAGCAGGGAGAAGTTCAGGGTGCCCAAATGTTTCTGTAAATGTCTCAAATAACTTCATGCACAGCAGCTGTGTAACCAAGAGCAGCCCTGGGGCTCCCCATCACCCCAACCCATCCCTGTCCCTGGGCTCTCCTGGCACAGGCACCAGTCTGGGGGGCTGGAGGGGACTGGGGACACCTCACCCACCACCAGGTACATGGAGATACTTTTGTCACATTTTCCCCAGCAGTATTTTCCCTCCAGGGTGTAAATTTTGAAGAAAGGAGGAAAGGAGATGTTGGTGGGATGACAGAGTCTGAGCTGTGGCTGGCTGTGACTGTTTTCCAGGCCAGTCTCCCAGCAGGGAAGACACCAGCTGGAGCAGAGGTGGTTTGAGGTGACACTGAGACAATCCTGCTGTCCCTGGGATGGTTTCACACAGTGGGGTTGGGATTGCAGACCTCCAGCAAACCATAATTTTCATTTCAGCAAATCAAACCCCCTGGGGACACACTCATGGGCAGGAGGGGATGATGTTTCAGGAGCTGGTTGTCAGTTCCAGGAAGAGTCCATGGGTCCAACACCACAGATGGGCCCTGCATGAGAGTTTGGGGTGCAGGGACATCCCCACCCATGTGTGCACACACGTGTGCAGGGGTGACTGGGGGAGCTGGCACCGTGTTCAGCTTCTTTCTGTGGCCTCTGAACATCAGCCTTGAAGTCAATCTTCTCTCCTGGAGGAAAAAATAGTAGTTCTGACATTCCAAGAAATCCCAAAGGGAAAAATACTGAAAATTAAATGGGTTGGTCTGCGTCCAACTCACTTACTCAGGGGAGATAAATGATTTCGTATGCTAATGACCATTCCCTCAAATCTCTGACATTTTCTTACAATGTACTTAAGTACAGTTTGTTTTGCTTTCTGTCTCCACAACAATTACAAAGATTTATATTTTATTGCTCTGGCTGTGTTTGCCAGGAGCACACTTCCTTTCCTTTTTAAAGGCGCAGGGATATTGTCTGGGACAGCACAGAGCGGCGCTTTCCGAGCAGCTACAAGGAAAATAAACAAGGCTGAACTTATCTGGTGGAAGAGGGCAGACACTTTCACTAGGCACAGCAAAGCCAATAAAGGCTTCTGGCTCTTTTCTCCTCGACAGATCAGTACACACAGGCTCAGCAGCAGTTCATAAGCAAGACAACTCTGTCACCTTTTGTGATAACTCCAAATTAATTCCTCCTTCCAATGTGATTATGAAAGGCTCAAACCTGCTGCCTTTCCTGGAGCTCCTGGTGCTGAGGGCTAATTCCTTCTGCCTACTGTTTGGCAGAGGGGGTGCCTGGGGAGGAGGGATGCCTGTGTTGGTGCAAGCTGGTGGGAGAACAAGGTGCCACTGTGTGCAGGGCACGGAGCACAAAGCAGGATTGTTCCTGGTGACACCTTTCCTCACCTCCTCCACCCATCTCCCAGCGCTGGGAGTGACTCACAGCTCCACTGAGGAGAGCTCACAGGGCCAGGAGGATTTTGGTGCTGATTCTGCCAGCCAGGGTGCTGGTGCTGAATGAGCAGTGCTGGGTTAAGCTGCAGGAACAGAGCTGAGGTGGAAACCAGATAACCCAGTGGTGTTTTGACCACAGCTGAGGAGCCTTTTCTGTTACCCTGAGCTGCTGAGCCCCATGAGAGGTGCTGAGCCCCAGGATTCTGCTGGGACACCCTGTGCTCACCCATCCTTTGCTCTCATTATTCACAGCTTTAACAGCATCACCCCCTCCTAGAGCTGCTGGCGTGGCAAACACAGGGGTGGCCAAGGATGTCCTGACTCACTGCCCAGGGCTGCCCAAAGCCTGGGAAGTGACCATGGGAGATCTCCAGCCCACCCTGTGAGGGGTGGTCGTGTGTGGGAACTGGATCTGGCCAAAAACAGGCTGCAAATGGTGACCTCAGGGCAGCTCCTGTTTGTGCAGACACAGGGAGAATCCATGGATTGTGGCTTTCTTGGGAATCATTTGCAGTCTGTGAGTAATGTGGACCACAAGAGGAGAAAAAACTAAAAGGGAGTCTTAAAAAAGAAAGGAGAAAAGACAGTGGAGTCAGTGTTTTCAACTCGGTGCTCTGGACATCTTGAGCAACAGCATTGCCAAAATTGTCTGTTCAAATGAACTTGGAAATGGAGAGCCTGGTGAAAGATGATGGTGAAAAATCCCTCTCTTTCAGGATCATCACCATTTGCATGGATTCCAGCAGAAAAATGCAAAGTGGTGGTGATTGCAGTGTGATAAATGTTTGTGCTCTCATTTAAACAGGTTAAAGAACTGCACGAGCACTTGCATTAGTTGGAAAATTTCCACAGCCAAATTCTACTCTTCCTAATTTCCTAATTACTCCCTGTCTAAAATTACCTAGGCTAAGGAATGTGCACTGTATATCCCCTGTTATATATCCTTTTTTATCATGTTCTCTATGGATTGTAGTGATGGACTCAGAAATTCAGGTTTTGACTCCCCATCCTTAAACTTCCTGCATGACCTTGGGAAAGTCTCCTTGTGCTTCTCTTGATCACTCAGTACTTTGGGAAGAGGAAATAAGAACATGGGATCCTCTTTTGTGGGATGCAAAACACAGCTTGTTGCCAAAATTTGAGTGAGAAAAAAAGACAATCACTTCCACAGCTGATGAAAGAGCAGAGGGATGCCACAAAACACATTCAAACTTTAATAATTCCCAGTGGTTCTGCAGATATTTTGGGTTTCTCACCACTAGTCAGCCTTCATCTGCCATTTGTTCCTGGTGTCTTCCAGCAATTCCTTGTGCAGTGCTCATCTCAGCAGGCTTCATCTGGTGCCAGCTGAAATATGCAGCCATAATAAAGATATTTTATTTCAAAGTTTCCCTCTCTGCTCATGGCCAGAATGTCTCAGTATCGTCCACTGTGTTTCTGTTAACAGCAACAACAATAATAAATAATTAATAATAATAATGATGATAATAATAATGGCAAACAGCAGAAGAGTTCTCAGCTTGTGCTTGGTCTGCACTCTGCTCGTTTGAGCTGGTTTTGGGAGGAGAGAGGATTTTGCTGATTGAATTCTGCAATTTAAGGTGTGCAGAACCCACCTGCCCATGGGATAAATACAGGTTTGGCTCCAGCCCCAGTGGCAGGAGCTCCAGTGACCCCATCCCTGTGATGTGGCTGTGGCTTCCTCTCCCCATCCTCCCCCTGGGTGGGAGCATGGCCAGGCCACCAGCGTGGGCAGCATCTCCATTTAGCAGAACAATAAAGTCTGAGCTCCTATCCCCAAAGGGAAAATGTAAATGGTGAGATCTTGCCTAAAAATATGGATTATGAAAGTGCATCCATTTCTATTGTCTGGTTGAAACATTGTGCTAGCTGAGCTTAATCAGACACACATTATTTGTCTCTGTGGATGGAATTCTCTGGCCTGTGTTCCCCAGGTCACAGCAGATGATCTAATGGTCCCTTTGGCCCTAAAATGCCCTGAAACAATGAAACATGGCTTTCATTAATGGAGCTAGACTTTTGGAAGAATGAAATATGAGCTACACATACCCTAATAACACATCTTTCAGATTCCTAGGGAATTTGTCCATCTTTTTGCCAGACTGCAGCTTGTGGAGTGAGGCAGGGCCCTGATTTCTCTCCCTGGGGAACAAAGTCCTGGCCAGCTTTGTCTATTGAAAGGCAGATGTCTGCATGCTCTTGCAGGACATTTGACCATCCAAAACCAAGTCTCTGCAGAACTTAAATCTCCTTTTCTCTTAGTCATGGATTGTGTAACTCCTGTTGTCCTGTTGTCCACTGTGTCAAATCCCAGGCCAAAGTCCTGCTCCTGGGGCTTTAGTTCCTCCATTCTCTATGATGACCTGCTCTGACATCAAGACAGGAGAAGGCTTTGGGATAACCTAAATCATGAGACATTCTCTTAGGAGATGGACTTGATGGTCCTTGTGGGTCCCTTTCAACTCAGATTATTCTGTGATTCTGTGATTGCAGCCCTCCTGTACCTGAAGAGAGCTAAAAAAAGATGGAGAGGGATGTTCCACAAGGAGCTGGAGTGACAGGACAAGGGGAATGGCTTCACACTGGCAGAGAGTAGGCTTAGATTGGATATTAGGATGAAATTCTTCCCTCTGAGGTGCTGGGACCCTGGCACAGGTGCCCAGAGAAGCTGTGGCTGCCCCTGGATGCCTGGAATGTCCCAGGCCAGGCTGGATGGGGCTTGGAGCACCCTGGGATGCTGGAATATGTCCCTGCTCATGGCAGAGGGTGAAAACCAGATAATCCTCAAGATCCCTTCCAACCCAGGCAATATGAGGTGAATCATCCCAGGATGATTTTGGGGTCAGGTCATTCCTGGAAATGCAATCCCCGTGCATCCCTTGTATGTCCTGAAGAACTGCTGGTTGTCCCAGTGTCCAGAACCCTGCAGAACCACACTCTGTGCTCTTCTCCTGGTTCATCCTGGAGCAGGGCAGGACTGGAGGAGGCAGGAACAGCCTGGCACATGTGAGGTTAAGCACCAAGATATTCAGCAGTGAATGCCACCAGCGAGAGGTGGCACCAGGGGACACTGCAGCTGTCACCTCAGAGCACCCCATCTGCAGCATCCAGGCTTCTCCATCCAGCTCCAGCCCTCTCTGACCTCCCTGCTGAATGCCTGGGGATGTGCACAACCACTGTGAGAGGGTCCCAGGCTCAGGAGTCGTCTGATTTTTGTGAAATACCACAAATAAAACAAAAAAGCTGCAGGAGGATCGAATTGCAAAAGCCAGCCCCCCTGCCCAGCCCGGGCAGGCTGTGATTGCAGACAATACCTTCCTGATTTCCAAGAGGGAAGTGATATATCCTTCCCAGGGCAGGCCCAGGACAGCTGTCATGCTTTGTGGCTGCCCTGGGTATGCAATGATGTCATTTCAGAGAAGGAATCAAAGATTGGCTTCAGTTTGAGGAGGTTTAGTTGTTTGGGTGTTTTTTAAACTTTGCCTTAATTTCCCTTTTTTTTTTTTTTTTTTTTTTTTTTCTTAAAATTTCACCCAGAGATGTTTCCAAACCCAAGAGCCTCTGTCCCTGCTCAGTTTTTCCCTGCTGTCCCGTGCTGGCGCCGGGCACTGGATCCTTACTGGGAAATGGGAAGGTCACACAGTTTACTGTCAGCCACAGAGACCTCTTTGGCCATGGAGTGAATCACTCTGGAGAGAAGCTCATTTTCTGCACCACCTCCTGAAATGTCAGAGAAAAATAAACCCCACTGTGTGACTGTAATGAGGCATATTCTGGGCCTGTTTATTTTGTAGGCAAAAAGCCACTACCAGCAAGCAGAGTTAGCTATAGGTTCCAAAAAAATCTCCTTTGCCCAGGGTATTGTATGTGGAGGAGAACTGCCAAATTCTCCAGGTTGGAATGCCTGTTTTCCAAGGAACAGGCTCTTCTGGCACGTTCTGAGCAATCCAGGGTGAGTTGGGCAACCAAGTGAGTGATGCAGAGAGCCAACACCAGCAAGGGGAATGTGGCTGCTGCAAGGAGGAAAATCAGATTTAACACCAGTCCTGAATATCTGTGCCACTCCCCAAACTCATGAATTTTCTCCTGGAGGAGGAATCACCCCAATCTTGGCCTGGTGCCCAAATCCATCCTGGTTTATCCCTCAGCTGAGCTGCTCTGTCAGCACCAGGACTTTCCATCTCCCATCTTTCAGGAAGCCAAAATCTGTCACCTCTTTCCTCTGCCTCATTAGATCCTGCCTTTTTCAGGGTGCTGGAATCAAGATCCATGTGTTCACAGACAGATAAATCACCTCAAATAAAGGGAAATCTCTCACACAAGGGCCTATCTGTGGGCCTGATGTTTTCACATTCCCAGTAAAACTTTACGAGGCGGGAAGTGCAATAATTAAGGAAAAGTTTTACAAAAAGCACCAATGAGGTTTTTAAAAGGGCTCTTGGGTGCAAGTCTGTCATGGTGAGTGGGGTTTGCTGAGCCTCAGAATCAAGGTTTTAATACCAGGAAGAGATTTTTGAGGACAGCAGGCCTGCTGTGAAAAGAGGGATTTCTCATCTCACATATGGGGCTGCAGGGCTTTGATGGAAACAATTTTATAATTCAGGGACAGTTTGTTAAAGTTCAGCCACCAAAGCTCACCTGCAGCTTTCAAACTGGAATATCCAAAACCATGAACCCCCTTGAGAATTTTTATTTTTGTGGGAACTCAGGAGGCTGAGAAGGTTTTTTTTGGGTGGATTCAGCTTCACCAACTGATGAAGAATTTGACCCCAAATTACACAATGTAATCACATCAAGTTTGAACAAAGCATCTAGACCAGAGTCATATTTCTGGCAGTGGAAATGTATAAGAAAAATACATTTAAAATATATATAAGCAGAGCGAAAAATATGTAAGTAGAGAGAAAACTCTCTCACATCCTCCAAAATTGCTCCTTGCAGTAGGTGATTATGTGTGTTTGTGAACTCTGACCTTCCCTTGGCCTGATCTTGGCAGAGCTGGGGTTCTCTGCTCTCCATGGCTCCAGCATTCCCCTGCTGTCCCTCTGGCTATCAGGAGCAGGGATCTCCTCTGGGGTCTCTCCCCTCTCCATGAGATCATCGACACATTTGCACTTCTGTTCCCACATTACTTCAACAGAGCCTACCTTAATCAGCAAAGTGTCGATTCCCACACTTGGGAATGACAATTGCAGTGGTAATTTTAAAGGTATTTTTCATCCACGAGGAGCCAAGACCTTTTCAAAGCAGCGACATCAAGGGACTATTTGTTTTAAAAATTTTAGCAGGAGGGGATGGCTATTTGTACACTTTATATTTCCTTTTAACTTCAGCTCAGCTTTTTGCCCTTGCAGGCAGAGTTTTCTGTGTAAGCAGTTGCTGTGTGACTCCTTTTCCTCTTCCCTGCAAATGCTGGGCACCTTGTAGACCAAGAAGCCACAATTGGGAATGCATTCAGAGACCATTAGTACAGGAAGTCGGGTCAAATCCAAAGAAACCATGAAGCAGTAAGTTGGAAAACACGGGATGAATGGCCTTTTCATATTGCTGCTTTCAGGTGGAGTTTGTTTTTGGATTAAAGGAGTTTATTCAGGTACTCACAAATATCCCATCTCTCTGAACTGGCTGGAATGTGGAAACCTCCAAGTCATAATCAATTGCTGTAAAAGGGACTGGCATGTTCTAACTAGGGAATGGAGGGATGAAAGAGTCATAATTAGGTGACACACCTTCAAAAAAGGATGAAAGGCCCAAAACATCCTCAAAGACCTGAGCAAATATGAAAATCTCAAATCACCTCTTTCTTTATTGGCAATTGCCACGTTCCAAAAACGTCGCTTTCAGATGGTTTGTGTGTACCCAAATCCCACATCATTTTTTTCCCCTCACTTTGCCTGCTTGGCTGGGGAGTTACAAAATAAAAGGGCCAACACAAGTGAAATGTGACAGAGCCTTGTTCTTTCCCCTAGCAGGGGCTGCAGGGACTGGGATTGCTGTGTCCTGGGTAATAGAAAAAGGGGAAGTTTGGATGGTGGAGCTGTGATGCCATGGAAAATACTGTCTTGGGCAAGGTTGTGCTCAGAGACACAGCCACAGTTTTTCCTTTTGGGCACATGAAAGAGGGAAGCTGCTGACCTGAGTTCAGCAAAATCAGGATTAGAAATCAAAGCAGAAAGAAACTGCAGTGGTGATCATCACAGGCATCAAATATGGATGGAAAACACCCTCTGGAGAGGAGAAAATGCAGCATTATTTTTTTTCTGCTGGGAGAAGTAAAGGGATTATGTCCTTTCTTCCCACCTGAACTTCCAGGAATGGCACCTTTTAGTGACCTGCAGGTGATGACCTTGATCAGGCTCAACAAAGACCTCAATATTTCCAGCACAAACCACCTTTAGCTGCTTTCAGGGCTAACCCAGGCCACGTTTGCCAAGCACTCTGGAGATGCAATTTGCAAGAAAAGTGTTAATAATTGTCTCTGCAAAGCTGCTGAAAAGGTGAATTTAGAGCCCACTTTCATGGCTGGGAAATAAATACTAAGTTGGGTCTTTCTGCACTCGTTAGGCTCAGCTTATTTCAAGCCTCATCTGCTTTGTGGTGCTGTCAGTTGAAGATTATTGTTTCCCACTTCAGTGTTTAAAGAAGTGGAAGATCTGGCAAGGTCTCTGGAAATAAGTGAAACCTTCTCCCCCTCTCATCCTCAGCACACAAACACTCCTTATAAACAGCAAATATGCCAGAGGAAAATCCACATTTTATACATCCTGAAACACTTGAACCTCTGAGGGCTCTGCATTTAGAGAAACAGTCAGTATGGCTTCAGACATCCTCCAAAATAAAACTCCCATTCCTATTACATAGTGGCAAATATTTGGCACTTACTAGTAGTGCCTAAATTGCCTTTTTTTCCTCCCCACATGGCACACACCTCCTTCTTCCAAACCTTTTCCCTTCCCACAGGTGCACAGATATGGAGGGACCAGAGGATTCAAGCACAGCCATGGAATTTGCTTTCAATCTGGACTGCTGCTGGCAGGAAAGCAATATTTGTAAAGATATTATTGCTGAATTTATTACATCAGGGTAGGATGTGTGCATTTTTATGCAGGGATTTTGCTCTGACCAAGATGCTGACCCAAATTCCATTTTGGTTCTCGTATCAACAATTGTTGGGTGCAGCCAGCCAACATTTTTTGATGGAGCAATTTTCTACCCACACTGGAATGCTGTCTAAATTATATACAAAATGCAGGAATTTGGGATAAATTTACAACTCCCTGAAAGGTGAGATTTGGCTTTCCCAATTCTTTTTAATAATGGCAAAGTCATTTTAATTTAGTGCCACAGAGACATTTAATTTTGATTTTCTTCCTTTGACTCATTTGGGTCAAGCAGTCCATTATATTTAATAGCATATTATTTTTACATTATGTTACTTGTTCCCAGGGCCAACACTGGCACGCAGGGTGGAAACTTGTCCCTTCCACTTCTCTGCATCCTTTGGTGGTTTCCATTAGCTCCACACTGCTGAAAGCAGCTCTGCTGCTTCCTTTGCTCAGACTTTTGAAAAGATTTCTCTTGGAGATGCTCTGCTGCACTTTTCCAAGGCTCAGCTGTGGTTGGTTGTGTCCAGCTTGGTACAAGTGGAGTGCTGATTCCTGAGCTGGGTGTTTAAATCTCCACAGAGATGCTCCATGTTCTCCCTCCTGGATTCACAGCTGGAGCTGAGCTGACTGTGGATCCTTTGGGAGGATTTTATCCCCCCACACTGGCTTAAATCCCCTCCTGGTGTAAGGCCCTGCTTCCAGCTCCTGCAGAGTTTAAGATTTATCTGGCAGCTCCTTCCATCTTCACCAGCAGATTTCAGTGCTGTGTTATCCACCATGAGCGCCCCCAAAATACTCAAATATCCAGAAAAAAACTGGAAGAGGAAGAAATCTCAAATCTCATTGCTGGTGATGAAATCTTTCCATACTCTGCCCTGACCTCCTTGCAGTCTTTTCCTCCTGTTTTTTATTTTTATTTTCTCTCTTGGAAAGCATCTCCTTTTCTGCTTGAGCTCTCTGTGCCTCGCCAGCTCTCACAGCCCTGGATTTGAACTGCTGAGAGAATGGCTGTGTTGAAAAGTCTGAGCTTTATCCTGAGTTCCATGTGTTGCTAAGTTTAGGGAGTGCCAGGCTCAGCCTTTCTAGCTCACTCATCCAATCCTGCTCTGCCCAGGGAGGTGTGTGGTGGCATTTCCTGCTGCACAGGAAACTCTCTTTATTCCTCAAGTTCTTTGCCTCTCCCAGGAGCTGCAGTTTTTGGGAGTTGCTGCTGAGTTCTGGTGGATTTTTCATTCTATAAATGGTCAGGTTGTACAAAGGACTTATTCAAGATAAAAAAGTTGAGCTTAAATAGCAGCTCAGGTTGGATTAGGGAAGACGTGATGAAAAACAAAGACGTGCATTTTGTCTGAGAAGGAAATAAAAATAAATTCGTGCCCTGGCTGACTGTGCATTGAGATCACTTCAGTGCTGCTGGGTTTTGCACACTGATGGTGGCTGTGTGAGTCCTTAAAAGCAAAAGTTGAGGCCTTGTTCTTTTTGAGAGGAATTGGCAAAAAGCACAATTTACTTGCTTCAAGAAAGAAATCCACACAAAACAAAATAAACCAAAACATGGCAGATCATTTTCCTTTGCCCATGGTGCCCACAGAGGAGTCTACAAGGGTTAAAAAAACCAATTGTGGCTCAGAACTCTGGAGATTTTGGAAACTGCACTGAACTGTTCTGGAGACAGTTCTGTGTAAGGATAATATGTGCTGCTGTGAATTCCTGTATTCCTCATGCTTCCCATGGGCTCTGGAAAATCCACGGGGTTGTCACTCCAGCACCTCATTTCTCTGCAGCAAAAATCACTTTGAGAACAGAAATCCAATTTGTTAAGTTGCTATTCCTGGAGAGTTTCTTGAGCTTTGAGGAATTAGTACAAGACACTTTCTGACAGCTCTTCCTGCATCATTCTGTGAGAGTAGGTTTTACTGAGCAAGGAACATTGCTGTTATTAAATGGATTTGTGGCATAAATGTGGAAAACACTACTCAAAGAGGATATTTCAAGTCCACTGAAATACTTCATGGTAAAAGAACAGACCTGAGTGAAATAATGACCTTCTAATAGGGACCTTCTCCTATCCCAGGGTGTTCCAAGCCCTGTCCAGCCTGGCCTTGGGCACTTCCAGGGATCCAGGGGCAGCCAGAGCTTCTCTGGGCACCCTGTGCCAGGGTCACAGTGCTTGGGGTGCAAAGTTTGCAGATTTAGGGGCATCTCAGACATCTTAAAAATATGTGGTTGTGCAGGTGGAGGGTGGAAGGAGGAGGCAGCTGGGCTAAGGCAGCTTTACCCCCCTACCCAACAGCAGCAAATGGTGCAGGGGCTCCCTGAGTGGTGGGAGCCGTGTCCTCCCCTGCTCCAGACGTGGAATGTGCAGCCCAGTTGGAGCAAATGGATGTATAAACACAGCAGGAGACATCTGTAATGTGAAAATGGGCACTTGGGTACCTCCAGGCCCATTGTGCATTCAATGCACTGTGCTGGCTGGGCAGCCTGAATAATTGCACACATTGATATGGGGACCCAGCTAGGCAGGCAGGGGTTTGCTTTTAATGCAGACCAAGGGCTTCCTGTTTTGGAAATCTTGCCTCTTCAGTGCACAAATGCATAGTTTTGTATGTGCATAATTTGTGGCTGTAATTTTAGAGGCTCATTAAATAACTTGGCTGTGGAAATCAAATTGCCTTTCATCAAAATCCAGCGAGAGCTGGACCAGTTCTGTCCATCACAGCAGCCCTTCTGGTCTCTGTTACATGGCTGAAAAGCACAAATGCAAATGTGGCTGTGGATCTGGAGCAGGGGAGGGAGGGAAAGGCAGCTTGGAAGAGGGAATGGTGCTGGCAGCAGGTTTCCAAGCTGGTCCTCTGAGGAGAAATGAGAGCTGCTCTGTTTTGCTGCCCGGGCAAGAAAGCAAAGGCAAGTCCTGAGTGATGGGTTGGAGTGGGACCTGTGACACATCCACGGTGCCCTGCACTGCTCAGGGGACCTCCTGCCATCTCTGCCCAGCAAATCCAGACCTGGAAGCTGAGCACTGAAAACCTGAAGGTCCCATCAACCCAACAGTTCCAGTTCTGGCCACCCCCAGTAACTGCAGTGGAATTTTCTGGCAGGAGGTCCCAGGCTTGATGCCATTTCTGGGGTTGTTCCCTTCGTGTTGGAGAACACTGTAAAATAACTCATCAGCTCATAAAGCTCAGATTTATTATCAGTGTTATGTGGTAGGAATGAGAATGAGGAATGAGTGCAGGTGAAGATGGGGAGAGGCAGAAACTCTTTGATGTTCTACAACATTGTCCGAAGTCAAGCAGAGAGTTATTTTAGAATTTTATTTTAATCTTTATATAAATGTATTATCCATTACTCCCTTATAGTGGGATTGACACTGAAATGAAGGCAACTATGACACAAGAAGGGAAATCTGATCTCTGCTGCAGCAGTGCTGCTTGGTTTGTGTCCTGTGCTCTTGCAGCTGATCAAAAAAACACACATTTTCTGGGACTTCATCTTTATTCTGCAGCTCAGCAGCAGCTCAGCCTCTTTCCCTCTCCCACCCTCCATTCTGCAGTGATATTTATTTGCAGGAAAAGTGGATTGGAAAGAAGGAAAAACAAGATGCCATTTCAAAAGGTCCAACGTCTAAAAGAAAAGTTTCCAAAAGGGAGACAAATAAAGAGATAAGACAGATGCTGCTTCCTGTGCAAGGGGAGACAGCTCTTTGGCAGCTGATGAAGAAGAGGTGGGACTCCTCCTTCCTCTGATCCCTTCCATTTGGGGTTTCAGGTGTCTCCTTCAGAAAGCCAAAGGTCACACAGGGGACAGTGTGCTCACCACAAGGGCCGTGGGGCTGCTGATGTGTCAGCGATTCAAAGACCTCTGACAGAGATAAGAATGCAGCAGAGGTGTCACTCCAGTGTCATTCCAGAGCCACTGCAGCTCTGCCCCACTTCAAAGGAGCTCTGGGAGCAGGAGCCAAACAGGGAGGTTGAAAGCTTGATGATGAGTTCTCATATTTCCCCCCTGGATGTGTGAAAATGGGCAGGAGGGACCCTCACACTGCAAGGTGAGTGGTGATGGTTTGAAGGGATGCTTTTCCTCCAGCAGGGGCTGATCCATGGGGAAAGCTCCTTCACAAGGCTGCTCCAGCTGCTGTGCCCCACTGAAAGGTGAGATGCAGTCCAGAGTTATCCAAGGTGGGAAGGGGTCATGTCCCACTGATATCCTGCAATCTGAACAGAATAACTCGTGTTTCCCTGGGGAAACATTGCAGCTGATGCCATTTGAGAGCTGCAGGACATGAGAACTTGTTCACTGTGCTGAAGTCACCAGCTTTCAAACCAGAGGAGCAATAACTCCTGTTAGCACACAACCAAACTCTTCATTTCTTCCTGTTTTGGTTTTTCTTTCCCCTCAGTTTTGTTTTTTTTTTTTTTTTTTTTTTTTTTTTTTTTTTTTTTTTTTTTTTTTTTTTTCTTGTTGTTTTGTGTGTGCCAAGTACATCCCTCAGCATCTCCATGCTAGCCCCTGGACTTTTCCAAACAGCAAAGGAAGCAGAAATGGCTCCAAGCTTTTATCTGTGCTTTCAAAAGAATGCAAATCAGGAAACTCAACCTCAAAAGCTCAGGCTGGAAAGAGCATCCTCCCCACTGCAAAACATTTCACCTTTAATATATTCAAACCAGCCTATGAAACCACTTCTCCTGCCAAGACAACTTTTCCTCATTAACTGTTGTGTTCCAGGAACCTCTTGGCTTGTTCTGAACTTTTCAGCACTGAAGCAGAACACAAATGTCCAGCTCACATAGATGAGAAATTAAATCACATTTCAATACCTTGGCAGATGCTAAATGCTGATAAGGAGGCAAATCCCCTGAGGGAAGCACCACTGCACCAGGGATTTTTGAAAGCAACCTGCAAAGGGAAAATCCTCCTGAGGATTGAGTTTACACCTGTCCCTGCCATCCTGGGGCTCCCATGGAATTGTGGTGCCATATTAATGCTGGCCACTGATTTTAACTCACACTGGTGCTTGTGGCTGTGAAATGGGGATGTGACTGGCAGTCCAGGAGATGCTCAGCTGTGAAAACTAAATCTAGATGTGATTGCTGATCATGATCCCAGATCCAACTATGAGAAGGACTGAAGTTCTACCTGGATTTCTCATCAGCTCCTGCTCACCTGGGCTAAGAAAATAGACAGGAAACTCTTCTATCTTATTAATAATGATTTATTCTCACTGTCACTCAGATATTGGATGATGCCCACTCTATTGTAGCATGAAGGGTGAGTCATGGGAGGAAAGGGACTGAAAAAACAATCTTTACAACCTGATTTTTAACCCTGAGACACTTCCATGAGTTGCCTACATATCCATGCAGGTTTTCAGTAGATGTCTTTCTGTTGGTGTAGAAACACAGTCCTAAAAATTTTGAGCAAAGCATCTCCACACCTCCATTTTCCCCCATGTAAAAATGGAGCAAGAAACAGAAACCCTTTGATTTGAAAGAGCAGGTTTGAAATCCTTTGGTGTGAAGGGGCAGGTTTGAAATTCTTTGGTTTGAAGGGGCAGGTTTGAAATCCTTTGGTTTGAAGGGGCAGGTTTGGAATCCTTTGGTTTGAAGGGGCAGGTTTGGAATCCTTTGGTTTGAAGGGGCAGGTTTGGAATCCTTTGATGTGAAGGGGCAGGTTTGAAATCCTTTGGTTTGAAGGGGCAGGTTTGGAATTCTTTGGTTTGAAGGGGCAGGTTTGGAATTCTTTGGTGTGAAGGGGCAGGTTTGAAATTCTTTGGTTTGAAGGGGCAGGTTTAAAATCCTTTGGTTTGAAGGGGCAGGTGCCATGGGAATGCCTTTCCTGAAGGGCTGGGTTTGTGGAGAAAGGAGACTTTAAACCAGGACAGGGCAGGAAGCTGTGGGAAGCCTGAGTTTAATCTGCTCTGTGTGTGAGTCACAGCTCTAAATCTTCACATCTTCTGAGGTTTTGCTCTGCTGCCACGTTGGCTAAGAGCAGCCAGCTCTCTGCTTTGCCCAGCTCCATTTGTGTCAAGGCCAGTTTGGGGTTTTTTTCACATGTCCTAATGGGATAAAAGTGGTTGGGGCTGCTCTGTCCTTTCCCAGAGAGGTCCAAGGGCTGCCTCAATCTCTATTTCCATCTTGACATCTCTTGTCAAGGAAAAGACAAAGAGAGAGTTTGTTTAAAGTGGAGAAATACATAAACAAAGTCTGTGGAAGTAAAGAAATCAAAATGCCAGCAAGAAACCTTTGCCTTCGTCTCCTTTCTTAATCTAATTTTGCAACTGCAAAAATGTGGTGGAAATGGGAGCCTGGCAAGGAGCACAGGCTGAGTCCCTCAGACAGGGAGCTGAGACTGTCTGCCACCACCAGGGCTCTGTAAATCTCAGCCTCTCCTAATTAATCCAACAGGAAAGCAATTAATTGTGTAATTGTGTAACCCTGCCTGACCCAGGCACACAGCACTAACCCTAACCTGGTTATCTGCCTTTGTTTCTGGACTAGCTCAATATAGATCTGACCAGACTGGGAGCACTCCTGGGCTTGAACCTGCACCAGGTTTTTGTCCTGGTTTCACCCCAGGACAGTTTTGCACCCTCTTTTCTTCCTATCATGTGCAATTTGTTATTTTGAAGTTGTTGGCTTCACCAATTTTTGCCACATTCAGGACTGGGTGTGATTTATTTCTGAGGGGTGCTGCTGAGTTTGTGTCACTCTTTTCTTCTGCAGTTTTGTCCTGCTGAAATACAGCTTTTTTATTGGGGATATTAGATAGACATAAATCCTTGCAAGAATCAAAAAAAAGCCCATTTTCAGCCTTGATTATGGCCCTGATCCCAATTAAACGTTGTCAGGGACTGGACATGGCAGTTGACAAATTGATCATCAAAGATTGGACTTGATGATCTCAGAGTTTTTTCCAACCTAAATGACTTGGATTCTGTGGTCACACTGAGGATCTCAGGTTTTTTTTAAGGTTTTCCATGGGCAGAGAGGTATTGTGGCAGCCCTGGGTGCTGATTTTCATCTCCTTTCCCCTAAATCTCCTTGTCCTGGGATGCATTGCTGGCTCAGGTATCACAGAATTATAAAATTATTAAAGTTGGAAAATATCTCCAAGATCATTAAATCCAAATTTTGCCAAAAGAGCTCAGCTCTTCCTGGGTGTTTTATGGCTCTCTGTTAAAAGTTTCCCTTTGACCCTGAATCCCAGCCCTGCCAATCCTCTTTCCTATGAGGATCTCACCTTAGTTTTCCATTCAGATGGATATTAAAAATGATTTACTGTTAAATATATCTGCCTGCAGCTGTATGGAAATTAATTTAACAACAGGAAATCTTCCTGTAAGTACTGATACCTGACTGGTCAGCTTTTGGATTTTTTTTCTGGGACATGTTTCATATTGCTCATATTCCTTGATTTATGGGGACATCCTGATGGATATGGTGTAGAAGGGATATAGCCCAAATAATTGAGATGATATATGAAATAATTTATTTAACTTTATATAATTTATTAGTGACAAGAGAGGGAGAATTGCAAAAGGAAGCAGTTCAGTGTCTTGTGCATCCTCTCCTTCTCTCCCCACATCCCCACACATATTCCTTGTGCCAGCAGAAGCTGCAAAACTCAGTTGTATTTGATCCTATGGGCAACTCCTTGAAATTGTTGCTACTTTTTAAAATTAACAAAGCAAACAGTGAAAATCAGAGGGTTTGGCAGGGGAGGGAGAAAACCACATTTCTCCCTTCTCTTAGCTACATGTCATAACAAAACCCTGGGCCAGAGAATTAAGAAATTTTCTAAAAATGTCCCTGTGATAATTGCCAGGGTATCTGTCTGTCTGAGCACATCTGCAAGGGTTGTTTAATGCTTTATTTTAAAATAAATGGGTTCTTTTCTTTATAATCTCAAGCATCATCAACTGATGCTTTGGAAAACAAGATTTGCTCGTGAAATGAACTATTTCACTTTTCCAAGTGCTGCAGTTATTTACTTTTATTTTTCCTCAGTGTTTCTACAGATGCACTGGTGTTCCCATCAGTGGGATGACTCCCCTCACTTCAGCAGGTTTCTCCACACAGAAAATCCTGTTACGTATCACACACATCACCTTTAAAAAAACTCATTTCAAATCCTTGGACAGTGAAAACTGGAGGATTAATTACAAAAAAAATCACATAATTCACAGCCTTGCAATGAAATCTCTCTAAATCTCATCCTTCAGAGAGAGCTCAGGGTGTTGTAACACAGCTTCCTCTCCAACAGCCAGCAAATATCATCTCTTAGGAATTTATTATGAGTGTTCTATGGCCTGTAACTTTTTTATGTCAGGTTGTTAATTGCAGAGAGCAGGATGTGTAGAACACACGTTTGTGTAGGAAAGATTCATTCCACTCTGGCATTTGCCACTCAAAGCTTTGGGGGGAAAAAGGAATATTCTTACCCAATGCCATCAGTGCTGCTTCAGGGTGCAGGAAATAGAACAATTTATAAAAAAGTGTTTTGCAGTTGGGAGGGGTCCCAAAGTTGTTTTTGGGAATAGCCACACCCAGCCCCCACTCTGTGCTTTTCAGTGCCCAGCACACTTTTCCCTCTGATCCATCTTTCCATGTGTCTGCTCCCTTTCATTGCTCCACCGTGGGTTTTAGACTGTTTCTCACTGTATTATTTTAATGATCCTTTGACTGAGTCAGGCTGGAAGAATCCCATAAACTGCAGTGACACTGGGGGTGATGTGCATGGGCACAATCCAGGCTGCAGCCTCACAATCCTTCCTGGGACTCCCAGGGGAGGACAAACACTTCCAAGATTTCACCTAAAAAATTTGTCTGTGGCTTGAGCTGAGCCCTACAAAGCACCACCACAGATGGGTCTCTGATAGGAGGTTTCCAACAGCTTTTCTAGCTTGACCATGACCATTTTTGCTTGAAAAGCATAAAACATCTCTGGCAGCATCGGTGCCAGGCAGCTCTGTGAGTGAACACGGGGGTGGCAGTGACAGGGCAGGGAAGGACAGCCAGCTCCAACATGTTTTCCATCAGTTTGGCCAGACAGGGACATGCATGTTACAGAAATTCACTGAGCCAACCCAGAAATCAAAGCACTTTTGGCAAGGGAGGAAAGAAAAGCAGTTTCACCTGCTGCTGTCTTCAGGCAAAAGCTGCTGCCAGAGCAGTGTGTGGCACACTGGCACAGGCAGGTGAGGAGCTGAGGGACAGGATTTTTGGGATGCTCCTGGGGGGTTTCATCAGCTCTCTGAGCTGGGTGACTCCAGAGCTGCATTCCTTGCAGGCAGCACCAGCTGTGGTGCCCAGCACTGCTTGGCTGCACAGATTTATCCATGGCTGGGAACAAGCAATTCTTTCACCTCTGCTTCTAATTATTTGTTCCTGAAAATTGCTGGAGATGCCTGTGGAGGGTGGAGTCTCAGTGCTGGGTCTTGTGCAGGTGGTGGGGCAAGAGGGACCTTGGCCAGGGGATGTGGGCAGAAAGGGTGGCAGGGAAAAAAGAGGGGGAAAGAGTGGAAAAGAGTGGAAAAGAGGGGAAAAGAGGGGACACTGCAGCTGTGCCTTGTGGCTCCAGCTTGTGCAAGGCTCAGCCTGGCTCTCTGTTTTGGGCAGGACCACCAGATGAGCTGAGACATGGAGGGTGACACCAGCTTTGGGCACATTACTCACTTGTGGCTCATAACTCTGGGCACACAGACTCCTGCTGGGATGGCAGAATTGTGGGATCACTGAGGTTGGAAAGGAGCTCTGAGATCATCAAATGCATCCTTTGAATGATCAGCACCTTGTCAGCTGGAGCAGAGCACACCCAGAGCCACATCCAGAGGTTTCTCAACATTTCCAGGGATGGAGACTCCACCACATCCCAGGGCAGCTGTTCCTGTATTTGACATTTTACTGCATTAGGCAGATCATGGGAAGGGATTTTGTGACACCTGGGTGGGGGCTGAGACACCCCAAAATCTGCAGAGATATTGATCAAGGATTAAAACCATCCTGGGGGGGGGTTTAGTGTCCATTCCAGACATGAGGGAGGGAGAAGAGGGTCCCACTGTGCTGCACACCCTGGTGGAACTTTGCCAGCTCCTGCAGGGCTGATGGGCCTGGTTTGCTCTGACACACTTGAAATCTGAACCATGGTTGTTATTTATGCATTGGTATTAGCAGCAATTTTGCTTTTTTTCTTTCCCTCCTGAAACCCATCCTAAAGAACAGAAAGAGAAAGATATAAGTAACACATTTTCAAAATGTTCTTTCCTAGTGAATTACTTGGCCTGACATTGGAAATGAATTATTTTCCATTGTACCAGTGACCCCTGTTGTGTGTTCTATTAACACCACATGTTAAACTTTTATATTTTTAGTAAACCATGACCTTGTACATTCTCTGTCATTTCCCACTGGCATAAGTACAACACATGTGGTATGAAAGTTAACGGTTTTCATTTGTATACAGAATTTTTCTATCTCAGCCCTGTATGCAAACACACAGGTCATGGTAATCAGGGCATCCCAGGATTTCACCAGCTACAAACAGTCACAACAAAGTGGATGTGTGTTTTCTAAAAAACATATTTTTGGCATCCTGCTTTCTTCTGTGTTGTGCAAATCCAGATGAAAATGGGATCTTGAAAGGCTGTGTTAAATTTTTTGATCGTGCTAATCCAAACAACTGTCTCCAACACATGCACGAGCAGGAGGAAGTCTATAAAATGTCAGGTTTGGTCTAAATATCTGCAGAACAAATGTGGCTCAGGAACATGACCAAGTGTGCAGGACTCTTTAGATAAAAGATGATGTCACAGAGGTTTGGTATTTTATTTCATCAAATGGTAACATTGCCCTAGACATCTAAAAAATTATGGATGATTTATGGATAGAGCCCAGGCTATGGATGGAGAATAATTCCTTCCAGTTGCCCAAATATTTATTTTTTTTTTCCTTTTCCCTCTTTTTATCTTTTTTTGTAGCCTGGGTTTTTAGAGGTGAGGTTTAGGTGCACTGGAGTGTGCTCTCAGCTCGTGCCTGCTCACACAGAGAAATGTGCCCACGTGTGCAAACACTGACCTGTGGTCATTTGGGTTTTTCCCTGAAATCCAGCCTGTCCTGGAGGCATTTCCAGCATGGATCCCTCTCTTTTCCTGGGCTGATCCACAGGAGTTCCTGAAATATGGCTGAGAATAAGAATTCACATCTTGGCACAGCTGCCCAGGGCTGTGCTGGAGGGATTTAAAAGCCACATGGATGTGGCACTTGGGGACATGGGTGAGAGGTGGCCTTGGCAGTGCTGGGTTAAGAGCTGGACTTGATGACCTAAGAGGGTTTTTACAGCCTTAAGGACTTTGGGTCAAAAAAAGGAGAAAAATTTGGAGTCAGGTTGAGGTTTCCTCAGCTGCTCTGCTGGACTCAAGGTCATCATCCAGCAGGGAGAACTTTGCAGCTTTCCATGACCACACAGCAGCAGTGAATGAAATGGGGGAAAAAAAAGAGTAAAAATGTGTAATTTCGTGGAATCACAGGATGGTTTGAGTGGGAAAAATCTTAAAGGGACAACTCCCACCATCCTCCATGCTCCAAGCCCTGTCCCACCTCACCTTGGACACTTCCAGGGATCCAGGGGCAGCCACAGCTTCTCTCACCCCCTGTTATATTCACCTGTCCCCCAAATTTGCTCCCCTTCCCTGCTGAACCTCAGTGATTTCTCCACCTGGAGCTCTTACATCAGGAGCTCAAACCTCTCCCCCCCTGATCCTGGCAGTGCAATAATTTTTGGAGCTGAGCTCTTCCAGGATTCCACCTGCTCTTTGCTTCCCTCTCTGCTCCCACCCTCTCTCATGGGAATACCCTGGGTCATTTTTGGGGACAGGGACAGTTGTCCCCTGCTTCCCAGGGTTCCAAGATGCTGTCTCAGACTTCCAGGCTGGCAGCTTCCAACATGACATAATCCTGTTTGTGATGTAACTCCACATCTGCCAGGACAAACTTCCAGTGTTTGGCTTGGGACCAGCCAGGCTCAGATTCTATTTATGACAAATAACTATTGTCTCAACAATCCCATAAAGATTTCTTTTTGTCTCCTCCTGCTGCTGTGGCCATTGGAGTGTTTCTAACAAAAAAAAAAAAAAAGAAAAAAAAAGAAAAAAAATCACATTCCCTGGGAGTAAAACCTTAAAACAAATTGCTTTTTAACTCATTCTCTGTGGTAAAGATTTTATTTTTCTTTGATTTGCCCTTTAGGATTTTATTCAGAGTGGGGTTTAATGTTCTCCCAGCACTCAAGCCAGAAAACAAGAATGGAGAGGAACAGGTAGGTGGGGAACAAATATATGGGGAAGAATCAGGATTGCTCAAAGGGTTACCCTGGTTTTGGGGTGTTTCCTCTCCAAATCTTTTTGTTTTTGGGTTCATATTTATGCTTCAGATTTGCCAAGAAAATAACTCCTGAGTTTTCTCTATTTGTGATTCCCTTGCAGCCTTAGAAAGTCCTGGAACAGGAGAACTTGATTCACCCATGGTGATAACTAATAAAGCAGATTTTTTTAGGGATCCCTGTTATAAATATATAGAAGTTGATAAATAAAGGGATTTCAGCATCTCCATTGTGTCATGACAAACAAACCAACCCAGCTCCATTTATCTACCAGGGTTGAAAATGTGATTTGTCAGAGATGAGGAGAAATCTCCTGTCAGCAGGGATAATGGGGAGGATGGAAGGGAGAAAACAGGCAGGAAGTGATGGAGGAATGAAGAGGAAATGCAGCAGAGAGAAAAAAAAAACAAAAACCAAACCAAATTAAGAAGATTATAGGTAAAAAACCCTTGCAACCAAGGCCAAGGAAGAAATAGGAGACAGAATTGTGGTCATATATGAAATGAAGGGGACTCACCCCTTTGAGGGGCATATTTGTGTTTGTAGGAGGAATTCTAAAATTTTTATTTTCCAAATAAGTACTGCAGGTTGCCCGTGCTTGAAAATTGCAAATTTTCAATTAAAATTTCAGATGAAAATTGAAATCATAGAAAAAAAAAATGGAAAAAGAAAAGAACAAATGGAACTATTGATGGCAAAACACCTAAATGATAGGAAAGAAGTGTTTATTAAAGAGATTTGATGTGTGAGACTACAGAAATCCCTCTCAGCTGAGGTGTTGCCTGTACCTATATCAGGTGTAGCAGGGCTTGATAATCAGATTTAAAACTGCTCTGTGCTTGAGAATCTCTGGGAAAAGGATGTGCTGAGCCTGTTGCAGCCTTTGTGACAGCAATGCTGGAAGCAAACCCACCCTTCCCACACCAACCCCAAACTGCACCCACGACATTTCACCCTGGGGATCTCATCAGAGCAGCTCACTGAGAGCTTCTGAACCAAGGGCTGCCTTGTTTGGGGCTTTTCCCAGCCTGGGGGTGGCAGCCCCCTCCCCAGAGGATGCCTGGAGCACTGGTGGGCTCTCTCCAAGGGCAGCTCCCTGCCTGCAGTGACACAAACCACAGCAGGACTTGATGGATGCCAGAGCAGCCAGCCAGGCAGACACTGGCTGGCTTTTCCACTGGAGCTCTCCCCCTGCTATTATTTATATTCCATTTCACTTGCTCACATGAAACTTAAAACCAGCCCAAAGCCCCATCCAGCCACCAGTGAGGCTGGAGTAGCCCTCTCTCCTTTTCTTTCTCCCTTTCTCCCATCCTTTCTGCAGGCAGGAATAAGGCTGGCTATTGTTAACCATTCCCAGTGGTGGCCCAGTAAAGCCAGTTCAGTGGCTGAATATGGGCCCTGTTTATTTTTTCAGAGTGGCAATTTTCAAGGGGTTGGAAGAGTTGTTAAAATTAGAGTCAAGAGTTTCAGCCACAGAAAAGGTCCTTTCACCTCATTCTTCAAAAAGCCTGTTGTTTCTCACAGCAGCCACCACTTCCAACCTGCCTGAAAGCTTCAATTTCCATCTGGGAAATAAAAATCACCATCTTCAGACCCCAAAATGAGGCTTGGACAGGTTTTTGGTGGGATCAGGCTCATTTCCATGGGTCTGAATAGCACCTGCCAGGAGGGAGAGCATCAGAATCCATCCCTTGGAGAGGCTGAGCAAACCCAGCTGAGCTGGAGGGGGATTGGAGGGAATGCTGCTCTGAGAAGATGCCAGGAGGACACAAATCTCCACCTCAGCATCAAAAGGAATAAACATCCCCTTCAGGAGTGATGGCTCTTGACATCCCAAGGTCTGGGCAGCATCAGGAGGGAGGAAGGTGATGCTGTCTGACAGCTCAGCCTAACATCTGGCCAGATCCTCTGCCCAAGAGTGGAAAGAAACAGGGATTCCCTAAATATTTGGCAGCAGTAAAATGGGATTCTTCATAACTGCTCCAAGTCCTGGAGCCTCCCTGTCCTACAGCATCTGAACCAGGCTCTGAGTCCATGCTTTGAGTTGGGCTCTTTGCTCTTTTTTGGAAAATGAATGGCAGATAAGGAGTCTGGAGACACAAGGTTTAGTTTGGTTCCTTCAAAGCTGCTTCTTTAAATTCAGGCCAAGGTCTCTTGAGTCAGCAGAACTCAGCAGGAGCTCTCCCAAAAATAGGGTCTCTTTTGAAAATTTACATGCTTCCTGTTTGTGCAAGCACTGTGAGAACTGCCTTTCCCATGGCACGTCTGGGCTGCAACCAGGAAATGGATGGGAATTTGGAAACGAGGAATAATTGCTGAAAAAAAAAAAAATAGGAGAGAGAGAAAGATAATAATATTTCTTTTTCCCTCTCAGGCTGAAATAAAGCTTTGTGTAGTTTGGTATCCTGTTAGTCAACTGTCCTTAACCAGGTTTGGATGGATGATCCATGTTGGGTTTAGTGATCTTTGTTGGGTTTAATGATCCACGTGGGTCCCTTCCAACTCAGGATATTCCATATCCTGGGGTGCATCAATCCAACACAGTCTGGTGTAAACCAGTGCTGGAAATTGTGTTGTGTTAAAAAAAAAAAAACATCCTTTGAGGGGTGTCATGGGTTTGAAGCTCATGGGGGGAAAATTCTGCTGTGGAAATGGATTCAAACCATGATCATGGGGAGAAAATTCTGCTGTGAGAGGGATTCAAATCTAGACCATGGAGAGAAAATCCTGCTTGGAGAGAGAATTCAAACCATGATCATGGAGGGAAAATCCTACTGTGAGAGGCATTAAAATCAAGATCATGGAGAGAAAATCCTGCTGGTAAAGGGAATTCAAACTAGAAATGAAGGAGGGAAAAATCCTGCTGTGAGAGGCATTAAAATCAAGATCATGGAGAAAAAATCCTGCTGGGAGAGGGGATTCAGACCAGGGATTATGGGGGCAAAATACTGCTGTCATAGGGGATTCAAACAGAGATCATGAGAGAAAATCTTGCAGTGAGAAGTGATTCAAACCAAGACCATGGAGAGAAAATTCTGCTTGGAGAGAGAATTCAAACCATGATCATGGAGGGAAAATCCTGCTGTGAGAGGGATTCAAACCCTCTCTGCCAGTGTTGTCCCAGTGAATTCTGCTCCACACCAAGCTCTGAGGCTGTGTTTGCAGAGCCTGAATTTCACCTACTCTCATTCATGGCTGGACACTGGATTTGGCAGCTCAACTTGACATTCCTGGACATCATGGAATTGTGGAATCGTGGAATCATTCTGGTAGGAAAAGATCTCCAAGACCATCAAGTCCAACCTTTGACTGATCCCCAGTTTCCCAACCAGATCACAGCTCTGAGTGCCACATCCTTGAACATCTCCAGGGATGATGAATCCAACCTCAGCCTCCCTGGAGATGTGTCCATGTCCTTCTCCAGAAGTTGTTTGTGCTGGCACTCATCTGATTTGAAGCAGGTAACATCTTCCTTTCCATTGAAATGCAAATTTTCTGAGGTTTTTAACAGCCTGGCAAAACCAGGGGGAAAAAGAGAACACCCTGCAAGCTTGTTAGCAAGTGGGATGTAAAGCCAAGGGAAAACTCCACTCAGCCCATTTGGGTTCCTTCAGATCTATTTGAGGATAATTTACATTATTTGGCTATTTTCCATTGTTTTGAATATCTAGATAATTAATTATCAAGTCTGAACAAACCTGTAAACCTCAGAACAGTGAAATTATTCAGATGGGTGATTATAGGTATTTTTGCTAAATTTTCTTTTTTTTTTTTTTTTTTTTTTTTTTCCACCATGGTCACCTTCAAATTGATGCTTTTTTAATTATAGAGGTTTGAGAATGAGTATTTTGATCAATTTAATTCATAAGATGAACACCATACAAGTTTTGGCAGGATGATCTTGATTAAAACTGTTGTTGTTTAGGCCATAGATAAAGAAAATATGTTCAGTTGAAAGTCCCAAAGCCTCTGACTATGTCAGTTGTATTTTTTTTTTTAACATTTCCTCTTCCTGGATGTTTTCTAGAATTCATGTCGAGTGACTGTACAGATTTTTTTTTTTTTTTTTTTTAGTCTTTGAGGGAATCCCCCACAAAGATCATTCCTACACAATAAGAATTTACAAACTGTGACTTTCCTGATATTGTTATGTGCAGAGCTGGGATTTTTTTGATATCTCTGGGGATTTTTCAACCATTTGGCAGAGGAGCCCAGCACCACCCACATGTACCAGGTCACTTGGTACCTTCATTTTAAGCTCCAGACTGAGATAAGGAATTTCCCCTGGATATTATAAGATACTTGTACATTAAATATTCTCTATTATAACACAGTATTTCCTGCCAGCATGTAGAAAATAAAAATCTTAAAACATACAATAAAGAAGAATACAACATAACCAATTTTTTTTTTTTTTAAGGTTTAAAAATCCACGTTTTGTGACCAAAAAATTATCTATTTTCATAATAAGAAGTTATTTTTGCTAAAATGTGGCTCCAGTATGGGATAAACCCTCCCCAGTGCTGCTGTGGCTCCATGGGGACAATGTCACCTGTGGCTCCTGCTTGACCCCATCCCTTTCCCCTTCCCCCAGGGGAGGAGTCATTTATCTCCCAAAGGTCTGGCAGGGTGCAGAGCTCCCTGCTGATGGATGCTGAGCTATTTCAGGGCCTGGGGAGGCACAACTGCCCTGGCAGACAAATTGTGTGCTGCTGATGGGAGCTGGCTCAGAGCCACTGCTGCTGCTCCTGAGCCTGCCTGGAAAACCTAGAAACCCCAGAAACTCTGCTCTGCTCCCTCCTTTCTGGGCTGGTTTCACCTCTTCTGAGTCCAACAGAACCTCCCTGTGTGTCCATTCCTGCTGGGATGTCCACACCTGCTGGATGCACACTGGATTATTGGCTCTTCTGCAGCAGCAGCTGGCAGCCAGATGTGTCCCACAGAGCTCTGGGGACAGTTTAATCTTCTGCCACAGGGCTTGTCCTCATCCTTCATGTCAGCTCTGTGCTTCTTCCCCTTTCTCATCTTTCTCTTTTTTTCCATCTCCCTGTATCCCAGCTTGACCTGGCCTCAGTGATCCACCCACATGGCAGTGGCTGGGTTTGGCTCACACAGCTCTGACAGCCAAGTTCTGCCTCTACAACAGCAAAATTCAGTCCTTGTGAGCTGCAGCCACTGAATTTGTCTGTGCACGAGGATTCTTGGGGCTTTTCCCTTGTTTGCATCCAAAATCCACCCTGAAGAAAATGTTTTTGTGCTCTGTAATCCCCCTGGCACTGATGTTTGTCCCTCTGCTTCCAGCAAAATGCCCCATTCCCAACTTGATTTCAAGCCTGTGGAAAACCTTCCATCTAAGGACTCTCTGGGATTAGAAATCTTTAAAATGGGAATGAACTTTCCAAGGCTGCCTGCTTCATAAGGATTCAATCCTGCTCCCATTTGAGTCCCAGGGGTAGCTGGATTAGAGGGTTATAATCACAGATTCCTCCTGTTTCACAGGAGTGCCTTTGGTAAAGAGCAGTAAAAAAATAAAAAATAAGGCTCACACTAGAGAAATAAACAGGAATGATGCACATGAAGTTATTTTTTCTTCCTTACCCACCACTTGTGGTGTTATATGAGCTCCACACTTTGAGAAAACAATGGAGATCTGAATCCAAGATGAACCATGACAGCAGATTTGAGGAAAGTTTGGAGAACTTGACCTTCAAGGGAGGTCTGAACTTTGGGTGGCCCACTTCAGGACAGGAATTTTAACCTAAATCCTCATTTTCCTCCCTTACCTTGTGAGGAAATCTGAAGTACAGCCCAGATGCCCTCAAACCTCTGGATTGCAGGTTTCAGGGAAGCAGAGCTGGGATGTGGAGCTGCAGAGAGCTCTGAGGGGGAAGGAAGAAGTGCCAGGATCTGCTTGGTAGGGGGAGATATTTTTGCCCTCTAAAAGCAGCTCAGTGTTGGAAACCTCCCCTCAGCCAAAATGATCCCATAAAACCTTTTGAATTTAAAATCCAGACATTAATTAATAAATGGGCTCCTAAAGCAGCAGCTCCTTTGCCACCTTGCCTAAACCAATGGGAGAAAATGATAAAACTGGATTGCAGATATTACAAATATCACACAATTAACCAAAAGCAGGAACTGCAAATCATTTTGATCTACTTCAGATGAGATCCTGCACCTGCTTCAGGTTCTTTTTGAATCCTTTCTTGCTCAGCTCTCCTTTACCTCAAGGCATCATCAAGGAATCACTGAAGGCATTGGGAGATTTTCTCTTTGAATAGAATTTTAAATTTTAAATAGGAAGTGCCTTGGGTTTTAATGTAAAAGGATTAAAAAAAAAAAATTATAAACAAGCTCCACAAGACCCCACAGCTATTTGGTGACTCAAAGTATCAGATTGTAAGGATTTAAAAAAAAGAACCAAATAACCAAATCCCTCCAGCCACTGCACCAACATGAAGTGTGGAGCTGTTACAACTGCACAGAGGAATCTTTTTATGTGCTGCCATCAGGTGTTTGCTTCTCTGTGTCAGAAACCAGCTCCAAGGTTTTTTTTTTTTTCCTTGGGAATAACAGATTCTGAGGAGGCAATATTCCTCTTTTGATCATAATTTAACTCTTCAGGAATCCCCTCAGTGCCACAGCTCCACAAAAAGGTGACACAGGAATGAGAGACATTTTAATCTGCAATTCCATGAAAGCTTTTTAATGGTGAAATCCCCTCAGGAATATTTTGCAGAGCATAAATAAACCAGTTATTTCAGTGCCAGGAAAACTTAACAGAGGGAAACTTCACAGTGCTTATGTGGTATTTTATTTTTATCATGTTATATTATTATAATACATATTTTATATGTATTTATAATACTATTTGATAGTTCTGATAGCAGGAAGAACTGAAAACACTGCTGAATAATTGTTATTTCTTAGGTGTTTACAGGAAAAAAATAATATGTCACCATTTTCTCTGTTCCTAAATGTGGGAACAATCCTTGAACTTTTTCCTCAAATGGTGGAATTCCCACTGGAGGGGCTGGGAGGCTTGAAAGGTTCAAACCTCTGTTTTTACAAGGCAACAAATGGCAGGAGTTTAAAAAAAAAAGCAGAAAAAGAGAGGCAAAAGGGGAAAAAAAGAAGAAACCTTTTCAGCCTCTACTCTTTAAAGGCAGCTATATGGGATTTGCTTTCCTGCTTATCTTCCTGTTCCCACTTTTCAAAGCTGGGGTTAAGTTCAGAGGGAGGAATTTGGGATTGGAGGCTGTTGGTGACCCAGCCCCTCCCAGCAGGTTGGAATTCCCTGGAATGGGGCTGGCAGAGCCCTGGAATTGCTGTGAATTCACCCCAAATCTGGATCCAGCAGCAAACCCCAGCAGGTTTGGGTTTGGCTGGGAGAAGGGAATCCCAATATCCAGGGGTGCTGCATGGAAACCTCAGCACTCAGTGGAACTTTCACTCTTAAAAGGAACTGAAGGAGGCAAAGCTTCATTTCCTGAGATTTAAGGAACTTTATTAATTTTTTTTTTTCCAGCCCCTTTTACTGCATTAAGTGTTGGCAGAGCAGGAGAAGCAGCCTTAGTGTGAAAGAGCTTTTTGGAGAGGAATCCAAGGAATCATTGCCCTAATGAAGGGAAACCCAAGGAGAGGGAAATTTTAAACTCTTGCAGGCTCAGCATTATCTGAGATGTACAAATAAAATCACTTTACCTGTTGCACTGTAATAAATTGAGTTTCTTGGACCATCCCAGGAAATGGCCAAAAGAGAGATTTGGGACAAGCACTGTCCAAACCCCCTGATTTCCAAATTAATGGATGGGCAATAAAAATGTCATTTGGATAAACAACAACATCTAACAAGAAAATTAAAAATAACACCTTGAAGAGTTTTAATCTTTCATTCATCCCAGTAAGGATAAGTAAGGTTTTATTTCCAATTTATTTATTTGTGGTTTTGGTAGATGAAATGTGTGAGAAGAGAACAATGAGAAGAGGACAGAGATTTTTGAGGTCAAGCCCACAGGTTTATTAGAGCCTGAACATCGAATTTGGATTCTCCTTCTCCCTCCCTGGTGGTGTCAACATGGGAGAACTGCCTTGCAGGGTTATTTTGGCAATAATTTTGCAGGGTGCAAACTGCAAATGATGGGGAACTTGTGCTTTATTTTTATTTTAATTTTATTACCTGCTCCTGCTACTGCATCATAAAGGTTTTCCACCCCAGTATCTGCTTTTAAGGATATCAGATTAATACTAATAAAAAAAAAATACTGAAAGCCAATTTGAAAGCTTTCAGTTCCCTTTTTTCTTAATTAATATTCTGGAAGCTGTAAGGAGGTATCACTGCTATTCCTAAGAGGAATGGGATGGATTTAGGGAATTTTCCACTTTTCCCTTCCCACAGCAGCCAGTGGCTCTTTATCCTCACCCAATTTGATGTTTTCCTCACTCTGATCCCACAATCAATCCATCCACCTGCAAACAGGGATCTTAATGCTGATGCTCTCAGAGCTATTTTAGCATCAGGTTCTGATCAAAAGGAGATTGTTTTGAGAGTCTGGATGTGTATCATGAAATCAGCAGTGCTGGAAGCCCCCCCTGGCTGTGTCCCCACCTCTGGATCCCCCTCCCTGCACTCCCACCCTCACTTTTAGCTCAGCAGATGTGTGTCATTAGGCATTGCCCTGCTCTGGAAAGCAACGAGGTTTTTAGAGCATTGTGAAATGCTTTTCTCCAAGGCTGGGACATAAAGCTTTGATTATCCCTGGGTGCATTTCACTCCATCAAATATGAGAACCCCAGATTTCCTAGGATTTAACTGGCAGGCAGATTCAGAACACTTAAGCAAGCATTTTGTGTAATGAAAAAACATGCAGGCTAATGGGGAGAGGAGGGGCTGGGATCAGGTCCTGGGGATTTTCTTTCCATTCCTGCCACTGACTTGCTGCAGGTTTGGGCTGAGTCTTCAGCCCTTTTTTCCATGTCACTTTGCTGCATCATAAATGGATCTCACAAATGCCAGGAGGAGTGATTTCTGTGTTTTCCCATCAAACACAAGGAGTTTTTACACAGATACAAAAACCACAGTTTGCTGGGGCTTTATTGCTGTTTATTGCTGTCCTGTTCTCTTCCCTGATATAAAAGTTCCACATCTCCAAAAGGATCAGATAGATCCCATGGATCTGCCAGAGGGAGGATTTCCTGGGACTTTCAGTGGTGCCAAAGCTGTTCCACCATCAGCAATGAGAATAATGTGAAAATTCCAGAGCTGCCTGTACCCTTTTTCCAGGGGTGTATTTTTTGTCTCTTCCCCTTTTTCCAGGCCTGCAGCTCTCCCCTTGCTTGGCCTCCAGGCTGGGGGAAGGCAAAAAGTGTTTTTTTTTCCTGCCTCCCACCTCCAGCAGAATGATAACCCAGGAGCCCCTTGGAGTGCAGAGACTTTGGCAGAGATTCCCTGCTTGTGCATTCAGAAACATCCAGTGAGCTCTGAACTCACCAGTCTGAATGAAAATCCAACTGGTCCCAAGCCTGAGGGACACAGGAGACCTGCTGTAATGTATGGAAATATTCTGCTCAAATTGCAGCTTTTGCAAGAGTGTCTAGGACAGCAGCAGAAATAAATACTGGATTTTAAACCCTGAAACTCTGGGATGACTCTTTCAGTGTTTGCATCCCATCAGTTCTACAGTCTTTTTTTGGCATGGAAAAGAATCTTGATTTTAGCAAATGTCTATTTTTTTTTTTTTAATGCATTATGCAAGTTTTTAAAATTGCCTGTTTGGATTCTGATTTTCTGTCATTATTCTTAGAAGATGACTGAGGAAAGGGAAGAGTTCTTGTTTGGGGGTTAAGGAAAGTGGTGGAAATCCATTCCAGCTGAAAGCTGGCAAGAGTTCTCAGCCTGCAAGCAAAATTGGTCATTTTTCCCTGCAGATTAAGAAAAAAAAAATCCATTTGGCTCTGTTGATTGTGGAGGAATGCAGAGAAAAAGGACAGGGAGAAAGAGACAGAAGAAGCAAAATGCTTGCATGATTTATGGGAATTTTGCAACTTCCAACCAGCCCTGTGGGGTGACCTGTTGTCATGAAATGAAAAAAAACCAAAAAACAACACAACAAATAAATCAGATAATGATTCTTAAGGTTTATCCCAGCACCACTGGGCAGCAGCTTTCCATGATTTTGAGTTGCAGTGAGAAATCCCCCATGGCAAAAGCAGCTCCAGCCTGAGGGAATGCCATGAAAAGCAATATTGGGATACATTCCCAGGGGACTTTCACTCCCTCCGCAATCTGGGGTAGAAATGTCTGTGGAAATCGATGGAGCTGCCTCATATTTTGGTCTATCCCATGACACAGTTCCTTAAAATGACTGCAAATGATTCACAGACTTTGCCCTCCCGTGGGATTCTGTGGTGCCAAAGGAGCTGGAGCTGGCTTGGCTCCTAGGAATAAGCACAAGTTTTTTATTTGCTTTTTTCTTTATGCTACTGTTGAGAAGAAGGAAAGGATTTCTCCCAATCTGCATGAAGGCAAGGAAGAAATGAGGGTTTCAGGAGGTTCCCTGGAGCTGAGCAGGCAGGGATGCCATGGACAGGAAGGTGGGTGTTGTCTGCACTCAGCCTGCCTTGGCTTTCCAGCTGTTTCTGGATCCACAGGCACTCCTTGGAAATGGGGCTTCATCCTTCCAGCTGGCAGAACTGCTGATGGGAACTGAGCTGGGACCCCAGGAGGGGCAGGGCTGCTGCCACAAGTTCCTACAGAGGGTTGCAAAAACCTTTTCCCTTCCCTTCCCTTCCCTTCCCTTCCCTTCCCTTCCCTTCCCTTCCCTTCCCTTCCCTTCCCTTCCCTTCCCTTCCCTTCCCTTCCCTTCCCTTCCCTTCCCTTCCCTTCCCTTCCCTTCCCTTCCCTTCCCTTCCCTTCCCTTCCCTTCCCTTCCCTTCCCTTCCCTTCCCTTCCCTTCCCTTCCCTTCCCTTCCCTTCCCTTCCCTTCCCTTCCCTTCCCTTCCCTTCCCTTCCCTTCCCTTCCCTTCCCCTCTTTTCTCCCCAGATCATTGCAGCTCCAGTCTCTAACACATTTTTACACACCACAGCTGAATTCCTGAATTCCCATTCCTCCCACTATTCCCAGTTTGTCCCAGAGCAGCCAAGGATGGAGCAGCACTGGGAAAATCAACCCCAAGTGTGACAGGACCATTCCTTTGACGTTGGAGATAAATCTGCTCCAGAATCACTTTTATTTTCCTCCATCATTCCTTAAAAAGGACTTTCTTGGCAGCAAATCCCGTGGGAGCTGCACATTTCCAGCAGCCATGGGATTTCCAGGGACGAGGAATTTCGCAGTCACCAGCCAGAGTGTTTGCATCAGGAATGTTTTTTTCCCCTCAGCGATTGCACTTCATCAGAACAGGAGCCCTGGGGACTCAGTGTCCAGTCAAAACAGCTCAGATTTCACTTTGCAGTGGGTGGACACCCAAACCAACGTTCCAGCAAACTGGAAAAGTTGCTTTTTTGCTGGTAAAAGAGTAATTTCCTTGCCTGGTAGGAGGAGATGGAAAGATTCTCCCATGCTTTGGGGTCAGGGAGGCAGAGATCCCACAGCTGACACAGGGAAACAGAACCAAAAGAGAAACTGAGGAGGTTTCTCTTCATGCTCCAGCCTTCATGGGAAATTTGCTCCAATGTCAGTGGAGAAGCTTGGCTGGTCTCACATGGAGCCTTGGGGGCTCTCTGACCTCGACACTCTTTCCGTTTCCATGGATTTGTTGGGATTTTTGTGCCTGTCTGAGTCACTTGGCTTCAATTTATTTAATGGCCAATTGATTTAAGGACTTGGAGCCTGGGATTTCTGGGAGGTTTGTGCAGTATCATGGTAAAATCCACTCCCAACCCAGTGACATCTCTGTTTTATTTGTAATTCCTGTGCTAGAAAGCACACCCCTTATTTTTACCCTCTTCCAGGCTTTCCATGGCATTTTGGAAACTATAAAAAGGCACTTTTAGGAGAGTGAAATAGCAACACACCTTTAAAGTCCATTGACATATTTTGGACCGTGAGAGCTTTCACAGAAGGACAGAATGGAAAAATAAGAGATATTTTGCTCTTAATAAAAATAAAAAAAAAAAAAGAGAAACTATCCTTCCTAAATAGGGACAGTTGGCATCTGTACCTCCTTCTTTGCTACAAAAGCCTGTCCCAGTCTTTGCTGTCGGACCCATTTCCCAGTAAAAATAGCACATGGAAAATTTTTGTCCCAGAGGTTCTTGCCAGCTGAGTGCTCGGCCGTTTCTTTCAAGTGACTAATTTAGAGCAAGATTTGACTTGAGAGAGTGCTAAGTGATGGTGTCATTGCCTTCCTTGTCACATCCAGGTAAAACATGTGGGAAGAGCTGTGACAAGTTCAGCCTGAGCATAAAACGGTGAGGAAAACAGCCAAGGAAATTGTGAGTGGTCATAAAATCATGGAATGGGTTGGTTTGGAAGTGACCTTAAAGCTCATCTCATTCCCTGCCATGGTAGGGACACCTTCCACTATCCCAAATTGCTCCAAGCCTCATCCAACCTGGCCTTGGACACTTCCAGGGATGTTTAATCATATTCAGGGACATGAAAATGAAGTTAAAAAACACCCCTCGGCCTGTTCATGCCTGGTAGTGCCTGCAAGCTGAACTTTGCAAAGCTCAGCCCGTGCAACCCCAAAATCCTGAGGAACAAAAGTCTCTGAACCCTGGAGCTGCTGAACCTCAGAGGTGCTGTGTGGTTAATTGGCATGATTTAATTAACAGGTCCTGCACCATATGGTCCCTGCCTTAAAGCTGCAGCTCTTGGCTGTGATGAGAATCCCAGCTTTTATTTGATTTGATTTTTTCAACTCAACTCTTTTATGTTTGCAGAACAAAACGTGAAGCAGTGATGTCAGATGAAGAAAGAAAACATCCCCAAAGTTGGACTTCCCTTTAAAAATCTCAGTTTGCCTCCTCTTTTTTTTGAAGATTTAGGCAATAATTCAGCTGCACTGCAGTTCTGACAACAACATCCTCGCGAGTGAGTGGTGAGAAACACCCCGAGAGGACGCCCCTGTGGTTAATGTAAATAGGTGTAGCCCCTGCATGCCTGCAGCTGAAATTTGGAGGAGGCAGAAAGAACCGTGTGTTGCTCCAGCCTGTCCCCCGCAGCGAGTTCATCATCCCGCTGATCACACACCTCTCCTGCTGCTCCCACTGGGATGGGGAGCCGGGATCCAGCCGAATTCCACTCCCACTGGGATGGGGAGCCGGGATCCAGCCGAATTCCACTCCCACTGGGATGGGGAGCTGGGATCCAGCCGAATTCCACTCCTGGCTCCAGTTGTGCTCTGCTCCCGCAGGGCGCGCAGCCTGTGCCGGAGCATCATCGGCAGCGCGCTGGAAAAAAGGGACAGGAATGGGCTGGAATGACCCTGGGAAAAGAGATAAGAATCAGCTGGGATCGCCCTGGGAAAAGGGATAGGAATTGGGTGGGATGGCCCTGGAAAAAGGGATAGGAATCAGCTGGAATGGCGCTGGGAAAAGGGACAGGAATCAGCCGAAATAGCCCTAGAAAGAGGGACGGGAATCAGCCAGAGTGGCGCTGGAAAAAGGGACAGGAATCAGCCAGAATGATCCGGGGAAAAGGGACAGGAATGGCCGTGGAACAAGGGACAGGAGTTAGCAGAAATGGTCCTGGAATAAAGGACAGGAATCAGCCGAAATGGTCCTGGAAAAATGGATAGGAATCAGCCAGAATGGCCCTGGAAAATCGGACAGGAAAGGTCCTGGAAAAACGGACAGGAATCAGCCAGAGTGGCCCTGGAAAAAGGGACAGGAATCAGCCGAAATGGTCCTGGAAAAAGGGACAGGAATGGTCCTGGAATAAAGGACAGGAATCAGGCGGAGTGGCCCCAGGGCAGCAGCCCAGCAGCGATCCCCTCCGGAGTGGCCACGACAATTCTTTGAAGAGTTAAACTTTGTCCTTTTAAAAACAACATTATCCTGCCAGCGCTGAGCCCGAGGGTACATGTCAGGTTTACACTGCTAATTAACTGCCGCTAATTAGAGAGCATCTCGCAGCGCCCTTATCCTGGCTGCTGCTGTTTCGGGGATGCTCTCCCTTCATCCGAGCATCCCTGCTGGGGTGAGCGGCCGGGGCTTCCTCCTCCTCCTCCTCCTCCTCCTCCTCCTGGGACAGCTCCCGGGATAACACCCAGCTATTGACTCAGCTGCTCACGCCTCTTTGCCCAGAAAATTAATCTGCCTTTGGGTTTCTTTCTTGTCGAGAGGAGAGGGAGCTGTTGGAGTGGGGGGATGCACAGAGGGAAGGGCTGAGAGATGCTGTGTTTAATGGAGACTGTGCCCAGGCCCTGTGTCATCTACACCCCGGGTTTTTCCCAAAATGCACTTTATTTTGCTCATTTTGACTCATTTCACCTCTATTTTTACTTCTCCTTCCAGCACCATTTTTAGGGAGCGGGACATTCCTTTTTCTGCCCACTAAAGTCTGGATTATGAATAACTCTGCATCAATCCCATGTATCACTATTTTTGCCAAAACACACAAGTAGGTGTGATATGTGATTTATGAATGATCTAGGAGCCCCCAAGTCCCAGTGCACACAGACTTCCAAAGGTATCTCAGGCTGTGAATAGCCATGAAAGGGAGTTTTGAGGGCCAGGTTGGTTTTCTCAGTGGGAAGTTTTTTTTTGGTCAGTGTTTTCTGCTGCATGAGCAGCAGTTGTTTCCTTTCTGATCAACAGAGGACAGTATTCTTATATTCAGAGGCCACAACACTTCCTCATCACACAGCAGCAGGCTCCAGCACAAATGTAACACCAGGGACTGAAAAGCTAAAGAGAAATTAAGGCATTTATCTTACACTTCTCCCTGGGTAAAATCCACCCCACGACAACTTGGATGATGGAAACTGGATAAATGGGCGCCAAGCCTTGTAAAATCTGATTTATTCAACAAACCGTCACAAGATTTGGAATTACCATAAAATCTCATCATCTCTCCAGTTAATAAAACACTCATCAGAAGGGACTGTTAGAATTCAGCCAGAGATCTGGCAGTGACCACTCATTTAATGGGACAGCACAGCCCAGTGCTTTGGATGAACAGCAAGACTCAAAGCAGTGTCCCAGTTAATTCCCATTTCCCAGTTAAGGAAAAATCCATCTGCAACCCTGAGCACTTCAGTAAATAATATGGAGAAAACTTATTGGATTCCTGGAAGGTTTTTGTGATTTCCTTTGTAGAGGATCCCTGTGTCTGTGGTATTCATAAATCCAGGGGGAAATTCCTGCCAGTGGCAGATTTTTTTTTTGTCCCCCAAGTGTGGGGCAGTGCAGGGATGCTCTGGGGTCAGAGCTGTGGGAGCTCCTTGTCACAGGTGGCAGAGTGACAGAGGAGCACAGGGTTAGGGTGGGATGAATCTCTGGGCAGAAAATCTGCAGACACTTTTCCAGGCTGAAGGCTCAAATAACAAAAAAATGAGGAGTTAGGCTGAACCCAGGATGGGTGGGAGTAAATTCCTTTCCTCTAAGGCCCCGGTAGGATTCCCTGTATCAAATTTCGAAACTCCTGGATTGGAGCAGGAAGGGAGGAGCTCACAAACCCCACTCTCTCCCTATTTATTAGCAGAGTCTTTTGCCCCCACAAATTTCAGCTCTCCCAATTTATCCAACTCACCAAGCTCCTGCTGGACTGGTTCAGCTGATAAAAGCACCAGGCAAAATATCCAGCAGTGGGAGACTCAGTTTTCTTGGGATGGATTTGTACTTTTAGGCTAAATTCAGCTGAAATCAGCATTTTTATCTTTAGAGGTGCAAAAATATTCGTTTATTTGATAAGATTTTATCCATGCCCATGCTGGAGCTCCTGAAACTGCTCCTGCAGGGTGAAACTGAGCTTCTGCTTCTCTTCTGATGGTGACAGCAAAAACTTTTAGATAAGATTGAAGATTTTGGGATGAATACCTGACCTCGTGGGGTGGCTCAGCCATCACAGCCTGGGGAAGGATCCCATCCTCAGCTGGGCTCTGTGGGAGCTCCTGGCAGAAACAGATTTGGGCAGCAGCTTCCAAGAAGGAATTAGATTTTATAAATTAGTTCCTAAGCTCGGGGCCAGGGTGATTAAAAGAGGAATCCACCCCAGGGAGGCCCTTCAGTGTCCAGATTCCTCGTGCAGCTCTAGGAGCTCACATTTTAACCATGGGTTTGACACAAAATGCACGGACTGAGCTTAATGGTTTTACCCAAATTTCTTCTCTGCTGAAGAGGAAGAAAAAAAAAAAAAAAAAAAGAACAAACGATCCTCAGCCGTGTCCCTCCAGCTATGTTCCTAATGTGTTCCTGCAGGCATTTATCTCACAATTCCCCAGGAAGGTTTTCCTGTGCATCGCCTTCCAGGGTTCACTTCTCACTTGAAAAGTTCAGCTCGGGACCATCCCCGGAGCATTCCAGCATCCCGGTTTTGGGTGAATACCTGCCCCACGTCTCCCCGCTGTCTCTCCAGGGCTGCTGATGAATGGTTCCTCGGAGCAGTGGCAATTTCATGGTTCGTTGGGCTCAACCACTCTGCATTTTCACCCGCAGATAATCGAGCTATTA
Organism: Erithacus rubecula; assembly: GCF_903797595.1. Classification (NCBI taxonomy): domain Eukaryota; kingdom Metazoa; phylum Chordata; class Aves; order Passeriformes; family Muscicapidae; genus Erithacus; species Erithacus rubecula. The sequence goes on from NC_136664.1 coordinate 2,656,944, forward strand.
CGGGACAATGAGGAACAGATTGCATCTGCCCCGGCATCCCCCGGCATAGGGCGCTGCATCTCCGGCATCTCCCGCGCTGGGGGGGTTTGGAAAGGGGAGCAGGACAGGTAATCCCAGGTATTTGAGCACCGCTTTGTCCGTCCCTTTATCTGCTGCTGCCGAGGGAAATCGCATCCCCGGCTTCAGCAGCGGCTGGGATTTTAGCGCTGGTGTTTTTTCCCTTTATTTTATCTCACCTTTCACATTCCAGCAGCAGTTCCTCCTCTTATCCTGCTCCTTTATGATTTACAATGACTGCAGGTTTCTGGGGCTGATAGAAGGTGCTGCAATACCTGAACCCCACGAGCTTTGTCTTTCACAAATGTTCCTTTTTTTCCCCCACAGGATTTTGGGGCTGGAATTCCCAGATTTTCAGGCCTGAAATTCCTGTCTTTTTGTGGCTGGAATTCCCAGGGTTCAGGGCTGAGTATTCCAGGATTTTGAGGCCAAAATTTCCAAGGTTTTGGGGCCAGAATTCCTGGGGTTTTGGGGCAGGAATTCCCAGGCTTTGGGTCTTAAAGCTCCAAGGATTTGGTGGCTGAAATTGCCAGGGTTTGGGGCTGAAATTCCCAATGATTTGGGTTGAAATTCCCAGGGTTTGGGGCTTTAAAATTCCCAAGCTTTTGGGGCTGAAAGAGCCACAATATTCCCAGGATTTTGGGAATCCAAAAGGATCCGACCCCGCCGTGCACAGGGAAACTGAGGCACACTTTGCTGCTCCTGAGAGCTTCAAATCACCCACCACAGACACCCAGAGTGCAGAGTGCTCCACACTGATGGTTTCCCATGGAGAATCTACAATCTCCACATGACCACGGGCATGGAACCTCCACAGGAAATCAAGGATACAGTCACAGTCTAAATTAATCTCAGAAACTTTAAGCAGTTGTGGTGAGCAATGGAAAAAAAATGATTCCATATAAAGATTTGGGTTCCTTTGCTGCCCTTGGTGAAATCTGCAACGGCCACAACATGAATTTTATGTGAGAAATATGAAGTTTTTGAGACTATAATTATTTTAAGAGTGAAAGTGATCTATTTAAGGCAGCAAATATGCAAATCCGTTAGTTAGAAGGAAGGTTTGGATATCAGATTACTTCCCAAAAAAATCCATACAGTACATACTGTACTAAAAATTCTACAATTCCACAGTAGACAAATGTATCACATCTTCCTAACTCAATTTTTTTTATGGCTTTGCTGCTCCTTTGACCTTTATTTAAGCTTCTGACACCAAAATAATTTTGTGCTCTTTGGCTTTTCCAGCCAACCATACCAGGTCCTAGTGTTACCCATGGTAAATAAAATAATGGCCATAATTAAAAACAAACAGGGTGAAGAAGGAGGTGCCAAGGCTGATGTGCCACCGAATCACTTAAGAGAGATAAAATATTGCTGCACCTTATGGAACATTTAATCAGCCAAAGAATTTCATGCAGTTGTCTCCCTTTAACCTTCCCACCCCCTTCTTCTCCCTCCCCCCCAAGAAAGCCTTGAAGTGAAATATTTATGATTTAAATAAATTAGAGAACATGGCTAATTAGCTCCATCATCAACACCCCCAGGGTTGTTAAAATGAGGGAGAATGCTGGAGTTTAATATTGCTCTGCCCAGTGAAACAGTCAAGCATGAAGTTCACAGGATGAGCCCCACTCAGTGTCCTTCAGGATGTTCCCAGAGAAACTCCTCCCCAAACAGGGAATTTCAGGCACCATCCAGGGCTGGGAATGGGTGATGAAATGGGAACTTGGCTGCTGTAGATGGATAAATATTTAACACCTAAATGAGCTTCTCAGGGAGCAATCCTTTTTCTAAAAGAGTGGTTTAATCATCACACCCAGGAAGGACCATCCTTATCTTTCCACCACTGACCTGCTCCATGTCTGGCTGTGCAACGATGATTTTATTAATTCAAACCACACCCTCAGCTTTAGGAACCAAATATGAATAAACTAAAGGAAATTATTAATATTTTCTAACCTGTGTGGTAGAACTCACTAAAATTCTGACTGGCTTTGTGCAGAGGTGGAATTTTTTGTCTGCTTTACACCCTTTCCAGCAGACAAAACAGATCAAATGGCAAATTCCTCGCACTCATCGTCGCCGGGCTGAGGTGATGGACATTGGTAATTGAGGGTGTCAAAATAATTTACTGCAAGTAATTAAATAAAATGGCAGGTTCCAAAGCCTGCTGAATTTGGATCTAAAGTCCCTAATCGGGGCTATAATTTAAAAGTACCTGACAGAAGCTTTAATTAGAGAACAAAAATGCGAGTCGCCGGTAGAGCTCAGTGATGGATGGTGGAAAGTGGGGGGAGATACCTGCTCATGTTCTGTGAGATCCCAACCAGCTGCCTGCTCCTCACAGGCTGCTTGAGGAGCCCAGCCCCAGCCCCAGGCAGTGGGAGCCATTCCCAGTGCTCCACATCCTTCTACCAAAACAAAATTATTCCAAGTTTTGCCGCATCCCTTGGTTTTCTCTTGGAACAACAAAGAGATTTACCAGTTGGTGGCAGAGCATGAGGGCATTAGCTGGCTGCTCCCAGCTGGTAGAACAATGAATTTTGTCACAGCACAGCTGCTGGTGGTGTTGGACTTCCCAGAGGTGACAAACCTGGCCTGGCTGGCTTTGCATCTGCAAACAAAGCACCAGGGCAGCCCCTTTTGGCTGTGCTTCCCAGGCATTTCTTTCTTCCTGAATGGTTCTCCTGGGCACGCTGAGCTGTGCAGGCTGGGAAACACTTGTGGTGTTCAGGGTTGGGACCTCCCAACATGCACAGACACAACATATGGATTATTCTTCATGACAGTCTTGGCACCGGGGGGTCACCACCCATGTTGCTTTCTAATTCCCAGATCCAGCCCTACAGCCTCCCCCTCAGGAAAAAAAAGGAGGGGAGGGAGGAAGGAAAGGTCATGGTTTAAGTTTTTTTGTAGGGGATCTAATACAGCACTGAATTATGCCCTTACTGGGCGCTGTCAAGACTGGTTATGTCAACGTGGAGGTGCCATTGTTGGCCACCACCATGGGGGACGTGTTTGTGGGAAGATGAATCTCTTAGATTTGCATTCAGAGAGCAGAGGAAACCTTGCTCTTTTCTGTACTTGTAGAGGATCAACATTTATCTAAAGCCAACATGTTTGAATTTCAGTGTGAAATCTGAATATCAGAGAAGGGAATCCAAGGTCCAAACTGGGAGACCTTTAGGTAGGATAAATGATCTTTTCAGTCTTTTGACTGAACTTTTCCCATTACTTGAGTGATGTTTTTTAAGACCCTCTGGAGCACCTTCATATCCCACAGCAGTGTGAACACATCACCAGGGACAGAGCTCCCAGGCGGATCAGGCTGTTATTAATTCAGTTTATTCAGGAATCTGTAATTCCTCTGTCCCTGCTCACACCTTCCAAGGGGATCTTTTTGAGGGATGGTCAAAGGATCTGATTGTTGGTGAGGCTGAGAGAGGCTTCTTCCCTCCAGAAACTCTGCCATGGCTCTCAGGAGAAAAATATTCCAGCAGAGAACAGAGATCTGGTGAAACCAGGATGATTCATTGGTGTTGAACCCATTAATTTATTTCTTTTAATGTGCCCTGTGTGTGGAGTGACCACATTGGTGGTGATTTATTTTATAAAAGGAGGATAAGGGAGAAAAACCTGCATTTTTCCATGGCTTCAGCTGGGTTCAGCTCAAGATGAGACCAATGGGAATTGGTGGAACTTTGGGACTCCTCAGAAATTATCCAGGACAAGTGGAAGAAGTGTTTCAACCCTCAGGAACAGAGTGGTGAGTATGGAACTCAGCAAGTGCAACGTGATAACAGAAAATAATTTTAAAAGATGAGGTAAAAACATTCTTGCTGAGGCTTATTTCAATTTAATGATATTTAATGATTTGGCAAAGGTCTTCTTAAGGAAAAAAAAATCAAATTACGTATCTGGATCTTAATGATTAATAATTCTGCATGGTTGGGATGCCAGAGTAAACATAATAAACACTTTTCTTTTAACCAATTGACTTTCGTTTTCCGTGGCCAATAAAGTTTGAAGAATTTTCTTTGGATCCAGTTACACCAGCATTGCCTGGAAGGGAGGACAGTCCACCCTATACCCACAGAGCTGACAAAATAAATGGCCTAGAAAGCTCCAAAATGTGTTTTTCACATCAGTGAAGAGATTTTTAATGGTGATGTAACAATGTCAAGCATCATAAACAGTGCTGGGAGGGACATACCTGACCTGCTCCCAGCTGGGTGGAAATGGAGGCAGGAGCTGTGGCTTGTGGGATCACTTGGAATTTTACTGCCTCCCTAACTTAGAATGGCAGAACTGGAGGGGAAAAAACACAAATGAAGGACAAATCAGTTAAGACATAGTTTTAAAAATAAGATCTCAACCGGTTTCAAATTTTTAACAACTTCTGACATTTTGAAGGCTTTTGCTAATTCTCCAAAGCCTTAAAAGCACTGTTCCTCTCACTGGCCTGTTCCAATTTCCATTCAGATGCCACTTCTATTATTTAAGAGCCCCACTAAAAATGCCAAAAATATTAATCAGGCCATGACTCATGCCAAATAGCTCGAGTGATTTGTATTACATTTGGAGACTGAGAATTAACCAACCATCCAGCTCAACGCAAAAAGAATGTTTCACATTTAGATAGGATGTTTAATTCTGCAAAAGACCAATTTTGCTGATTTTGCTGGGGTCGTGTGTGAGGTTCAAGGTGGAGCAATGTGAGAATAGATGGGTGCAGCTGGTGCCTTGCCCTCATTCTGCAAATAAAGAGGTTTATTTTCAAATTTCCTCCCATCCCATATCTTTCTCCTGGCAGAACTGGCCATGTTCTCCCAAATCCAGGTCAGGTATGGAATGAGATTATTTAAAAATGGATGACTTGGAGAATTCTGGTGATTCTGCTGGTTAGGAAATGGACAGGAACCTCCACGTGGTCGGTGGTGAAGAGCAGAAGGTCACAGTCACATCTGGAAAGGACACAGCTGGATCCAGGACAGGAGGGCCCTCTGTTTGCACAGCTGGCTGTGGACAGACCTGTCCTTGCTGTCACCTGGGCTGGGTCTCTTTCTTCTGCACCTGGAACTCTGTCAGGGTCCTGTCACTGCACCACTGCTGGTGTCCAGCTCCCTCACAAAGCTGCAAAGGGGATTAAAATCCCCAAAGTGTTGAAGAAAAAGCCAGGATTTGCTCCAGTCAAAAAGCACTAGCAGATTTTTTGTTTGGATGTGCTCACTGTCCAACTCATTTAACAGAACTCCAATGACACAATGCTTTAATGTTCAATATTTCATTTTCCTTCCCCACACAGCACAGGCAGAGCATTGTCCACTTGCATCATGTCTGATAGAGAAAGTCCTGAGTTTGTCTGTCTGGATTCTGCAATTTCTTCCCCCTCAGCATCCAAACCAGAGCACACCTCCTGCTAACAAGAAATGTTGAAAAAGCCCAACCTTTGCAGGTTTGCTGTCAGCAGGCACAGTACCTGTTCTGATAACAACAGCTGGGCACTGATCCACATCTGGCTGATGCAAGGCTTTGGTGTGTGCCTCACTTTGCTGCTGTTCCTTCTTCCACACATTAATTTTTAGTGGATGGCAGAAATCTGGGGGAATTACAGGAGATGTGGCAGCTCAATTTAATTGCTGGGAGCTGATGGAAATGATGCACACCTAGAGGAGCTCTTAAACCCTGCATCAATGACTGTATTTCCTGGAGAAAATAAACCCAAAGGGAATTGTTTCCTTTTTGCTCCCATGCCATGGGTCAAGCTCAGCTCTCCTGCTGTGACAACACCAGGGAAATGCTCAGGTGGGCTGTGGGACCCATCTACACCTGACCTGTGAGTCTCCTGGAAAAGTGAGTGTCCCTGGCTGTCCTTTCCTACTGCTGAACAGGACTGGGTAGGGAGATTTTTGACAAGTCAACTTCTTCGTATTTTATGCCACTCTTGGAAGGAATTTTTTAAAGGAAGGGGAAGAAAAAACAGATTAAAACCAACTCTTGTCTGAGGTCACCATTAAGCCACAACTTGGAAACCTCCTTCTTGTGTTTTGCTGTGCTGCCCAAACAAATCCAAGAGCTCTCAAGCCTGGTGTGCGACCCTGGTGTAGCTTCTTTATTTACCCAATTTATCCCAACCCAGGATGACTTGCATGGTTTCATACAATGACTCTTTGTAGGCTGTGGCAGCCCATTCCTGTGTGGGGATGCTGAGCAATCCTGAGCTCCTGAGGGTGAGTTCACTCCTGGGCTGGAGCCGTGGCTGTCTTTCCCCTGGGACAATCCTGGATGAGCAGACACACACTTCCTCATTGTGCTCCACAACTGTACTCGTGGCAAGGGGAATGCTAGTGACTTGGAAATCATTTTTTTTTTTTCCAAGAAAAACACTGATTGGAGCTCATTGCCTTGGAATTAACTCATATCAGGAAATGTGGAGCAAAGCGAGGATCGGGATTAACAGAAAATCATTGACACGAGGGTGATTCCTGAGGAAACACACTGAACATTCAAAGCCTCAGCAACACTTTGAAATAAAATCTGCACTAATCTGGGCCAGTGTTGGCAGCAGAAAAGGTATTCCAGACCTTCCACAATGGTTTTTCCATGATCTTACAAGGGGTTCATTGTCCAATAAGCGCTATTATGCATTCAAACAAGGAGAACTCTTCCAAGCCTGAATGCATTGTTCTTTTGTTCCAGCACTTTGTGTCAGTGGAGTCATGGCAAGGCACTGAGGCTTCACTGGCTGTGATGGGATATTTCCACTTGGCTCCCCTCCCAGTGGCTCCTGCTGGAGCATTGTTCTCTGAGACCTTCATCTGTAAAAAGTGACAGCAGTGCAACACCTACTTCCCCAAACCCTCCACTTTTGGCATCTGCGCCTCCAAACGGTGACATGGGGTTCCCAAAACCCCCCCAAACTTTGCAGGATTGTTGCTATCCTTCCTACCAGGCACAGCTTTCTCATTCCTGTGATTCTGGGAGTAATTAATGCTCCTTGCTTCAGCTGGGAATGCATCAAAATGCTTGGGGTGGTGGGAGCTCATGTTCTACCAGCCCGACTCCTATGAAACACCCCAGCTTATCTCTGAAGAAACTATTTTAGCCGTGTTCCAGTGTCACTTTCTTCATCTTTAAAACACTTCCAACAGCAAACTGCTTCATTTGGCACCAGAGCAAAGTCCTCAGGCAGTGTGAGCTGCCAAGGAGCTCCTTGGGCTGTGCCAGCCCTCGCCAGCTGAGCGTGGTACCAGCAATGGGTTCAGTGTTCTTGGACTTCCAGCCCCCTGAGGTTTGCTTCAGGTTTCAGACTGAGAGTGCACAAGAAACTCAACATAAAACTCAGACTGTAAATTTGACTTTTCCTTGGTCTCCAATCAGAACCATAAATCAAGGCCAGATTTGCTTTGAACTTGGTCGCGCTTGCCCCAGAAAGTTCAGGAACTTTAATGATCCTCTGGGACAGAGTCAAGCCCATTTTAGAGCATTTACAAAGAAAACATCAAACTGGATGAATTTTATGTGGTTTTGCTATGTGCCTTTGGCACAGCTCTGGCAGAGCCTGACAAGGATCCAATTCAAGTTAAAATAAAGATAAACTGGGCACTGGGCTGATGTCATCGGACAACAAGCAAGCAAACAAACAAGCTGATGGCATCTCTAAGATTTATTTGGTTTCACTTTGCTAGAACTTTATCAGCACAACTGGACAGTTCTCCTTCCCTCTTGCAATGATGTAAATCAGGAGCCAAGCCATACTTTAGCTGTGATGGTTATCAGGCTCAGATAAAGCGTTTCAGATCTTTTCTCTGTGGATTTGAAATGTCTGGCCAAGCAGAGATTTGGATCCAAGTTAATGGGCTCTCTGTGAAAATGCTGGAGAGCCCCAAAGGCATCTGTGTTACCCTGCCACGCTGGGACAGAGAAGGTTTTGAAACAGAGCTTTGCTGTTCCAACAGGAGCTGCTGTCACTTCTCAGGTGATTCTCTTTACTTCCAACCAGGGAAAAATTAAAGTAATCAGAGTAAAAAGTTGTCCCATGGTGAGGTGAAAGTGCAGCTCCCAGATTTATCCTCCAAAACGTGGCTGGAGTTTCTTCTAAACATTCTCAGTGCAGCTGACCATTAATGCTGAGACAAAACAAGAGATAGAATGTATTTTTTTTTGTGGTTTATAAATACATGCTATGTCCAAAAATCTTACAGCATGTTTCAGAAGGGCTTGCCAAGTGTTCCTAACACTTATCTGAAAATGTGCCTTTCCACTTCACAAAAATTCTAAAATTATCCCAGCACATTTATACATTTATACATTTCCAAGTCAGGTGGGACCTTACAATAATCCTGCCTAACCTCCTTTTATTGAGAGGTGACTTTTAAAGTTATTTTTCTTTCTTTAAGCTGAAGTCTCCCAGAATTCTGCACTGAAATCATCAGCTTGGTATCCAAGTGTGGATGTTGTTAGTGAGCAGGGTCAGGCTCCTTGCTCTGCTTTGCCTGAAGCACTCATGCCTGGAAGTGTTAATAAATTGTCATGGAATTATGAGCCCAAGTTTGTGGAAACCTTTCTGAAACAGGCAGCTCATGCCATGACACCCTGAATCACAGTTTAAAGAATATTCCAATGTCAGATGGTGCATTTTGAAGTAGCTACTGTGGTTTTATCCACAAATTCTGTGGGGGAAAACACCAGAATTCACATATTTAAACCCAGGGATTGTTTGCCTGTCTATCACTCCCATATCCCAGCATAACTTAATTTATAACAGTAGCAATAATAATGTCTCTGGTGGTTTTAGCAAAAGTTTTCCACATTTTGTAGGTAAACATTGTGCTTTTGGTGATTTGTTTAATTGATTTGTTAATTATTCAGTTTTTATCTGTTCATCTTGGGCTTGGTGCAGATTTCAAGTTTGTTTTGCAAGCTTTTTTCAGGTTTTTCTGTGTATTTAGGCTAACAACCTCTGGTGGTATCATCACATAAATGCCTGGTGAGAACTGGTTAAAATCTTTTGGTTTTAATAGAACTATGAAGTTCTCAAAGCTTATGAAAATGGACAAGGAGAGCCATATATAAGAGTCAGAAATCTACTTAGAATTTCTGACAAGCACAGCTACATCTGGAGAGGAACAACACGTAACAAATTATATTTAAATTCAGTTAAAAGATATAGATAATTTTCAGCAAAATACAGCATTTCCATTTAACCTCACCCTCTGAAGAGAACAGTTTTTCACTGAAAAAAGAAGTTATAAAGGAAACAATCTCTTCTTAAATTCAGCATGAGGAAATTGAGGCCTGAATCTGCTTGCACAAACACTTCCACTGATTTCAACAAAGATCTTCACACAGGAGAATTCCTCACGTGGATAATTGCTCCTGAGATCAGGCAAGCTGGGTAAGTTAGTGAAATAAGGGCACTAAATCATTTTCTAATCTATATTGTTCTTTTTTGACTGCCAAAGTGCTAGCTGTATTTATTTTTTTATAATCCTGATAAGGAAACATTCCTAAAACATTAGCAAAAAAAAAAAAAAAAAAAAAAATCCAGCTTGAGAGAGAGGACAAAATGAAACAAACATCTCTCAACTTTCCTCTGCTGTCACCAATCTTTAAATAGCGAACTTGAGCCTCTGTCAAAGCACATTTTGGGTGGTTGTACAGCAAGTAGCTCCACGAGATGGGGTTGGAAAATCCTTCAAGGCCCTTCATCAGCAGGCTGTGGCTCTCTGGGCTCTTCCCTGTTCCTGCCTTTGGAAGGAGCCGTGCCTGAGAACGTTTAATCCTCCGCGACCCCGAGCGCCGTCCCTCGGGGAGCTCCCTCCTCTTGTTATCGTGTGCTGGCCGTGTCAGAGGTGAGAGGGGAAAATGTGCAACCCAAACCAACCCCCAGCCCCAATCTTGGTCAAAACTTATCTACAATCACAGCCCAGGCAGGATCCAGATGTAGCAAACCCTTTCTATTAGCACAGTTCATGGATGGGGAGCAAAGGCAGACACCGCCTGCGAAATTTGGCCAGAATTTGCTGAAACTTTGGAAGATGTTTTCCATTCCTGGGTATTGACTTTGTAATGGGACCTGCCCAAGCTTTAACAGGCGTGAGAAATTTAAATATACAACCCCCTCCGACCTGGAAAAGGAAAACAGAGCGTTTTAAACAGTTGGGCGAGGGGAGAGAGTGACAGAACTGGAAAGGAGCTTGGTTGGAGCTCTGGAAGGAGTCACCATGAAGAGAGGAGGGTGAACAACACCCTCCTGTTGGAAAGCAAATGTTTCTGGGAGCAGGGTAATGTGAACCACACAGATATGGGATAGCCCAGGGGGGCCAGAGGAAGTTTAAATGCATTCTGAAAAGGTCACGCTACCACACTTCATTTTATATTGTCACAGAGAAACCTTCTCCTCTTAAAACCCATTCTTATTTATACACCTCCTCCCTGGAAAAAGCTCCCAATAATGAGAATTTCCAAGATGTATTGTTGTTGTCTAATCTCTCCTTTTCATTCTCCACACACAAAATTGCTTCATTCTCGTTCACCACGGGGCAAAGATCTCCCAAACACTCAGGAAAGCTCTGGAGGAACACTGGGATCTCATCTTCCAAAGGAGTTTTGCTGGACTTGAATAATTTGCTGTGGCAATGTGCTGATGGAGAGTGTGGGGCTGCTCCTTCCCCTTTAATGGTTTATCCACATGGGGCAGTAGCAGGGGAAAACTCCAGAGTCTTGTAGGAGAAATGTTCCTGCCTTTCAGTTGTGGTGAGACCATTGATCATGTTGCTGATAAAGCAGCTTAGGCTGTGACAAGCAATTGGCTGCTGCAGTGTTTGCAGGGAGACATCAAGGCTTTGGAACACAACCCTTGGGCTTAAAATAGCAAAACTCCCTTTGAGAAGGAGCCCTTACAATGTGTGCTCCTTAAATAGACCCACAACCAGGAAAAGAAACCCTGTTTTACACAGGGTCAGAATGAGGGGGAAAATAAACTCAGCAGTTGCTGTGTAAATTACAAATTACAAATTTGTAATTTATGGTGACACAGTCACAACTTGGGGATGAATCACCTGATTCTGAATGGGTTGATTTTCCTGCTATGCCACGTTGCTCTTTTATGTGTTGGAAAAATAGGGATAAACCTGGAATGATTTTAAATAAATTCATGGCTGGTTGGCTTTTTTTGGTGGTACCCAGAACAGGAAGAATAAAGAAAGGCATGAAGGTGGTCCCTCACCTTGCTAAGGTAAGGAGAGAAGAAATAACATAAACACAAACACTGAGATTTGCTGTGATCACCTTCCTCCACCCTTGGACCTCACCCACATCAGCACTGCATTCCTAAAGGAAAAATGAGGATGCAAAATGTCTGGCAATATGAGAAAAGAGTGAATACCATAATAAAATAGTGGAATTGCACTGTGGATGCTCATTTTGTTACCTCTGAAAATCCCCATCTCACCACTCATCATAAAGGTAGAGAAGCTCAGCATGATTTATTCAAGCTTTTAGGAACTTGTTTCTCTACATGCTGATAGCTTGATGATATTTTCCAAGATCCAGTGGTGTCTCCTTGAAAAGGAGTCAGTTTAGGCTCAAACATTAACCATATATTCATCTCCAAATTTGACCATGATTAGCTAATGAGCCAAGCAAGGCAATATTTTATTGGCAAATAAATTGGTGGCCAACAAGTTCAGTTTTGGAGAGATCCTGATAGCTGGAAAATATTCTTTCTGGTCAAATGGAATATTTTGGAAACATTTCAACTTGCTGAATTTTCACATTTTGGGGTGCTTGTTGGGAAAGGCAAAGCCTCTAAAGCACAGATGGAGAAGAAAGAGATCTCCAGTATCACATGAAAATATGAGCAGAGCAGGCAGGTATTCCACAGACATTTCAAGAGCCTCATCAAAGTGCCCCATTGGTGACCAGGAATCAATACTTTGCCCATGAGCAACACTCTGTGTTATCCTTCAATATATTATTTCTCTTTACTAATTCAAAGCAAGATTTAAATTTTTTTTTATCTGTTGAAGAAGAAAAATAATGTGTGCTGTGAGAAGAGCCTTTTTCACCCCAAAGCCTGTGGCTAAGGATCTCATAAAGTTTAGCTACTGTCAGGAATCTATATTTAGACTGTTTTTGGAGAAGAAAAAAAAAAAGTTTAAATGTAATTCACAGAGAAGTGCTTTGATTTTATCAAATTAAGAAGCCAGGAGCTTCTCAGAGTCAGTAGAAAACAGGATTGAGCAGGTGCCCAAACTCTGGGCACATGCTGAAATGCTTTGCTGCTTTCTGACCCTAAATGAGCAGCCTGACAAGCAGCTCTGTTCAGGGTGGTCTTAAATCTCTGCCTGGGAGCTGGTTTAAATCAGAGGGAGGGATGAGGCTGGGGAACATAAACGTTCTCTGGGGCCCATTTCGCTTTTTATGAGGAAGGTATTCCAGCCAGAAGGAAAGGGCTAAGATCAAGCCAGCCATCTTCCAGGTGAGACTGCAGCCTTTAAACCCCTCTGGGAGGGCCCTTAATAACTTTGCCATGTGTAAACATCCCTGATGCTTTTCTTCTGAGCTCGGGGTGACAAGCAGAGCGAGGAGAGAGCGGCTGCTCGACACTTTTTGACGTCAGCTCTCCTAATCCCGGGCAGTTGATAACCATGACACTCCAGAAAGTGGGTATCACATTGCAGAGCCTCATCAAGCAGCACTGAGGGGTTTCAGGGCTGCTTCATCCCTCTGAGGTTTTTTTTTTTCCAGGTCCATAATGAGCGAGGCACAATTTAACCCTTTAACCTCTCCCCACATGGGTCACGTTTCAGCCCAAGAGAGGACACACACCGAGTGGCTCATGTTTATTTTCCAATTGTCATTTTTGGTTTACCTTGAAGAACCTGATCTTTAAGTTGGTAACAAATAGCTACTGAAACCAGCTGAGGATTATTTTTTTTTTTTCCCCCAGCTATAAACCAGTCAGCCCCAAGAAAGACCCCATGAGACTGTGGAACATTTGCTTCCCATGTCAGCTGAGAAGCTTCCCAAAACAGCCAAAGTATGTCAGATGGCTTTTATATTCCTGCTCTGCTCTGGCCATGCTGGGTCATCAAGGGATATAAAATGTATCAGACTCAGCTAATTTAATTTTCAGGCAGAAAGAACATTTTATTAATGGCACTCTGATTATCTCTGCTGTTACAGCCTGAGCCAATGGACATCAAAGTCATCGATTGTCCTCAGCAAACTTCAATTTTTTAAATTCCTTAATGCAGTTTAGGACTTTGTTTTAGCAAGTAAATTGTTGTTAAGTTCTTGATTTAAATGCATATATTGATTTATACCCATGAGAACAATTTATTGAGTATATCCAGATAAAAAGAGATGACAGAGGTAACACCCCAAAGCTCTGCCCAGGGACCAGATGTATCTCACACTCTGAAAAGTCTGAATTTTCCTCTCAAAAGTCTCATTTAACCTGTTTGATAGCAGAGTTATGCAGAATTTATGGTGACATGAAGCTCTTACACAGAAAAAAAATAAGAAATCTTCAAGGAATCTGTATCCATGGCTCCAGAGCCCTATCCCAGCATCACAAGTGTTGGAAATTTATTCTGGATTGAGCCTTTAGGCAAATCTGATTTACTCTAGAGAGTCTGTTCATATGGATGGTGAAAGAGAACTTTGCAAGCAAAGCAGTGCCACATCCCAAAGTGCAATTTTTGTAATTTCTCAGAATCAATGCAGGCACAATTCACCACATGTAATCTCACATCAGCTGAGAACCCCAAACTTCCCTGGCCATCTGCCATCTAATTTAACCAGGCCCAAAGGCAGGAGTTTGATGCCTTCCCATTTTGTGGTGCTCCCCAAGTTTGGGGCTTCTTCCTTTTGCTCTAATACAAAATTAAAGCTTTATTAAATTCCCCTCCTGTAAGTGTTTCCATATTTCTTTCCCACTTCCCACCCTGCATTTTGGATGTGAGTTTGTGTAGTTGGGTACCAAAAGACCATCCTGATGTGTTCCCTGCTTCCTCCTGCTCCAACCATCCCTTCCCACGTGGCAAACATCCACAATCCAAAGAGTTTGGGCAACTTGGTCTAGTGGAAAGAGTTGGAACTGGCTGGACTTTAAATTCCCCTCCAACCCAAACCATTCCATGAATGTGTAATTTTTTGATAATGCAAGAGCTTTCAGAGCTTGCAAAGACCTAATTATTTAGGGGAAAATTGCTGTTCCTTGTCACAGGAGGCTTTTCCCCCTCTTCCAGATGCTTTGGCTTTGGTGGGTAGCTGAAGCTCAGAGATTTCCAAGAGGTGCAGGAGGTTTTAGCCACAAAATTTGCTCTGAAGTCCAGGGGAGCCAGGCAGCCAAGCCTTGGCCAGCAGCTCCAGTTTGTGGCCTTTCCTAACTCCAGCATTTATTGCTTTGGTGAGCACTGTGAAACACTCTTTGGGTGGCCTTGAACTTCCCCCACAAAAATACAATTATGGGCTGCAGGCTGGTAAACACTGAGCTTGCAGAGCTGCTCTGGGCTCTGCCTTCCACTTGGCCAAACCTGGCAGCCCCTTCAGCAGCTCTGATAGCATCAAATGCAGGATGAGGTCACAGCTCCTGAAATCCCCCTGATCCTTACCCAAACACGCCACAAACCCTTCAAACTCCCCGATCCTATATAAAATATCAAACTTAATAAGGCTATTGTATCACAGCAGGGCCTGGGTTTAAGCCCCCCTAAATCCCAGCTATTTCCTTAGGCACCTATTATTTGGTTTTCTCTAATGCAGGATTCTGGGTGTTGTTTGTACAGCACATTTATGGTGCTGCACCTCGAAGGAAATTCTTTCTTCTGAGGAGCAGAGCTGGAATTTTTCCTTTTTTTGCACTGATTTTTTTTTTTTTTTTAATTTTATTTTTGGTGCACATCCCCAGTCCTTTTTGCTTTAACTGAGTTGCAATCACACAGCGACCACGGGACCTCACTTCTTTAGGACACTTCAGTTTGCTTGTTATTATTTAGAAGAAATTTCACCCAGTCCACCTCAATGCCCTTGGCTTTTCCTCCACCTCAAAAACCCCTTGAGAAATTTGTCATTTGAACCAGCACTGTTTGTTTCACTGCCCAGTTTTCACTCATCCTGAGGCTCAGGGTTTAAAATCCATCACTGGAACATCAAAGCTCCTAAGGGTGTTCACACAACTCCTCCAGAAATGTTGGGAGGGCCCACATTAGGATAACCTGACATGAAAATAAAACAATGACAACTATTACATGACAGGACCAATATTTCGACCACTTATTTTTGTTTGCTGCCTTTTATCCAAGACAGGGGAAAAAAAGCTGAGCAGAACAAGGCAAAAACAAACAGCAAAACTCATCCCTGCAGCCTCAGCCAACCTCTGCTGTGAGCTGGGAAAAATTCCCCCTTCCCCACATCTTCCCCTGCAGGCTTCCCTCTCTAATTTACTGCAGGGAAAAAGATTATTCAGGTACTGTTGGGTCAACAGAGGACTTATAAAGTCGATGAGAATGACAAATGTGACACTCTACCCCCATGAACTCCTCCTCAGGCAGCTGAAGCCAATCCATCAGCAGATGCAGCAGCATTTGTTTCTGGAACATCTGCTCTGTATCAATATGCAAATCACGCCAGGAGATTCTGATCTCAAAGCCTCATGTTTTTGTTGTTGTTGTTTCAAGGAATCAGCCACTGCTCAGAGTTACTTTTTGTTTGATTTTTGATTATTGCTGCAACACTCCTGGAATATTCAAATATTAACTCATGAGGGTTATTTCAAGGAGGTTTGTTTTTGTTGTTTTGTTTGTGGAGTCAAAGTATTTTCTTACTAGAGGGATTTAAGCCTGGTGAATTCTGAATCAAACCTTAATTGTACCCCTTGTCAATCACTTTTAATCTGAGTGGCAGTTGGGGCAAGGAGACCTCACATGTTTTGGCAAGTCAATGGTAAAATGACTTGGAAAACAGCAAGGCAAGCTGATACTGTGATTAAATAGTCAGCAAGGGACTCAGCTCCCTTTCTTTGAGGGAACTTTCTCCAAAATGTGGCAGATCTCCTTTCCAGAAGATGATAAATACATTTCTGATGCAATAAATATCAAGGCTTCCATTTTAAAACAGACTGGAATCCTCATCCCTGCTCATGTCTGCAGAGTGCTCAGCTCTTCTGGGAACCACATAATTTACTGTACTGCTTAAATATGGATTTGGAGACTCCTCTTTGTCATGTTCTTAACACGGTGGTTGAAGTGACAGAATGAAGACATCCCACAAAAAAAGAAAGCAACCAAAATGTATTAAGCACATTTTCAAATATATTATCAGTGAGGACCTAAGTGTGGGTAGAGGAATATTGTGCAACACACAGGTTTTTAAAAAGTTTATTTTTTCAAGTCAAAGTGTTTCTCCTTGTCTTTAAATACTTCCATCCAGTTCTTTCAGTGAGAAAGAATTTCCAAGCCAAAGTTTGAGAGCCATGAAATGTAATTCACAAGAAATTATTGCTGTGAGAGAAAAAAAAATTAAAATAACCCAACGTAGTGATGAGCTGGTTTTCCTTATCTAGAGAGAACAAAATACGAAAAGGAAATAAGTAAATGATTTTCTTGTGGGTGGTTTCCTGCATCCACACCAGGCTCTGCAAAATCACTTGGAGTCGAGCAGGGGGAAGGGAAGATGGGCACGAGCACTTGGAAGGATCGGTGACCTAGAAAAGATTTTTAAAATTCCTTCTCTTCTCACCATCAGATAAAAGCAGGGACAAAAAGCGAGTGACTCATCTTCTCTTGTTCCCTTCTAATAGTTTCCTAATGAAGTAATTATCGTGTACTCGTTTGGAAACACACAAGACAGGAGGCGAGACTGAAATTTGAGGGGAGGGGGAGAAGCCTCATTAGCTGATCCTGCCTCCCTGTGGATCTGTTCCCACTCACACCCTGCAAGGATTACGCCAAAAATTGCCCCAAATTTGATTTTTTACACATATAATGCCAGGACACATATACTTATAATTACTTACTAATTAGTAGGATCAGTTTTGTAGCTGAAATATATTTATCATCTGCGTAAAGGGATATGTAAAATCTATAGGAGGAGGTAATTCCTCAATATCAGTTATTAGTCCAAATAATAGATCTGAAATAGATCTAATGGATGCAACAGAGCTGAAAACTCCCAAAAACAAACCTGAAATACAAACAGCAAATTTCTTGTCGTTTAACCAAACCCATCACAGCTACAGCAAAATCCCCCAGGATCACATTCCTATGGGAATGTGTAAAAAGGTCTCAAGGAGGTGTCAGAACCAAACTTTTATGAGGAAAAAAAATAAATCAGAAATAAATTAATGTTGCTGAGGAACCTTTTGAAAATCATGGCCAAAATTTGGAGCAGAAGGGGAAATTCCTTCTCTGATGTGCTTGATCAAATACATTTTAATTGATTATTATTAGAGAGTTTTCAGAGCTGGGATTTAATTTGATTTAGGACAGTTCTTTAGGGAAGGACAATTATTTGCAGTTTTTGGGGGGAAAGGCTGGAATCACTGCTGGTGATGGAATGTGCCCAAGGCAGATAAACCCTGTGGGCCAAAACTTCTTCCTCACAGCCACACGTGAAACTGGCCCATGGCAATTCCAGTGTTTTGGGTTTCCAAATATCAGGAATCCATTCCCCCATCTGCAAAGGGGGTGAATTTCTCTTTTGGAAAAAAGCTTTAGAATCCAGGGGTGAAAAATAAGCTTGGTGGCCACTCAGTCAGAGTTACATCTCTTGTCACCTGTTTTGCCTTTTATTTTGCAGAGGTGGAACTGAAAATCAGTGAAGGAAGAGATTCAATTTTTCTTTAAAAACAGAGATATTATTTCCACCCATCCATCCACCCATCCATCCATGAACCAGTAAAAATAATATGCAACAATATAAATATTTATTCAGCCTGAAAAATCACTGTCTTAACAACTGACATCCTTAAATTTTTTTATCTTCCTGAGCCGAATGAGGCAAAAAACCTAATTAAAGATGAAAAGCAAATCAACAGCTTCAATCCTCCAAAGCTGCAACACAAGTCCATCTTAGTTAAGAGAAGAGTTTTATCGTGACAGCTGCCCTGCCAGCTTTTTATTAAGGTTTAAACAATTTTCTTCCCAGGAAAAACCCACTCCCTTGATGTGTGGACTGAGAAGAAAGCCCTTATTCTCAATTTTCCATCATCCATGTGCACAGGCAAATTCTCCCTGGCTAACCAAGTGTGAATCCAACGATTTTGGCTGAGCTGCAAAGGAGAAGTGATCCCAAATATTATTATGGACAAGGAGAACGCAGTTCTGCTGGAGATGCTTGGTTTGAAACTTCCTTTCTCCCTGTTTTTTTTCTCCCTTTCCCATTCTCCCTTGAGTTATCCTCCCAGAAGGGCCCAGCATTGCCAGAACTGGGGTCTGGCAGGGCAAGGAGATGAATGTTGTGTTTTTCCAGTTAACAGAAGTTGGTTCCCCCGGGTTCACGGCGGTGTCACGGCGTGCGCCCAACTCCTGCACGTTTTGAAACCTGATCTTACACCTTGCCTTTTATGAAGATGAAATCCTTGGCAGGTGATTATTTTGCTTTCTCACATCATATCAGACGCTTTAAGCACCAGTCTGCCTGCTAGGAGCCAGCTGTTGGGGAGTGAAAAAAAGGGAATAAAGAGCTCAGATGTTCAGAAACCCCGCAGTGCAAACTGCTGCTATCCCCGGAGCTCTCCTTAGGGTTCATTGCAGAACAGGGAATGCAGGTGTTTTAAAACACTGGTCCCTGGGTCAAAGTTAAATTAGGAAAATGTAGAATGAAGCAGGAAGGCAAAATTTATTCTCCTGCAAGAATCAGGGGAGAGCAGAGGCCTGTAAGTGTGCAGCAGTGTATTTGTGGTGAGATCTCTGCTGTTACACAAATGTGGGGTGAGGTGTTCTTGCTCCTTTGCTGCATAAAGCTGGGAGTGACAATTCTCTTCTGTCCTTCCAACCCTGTTTTGAGCCCAGCAGGGATTATTTAGCTGATTCCAGCTCAGTCCTGTGGATGAATTGGAGAGAGGAGCCTGTCCTGCTCAGCACAAGGGAAGGGTTGACTGCAGTGCTGGGAGCATTTCCACTCTGCCTTCCAGAGTTTGTCTGTTCCAGAGCTCTTGTTCTTGTCCAAATGAGTCAGGAGGTGGGCAGGCCTTTCTTCCAGAAGGAAATGAAGAGCAGAAGGAGCCTTCCACCCACCCTCAGCTGCCACCTGCACCAGGGGTCTCAAATAATTGTCCTGCGTGCTGTCACCTTGCCATGGATGACAACGTGCTCACCCTGATCGTGGTGACTGCTTAAAAATATCTTCATTTTCATTAGAAACCTTTCCTCTGTGCAAGCCAAGGAAGATTGTCCTGGACATTCCCACCCAGAAGGGGAGGGGAGTGATGAGAAACCCCTCAGTGGGACAGATGTGCTGTGAGAATTCCTCAGTGGGACATGTCACAGAGTGTGTAACTCCCTGGCAATGGCTGCACAGGGTTTCCTTCTCTGTCTGATAAAAATAAAGTTTTTCATTTGCCAAGACTATCAGAGCAACTGTTTGCTCTTTGCTAGGACCAAAGGAAACACTGCTTCTTCCACTGTCAACAAAAGGAAT
The DNA here is from genome assembly GCF_903797595.1 of Erithacus rubecula. NCBI lineage: Eukaryota > Metazoa > Chordata > Aves > Passeriformes > Muscicapidae > Erithacus > Erithacus rubecula. Next base: position 2,676,654 of record NC_136664.1, read on the forward strand.
ATATTTATTTCTCAAACCTGCTTTTCCACGTGCACACACCCCCTCAGAACACTGACTTTAAATCATTCTTAAATGAATTCAGTGTCTCTGTGCTGGATGCTCATTTCCTTAGAAAAGCAACAACTGGATGAATTTTCCCTGGTGCATCTCCAGAATTTGGCCCAGCTCAGGCTGTTGAGATGTTTTTCCTTCCTTTCCTCCCTCTAAATGTAATTTCAGCTACTGTGAGCCTGACCCAAATCCCTCTGTGGTCCATGGAAAACCTCACCCAGGCCAGGGTGGGCTGGGTTATAACCCAGCCTTGTGGTAAGAGGGAACTGGAGGAGGAATAATTTTGGGACAGCTGGGCTAGGTCTGGTACCAGGTCTCCTCAATGAATCACAGAATCACCAGGTTGGAAGAGACCTCCAAGATCATCAAGTCCAACCCATGTCCTAACACCTCAACTAGACCATGGCACTCAGTACCTCATCCAACCTTTTTTTTTTTTTTTTAATATATCCAGAGAAAATTGCTTGTCTTTATTAGCTGATTAAGCACAGAACAAGAAGCTGCTGCTCTCTGAGCACAGCAAACCTCACAGGAACATTGTTTTCTCTAGAAAAACACATTTGGACACTGGTAGGAAAATGAGCAGAAATCCCTGATGGAATGGGATTCTGCTCCTGTATTCACTCTGTGCTCAGGGGATACAAGGAAAGTATTTGGATTATAAAATAATAAAAATGCTTCTATGCTGTTAGTTCCTCACTTAATTAAAATAAAAATCTGAGGATATTAGAAGCTGGATGTGTTTGAACATCAAATATGCCAAATGTAACATCTGGCATCACAGTCTTTCATGAAGCAAAACAAAAAGCAAATAAATTCATTTTTTGTTTTGGCAAAAGTGTGGTTAAATTGATTTTATTCTTTGGGGCTGATATTAAGGCATTGCTGACACATCAAAGTTTGTTTCTCCTAGATTTGGGCAAGCTTGGAATTGACTGTTGGAATAGTTTCTTTGGACAGTAATTTTCCAAGTAGTAATTAATTCATTTTATATGGAGATGTAGAAAATCACCTGAGTGTGAGTGAGATAAAACCTACCACTGTTTAAATAATATCCCCAACCAAAGTTTCACCCCAAAATGTAAATTTTCTCTTCTCTCCCCATGTTTTTTCATTGCTTGCAGGATCTGCAATGCCCTAAGGGCACCCCAATCCCAAATTCACCCCCACCCACTGCATTTTCCAAGGGCAGCTACACCCTTGTGGGAATTGTTTGGAGCTGTTGTCACAGTTAGGAGTGAATATTAGAGAAAGAAATTTCTTTGTAAAAGTTTGGGGACCTGAGTTTGTTGTCACAGCACCTGGGAGCATCTGCTGGATACATCCACCCTGAAGTTTTGCTTGTTTTGCTTTAGGCAGGGACAGAAATTTTTTATGCAGCTCTAAAAAATTGCTTTGAAAGGTGCTGTGAAATGTTGATTATCAAGCCTGGAACCCTGTGCTTTAAAAACTGGGATTTTAATTCCTGCCTCTACATAGTCCTGTGTGTGTGCATGGGATTGCAGTAAAAAAAAAAAAAAAAAAAACTCAATTAGAGCTTTTAATATGGAAAATTTAATATGGAAATTACAGTTTTTATATGGAAATTATGGTTCTTTTCAGACAGTTTCAAAGAGTTCTTGATTTCTCACCAGTTCTGACATCTAATGACTGGATTGAGGAGAGCTAGAATGAGATAAAAACGATAATTTTTTTTCTTTCTCCCTCTTTACAATGCAGGGCCAGCAGCACTTATCACAACAAATTTAAAAAAAAAAAAAAAAAAGAAATTATGTAGTCAAAATCCAGCCAGCAAACACCAGGAAAACAAATTATTTAATTTCCAAGATCCCCCCAAATATTTTCTCTTGCGAGGAGAAACGAGGATTTCTCCTAAAAGTGAGTCCAGAAGAGCAGCACATTTGTAGGCTGCAGGCTCATTATTTTGTGAGCAGAGGGATAAATCAGGGGGCCCCCTTGTTATTTTATTATATTTTATTTTATTTTTTGCAGTGTACTTTAAAAATCCTCACACGCCCACGTAGTGCTTCCTCATCGATAACAGCAGCAGCAGGGGGGAGCCAGTGTCACCTTCCATAAACAGGTGCTGTTGACATCCAGCTTGTAAAATAGAATTATTTCAAAGGGGGTGAGAGCCAGCTGAGGGAAAAGGTGCAGATAATGCTGCCTTATCAGACAGTATTAGCCAAAAAAAACACGCCTGCTTATTGAAGTCCCACGTTTGTCTGATCCACACACACTCTGTTGAGTTGTTTCCAAAACTAACAGTGCCTCTAATTGGTTGTGTGGAGCAGACAATGATGTTCAGGAAGATGAAAATAATATTGGCCCAACGAGATGAGCTTTGTGTGTAGAGGTTGTGGTTGGAGTCACAAGAGTTGACCGCAGCCAGGGTTTAAATGAGATTTAATGAAGCTGTTTGGCTCAGGGCAAGGTAACCAGACACACACAGAGCGTGGAGGAGAGTGCTGCTAATGCTCACTAGAGCCTTTCCAAAAAAACAGATTGTTTTTTTCCTTAAAAACAGCGTGGAGATGATATAATTCCTGAATTTTTATGAGGTTTTTCCCAGGGGTCTGGAGATGGTTTCGTGTGTAACAAGCACTAACTCGGGGAGAGAAAAAAAATGCAGAATGCTGGAAAACCCACCAAACCAGAGAGACATTATAAGAAAAAAAAATGTGGGGAGGGTTAATAGTTGGAAAAAGAGAGGGGAGAAGTGGTGGCAGCCCAGATTTCCAAACCTCATTAAATATATTTTATTCATGGAGCCAATAGTTGAGGGTTGGTGCTGTGGTATTTCACTGCACCCAAGTCGTGCCCTGGATGGACTTCACCTTCAGAAAACACCTTTAAAAATGCACTGTTTGCTGAATTCCCAGCCAGAGTAGGACTGTGTGGACCTGAGACTGATTTCTTCAATTTTCCCCACTCTCATCCATTCCCTCCATTGCTAAATCCCCCTGGAAATTCCTCTGAGTTCATCGGTGAGACAACAAACGTTCTGCCTGCCAAGGCAACGCTTGGCAGACAGCAAAATCTCTCATGTATTTACTAGGTGAAACATCTGGATTATTGTCCCAGCGTTCAGCAGAGTTATCCACTCGTGGATCAGAGTTAGTTGTACACAGGGATTAGGATTTAACAGGATAAATGTCTCGTAAATGGGAATGAGAACAGCTTGATAACAGCGAGACTTGAAATCGAGGGCAGCTCTGCTCCAAAGCAGCAAATAACCAGGGCTGTTTGTATCTGTGAGGATTCCATCTTGCATGGATTTGCATCCCTGAAATTTCACCCTCCAAAATTAATCTTAACCACCAAAAATTGGCCTGGCTCGGGCTCCAAGTGTGGTTGAACCACCGGCTCCCATCCCTGAAGTGAGAAATTTGCCAAGGCTGTCTCGAAATTTGGACACTGTTCATTAAAAAGTCAACCCAGTTTAGCTTGAAAGGTTCCATCTCACAAATCAATAGAAATTAAAAAAAATGCTTTGTCCCAGGCCTCCAAAACTTAGTTATCCAGCTAAAAGTCTGCTTCTTCTCTTATTTTCTATCATTCCCTTCCCCCCCCCCCCCTCCTATTTTTATTTTAATCAGCAATTTTCATCAGTGAAATTCATTGCTTTGGGCTTGGCTTTTTCAAACCACACACATTTCGAAGAGTCACTTGCCAAGGAACATCTGTAAAAGTATTTCTAGATGTTTGGAATTTCCTAGCAGTAGTAGGGAAGTTTGGTTTGTTTGAATCTTTCACTCAGCAGGAGGAAAATTGAGCTCAACATGTTTATGAGTATAAAAGCCATCTGTTTGATAGGGATCCTGGAAGAAGACTGAAGGTCTGACTCTGAGATGATGAAGTGAAGAAAAAAGGTTTCTGTTTCCTGTTGCTGAGAATTAATTATGCTGTTAATAGTGTGTTAGAAGAGATAGGAGTGCTTTATGTTATTACTTAAGCCCAAAGAAATAAATATGACTTTAATGAAAAGATTTCCTGAAGAAAAATCCACCATAACTTTTTAAAGAGCTGGTCACGTACCCAAAAACATTTATATGCTGGGATGCTTCTCCCTAAATGTGGTCTGGCAAGTGTTTTTTTCTCCTACTCCTTTTCCATTTCTTTATGGATAAAATATTGGTATTTTTAAGGAAAGTCACTTCTTATGTGCCAAACCATCACCTACAGCTTGGATTTTAGTTGTCACATCACGACACTGGTGTCACCTTGTTCTTTGCTGCATTTCTTACAATTGGTGATGTTTTGTGGTTTCCCTGGGATGGCCAGAGGAAGGAGGGCTGGGAAATGGGAGTGGAAATTAGGAAAGAGAAATGGGAGAATCCTCACCAGAGCTGATAAAAAAAAATCAGTAAAAATACGCCACATCCAGATCATGGGTGAGGGCTGGGCTGCTCAGAGATGGTTTTGGAGGAACTAAAATCACTCTGCTCTTTTGACAGGAACCAAGGGAGATGAGGCTGTAATTTTACCCCTGGGACTGGATTTTTTTTCAGTGTGGGTTGAATAGGCTCAGTCCTCCCTCCCTAAAACATTGTTTAGATAATTCAGGTCAAAATGTATTTACCACAAAATTTTCCAGTCAAACAACTCCTCTGCCACAAATCAGTGACTAAAAGTTATTGTGAGTGAAATTCTTATGAACAAAATATGAAAATGGGTTTTTAAACTGCATTGTATAACTCTAATTTCATCAGAAATTATTTATTAGCAAGTGCTAAGGAAGCAGATGCTCAAACCCAATTCATTCTAAATAGTGGGAAAGAATTAAAAAATATCATTTTGGCTGCAACTGGTGATTTTTGAGGTTTGATGGGGGAGCTTGTGTTTTTTTTTTATTTTCTGTGGATGTGGGTTTGTTGTAGACTTGGCAGTGTTGTGTTAAGAGTTGGACTCAATGATCTTAAAGGCATTTTCCAACCTAAATATTTCTGTGAATCCATGTCCATGGCTTTGAAACCCACCAGGAAAGCCCAGACTGAGGCAGGCACTGAGCAGGAATGGAAAATTTCCCTAATTCACAGGATATCTACAAACAGACCCCTCGCAGAGCTCCAGCTCGGGGGATCCGCGGGAGGAAACCATCCCAACACCCCTGCACAGCACAGAAACTTCCTGCCCTTTCCCCCTCTCCCTTCTTATTCCCAGCCTGGGCTCTCTCCAGCTGCAGAATCCCTCTTTTAAAATTCAAATTCTCGTGGCACAAAGCTGAATAAATAGCGAGGGTGGGGAAGGTGGGCAGCGCCGCCGAGCTCCGGCACACACCGCCTTTGTCCCTGCCGGCTTGGGGACCGAGCTGGGGGGATTTTGGGGGGCTGCCAGCAGGGCAAGATGCCACCAGTATGTTCTTTAGTGCCTTGTAAAGCCCAGGTGAGTGCTGACACCGTCTGTGTGGACACTCAGGGCTTTGTGCACGAGCTGCTTGGAGCGTGTGGAGCGCCGAGCCTCCTGTCACGGCCAGGAGGATTTGGGTGTACGAAGAAAAATACAGCTGAGCTAACAGAGCTTTGAAAAGAGGCTGACTTGGGTGCCTGATAGCCCCTGAGTAGGCCTTGCTTGTCAACATTGCCAGCCCAAATCTCTGAAATCTGGGCCTTCAACCTGAATATCCAAGGAGAGCCAAAATAACACATTATGAGCGTTAATGCAGTTGAAAGCAAAACCGCATGTTTTCCAAAGGGTTTAAAAGCTCATTTGAAGTAGGGCAAAGGGTCAGAAAAGAAGGAGTCCCATTTATGGAGCTCTGGCAAGTGTTTCCAAATGAAGAAGCCCCACTTAGAACATGTACACTTCATTAGATCACTGCTGCCCTTGTCACCGGCAGGAAGAGAGGAGATGCTAGCCCTTGCTCAGACCTGTAAACTCCAAAAGTTTCCTGACATCCCCCTGAAAAGCAGGAAAGAAACAGCTCTTTGTTAGGAGGGAGTGGAAAAAGCATAAACCCCAAATGTTGTTTTTTTAAAATGATTTTTAAAGGTTTTGGGTTTTTTATGCTTAGGCAATAGGGAAAAAAACCTCCAAACTGGGCATGTTTTATGGTGCTGAGTAATTTCTGGGTGTTCTGGTGCGCTGGGGCAGGGGGGGCTCAGCACCTCCCATGGCAGGACATGAGGGGTTAATGAGCCAGGATGGGGCTGTGTGATGGAGAGAGGAGTGGGGGTCACTCCTGCTCTTTGCTGCCTCCAGCTCTTTATCCCCACCCCAGAATTTCTGGTCAAGCTTTTGCTTTGGCATTTGCCTCTTTGCTCTTTTGTTTCCTCTCTGTTCCCCAAGAAGTGATGTCTTTTGTAATCACTCAGAAACTGGTCCCTGGCTCTGCTCTGACCACCCAAACCTCCTTTCTATTACCCACAGCACCTGATCCTTTCTGTGCTGTCCCAATTCAGAGAATGAGGGACAGGCAGGATGCTCTGTGCCCTACACACTATTCCAATTCTGAAACCACCAGAGAGGACCAGGATGCCTGGAGCAAAATTCCTTCTGTCTGGAGACCCTCCATGAACCTGTAAAGATGTGATGGAGAGAAGCTGTCAGGCTACCTGCCTCACAGGACCACTGCAAGTTTCCTGCCAGCACACCTGGCTTGTAAAAATCCAGCAGCAACCACCAGGATTTTGCCCCTCAGGGACTGGTTTCCAGTAAGTGCAGCCTTTGCTGGGAGTTTCTTGGTGCCATTTTAAAGAGCTGCAAAATTTCCTTGGTGCCAGGTCCTGCTCAGAGTGAATCCTGCCCATCTCACCATCCCAGGCTTGCAAAAACCACGGAGCATTAAATAGAAATAGTCACAGCAGGTTTGTCTGCTTTTCCTTTGGGGGAAAAAAAAAGGTGTTTCTGTTAAAAAGAAACATCCCTGGTGCACAGGCTGGAGCTGAGAGCAAAGGGAACATTTTTGTCTGAGGTTCCAGTTAAATCACTGGCAGGACATCACTGCTTTTGGAGCACTTGAACTCGGATCCAACACAAATCCATAAAAAGCTGTTAAGTTGTGATGAAGGGGAGCCCTGGTGGTAATGAGTTTACTCCAGGCCTTCAGGGCAAGCTGCAGGCTCCTGCAGGGTGAGGACTCTGCTGTTCCAGACAGGTATTGCTGCAATGTCCTGTCCCTCCTGGACCTTCCCCTGGCTGTGTCCCTGCCAGAAACCCTGGAGCAGATCAGGAGTAGATCAAGAGTGAGCTGAGGTGTTGATCTGTGTCTCCATTACAACTTCCAGCTCTGTCAGAGCCTGGAAAGGGCCCTTGGCTGGAGCAGCAGCTGGGGCTGGTGGTTTTATGGGGATGAATAGGATTAAAAGGTGAGAGAACTGGAGGGACAGAGCATGTTGTGGATCAAAGCTCCCCAGGGAATCTCTGCTGAGCACCAAGTTGAGCTTTAGGTGTGTCCCTCACATTAAACAGGATTTCATTTCCCTTCAACACAGGCACAGGGGAGAAAAGAGAAGAGAGGAAGAGAAGAGAAGAGAAGAGAAGAGAAGAGAAGAGAAGAGAAGAGAAGAGAAGAGAAGAGAAGAGAAGAGAAGAGAAGAGAAGAGAAGAGAAGAGAAGAGAAGAGAAGAGAAGAGAAGAGAAGAGAAGAGAAGAGAAGAGAAGAGAAGAGAAGAGAAGAGAAGAGAAGAGAAGAGAAGAGAAGAGAAGAGAAGGAGGAGCTTAAATAATCTCAAATTGAACAGTTTCAAGAAAGCCAAAGTTGTCAGACACATGGGGAAAACCCACAGTGATCAGCAGCTGCAGAACATCCCAAAAACCATCCCAAAACCCGAAATACCTATGAGGAAAAGGTATTTTCAGGAGGAAAATGCAGGAGGAGCCCTTTCCTTTGGGTCTTTGAGTGATGTAAAACCCTCTGGAGATCACAGACACTCCTGGGGTGCAAATGCTGGCAGATTTTGGCCCAGGGAGGGAGGTGATATTCCCTGGACACCATGGAGAACCCTCAGCCTCCTAACCCAGCTTCCCTCTTCTGGGCACCTCCAGATACTGGAGTGACTGGTGTCATTTGATACCCTTCATTCTGCAAATCAATCCCAGCACACGGATTGATTTAAATCCCAGTGTGGGATTGATTTCATCCCAGTATGGCATTGATTTAAGTTTTTGCTCTACTGCAGAAACAGCTCTGAATTTGGGGACATTTGGGGGGATTTATGGCTTCAAGAAGGATAAAGCAGCAGGACAACTCACAGGTCGCATGCTGCAGAGCAATGCAGGCTGAGATGTTCCAGCTTTATTTATGCAGGAAGGGGAGAAGTGGCAGATTTTTGCAGATTTTGGGGTTGATAAGAGTGACAATGAAAGCTGGAGGAATCCAGAGATGGATTTTCCTGCAAGGCAGAGCCTCCTGGTTTCTTGCAGCAGCAAAATCTCCATGTCCATGTTTCCCCTTTCCTTTGGAAATCAGAATGGTTTGAGGGTCCCTGCAGCTGAGAGTCTAAATTAAATATTGACTAAGAGGTTTCATGTGAGCTTGAGTGTTTTTAAAAAATCTAAATGAATCCCACAGGGTGAGTTGAGGGCTCCAAAAGAGATTCCAAGAGAATAAAGGATGTGTGAGTTAGAGGCATAGGAAAAGTCTCAAATGGCAGATGAGTCAGCAAGAACCAGAGACCCAGAAGATGCAGAAATAATATTAGGGATATTAAAAAACTGGAAGTGGAGATAATTTTCCTGTACTAAAGTAAGGAAAGAAAGTTTATCTAATATTCCCCAAATTACTCTTCTCCAAATATTTGTTGGTTGATTTGCTTTTCCCTTCCAAAGCCTCAACAGCCTGATTTTATTTTCCTGGCTGTGTGGAGAAGCAGGAACAGCAGCAATCTGGATTGCAACATGAAATCCTATGGCTGGCTGGAAAAACTATACCTGGTGTTGAAGGGACACAAGCATCAATTTTTATTAGAGCTTTATTTGCTACTTTTAAGCAATGAAAAAAGTCTGCTACAAAGTGAAAACACATGTCCCATAAAAATTATTGATGTGCTCAGATAATGCTGAATATCCCTTGGGTACCCAGGGGATGGAAAGAGTCAGAAAGTCATTAGTAGGGAAGGACAAAATAATTACAAAACATGTTGGTTTAGACAAATTGTAGCTGAGACTTTTCAGTTCAATTTTGCCAGTCTGAATTTCAATTTATCCTTCTGTAACTCACTGCAGGTTTAAAGGAGGGAAACTGGAATAGTAAAATCATGTATATATATATATATATATATATATATTTAAAATATGGTTCATTTGTGTGAATAGATTAGGAAAGTGCAATATGTGAAATTCAGTAAATAGTTAAAGCTCTTACAAGTAGTGAGAACAAAGAATTGATGCAAGTGTGAATTAATTGCATTTCCACATCTTTATCTTTGTTTGCTTTTCTCTCCACAGTGTTAAAAATGGGAAAACAACATTTGAAATGTTGTGGTTGTAAAATCAGAGAGCAGCAGACTTTTCTTCTGATTAAGAGTGACCAAGTTTTAGTAAAAGTCTTATAAAAATAGAGAAAAGCACTTTTTGGTCACTTCTGCACCTCACCACAGAAAAGATCAGCAATGCCAAGGGCTTGGTGTGGTTCTGATTAACTTTTCCTGCTCATTCTTCTTGTTAAAGTTCATTTTGAGGTTTGCCTGATCCTCCTTTTGCCTCTGTTTTGGTCCTTCCCCGGTGCTGGGGTGGTTTGGAAGTTTTTTTTGGGATTTGTTGCTGATGGAGTGGTGGGACCTGGCTGGTCTGGAGGGGAGAGGAGGGATTGGTTTTACCCAGGAGCAGCAGAAATGAAGGAAAGAAAAGGTTTTGGATGAAAACAATTTTCAAGGAGCAGAAGCAAATTTATATAGGATTTCTAGTTCCTTTTAGGTTAAACCCCCTTTTAAACCAAGGCTAGTCAGTACTGGGTCCAAATTCAAGTCATTCCAGGTTTCTCTAATTAAAAAAAAATAAATAAAATCTCTAGGGCTGGTGTCAAGGGACCATTCACAAGTTTAAGGACCGAGCTATCCCTTCATCAGAAAACAAAGAGAAATCCTGAATATGTATGAAGAAGGTCCGGAGCTTTCCCAAGCTTCCACTCCTCTCCTTGGGAATCCAAAAAGGATCATTTGAAATTTGTGAGACACAAGCAGCCATTGTCCCCAGACCCACGGCATGAATCACCTCGAGATTTCCTTTTCCTCTTCCCAGAGAGGGCATTTGCTTTATTTTTAATGTCAATAAATAGTCCTGCCTGAAATTAGGCTGCCTGGGACAGAATGCCAAGGAAAAAAAGCTGGAATGTCCCAAACTGGAGGCTCCCGAGGTTTCCAGAGTGGGCACTGGGTGCAGGTCACAGAGTTTTATTTTTGGTTTTGTCCCAAATTCTCCAAGCCATGGTCCCACAGGCTGGAATATCCAAACACCTCTGCATTAGGAAAAACCTGATCTCCTCCCAACCCAAATATTGAATTAGGTCTGGGATATTCTTTTTCCACTTCCTTTTCCATCTCCCTTTTGTGCTGCTCCAGCCTCAGCTCTTTTTTTGTCCCCACATCCTGCAGAACTCTTGGGTTATCTCAGGCTGTTTGTGCTCAGATTTTTGGGCTGCTTTACCTGGGATATTAATTCAATTTATCACCAACAAGCAAACTTCTGGCCATGAGTGTTTAGGTGTCTTTTGGACACATCCTCCCAGTAAAAAAATTTTCCCTTGATGTGTTTTGGCTGTGTCTCCATGGGAATATTTTTTTTTCTTGTTTATTTTTGTTTCATTTGATGGTAAGTCCCATTCTCCAGCATGGCAGATTGGTGACCCTGCAGGGATTTTTCTTTGGCTGTTGAAAATCCACTTTCAGTCTAATCCTGCTCCTGCCCTACTCAATGCCACCCATTTTGTTCCCAACCAGAAGGAAGACAAAAATGAAATGAAAATGTACTTGAATTTTTCAGAAAAGGCAGATCAGCTCAAAGTTTGAGTTTTAAAAGGAAAAAAAAATAAAATGAGAGTAAAGAATGTTTTCTGATCACCAGAATTTGACTGGATTTTTAAGGATACCCAACCTGGAGCAAGCTTCTTTCACCTCCTTTATTTTTCCTTTTTAATGATGCATGAAGAGAAACAGACCCCTTGAATTATGACAGCTTGGTGATGGGACAAGGCTTTTGTGCTACTGTATTTGAATATCTTTCCTGACAATGACATCTTCTCCTCATTAAAAGCAGGTCAGGGAGTGAATCCAATAACACACTCATGGAACCCTAAGGAGCTGAAACCTGCCCTTGGCTTTTCAGGAAACAGACATCTTTCAGAAATACCAGAGAAATGAGATTCTATTTTTCCAAAGCATCACATTTTTTAATTTTTTTTTTTTTCAGCCAAAAAATGTGCACAATCACATTATGGTCAATCAGGGTGCTATTCAGCTCCTATATCAAACAGCCCTGTCATTAGCACAGCAGGCTAATTGCTGGAGCTTTCCTTGACCTGGCACTCCAGCATTAAGGCTCTGGGTGGCCAAACGATTTTCATCATTTTGCCTGTGGAAATGGAGGGGCTGTGATTGCTGTGGCAATTTTCCTTTCAGAGCAGATTGCCTGATTTGACATTTTAAGTACAGTATCTTGTACCTGCCAGGCAGGGGAACCTTTCAAAGGTTCAGAGCTCAGCCCTGGCTCTGCTGGCCCAGCCACCCTCCTGGGCCAGGGCAGGCTCCTCCTTGTGAGAACACAGCAGCACTTCATGAGAACCCAGTTACCCAAAGGTAAGGTCACGTTTTTGAGAAATCTGAGCTCCTTAACCTCTGATCTTTTCCCCCCAGTTCCAATTCTGTAACCTCGTGGTTCACAGCAAAGCAGGAGAAACGCCCGGATTCCTCTTGGAATCCCCATCAAGAACATCACAAACTTCTATTTTTTTTTAATCTCTTAGGCTTTTTAAAAATATACTCTGTGTTTGTTACACCAAAGAAAAATTTCTTCCAACTCCTCAGCCATGATGATGATCTAAAATATCTGCCCTGCTTAAATCAGAAATGAATTCAGCTCCTGACTGTATCAACAGCCAACCAAGGCAGCTGTTGGCATTTTAAGGAAAGGTTTGGGATGACAGCCTGTGAAATGGCTGCATCCTGAAATCCCAGGGAGAAGAAATCAATAATAAACTTGATTTAATCAGGGCATTCTTTCACCAGGAACTTCAGCATGAAACCCCAAATCCACCAAAAGTCAGTGGAGGAGGTAGTGATCAGTGCAACATCTCTTGGAGTCAATTTATTTAAACTGATACTGGATCCAGAATTTCTCTTTGCCCTGCGTGTAAGAGAAGGGGGAAACTTTATTTTTAAGAAAAAGAGGAAAGGAAGGAGAATGAGCTCAGCTGGGAGCCTGGAAGGTGTGAACATGACCATCCATGGAGCCTCAGAACTCCCACATTGGGTGCTGCACAGGGAATTCCAGCTGCCACCTCCCCAGTCCTGCCCCTCCAGCCCAAATCCCCGTTTCAGATTTTAGCTCAGCTGGTTCAAATAAGCCATGGCTCTATCAGATATGACAATTACTATCAGATATTTGGTCTCTCACCCCGCCAGGGGCTCAGCTCGCTCGGAGTGAGGACGGTTTATCCTCGGGTCTAAGGGGATAATCTCAGAGCTCAAGCAATAAAGTCTGGCAGCTCTGCATCCAGAGGTACCAGAGGTCTCCAGCTCTCCACTGGAGCTCTTTTTCTTCAGAGGGATATAAACCCAAGCACGTGTCTGCTGTGCCTTGGCAAGGGAATGCTCTCTCTTCTCCAGGCGACTTGTGAGTCTGCTGCTCTTGCCACTAACTCAGACAGTCATTTCTCTGTGGGAAGAATGGATTTAATTATATCACAGTTCCCAGTTTTATTAATGCTCGAACAATATGAGCATTAAAGTGAAATTATATGCCAAGTACTGCAGAGGCCACTGAAACGTTTCCTGTTATTGTGTTGTAATGGAGATTGCAGGAACACGGAGCTGTTCCAAGGGGCTGCAGCAGAAAATGGCTCTGAGCCTCTCCAACAGCCACAGAGCTCTCAGGACTATCCTGACAATAGAGTTTCTAGGAATTAACAGCTGAGGTGGCAAAGAATCTCCCCCAGGAGGGCTGGGCATGGCTCAGGCACTTCCTTGGTTCCCAGTGGGGAGCAGATCTGTGGCAGGGGGAATGGGATCACAAATTCCCCGAGCCACGCAGAAACACTGGGTTCATGAGCTGAAATCAGGGACAACTACAAGGTAGTGGTGAATTTCTGGTAGGAATCAGCATTTGGGCCCATTTTCCTGCAGGCACCATGCTCCTGAAATTTCCCAAGGGAAGGATGGCATCCAGCAGTGCCTGTGATTCCCAGCAATGAGGGGGAAAACTGTCATCCCTATGGCATCCCTGTGAATATTCACACCAGCTCACAGAATACAGGATCAATGCATAATAAAAGTTGGAAAAGACCTTCCAAACCATCAAGAAGAGCATTGGAAAAGATCTCCAGTAGTGACAAGTCAAACCTTTGAGAAAGTACCACCATGCCCAGTAAATTCTATCATGAAGTGCCACATCTTCTTCTTGTTTGAACATTTCCAGGGATCTGACTCCACCATTTCCCTGGAGAGTCTGTTCCAGTGCTTAAACACCAAACAAAGAAATTTTTCCTCATATCCAACTTGAACTTCCCTGCTGCACCTTGGGGCCATTTCCCTTGTCCCATCCTGGGAGAGGAGGCTGCCCCTCACCTTGCCATGATTTATTTTACTCCATCTGAAAGGAGCACATTCAACTGTAGCTGTTTAAATTCTCCTGGCTGTGTTCCTGCCCTCCTGGAGGAGGGTGTCCTTCCAGCCTAGGGGTGGAATCCCTCTGGAATCCTCACCAGCAAAGCATCCCAAAGCAGGGGTTGTGCTAATGAGAGATGCAGCTGAGCTTCCCTGATTCCAGTGCCAAAACTCCATGAGGATGGGATTTCCTGGCCTGGGGTTTAACCAGATTCACACTCAAGCCCTGTAACAGAGAAATGCACCTCTTTTGTATTTTAATCCCATTCTTCTACTGATCTTTAATGTTAACTTAATCTCTGCCTCCTATCTGACTTTTCTCCCCCTCTCCATCCACCTTTACTGCAGTAAAAATGAATAATTCCACCATTTCAGCTCAATATATTGCTCTGGAATGAGTTCAGGGAGACATGCATGAAGATTGTCCAGCAAGTGGTTTCTCTGTGCAAGCTCTGGTGCTCCTTTTCCAAGGGATTTAAAATCAGTTAGGATAAATTATAGCCCTTAGAATATAGCACTGGAGTACAAGTGAAAATTACAGTGTTCTCATCTATTTACATGGAGACTCTTGATAAATAATGAGTCAGTGGTTGCTCTGGACCTGGAGTTGCCTGGATAACCCACAAACCTTTTGTTTTCTTTTAAGGATTTGTTGTCATTACCTTAACTGAGAGTGGCTAGGGATGGTTTAAACTATAATTTCATAGAATCAGAGAATGGTTTGAGTTGGAAGGGCCTTAAATCTCATCTCATTCCACCCCAGCCATGGGCAGGGACATTTTCCAGTGTCCCAGGGTGCTCCAAGCCCCAATGTCCAACCTGGACATTCCAGGGATCCAGGGGCAGCTCAGCTTCTCTGGGCCTCCCCACCCTCACAGGGAAAAATTCCTTCTGGGTATTGCATTTAAATCAACCTTCCTTCAGCTGTCCAGGTTGTGTTTTTGAAGTTATATGGTTTTTGTGACATGCTGTATTTACCAGGCACCTGAAACACCCCAGGATCTATGGACATATTCAGAATATTAGAAATCTACATTTCATCAGCCTGGGAAGTGACAGTTTTTTCATCCAATTTGGAAACTTGGTGATGATGTTTAAATTTGTTTTCTTGTAAGAAAAGTCACCACACAGAGTGCATCTCCCTTTTGCCAACATGGTACTGAAGCAGCACAGAAATGCTGTTTGTGGACAAGGAGTGAAGAATGAAGAACTCAAGCACTGAAAATGGGGGAATTTATCCTGATGCTGGACTTCTGCAAGTTGTGAATAACTTGGAGGAATTAACTCTGCAGGATACATGTTTTTATATGAATTAGGCCATATGTTTATCTCTTTAGTTAAATCACATTCAAATAATTGATTTCTCAATTCCAGCTGGACACTCACTGGGATTTTGCAGTTGGTTCTGCACATCAGGACAGGACAAATTGGAAGGAAAATCAACTGTGGACAAAACTGGCTGAAAATTTGGAGGGATCTGTGTGCTTGGGCAGGAGAAATGCCAGGAAAGGAAAAGGAGAAGAATTGTGAAAGAGAGACAGGCTGCACACAGTAGTCTTAGTGTTTGCACTGGTTAAACCCCTTTTATCTCACATTCATAAACACAGGCTCTCTATATGATATAAACCACATTTAGCTGTCATTGAAAGGCTGTGATTTATGGAACAGGGCTGTCCCTAAGAGGGTAACAACACTTGGTGCTTATTTTGGCAGGTGCACTAATTCAAACTGCTGAGCAGCTCAAAGAACAGCTCATGCTAATGACAAAAGGTTAATGATTTTCGTTGCTTTTCCTTTCTTTCTCTTTTTTTTTTTTTTTTTTTTTTTTTTTTTTTTTAATATATTGGAAATATTTGTTCAGTTTAGGCACCACTTCATATGTGACCCCAGCTCCAGCCAAGCAGATGTCAGCTCACTTTACATTTGGCAAAAGCAGCATATGAAGAAAATATTATTTTAGTTTCAAACATGACTAAATAGCCATCAGCATTGCTGGATTAATAGAGACATCCACAGACCTTTGCCTTTCCTTCTTATCTGCATTTAACAGGTGAAAAATGCTGATCTATTTCCCCAATAAATCAGAATTGGCACATCCAACAGGAAAATCAGCATCAATATAGTTATTTTTCTGTTTATCAATCAGTACTGTGAGACTTTTTTTCCTTTAACACTCTTGTTACCTAAAGCTTCTTCTGGCTTAGCACATTTGTCTGTAGCATCCAAAATGATCACTCTGCTCCTTGCTAGCTCTCCAAGTTATCCATTATCTATTTGATAAGGGTTTATGATCGTGTTTTGGAGGTGAAAACTCATCAGGCAAACCTTAAACCTACTTCCAGCACACATCAAATCCAGGATATAAAAAACTGGCAGGGACAATTCCACCACCCCAGGGTGTTCCAAGCCCCAATGTCCAGCCTGGCCTTGGAGACTTCCAGAGATGGGAAAATAGAGGAGGCAGAGTGGCAGTCATTCATTAAAACACATTCCCAGGCAGGTTCCTTGAGGTTTTGATCATCTCCCACCTTCTCCTCATCTCAGTCATGGTGAGCATCAAACCCCTCCCTGCTCTGCACTGGCAGCCAACAGGTATAAGAGAAAATCCTGGGAACTCTGCACTGGGAAAATAATAAACCCCAGAGGTTTTAAACTTTTTTTGAGAGCTTCAGGGGACAGATCCTTCAGGATTCAAGGGTTTGCTGTCACTGTGAGCAGCAGAGTGCTCAGAGAAATCCTGTGCTGAGCACAACAAGGCCACTCAGCTCGTGTGCAACAGAACCAAAAGCAGCAGCAAAGTCCAACAAAAACAAGGAGGCAGCAAAAGGCTGGCCAGCAGTGAAAAGTAGGTCATTGTGAATGCATCCAAGAGCTGTATCTCCACAAGGAACTGGGCAGCAGCCAGAGGGACATTTGTCAAATTAATCATGGGGGATCAGGTGCCCGTCCCCTCCCTGTCCTCTCCTCATTAACCTTTGTCTCTGAGGCAGGTTTGAGGCAAACTCCTAATAAATGTGATTTTTCCTGGATAGCCCCAACTTCATTATTATTATCATTATCATTATTTTCTGAGGCACAGCCTTGCTCACAGTGCAAGCAATCCCTGATACAGGGAGGGGAGCTGGTCCCATCACTGACTCCTGGCTCTTGCTGCAGCCTGACACGTGCAGAACTGCTTAAGGTCCAGCTGTGGCCCCAGCTGGATCTGCTGAGGACCAGCAGAGTGTTCACATCACCAACCAAACCTGTCCCAGGCTTGGATTAAAGCTGCAAAGCTCCACAAGCCATTCCAGTGGGAAGTGGCTGATAGCAGGAATTCTCCCCTGGAAAAATGGGGTTAGGTGATCCTTTTTTTAATGCTCTCTGAGCAGGGCTGTATCTAAAGTGGACACATTAGGAAAAGCAGAAGTGAACAAAAAGCCCCTGAGGTTTAAGGAGTAGCTGTTCAGAAAGTCCATTTGCTAGGAAGGGAAGAAGGAAACCTGGAAAGCATTAGGAATAGAAAGACCACCAGACATGAAAAATGGTATTTTTAATGCTGAAGTTATCAGCAGAAGAGGTTCTCAAACTTTACAAGCAGAGTTTTAACAGTAACACCACAGCAGGACTTGACAGGTAAAATGTGTGCAAATTTAACATATTTCTTTTTCCCCCACCATTGGTCAATATTTCCCTGCCACCAAAGTCAAGAGTTATTTTGGCTCAGGACCAATTTTTTTCTGAAGGACTCCTCTCTGCAAAAGATGAGTAAATGATAAAATATGTGAGAGGATGACTAAGATGGATAAAAAAATAGATTATGGGCATGGGGTGCGATGTCTGGTAGTGCCTAGGAGAGAAAAAGACAGGCTGAGCATTTCAGGGGAGAGCAGAGGGAAGGATGGAAACCTGGATGTTGGAAGTGAGGCTTGGTCCAGGAATCAAAACCCATAAAACACATTAGTTCTGGGGTGAAAGTAGTAAAGAGTCTACTCCAGGTTAGCCAAATATCTGTGGCTTCAATAGAAGCCTTTAGGAAAATATGCAACCACTAAACCATTTTTACTCAGCCTCCTCCAAACACAAAATATTCCTTGAGCTGTTTAAGGCTGGTTTTTCCCTCCCAGCCCTCCTGAGCTGCCTCACAGGGCTGAGTCAGGAGCAAAATTGGGAATAATGAAAAATCACCATCTGCTTTTGTCACCTCCCTGACCCTGGTACCAGTTGTTCCTCACTGGCCACATTTCTTCCAGCTTGTCCATGTGAGATAAGAAAATCTGTGACACTGAATTCATTCTGCATTAATAATTTTTTTTTTTTAAAGTTATTTTCAGGGAGCTTTCTACACTGAAGTGTTGGTTGTGTCTTTGAAGGAAGACACATCACTAAGTCACTGTAACTAATAATGGGGATATTGAAGGAGAGCAGAATTTACTGGAGCACTGGGATTACTTTTGTGAAAGCAATAATGCCTCATTTGTTCTTATGACAGAGCTTTACAACAGTTACACAGGCAAGTCTTTAACATCCATCAACATTACTGTCTGGATTGTATTATCTAGGAAATCCCAGAGTCACTAGCCTACAGGTTGAATTAGCTGCAAATTCATTTCAGATTAGAATCCCTTTTGTAAATGCTGCAGTCACTCAGGCAATACCTCAGAGAAACCAGGGGGATGTTATTGAATTTTGTGTTAATAATTCTTTCCCAGCCCTTTTATTTTTTTGGGAACCTCTGCTTCTTGAAAGGTATTAAGGCATTAAGCTGACTTTAAAATAACAGCAGCAAATAGTTAAAAAAAAAAAAAAAAAAAAAAAAAACAACAAAAAAAATCTCCCTTTATGTCCTTGCAGTGAAAATAAAAACCTTTCAAATACAGTTTATAGAATATCTGTCCCTCATTCCAGGTGTTTCAAAAATATGGCAGCAGAGAAGACCAGAGCAAATAATTCCAAAATTCCTTCCCATTTTTTGGCCATGCTTTTCCCAGGTATTTTCTCTATACCTTGGACAGAATTTATCTCAGAATGCTTGGAGCAACTCAGCTCCTCTGCAGGGTGGGAAGATCTCAAGAGGTTGAGATGGATTTCTCCCTTCTGATGTTCCATGAAACGTTTTTGGAGAATTTGGGTTTTTTAGACATTGCTGCAGCACACATGAGAATTAAATCAGAAATAAGAGCATTACTGCAGCTTTTCTGATGTAAACTGAGGTCAGGATTGCTGGATTTCACCTGGGGTGTGTTTGGGTCTCTCCTGGATTTTTTTTTTTTTTTTTTTTTTTGCAAGTGATATTCCAGCAAGGAATCCTGCAGGCAGGAAAGAGTGTCTTGGACTTGAAAATGTTTGAAGAAAATGGAGTTTGAACTCCAAACCACAAATATTCACAGCAGAATCCTGATTTGAGGATTCCATGGAGCCAACCATGGGGCAGAGCTGCCACCACACGACTGCTCAAATGTCATATACAACTCTTGGGTTTGGAGTTGTCACTGCTCAAATCCTCAGGCTAAGGTATTTTTTTGGCTAATAATGCTGAAAAATGGGTTTATCTGAAAATTCACTCAATGCCCACATTACTCCTACAAATATTTTGCATCTTGTTGTAGAAAGAATGGAGAAATCTAAAGGAGCAGGTCCTTGAGGTTCTTCCTAAAGGATTCTTTCCATGCAAGGGAGTAAGAGCTTGGTTTCAATGCCCCATTAAAATCTTTGTTGATGATACCCAGGATATTTTCATTTTGATTCTTCAATTTTCTAACCTATGTTAATTTTTTATGTAGAGTGTACTGCTGCCCTCAGAGAAAGAAAAGGAAAAAAAAAATCTCCTCTATACTTTATAATTAGTTTAAAGATGAATTTATGTTCTGAATGAAGAAATAGATGCTATTTATTGTGCCTGAAACCTGCAGCCTGTTCCCTCCAGGACATCATAAATAGCTGTGGGTGAATTTGGATTTCACTGATATAATTTTTGTAAGTATTCAAGGTGAGGTTGGAGCAACTTGGGGTAGTGGAAGGTGTCCCTGTCCATGGCAGAGAGTGGATTGAGATGAGCTTTAATGTCCTTTCCAAACCAAACCATTCTGTGATTTTATGATTTTGCTGCCTGAAATGAATTAATTCTATTAATTCTCAGAGCAGCTTTTTTGCCTGATTGAAGACAAAGCTTTCCTTCCCTGAGGAGTGATTGCTCCCTGATTTATGAAGTGCCAGCTTCAGGTGGAGCACCCTGTTTTCTGGGGACCATAAAGCCCCAATTCCTGCCCAAGGCAGGTCCCTGTGGCTGCCACCCCCTCCCCAGACACAGAAATAATGGCTATTTTAGCCTGTCATTCTCTGCAGCCCAAGCCTCACCTCTGTTCACCAGGCTCTTTACATAACCTGACCTCCAGAAGCCAATTACATCTGTTTTCTTTGTGCTCATGTGTTTCTGGTATTGACACCAACTTTGCTTTCAACAAAGGGTGGGTTCCCATGAACTCAGTCCTTTATTACCAGCTGGTTCTTATTAGAGATTACCCAATAAAAAAGGAGTAATACAGTCAGCAGTGTGTTCCTACATCTAGCACTTTTCCATGTGTTTCAATTTACCAATCAACCAATAAAGCCCTGCCCTCCAATGAACTGCATTCCATACCTCACATTTTTTGCTTATTTTGATAAATGTAGCTTTTCATAGATAAAAAGGGCAAGAATCTGGCTGACACTGTCTACTGTGAGCTGGAACGTTGATGTTGGGTAGATGAATTGGGGAATGCTACTTGATCTTTTCTCTGACAGCTTATTATGCCTCAGTTCCTGGGCTTCTAAAATTTCTCTTGCAGAGCTCCCTGTCACTGTGCTTAGTTAAAACTTGTCAAAAAATTATCAAACCAAATTTCAGGCTTGTTTTACTTATTTCCTTCAGCACTGAGCAGGCAAGGGAGGTTTTGAAAGGCTACACTCTCAGTGCTGCTGTAGCAGGGGTTTCTGAAAGCTAAAACTCCTTATCCAGCATTATGTGTGGGATTAAAGGGCTCAAAGTTGAAAATGGCAGCCCATAAAATGGGTCATTTCTAGTGCAAACTGTTGGGAAGGGAAGTACAGAAAGCAAACAGCAACTGGGTGGATTCCTCAAGGAGGGAATGTGGGAGCAGGTTTGGAAAGTTGTTCTTTGCCACAGATCTTCTCTCCCCAAAAAAGCCTTACACACATGTGAAGCACTTCAAAAGTTGCACTGGAGGCAGCAAATTGCTCACAAGATTAAAAATGAGCACGCACATTCCTCAATTTTCATTTTTTACCAGGAGGAGCTGCAGCCTTGGTTGTGTGTCTGGTGTCAGTGGAGGAGGATCCTGATCCTCCCTGGGGCCAGGCACAAGCCCAGCACCAGCAGGAATGAGCTGCCCTTCAAAGGCAGGGCATGGGCATTTGGTGCAACAGTGCTGGGGAGTTCAACTCTCAAAGATTTATTTAGAAATTTTAATTTCAGCAAATTAATTTGGTCATTGGCTCCTTTTGATAAAAATCCACCTTGCTGGACTTGCTGGACTGGTCTCCTGCATGCAAAGCAATCCAGGTGGGATGAATGATATTAAAGATATTAAACCCTTTAATTCTCCTAAATAGACCTTCCCTTTGACTTCTGAGTTTGGCTTCATTATCACTTTGCAGCAGGAAAATGAAAATACAGTAAATTTCTGCATTAAACCACACTGCTGAAGAGGGAATTTTATTGTTTGAAGGTAATTTAAAGTAGGTTGAAAAACTATAAGAACAGACCCAAACTCCTTAAAGCCCCCTGAGGTATAAATGAGCTCACCCTGACTCTCTCCCTACCTTTTCCCATCACAGGCAGGGGAAGTTCAGCTGGAGGAGGACACCATGCAGAAAGTCACTGAGAGTTCATCAGTGAGATGTGGAAACCTGACCTTGATGCCACACAGATATCAGCAAACCTGGGATTTTCCAGGCTGTCTCAAAGGCATCTTAATTCTGTCAGACTTTAACAATCCAAGGCACTGCAGCAACAACAATCTCCTTTTAGGTGACAATCAAACAACAGCTACAAACCCTCACCCAGAGCTAAAACCTAAACACCCAAATATATTCTGATGCCTTGAACTTTTCCTTTTCCTTCTCCTTTGGATAATTTTAGGGGGAAAAATGCAATCCCATTGGAGTTGAGGACAAAACTTTGACTTCCAAGGAACCTCATGGAAAGGTGTGGATTTATCTCCCTGCAGTAATTCTGTATAAATCACTGAATAAACACTATTTCCAGAATAAGAGAATTTGGGCTCTGCCTAAAGCCCTTCCAAGTGTCAGCCTTGAGGATGAGATTTCTTTGCCTCCTCCCAGGACACAAAATGCTCTTTCTGGGTGTTTTTCCCAAGGCAGCACAGCCTGGTTCCCAGCAGTGACAAATGACAGAGCCCAAGGTCCTGGAAGGGTGCAGCAGAGCACAAACCTTCTGCAGCTTTTATAGGGCCCTGCTGCTGTGGGCCCAGGTAAGATGATGCACCTTCCTGGAGACTTTCAGATGAAGGTGATGGTTTTGCAAACAAATTCTTCATTTGTAGTTGCAATTTGGAGTAGAAATCTCCCACTGATGCGCCCTCTGATGCAATCCTCAGTGGTGAATTTGCATCCCATGCCCCCAAATCCCAATATTCCTGCAGAATCCCCTGGAGCTTCCAGCTTCCCAGAAAACATCCTGAATTCCCCAGCCACAGCTTCCTCCAGCTCACAAGAGGAGTTCCACTGAAGTGCAACAGTTACGTGGCAAACACATCCCTTTTAATAAATACATTCCATTTAGTAATTGATTAAGTCTTACATGAAAAATAGAGAGTTCTGCAGGAGATTCATTTCCAGAAAAGGGATTTTTTTTTTTTTTTGGTAAATAATTGGAATTAGATTCTGGGTTGGAGAGAAAGCTGGGGATAGCTGATAACATTTTGACAATGATGAGTGAGGCTTTAGGAAATAAATACAGCCAGGATTATTGAAGTCTTTTCAGCAGCAGTGTCTCCAATTCAGTGGAATCATATGAAAAAACATTTGCCTTTTTCAAGTCACCTAATCATTCTAGAAAGCTGGCAGCAATTCAAGTGATGTACACTTAAAATGTCAGGCTAAATTATAGATTTCAGCCTTCAGAATGTGCTGTTAAATATCATTCATTCGTGTTTTTCAATAAAAAAAAAAATTTGAACCTTCTTTCTGTATTACTGGTGTGGGTTTTGTTGTTTATGCCAAGGAAGCAGAGAAATAAATAAATGAAGGAAGAACAGGCAAAACGAGAGGACATGGAGTGACCAGCACATTTCCTGGAAATCAGAAAACACGAAAGCAGAAGGAATTTATGGAGAAAATTGGGCCAAGATGTGTTTTTCCCCACACTCCCAAACCCCATCACCCAGAAAGACTCTCCCTGAGATCACTTCCATCACACACCCTTGGCCCTGGCTCTTGTTTGTTGTCACTGCTATCCAACCTTGCTCTTCCCCACAAAGGGAACAGAATTACATGAAATGCTTCATTTCCAACTTCAATTTATTTGGCTTTTTCTCCCAGCCATTGCAGCTCAGCTGTCCTCTCTTGCCTAGATTAAAGAGACCTTTAATAGATGTTATTTTCTCCTTGGTGAAAATACTTAATGTGTTGTAATCAAACCTCTGTTTGATCTTTTTTAATAAGTAAACAGACCAATTTCCCCAAGTCTGTTCCATCAGACACCTCCTAGATTTTAAACAAAAGCTTTTGCAAAGCAAAGCTGATTTCTCCAAAGGACCCTGCTCTACTTTCAACACCCATTCCAGACTTTCAGTACAACCTCTCCAAAATAATACCCCAAAGAGCCATTTTGAGCCTTCTCTGCCTCAACTGCTCTCAGTCCCTTCAAGATGAAGAGATTCCAGCTGGCAGCAGAGTTTTGAATAATGAAACCATGTTTTCAAGGACAAGAGGATGACATTTTTGATAGGATGAGAGGAAATGGAAAAGGTTGAGATTGGATATTAGGAAAAAATAAATCTTTATGGAAAGGGTGACCAAGCTTTGGAACAGGGAAGGGTTTAAAACCATGTGAATGTGCCACTCCTTGGCACTGGCCAGCAGCAGGGCCCTGAGACAGCTGTGAAAAAAGAGAAGGAAAAGCCCTGGCACTGTGGGGTGACCCCTCAGCTGTGTCCCCAAGGTGCTGGCAGTGTCCCCAGCCCAGGAAGGAGCTCAGGGGAAGTGGTGGATGGCAGAAAATAAATCACAGTGCTGTCACTCTTTGCCCCAACTGGTTTCCACAAACAAAACTTCAGTGTCCACTGACAAGAACAAATAAACTGAGTCGGGAGAGACTGAAAGTCACAGGGGATCTGAAATATTTACCTTGATACCTTATAAGGGTAATAACCACTTTGCTGCTTTGCAGCCACTGACAGAATGAAAAAAAAAAAAAAAAGAACAAAATCAAGAAACAAAACAAAAAACGACCTAAAATGTTTGGGGCTTTTGACTAGTTCAACCTGTCCTGGCAAAAGCATCAAAGCAGGATTAGAACAAGGTTTTAATTATACACAATTTCCCCCACCCCCCTTCCCTTCTCCCCTCCAAATCTCTTGTGTTTGATTATTGAGATCAGTGGAGTCAGCCAGATATTGCAGTTCATATAAATGATTTCATTCAAGCTCCTCCAACAAAGACACAACGAGCATTTTAAAAGCTGGAGGTGCCCCTTTTGCTCTGGGCTGTGTGTGTTCACCAGGTCCTGTTATGTTCCTTTCTTTCATATTCTTGCTAGACACATTTTTCAAAATTACCTGTAAGAGTCAGGAACTCCTGCGTGCCAGCAGCTCCAGACAAATAAATAACCCACCCTGGGAGGAAATATCCATCATCTGCTGGACATCAAATAAATCCTGCTGGGTCCAATGCTCCTCAGTGATAAAGCAGTGGTCAATATAAATATGGGTCTATTCACTTTTTTGTGAAGTATAAAACACAGCAAAAGCTTTGGGAGGGAGTAACTTCACTTCTCTGTGTTTTTTCCTTAAGGCCACAGTGGAAGGAGCTGGAGGTGAAGCTGCTGAGGCAGCGCCAGGTGAGGTTTGTGTCACCTGGGAATTGGGCACAGGGGGGTTAATTGCAGTGCTGACACACCAGGATTATTTCCCCCGGGTGATCAAAGGGAGCTGATCCCCAGTGGGTGAGGCTGGAAGGGATTGCAGCCCTGCATGGCTCTGACAGCTCAGGCTGAGCTCAGTGGAGGATGTTGGGCAAACGTTCAACCACGGAGCCTCGCGCTGAACTTCTCATCTTTACACTTGAGATTCTCCGCTGAAAGAAGGTCAAAAGTTCTCATTTTCTGAGCTTTCAGAGCAGATGATGGCCTCAAAAGTAGCTTTGCCAAAATGCCATTTTTAAAAAGACAATCTCCTTCCACCTGTGAACCAAACCAGTTTGGTGTCACATTGACGAGGGTGAGGAAAGGGAAAAATCCTGAATAGTTCAGTCAGTGTCAGGGTGACCGTGTGTTCTACAGCCACAAAATTATGTGCCTGACTTATAAAGTGTGAGAAATCTGACAGCTTCAGACACAAGAACAAAACCAGAATGAAAATTAATTTTGGCTTTGCTGCTTGTCCCTCGTGCAGCCTCTCCCAGGATTTTGAACTGTGTGTGACTCATGGTGGTGCTGGCCCACCTTTACCCTGGCTGTGAAATTGTGGATTACAGGGCTACTGTACATGGATTTATGACTGAAAAGTCCAGCTCTGCCTGTGAATCCTGTTTTTATTAGCAGTTAAAAAGAAGCAATTGCATGTTTGTATGTGTAAACACGCTTAAGAAAACCCACTGGTTTTCCTTCTTTGTTTTTATTGTCCTTTTTTAATCAGAGATTAAAGTTTTGGTTGGTTTCTCACTGCCAAGTCTCCATAGATGCAGAGTTTGTCTATCCCAGATTGGGAGAATTCCCTCCCTTGTGTCTCCAAGGGACCCAGCCCAAGAAAATTAACACCACAGTAATGGGCTGGGCAACCACAATTTTTATCTCTTCATGATTATCAAATGTTTCCCTTTTCATGACATGTATTGCACCTAATGTGCTTTGTGTTTCCTTAATTGAAGGATTACAACTTTTTCCCATAGAATTCACCTTTAAAGGATGATCCTGTTTTTCCTGGTCCAGCCCTGCCCCTTCCAGTCCCTCATGTGTCTGTCTCAGGGGCATTGATTACACCCCTAAATCACAATTCTCCAGCTCTTTGTGGTGACTTTCAAATTTCTATCATTTGGGAATTCCTCAGATTTTCCATAAGGATTGTAGGTCACTGCATTCATAATTAGAAATCCCTAATTACAGATACATTGTAGGTTCCTGTATTCATTATTAGGACTCCCTAATTACAAATACAGTTAGAGGTGAAATATTATCCCTGCCTGTGACAGGGAGTTAAAACTGCATGGTCCCTTCCAATATAAATTAAAAAAAAAAAAAAAAGAAAAAAGAAGAATAATAATTGATTGATGCATTAATTGTGAAGGCAGAAATGATCATGAGACTGATTTTATTTTTAGGATAATAGAAGAGAAATAACTGTCAATTATTTGTTTAACTAAAACACCAAAGACAATGACTATTTTACATCTTCCTTAGAAATCTTAACAAGTAGAATTAGAATTGACCAGGAGGAGAAGATGGGTAGCAAAAACTTAGGGCATGAGTTTTTACTGTTCTTGGTACAGTACAGTCACTTACAAAATGCAGGGAATACACAAAAAAGCCAGGATGCTAAGATAAAAAAGAATGAAAAATATATTTTTGAATAATTTCATTTTGGAAAATAAGTTTTTTAACAAGAGCTAATTCTGGAGGAAGCTGCTCTTTGTGAGAAAGATCAAGAACAATTACTTTTTTTCTCTTTTTCTCTGGTCTGCATCTCCAGTGGAAAGCACTGCCCCTGGAAGAGAGCATCTGTGCCAACCCCAACTGCTGAAAGTTAAGGATTGTTCTTCAAAACCAGCAAAAAAGGAGGAGGAGGAGGAGGAGAAGGAGAAGGAGAAGGAGAAGGAGAAGGAGAAGGAGAAGGAGAAGGAGAAGGAGAAGGAGAAGGAGAAGGAGAAGGAGAAGGAGAAGGAGAAGGAGAAGGAGAAGGAGAAGGAGAAGGAGAAGGAGCAGAGCAGCCTCAAGTGTGTCACTGAAGGATTAGGAACACAGAGATCCAGCAAGAACCACCAGGAGGAATTACACCAGCTCATGGTCAATGATGTATTTCATGTCCAAACCTGAGAAAAGACAATTTTTGTTGCTGAAATATCACAGGTTTCTTTAGGAAACCTTGTTTGTTAAAGTTGTGGGATGTTTAATAATGGCAGCTTATCTTGTGCTGGGTATAAATGAGCTGCTGGAGTAAGAGCTGCCTGCACAGAAACCCCACAGGGTGCTGGTCAGATTCCCACATCCTCAGAGCAATATTCCTTGGGAGCAGCTTTTGGGTCATGGAAGCAAATTTTGGGCTATCTCATTGAAGAGCACCAGGAGAGAAACCCAGGAACCCCCTATTTGATATTGGGGTGTTTGATCTCCTGCTGGACAGTCCCATGGGCTGCCTGGGAGCAAACAGGGCCACTTGGCCATGTGGAGACCTGCAGGAAATTTAAACTCCAAAGGGGTTAAATTTCAAACCAAGTCCATGTCTCCTTTGAAGTCAGCCTGACCCTTTCCCTCACATCCTTTTGGTTTCCCACTGTGGGCCCCAGAGAGCCATGGGGGGGTTTAGGGCTCTGCCAGGTCCATGGCCCAGTGCTGGAGGCTGGGGCCAGCTCATTATTTGCCTGGTCCAACTGGGAGCCATCCTTCAGCTTCCCCTGACAAGGATCCAAGGAGCCAAACAGTGCAGAGGTGCAATTTGTCCATCAGTACAAGCTGTTATTGAGCCATCCATTGCACCCTGCTCCCCTCCCTTGCTGTCACATTCCCCCTTCTTTTCATGCCTCTAATTTGTCACTGCCATTCCCAGGCTGAGAATGGCAGAGAGCAGGGACTCATTTTTTGGTTTGGCCCATGTGTTTTCACCCAAAACCAGTTCTGCCATCCCTGCTTCCTCTGAAAAATCCCACCTCCCTCATTTCCAGGTGGCAAACAAAGCTGGATTTGGCTGTTCCAGCTCAGGCTGCTCTCACCAACCAGCTGTGGAAATGCATCACCTAAAAGCAAAATATTTTCTGCAACAAACACAACCAGAGACAGTCAAGAAGACAAAGTCTGGCTGCCTTTGCTGTCCCAAAATTACCCCCATGACTGGTCTGGAAAATGGCCCAAGTTCCAGCAAAAAGATGTTTCTGCTCCCAAGATTAATGGGTGAAAAAAATATAATTCCTTAAATTACTTTTTTTCTTTTGTCCACCTAATATCCTTTACTCTTTTTAGTTTATTAATATACCCCACCTAGATACAAACTATTCCTGTCGTACTAGATTTCCTTTTCCCACAGTATGGAGCAATTTTACTTTACAACACATATTTCTGCTGTTATAGACTCATCTTACAAAGATTCATGGGAACTAGAATCAAGCTAAATATTTGAAGCAGGAATTGAGGCAGAAATCAATGTTGTCCCAGTGAATTCCTTATCCCTCATATTTAGCCTAAAACAATCCCAGAGGTTAAAGAGTCTCAAATGTAAAAAGCTTTGTCTGCAGCACCATCACCTCCATCTTTCCTCAATAAATAAAAAAGCTGAGTGATATTTTATAGGGAATTCTTTGGTAGAAATACATGGATGCTCCTTGCTTTGTCTCCTTCCATGATTTTAAGGAGCAGCAAATATCCCACATCCTAGGGTGAGAATTTGCACAAATTACAAACAATTAAATAGCTGGGGCACATTCTGAACAGATTTCTGAGGCTGAAATCCCTGCTTGAGAAACAGCCCAAAATTCCAAGTTCCTTCACCAAATGGCTGGAGCTTCACACATCTGGAATTTAAAACTTTAAACATCTCTTCTCCATAAATTTTCGCCACCTCAAGGTTTTTCTGCCACAAGTACAACTTTCCTGACATGTTTTAGTGCTTGAGGTTAAAAATCACACTTTGCCTCAGCTCTGTCAGGGTCAGATTTGTGGAGGGTAATTGTGTTGGACACGATATCTTTGAGATTGCTTCAAAATCTGTCACTTGGGAGGGAGAAGAAATAAGATTTTTCCACGGGGCCTTTGAAGAGGAAGCTTTTCAAGTGAGCAAAAAGGGCTGGCTCAGCTTGCAACAGGAGGGAGAAAAAGTGAAGCTAAATGACCTAAACAGCATCTCAGCCCTGTGCAATATGGCACTTTCAGCAGCCAGATTAAGTGAGCAGATTAAAATCCTTGCCAGGGTTAAGAGCAGTCATCTCAAGAATCGAGCTAAAAATCAGTGGGTGAGCCAATTTTCCCAGAAATCTCCAGAGATTTTCTCCAGGAATGATTTTTCCATTCGGTGGCACAGCTCCTCAGACCTTCCAGCATCCAGTTTTAAAGGGTGGTATTTCCTATTTTGACTGGTTGAGAGCTCATCTGTGCATCTCTGAAAGTCTTTTGCCAAAACCTCCTTTCCTCTCCCTCTCCCTTCACAGGGTTTCATGGACAGGAGGAATGTCCTTGGTCCATCTGCCACCTTTTTTCAGCATTTTTTGTGCTCCTCCTGTGAGGCTGCAGCCACTTAAATCAAAGCAAGGAGGTGAACCACTGGCATCTCAGCCCATGGCTCCAACACCTGAGCTCTTAGCAGGAAATAAAAATCCAACTTTTTGCCTCTAAAGAGTGGGATTTTTCTTAATGGAATAGAGTTCCAAGAAAAACCAGAGGTACAGCCTTTCTGGAGGGAAACATTCCAGAATTATTGCCTCTGAGTCTGGTTAGGGTCAAAATAAGAGCTGTCATAAAATACAGTGTTGGCAGGGAGATACCCAGTGCCTTGTGCTTCCAGTCTGTCTTGCAGGTGGGATGAGCTCAGAAATGCTTATTGAAACAAATGTATTAAAAAAAATTAAAAATCTTGATTATCTGTATTAATTCTAAACAAATCTAAACCACAGTGATATGTCTGAACAAGTCTAAGCCATAGTCTGTCTCATATGCAGCAGACAAACTATATTTAACTGTTTTTTCTTCATATTTTGCTGCCTAGTTGTTTTTCTGCATATTTTGCTGTTTCTTCACACATTAGCTGTTTTTCTGTTTATTTCCTAATTTGGAGCAATGTTTATAACAGGTGCATGAGATGAGCCATTTTTAAGTGTTTTTCTGCAGCTTGTTAAGACCCTTCAGAGTCACTAAGACAAAAATTGTGCAAAATAGAAAACAAACAACAACAAAAAAAAAAACCCAAACCAAACCAACCAAATAAATAATAATAATAAAAAACCCAAAAAACTGAAAAACAAAATACCAAGATTAGAAGACCCAGGATAAAGATGGGTGGTGAAGTTCTGGACAGCCACCAATCATTGTACCTGAGGGGCTCATGCAAGGTGTGTGAACAGCATAAAAACACCAATCAAAAAATGCATAATCACATAAACAGTAGTCTTAAAATGTATAATTAATTTAAGAAGTAAACAATGAATCAGCTCTGTGTAATCATATTAATTTGCTGTCCAGAAGTTCTGTTTCTCCTGCAATTATCTCCTGGCTGGGTGGAGTTTTTACAGCTCTCCCTTCCCTTTGCTGGGCTGGGGGATGCTCGTGGCTGCAGCTGCTTTTCCTTTGCTCTCCTGTGTCCCTGCCCTGCTCTCAGTTCTGAAGGTGAGCTGCCCCAGGCAGATGCTCACTGTCAGGAAAAGTGACAACTCCAACTCCATGGCAGGAGCCCAAGAGCCCTGGGCTGAGCAGCAAGAGCCCCCGAGTTTGTTTATTTGGTTCTGGCATGTCACTGAGCACAGATCAGACCCTGTGTGCTCCTCCCAGCCTTGGCTTGCAGGATTTGGGTGTGATGGCCCAAGCCAGGAGGGTTCAGGGAAGTTCCCTGCGTGTCTCCTCAGCTCAGAGAGATGCTCTGCAGTCCTTGTGAAGCTGTGATGTTAACCTCCACGTGCTGGCCACATCCCAATGTAAGTCATTACAAACTGCCTATCTTATTTCAGCCTCCTGTGTCAACTCCATGGAGTGTTCTTTGGCTCTGAGGATTTTTTCTTCATTTTTCTTAAACCCTTACATAGCACTGCTTTGTGGAATTCCCCTTCTTCCACCTGTGGTGGTCGTCCAGTTTGGGATGCAAACTTTGCCCCAGCAAGAAATGAAGGACAGAGAAGTTTCCCCAAATCCCCCCTGCCCATAATGCTCTTCAGACAGTGGAAACATGAATTCTGCACGGGGTCTGTGCCTCCTGGCAGGGGATGGATGGCAGCAGGAAGCTGGCTGCCCTGTTCCATCTATTTCCACTTGATGGATGGCTCAGGCTCCCAAACCAGGGACCTGCATCAGCCCCAGACACCTCACATGGGGTAAAACCTCCCCCCAGTGCT
Organism: Erithacus rubecula; assembly: GCF_903797595.1. Classification (NCBI taxonomy): domain Eukaryota; kingdom Metazoa; phylum Chordata; class Aves; order Passeriformes; family Muscicapidae; genus Erithacus; species Erithacus rubecula. The sequence continues at coordinate 2,707,922 of NC_136664.1, forward strand.
GAACCCCAGTTTGTGATGCTCACAGAGCTCCTGACAGAAAGGGAGCCAGTCACCTCAAACTGGTTGTGTTTTATCTCCAGCTGCAATGTGGCAGTGGAGGTAAACTGCCTGAGTCACCCAAAAATCAGGATAAATACCCCTTTTTGCTAACAAAGGAGCTTTCCACAGCTCTTTCTGCCCTGCAAACTGAATTCTGCCTTCTCAGCCCCAGCCCAGCCAATCTGCCTTATCACCCCCTGATCATGCAGAGCTCTCAGCTCCAGATTTCCCCCAGGACTTAACATCCCTGACCCTTGGCCAGACACTGCAGGAAACACACCATAAAAAAGTTTAGTGGGTCTTAGGAACAAGCCCAGTAAAGGCAGGGACATTTGTGCACCCTGAGAAAAACCACTGGTGCAGACATTTACTCACCTTGGGATATTTATTATTCCTTTCTTCCAACCTGCTTCCTCGCTGCCATCTGTCTCTGAGGACAGGAGGAGCACATTCCAGATCATCCCTGATGCTTAAAACGTGGGAAGGCAGTGACAGAAATGGCAAACTGGCTGCTCAGGGGTCACAGGTTTTGCTGCACATCTCTGCTGGCCACCTGACCCCTCTGCTTGGGTTTGGGGCATTTCCATAGGATTTATTTCAAATGAAGGAATGCTGCTCCATATACATATTTAATGAAAAAATCCTGCATTTTTATGTTATAGGAAAAGTGTTTGAGGTGGGTGATTCAGAGTTCCTGGGGATTTGCAGCCCTGTTGTGACAATTTACATCCAAGTACATCAAAATCCTTGAGAGGTTCCTGTGACTGCAGATCTGCTTCATTCCCTTCTCTGCTCTTTCTTTCTGATTGATGTGAAACCCCTAACACAGTGTTAGTGGGGCATGAGATTTGCTTGCAGAAAAGGCTGAATTTCTATTTTGAGGTTTTATTTTTAAAGTTGCAGCCACACAGTTGAACAACCTTTTGCTGGTGTGAAAACAGGTAAATACACAAACACATAAAGGGTGAATAGGAACTTTTCCAGCCAGGACAGGCAGCTGTAATCTTTTGGGGAATAAAAGATTTCCTCCTTGCCTTATTTTGACCCTTTGAACTAGGACAGAGTGGGATTTGTGAGATCCTACAGATCCAGAGCAGGCTGCATGTTAATAACTCTGAAGCTTCAACACTGGAGGGACAAATGCTTTAAGCTTGCATTTTTTGCAATTACATATTTCTGTCATGTAAGGCACTGTTAAAAGCACTGAGTGCCCATGATTTGCTACAGAGGAAATGAAGAGTCTGAATCCTTCCTGTCCCCATTCAGGCCCCTCTCCACCCCCATCCCATCCACTGCTGAGGCACCAAAGGCCATCCACGTGAAATCTTACACTGAACCTGCTTCCTTTTTCCACCACCACGGCATTTGCCACATCAATGCAGCTCCCACCCTAGGATCTGGAAATTCTGTATCCCTTTTCAGTGATGGCCCTTTGATTTTTCTTGGACCTGGCTGTGTTTTTAAGCCTTTCTAAGATAGCTGCCCAGGAGCAGGAAATTCTGTAGACCCCACTCTGTCTCAGGAAGAGGAGATGGAGCCAAGCTCCTATTAGCTCTTCCTTTTCATTTGTGGCTGTTTGGAAGCAAAAAAAAAAAAAAAAATCATTAGACACAAAAGATCACCAGGTCCAGGCGTTTTTATGGAACTTCTTTATTCCTTTTCCTTTTCTTCCAGCTTTTAGCACAAAATGTTTCCATGCATGGCCCATGCCCAGGTCGAGGGTATCTCACAGAGCCTGTGGGAAAGCAGAGCTGTTGCTGCTTCTAGAGGAGTTTTCAGCCTCAGTGCTGTGAATCAAATACCTGAATCAAATTATTATGTGCAGCTGTGAAAATTGTGATCCTGAAACCTGATTACAATCGCCCCCTCCCTCCAAAGGTCAGTGACAATATACAAAAGGCTTTCCCTTCTCCAATGTAAATATTCCATGAAACAAAGATGACTTTCTCCCTCAGCCTTGTGTTTCTCAGGGAATGGGGTTGGACAGTGCCAGCAGAGTTCAGAGCTCACTGGAGGTCAGGACAGAGATGAGCTGTTCTCTTGGTGATTGGTCACTGGTTTTTGGAAACTTTTTTTTTTTTCCCTTAGCTGCTTGTCTCCCTCACCTCACAAACCATTTCAAGGCAACTGGTGCTAATCCCTAAAGGGCTGTGTGATGTTTTATTTTCTAACAAACCATTTATTTGACCATGGCCCTCTCCACATCCATTTTCCAAGCCTCTACTTTCAGAGATTTTCACTTGTGTGTAGACAGCATTGTTTATTCCCCAAGTAAGGTATGTTGTAGTGACATATATCTAGAATAAAGGGATCTGCTCATTCTTTGACTGGTTAAAATTTTGTTCTCCAGCCAACAACCCAGTAAAGAGGATGCAACCTGAACCAGAAAGACCCAGGTCATGACACTCAATGTTCCTCACAGTGAAATCCAACCTTAGTTTGTATCTGAAATCTTATTTCCCTCTTTTCTGGAGTGGATGGATCTTGTTGGAGTAGAAGTGCTTCACACCAGTACAGCAGCACAGACTCAGCTTTCAAACCATGCTCAGGGCTATAAACAGCAGTGGATGCCCATGTTTCCTGTCTGCAGAACATCTGCAGCAGCTGTGCTTCCCAGGAGGGCTTTGCTGACAAAATGTCAGCCTGGGCTCCTGCTCAGGCTGCTCCAGTGGGAGTTTGGAGACCTGGGTTCAACCCTGTGCAAGGCACAGCCTGCCTGGAAGCCTCAGGGAATGCTCTGGGCTTGGGGACAGGAGTGGTGGATGGACACACGGACAGCCTGGCAGGGTGGGACATGCTGGGCAGGACACAGGGATGTGCTGGCTGCTGTCCCTGCCCTCCTTTGTCCCAGCTGCTCCCTGGGAGGGGCAGAACCTGGTGGGAAGGTGAGAGGAGCACTGGGATGAGGATGAGGATGAGGATGGGGATCCTGTCCTGTGGGACAGCAGGGAGCTGTGGAGCACACAGGAGCAGCAGCACCTCCCCTGCCCTCAGGGCTGGATTGGGAAGGGATGAAAGCCCCAGAGCTGCCTGTGAACTTGGGCCTTGGGATTGGCAATTTGCTGGGCTCCCTGCCAAGCCACGGGGCCAGATGTTCCCCAAGTCTTTGGAAACCACTGTCTCAGTCAGTAAACATCACATCAGCCCAAGCTCAAACCTGATTAAAGGAAACTTTGGATTTTCCACTTAATGGAGAAGGGGTGAAAGGTAGGAATGTACAAGGGATTGCTCTTAGCCAAAAATGAATCAAGCAAGTCAGTGTCTTTATTTGCCTGACTGCAACTACTGTGTAACTTCAGGCTTGGTGCAACTTCAGGGTAACGTGGTCACCAGAGAGCCTAAAAAATCTTGGGTTTCAGTCAGAGGATGCTCCCAGAGTTCATCTGGCTCCTGAGGCTTATAAATACCTACATTTCTTAAGGTAAGAAACCCAGGCTGGAGATTTGCACCAAAAATGAGCTGTCTGTGGGAAATTCCTGCTCCTTATTGCTTCCATGGCTGATTCCTTGTGGTGTGACATTTCCACAAAAAACATCCAAAGGAAGGTAACCAGGGATTTCAGAGTGCACAAATATGAACTGCAGTTCTCTTTTGAAAACTTAAATCAACCTGCAGGTTGTTGGGGTGCCCTGCCCTCTGACTGTTCATTCTCTTCTTTTGTGTCAGCATTGCACTGAGATGATGCTGTTGAGGCAGCAGGCTCCAAATTGAGTTTTTTTCATCTTTATTTCACAAAGTCTTCTGGAGATGCTGTGTTCCTGAAACATTCCCAACAGTAGTAAACCAGAGTGTTTGCAAATAACACAGATTTAAGCTCAACTGAGCTGCTTTCTGCAATGATATTCCAAGTTTTAAATTCCTAAAGGGAACTTTCTGGTGGTGTTTTAAAGTGTATTTACAAATACATCCCAGACTTGGCAATTTGTATTTCTGAGAGACCATCAAGAGACCTTCCCAGCTTTTTACTGGGATGGCAGCAAGTGGAAGGGAATTGTTGATGTCAATACCACATGAACTCTCAGGATGGATTTTGGTGTATGATAAGATGTAGGGCTTGAATGTGGATTTCTGGTAACTGATCCCAGAGCACCTTGGCTTTGCCACAGCTCAGGCTGTGGAGCAGCTCCTGTTTGATTTGAAAAGTCCCAGTACAAATATTTATCTACACAGCACTAATCAGGTTCTGCTGCAAAGGGAACTCAGGAATCATCCAGGCAAAAAAGAAAAAAAAAAGAAAAAAGCTCAGAAGTGTCTCTGTTCAACCCAATTCTTGCTGATGTTTCTGTGCAAAGGGTATCACTGAGGAAAATGTGTGGTGTCCCACATGAAGGCAGGTACCTGAGATTTTTGGGAATAGCTCCATTGGAAAGTGAAAGAACTGGGAAGAGAGAGGTTGGGGATTAGAGATGTTGAGGTTTTATTTCTTTACAGAGATGATTGCTGTCTAGATTTGTGCTAGAAATGGATTCTCAGTGTAGAATGGGGAGCAGGGGCAGCAGGGATGGTGCAAGATGTGGGAGGGACAGTCACACTCCTCTGCCACTGGAGAAACCCCAGTGCCCAGCTGCAGGCTGTGTCCAGCCAAGATCATGTCTGAACAAGGACTTAAACCATAAAAATGTGAAGAATTTCCAACCATTTTCAAAGCTGGAGAGGTGGCCAAGCAGGTGTGTGTGTGCACAGCCACTCAGACAGTGTTACTTGTTGTTAATTTTTAAAATATTTCTTCTTTTGGAAAGCAAGTGTTCTCCAATTAAAGAATGGAGATATTGGGTAAATTGCTGAGTGCAAAAGTGAAGAGTTAGGAACTTTAGCAAATCTCATGGAAGCTGTAGGGAATTCCAGGGTGAGAATCCACATGCCCATGTCACATAGCCCAGTGTGATATCCACCCCTATCAACTACTTCAATAAAGGAGCACGGCCATAATTTATTTTACTGCATGCAATAAGAAAAAAACCATTCTGAGCCCTAAACAAAGTTTAAAGCAGATGAAATCAGATCAACTATTTGGTGAGAGTTAAAAATGACTGTAGGAACATTCAGAGACATTCAACAAACCATTAAATGCTTTTGTTCCTGGTCGAGGAGTAATTTATTGAACTACTTTGTCCTCCACATGCACATGTGTGATGTAAACAGAGAGATAATAAACAGCAGCTGGGGATCCCTTTTTCAGGCAAAAGGGAACTTGTTTGAAATTTTTCTTGCTCCCAACTGTAAAAATGTTTACTTTTTTTCAGGCTGGGACAATGGCCTGGGTATGCAGAGCAGCGTTAATCACCCTGAGTGACAGAGATGAGAAAAGGGTGGGAGCTCCAGCCCTTTGTGATGGTTTAAAGCAACCCCTGGAAATCAGACAACGCCAGTGCATTTATTGCACATTTTTATGTAAGTAGTCAACGCTGCTATTAACAGCTGGACCTCAAAGTTCAGATGGAGCAGGAACCTCGAGGTCTGGGCAATGTCACTTTTCCCCCCCTCCCCACCCTTGTAGTCATTAAGGAGAGTTGGTTTACATGAACATCAAGTGCTGATAAGGATGTCTGAGTATTGACACCGAAATTGCTCAGTAAAGAGAGCAATTTATAGGGAAGGCAAGTGTAAGACATTAGTCATGCACTATTAGGGGACAGCAGAGCTTTGCAGGAGGAGCTTTTGAACTCAATTGGACTTGAACTTAATAAAAGCAAATTCCAAAGGAGAGGATTGATTTGTGTTGACCAAACGTATTCAACCAACATTGCTCTGTAGGTAATAATAGCATTTCAATTAGCCTAATTCTGCCTTAATTGGAAATACAATTATTCTGAACAATCAGGGCTTAATTGCAGGTTTATAACTAGTGAGGAAGGCTGAAGGTTGAAATGGGGTTATTCCCTGATGTGTTATCTGCTGATAAATGAAAAATTGCAAACGATTGTTGCAATTGCAGCAAAATAATTGAAGTGTAATAGAAGTTAAAATACAACAGGCTTTCGCAGAAGTAATAATGTAAAAATAGAAATTGTATGATAATAAAAATATTTTTAAATTTTAATTGGTGTGTTAAGGCAGAGAAGCCAATACAGGAACTGTGTCTGATTGACACTGCCCGATTTCCATGGTGTTGGCAACCCCATGGAAAATTTATTTTAAAATAACCTTCTACAGAGGAGAAAAAAAAAGACAGCATAGAATTAAAGTCACATTTAATATTGAGATTTAAACCAAGTCTGAGTACTTTTCACGGAACACACTATTAACTTGTAGAACTCATTGGATTTTATGGAGACCAGAAGTAAAAATTAATTGAAAATGAAGAAACAACATCCATCAATGACTATTAAAGTCCAGATACAGAGTCCAGAGCAGGAAACCTCATACCTGCTGATTGCCAGGAGTTGAGAAAGTCCAGAAGTGAAAGATCATTTAATATATCCTGCCCATTGCAATTTTTTGGGAAGGTATCTGCTGGTCCCTGGTACAGCTGAGGTGACAGCACAAACAGGAATTTATTCTGATGTGGAAAACCAGGTTACAGTTTTCTATCTCTTGATGAGCATTGGATTTGTCTCTTCCAGGCTGTGAAAAACAAGGGTGGAGTTTGTGTGTGAAATAAACACAAGGGCTGCAGCTTGGACCAGCTTCTGTGGTGACATTTATTCATGGAAACAGCAAAGTCATCAGTGAGGACTTTAAAAACTAAAAAAAAAAGCTTTGTGAGTCCATGCCTGGATGTGGGAACAAGGATGAATTTTGGAATGTGAGGGAATTCAGGCTGGGTCTCACCAAGGTGCACCCAACAGAGCCAAGCTTGGATTTTCAGTGTGACAGCACCTGTTAATTGTCCAGTCAGGTATTACCTATTAAACATTTACTGCCTATTTCCTGTACATGTCTGGTGAGGCTCGCAGGAAACTCAGAACAAATTAAGCAGCAGCTGTAATCCCTCACCCTCCCGACATGATAAAACACCCCAGTGGATGTCCCAGCAGCAGCCACTGGCACAAACCCCACCCTGTCCCCAGCCCGGCCAGCCCGGGAGGTGAAATCACTCAGCTGCTATCTCTGCCCTGCCTGCCTGCCTCTCCACCCACCCTTTTTGGGATGTTTGATGGGGCTCTTTCATCCCCCCCCACTGTTCCCACACAATTTCACATGTGGTCTGAGCGGGGCACTTCCTGCCGTTAAAAAAAGCAAACCCAAGCCCCCTGCAGGAACAGCCTGCGTGCAGAACACCCAAGTTGACAGAGTGTGAGAGAGAAGGACTAATCCATACCAGATGAGCAACAGCAATAGCCCTACTGAGCCAGGCCAAACACAGAGCAGAAGACAGAACAATCCTTTTTTCCCCCCCCTCTCCTCTCCTCCTCCCTGCTCCCTCTTCAAGTGGACACTTCAAAACACTAAGAAAATATTCCAAGGAGCACGGCCCTAACTTTAAACCGATATTGTTTGGGTTAAGTTGCCTACCATGCAATGTTCTTTCTTCACTTTCAAAATAAACCCTAGGAAGCATTAATGCAAATACTGTATAAACACACATTCATTCCTACATTTTTAAATCTGCCCCGGTGCTCGGGCTGGGGTTGCTGTTTAATTTGATGCGAGAACCAGATGTATCTCGAAATTGCAGATCTTCACAAGCTCCTGACATGTAAACAGGAGGAAATGTGATCCATATCTGAGACAGAGACCTCCAGAAAGCAGCCCCTGCATCCCCATTCTCCTGCCTTTTGGATGTGCTTATCACAGCTTCCATTTCATTCCAGCTTCCAAATATCAGATCGAAGAAAGGAAGTGCACCAGAGTCACATTTTTGGACGAAGCTCAATAAGAGCCTTTGGATTTTAATTTTTTTTTCCTCTAGTTCATTAGATTTGACCTCTTCAATACTTTTTTTTTTTGACTTTAGAATAGGCATGTTATAAGTTAACCCATATTTTCAGTAAAAGAAGGGAAAAAAGAGCAATGTGATATTTAAATCTTATTGTGATGTGGTTTTTAAATAGTATCAAACAGGCTTTGAATGAATACAAACACAAAATTTAAATACAAACACATAAAATCAACATATTATATTATGGCATTCTAATATCAAATTATTCTTTCAACTGTCTTTCTGAACAACATTGCTAAAAGTAATTTTATATGGTTTTGTCAAAACATTCTGGGTTTTAGGAATTCACTTTTAACCTAAATAATCAAATATGGATTTTTAATTTTTTTTGTTTGTTTTTGCAGGCCCAAATAGATATATTTTGGGTATAAGACCTTATGAAAAAAATCGTTCACAAGTGCAGTGGAATGTGATCATTGGAAATTTTTGGTTAAATGGCATTTTTTAACTGGAAGAAATCTCGAAAAAATTCCACCACCTTCCCATAAAATGTTATTGCATAAAATGCTCAGTTGGGCATTTGAAAATGCAATTATTCACCTGCTGGCTGAGTTGTGATTTCCAAACCATTCCTCCCCACAGGCACTGGGGATGAGCTGGATCTCTCCTGGCTGCTTTTGCAGGAGCATCTCAGGGTCTCATCTGGACCCTGCTGTGGCTACAAAGAGCATTTTGGACCTGCCCAGGATATTTCCCTTTTTGAAGCTTCCATGTAAAGCAAATTCAGGGTTCTCAATAATAACCCACAGTGGAGGGAGAGATTTGAGGGATACACCACCTCCCCATTTTGGTACTTTGAGCATTGAAGGGAAAACTTGCCCCACTTAGAAGAAAACAAACCCCTAATTTCTGTAATTCAGGAATTTCCCCCTCTCTTGGATACAGCTCCAACCTGTGGATGAGGGAATTTTTCCCTCTCCATCCCTGGCAGGTCCTTACCCCTACAGGACTGACTCCTTTAGGCAATACCAAAAATGCTGCATTCCCAGAGTGGCCAGAAGGAGCAGAATGCACCTGTTGGGTCATGGATCCATTTCCATCAGTGCCTGGATTTATATTTACACAATCCCAACCCCAGGACAGCTCTGGGGCTGTTCCACCCTGACGAGCAAACAGCTCCCACCAGAGCTCAGCTTCACTCTTTGCTCCTTACAACAGGCACAGCAACCACCCAAAAGCTGCTTTCCTCTCCCTCTCACATCCCTTCTGTGCTCATGGCCAAAAGGAGCAGGAAAATTCCCCAAAGGGAGGGCAGAAGCAGAGGGAAGCAGGATAAATAATGTGTGAGGATGCCTGGGAGGTGATGCCAGCAGCTCCCTCCTCTCTGAGAGGACAGGATACAAATCCAGCTCTGTGATGCTGGTCATGGCACGGAGATTTCATTCCTATTCTTGCTGTTTCAGTGCTGGTGACTCTCAGAACTCTCCATCATCACTCCTTTCCTCCACTTGGACCTTTCCCCCTGCTCTGGGCTCTCCTTTGCATGGGGGATGTCACACAGGGACAGGAATGTCCCTGCTCAACATCCTCAGACCCCTTCAAAGGCATGTCTGGGGGACAGCAGAGGTCACCAGGGTCTGTCCCCAACAGGTGGCCCCTGTGGGTGACTGCTCATCCCATTCTGGCTCATGCAGGGTTGGGAAGTGAGGGGAACAGCTGGGATGGGGAGGTTAAACAGAGGGATTGGCCCCTGATTTCAGTTTCATACCCACAAGGAAACAGTGCCATTCCATTTCTTGCCCATCATGTCAGGGGGAGGAAAACACTCTGACAGACCCTGGGGATGATCCTCAGAAAGCTCAGGAAAGACATGAAGGGTGTTGGTGCAGGAGTCATCTCTGCCAAAGCACTGCTTCAAGAAATGATGTATTAAAGAGTAAAGCCATGCAGACATTTGCCTAAAAATGCTTCCAATCATAAAACCCACTGTGGTTGCCCCAGGAAAAGTGCCTTGGTTGGAGTGGAAGAGGAGACAAACCTACACCTACTGTCCTTACCAAACTGATCCACATGGGAGAACAGCCAGAAAATATCACTGGTTCCTGATTCTAGGAATAAAGCCCCACAAGGAATCATGGACAAAATTTCCAGATGGGCATTATCACTGGATTTTTTCCACTTGTGATGAAGATGACTGTTTTCTGTGTCTTTTCTTTCTCATCTCCTTTTTTCCCCCACCAAATCTGGGCATGTTCTTGCTCCTGGGTGCCCTGGGGACACCAATGTGGTCACTGGCATGCTCCAGAATGTGACTCACCACAACATGAGCTGTACCTATGGCCAGATCTCTCACTGCCCAAATTTTGAGATTATTAGAGGCCACAAATCACTCACACAAACAGGAACAGATTTGTACCCTGAAACTTGGGCACTGAAAAAACCAGCCAGCTAAAAAATACTACATATATGTATACATACCTCAGGTCCCACTTCTCTTACCATTGTTTATTGTGCTATCCCACTTTTATGTAAAGAAGGAAAGAGTTCACTGGCAGTTGCTCTTTCCTCTGAACAAAACCCCTATTCTCCATTTTTAAAGCCTGCAGCTGAATAAACGAGAGAACCTGGCCTTTCTTTCCAGGCAGGGGCTGTCAATATTATATGATGCTGGAGAAACACAGGGAGAAGTGAGGCAAGGAATGAAACACCAAGATTTTCTGTTTCAAATACCAAATGTCTGAAGCCAGTGTTAGGCTGTGCCAACACACTGAGGAATGAGTGAAATGTGAAACATGATCTCCCTAAGAAGCTGCAAGACACAGAGGCTGGATTCTCAGAGCTTTGCTATTAAAAGCCCATTTGAAACTCTGGGTTCTCCTCTGGGAGGATAACAAGAGAAAAAAAAAAAAGAATTTGCTGGTAAAAATTATATTTAATTCCATGGTTAGGCTGCCTGGGCAGAATATCAGGAACAACAATATATTCTGGGGGTTTTTCCCTTGTGGGGCTTTCTGCAAGATTTTTGTTGTTGTTGGTTCTTGGGGCAGGGGTTGCCTTTCTCCCTTGGGTGCATGAATGGCTGAAATGTCATTAGTTGCAATAATTAATCTTTGCTTCTGTGCAGTTTGGAGCAGCAGAGGCTTTATTGAATAGCCTTCTATTTAAATGTAAGCCAGATGCCTCTCTTGTAGCCATCACAAACACAAACTATTAGTTTTAGTTCAGGTCATGGCCAGTTGAGTTATTTGAACTTCTCTAAATGGTTGTGACTCCCAGCCCTCTCACTGGGGCACTGAGCCTAAATAAGGCAGAAAATTGCCATTTTTAACCCAAACTTTAAAGCCAGCTCAGAGCCTTGTTATTAAAACCGAGTAAGGAGTTAAAATTTTCAATTCCATAGTAATAAGATATAACTTTCTTGTATTAACTTCTCATGTTTTCTCTCAACAAGGGTGTTTGCAGCACGTTTGCATCCACGGGCAGGTGGAGCCAACCTTTGTATTACAAATATTCCCTCTGAAGGCAGGAGAACATTTTTTGGGAGCTGATACCCATCATGAGCAAAGCCTGGCAGGTACCTCACTGTGTTCACACTCACTTTCCACATAGGCATTGTTTATAATCATTATTTCTAAATTTACACTCATTTTCCACATAGGCATCATTTATAATCCTTATTTCTATATTTGCAGTCATTTTCCACATAGGCATCATTTATAATCCTTATTTCTGACATTCACATACCCAACTCTAATTAATAAAACGATTTTTGCTGGTCAAAGACCTGCTCCAGCCACTCTGGGTGGAGCTTGGGATGACTCCCAGTGTCTGCCACACCTCTGAGAGATTCAGGGAGAAGCAAATTTGTTCTGCAGCTCCAGCCAGATGCAGATGAGTGGTGGGAGATGTTTGCAGGACATTAGTTGCTGCATCACTGTAATTGCTGTTAATCAAGAGCATCTTGGAGCTGTTGTGCTCTGCTAACAGGTTCCAAATGGCTTCACACTGAAGTGAAAACAAAGTGACTTTTTTTTACATATTAAAAAATCTGCTCTCTGGGTCCTGATATCAGATAATCTGGGTGTAATTAATGCCTGAGAACATTTGTTCCCTGCCTTACTTTTACAAGAAGGAAGTGTGATATTCAGATTGGTCCTGTTGGAAAGAAAATATATAAAATTTTAAAGTCAATACTTGGTGGAGCAGCAGCTATACGAGTGTGAAATTCTACGAAGGATGGTAAGAAAAAGAAGCCCAGGGGCTTTATCCCAAAAGCAGATCAAAATCCAAGTGTTCAAACAGCAGCTTAATTACTGTAACCCATTACTGAGATGAAGTGATTTCATCCTTGCTGTCCTGTGAAACAAGACCCCCAGCTACTGCATGGTGAGGAACAGATGGAGAGGTGTCAGGAATGATAAAAACTCCTGGAGTATAAATGTAACAAATAGTTTCAGGGCAAGGAATGGCGCCGTGCATATCATAAAACCCTGCCAGGCTTCTCATGTTCTGATAAATCTTGATTTTCTAACGGGGTAACTTCAGAGCCCCTGCCTTGGGTTTCACAAGTGATTAGATCACTGATGTATGGGGCAGGGCATGGCAGAGGGGAGGAAGGGACACCACTGGGAGGCCTTAAATGACCTCTGCTCTTGGGTACGGGAGAAAAGCCCGTGGTGCAGGATTGCCATTGTTCCATTGTTCGTGTTGGGGTGGCCTCGCTCCAAAATGAGTTCAACTGGGAACAAATTTGCTGCAGCAAGGGGACCTGTGAGGAGCTGGAGGGGTGAGGAGCCCATCAGGAGCAGCTGATTTTCCCCAAAATTGTGCAGTTCACCTCCAAGCACGGCAGGGTGAGGAAAAGACTCTGATAGACCCGGGGGATGATCCCCAGAAAGCTCAGGAAAGGCATGAATGGTCCTCCAGCAGTGTGGTTGAATGCCAAAAAGATTTTCCCATCATTCCCCAGTAGGAATCACAGCATCCTCCCATTTCCCTGGTGAGAGGAGCATCATTCATTCATTTTTACATCCCACTTTCACCCCCATCATTTTCCCATTGCATTTCAAGAGTGAAACCTTTTCTCCAAATAAAATAACCCCACCCTCCTGAGAGAGTGATGTATAAACAAGAGAGACCCCCTTTTAACAAGCAAGAAAACCATCAAGATTCATTTTGGGCAGAGCACCCACCTATTCATCTTTCTTCCTGCTGCTCCTTTTAGCACTGAAAATGCCCCCAGGCCCTTGAAATCCTCAAGGTCTGTTGGCACTGCCGGGGTCAGTAACTCGATCTGGGTGCTAAAAAGACACTAACAGTTCTGGAGGGTAAAGGAAAACTCGTTAATGATTTTAGCAGATGAACCAGAGGATGGGGGGAGGGTCAGCTGGTAAATCCCATACTACCCTACAAAAGATAACCTTTGACTCCTCCTGACTCTCTGAACTGTGCTGCCAGCAAAGCCCTGAGTCCTTGAGGGACCAATAAATCCTGGGGTGCTCATATCAGGGATCCTTTACCCTGGCTGTAAAACATGAGAATCCCAACACAGCCCAGCAGTTAAAAGCCATTGACAATAAACTCTCTGGGCTTCATTTACCACCAGGCTGGGATGTGGCACTGAACTCCTTCACTTCAGAGGGGAAAAAAATCCTTTTCTGTGCTGGAATATCAAAAATAATCAAAACAACACGTCTGTAGGCCAAGCTCTGCCCTTGAATGTGCATGGGCAGCTTGGGATGTCAATGAGGATGAGGAGGGCTCAGCTGAGGTCAGGGTTTGACCCAAAGTCCCCTCCATCCATTTTTCCCTGAGACATTCTGCCCAAGGAAACCTTCCCCAGCCAGGTCTGAACATCCCTCAGACAATGAATTCCTTCAAAAGGAAAAATAAAGACTTAAGCAAGATGGGTTTGAGTTAGGGAAATCACAAATAAAGACTTCAAGTAAGATGGGTTTGAGTTAGGGAAATCACAAATAAAGACTTCAAGTAAGATGAGTTTGAGTTAGGGAAATCACAAATAAAGACTTCAAGTAAGATGGGTTTGAGTTAGGGAAATCAAAAGATGCTGCTGCCTTTATTCTGAGCAGTCCACAGAGATCATGGGATGGTGCTGCTTGGAAATTTGTGTTAAAAATGCATTTCTCTTCCCAGAACGATGCTGGGATGTGATGCAACTGCTCAGACCAGTGGGTGCTTTCACAGCAGCACAGCCTTTCTTGGATGGGATGGTGAAAGTGTTTCTTCAGGCTCTGGGTGGATTTTGGTGGCAGCAAAAAAGATTCTTGAGCCAGAGGCCACCGCTTGTTCCTGGCCACTCTTTTCCCAAAGTTCATCCTTGGAGGGCTGAACTGCTCATCCTTCCCTGGCTTCTCTTAAAACAAACCAACAATCTCTTTCAAATCCCTTTCACAACTGCCAACAGCCACTCTCTGGGGTTTGGTGGACAGCACACAAAAAATGCAGGGATGTTCCCATGTTCATGTCTGTGGTCACCATCCTGCCCATGGCTGCTGTCCAGCTGTGCCCAGAGGAGCTGGGAATGTGGAACCAAACCCAAAATGAGTTCAGGACCCACTGCTGTGGGAAGCTTTGGGAGCAGGCAGTTGGATTTAGCAATGAGATTCCTTCAGCCTTGAGTCTTCTGCTCACATTTGGGGTTTTACAGTCATTTAATTGAATTGGAAACAGACACAAACACAAACCCAGATATGCACATGGGAGAGAGATTTTGTGATGGGTCATGCAAGGAATATTTCATTAATTACTCCAGAATTCCTCTCCTTCCTCTTTTATAGACATTAATATAAGAGTGAAATAATTACTTCTGTGGAGAACAGTCCTATTGACTTTGTAGCTCTTTCAATTCACCTTTGCCAAAAAATGATATACCTACTCCACTCAAACTAATTTTTAAACGTTAAGAATGATGTTTGGCAAATATAAATAAGAAGCAAACAGTGGTAATTTCAGACTTTTCTTGGCTGCTTTTGATCATAATGTGCTTTTACAGCTTCTTCTGGCCTCAGTTTCCCCAAGTGAACATTACCAGATCACCAGAGGCACTGCTCATGCAACGGGGGAAATAAAAATTTTATTCAATATTACACTGCTCAGTAAAGATGGTAATGAAGAATTCTGGTTTATAACATATAAATATGCCAGATTCTTGTCCAAATAGTATTTTCCAATCGTTTTTCTTTCCATTTTCGTAATGATTATGAACACATGCAGTAAAACAAAATGAAGACATAATAGAAGAAAGTAAGTAGTAAGATCAAGGGTCATGAGTATTTGCTCTTGCACTGAACCTGAAAGGAAATCTTCCATAAAGAAGTTTTTCCTGAAAGGCCAGTGGGAAACTAACAGGAGCATTAAGATGGAAGATAGGATACCTATAAAAAATCATGTTTCAAAAGAAGGATGTGGGAAGAAAGGAAAGTAGGGAAGGAAATGGTATTTTAAACCATATTAAAGTAAGAAGCGGGTTTCCTAATCCTGAAAGCCTTAATTAGCCCCTTTTTAAAAGTGAAGCAAAATAGATTAATCCCCAAACATTGCATTAAATTCACCACAGTTCCTGCCCTTCTATTTGTGTGGGTAGGAGCTTCACAAAAGGGCTCAGCAATAATAATCATAAAACAAGGAGAGCAGCCCAAGGCTCAGCGAGCAGCCCATCAGAAATAAAGTGGAGTGTGGAGCTCAGAGCAACACTCCAAAAACAAATTAGCTGGTGTGCACAGCCCAGCACTGAAGGACAACCCAACAATAACAAACCAGTGTGTGCAACCCAAAGCACTCTGGAGCAACCCAACAATAACAAACCAGCCTGAATGCCTGATGGGAGAGGAGAAATTCCACAAGGAAGTGGATTTTGGGCTGAATTTTCCAAGGGGTTGTTATTATTATTAACAACAGAGAGTTAAACTATTAATGTTTAAATTAAGAATAATACCAGAAGGTATTACCAGAATAATACTCAACCTGGCTGCCATTGGTTTTAATGAGTCTAGGAATGGGCCCAAAGTACCCCTAAGGGATTTAGGCAGTGAGGAGAAGAAATTTTACCTGGAATTAATGAGCCCACCATGGCAAATGGAAATTCTGTTCATCTCCTCTGGATGATGTGAACTGGTCTTTGTGGGGAGATGGAAACTTTTTGAGTCCTGGCACCAGGACTGTGCTTGTGGAATCTGCTCCCAGATGCTGCTGAGCTGGACCAGGGTTAGATCACCTAAAATGAGGATCCTTTCCTCCTCACTGTTTTCCTACCGCGATGAAATTCCCAGATTTCTCTTCAGATGGGATAAAAGGAGGACAAATCCTCTGTGGAGCCAACATAAATCATGTCTTAATGCATGTACCCCCAGCCAGCATTCCCTCACAAGCACACCCCATTCTGTGCATTATTGTCAATATATTGTTGTTCCTTTTTCAAGCCCAAATCCACCATCGAGGCCTCCCTGAGCAGAACCCTTTGTGTCAAAGCTTGAGCAGAATCTGACTCCTGAGGCTCAGACTTTTCAAACTTCACAGCTTGAGCTCTTCTCTGACACAGTTTACACCTCCCAAAGCAGGTGTTGGACAGCAGACACCCCTCAGAAGGGATCCTTGGGGGAACACATGGTTAACTGGAGGCCAGGTAAAATCCAGCCTGGCATATACTTTAATAAGAGATGTCAGTTTTTCCCTTTCTGTCCATTTTGGTGAGAATAAGAAGTTCAGATCCATCTCTTTCCCTAGAATCTATAAAGTAGCCCCTGTTGTCAGTCTGGGCTTGGTGGGGAAGAGGTTGGATGGAGTCACTCAGAGATGCAGAATAAGATCCAAAATCCCCTGACAGCCCACACAACACAGACATTCTCCTCTTCCTGTCTCCTCTGACCAAGGGATTTGGGGAAACATCCCCATACAGAGAACATTCTGCTGTTGAGGAGGACAAGGACAGTTCTGGATTATGAAGGCATGGGAAATACTGCAGAGATTCTGTGGGAGTTTTTTTCTCTTGGAAAGACATAATCCCTAATGTTGTAATCTGTGGTTTGGCTCCCACATCCATTTTTACCCAGTGATTGCTGCAGAGTGAGCCTTGATTCAGACCAGTTTAGCTGGAACCAGAATACAGCTGAAGGTGTTTGGAAATTACTTTCAATCTTTAACACTCCAGAGACCTGGCTGGGAATGTTGCAAGTAGATCAAGGAAATTAAAAGGAACATTGGGGTCACTACTAGAGGTCAGGAGAGAAAAGGAAGAGTTGACCCTGATTAATCAGAAACACGATGCTGTTGAGAAGAGAAAATATTTTGGGGTTTAGACTCCTGGCAAACAACAGCAAAATACCAACAACTACCATTGCATGGATTTTTTTTTTTTTCCTTCCAACCAAACCAGAGGAAATTCCTGAACTGACAATGAACAGGAACAATGAGTGAGTCAGTACCCCCAGTGCCAGAAATTCTCTGGATTTCCTAGGCAGACTGATGTCTTTGGAAGGTCAGAGTGATACAGAGATACATTTCTACAAAGCTTGGGGCTTGAGTAAAAGCCAAGTCAAGACACAGATAATGAAGGCAGAAATATTCCAGCTACCCATAAAACACCAGATCTTTGGAGAGAGAGAGAAGAAACACTTTTTCCCTCACTCTTTCCCAACTTTTTTTTGCTCATTTATAATATTATGTTGCTTTTAGTGCAAAAAGGTGCTCAGATGCTGTCTCTGATGGCAACCCTGTAAAACCACCTAAAAAGAGCTGTGGGAGGATAATGCTAAAAAATCCTATTAGTATTTTAATCCTGTCTATTCTGATTCCAAGATTTTTTTTTTTTCCACTTTGTAGAATGGGGCCCTGGCAATACCTGACACCAAAGAGCCAGAGGTAATGTAATATAATGTAATATTCCTTTTTTTTTTTTTTTTTTTTTTTTTTTTTTTTGAGTGTTTATGCCTTGCCATGATACATCCTAGATCTGTTCATGCTTATCTCTAATCTTCATCAACATAATTGTGGAAAAAGTCCCAGAATGTAGGGTTATTCCCAAAACCAGACCGGGTACAATCACATATAAAAATAAGTCTAATCATTATAATTGGCATCAGGGTCCAGATTTCATCCATCTCTGCTGAGTTTGGGTGGACCACTTGCTGTTCTGCACCCAAGGATGCCACAGATCCACACTGCCACCAGCTCAGGAAGTGCCCCATGAATGATGGAAGCCCAGGAAATGAGACAGAAATGAGCAGCCAGGGGAAAATGTGATTTTTACATCCTAACGAGAGCCTGTTCTCTATGCAGAACATTCCTGCCATACATTACTCATCTGTTGACTTGCTCTTAATTTAAATGCAAAACTGTGAACAATATCTCTGGGACTTCTTTTTCCCTTGGTAGCTGTAAAGTCCCTAAAATCCCAGTTCCCAGTCCCAATCTCACACTGTTAATATTATTACTAGGATGGATGGAAGCTCTGAAGATATCCAGATGCACCAGGCAGATACACGATGTGATATTATTACTGGCATGCCCCAAATCTCATTACTTGAATCAAGCATCAGTGAGAAGTGACCTCCTTGCAATATGAACATGAGCAGAAACCACAACCCCAGCCCCCCCTTTTTTTTTTTTTTTCCAAATTGTAATTTCCTAATCTCACACTACCAAACCCAAAGACGCAAATATGCAACAATGGATGGAAAGAGAAGAAGGCTTCACTGTAGGAGGGTTGGGTTAGGAAAGGAATGGCTGGAAAACCTAAATTGTAGTAGGAGAACATTCCAGCTGAGGGATCTGGTGACACTGGAGCTGAGCTCTGCTGCTGTGGTTTGCAGGATGGATAACCTTGGGCTGGAACCCAACCTGTGGGTTATTTTCCCCCCAGCACAATCAGCACGGCCACTGTTGTGCTTAGATAAAGATGAAAAGTTTTAACCTGGGGAAAAACAAGGTTTTATTGTTATTATTTGCTCCTCTCTGAGGTTTCAAAGGAGCAGAAGGCATCCTCTGGAACACGCTGCCAGGAACTGAGAGTTGATACAGATGTATTGATTTAATCAGCCTGGATGACACCATCTATTTGTGCAAAACATCTGTGACAAAAACGTGGCACTTTGAAGGTGCTTTGATATCTGCCTGCTCCTGGTTCAAATGTGCGATAAGGGCACCCAGCCAGCTTGGAAGAGTCAATTTTAAGGTATTATTTGCTTTATGTATCACCTATATCCGTGTTATTCAGGATAACTCACAGGCCAGGAGGCTCTAAAAGATTTTTTGATGGTAAATTTTAGATAATTAATTCAAAATTGCACATCAGACAGACAAGGCAAACAAACCAGAAAGCACAAATATTACAGGGGAAAAAAAAAAAAAAAAAAAAAAAAAAAAAAAGAGGAAATATTAAAGCATGTGTTTTCAGGTCTCTATTAGACAGAAATTAAAGAGTTTTTAATCCATGGGAAGGCAAAATTTGTCTGCAAATTTGAGAGATTACATGATGGAAGACAATGTGAGATTGTCATCTCTTCAGCAACAGCACGAGAAAAATATTTGGAGTTCCTACATCCACCAGCAAAAGTTTACATGATAAATCAGTAGCTTGAGTGCTTCCAGAATCCTGCTGCAGATGAATGTGTTGAAACTATTGTTTCTGTTGTCTTTTTAATGCTACTGGGAAGCTTTTTGTGGTAAAGCAACACTTATTGCCAGCTCCATTATTACAGTCTCAGCCTAACATCTGCAATTACTAGGGAGTAAACGGTTCGCATCCCATATGAAATATAAAAAAAAATGAGGAACAGATTTTGCTGTTATTCTCCCTCTCTGTGAATTCTGTGATTTTTTTTTTGCTGTTTAATCGTTGCCTGAGCAGTTTAAAGGTCTGAGAGGAAAGGAAGACAAAGGTCTCATTTACAATTAGTGATGGCTAAACATAAATTAAAAAAAAAAAAAAAAGGGGGAGGGGGGGAATTTCGTGGTTCAGAAAAATTTGAGATGTTAATCAGGAATCTATGGAAAATCTCTCTAGAGATCACATTTTTTGGTTACTTTTTCTGTATCCTGCTGATCCCAAAGGTGCTGATTCTCCCTGTCCAGCCCTGTCCCTCTGGGTCCATCCACCACCCCACTCTGCACATTTTCTTCCTCACACAGAGCTGGGAGGAGATCCCATGGTAAAGATCCATCCAGCTCACTCATTTCCTTGCTTCAAAGCTCTCCTTTAACATTTTCTTCTGCCACAGCCCCTACAAGGAACAATAAAATCCATAAAAAGTTGCATTTCCTGGCATGAGGAAGTAATTTTGCCAATATTTATGAACAGTATTGACATTGGTGTGGCTGCTCAGAGAGCAAAGGGTGCCAACTATGCCAAAATTTATCTTTTGCCCTATTTTAGGTGCTTTTAGGATGAATTCTGCTTAACAAGGTATCCAAGAAACTAGACCTGTAATCCTTTACCATTATTTTGGGATGTTTTGGGCCTTTCAATGAGACACACAGAGCTTGCTCCCAGTTCTCCTGGCACAGAGTGTCATTGAGGCAAAACTCCACTTGTGGGGAAGCCCAAGCCAAGCAGGGTGGATTGCAGCCTTTAAAAAACATATGAAAAAACCACTTTTATGGAGCTGCCAAGATGTGTTGTTTCTGTGTTTCCATGGCAACCCCAACTCCATCATTGTGATGCTGTGAGCCCCAATTTCATCCTGGCATTTTCCAACCCAAAAACTGCTCCAGGAGTAGCCTTAACACAACAGCATTCCCAAAACTCTTTCACACCTTCAAAGCACTGTGCAGACAGGAGCTAATTAAACTTTAATCAATGCCTTGACAGGTAAAAGGTTTCTCATTTTGCTTTTAGGTGATGCTCATTTGTGGCATCATAACACTTTCAGGGTAAACAGACTCTGATTTGCTGCATTTAGCTAAGAGCTGAGTGAAAACTGTTTTTGTAAATGTATTTACTTATCCTTTTTTAAAAAAAAACCAACTATTTCCTTTTTTTTTTCCTTCCCTGCACAAAGATAAATAAATAGCAAGCTGGAATGAAATGACAGAATATATGTAAAACAGAGGGGAAAGGTTAAATACCAAAGAGAAATTGGGCATTAAAACAAAAGTCCATTCTCAGGGTGTAAACGAAGTGTCCAACCCTTTCATCAAAAGTGTTTACAGCTTATTTTTGTAATGTGAGTCTAAGTGGATAATGTAGCACACAGCAAGGGGCTGTGCATAAATATGGCCCTGTTTGTGATTTTTAAAATCATAACAGCCTTTGAAATATGAAAATCCTGAGTCTTGATACAATCCATATTATTGAACTGATGCCAGCCACCTCCATGGATTTGATTAGCTTGCAGCAATCCAGGGATTTGATAGAGACCTGATTTAAGAGCACAGCCTTTGTAGGGTGGTGATGAAGTGGCACAAACTGTGCAAAGGTTCTAAAAGGTCAGGATTGCTTCCTCCCTCCCTGCTTCAATGGATGTGCTCAGTCTTCAAGTTCTTTGGAGAATCAGCTCATTTAAGACCAAAAAGATGATTCCAGAATGAAGATGGGTCTGAGAAGCTCAAGGTTTTTGCAGTAAAACATTCATCTTGCAAAATAAGCAAGAAAATGTCCTGGTGCCTGCAGGAGCTCTGAGCTCTCATCTGTCCACCTACATTTTTTTTTAAATTTTTTAAATTTTAATCCAAAGTGTCATTGTTAAAAGCTGCTCTCACTTTTTCATGACCAAACCCAAATCTTGGCACAACAGCTTTATCCAAGACCTCTCCTTGCTCCACCCCTGGATCCACCCAGGGTCAATCCAGCTGAAGATACCAGGCTGGATGGGGCTTGGAACAACCTGCTCCAGTGGAAGGTGTCCCTGCCCACTGCAGTGGGGTTGGGACACAGGGATCTTTATGGTCCCTTGCAATCCAAACCATTCTGTGATGCTCTGTTCCTGCTTATTGCACAGGGTTTGGACTAGATCACCTCTAAGGTCCCCTTCCAAATCAAACTATTCCATAATTCTAGGATTCTAGAACTCCAGGGTTCTAGGATTCTATGGTTCTAGGGTTCTAGGATTCTAGGATTCTAGGATTCTAGGACTCTAGGATTCTAGGATTCTAGGACTCTAGGATTCTAGGACTCTAGGATTCTAGGATTCTAGGGTTCTAGGGTTCTAGGGTTCTAGGATTCAGTCTGCTGCATGATTCCTGTTGGGAAAAAACCCACCAAGGACACCTCAATTAGATGTCACACTGGAGCACTGGATTTGCTCTCAGCCTGCACTGATGGAAGTGTTTTTGTGAGAGGAGGGTGGATGCCAGTGCCAGGGAGGAATTCCATGTTCTGCTGCCTCTGCCAGCCCCAAACATCTCCCAGCAGGAGAGCTGGGCCTTATGGTGCTGTGGACATTCCCCAGTTTGTAAGGACTCCACTTGTGGTTTGGGTGTACCACAAAGACAACATGGGAATCCTTGCACACATTTGGGCACCTTGCTGGGAATTCTGGCCAAAAACCACTTCAAGAAAGCTGGACCTGGCCCAGCTTACCCTACATGTCTGCTGTTTATGCTGGGAATGTAAATGATCCTCCTTCCTCCTTTATCACACCTGCAGCACATTGAGGGGGATGTTCTGGCTGGGTTTGCTGAGAAATAATTTGAAAACCTGGAAAGACAGAAGACTCAGCCCTAAGCTCTCAGAAACCCATGTTCTTTTGTGACTGAGCTTTCTGGATGCACTCACTGCATTTTTAACAACGAGACCATTGGCAGAGTTTTCTAAAATCCTTGGTTTCCTGCACCAGAAAACAAAGAGAGCCAAAGCCTTTCCATTGAGGTCGATTGTTCTTGTTCCTTCTTTGCTGCAGGAAGCACGAGAAGCCAATATCTTCAATAACTGGGATGCAAGCAGCTTTCTCACATCTCCTTGATGGTTTTTTTCAGATCAATTTATATAAAACATTTTGCAAATTCTGGTCAAGTTTACCATTAGGAACAATTCCCGTCATTCATTCATCCATTCAACGTTTTCTTTTGTTTAATTTAATGGGATTTCTCCGAAATTTCTTCTTATGCCAATCAAAAAAAAATGCCTTTCCTTTCCTAGTGGTTTACAGCCCTCATATACATGCAGACAGTTGTCATATCCTCCCTTAGTCATAATTTGGCCAACTTAGCCATATTTAGGTTTTTTAATGTTTTCTCGTAAGCCATTCCCTTTTGGCTGTTCATTACTTTTATTATTGCTTTTTAATTTTTTTTTATTATTATTTTTCTTTCCCTCCTCTCTCTCAGAGCTTTCTCTGGGGTGTTGATTCCTTGCTGAGGTTCCCTGAGTGCAGCAGCATTCAAGAAATAAAGTGATCACTGTGAGGACACTTTGGAAAGTTGTTATCTCCGTGGTTTATTCAGCTCCATCTCTCCTTCTGGAGCCTCACAAATGACAAATTTCCCACTGCCATATCCTAGAACCAGCAGAGATCAAATGTTCTCCTCAGTGGTGGTCACATAACCCCTCCTGCATGGAGACTTTTTCTGCTGGTGGTGACTTACCCTGAGTTATTGAAGCTCTGCCAGTAATTCATCTCCCAAATGTTTCCCCCCCATCTGCAAGCCCAATGCACATTTTGTTTGCTGTGTCCTCCAACATATCCATGAAGAAATTAGATAAAGTCAGGCTTAAAGTGCTTTCCTCTCCAACCAGCACCTCCTTCATCTCCTCAAACCTGACATATCAAACTTTATCCTGCTTTGTGCTATTCCAGCCAAGGCAGAGACCACAGACAAGTACTCACATCCAGGCCAGACTGAGTCAAGCTTTCAAATCAGATTTTATGGGACTATCAAATGCTTCACTAAAACACAGAGATATTTGCCCAGAAACCACTGTAGCTGTTTTAATCTTCCTGCTCAGGCAATTAGAGTTGGAGGAGCTGGTCACAAGATTGTGAGTATCTCTTATGGAGGTCTCTGCTAGTTTAGAGCCAAAAGGAATGTTTTTAACTGAGCTTTCCTCCCTACTTAAAATGCCCTGAGCTCCAAGAGCAGTATCAGCACACCAGAGGAGGAAATCTGGACAAACTCCTTGTCCTGTGATTTTCAGATGGGAAGTGAAGTGAGCCTGGTCACCAGATCAGCCCCATCAGTGCCTGCTGTGCATTAACTGCCTCCCTTTGTCTCTTGATGACCCTGCAAAGGCTGTTGGAGCCCAGACTGGCAGAGGGATTGATGTCCACCCATGTAGACTTGCCCCTGCAGCACCTGTGGGCTGCCCTGGGTCACCTGGACCCAGAGCAGAGGGAATAACAACTGGGAAGGGAGAAGCTCAAGACCTGAGGCCGCTCTGTGTTGGCTTGTCATCACCTGACTTAATAGTTAACATTATTATTACATTTAAGAGAGAACATAAGGAATGCATTTGTCTGGAATTACTTATCACTTGGAAGTCTGGGCTCACGAGGAGATATGAACAGCTTTAGCAGGTCAGGCTGGAAGCCCATGCCAAATAACCTCCTATCTGCAGCAGCACTGAGCCCAGCAAAGAGAACAAATGTAGGTCAGTGCTGCAGCAAAACTTCCCCCAAGCACTTGCCCAGCTTACAGTGGTTTCTGGCTCAGGCACTTTCTGAACCAGACATGGAGCCTTTCTGTTCAGTACAAAACCCAGATGGATTTTAAAAACCTCTGATGAGTTTTTCTTTCATGAATGCATCCAGTAAACTTTTAACACTCCCAGGATCCCGTGGCCAGGAGTTCCATGGGAAGCACAGTGTGGAGGATTGCCCCTGCTCCACTGGAGCTGCCAGCCACCAGCTCCATCTCATGCTAGAGGCAGAGACACCAAACAGCTGCTTGCTATTCTCTCCTTGTCATTCCTAACTCCTGAGAAGGCCACCAGATCTCTCACTCATCTCTCTTCTGCCTGAAGGAACAGAATCCATTTAATTGTTCTCACACTGAGGACTAAATCTTTGATTAGCCTTGGCATCATCCTCTAAGTGTGTGCCAGTTTGACTAGTTCCTTTAGGAGCTGGGAGATTCAGGTATTCCAGGTGGAGACTCACCAAAGTTTATAAAACAACACCTTTATCTATCTATCTATCTGTCTATCTATTCCATCTACCTAATCTATCTCTCTCTATCTCTCTCTCTCTCTCTCTCTCTTCATTTCTTAATCATTTCTAATATCCACTTTGCTTCCTGAGAGCCACAAATCCAAACTATTTCCCAGGATAATCACCCTCAGAGCTCCATCTCTCCTCAATTAGAGTTTGGAGTGTAAGAATCAGGGAGACTTTAGAGGATTTCCAGCACCCTCCTCCCCCGTGTCCATCACTTGACATTTATCTATCCTGAATTTCACCTGATGTTTTCTCACTCAGCCATGGACCTCCAGATGGATTTTTGGCATCTCATCACAGTCACCTTTCATCTTCAGCCCCTGAATAATTCAGTATTATCAGCAGGGTGGACTCATCAGTCTGTCTCCATCCTCATATGAAGATTTTTTCTCTGTTTTTCCTTAGTTTGACACTGGATCCTAATCCATCTGTCAAGTGGAGTGACCCATAGAGAGCTATGCCATTAGTGGCTGCTGAAATGCCTTGGAAAGCATCTTTCCCTGCTAGGATGAGTGATGTGGGAAGAGAACTAGAAAGAAATTTCCTCTTATTCCTGGAAATAAATGACAATTGTTCTAAAAGTCTGCAGACGTCTGGCTGTTACATCATCTCAGGCTCTGGAGCTTCCAGCTAACAGCCCCTTCACAAAGGAGATGCATTTCCTTCAAGGAATTCCACCATTTCCACATCTGATATTAATTCTTATTGGGCAAAAACAAGAATAGGCACAAGTGACTTTTCCAGTTGATGTTTACTTTTTCCCAGGCCACAAAACATCCATTGACTGTGAAACTTCAATTTGCTGCACAACAAATGCCTGCTTTTGTAATAGGTTAATGAAGCTGTTTCACAAATAACAGCACGAGAAGCTACAGATGTTGACTTAAAGGAAAAAAAAAAAACAAATGCAAGCAACATTTGGGTTTAATTTGATTATTTATTAAATATTTATTGCAGTATCTGAGAATGGAAGGAATTTCATTCTGCCCAGCTGGTCATTCTGAGCTGTTGAAGTCAGCAAAGGGATGGCTGGCAAAAGGGAGTTCTTGTGCCTCCTGGGAGTCCTAAATTGCATTTTGAGGCAGCAATTTGGTTCTTTGCTCTTATTTCCCCATCCTTGAGGCAAGAAAGGTGTTTCTTTGGTCATTTACGTGGGAGAAAACTTTAATTCAGAAAGTGTGGGAAGCAGAGAAGTCTGGATTGTCAGTATTTTCTGGATTTTTAAGCCTGGAGAAAACCCTTGATCATGGGGTGTGAGGGCTTGTGGCTCTTGGGATGATCCCTGGGGTTCACCCAGCCCATGCAGCCTTTCTGGATGAGCACAGAAGGGAATATTCAGGCTGGGAAAGGGAGTTGATTTCTGTGTAAATATTGCCCCTCTGAAGCGAGCAGCTCTGTGTTTGGGCAGGATCAGATACTCTGCTCACAGTTTGAGGCTCATCAGGAGTTATTTTGTGTTCCTGCCATTGGGGACAGGATTTCACTGCAGCAAAGGGCCAGCTGAGGTGAAGGGCAGGGAAAGGCATTGGGATGCAGATGTCCTATGGCCACAGCCTGGTGTCCAGCTGGAAAATCCCTATTTTCTGCTATAACACTACCCAGCCATTTTGCAGGACTGCTAGGTGGAAAAGTCAGGGAAATCTTGATATTAGCAGAGTTCTCTCTGCTATGCACCATGCCTCCTTGCTCTTCCATGGAGCATGAGAAGCTGAGATTTGAGCTTTATCCCTTTATTCTTCTCCTTTTATATATTCAGTGGTTAATAAATTTAGGACTCGAGGAATTTGGTCAGTGTTGTGTTCCATCCCTACCACACATACTAATGCCCTGGATTTAAAGGCTATATTTTGAAAATAAACCTTTTTTTTTTCCTTATCCTTTATCCAAATCCTCATATTTTTTCTAAGCAGCATCTGTTACAGGGAGAAGTCAGTGGGTGTCAGTGTCATTCAGGATCAGACCAGGACAAGCAGGGCTCTCCTACGTCAGAGCTTTCCAGGGTTTTACCACATTTGGATGCAGCCTGGAGCAGAGATCTGGCACAGAGATCTTCCCTGAGACAGAAAACACAAAGCATCAGCTTGCAATAAATTCCCAGATGTGCTAAGTGCCACACAATGGAAATCCTTTCAGCAAACTGTCAGGAGGAGGAGACTGCATTGGGAGCAGGGGAGGGCAGCTGCCTCTCTGCTGAATTTGGGTTTTACAGCTGCTCCCCAACCTATCACAAGCTCATTTATCTGCTCCATCCCCATCCTGACAGAGCTGGGCTGAGGCACACCTCAGGATAAGGAGCTTCATCCTCTCCAGGGGTGCTGGAGCTGTGATAACAACACCAGTGCTGAGGGCACTTCTGAGAGTTTAAGGGTTTGGGCAAATATCATGACAAAAGTCTTTCTGTTCATGTGAGGACGGGTTTTTTATGCACAAGAAAAATAAAAATAAATCAGATATTTGGCATTTTCTGAGTTGCCACCCTATAGGAAGAGCAGCAGCTGCCTGGGTCAGCATCAAGTGTGCAGGACAAAGGGAAGGAAAAGGACACAGCTGTGACTCCAAGGCTGCTGGAAGCATTTCCATGCCATGCTGAGCCCTTGGCTGCTCTGCCCTCAGCAGAGATGCAGACAGATGTGTTTTTATGGCCACAGATACTTCTGAACATGAAACCCCAGAGATAAAAAGGCCTTTATTTACAAGTGGTGGAGCAGAGAGGTGCAAACAGCACCCCTGAGCCAGCCAAGATTTCTGTCCAGGGGTGGAAATCTGGGATTGGAAATTATTCATTGTGTTTTGCCCCTGGCACTTCTGGGTTCTTTTGCACTCTGTGAATTTTTCCTGCACAGAAAGAACAGAAATTAAGTAGAATCCAGATTTCCACTTCTCCCAGGCAAGCTTGATTATCAAGTATTTTTTGGGAGGCTCATATAACTTGGTAAGTTTTGGGGCATGGATCAAGGAGAGGAGTTCTGCAGTGCCAGCTCCTCTGGCACAACAGGAGGAGATCCCATCTGTCCAGACTGGAAAACCCCAGAAGATTTCTGGCCTCATAAATGGCATTATCTGCAAATAGCTGCACCCACTGGTTGTTTTATTTTTTTTTTTTTTTTGTGTTGTTGTTTGTTTGTTTGTGGGGGTTTTTTTGTTTGTTTTTTTTTTGTTTGTTTGTTTTCTGGTTGGGGTTTTTTTGAGGTTTTTTTTTTTTGTTTGTTTTTGTTTTGTTTTGTTTTGTTTTGAGAGGGGCAGAGCATTTAAAGAAGAGTTGCATTTTTAAACCCTCCTGTCTGAAAAGTGACCTGAAGCAAGCTCCTTTTACAAGTCCAATCATTCCTACAAACCCCTCTAGCTGGGAGCCTTCCCACTTCACTTCTTCCCACACAGAAACAAGAGAAAGGCTGAGAAGGCAGGCTGTGAATGCTGTAAAATCAGAGCAGCAACATCAGGAAGAACTCCTCAATCAGGAATTCTTGCTGCCCCAGGAGGGAATGTTCCCAGGAATGGCAGGAACAGCCTCATTTGCATGATGGCAGGACATGCAGACCCAGGTAGGGCTGGAGGTGTTGAGCAAACCTGGAGTGACAACACCAGCCTTGTTTCCAGCCCCTGCTCCCAATGGACAGCACATGGAAGGAACCCCATGGAAAGGAATAAAAGAGAGAAAAGGAGGCAAAAAGGATTTGAACCTTCACTGACTCCAGAATTCCTGTGATGCCTCAGATCTTTCCATTTTCTAATAGAGCTGCTGAGATTTTAGGCTATTCTGATGATTATCAAATTGTGGAATGGGCTCTTTAAGAAATAATATTTTGGTCTGTATTTGAAAAATAAGAAAATCAGAGTCAGCTTCAAAATGGGTTGTTTTTCTAAACAAACAATGCCAAAGCACAGTGTTATTAACATGAGAGTGAGAAAACAGCTGACACGGGCTGTGTCAGCCACAAACCACTGATAAATCCAAAGTACATGGAGCAAAATATCATTATCAGACCAAATTGCACTCTCCAGCTACAGGCTAAATTATTCCATGATTCCTGATTTTGCAAGATGATAAAATTCATGTTCTTATGAAAGTTCAGCCTCCAGCTTGTAAGGAGTCCAGTGCTCAGCTCCAAATCCTTTTAGATAGAAATGACTCATTAACTCCAACACTGCTTGGATCAGGCTCCTCTCTGGGAAACTCCTTAAAAAAATGATGGACAATCCTCAGAAATAATTTCAGTGCTTTATTTGTACACTCCTGCAAAAATTCAAAAGCAGAGAAGATGATTTTTTCCTGGGAGATACAAAAATAAGGAGAAAATTGTATCCTAATGGAGTAAGAAAAATAAGGAATAAATTATATCCTAATGGAGTAACTCCCTCCTTGTGGGATGAACATTTCAAATCAGAGGAACAATTTATTGCAGGTAGCAATTTTAGGAGCACAAATCATACAAGAGGTAAAAAGATTTCACTTTGAATTTAACAATATCCCCTTTAAAAAGGGTTCCTCTGATTATAAAGTTGCTCTTATGGGTACAATGTTTGTGTATTAAATATAAAAATAGGAACAGTAATAAGCGCTACTCATTAAAAAAGCAAAAATTATTATGTATTTCAATAAATAATTAAATATATTTTCTCTTTTTTCAGTTTGAAGGCTATTTAACAATGATTTTAACTACAGGAAATTTTATATAAGATAACTCTTTTCTAGAGTTTGGGGTTTTTTTTTTTTGTAAAACAAAATTTTAAAATAAGATACATATATTGCTGCAAGAACTATGCTGTTAAATACAGCAGTGTTTTACAAACTGCAGACAACTAAAAGTAAGTTAATAATAAAATATAAATAGAGAGCTAAAAGTTTCTCCTTTTCATGAATAAATCTGATGTCATATATACAAATATCTAATTGCTAGTAATGATTTTTTAAAGTACTGTACAGTGATTTTAGAATGGAACTAGTATCTACAACCTTGAATATAATAATTTTATTAGTGTTTTATCACTATAAAACACTGGCTTTAAATGCTATTTTGTCTTGAGAAGAATATTTCATAATGTTAGATTCCCATATATCCTGTGGCTCTTAATATGTTCTGTGATTTACAACCCATTTTGTTTTTCAGATCAGAAGTTCTGTGCTGCAAATAAATATTTTGCCAACGTTGTTATTCCCTTCTAAAACTCCATTTCAGCAGGAATGTATTTTTAAAGAGTGAAGAACAGAAATAGCACAGATTTTTTTTTTATTTTTTTTTAAATCTATACAGCCTTGTATAGTTTTCATGTACAGCCTAACATTCATCATCATCTCCCTGCTGCTTTAGAACCTCTAAATATTATTATTCCCTTCTTTTTCTGCTAGGTAGGAATATTAATGAGATATCAATTCCCTGCTTTTGTAAAAAACCTCTCTCCTGTTGCTTGTTCAGAGGATAAAAACTCCAAAGTCAGTGAGTGGCGAGGCCACTGGTGAAACCCCATCCCCTTTGCAAACTCACAATTCACATTTCTCCCCCATTCCCTGGCTTGGCTTTCTGCTGCCCCCAAATTCCAGGAGCCAAAATCCCCCCATCCCACCCGTTCTGCTGCTGGAGGTCAGAAAAATCACCACAAACTGATTAAAAATCCCCTTTAGACATCAGATTTCCTGAGCTTTTCCCCCTCTCTCGCTGCTTTACTTACTTGTAATTACATCTGGGGCCATTCCTTCCTATTCCACGGGATAAACTGGAATATTCTGCTCTGCAGTTTTAGCTTGAGCTCTTTAAACACCAGAGAACTTAGAAGCAAACAAACTTTTTTTTTTTTTCTTTTTTGGTTTTTTTTTCCCTTCTGCCTGTTATGAAAATTTAATGATCTTCCAAGGCTCTCGAAATCAAACCAACTTTCTTCCCTCCCCCTGCCCCAACAACTTGGCTCCTTTTTACCTTTTGTTTCAGAACTGTGCCCAAACTAAATACACCAAACCAGGAGGGAACTCCAGCTTTAAAACAGGGGTTAACAACAGGGTTGTTTTTCTGAAAAATGTAAGATTTTGCTGGGGAAGAGTTGGAAAAAGCAGGTTGGGGAGTGGAGAGTGGGGCAGGGATGCAGGCTTTGGGTACAGAGCCCTCAAAAGGGGTTTCATGGAGGGGACAGCTTTGTGATGGATGTGTTTATCCTTAAAACTAAGGTCCCATTCAGCCCCGGGACAGCCGGGACTGGGCGGGACAAGTGCCTGGGAGGACACGGGGCTGTGTTAAGGAGCCTTGTTCAAGCTTTCCCTCAAGTGCCAGGGCAAGGGTTTCTCTTAAAGGTGATCTGCAGACCTAAAGGATCACCAGGAAGGACCCCAAAATGGTTTTATTTCGCCGGGAGAGAGGAAAACCTCCCTCCAAAACCTTCCCGATCAAAGGGCTGCAATGGCAGTGGAGCTACGAGGTGAGAAAAAATTCTGTAAAATAAGGAAAATGCCTGGTTAATCCCTGGCTAATCCATCTCAGCTCAGTACTTGCCTGGGGATTTGGGAGCCCTAAACCCTCCCAAAGGCATCTGTGCACCTTTTGTCAATCCCCTTCACCCCAATAACTCCAAATCCACAGTATTTTTCTCCTCTGTAACACCTCCTGTTCCCAGTCCTGCACTGCTCAGGCACAGATGGAAATTACAGCTTTACTGGACATTCCCTAATTGATGCCAAGTGCTTTTAGTCAGGCTGGAGAGAGCTGGCTGAGAATCCCTAAAATGCTGCTTTGTACCCCTGAGATACCCCAAACACCCATTCAAGTGGAGTTAGCAGCTTGCAGCCCAAATTTCACCTCCAAATTTGTTGTGTGGAGAGCAAAAGATGACCTGCCTGGAGGCTGGTAGAGTTTAACCCCACTGCAACAGCCCATGGAGCCCTCTGTGCTTCCAGAGGCAGAATTTAGAGAAGGATAATGAGCAGAACTCAGGGTGATTAATAGAGATGTGGAAGGTGTGGTGGGAATTTCACAACTTTGAAAGGAGTTTTGTTGTCCCAAGATGAGGAGCTCTGACATAAATGCACTTGGTTCTAGAGGAGGGAGATGGAATTGGTGGATTGTCCCCAT
The DNA here is from genome assembly GCF_903797595.1 of Erithacus rubecula. Lineage (NCBI taxonomy): Eukaryota > Metazoa > Chordata > Aves > Passeriformes > Muscicapidae > Erithacus > Erithacus rubecula. Next base: position 2,739,943 of record NC_136664.1, read on the forward strand.
TTTATTGTCCTTATCAGTCCATTGGGATATGGATGGAGGAGAAGAGACAGCTCTAAGAAAAACCCAAGGAAAGCGCTTGGGGTAAAAAGCAGAGGAAGAATTCAAGGTAACAGCTCAGGTTATGGGGTGCAGACTGGGAATTTGGGGGCTGTTCAACAAACCCCAGAGCATCCCTGCTGCCAGCAGCTCAGGGACAGCAAGTGCTGCATCCCCACGAAGGGAGGAAGGGGCTGCACTCCCCAGCTGCCCCCAGCCCTGCTCATTTAGGATTGAACCCTCTGGATGGGGCCAGCCTGGGAACAGGCTGCGGGTTGGGATTCGCACAGCCCAGCCACTCACTCCCACGGCCCTGGGCAGCATTGTTCTCTAAAAGCAGACATGTTTCCTTCCAAGGAGCAGATATGGAAAGAAAAACACACACAAAAACAAATCATCTCGTCCTTCCTTCTCCGGATGGCGCGCAGCCCGCTGCTGCTTGTCACTGAGGCTGGAGGTGGACACAATCCCAGCCTGGCAGGGCTGATGGGGGATGAAGCAGTTGTCTCTCAAGTCCTTTTTCCCTGGAAAATCCCTTCCTGGTGATGGCAGACACAGCCAAGCTTTCTCCCTGACTCCTCCTATGAGCATCTCCCTGCTGCCAGCCCATCCCAGCCCCTCCCAAAGGCAGGCATGGGGTACTTGGGGGGTTTTCCATGTGTCCAACTCTGTTGGGAGTTATCTCATGGCTCTGTCAGTCTTCCCTGATATTCACCCAGTGCACTTCCCTGCCATTCTGTAAGCTTTGGAGCTTTCCTAATGTCTTTCAGGGGTTTGGAGCTGCAGAGTTTTGGCTGGGAAGAAATCACTGCAGAAAGAAGAAACATTCATGAGTTATTTCATCCCTGCTCCTGGGCTGCACCCAGTCCTCATGGTATCGAGGCACTGGGTAAAGCTCTGGAGGTACAAAAATCCTGGGTGTTGTGTGGGGCAATGGGATTGCCATCACTTTTCACCCTGCCTCTGCTATCTGTCCCTCATCACGTATTTTTTTAAGCTTTCCCCCCTAACAAAATATTCAGTAGATCATAACAGGCTGAAAACACAGTTGGGCATCTGTCCTGCTGCTGGGGCTTTTGGCTGCATTTTGGTCATTAAACGGGCCTGGCTCTGCACAACCTGACAAATACGAGGTGAACTTTACCCCCAGGTCTGCCACTTTCACACAACAAGGGCACATATTCCACAGCTGGGGAGCTGTTATTCGGCTGGGACTGTAGCACAGGTCAGAATTTATGGCTTTGTTATTATTATGTTTGTGAGTTTTACAGCCACACGGGTCCCGCGGGAACCCGCGGCACTTTCGCTTGGCCGTGTCACTCAGACATTCAGAACCCACCAAAAAGGAAGCATTGAAAATGCTGGGAATATCCTGTCTAACACTGTCTCTCATCTCTCTGACCCTCAGGTAAGGGCCAGACTTTGTTTGCACCCAACAGAGGAGGAAGCTGATAAAGGGCATTAGAGGAAGATGGAGGGGGAGTGCACGGCAATGAACACTCAGCAGAGCTGCTGCCAGACACCTCTGCTGCCCTGTTTGTTCCCTCCAATGACACATGTCCCAAATTTCCTGATCATAACAGCCATCGTGTTGCTCTTGGTGTTTTATTGCCCTCTGATGTGGAGCCAGGAGCTTCACAATGGGAGTCAACCTGGTGTTAATGAGTTTAACCACTACAGTTCATCTGCTGACTCCTCAGAGCAGTTAATGGCTTTGGGGGGACACAGAGAGGGATTGTCACTCAGGGACAACGTGTAAAAACACCACTCTCTGCCCAGATTTCCCTCTGAGCCAACACAGCCATGCTGACAACTCAAAAGCTTTGCTTTTTTGGCTCGTGGGTGCCCGTGGTTTGTCAGGGAGGGTGGCACTGGTGGGGTAAAATATCCAGAGTGGAGATTTCCCTCATAAATGCCATGGAGAGATGACAATGAGCCTCTGTCAAGCTTCTTTGGCTGCAATGAGCAAATTTCTCTGCTGTAACATGGATTGTAGGGTCAGTGACATGAGGACATCTTTCACTGAGCAGGACCAGGCCTTCCAGGGAATTTAGCTGCAAGAAATGTTCCTGTTTGGGCATCCGAGCCCCCTGCAGCAGCAAGGTCCTTCCCAAGAGCCACAGACTCTTCAGAACAGTCAAAATATTCCAAACAACAGAAATCCTCACCCCCAAGGAGCACCAACATCTCCTACCACCCCCAGCCAAGAGCTGACACTGAATTTACAGGATGTGTATAATAATAAATATGCAAGTCCCTGATACACAGTGCTGTATAATAATAAATATGCAAGTCCCTGATACACAGTGCTGTGGCTTTCTGTAGCATAGGATAAACTTTCTAACCACCTTTTTTTTCCCCCTCCTGGCTGAAGAAATGATTCCATCTTGCACCTGTCCACAGAATTCATCATCTTTATTCAGCATACCTCAGCTCCTGCTGGGCAAGGGCAACTGGATACCCTCAGGCAAAGGCCAAACCAGGAGTCCTTTAACCTAATAAGGCAGACAAGGCTACAAAGGCATCTACAATTCCTTTGGATTTTCCTGCAGGGAGGCAGGTGCTGTCTATCCTTGAGGAGCACAAACATCTGACGTGGCCAAGACTCTGCTGTGCCTTTCTTTCCCTGCTCTGTGACAATTCCTGAGATCATAAAATCCTGGAATGTTTTGGGTGGGAAAGGACCTTAAAGATCACCATGGGCAGGCACCTTCCACTGTCCCAGGGTGCTCCAAACCCCATCCAGCCTGGCCTTGGACATTCCAGGGATCCAGGAGCAGCCACAGCTTCTCTATGCCAGGGCCTCACATGGAAGAATTTCTTCCTGATATCTAATCAAGATCTCCCCTCTTACATTTGAAATTGCTATCAACAGTCTCATCTGTTCATGCTCTTGTCTGGAGTCCCTCTCCAGCTTTCAGTTGCCCAATTTTTGGCAGCAGTTGCCCAGACTGCCTGCAATGGCTGGATTGGTGTAACCACCACCTGCCTTCCACCTGCAGATCCCTGAGTGCTGAGGATGGCCCTAAAATCCTCATGCTGGGTGATCAGGGGGGCTGAGTGCCCAGCAAAAATGATGGATAAGAACAGAAACTGGGGCTGATCTGTCTCAAATCACCACCTGCAAATTCCCAGTGACACACGAGGGGGACAGGAGCACCCCAGGAGGGAATGGTGCTGCTGCCAAAATGCAGGATTTGCTGAGTTTTGATGGGAGAACAGGAGAGGTTCAGTGTCCCCAGGACCTGCAGGGTCTCCCACATGCACCAGTAATTTGCACTTGGGTTTTTACGAGGTGAAAGGAGCTGCTGGAAGGATTTTCCCCAAATTGTTGGGGAGGCTCAGGCAAAAACCCTCCTGGTGAGGGCAGGCTCTCAGCCCAGGTGTCAGGCAGGAGTTCCTGGAGAATGGGCATGGAAAAAGGTTAGAAATGCAACATCTGCTTTATTTAAAAAATAAAACAGCCCTCTGCTCCACTACATAAGTGCTTTAGGAGAATTTCTCTCTTCCAGGAGCTTCTGAATGGGGGAATCCAAAAATTTGAAAAAAATAGAAGAAAGATGGAGATAAACTTCATCTCCAGTGCTGTGGGCAGAGGGTGAGCAAATGCAATCTGCTTTTGTGGCACTCAGCAGAAAGGCAGAGCTGAGCAGGAAGAAAGGAGGATCCAATTTCACATCTCATCCTAATGAGCCCAGCATCACACGTGCCTTTCCCGAGGAGAAAATGCCCTGCAGGCTCTGGAATGGCTGCCTGTGGGTTTGTGCACACGTGGGACAGAGCTGGGTTGAGCTGTGCTATTCAGACCCAGCTCCCCACACGTAAATTAATCCTTGTGGGCACTTGGATTTGCACTTCACACTCTCAGCAAAATGTTAGACATTGTGAGCTGCGTGAGAGGGAGAAAAAGCAGATTTTTGCCTGGCAGCTGGGGTGACCTGGCCTTATTTTGGTGCTGGCACCCTCCAGACCCACTCACATTTATTTTATTCCTCATTACATCCTGCTTGAATTCCTTCTGGTCTGAGAGTTTCCATTCTTGATCTCTGTCCAAAGGTGAGCGTTCTCTGTTGAAAGTTTGGTCTAAATTGATTTAACTATTTTTAAAAGTTACTTGCTGCTGGATAAATATCTCTTTCCCCCTGCAAATGTGTTTCCCTGATTTTTCTCCTCCAAAGGGAGCAGCAGGGACATAGTAAAACATTTCAGGAAGAATAGTCTGGTTGATACCAAGGGAGCCAAATGAAAGAGAAACAAAGAAAGCAAACAGGATATTTATGGCAATTCTAGAGAGCTCTCTGTATGTAGACATTAAAAATAGCTCAAAAATAACAATATTGGCTTTCTGGTCAATCCTCAAACACAGAGAACAACCTTTGAAAGACTTGGATGGACATCCAAAGCTTGTGTGGGTAACTGTGGGTTGACAGGTGAAAAGAAATAATCCTGAACATGTACTTAACCTGCCTAAAAGGCAATTTAACTTTTGCACACCCTGGAATACACACACTGGTGTACTTTTAATGGAGCTTGATGATTCACTCCACATTTTCTTGGAGAAAGCTTGAAGTTCTTCAGGGCAAAGAAACACGTGGCTAAATCAGGCAGCTCCCTTGCCTTGTCCTGCTGCAAATTCCAAGTTGCTCCTTGTCCTTTTGAAAAAGTGACTCAATAGTATAGTTCTACAATAAAAAAAAAACTGCTGTACTTTTCAGTTTGCTAAATAAACACAAGGAAAAAAGCCATGCAAGGTTTATGTCATTTGCAAGTAACTTAAAAATTAAAAATCCCACTATTTTTTCCATTTGGGTAAGATCTTGGTGCTTTAACAATTTTCATCCCCCAAAGGGTCCTACACTGCCCAAATGTTCATTTTTCTGCCAGAATATTAAATAAACTGGTCTTTCCCTTTTTGTGCACAAGAATTTGTCACTGCTACAACCTGAGGTGTTCCAATGCTGGTCAGAAGCTCCAAAAGGGAAGAACTGCCTGAGATACATTTTCCCTAAAGGGTTTTGTCCTTTTTGCTCTTTCCTCCAGCAAATGTATCAGATCCTGCTTCAGAAAGTTGGCTGGAGCAAGTGAGGCAGTGTTTCAGCATCCATTCTATTTTTCCAGCTGAATTTAAAGTTCTTTTCAAACATAAATGGCATCATTAATGTCGATTTGTGGATCTGTTAAGAGGTAGGTGGTCTGATGCCTTAAATATGACTGTTCTTCATTGATTCCACCACTCTGAAAAATGCTTCACCAGGAATTACCATCCAACTCTTTTTTTTTTTTTTCTTTTTTGTTTCCCAAAACAGCTGTGTCACAGATAGCCCTGCCCTCCCCTTGCTCCTCTGACCTCTTACTCTGCAATCCTCTTGGATTCCCTCCAGGGAAGGCAAATATTCCCTCCACCTTCCCCCAGAATTGTATGTTCCTTTAACCTCAGAACAATCTTTGGTCACTAAAAATAGACCCCAATTCCCAACTTTGCTGTCCCTTGTCGTGCCACCATTGCTTTTTGACATTCTGTTCTCCTCAGTGGATCACATGCACCGTTCCTGCCTCCTTGCCAAGGCTGACAAAAAGCACAACGTGCCACCAGAATTTTAAACAGGAATTCTGAGGACCAGACAAAAAGAAAAAAAATACCCAAACAGACAAACAAACAAAAACAAACAAAAACCAAAACAAACCAAAAACCCAACAAAATAGCCCACAGGAAAAAAAAAACAAAAAACAAAAAACAAACAAACAAACAAAAAAAACCCCAAATAAACAAACTAACAAAAAAAAAAAAAACAAGAAAAAAAAAACATAAAAGAAAAAAACCCAATGATGTGTTGAGAAGCTTTTTCATATGAAGGCCAACAGAGAAAAACATTCACAGAACTACAGACTCATGGAAACTCAAAATGGAAAATGGATTAGGTAATCCAGGCAATTTTTTTGCTAATTCAGGATAATCCCCTATGCCACTGACTGTCCTAAAAGCCCTAAATGAGAGATGTCTTAGCAGCATCTAAGAAGATTATTCACAACTCAAGATGTCTCAGAATTTCTGGCATTAAGACTGAATTCCTCCTCTCAGAACAGCATCTTGTCCCTTCCCATCATGGATTTCCAAATTTTCTATCCCATCTTCATTGAGGTACTGAGACTTTCTCCATAAGCAATGTCTGGTTTTCTTCCCTGAATATTTGTTGGATAATATACCTGCCTTGTGTTTTATCAAAATTGAAGTACTCAATGATCTCTTTGGTGTTTTCCAAATTTAATAATTCCATGTTTCTAATAAGGATAAATTAACTTTCCAATTGTCACTTGGTTTAACTGAGCAGTTTGTTGCACAGTATAAGGAAGGAATCTCTAAAGAATGCACACACACAGAGGCAGCCCCTGAGAAAATCAAATCAATGAAGGGAAACCCCCTGGATATTCCTGATTTCAGGCATGGACATAATATTTCATTATATGAAATATAATTGCAATATTATTGTAGTTTATGCCCCCCCCCCATCTCTGGTTACAGTAATCTCTTGGACCCCCAAATGCTTGCATTTTGGAGAGATAAAATGTTTGTGTTAGACAAGAGCACTATGGTGAAAAAGGGGTGAAGAAAAACAAATCTGAAAACTTAATGCAGAGAGCTCTGACAGGTTGGTGGTCTGGTGGTTGAATGATCCCTTTCTGGATTTTCTTGCTGCTGGGGGAAAATCCTTGGGGCAAAAGGAGCTCAGCTCCAAACCAAACCATTTGTATCAGTGTCCTGGTAGCACCATATATCACTTTGATTTGAGAACTGTCCTCACAATCCCTGCTTGTTCCTGATCAATACTTCACTATGAATAAAAGTGAACAGAACAAATGGGAAAGATTTATTAACCCTGCTGATATGTTAAAAGCATTCTGTCAAAGAATTTGAAAAATGCTTCTCATATTTAGCGTTCAGAGACAGAAAATCCCTTTTGAGTAAGGAAAGGTATGTAAAACACATCAGTACCTCAGTGTGGAAATCCAGACCTGGCTCACTCCATCCATTACTGATGAATAGGTATTATTGAAAACTGCATGTGGTTCTTAGCAGGGAGAGCAGCTCCACACAAGAATGAGAAAGTAATTGTCAGCACTCGAGGAGAAACACTGGTCACATCTTTAAGGGGGCTGAGAGAATGGGAGGTTTTGAGATGGTAAAACACAAGATTAATGGAATTGGGAGAAGCTGTTGACAGAATTTCTTGAGGGGAATGAAATTGGAAAGTGATACTCGTTGGGACACGGCCCTTGGAAATTCGCAGCGGGCTGAAGCCACGCTCAGATCTCCTCACTGTAATAAAAGCATGGTCTGGGTTTGAGCCTCGTGTCAGAGAGTCACTGCTGGAGCAGGACTCCAAAAATCACTTTGCAGTGCAGCCAATCAATCCCAGACACGGGCACAACACCCTAGACATGAATCCAGCATGATGCACTGCCCTGCAGGAAAATCAGCACCCTCAGCACTGTCAGAGAGAGCAAATCCAACCCAACGTGCCAACCTCACCCAAAACGTTTCTCCAAAGTGGGGACAGCACCTTGTGCAATCAGGCATGGATGTGGAGGGAGGAATGTACCTCTGGCCAAATCTCTTCCCAGTTTGTGCTTGGGATCTTTCTGGGGTGGCATAAAGAAGAGAGGCAGCCCAGCTCACACCAGTGGGATGGGGGAAAACCAAACAAATCCACCAAGGACATCCTGGGGTTGGATGCTGGGGATGTTCTGTTGGTTTCTTAGCGATTTTGCAGGGCCAAGGAGAGGCACTGCTAAAACATGAAGCAAGTTCATGGCCAGGAGTTTGAAGGCAGGTTTTTCCCTCTGTGCCTGGCAAGGAGGCAGGGAGTTTTATTGGAAGCAGACATAGTTTCCACAGTTGCCTTTGTCGACTCTGAATTAGACAGTTCTTCTGGAGAATATCTTTAATCAACTGGAAGCTGATCAACCCGCTTCATGTGTTGGGTTTTTCACTGGAACAATGTAGTAACACCAGAGCTGTGCTCCACTTGGAGTTCTGACATTTAAAACTCTAGATGGCTTCAGCAATGCGCTTTCAAAAAAATTCTGAATAAAGAGAAATGAGTGGGGCTTTCTCTACAAAGAACCTCCAGTTTTGGAAATAACTGCCCCTATTCTGGATGGAAACAAGCTCAGATGTGGAGAGGATTTTGGAGTGAACAGAATTCTGCCATGAAGCTGTTGGGTGAAAGGGTGGTCGAGGTCTTGAGAGCACTCAAGGAAAGGAGACCCTTCCAAGAGCACATCCCTCTCCTGGGATGCTGAGGCTTCTCCTTGGAGCTAAATTTTCTAAATGAAGGGACAGCATCTGCTACAGATTGTAGGAGGTCTTCCCTGTGAGGTCTTCCAAATCCCTCGTGGCCATGTTGAGCCTACCCATGTTGAGGCTGTGAAAGCCAAAACCATTTCAGGCAAAGTGAGTACAGCAGTAGGAAAGTCAGCTGGAAAGCTACTTTTTAAAAATTTCACAACAGAAAGTGAATCAAGTTTGGTCATTTCTTCCACAGCGCTAGCCTGGAATTATCAGGGATTATAGCTTGATGCAACATGAAAATCATCTCAGTGTGTTTTACGTATTTTTGTTCTCTTTGGGGAGTTGGGGAGGAGAATTATGGAGAATACAGAAAAAAAATTAAAATACTCATCCTACTTACAGCAAGCTGCTTGGTTTCCTAAATAAAGTGGCATTGGAGTACTCCACATTAAATGGCATTTTCGGCCATACCCACAAGTATGTCTTTCCTGCCTGTTGCATTATAATCCAGCACCTAGGAATATCCAGCCAGCTGGATCATTCCTTGGGCAGACTATTCTAGTCAGTCCCTCAGAAAACATATGTCAAATCCAGCACTGGAAACACTCCTGAAGACCTCTTCATCACCACAGTGAGAAGAAAAGGTCATTTAGAACCTCCCAGAAAAAGCAAAGTTGGGGTTTTTTGGGGTTTTTTTTTTGTGGGGGTGTGTGTTCTCTGATTGGTTTTAAACTCTGAACTAAAATGAGGGATGCAAAATCAGGGGCTGGATGAGCATCTGAAGATTTGGACAAGGGCTGTCTGAATCTCAGAACAGATATTAAATTTGGTCTCTAAGTCTCAGTGTAGACTAGAAAACATTCTCAGTGGAATATCAGATTTTCAAACGACCCTGCAGTCTTCCATCCCAACTCCTCATCACCAAGTCAAAATAAATTATTATCAATCTTTCAAGATCTTTTCTGAAGAAGGGTGAGCTAATTCACACAATAAGTTGTCAGAGTTGAGGGGAAAAATTCTCTTCCATCTGCTCTCCCTGGTTGCTGGGGCTGCTGTGGTTCCACACAAGAAAATGTTGATCACGCTGGGTTTTTTTCCATACAACTCCCGACTTCACTCAAAGTCTTGGATGGAAAGTACAGTGGGAATGATTCCAGACTGTGCCTCAAAATGGAGCCATTTTTGCAGGTCTCACCTCTTTTTTCACAGTAGTTGGAAGGGGCATGAACTTGGAGCAATCAAATGTCTGAGGGCTTTATAAAATGAGGACAATTTAAAGTTTCTTGGGTGTTCTGGATCCAAGCACTTCTTAATCTTCTCAGAGCTCGACTTTACAACTGAAGCATTTCTTTAAATGCTGATTTTAGATGTGCTGCAGGGTTTAAAAAAGGCTGGCATTGCAGGAGATTGCAACTTGGAATTGTGTAAGAAATGACAATGGGAAAGCACAATTATTTAGGATAATCTACAGGGATTAAACTGAACAGTGGAAATTAGGATTGACTGTGATGTTTTACTTTACATACAACAGAGTATTTAAATAAAGCAGAAGTCACAAAGGAATCGAGGTCTTTCATTGGAGGAAAGAGTTCTCCAATGATCCCATTAAACAGCAGGAAGATGTTCCATTTCTTCATTCTCCTCATCAGATAAATGATTATATGTAGAGCTTTGGTCCCCACACTCCACCCATAAAATTGCTTTTCATATCCTGAGCGTTGAAGAGTGTGAAAAGACATCAGGATGTGGCTCTGGTGGATTTATGAGGGCATTTAGTCAATCACCTCTACACCCTCAGTGGGCTGGGTTTGCCCAGCACTGCCTGCCAGCTCCAGCCAAACAAGTATTTGATCTGAAAACGCTGCAGCAACCCCCAACATTTGTGCGTGATTACCCAAATTACAAAGCCAGTTTGTACCATGCCCATAACGAATTAAACGAAAAAATATGTACAATAATGAGGTCTTTATTCCCCAACTTTTATTTTCTGCAGCAAACAGAATAAATTGAACGATTTGAGCACCAAACCCTCCGGTCCACCTTGCCCTAAACAAACCACGGAGTGATTGCAGAAATGGAGAGGTAATTAACTGGGAGTTAGCTCAACCAGCTGCTCCCTGGATTACTGAACAGACTGAGCCTTTGGCAACTGGCTTTGGTAACACCCCTCAGCAATTTTCAGCGTGTCTTTGCTCAGAGCCTTTAACGTAGCCAAAACCCCAGGAATCCACAGGTTTTTAAATGATCAAAATCCACGGTTTTGCCTGCCTGTCATGTTCATGCTGCAGACTTAGCGGATCTCTCCCAATAAGGTTTGCAGCACGTCTTCTGGATTTGATTAGGAGCAAATCTGCACTTCATCTTAACTCCTCCACTTTTTTCTGCCCTAGACCTGAGGAATGCAATATTGGCTTCTCCCTCAGCAACTCCCACGTTCGTGGCAAACATTATTGAGCTGGGTTTCTATCTGGAGTGCACTATTTTAAAAGGTTCCAATTCCCACCTGAACACCACGGCATCTCTAGCATTCAAAATCTATATTAATCCATATATTTTGATATTAGTGATGTACCTACTGCATAACTTGCCTTAAGCTTGGGAACTTATCATGCTCCAAACTGTGCTGCATTCATCACTTTAATTAAACACTGAATAAAGAAGTACTGATGGCAAATTCCCTCCCTCCACACAGAATATGAAATATAGATGATTAAGTAAAATTACTCGTTTAAATTTATTTCTATAGATTACCCCAGAGCTTTCCAATTTGCTTAGGCATACAAAAGAATACATTCATGTTTTGTTTTATGGCATTTTATATATAATGTAATAAAAAACCCCAAAATAAATTGATTTGGAACTTTAAATTAATGACCTATGGCAAGCTGGCTTCTCCCTCTTGATTTTTGTTTTTAATGTTTAGCAATGAACACCAGTGTTCCAACAAACACTACTATGAGGCTTTCAATGTTAAACTCCTCTCAGCAAATCAAAGGAATGTTTTCCATGATTTCTGTGGCAATACATTTTGGTGACTCATGTTTGAGAGGTTGTGTCATCCTCCATCCCTATATTTTACCTATTTTGTGATTGATCTTAATTAAACTTCCCTAATGAATCCTCATATCACAACTTGTGTAAATCACATCTTATGTGCACGGACGAGAAAATTTCCCACACCAAAGTTCCAGACATTGGCCAGGAAGGATTTCTTTGCTGGCTGTTGATAAGAGCCACTGGAAGTGAGTGGAAGGGGTTGAGAGGAGATATTAGCAAAATGCAAACAGATAAGAAAAGAAAAATGGGATGTGTTTATCACTCCTGGCAGGGATTCAGTGCTCTGTGCTGCAGAGGATGGTTCAGATTCCAGGGGAGCTACTGCAAAGGTGTAGATTGCCCTGGAAAAACAAATTTGGAGCCTTTGATTTTGGCTCACCCCATATCCAGAACTCCAACCACTTTTTCCTGCTGCAGGTGAACTCTCCAAAGTTTGGTCCTGAAGCCAAACAGGTTTGGGAGCTCACTACTCAAATTAGGATTGTGAAAAAAGACCTGCACACAGCTTCACCTGAATGGAGCCTGAAAATGGCTCTCATTTTATTATTCAGCTGGTTTTGTCTCCCTAATTCCTGTTGCTTTAGGTTTATGAGCCCTGCTTGTGGATCAGGATTTGACCACTAGGGATGGTATTAACATGGAGCAAAGGTGACACCCAAGGAGTTTTCTAGCTGATAAACCCTTTTCTTCTTCTTCTGAACTTGAAAGAAATTCAAGCCATGCTGGCTTTCAACAAAGAGTTACTGTTCACAAGATAAATTGATCCATTTTTCCTCATTTGGGAGGTTTAGAATAATTAAAAATGAGATAATTGCTTTAAAACACTGCTTATTTACAAATATCACTTTGGGGAGATTTGCTGGTGGATATTCAGGGTAAGCTCCAATTTCCAATCATGCCAATCCCAAAACTGATTATTTCACTGCAACCCCAAATTCTTTGGTGTGCAGCTCCATCAATGAGTATGGAAAGATTTGGTGTAAATCTCTCTTTGCTTTTGGTACAAACACCACATAACTTGGGTTTGTGTACAAAAATGAAAGTGAAACTTCAGGTGAGTCCAGATTATTTCCAAAAATCCAGCTTCTAGCAAACTTTGAACATAGTTGGAAGGTCATAAACCATTCTGATGAACCTTGGTTGACTTTTCAGTTACAAAAAAAAAAAAAAAAAAAAAAAAAAAGCCAAGACTGGGGCAATTTTTACCTGATTTCCAGTTTCATAGGTATGACTGGTTGGCATTTTTCAAATAAAACAAATCATGACCACTTGACTTTGCCCCAAACATTTGTATTGTTAATGCATCCCTCCATTGCCATTTTTCAAGCTCACTACTTTCTTTGGAAAAAATTCAAAAAAATTCTTCAATATCAAAAGGGGGAAAAAATAGAGACCTTCTCAGTGACTTACAAAATACATCTTTTGTTTATTTCTAGGCATTTTTTTGGTTGTTTTTGGACAGCCAGAGCAAATGTTTTGCCTGGTTACCTCAGATTGTTCTGTGCTTTAAATTTCCTTCCATTCATAGCTGAAACACTTTGGGTCTGATTTTCCAATGACAAAGCCAAAAATATTCGACTTCTGGTCACCATCTTCCAGGTTTTCTGGGGCAATAAAAAATGATTTATCATGAAACCAAACAGGCTGAAAAATGTTATCACACTTGTAAATGTCCCAGTAAATCTTTAAACCCTGTTTTTCACCCACAGCTTCTAAGGAATACTGTTGTAAGCATCAGCCAGGAAGGTCACAGCAGATCATTGTGTGCAGCTTAGGCAAAGATTAACTTGCACTTCTGGAGGAGCTCGGTTTAGGCTGTGTAATGGATGCTGTTGAAAATCCAAAATGCTCCATAAATCCTCTGGTCCAAGCCTGAGAGAAAATGAGCTGAGTGACCACAGACAGTGGAGTGAAAGGTCCCTGTGTAGCACAACTCCAATTTTCTGGAGCTGCACAGTGTCAGGAATGACCTCTCCTCCTCCTCCTCCCATGGAACTCTTCCTCCTCTTCCTCTGAATCTGAGTATTTTATGACCAAGCACCTGGACCCCCCAATGTGGGACTGGATTTGTCCTTCACTTGGGATATTTTTCACTTCCTGGGCACTTGGTAGAGGGTTGACACCTCGGTGAGTGTGTTCTCAAGCTGCTTTTAGCCAGAGACACAGAGCTTAAGCTTTTCAACAGCTGCTTTATCTCTGCTTCACACCCCTACCCCCACCCCAACTTGGGGCTGAGATGAGCCTCCACCCCCAACACCCATGATATCTCACTCCAAAGTCCTGTCAGAGCCACAACCAAAGCCATAAATTTCCCAGCTGGGTCACAGTACTCCCTATTCATTTAGTGCAACATTATAAATGTGTCCAGGCTCTGAGTGAAACCCAATCCTGGCGTTCCCCAGGACTGATGGCAGGGTCATCTGGAATAACCATCACCTTATCTGATTGGAAACTCATCACCTGCAGTTCCAGCACTGGGGAATGCCTGGTAAAACCCAGCCCTCTGCTCTTCCAGCCCTGCTGCTCTGGGGTGGGAAGGGTCACAGGGTGTGCAGCAGAGGTGAGCTGGCCCAGTGATGCTCTCCAACACATCTGAGCATGGGAATTGTCACCCCAAGGCTTCAATTCCAAGCTTGGCAAAGCCAGAGCTCTTGAGGAAGGGGGCCAACGAGCAGCTGTTGTGAAGCAGCATCACTTCACTGAGACTCATAATTTATATTCTATTTAGTTCATATGGGACCCTCACTGTGACCCTCATGAACATCATCTGGTAGTGGTTACGTGACATCAGATGTCTTTTCTTTCCCTCACCCTATCCTTGAGGGAAACTGGATCTGAAATGCAGCAGTTTTTTTTTTAGTTTGACAGGTGAAGGGTTCAGATTTTTTTTTTTTTTTTAATGTTTTTGCTCCCATTTCACCCAGAGAAAAAGAACCAGGCAGAAGGACTCACACCTCAGATGTCACGGTCTGAGAACAAAGACCCACAGGGCAGCCCTGTTCTGAACTGTTCCAGATCAACCCACAGTTAAACCCTTCAAATGTTTCAAACACCACCCCAGGCCCTGTGCAGGTGCAGAATTAACTCCAGGTATCAGCAGATTGAGCTGCCACCCTTCCATCTCCCAGCTCAGTGCTATCCATGGAACTTCCATTCCCAGATATGAACCAGCAAGTGCCTCCGAGCTGTGTGCTAAATAAACACAGCCCAGGAAAAGCTCAAACCAAAAGGCTTCACTTGCAGCCAACATTCCTTCCCCCGTGCCAGCCATTCATTCTTGTAATATTTAGTGGATTGCAAAGAGATTTTGGATTTCCTGTCAGGTTTCTGTCCTGCAGGGAGTTAATTACAGCTTGGGACTCAAGGAATGATCTCTGCCACGCTCGTGCACGTGTTGCTGCTCTGATTTATCATTGTGTCCTTGCTCCTCTCAAAGGTTCTGTTCAAGTCTCTGAGAAAAAATAATTTAAAAAAAGCAGGGAATTCACTGAGCTGGAGTGATTGATTGGGAGGCAAGAGGGGACAGGAGGGTTGATGACTTGGTCTGGGTTGGTGGGTGCTTCTTACACAGCTCCAGGGAAAAGAAAGGGTTGAGAATGGGAAAAAGAGAAAAAAAAAAAAAAAGATATTTCTGTTTCCCTTTAGCTCCCTCCACCTTGTCTCCACCTCCCATGGCATAATTCAGCATTCTTGGTGGGTGAGCCCTTCCCATGGAGCAGGGATCAGGCAGGAGCAGGCTCCAGCTTCAGGGACACAGATCAGCACTTGGGATTGCTCCAGCTTCCCCTGCCTAATTCCAGAGCCCATTTCTACCCTGCAAGTGAGTGAACTTCACCTTGTTTTCCAGGAATGAGCACAGGTACTCCTGCCATTCACCACAGAGCTCCTTGCCCCAGGATTTACCCAGCGTGGCAGGTGGGATTTGCAGCCACGCTGAATTTAATTCTACTCGTGAATTCCTGCACTCAAATCTCCTCATGAGTAATTTCCCCAGCTGTAAAACAGGGACAGTGTCTCTCCCCAGTGCAGGGGTGAAAGGAAAATAAATACACTAAAGCTTCTAAGCAGCTTAGGTATTAAGAAAATGAGATACATCTGTGGGTAAAATTTACAGATAGGCCATTTGGATACAATCTGATTAGATTTATCCCCCAGTAAAACGGGGTAATTTCTCTAAGTTCAAGAATGTTGCTTCTCTCCCAGTGAAGCAAAAATCCCTGCCAGCTCCCAGGCTTGGAGCATCATTGTTTTCCAGCCACGTTGGTGCCCATGCTCAGCATTTTGGGGGTGATTTCCCACCTGCAGGGTGGCAGCTCAGTGCTGGATCTCCTTGGCTCTGCACACTGCAGATCCCTTCCAAGCACAGATCCTGGCTCTAGGTCAGCTCTGGGTTCACTGCAGCATTCCTGTCTCCTTTCCCAGTTTATACTGGATCTCTGCTTCATGGGGTATGACTGTGGGTTTTTAGGTCTGGCAGAAAAATGGGGGCAGAAGACTGGGGTGTGCTGTGTTGGTGAACCTTAAGGTGTCATTGCAGGGCCTGAAAAAAACCTGGCAATTAATTAAGAATAGCTAATAGCTGTGACAGGGTCATTTCAGGGAGATAAAGTTTATTGTCAAGGCAATCTCTCTGAAAATACAATTTTTTTTTAATATCAGTTTGAAGCCATCCTGCTTGTTCTGTCCCTCCAGACCATCATAATTTGTCACTGTCATATTTCTTGCCAGCTCCCTTCAGCTACCAGCCATCCCCCTCACCTTCAGTTTGAGGTTAGGCTTCATATTTGAAAAATAAAATATAAAAAAACCCCCAAAACCATCATTGAGGGACCATCTCCCACCCCAAGGAGCAGGTCTTTACACCTCCAAAATTCCTCTTCCACTTTGAGGATACCACAGTATCCTGTGTCATCCATGCCAGGGTTACAGACTTGTGACAAACCCCTGGGAGGTCAAATTGTGAAAATCCCCCTCAGGAGGAACCAACCAGTATAAAATTACTCTGGCTGCATCTAGGGAGGAATTTTGAGTAAAACATGGCAATTCCCCTGGATCTATTGGCCATTTCCAGCACGCTGCCCTTTCCTTACCCATAATAATTTTTATTATAAAAAAACCAGCACTTCCTAAAGCACTTCTGTCATCTGAAGGCTTTGACCTGGTTGAAAAGTTTATTGTGAATATTATTTTCAAACCATTAACAGAGAAATCATCATCTGTTTGGAGAAAGTAAGGTGCAATAAAGCAAAAAAAAAAAAAATTTCACCAGGGCTACTGAGAGACTCATTGTCAACACCGAGATTAAACTTCCAGCATCAAAGACCTCCTCTTTTGTCATGAGGCTGTGTAAAAATAAAGAGAGTGCAGCTGAAAGTGGCTTTGTGACAGAGGCTGCTCCTTTTCTCAGACAAGCTGTGTGTCCTTGGATCATCACAACTGCAGCAGAACATCCCTGGAGGTCTCGACTCTGACAGCAGTGCTACAAGCTTTGAGTGGTCTGGGAATAATCAACCTCAACTCCAAAAATAATACAGTTTAAAGGATTACTCCTTAATTGTTTCACCCTCAGATAAAAGCCAAAAGATTGGTGCTGTCTCAAAGTCTCAGGCTAAATGGCTTAATATTAAATTGAAATTAATATTGAAATGAAGTTTAAATTGAAATTGTTCATTTTGCCAAGAAATTGGTTTAAATTTTTTTGCTTAATAGCCATGAACCAGCCTGGTGTGTGCTTTTCCCAGCTTCACCATCTTGATCAATGAGACCACATTCCTATTTCTGGATCCCTGTCTTGCTTTTGTCTTTCTCCCATCAAAGTGACCACAAATGTTTGGTGCATCACAAATTAAGGTCATAATTAGCTCCTCTGGCACGTTTTTCTTAAAAAGGTGATTGAGAAGGTTTTATCTATTTTTCTTTTTGATTTCATCCTAGAAGACCAAAAAACTTCCTGGCAGTGGGGTGTGTTATAATGAAGAATGTTTTCTTGAGCAGGTGATTGAACAAGGGACTGATGCACCCAGGAGATGTGCAGCTCCTTGGAAAAAGCAGCAGAAATTTACATTTTTGCTGGAAAATTCCCAAGTGGAGAGGATTTTTTTTCAGTTAATTTCTTCATGTCCCTGCCCTGTCATTCACCCAGAGCCAGGTTTTGTTGCACAACCTGCATTTTTCCCTGGCAGCTTCACCTGCAGCTCCAGCATTGCCCTCCCTTTGGACACACACCATTCCCAGGAGAAAAGCAGGGAAAGTTTTTCCATGGAGAAATCCAAAGAACTCCTTTGGGTTTCTCAGCACCAAAGGCTTCACTCAACTCCCACACTGTAATGAAGGAATTTTTAGCAACCCTACATATAAAATTGGAGCAGGTGCTCTCAATAAAGAAAATTCTTAACCTTGCTCGTATTTATTTCAGTTCCTCTCTGTCTGGGCATCAAGCCACTATTTCACGTTTCAAGCTTTCCTGGCTTGCTGGAAAGGGTGAAGGATAACCTTTTTCCCCCCTCTTTTTTCTTTTTTATTTTTTTTTTTCCCCACAAGAAAATGTGGAAACAGATTTTAACATCAGCAGTTTGGGTGATTTGCCAGCAGCCCTTCTGAAATGAGCTGTAAGTCCATCTAATTAAACAAACCTCCAGCATTTTTTAAGCTCCTCTCTCCCAGAGTGCACAAAAAATTGGATTTTATCCTTTTGGAAGGTGGCACGAAGGAGGGAAACTCAAACAGCCTGGACCTGGTTGTCTCCCAGATATGGATTTATTTCAGAGATGAATTCCACCTGCAGGAATTATCCCTGATCCAGACCTCGACAGCAGTTTTGGAGAAAGCTTTTAGATTTGTGTTATATTAGGCACAGTGTGTGTGTTTAAATTTGAGCAATTGTTTTAAGCATGCCATGTGCCCAAAGTCACATCTTTAAGAAAAAAAAAAAAAAAAAGCAGTTCCTTGTCCTCCACCTTCTCAAAAAGAAGAATTTTTTTAGTGAAACAACCAAACATCAACACAAGGGGTTCAAATCAGCAGAGCCACATCCACATTTCTGCAATTCCTGCTGAACTGCTTTGGGCCACTGGACAAGTGAAAAAAGAAGGGGGAAAAAAATGATTAAAATGAAAAAAAAAAAATTAAAAAAAAAGGCTGCCAAGGGAAAGGGAGACAAACAGCCCATTCATAAAGGCATCAGGGCTGTGCTCTCCACTCTCCCTGAAGGAATCTCTGGCAATGCTGGAGGGAGGCTCTGTGCTGCCCCTGGCAGGGGCTGGGACTCTCCTGCTGCTCAAAAAGAAATGTTTGCCCCCAGCCCAGCCCACCCTGCTGGTGCAGACCCTGCTGAGAGATGCTCTGGGTGGGTGTCCACGGGCAAAGTTTGGCTTTCCAACCATCCAGGGGGTGTTTGTGGCTAAATCCTGCTGATGTTTTTATTATTTATGCATCATTAGTGCAAAAAAATCAAAGGGTAAAATTATTTTATTTCTTTGAGGTGCTGTGTATGAGCACTGAGTTTTTTTTTCTGGTGTAGCTTTCTGCAGACACGGGATTGAAGGAAAATATTTCTTGCTTGAAATGATTATTTGAAAGATTTCACAGGAATCTTTTCTCCTCTGGAATGGATGGGCAAATTCCCAAAGCAATACTATCAGCTGGGAAAGAGATGAATATTATTTGAGTCAAATAATTTATGAAAAGACTGTAAAAATCTGCCAAAAACATTGTCCTGTGAATTTATTCAGCAGACTCCAATCACTGGTGGATCAGACAATAATCAAAATACTGCAATGATTTTCTCTGCCAAGGAAGCAGAATTTTTCAACAATTGGTTAAATGCTATTGAAAAAAAGAAATCAGAAATTTTTTATCTGTATATATGAAACCTTCCACTTATAGCAGAATTAACTTAATTCCCCCTCAAATATAAATATTTCTGAAGAAATTTAATAGAAGAAAGAATTGAATACTCCCACCTGAAAAAGAGAGGACAACCTGACACAATTAGACAAGTTAAATTCAAAATTTAGAGTCCAGCCTGTGCCACAGCCATATTATTATATATATAACATATATATTTCATCTTTATTTTATTGCAGTATTCAGGCTTACAGATCTTTTTTTTTTTTTTTCAGAATGTGAATTAAATTTTTTAAAAGTTCTCACTAATAAGGAAAGCAGAAAGAATATTAGGTAAAGATATAATTTAGATAAGAATTGATTAAGTCAATGTGAGGATAACAATACTCAGGAGCAGGGAAAAATTAAATTATCCGTGAATTTGAGAGATTTTAGTTACAAATATCCCATTAACAGCACTGAAATTCAACAGTGACCATGAATCATTTTTTATCTTGTTTTCTTTTATCAGAAAGTAAACTACAAGTTAGAGAATCTATTTAATCTTTTCCTTTCATTAACAAATTTTCCCCAAACTCAGCCCCAGTAAAACTTATACTTTAATAAAGTATTATTTAATTTTGTTATTTTGTGCTGAGATTACCCTGAAGGTCTGCCCACAACACTTTCAAGGTATCAAATATTTTGCTGTTGCTTTCTCTGCAGGATAAGAATCCATCCCTTCAAAACCATCAATATAGCAATATCTTAACTACACCAATTTTGGGTGAAAAATATTCCCTCCTTAAATATAACCATCAATTTCTCAGTATTTGTACATCTCATTAGGCTTCATCATTTTCACCATTAGCTAAAATTTGTAAAATTATGACTTTTTTAAAAAAAAAAAAAAAAATCGCAGCTCCAATTCGGTGCTCGAGGAAAAGAAAATCTTGAAATCTTGAAATTCACAGCTTAACTCTGAATAACCACTCCTGGCAAGAACTACAAACCTTGTGTGATTTCATGGAAGGGGCAGCCTGGTCATCTATTTTTAGCTTGGAGATGAACATTTGCTGACACGCACATGGGAACGATTGGGAATGCAAAGTGCCTGACGCTGGGACTGCCCCACATTTGTTAATCCCCAGTTTTGCTTTCACCTGGAATTGGGCAGAAATGCTGCTCACACTTGGGGTTAAACATCTCCAGCATGATGAGAGCTGATAAGACATTCAATTAGAGAGAGGATTGCAAAAAAAAAAAAAAAAAAAAAAAATCCCTAATTGCGTTTAATTATTGCGCAACGGTTGCATCAATGTGGTTGGTAATTAAGTGCAAATTATGCACGTAATATATTACAGATGTGGAGTGCTGCTTTGGAAACACAGAGGCTATTATGGGATGGAGGAGAGCTTGGAGGGAAGGGAAGAAATTTGTTAAAGTTGTGGTAGAAAAGTTGGTTGTCCCAGAGTGAGGTTATAGATCTCGGTATGTCGGAGTAATTTTAATTTTAGAGCTCGTCCTGTTGAGAACCTTCTTTGTTGTTGGGTTTAAACTGGCAGAAAATGGAAGAAAACTCAAGCCTGAAAATGTGGGAAACTGGGGAGATTTGTGATGGTTATTAGTCTCTTCAGAACTTGAGTAATACCGTAAACAAAATAAACTCGAGCTGAAAGAGTCACTCCAGTCCAACCTGCTGAGTTTATATCTTCCCACATAAAAAAAAAAATAAAAATTTCCCTTCTAGTTACAATTTCTCATGTTTAATCTGAATTTAGAGGAGACTTTTGCTTCTTTCTAAGTCAAAGTACAATTAGCTTGGCTACTGTCAGATTTAAGACATGAGGAAGATCATTAGACTGGACTACCTTGCTCTGCATATGCTGCTGGCATCACATAAATATCAGATAAATAAATTACAAATTCCAACCCAAACTATACTATGAGGAAAACAAATAGCATTTTGGAAAAGAGTTTATCTATTTTTCTTTTTGATTTCATCCTTGAAGAGCAAAAGAACATCCTGGCCATAGGGTACGTTCTAACAAAGAAAAGATTTTTAGAAGCTTTGGAGAAATTTAGTAAAATCTAAAATATTTCAGAAGAAACATGGTTCTGTTTTAAACATGATTCTGGAGAGGTGGATAGGGCTGTGTGAGTACACAGAACTCACCCACTTTGCATCTGTTTTATTTTCAGCATCTGTGGGCTCAACATCATTCATCTCATTGCTACTCTGAATAGCAAATGGGTAATAGGATAAAAAGAAAATCTTTGACCAAAAAGGACAGATTTTCAAGCTATTTGAAGAAAAATTTAATTCTCTCTCCTACTTTTGATCACCTGAATTTTACCACTGACTACATGTTGAGAAAGTGAAGTTTGATAAATCCCAGTTTACAATTTACGTGGGGAAACTGAGGCACAGAGGGAAAAAATGGGTTGATTATGGTTTCTCAAGAAGTATGTGATGGTATTAACCTGACTCACTAAACTTCAGCCATTTGTTTACCCATAGCACTTGATTTTTTTTATTATTTCCCCCTCTTTTAATTCAACCAAACAGCACAAATACATAATAACAATTCCATCATTGGGCAGGCTCATGATTTTAAGCCTTCTGTCAAGCTCCATAAGACTTTTTAGCTGGAATATGAGGTGTGAACAAAAAGAACTGTTAAAACAATTGGGGTCAGCACCTGCCCACTGGATATGAGAACTCCTGTGGACTTTAATGGCATTACTTGTGTGAATAAAAAGAGCAGGAATACCCCATGGCTTCCTCATTTATTTCCAGCAAATGGAAACCTGGTGTTATATGAGCAGAAGAAAATGAAAAGGAGGTGGTTGGAGTGTGGGAGTTCTCCAGTGATTTTTGTAAGCTGCTGAAAACCCCTGAATTCCCACAGAAATTTTATTGTTTAGTGACAAAACCTCCCAAACCCAACACTTTTCCAGTTTTCAACAGCTCTTCCTCAGTTTCTCCTGAAGCATTCTCAGAAATATCCATATTATTCTCCCCTTTGGTTTCCAGCTACTCCTTCTTCACAGGATACAACAACTATATCACCTTAACAGAAATACAAATTTTAGCCAAAAAAATTCAGTTAGGAATAAAAAGGAATAATATTTTATTTTTTTTTTTGTTCCAAAGAAACCCTGGAAGGATGCTCTGCTGGCAACAATAATTGGAATATCAGACAGAAATTCTAGAAAAAGCCACAGCTTCACAGGTAGGGCTGTGCAGATGCTGTCACTAATGTCCCCCAGCCCTGGTAGGGAAAGGTCAGTGGGAATTGTGTCCCTGTGCCCTCCCCACTCCACAGCACAATCAGGTCCACATGTTCTGTGTGTTGGAAGGTCAGCAATGCAGAATTATGGGCGGGAAGGTGGGAAAAGGAGAAAAGGTTTAAAAAGGCCAAAAAACTAGACTTTCATTTTATATTCAATTTGTCTTTTCGCTTTGGAAAAGGGCACAGGGGTTGGGAATTATGATGGGTTTTTAAAATTTTATTAATGACAGGCTTTGTGGTTGCTGAGGGAACTTGACCCAACGGGGGTGGGGTGGAAAGGAATGACCCAACTCTGAATTATCAGGATTAATCTGCTGCCTTGAAAGTGTTGGATCTTTCTCCGTTGGCCTCACGAGTCCTTCCTGCTCTGTCTCTATCTCCACGACCACCTTGTTGACATGAGCCTCCTGCTTAATCCTGGGGAGGAAACCTAACCCTTGGCCTGGGAGAGCTGTCCCTGGGAGAGGGTGAGCAGAGTGCAGCAGGAGGGGAACCAGGCTGGCCCCCGGGCTCGCTCCCATCACACAATAAAGCAGCTAATTTAAATAAAGAGATGCTAATTTAACAGAGGGCTTGATTACACCCTGATAGGGCCCAGCCCCCTTTATGGTATTAGCATTTATTACAGGCTGTATTGTAAGGCAGGGGGATTTGCTTCTGTAGGGTGCTTTGCAATGTTTTTTTTATTGCTCAATAAACGCCGCCGCTTTTTGAAGCCCCTTAAGCCTCTAACACAATAATCTCCCAGCCCAGCCATGAGAGATGGCAGCTTTTACTCAGTTCTGGTTACTTCTGAGGCCTCCTAGAGGCCAGATTCCAGGATCATTCTGTCTCTGAGACTTTTGTAATTCCAACACAATTTTTTTTTTTTTTTAAAGATTTTGGCCTTCAGGATGGTGAGTTTCAATGGGTTCTCCTCATTGAACAGAGGGAAAGAGAGTTAACCCAGTGCTGGCATGAAGGACAGGGCTGTAGAGCCTCTGGTATTTTGTTTTCCCATCCTGTGTGTCCACACGTGGCTTTGCATCCCATGATTTAACATCTCTGCTCTGGCCTGGGCAAAGTGCTGACAAGAACCCTGCGGGCATCTCCCCACCTCCCTGCCAACAACCCCAAATCTCTTCCTGTGACATGCCCACCTCCAAGCACATTAATTGATGCAGTTATGAAGGGTTCAGCTGTCCCACCACGGCCAAGAACAGGATTTTCCAGTGTTGGCTTCCCTTCTGCATTAATTCATGTTTGGAAAGTCTGTACATCAGCAGGCTGGACTCCTGCACTGGCCTCTCATCACCTTGGAGGGCTCCTGATGTGCCAGACCATCATCCCTCCTGCTGTAAGGGATGCAGTGCTCACCAATGCACCTCTTTGCAATAATATTGTGGGCAGGGAATGTTTGCAGCAGTGAAATTGAACTATTTTAGGCATTGAATAAGGGCATAAAACCCCCACTGTGCAAGCTTTGAGGGCAGGACCAAACATTGCAGGCGAGGCTGAGTGTGAATACCAGAGCCTTTTAGCATAAAATTCTATTTTAAAATTCAATTTCATATTTTGTACTCAAGGCTCAAAGTATCATTCAATTCCTTTTTTCCCTTTTTTTTTTTTTTTTGTAATCAAATAATCACAGATCTTTGGGTTTAATTCTGCTAAAATCTCCAATCCCAATCCAAGTAGGATATCTGTTTACAATTATTTATTTATCACAAATGGTCTGAGCTCTGTACACCACTGGAAACTCTTGCAAAAAAGTAGCTCTGTCTCTGAATTTCTCCTTGACACATAATCTGTATTTTCCCCTTTATTTTGGGCCATTACAATTCTCTTTCTTCCTCTTTATTTCAGTCATTTTACATAAGTGCTCTCGATCCCCCATTCCCACATATTTGTAGATCATTTTAATAATGTCCCCATTGGTCAATGCCACATGACCACAGTGAGTGGTTCTCACTTTTCTCTTTTTTCAGTCCATGCAGTTATCCCAGCAGGAATCTTATCTGTAAGATCATGCTTTAGGATGCTGTCCCCCTCCTCTGCTGAGTGATCATGGTTTTGTTTTAATTAAATATTGGAAATATAATGATAGAATTACAGTGCCATCTTCAGTGATGGCCATGGTCATTTTGATACTGCCATGATTCTGAGATTATCAGGATATTGGATCTCTCTTTAACTGCCAATACACATGTATTTATATAAAATTCTACTGCCATATTTAGCTATTTTAAGTTTTTTCATGCTTTCCTATAAATTAGTTATATTGGGAGAATATGAAATGAACATTAGTATAATTCAGGAAAAAGACAGAAGAGTTAAGTTTCCATAACATGATTTTGGCAGATGTAAATGGATTTAATTTTTTTAAAAAATATTTAAAAAATTGGTGAACTATAGTTTTAGCAACAGCTTCTCTGCTTGCTTCTAAGATGATTTAGCTCTGTATAGAAAATTTTATCTTCAAACAGTGCAGGTGGCCCTGGTTCTCTGATTCTTAAATATCCCAAAGCCTCTTTAGGGGATGTTTGCTCTCATTTATTCCTCTAGAAACAGTGGTTTGAGTCTCTACAGATCTGATTAAACCCACAGAGCTCAGCTTGTATTTCCCTGGGTTTGAGTGAGCCCAAATTAGTGTAGAATTCTTCTTTTAGTGTCCAGAAAAGTGAATCAGGAACCAGTTTCATCCATAAATGTGACCTCCAGGACCCCAGAACAACACCACAAACCCATCTTGGTCAGAGCTCTTCCCCTTCCAGCATCACACACCAGCAAAGGGTTAATAAACACCCCCTTGCAAAAGAATCCCTTTGAATATGGCCTGAGAGAGAGCTCAAATATTTCCTCAATGGAGAGTTAGAGGAGTTTTCTGTCGATCTGGGGTGAAAGAAAAGTCTTCAGAAAGTTTCAGAAGAAAGCTCCTTTGAAATGCCCGACTGGTGTTATGATAAGCAGTTCGATAAGCCCACCCATGGAAAAGTTATTAGGAATTTTTATCATATGGATCCCATTAACCTAAACGTTTGCTTTCAAAGTAAACTTCTCAGTACATGACTACCACTAAGTCCAAGCACTTCAGGTTTGAGGATTTTGTTTTTACAAAGGAATCGAGGGTTATCCAATCAATTAGCTGAATTCCCTGTGTAATTGTGCTTTAAATGAATCACCTGGTACTAATGAGGCTGCTTACCCATTAAAGGGGGAAAAAAAATAGCGTTGCCTTTAAGGGAAACGCTTTTAAATCTGTGGAAAAAAAAAATCACACAGTTTTTGGTTAATCTTTGGCACTCAGTGGGATATACCCAAAGCAGGTAGATTGGGATGATTAGGCAGAAGGATTTAGGTTGGATGGCAGTCAAAATATCACACAAGCTATTTTTAATTAATTATTACAAGTCCAAATAAAATCATTACTGATATAAAAGCCGTGTTATTTAGGTGATAATGAAAATATAGACTCAGAATAAGGCTGTGGGTTATTCTTCAGAGGCAGGAAGCAAAGCAGGAGCAAGGAGCTGACAGAGAGAAGAAGAGGAAGGAACTGGGATTCACTGAGGCCAAATGCCCAGTGCTGGTTGTGCAGAAATTCAGTTTTAGAGCTTGGAAGAGAACCCAGTTATTTTCATCATCTTGCCTGCCACACTCTGCTGCACTTTGGAAGGGTTTAATATATAGGCTTGAGCCATGGAATCATTTATCTCTGTGCTGTATTATTGCACAATTTAAACACATTAGAGCCCTTGCAGAAGCATGAAGAGTTCCAGGCTAAACAGGCTATTTGTCTATCCCAGCCAGGCAGCACGTAGCCATCAGTGGTTTAGTGAAGGATTTTATCATTAACTTATATCGTGTTTCTAAATTAATTCACTTGAGCAAGAGGAGGAAGAGGAAAAAAAGCAATTAAGGCCCTGCTCCACACAGCAGAGTCCACAGGCAGCAGGCTGCAGCCAATTATCCAGAGCATATTTCTCCCAACCACAACTGGATTGGAACAATTTGCTGGATGTGAGCACTGAACAGCAGATCTGGATGACTGATGGGGGAGCACCCTCAGCCCTCCTTCCTCCTGCCCAGCAAACACTGGATTTTCCTGGGAATTTTGCTGGGAAATGCTCCACACTTTGTCCTGCTCTGCTTGGTCACGGTGGGATGGGTTGTAATGCCCTGGATCCAAAAGAGCCTTCAGAGCAGATATTGAGCAGCTTGTTGGAATTATTGCTGGGCTATTTTTGGTTCGTTCAGAGGTCAGGGCCTTTCTGTGAGCAGGGACAAACAAAGAGATAATTGCTCTGCAAAATAAAAGAATTCGCTCAGGAGTTGGCAAACCAGAGAAGGTTTTTTTTTGCTCTAATTCAGAGAAATTTCTGCTGCCTGTAGCTGGGATTTCTGGCATGTGAAACCAGCCTGACTGAAAGTCTCCCCAACTGTTTTCAGTGAAGTGGAAAAAAATGAGAAACATGCAAGAAGTGCCCACTTTTGATCACCAAGGTGTTTTGATCTCATAAATTATGTCTGAAATTAGGCGTGAACTGGAAAGTGTGAGTGTGTTTTCCCTCGGTCTGGGAGCTTCTTGTTTGGAGAGAAGGAGCTCTGTGCCTCCACCTTCACCACACACCTTTTATTTTTCCACCTCTGCTTTCTAAGAAGGAGGTTTCTGCTGCCATTTATCAGAGGTGTCGTGAATGTAGGATGGAGGAGCACCACATTCCTCCCTTTCTTTCTCCTCTGGGATTTCCTCAGTCTGAACCTCATGCTTTGCTCCAAAGAGACCTGAAAATGTTCCAGGCTGTGGAGCAGGTTGACCTGCAACCTAATCTCATCCCAACTGTCATAACACTGTGTTTGCCATGCACAGCTCATAAATCCCAATAGTGCAGAGTTAATGGGGAGGGCTTTGACAGTGCCAGGATTAGAAGGGCACACAATAAACAAAGAGTGCCTGAGTGCAGGGGTACAGCTGAGCAGTGAAAAATCACCAGGTGATGCTACAAATCTTGTGCTGGTATTTCCATGGGCCTCAGTGCTGGGGGAGTTTGGTTCCCTCCCTTGATCCCTCTTTGGACACACCTTAGGACAAGGTGTAGGAGCTCAGCCTGGTGATATGTGAAGCTGTGTGAGGGTATGGGGGTGACTCTGAGGTGTTACCTTCCCTCAAGCAGTGATTCCTTCCTCTAGAATTAGGATTTCTCACCAGCAAGGCTAGGAATTCATGGCTTCATAAGGAAGAGCCCATCTGAGTCAGCACTGCCCTAAGCAAACCATCAGGTTCAATTTAAATAGAACAAGGAGAAAAATCACCCCAGAAAAAGATGTGCAAATTTTAAAGGTTTCAAAATATCTGACTGAAAGCATTTTCCTTGTAACTTCTACAGCTTCCACACCAAAAGCATGGATAACCAGAAAAACTACAGAGAAACTTATTATCTTTGTACAAGAAAGCTTGTGGTGCTGAATTGTTCATCTCTTAGATCCTGAAATAGATTTTAACATTGTTTTCTTAACCCTGGCATGGGAAAGAGTAGATTTTCCAACCTTTGTTAATGATGGACAAGCCTGAAGACTTTTGATAATTGACTTCACAATGGGTAAATAGCCAAAGTAACCTTATCTGAACCAGCCAGGATCATTTGGTGTGAATAAAGAAGCTGAAAGGCTCATGAGAATGGGACTTCTTACAAGATTTCCTTTATTTCCTCTTTCCAGTAGGAAAAGTGACACACAGAGGATATCCTATCTTTCTGTATTTCAGCACCTCTGCTTCTCCTCAGAGCTGGACTAAAAGCTGCAAAGTCATGTGAAAGTGGAGATTGGGAATCTTCTCACTGACCTTTCTGAAAAGCTTAAATGTGACTGCAGGTTTATCTGCAAAACCACGTAGTGGTACAGAAACAACATTTCTTTGATGCATTTTTTTATTTTAAGTCTATTAATTTCACTGGTGCTATTTATTCACTTAACATATTTTGTTGGGCAATGGATCAGATATGCCTTTATCCCCCTGTTTTTTAGAATATTTTTTGTTGGTAATACTGGGGCTTTCTTAGCTGAGGAGAAAGTTTAAATCCTCTTGGACTCACCCAGAGAGGTGATAGAAGAATCTTAGGTTACAAGTTGAAAGTGGAAATCATCAACTAAGAGGAACTAATCTTAAGTCTAAGTGAGCAAAGTGTGGTTTAGCTTTCAAACATGAGCTTTTAGGATTGATGGAAACATCCCTTTGCTGCAAATCCTCTATTTTCCAAAAGAAAAATAAAAACTGTGCAGGACCTGACTAATGGAAACACACTGTTGTAGAGGTCTGAGCTAAAAGAATAGAGAATCTGATGTCAGTAAAAGTCTGCACCACCAGAAAATAAAAGTGTTAAATGCTCTGTATTCAGAAAAAGAAAAAAAAAAAAAAAAAAAGGAAAACTAGGAAGAAAAAACCCAAAGGAAAAGAAGAGCCACAATCCATGCTGATGCCTGCATTTCTGTTATTAGTAGTGGCCCTGTCCCAGCCAGGCATGAATCACATGCAGAAATCAAAACTAAATGTTGAGCAATCCTTTGGGGGGCTGGGGGTGGAAATCTCCAAGTT
Organism: Erithacus rubecula; assembly: GCF_903797595.1. Lineage (NCBI taxonomy): Eukaryota > Metazoa > Chordata > Aves > Passeriformes > Muscicapidae > Erithacus > Erithacus rubecula. The sequence continues at coordinate 2,769,017 of NC_136664.1, forward strand.
TGGGTTTTCTCCAAGAGGAGCAGAGTGGTGGGATGTGAATCCTCCCAGGGCCTCCAGCAAAACCTGCTCTCTGGGATTTGGTTATGGTACCTGCCCAAGTGGCCCAAAGCTCTTTGAAATGAGCAGCTCTCAGTGTCTTCCTCAGTTTTGGGATTTTGCTCTTGTGAATATCTTGGTCCATAAACATGAATATCACCCCCCATTCCTGCAAGGAGTCATCAGCAGTGTGATGGCTGTGACAATTTATAAATTCTGCTTCAGGCAAATGTCTATTTTCAATTGGTTTTTCTTGGTTTTGTTTGGGAGTTTTTGTTTGTTTTGTTTGGTTTTGTTTGTTTTTGTTTTTTGGTTTTTGGGGGGTTTTTTGTTTGTTAGTTTTGGGGTTTTTTTATGTGTGGGACTGCTGGAGGTTAAACCCTTGGATTCCCCTGGGATATTTTCATGTTCATGTGACATCTACCTTTTCCTCAGCCAAAATTAACTCCTAATATTTGTGGATGCTTTGTTTTCCAGACAGAGCTGGGCTTATTAGTCCAAAAGATCTCTGCCTCTTCCCAGAGACAACCAAGGCTCAGGCTGCACCTCAGGTAGTAAATCCCAAAAGTTTCAGCCTCTGGGGGAATCCAACCCCTGATACCTTCTCTGATCCATCCAATGCTTGAGCACCTGGTGAGTTCATTGCCCATTTTATGAGCTATTGAGTGGGGCTAACATGTGACTTGACTGTAATTCAGTTTTAACTGCTGGAAAAATATCTCATTTCTATTTGGGTACCGTGTTTATTGGTTTCTCTAATTTTTATCAGGTTTGTTTTGGTGGCTCTGCCGACTCAGAAATGGGAGAGGACACTGTGAGATGGGAACCGTAAAAGGGAGGAAAAGTAAATTAGCAACGTTCTCTTCCTTCATAAATAAATATTTATGACTCCACCAATGGGTTCTCCTGCCTCAGCCCTGTGCAAACACTGTCTGCAGCACAGGCAATGTTGATTTTAAGCAATGTGCTCTCAGATGCAGAGTCCTGTTCCTCAGTGCCTGGAGTGGGTTTTAACTCAGCTGAGCTCCTCACAGACTCTTTGATGCATGTCCAGGTGGTTTTTAGGCAACAGGGGAACTACTTTATTCATTGTCATTTCCACAGAATCTCCTGAACATTTGTGGCATCACTTTCTGCAACCTTATCTGCAAATTTATCCGAGCTATTCAATAAATCTCCAAAAGTCACTCAAATTCCTTGACTCGTGCTCCCAACAGAGATGTTTGTTCAGGAGATCCCATCCCTTCAGGCTCTTCTTTGCTGATGTTTCAAACCCAAGTGAAAGGAGGACTCTCCTACTGGTTGGCACTCTGCTTTGGGCTGGGAAGAGGGATGTTTTTCCTGCTGGAGTTTCTAAACTGGGTGAGTTTGTTTATTTCCTCAGCATTTCAAAGCCTGCCCTGTCCCGTGGCTCCTCGGCAGCTTTGGTGTCTGACAAAAGTGAGGAGGAAAACCCTCCTGAGCACAGGGTGCAGAAACCTCCTGCAGAGGAGTGGCCAAAACCCTCACCCTCCCAATGCCAGACCAGGCAGCTCTGAGATGCTGGAATTTGTTCCTTCTGGCACCGCTCAGGAAGGGCCAATTTCGTGGGACAAACTCTGTAAAGGCTTCAGAATAGTCTGATTTTTATCAGAAATGACAACAAAAGGAGAGTAAGCCAAGAGTGCTCCAAAAGCTCTGTTTGTCTGCTGCCTCCCTCCACTCCCACCAACGTCAGGGAGAGAATTTCCTTAGGATTTCTTCAGAAAACTCCCTATAGAAGAGTTTGTCCCTGTTCTGCAAGTCCTTATGTTTCAAAGGAAAAATTAGTGGTTTTTTGAGCAAATTATTGACAAAGCAAAAGTGTGAGTGCTCTGAGGTCGTTTCAGTGCATGAAGCTGCATTCTTCCTCGCAGAGCTGGTGAAAGTAAACAACATTATTACAGATTTTGGCCATGCCCTGGCACCAGGCAGTGCAGTTTGTGTGTTTGCCATGTGCTGGCACTGAACTGGAACAGCTCTGCATACACAGGGAAATTGTTTCAAGAGCCAGCTCAGCCCCAGTCAAAATCACCACGGACGCGATGCGCTCTGCGCCACAAAAGCGTTCTTGTTTGTCAAGTGAAATTTGGGATATCATTTAGGAAAGCTTTTTCTTTGTTCCTTAATTTCCTTAATTTCTTTTTTTCTTTTTTTTTTCTTTTTTTTTTTTTTTTTTTTTTTTTTTTCCACAGGCCTGCAGACTGCAGCATGGGATTAGTGGAGAGCACCCTGCAGCTTCCTGCGGCTCCGCCTGAGTTGGGAGATGGAGGAGGCACAAGCCAAAACTTGAAACTGGGATTGCAGGAGGTGACTTGCTGAGCCAAATAAAGAAAAAAGGGAAAACTGACACCACACAAGACATGGACAATTGTTGCCACCGGCTGGGAGGCCTTAAATTACAAGCCTACTTTGTATATCCAAAAACTCACACTTTCTATTTATATATCCCACTTCTTCTCTGCACCAAAAGTTGGATTTGGCAAATGCAGCTATTCCCTGCAGGCACATGGGTGGGGTTTGCTGCAGAGAAAATAAACTTGATTGTTGAAAACCTGTGTTTGCAATTACTTGGAGTTTCAATATTCTGAGGTCAAAATAGATCTTTTCAAATTCATAATGCTTTGAAACAGATTCATGTTCGTTCTGAAATGGTTATTGGATTAAAATGAAATATTGGGATATTTTTGGTAAGTGAGTTATAGCAAAACCCTTCAATAGAAATTATGAAAATGTGGAAAGAAAGAAAGTCTTGGAAGTTTTGGGGGGGTTAAAGAAGAACTTTTCTATTAAAAATAATTAGTTCTAAAAATGACAGCCACCTACATTAATCAGTTCAGCTACACTAAACTGGCTAGACCAGGTTTCCAATCCATCTTTTGGGAGATTATTCCATGGTCTGAAAGATCTTTGCTTGGCAAAGGAGCAGGTATAAATAGTAAGAGACATTTTCTTCAGGGACTTTGGGGGACTGGATGAGAGTTTTAGTTCATAAATATTGTCACAGAAAACCCTGTGATTGTCTTTGGACAAAAAGCCAGATTTTGCAGGGTGTTTAATGTGCCTTAATTTCCTTAGGAGTGAGGAACGTGGACTGGCATTTAAAAATAAATTAAATGTCCCACCAGGACTGAGCCAAGGAGGTCTCCTAAGTCAGGAATAATCCTTAAATTCTAAAGCAACCATTCAGGGGGAAAAACTATTTTTAATCATTTATTTGCTATTTATATTTCAATGACATCTCCAGAGCATTTCACCTCTGGACAGCTGAAAGCTTGGACAACCAACTTGAATGGAGAAAGAGCAAGAAACTGGGCCTACAGGAGCAGGAATAAAAAGAAAATTCAGGAAAAAAAACCCACCCAAACCCTCCTAAATAATTATTTAAGTCCTGGAGCTGTGGCAGTGCACTGCAAAGAGCTTCAACAGGGCTGAGAGTCGGAGCCTTTCTCCTCCACCTCGGCGTGGAGCTACATCTGGCATTTCCCCCTCGCAGGAAAACAGTGAGGGGCTTGTTCCAAGGAAGGTGCAAGGAGGGGAGCCAGAGCCTGCTCTGCAGGCTGCTTGCCTTGAAATATTCCTTCACTGCATGCCCACTTGAAGGCCCCTTTATGCTGAGGAAACTCAGTGTAAATAGGAGTCAGGCTCAAAGAGCCCGGAGCACGAGAGTTCAAACTTTTGCAATTCCAACACTTGCAGGCCAGAGCAGCCCTGAGCCTCCAGCCAGGTTTCACCCCACTGTACAAAGTGTGCTCATTAGGGCTGGCTGATGAGCTCTGCTAATTACCCCGTGCTTGGGGCTGCCACGTTATTGATGGCAAGAACACCAGGAGCGTGTTTTCGGAGAAGAGGAGGGGGTGTCTCAGTTCTCCTTAATTTCATGAGAGGAAAAAGCTTTTTTTTTCTTTTTTTTTTTTTAACCTTAAAGTGTTACTTGTAAATGGAGGCCAGAATTTAATTTCAGATAGTGTTACTCCACCTTGTGCAAGTGATTTCTCTTGACACTGCACTGACTGCCCGTGCACAAAAAGCCCTTTATGACTTACGCCAAAGAGCCTGAAGTATTTTTTGCCTCTCCAAAAATGACATTTCATTCCCTTTCCTTTTTTTTTTTTTTTTTTTTTTTTTTATCACCTGAACACTGGCCTTAAAACCACAGCACGCAAAGGCCCCATGTGAAGTAGGGAAAGGCATTCAGCATCTGCTTATATCCCCAAACTGAAGCACCAGTGTGCCTAAAAAAGCTTGTATTTAAAAGCATTGCAGCTGCATCAGCTCATATTTCATCCAGCCACCAATTTCCTTTTCCCCCTGACAAACAGGCCTCAGAAAGAACCCAGGCCAGAAATTCTCCACGTTAGCGAAACATTTCCTCTTTCCCCTTCTCCCTTCCATTAATGTTATTACGCTGCTCCTGGGAAAAGATGACTTTTCCAATCCAGGCAGCAAATTTCTCTCTTTTCTTTTCTTTCTGTCTGTTTTCTCCTGGCTAAGGGTAAGGGTAGAAGAGGGGGAAAAGGAATATTGGGGTGAAAGGAAATAGAGGACACCTCTCTTTCTGCACATGGATGCAGAGGGACAGCAATTCCTGGCTTTTCCTTCCTCTGGATGTGAGACACAAAGAGGGAGAAAGCCACAATGTGGGTGACAACATTCAGGTGCTCAAACACCACATTGGTGGCAGCATCCACCAAGGGCCAGGTGCTCCCTATGGAATCAAAAACTGCTTCAAGCCCATTTGACTGATCCAGGGGTTAAATACCTGCCTGTGGCTGCTTACAGCTTGTTAACAAGTCAAAATTTGCAGTTATCAGGTTATTATACTTTTTTTCCTAGGTGCCCAGCAGCTTTCATGGTCTGTGCAATTCCATTTCCATGTCCACCAAAGATTTCCATCCTTTCAGGATTTTTAACTCCTGGGTCTTCCCTGCCTGACTTAGATCAGGACCAAAGTTCAACCTGCACCAGACCACAACCAGATCTGATACAAGAATAAGGAATTATCCTGGCTGTCAGGAGAGCTGCACTCACATCAAATCTGCTTTTACCATGTGCATGTTCACTTCAGCCTGCTTTTATTTCCCTTCTCTCCCAGGACAGGAAGGCAGAACCCCAGAGGACAGAAAACATCTCACTGAAATGAGTGGCAAAGGACAACCAGGTCATAATTCCAGGCCTCAGAGCAAGCGTGGCGTGACTGAACCATAAACTTTCTGTTATGCCCATAAAAAAGGTGAAACAGCAGCATCTGCTCACTGAAAACCCTTCCCAGCACTATTTTAAAGTCATTTCACCTTATTCTAAGGTAACTCACTCAGGAAATCCATCCAGCTCTTGTAAGTTCTGGTAGAGAATTGTTTCTTCTTTTTCATTGTGCCTAAAAGTCATGAAATAATCTGGGTTTGTCATGTTTGGGTTTTTGAGAAGTGAACCCGAAAATCAAGGAAGATTTTATGAAAAAGTGGCTTGCAAAAGGAACAATTTTCCTGTAAAGAATGGGTTTGGCAGAAAATTTCCTGCAGGTACTGGTTGTTTAATCATGTGCTCGTGGCTGGATCAGGTATTTTCAACCAATCTGGTTTTATGTGGTGTTTTAGCACCTCTTGGCAATAAGAACTAAACGTGGCCTCGGAAATGGGTCAAAAATCACAATTTAAAAGACCCCAGGCTTGGTTCATTTCTGGAGATCAGACTGAGCAAAGGTCCTTTCTGTTGTTCTGTTCCACTTGGGTTTTGTAATTTCATTGTAAAAGCCTTCTGCAGAAATTGCCCTTTGCAGTGAGAAAAGCAAAAGTCACGTCCAGCCAGACTCTGAACTTTCCCTCCAGGATTATTGGGAAGGGGCAGCTTCTCTAACCACTCTTTGTTTTCCTTTTTAAAATTATTTTTTTGTGTGTGTGTTCTTACTCACTTTTCTGCTTTTGCTTTTCCCCCTGAGCTGGGAGCTTTGTTCAGACAGACCTTCCCTTGTGAAGGGTTTGAGTTTCAACAAATTGCCATTCTGTGACACCCCGCCAAAAAAAGTGCCTTGGAAAATTCCCAAGCACCTCCAGCCTGTGCTCTGCAGCACATTTCATTCCCAAATCCTGGGCTAACCATGGACCAAACCATCCATGGGCATCCCCTGTGAGAGGGAGTTGTCCCCATGGAACAGGGGAGGAATTTTTATCCAAGGAGTGCAATCCTTCTGGAGGTGACAGGCTGGGTTTAAATCAGGGGAGGGTGTTATTCAGCATTTCTGACAAGAACAGAATAATGATGCCGTGTCTGGTTTTGATTTAGAGTGAGTTGCAGTGCCACACTTCAAAAAAAAAAAAAATTATTCATTTTTTTTAGGGCTTGGAATGATCAATTTTCTCTTTTGGAAGGTTAAGTGCGGGCAATCCTCTCCATTTTTTGGTTTTGTCATCAGCACATAGAGAATCCTGTTGTACTCAAATGTTCACAGAAAGAAGAACTTACCAAGTTTTGAAAGAGATGTAAAAGTATTGATAATCCCACCTAAAAAAAAATAAAATAAAATCCAGGACTGTATAGCAATGATAACATTAAAAAGATGAGATGAATTTATATTTTTTTTCACTAGTTGTAAAATAACTCTAGAAAGTGCAGAAGATGCATAATGAGATGCAAATCATTAAGTGCAAACGGACTTGTTTAGACAACCCTAGGTGAATTCTTTGCAAAAATTTGGGTTTTTTATGTTTTATCTTTCATTCTCCTCAGATCCCCTGAACGTGATCCTTGACTTGATAATTTTCTCTTTCAACTTACTCTGCAACAACTCACACAAAAATTCTGAACCATGTTTTGACTGAATTTTTCTTTATTCCACTCTTCCCCACCGTGGTTTCTCCCAGCTATAAGAATAACAAAAATAACAAAGCCAATATTCCAGTTATGCCTGGAGAAGTTTTATTTATATTTTTTTTTAATTTTTTTTTTTAAATTTCAGTTTTACTTCCACCAATGTCAAAATACCACTCCCTGTCACGTGCTTGCAGATTTTTCCTTCATGCCTTTCTGGTTAGAGATGTCTTGTTGGAGGATTTTATTTTGTGCATGTCAGAGAACAAGTATGTTTTTTATGACATTTATGAATGTGACCAGTCTGGGAACATGCTGTCTGTCTGGGTTGGTTGCAGCCAAACTTGAAGTCATTGTGACCAGAATTTCCAATTTTAGGGATGGCTGATCCATCAGCTGGGGTCAATAAATTGGCAGAATCATCTTTTATAGTATGGGAAGGGAGTTTGGAGGGATTATCAGGGTGAGGTTTTAATTATCTGGGATATTAAGCAGGACTATTCCTTCCACCTTTCCTTTGGCTGTAAAATTTTTATTAACTGAAATATTAAATTTTTTAAAAAAATATATTCTGATTGCTTATTACAGAAACCAGTTTTGTCCTGAAGTGCAAGGATCAAGCCTGTAGCATCAAAATATCAAAGAATTTCAGTTTTTTTGCTGCATAAAGCCTGACTGCTTTATTTCAGCTGCTTGCAGCCCTCTGAAATTCATGATTGAGAGCTGTTAACTCCCAACCATACCCTCCTGGCAAGCAGGCTTGAGGTTTTTTTAATATTTTATTTTAATTATTTTTAGTTTATAGCTCAGCAACTCGCCTGACCCAGGGGAACACTTAAACTAAATTTGATAGATGTCAAGTCAGGGGAAAAAAAAAAAAAAAAAAAAAAAAAAAAAGAGAAAGACAGCAGTGTTCTTTCTCGCTGCAATTACAAATGTTTGCTGGAGAATTTTCTGACAGGATTAAGCAGAGCTGGGGGGAGCAGAGAGGGATTGGAACCCAGGGCTGATGTTCTCCAGAACCTGCAAGGGGAGCAGGACACCTCCAGTAGCAATTTCCAACTCCAAAAACTCTTTTTTTTCTCCCCTTTTTCCCTCAATCACGACGTGTCTTGCATCAACTGGAGGAGCTCAAAAGAACGTCGTTGTTTTTTTTTTTTTTCAGCTGATTTTGAGGTGTGGAGATGCCCCCAGGCAAAACAAAATCCGGAGTTTAAAGAACTCCAAAAAAGAGGGGAAATGCTCCGGGAAATAAAAATCCCACTTTTTACATCTCCCTCGAAAACAAAAATCAGAAAAGTCCAAATCAATTAAAAAAAACAAAGACAAAAAAGTGAATCAGCTGTTTTCCACCTCATTTCTTCCTTTGAAAACTAAATTTTTGAAGATTAAAACAGACTGATGCAATCAGTGACAAAAAGAGAAAAATTCGGCACTTTTAATTTCTATAGGAATTATTCAGATGGGAAAAATGTTGCATTTCTCCAGTATAATGTGCTGGCTGCATCAGGGAAAAGGAATGGGCTCTCCAGTTTTGTATCATTACATCACTGGCTCAAATCTTGCCCAGGAATTTAATCCAAAAGTCAGTGAAATCAGTGGGAGTCTCATTACTGGGAATCAATATTCAGGTACCCAAAAAAAAAAAAAAAAAAAAACCAAAACCCAAAAAACCAAAACCTACAAAAAAAAAAAAACCCCCAACAGAAATTGTTAAGGAAAATATTGAATTATTATTTTGAAAGTGCTCAGGATTTTCTTTCTGATGGAATAAAGGGAAGAAATTATTTAAAATCTGATTTTTCCAATAATATTTTTTGGGTGACCTTTACTCCTTACAGATTTACTGCTTATATCTTATCACTGTAAAAGGAGTTAGAGACTGGGAATAAATAACTTAAATACACCAAAATTAGGTTATGTTTAAAGGTTGGAAACACTCCTTTTTGCTTCTTTTCTCCTTATAATGAAGAAATCAAAATGATATCTACGGGACTGGATGATTTTTGCCACTGATTGAAAAGGTTGACAAAGAAATTCTGCACAAACATGAAAGTGCTCCATGGTTCATGTGAAATCAGCTGCTCCTGGTTCAATTTTGGGATTTTTCTGAGTGGAATAATATTGCCAAAGCAATGCCCATGGCATTGAAAATAAAAATACTCTGAGAGTAACATTTTTCTAAACCTGAATAACATTTTCCTGATGCCCTTTCCATTGTGGTAACCAAGGTTGGCACTGCACTTGCTCATGATTTAAAGTGCTTTCACTATTTTCCAGTCTTAATAATTAATTTAAAGGAAAACTGCTTAATGAATGGACAGGTGCTTTTATAACTTGTTCAAGAACATGTGCTTAGAGTGAAATCCAAGCTGATTTATTTCTGTGGAATGTGAGAGTATTCCCTCCATATTTTTCTTCCCAGCTTTCAGACAAATAAATCAACACTCGTACATATACTTAAAATACTTAATGACAAAAAAAAAAAAAAAAAAAAAAAAGTGGTGGTTATCTGCATGAGTTCACAATCAGGTAAAGTGGTTTAGCAGATTATGAAGCCCAAATTATTCTGTGCTGATAATTATTTTCTCCTGTTCTTCAACTCTGGGTGGGCAATGCTGCTTTCCCTCTGTCTGCTGGGGGGGGAAAAAAAAATCCAGGATGGCTCTCCCTCTGCTTTTTGGTTTAACTACACACATCTGGGTTTGGTATCAAAAGAAATAAATATCAGCCCTAATGAATCCTTTGAGGCTGCTGGGTATGAGCCCCAGGCAGGCCCAGGGATGGGGTGGCTGTGGAGGGCTGGATGTTGATTTAATGCACAATATCATGTCCAAAAAGGATCTGGGACAACACTGATTTACATCAGCTGAATATTTGGCTCATTTGAGGCTCCCCTGGGAAGGAGAGGGGGAGATACCTCCACACATCCACCCCCCTGCTCTGCTCAGATGTGGTGTGGAGCAAACTGCATTGCAAAATGCTCAGGGAAGCCAGGGAATTTTTTAATAAATGCAATTTGCTGAGGTTGTTTAATTGGCAAAAAAAAAATTATTTCAAGAAATGCAAACTGCTTGATTTACTAGCCCTTTATAAAAAGTTATTTATAATGATTTGACCAGAAGATAAATCTCCTGTATTTCAGACAAAGGAGTATCAAGATGGCAACACTCTGATTAGTTTTACATCTTTCCTAATTCAGCTAATTCAAAGATAGACCTCAGGGATTTCCTTGAACAGCAATAAAACTTGTTGAGAATGGGCTCTGTTACATGTTTTACAATTCAAAACCTGTCTCTTTTATACTCCCTCTTTTTATATATATATTTTTTTTTTAAGAAAAAACTCTAAAATTATTTTGAACAAAATATCTGAGTGAATTCAGAGCAAATGGAAGTGAATGTTAACCTGGCCTGGGTACAGCCAGACTTTGTGCAAACTTTCCCCCTTCAATTCTCCTCAAACCCAACCAAGTAAACCTTGTTATTCCAGCCCTGGATTTACCCAGCAAAAAGCTGCCAAGGCCCCAAATCCTGTGGCTGATTTCTCCTAATGAGATCACCACACTGATTTTCCCAGATTTATTATTTTCCTTCCCAACCAGAGCCCAAACTGGATCCTCAGCCCCAGAGGTTCATACCTGGTGTATTAATTCCTTGCAAAATTCCTGCTGCCATGTGAAGCTATTGCATGACTATCCATCTATTAAAATATATTCTTTTTCCAGTGGAGAATATTTCAAAAGAAGACTTTTTTTTTTTTTTTTTTTTTTTTTTTTTTTTGGGAGGGAAGGGAAGAGGGGAATTATTGAAAATAAAAAATGAAAGTAATAAAATCATACCAGAAAACAACCCCTATAGCAAAGTCAGAAAAGCAGGGAAAATTAAGAATTTAGAATTATGAATAATTTAACCTAGGAAAAACCTCTAAGATCATTGAGTCCACCCATTATCCCAGCACTAACCCATGTCCCCAAGTGACACATCCACAAGTCATAAATCCCTCCAGGAATGATGACACAGCCTGGGCAGCCTTTTCCAAAGGCTTAACAAATCTTTCAGTGAAGAAATTTTCCCTAATATCCAATTTAAACCTCCCCTGGCACAACTTGAGGCTGTTTCCACTTGTTACTTGGGAGAAGAAACCAAATTCCACCTCCCTCCAATCTCCTTTAAAGCTGATGCTGAGGCTTGATGGTCCAGGATGAAGCACAGATTTCACTCAGAAATCTTTACTCCATGCAAAATTTTATTTTTTCTTCCATGTTCTTGTGTTTTACACTCACTTTCACTGTCATCATGTAATGGCAAAGCAGGAGAATCCTTTAAATAAAGAAAATGAATATTCTAATTAACATCAGTCTTGATTTCTGAAAGTGTTCCATGAACACAAAGGGCCAGATTAATAAAATGAAATTAATAAAGTAAGGGCCAGATTTATTGCTGTAATGGCAGGAAATCAATGCCACAAAACCTGATTCAATTGCAGAAATCTCATGGAATTATTGCCTTTTTTTTGGTCCCATTTCTTATGGACAATCCAAGAACTGCCACCAGCTCTGATTTTCTCCAAATCCTTTGATAAAAGGAAGAAGTAAAATCACAACTAAATAAATTATAACTCCTGCTATTGCTGGGCAAGCAAAGCCCTTGGGAAGGAGAAGGAATGGCTGCAGGAAGTATTTGAACACCATTAATCCTCCTCTATCAGGTGATAAGAATCTTTTTAAACCCCCAAGTCAAGTTCTCTGATATCTCCAAGTGGTCACTGAAATGTTCCTGCTTTTCATTTTCTGGAGGTTTGAGTTTCTCACCCACTTTTCCCTTTATCTCCAGTAAAAGTGAATCTTCTATCAGCAAAAAAAAAAAAAAACAAAACCAAAGGTGAGTTTTAAAATGAGTGTATATTTATTTGTATTTAAGTGCTCATTCTATATTTTCCAATGATCTCTAAGTGCCTGGCTGGGCACATACAGAGAATAAAAAACCTCCTCCCTCCATGAATGGCATCATTAATTTGGATTTAATTTTATTCTCACCTGGAAATTCATAGATAGAAATGTGTGTTTGAGCTGCAGGACGAAAGATTGCAACAATTATTTTGAGATTTTTTTCTCTTTATTTCTTTCTCCAGCTATTTATGGGGTCACACAACCTGAGATAAAAGTAAATAATGTGGGTCCTGTAGTGGCTCACTCCACCCTCCTCTTTGTCATTTTGCTGAGTTAAATGGAAACTTGAATAACCTAAGGAATAACTTTATTTGGATTTTTTCCAGCTGTGTATTACAGCAATATCTGAATCCCTTATTGCTCCTAAACATGCATTTGACTAAGGGGAGAGATGCAATGACTCCACTGGAAATTACCAGGAAGGGAATTCAACTAAAAAATAGATTTGCAAATAAATTATCAACACAAAACACAAATACCTAAATGAAACCACCACCTAAATCCTTATTTTCTGAAGTCATTCATCATCTAAATTCATTTTTATTCAACTTCTTCACTTTGTCTTTACCTTTCAGAAGCAAAAATTTTGAGCACTAAAGGAACAAGAAAACTTTGTCTTACATAGGGAAAAGTTATGTTGAGAGCAGTGAAATATCAGATATTGCATAAATTCCACCTGATTGGGCACTTCGATATAAACCAAAATCTTTTTTTGTCAGAATTGGCTTTTAATGTCAAGCTAAAGATGCCTGACTCAGAATTGTACACAAATAAACAGTTGGCTCCTTGCTGGGAACTGAACATTTTTTATCAAGCAATTATTATTTCTGGTATTGCTATTTAAGATGTGAATGAATCTTTCTTTCTGATATGGAATAATGAGGGTAATTTAATTCTGATATGGAGAAATGAGTAATTGATAAAAATGCCCTTCCATGGGCAGGGACACCTTCCACTATTCCAGATTACTCCAAGCCTTGTCCAACCTGGCCTTGGATATTCCAGGGATCCAGGGGCAGCCACAGCTGCTCTGGGCACCTGTGCCAGGGCCTCACCCCCCTCATGAGACAAAATTCCATTTTCCCTGAATTTTACATGAAATAATGCAACTGCATAATAAGGTTTAGCACAGAGTCTTTCAGATTTTTGCTTGTGTTATCCATATAAAAATTCATCCCAACCAGATGTAATTTAGAAAGTGGAGGAGGGATTCATGATTATTGGTTACATCATCCAAACCTACTTGAGGAACTGCTCATGAGCATCAGAGTTTGGCACAGACTTGGAAAATTTCATTTTCCTTTGGCAGTGGAAGCTGACTAGAAAAACTCAGTGATCAGATTTTCAAAGATGTTGAACCTTTTCAACTCTTCCCATTTCCATTGCAGCATCCCAGGGTTTGACACAGCTCTGTTTGTTATCATCTAGAGGTTTCTTTTACAACTCTGTTATTAAAAATGAATCTCTGTGAGTGCATCTTCCAAAGAGAAGAAAATTCAGCTTTGCCTGTGCCCTTTTGGGGTGCACACAAATCCCTGCTCATCCCTGTTTATATGTCCTGCAACCCCAAACCACTGCCTGACTTCACAGCCTGGACCAGCCTGAATATTGCAACCTTTCACTCCCTTTGTTATATTGAAACCTGTAGTTTTATGGGAAAAATTAAGGATTTGTGCTGTGAACCTCATTTGATGCCCTGTGGATTTGTGTATGATTTTTACAGCCCAGACAGGCAATCCAGTTTTCCCTTTAAGGAGGACATTAAGCCAAATTTCTGCCTCTGACTATTTTATGAAATGTGTAGGAAGTTAATATTTAGGGAGAGTTTGGCTCATTGATCCCATTTGACAGATGGATACACAGACACAACCCAGACACAGGGACCGAAATCCCAAAGGAGAGCAGCTAAAATACATTTTGTGAGGAGCAGACTCACTTCTTTACAGGCAGTTGCAGAATTACAGGTGGGATTTCACATGGGCTGTGGAGCTGTGGCTTCAGCCAGGGGTCAATTGTCTGTGTAAATGGAAAACAAAATAGACTCTTAAAAATGGGTGAAATGGGAAAATCAAAGTGTTCAGTAATTTATAATTAGGCTAAAAGAGATGATTACACACCTAATATTCCTGCTCAGTGTGTGCTATGGGCTCCTCTTTGTCTGGGATGGATGTTTGGAAAAAAAAACCCACTTGAACATACTTAAAAATATCCACTGATAAATTTGCTTTTTTATATTTCCTTATATTTGATTTTTTTTTTTCCTTTTCATCATAATCAAGTCTTTATTTTCTGTGATGACTTGATTATAAATATGGCATTTTGGCCATAGGTGACAGAAGCACCCTGGGCCAGATGTGCTGGCTGCCTGTGAAGGGCTTGGCCATAGGATGCTGGTGGTTTAAAGTAACAGGAAACCTGAGGAATATCATAAATCAGCCTTTTCTGACTGGGTTTCTTGTACAGAGTAAAACAAAATGTATTGAATAACTTAAGTATGTGTGAGCCTCCTGCCTACCAAATTACTGGGGGCTGCCAGTGGAAAACACACTAATTTGGTGTTGGCCTCCAAGAGAAAATTGTTAAACGAAAATTAGGTTTCAGCATTTTAACACAAAAATCAACTTGGAGTTCAGTGTTAACAGGAGCCTAAGGATTTAACTAACTGCAAGGAAAACAAGGAGAGACTAAATTCCTGACTTACTAAAGCCCAGCCCTGAGAAAAAAAAAAAAAAACTTTTTACTTCTGGATCCCAGCACGGCAGGAGGGACAAAGCGTGTACCAAAGGGTGGTTTTCTTTCTTTGCTCTCTCCTGCCATGGATTTCACAAGGTCATTGGTTGACATTTTGTACTTTTCCACACTTCTATTGACTTTCATTAACAACAAACAGAAGGTGCTGGGCCAAAGTCATCGAATCCGTGACAGAGTGTTCGAAAATATTGAACTTCCCACATCCAGGGACACCAGGAGGGGCTGAGCTCAGAGCTCCTCTCCCCTGGTGTCCTGGCAGGGATCTTCAGGAGAGATTTGAGAACCACATCTGAGCTGCTCCCCTTCAAGGAGCTGTTTCCAACCCTAACTGGGGTGGAAGAAACCACATTCCAAGGATATTCCTGTGGATAAACCTGCCTATGGCAGTGCAGCTCCTTCCCTAACCAGCTAAAATAAATTATTGCAAAATGGATTCATCCCAGGCCTTAATTAAAAGATGCTCGGTCCTTATCATCCATTACAAATATTTTAAAACCCTTAATTAAGACAAAAAATGTGACCTATTCCTCTCCCAGCTCTTCTCTGCTCTACTTAAATAAAATAATACTGAGAAAACAAACGGTTCTTTTTTGCTTTATTTTTTTTTTCTTCTCATAACCATTCTTTTGGGTTTCTTTTGAGGCAATAATTCTAAAGATCTTTCAATCTCCTCTTTCTGACCATTTTGTGGAGACAGGCATGGCCTGGCATCCTTGCTCCCTGCAGAATGGCTCCCACATCAATGCTTTAGCATCCACACCTTCTCAGATGCCCGTGCTTTCCCTTTCAGAAACCACTCTGAAACAACTTTTAAATATATAAATTAATGGGCTCACAGTGGCTTGGCCCAAGTTTTGCCATTCCCTCCACACTGGAGATTTTTTTTTGGTCAGCCTGGGACATTTTCTTTCCTGCAGAGTCTCTCCCTTTCTCCTTTTTGCTGCTACGTGATCTACTTGAACACTCCTCTTATATGAAATTCTTATGGCTGAGAGCCATATATATTCATATTAATCCATTAAATATTCCTATTCATACATTAAATACTAGAGAGAGCTCCTGCCTGAAATGCATATGCAAACCAGAGTGCTGAGCCACATTTCTTGCTGTCCTTTGAATGGATATTTTGGGTTCTGGCAGAGGGACAGCAGTGAGTGTGGCGTGCAGCCTTTCCCAGACTGTGTAGCTTGGCACCACAAAACCATTTCTTTGCAGTTCCAAACCTGTCAGGATGCTCTCTCCAAACTGCTCCACATTTCAGACGTGTAACACTGAAATGTCACTTTTTGGAGCCCCAACCAGAGAGCCTTCAGCTCTCTGACTGGCAGAAAACTGACAGATAAGCTCCAGGGAATTTCTGCTACAGCTGTAAACTTTCAAAAATACTTTACTGCTGCAAAAACTATAGAGTGTGGTTTAAATGAACAATATGCCCTCTTCATGCCTCAGCAGCAGCGAGAACACGCTTTCCACTTTCAGCATGAACAACCCAGGGCTTGATTTCTGATTTTTTTTTCAGGTTAAGCAGTTTTTAGCCTGTCTCTACCTGTCACACAGCACAGACAATATTCCAGACGTCTCTGGAAGGAGGAGGAGATGATACAGATGGTTGTGCAGATGTTTGGATCCTCTAATGGTCCAGGCAGGACAAGTTTAACCTCCTTGTGTGCATCACAGAAAACCAGATCATGGCCTGTTCCATCCCTGGGATCTTGGAGAAAGCCAAGTCTCCAGTTAATGTGTTTATGTGAAATTTGGAGCTTGGCTCTGCTCTGCCCTTGTGGGCCAAATCCTAATGTGACCCAGTGCTGTCTCACATCAGCTGGAGGTTTGCCTGAATAAAGTAAAAGTTGAAAGTAAGTGATGCCTCCAGGTTTCAGGCCAGGGGTTTCATTTCACAAAAGCTCCGTGTGTTAGAAAATGATACATCAGCTTCAGGGTCATTGTTTTCTGGAACTTTTTTGTGTTTTGACTTTTAAAAATCTGAAACATGAGGAGGAAGGTCTTCTCCTGCCACTCCTGGGGTTACACCCTTCCCTGGACAAACCTGTGCTCAGCAGGACCTGAATCCTTCCTGAAGCATTTACATCTCCAGGGGCCAGAGCTGTTGGCTCTCTGCCCTAATTCATCAATGGAAAGTTGATGAGATTACCAGGGGCTGGGACATCTCCTGCTTTATTATCCAAAGAAGATGTGGCTGCCCAGCCCTGGAATGTCCAAGGCCAGGTTAGATGGGGCTTGGAGAACCTGGATCCAGTGGAAGATGTCCCTGCTCATGGCAGGGGATGGAACAAGATGAGTTTTGAAGTCCCTTACAACACAAGTCATTCTATGATCCTATAATTCTATGATTCTATTTGCTTGTGAGCAACCCCCAGCTTTTATCCTGGTTTTATATTAACATTTACTCCTATATTCTCTCCCTGCCCTTCACACAAACCAAAGAAACAACTGATTGTTTTATAGGAGCAATTCTGACAAGAAACTGGAAGGGCTGAACAGGCTTGGAAAAGGACATGACAGGTTTCCATCTGAAAAAAGACTGCTGGAAAAGACACAGGACTGGGGAAAAGCCATGAGCACCAGTTCCTGGGGAGGGCTGCATGCCTTGGGTTACCTGTTCCTTCCATGGCATTCACCTTTCCCAGTCAGTTCTGGACATACATCCCATGGATCCCAGTGTCAGTGGACAGCTGGGACTGTTGTAGGATATCTGGGATGTTCTTTGCAGGGAACAGGGAGGAAATTTGCTGGAGGACTCCCCTTGCATGATACATCAACCCCAGTCCAAACCAGCAGAGAGGCCAAGATTGACCTCACTGCCTGGCTGGGCTGCTTTTGGTTGTAAGGAGTAAAACTTGAGGTGATATCATAGAATCACAGGCTCATCAAGGCTGGAAAAGACCTCCCAAACCATCCAGCCCAACCAGTGACCCATCACCACCATGGCCACTACACCACATTCCAAAGTGCCTGTCCATGGGTTCCTTGAATGCATCCAGGGATGGTGACTCCACCACTTCTCTGGAGGGACCATGGGCATGCAGAACAGGGATGGTTGTGTGCATGGAGATGTCCCTGAGGGGTTGGCTGTAGCCTGGATCTGTGGCCTCTTGTGGGAAGATTTGTCCCTTTCCATGGGGTTGCTGCCCCAAGGCTGGCTGGTTTCTCATCTCCCTCTCCCTGGCAATACTTGAAATTATTATGAGCCCAGTGAAGACCAAAAATCAGCCAAATTCATCTGTGCTGTCAATCTTCCCCACAGATGCTCTGGAGGTACTGTTGAGTCTCTAACCACAGCGTTCCAGTGCTTTAATTGTGCCTTCTGCTTTGGGAACACAGGCAAAGGAGAGTGAGTAATCACCACATCCCCATGAATGAACAGCAAGATTGTGCATGGAGAAACTCTGAGACAGAGAGAGAGACCACACAGGAGGAGTGGGAGCCATGGGATTAGGAGCTGGGATTTCTTTTTCTCTGTGCACAATCCACGAGGCTGTGCTGCCTTGCATGATCTCATGGAAGAAGTATATTTTCCATCTGTGAGGAACTCCTCACAGTGTCAGCTAAGTGCAAATTAGTAGGATCATTAGCCACTCTTTGAGGGAGATGGCTGCCAGGAAGCCTGAGTGTATGTTTGAGGAAGAATTCCTAATGTCTGTGTGTCTGGAGGAGTATAAATTCTTCTGTTCCCCTCCAGTAGCCTAATTAGATTTTACTCTGTTTATTAGAGGAGTTCAGTTGCTAGCTCAACATGAAATAAAATCTGCATGATTAAGAAGTCACGAGCAGTAGAGCTTACAGTGTGCTGTTAGAAATTTTCCTTTTGGATCAACAGCAATGAAATCTTCCAGTGTCAAATAAAGTGAAAGCAGGAGTGTGTTTAGATCCAGCAGGATCAAAACAGGGTGTCAGGGATGGAGGGAGGGTTGGGAAGGGGTAAACATGCCATTCAAATCATACCTGAAATGAGACATTTTCTGGAGAAATTGCATTTTTAACCACATAGCAGACTGAATCTCCACTGGAAAACAAGGACAGGAAAGGTGCTCTTCCATTTGGAAATATGTTTTTCAGCCCTCCTCACTTCCTTCACAATATATCAAGAGTCAAAGGCTCTAAAAAAATGGAGTAATATCTAGATATAATTCTATTCAAACATCTTCAAGCCTTTCAAGCTGATGGCCTTAGTGGTGCCAAACAGCACCCAGTAGAACCTGTATACATTAATTTTTCCAAAGTGAAGCTTGGCCTTGGAATAAAAATCCATTTAAGATGATGAGATGCTTAGGGCTAGGGTTAGATCCTTGCATGGAAAATGATGAACAGCCAAAAACCCCCTGAGATTTCTGAAGTTCAGGATTTGCCCCTCTGGTGCCACACATCCCTCAAAATTTCCATGTAACATTTAAGGAGCTGAAGGCTGTGGAACCAGAAAAGAAAACAGATATTCTATTTCCACTGACTTTGTTGGGAGCAGCTCTATCACACACAAAGCCACCAGCAACCTGCAAGAGGGAGTTTTCCAAATGGTCTTTGAGTTGATGACTCCAAAATCCTACTGAAAAAAATCCCTCTGTATTCACTTACCTGTAGAAAGGAAAATACAGAGTGGTTTTTCTTTCTCCCAATAATCTGAGCAAATAAACTCTAATTGGAGGACCTCCAAGAGCTTTGTCTAATGTAGTTTTTTTGGTGCTGGGTTGTACCTAAAACCTCTGAGTCCAGCCCACCCTGCTGGTAAGGACAGCCTGAATACAGACATGAAATCCTGTTCCTCATGGATCATTTAAAAATCCATCAGGAGCAGAGTCAGGGTGCAAATCAGAGGATCAAAGCTGGAAGTCTGGTGTAGAAAGTAAGTTCTGGAAGCTAAAAAAAGAAAAGAGCAAGCTCAGAGGAGGTTAAGAGTCAAGGGAAGGAGATATGAAACCCAAAACCTTCCCAAAAAAGCAAAGGGATTTGTGCAACCCAAGGGACTAAAAGCACATTTTGGCCCATGCTCTGGTTTTCCTCAGCACGTGCCCAGCCACAAGAGCCCATGTGGTTCTTCTGTTTTCCCAAATCTTTTGAAATATAGATGCAAGAGTCTCGAATCCCTGCACTTCCCTGCATTCCTGAAGAAATTGGCCCACCAAGTCGTTGTAATTCAGGATACCACCATACACCCACATGTAAGATTCCTTAACAACTATGCACATTTTTAGGCTCAAATATTTTAGAATTGTTTTCACTGTGCCTGAGCTGTAATTGGCTCAGCTTCCCAAGTGTTGGATCATCTAACTGGAGTGATTTTTGACTCTGAGCCCAGGCACCATATCAAAACATTTATCAATTAATCATAAAAAGTAACTAACATTGTTGTCCACCCAAGAAAAACTGTCACTTACAGACTCATGTATGTTATTCCTTATGAAAGAGCTGCTATATAGAAGTTGATTTCCTGCACAGACCAGGTGGAAAATCTGCTAAAGGCAGAGGTCAAATTTAGTTTAATTTTATACCCTTTGTTAAGAATGTTCTCCCTCTCTCTCTCAAAGAAAAAAAATAAAAAGGAAAAAACCCACCCTTGTGTTCCTTTCCAAGTATTCTAAAGTTAATTCATGTGGAAGAAAAAAAAGATTAGGATAAAATTTCAAATATTAAATTCAAATGCAGGATTAATGAGTTTTATTTCAAAGCCCCAGAGGTTGTCTGGAATTTAGGACATTTTTTTAGTAGCAGACACAAGACACAGCCAGATGCAGTCGTGTTTTGGACCAGCTCAGCACAAATTTAGCACCTTGAAGGAGAAACTTGATGTCTGTTTTGCAAAGCAAACATTTCAACTTTTCCAAAATCCCTTGTCCAAAAGATATTATTGTTGCACTGGATGAAGGAAGGGATTTAACCTAGGGCTGACTGAGATGCACAAAGGTGATGTAGGTGATGCAGCTCTCCTGCAACAGATCCATAAAAATCATATCTTTAATTTTTAACAACGTGGAGCGAGCTAGATTTGAAAAAAATACACAAACAAAAGAGTCAAACCATTTCCTGAAGCCAAATTCAAGACAGCCCTTGCGACACTCTGCAGGGAAGAGCTTTTTGGTTTCCCAAAGAGCAGCAGGGAAGGGCTTGGCAGAGGCACAAACACCATTCTTCTCACGCCCTCCCAGCCAGCATGGCAAACCCAGGGCTGAGGGGCTGCTCCCCTTCACACCCTCTCCCCCAGGCAAAGCCCTTGGGGGACAAACCCTTCCCTTTGCTTCAAAGATTCCCAAAATTTCGCAGCCTTCAGCTCCCAAGCATCGGTCGTGTTTCAGGATTTCTCCAACTTAGAAATTCCTTTTTATTTTGCAGACAGGTGATGGCTTGGGGAGGGTTGGTAACACCTGTGGAGCTCAGCCTGCAGATCCAGAGCAGGTGGTTGGACCATGGTGACTTTTGGGCAGACAAAAGTGCAAAACATTGTCCTGACAGAAATCAAAGAATTAAATCCCCGTCGAGTCCAATGGAAGAGGAAGGTGGCCAACATTGAGTTTAATATTTTTTATATTAACATTGAAATCTTGATGGGAAAGAACCAAAACTTTGCAGTGAACACCTTCAAACGTTGGGATTTTGTCTTAAAATATTCCAGTTATGGCAAAAAGAAAACGTTTCTGTTTCACATTCTGGCATTTGATCAAATGGACATACCAGAGTCTGTAAATAGACCCAAAAACTGAAAGATCATTCCAATTAAATTCCTTCATTGCCTTAGAACTCTGACTCACCTATGGACAATCAATGGAATTAACATCAGCAGATAATCAGGAGCTGGTGATAAGCAAGTTTCAGAGAATTATTCCATTTAGAAAAATACTCAAAAATTATTTTTTTCTTATTTCTTTCTGGGTTAAAAATCCTACAAGAACAGGTTTACCCCCCTCCAGTATAGAACAAAAACAGCCCATGGAAGTAGCCTCATCTCAGAGTATTTCTAGTTTTGGGCCCCATCAACATCAGTAAGTATGAAAATAAAATATTATGCAAAGTAGCAAACACACTTTAAAAACTCCTAAAAGTTTTCTCTGAATTGCAACTTAATTTTCTGGTGAACTCCAATTTTATCCTATCTGATTGCTCATAATCTCCTCCCATCTCTAACCCTTTTTAACAGCAATGCAAGTTTGAATTTAAAGCTTCATTTCCAAATGGATTTCTTGGCCAGGATGGGAGAAGGTGGATGTAATTGTCAGGAATTTCAGGTTGTAACTGCCTGAAGCTGAACCAGAGGAAGGGAAAAGCTGTGCAAGGCAGTGGCAGCTGCTCTGACTGCAGCCACATTTCACTCCCATGAAACCAAATGCCTCTTTTGGTCTCTCTCATCTCTGAACTCAACCCCTGACATGGCTTTAAGTTGAAAAGCACCTTAAAACCCAAAGGTGTCACCAAAATTTGCTGAAGATTTTGGGTTTAACACACAAAGCCTTGCTATATATTATCAGAGGCACAGTTTTATGTTTCATTTTGCATATAATAAGAGATGTTTTATCCCTAGACACTGCTTTGCACACTTTCAACCCTTATCAAAAACTGCACAGTTTGACACTTGTGTCCAAAAGTCGCCCCCAAATCAGTTGCATCACTCTGACCTATTGTCCAAGGCCAGCTAAACTGGAGGCTGAGCCAAGGGACACGTTATCCAAAGGAAAACAGCAATAGCTGAAACATATCTGAGGCACCAACAGGATGTGAACCCTTCCCAACATCTTCCTTTGCTGAAAACTAACCAGGCCAGCACAATGAAAACATTGGGCTGTGCTGCCACCTGCACCACAAGTACAACCCAAGGTGCTTAGCTGAAGAGATGGGATGGTTTTCCATTCTTGGCCCAGCCTCTGGTGTGAAATATTCCCCCAGCTGGATGTGAACAAAGAGTGAGGCATCCCAGGAGGCTGGAGCCAAGCCCAGGGCTGGTGGAAGCCTGGTCCATGACCACTTGCTCCACACCTGGCTCAGTGCTTGGGGATGTCCTCTGTGGAGCCAGGGGGGTTTATGGGCACTCCATCTATCATTGCATCCAGGGGGAGGAAAATTAAAAAAAAAAAAAAAAAAAAGAACCAGCAAAAAGAATAAAATGAAGATTTTATGGGCCTAGGAGGAGCTAACCTGGAAATAGCCCTGGCACAAATAGAGCTGTTGAGCAGACAATAGCACTGGGGTATTGCCATGGGTTTGTTTACCCATCCTCTTGTGAGTCCCACCCTGCTGGTCCCCAGCCTGGGGAGCTGCTGGAGCACAGGCTGTGATTGCCATGCTGACAGCTTTATTGCCTCCCTGACCTTGCTATTTTTAAGGGAACAGGTTATCTCTGTGATGTAATCAGGTCTTCCTCGTGCTGGTAGGTCATTCCCACTGCAGGGAGCTGGAGCCTGTGCTCCTCACTCACTCAGAATGCCAAATCAGCTGTTCCAGGTGTCCAGGAGCTCATGGCACTGGTTTGACTGAAATCTATTGAGACTGATTCTGTTTTCCCAAATCACTCAGAAAACGCAGCTTTGGTTCCCTTTTTCAAACCTAGTTTATCCAAATTGATATAGAGAATTTAAATATCCCAATTTTGAGACTTGAAGGTTCGAAGAGCATCAATGAGATTGATTAAATGAGTGTTTGTATTAGGAGTGGGAAGGTGTAAGTGCAAGTTCACAAGTGATTCTCTGGAATAAGTGCAGGAAGTAAATAAATGACAAAAAATGTTGTTGCACTTCCATTTTGAAGGTTCTCATTGCAAAACAAGTGGACAGAACAGCCAGACCTTCACTTAGAGAAAATAAAATATCCCAGAGGGCTGAGTTCTATGGAGTTATTAAAGGCTTTATGTCAAGATTATCTTTCTGGAGAAGACACAGCCATGATTTCAGCAAATGCTAAAAATTTGGGTCAAATTAGAAAAGCATTTACTGACTTAATAACTACTTATCCAACATTATCTGTATGTAAACTATTTACTCAGAAGGATATGACTTAAAAGCTCTCTCCCTTTCTAAAATTCCTGTGTCCTGTCCTAATTCCATGAGAAAAGAAACACCCACAGCAAAGGTTAGATGAGCTCTGTTAGGAAGCCTTTTTCAGCTCCCATGGGAATTGAACACCTTTTCCAGTCTCAGCTGGAATGAGGAAATAAAAAAAAAAAAAATCAAAAATCAAATCCTCTTCGGCTAATGCAGTCCAAACACAGCCAAAGGTATCCAGGGTGCTGCAGATGATTTCTCCAGTCCCTATTCTTCTTGATGCCAGTGTCAAGGTGGTTGTGAAACCCAACCACAAAACTGCCTGGAAGGTTTCCTTGGCTTCTCTCAGCCTGCAGGCAAACCTTGAGGGATGCATTAAAAGAAATGGTGTCCCTCTCCTCCTAGGGAATGGGAAAATGGGCTGTGGGTCATTAAATCCCTCCATTCCTTCAGAGGGGGTGGAATGGGGACACAGATCTCCAGGGAGCAGCCAGTGGGTGTAACCTGCACAGGGACACAGTTCCCATAATATCACAGCAAGAAGAGGTGAGTTGGAGCAAAAATAAATTCACTTTCTCACCAAACACCCTCCTATTTTTCCCAGTCCAGATAAGCAAATTAAAAATGATGTCATGGCTCCCCCAGGACCCTGCAACACGCTGCCATTTGTCCAGCCAGAGTACAACTCCTATTAGTGTGATATAACCCAGTAGTTGGGAACTCAATAGGAAAAACAGAGCTGGAATTTAATTAAAAAAAAAAAAAAAAACCCTCCACAGCTTTTAACTCATTGCCCTTAACATGCAGAGCTACTGTAAGTGAGTGCCTCAACATGAACACTCTGAAGACCAAAGAATTAAAGTAAATGCAATCAGCAGATTACTAAATACCAATGGGAAATTTAGAGCTATAGAGCAAAATCCCAGAGCATTAAAGGATTTACTGCTTGGCATTGATGAGAAGCAAATCTTTGGATTTCCATTTCTATCCTTAATTAGCAACTGAGGTTTATTTTAGTCTAAACTAAGTCACAAAAGATAACACACCCTAAAAGAAAATAGATAACGGTGCAATAAACTTCATAAAACATCCTATTAAAAATTAGAAGAAAAAATAACAGATTCAAATGGAAAATCAATTTCCAGGACTTCCATTTCCTTTTGTTTTCTTGTCTTCCCACCCATGCTCAGCTCTTTTCTAATAACATTCAGCTCTCTGCTAGCAAGGTTACCAAGGGTGGTAACAAAGATAGCATTTGAAACCCAAAAAGGGAGGCTCCCTTTTAGAAGGGACATTTTAGGAGTGTTCTTGCTCCTTCACAGCTTGGGGTTTGAAAATTTGCTGTCTCCTTGCCCAGTTCCCAGGGCCTCTCACTGGAAGTAGGATCTGAAATGGCTGAGCCATGTTCCAGCTGTGGGAAATTGAGTGGTTTTTATGGATTCTCTGGGACTGGAGAAAGATGAGGCTCTTCTGGTCAACGAGGAGATCCCTGGCTGGTTTTCCTCTGATCCCATCTCCATTTGCACTGCTGGGTGTGCTCCCAGCAGCTGCTTTGGCAGGGTCTGCTGGAGCATTCTTGGTTTTCTGGAGCATTCCTGGTTTTCTGGAGCATTCCTGGTTTGCTGCAGCATTCCTGGATTTCTGGAGCATTCCTGGATTTCTGGAGCATTCCTGGTTCTCTGCAGCATTCCTGGTTTGCTGGAACATTCCTGGTTTGCTGGAACATTCCTGGTTCTCTGCAGCATTCCTGGTTTGCTGGAACATTCCTGGTTTTCTGCAGCATTCCCAGCTGCCCAGATGCACCAGGGATTCAGTGTCTGGTCTCCTGACCTGACCAGACTCCCACTGCACCATTTCCAGCACAGCTCCTGCCATGGCTGCAAGAAAAGCTGTAAAATAGAAGCTGCTGATTCAGAAAAGGAGAAGAGTGAAAGTCTGGGAATTAAATCTGAGGGAATTCATAATAATGAGGCCAGTCCCAAACACACCTCATGCTTCAGTGAGGAGGAAGCTGAGGTACCATCTTAATCACTCCCTACTTTTCTCCCTTCACCAGCGAGCCCAAAAATTAATTTGGTCCACATAAAAATTAACTATGGAGTGACCTGTGATCCAGAACCACAGACTAATCCCTCCAAGGCTTCACAGTCCAGGATTCAAATCAAATCCAGCACCAAACAGATCATCCAGGCTTGTGAATCATCTAAAGGAAAAAACTCCATTAAGCTAAATCAACCCTAGAAGTTGCCAAGGTGATATCTAGCACTCAAAAATTATTGGATGGCTTAAGAATTATTAATTTTTTTAATTTGGATTTTGAATTATTATTTGTCTTGTAGTTGTCAGTCCTTTGGGTTGAAAACTGGACACTTGTTGGACATTGACAAAGTTTTTATTGTGTGCTAAAATAATTAGTTCTGCATCTAAAAATGCATTGATTATAGTCATAGAATTGCAGGAGCTGAGCCCTTAAAATAAATTATCAAAAGTAGGCAAAGTAAAGCTTTCATTCATTAAAAAAAAATTAAAAACCCAACACCTCAGCCACGACCAAAGAAAGCAAAACCCCACAACCCCTTTAATGAATTATTTAACAAGTGGTGATATTTCAATTTATGGTCATTCATTAGATCCCGATTCTCAGGGTGAATCCTGAATGAATGCAGTCTGGAGGCAGTGATGGATATCTGCCCATCCCAGCCAGCAGCCCCTTTATCTCCAAGGTTTGTTATTTTGTGTTTGTGGCACCTCTGCTATCTCCAGGAGGGACAGTGACAGCAGGAATGTGATGGACGAGCCAGAGCCAGCAACTGGGACTTGGAGGGTGCCCTGCACTAGCTCAGAGAGAGGAGACAGAGCAACTCCTTCCCTTGCTTTTTTTAATTTGTTAAAATAACAGCTCCATATTCCCAGGGGGCAAATGTCAGGAATAATTGCATGCAAATTGCACTGGAGTCACGCTGAGGCACCCAGTGCCACCCAAGGGCTCCTGAAGGGTTAATATCGAGGAGTTCACTTAATTTACAACTGCAGACCTTTATCATCTCCCGCTGACACCGGGGGCTCACATTTCGCACTTAATTACTTGTTCAGCAATCAGGCCCCGCCAGAGATAGATGTGTTCTGTGTTTAGCCCTCGCAGCTGTGAATTGTTTATTTACTTATCCTCGGGCCGGGAATGGCTGCAATTTAAAGGTTCAGATCTCTGCTACCCCTGAGCGGGGCAGCTCTTCCTTTAAACACTTCCATATTCCGTGCTGGAATTCCTCTGGAGATGCCCATCTTCTCCTCCCGTTCTGGGAATGGGGCCAGCAGGTGTTCCTGCTTAGTGGCCACTGGGGTTACCCACGCCAAGTTCACAATCAGGACTGGGGATCTGCAGGGATAAATTTTGGGGGGATGAGGAGATGAGGGGAGATGAATTCCAGCTTCTGTGGAATGGTTTGTTCCCTATCTGGGATGGCAGCTTCAAACAGTGGCTGCCAGCAATTCCTAGGCCAAATGGTGTGATTACAATTGGAGCTGTCAAATGGTGACCAGATGGTTTTATCTTTCACACCAGAGCCTGAGAAGTCGGTGGGGGTGAGCTCTCCACACATCCATCCACCTGCAGAGCACACCAGGCCTGCCAGTGCCCAAATTCCCGAATTCCCAACAAGCCCAGCCCTGGGTGCTGACACCCATCCTCATCTTTGATAGCTCTCTGTGATAACTCTGTGTGAAACCAACAGTTTTCACAGGGTGGCATCACCTTCCACTGCTGTGGGACCACTTGGAGCTAAATGGAGCTAAATGAGCCTTAAGGTCCTTCCCAACCCAAATTCTGTATTTCAGCACATGAGGGTTACTGGGCCTGTTATTCCCTTGGGGCACACACAGACTTCCCATCTACCCAGCAAAGAAAGAGTTGTGCAGGGGAAGAGAATCTCAATTCCATAGTTGGCTATTTCAGAAGGAAAATTGGTGAAATTCTGAATTCCCTGCCATGGTCTGACCATCCAGGCATTGCTGCTGTCCTTGTGCTGTGCCTGATGGAGGAGAGGGTGGTGGTGAAAGCAGGCTGGACACACCCCTAAAAAACCCCAAGGTATCTCCAGGAGAGGGGCTCTGGGCAAAGGGCAGCCCAATTTCCCAGCAGAACCAGCTCAGGGGCTTTTTGGGGAATATTCCACTGCCACAGGCAGCTCTCCCCAGCCTGCAGGAAAACTCAGGCTGTTCCCACACAGAGCTTTGCAGCAGGTCTCAGATTAGAGCAGTATTAAAAGTAAGGACTTTGGGGTTGATGTTAACCCCAGAGAATTCTGCCTGTGGGCAGGTGGAGGGGCTGACAGACATCAACAGCAGCAGCAGAGTTTCTGCCTCCGGGCTCTTGCAGCAGCCAACTGCTTTTGATTTAAAGAAAAGGCTTTCCTGTCCTGTGCTCTTATGAGAAACACACTTTTCTCCCAGTCCCAAGGTTATTTCTATCCCACAGATGAGGAGAAGGGGATGCAAGCTGACAGGGAACATGGCAAGGAAGGCTAAAGCACAGAGGTGCTGCTTCCTAATATTTTTTTGTATTATCATCACCACTGCTGTGGGAACAAATCAGCAATCTCTGAAAGTGATCATTAAAGTGGTTTAATAATAATATGTAAAAAAAAAAAAAAAAAAAAAAAAAAAAGAGAAAGAAAAAAAGGAAAAAAAGATCAAAACTTTCTAGTCTTGAAGAATTTTAAGAGATATTATTGGACACACACAAAGAAACAAAAATGCAGATAATTCCAGAGCAATTTGGATTTTCTCAGAAACAGATCTGCAATCATCTGTGTCACTTCAGTAAAGCCAAAGAAAGAAGAAAAGAGCCTCCATGGGCATAATTGAATTAGACAAAATCCTGGAATTTGATGAGAGATAAAGTTACCACTAATTCTCTTAAAAAAAGAAAGAAAAAAGAAAAAAAAAGAAAAAAGGAGATGAAATTAAAATGTCAAAAGAGCAGTGAGCTGCTAAATTGAACCTTCAGTTTTTGGGTGCGTTCACGGTTGTGTTGGCAGCACATCCCTGGACGTGCTGAAGTAAAAACACTGCAAATGAAAAAGAAAACACCCAAAATGCAACTTTTAAAGGGGCTGAAATGAGCAGCAAAGAAATCGTTCAGGGTTTACAAAAGGGAATTGCAAGGCAGAAACAAATAGGACAAAACCTGGAGCAGCAACAGCCCCGTATGTACAAACTGTGCTGGGGTTGGGATGAAGATGAGAGTGGAACCAAAGACATGGATCCAGCCAGACCCCAGGCTGGCCTTCACCCACTGGCACAGAACATGGGAGAAATATTTCTTTCTTCCAGTATTTTGCTGTTTTTCTCCTTTGTTTAAGTTTTTTGCTTCTGCTGACGTTGAGCTGACAGCGGCAGTGCAGGGGTTCAGAGCCACAGCCTCAGCTCAGGGAAGTGGGGATTTTCAGAGAGCTATGAAAATTTAACTCAGATGAACCTTGCCCTGATTTAACAGACATAAAATGACTGAAAGGAACTTCTCAGGCCAGCAGAGGAATTATTACAGAACCCTGTGACAGATTCAAGGCAATGGACACATGGAGCTGCTTTGAAGGTGAGCGGGAGGCAAAGGGGAGAGGATCCCTTGTGCTGCCTCCCCAGCCCTGCTGCTTCACTCAGCCTTTTCCCACACTTAGAGGGAAGCAAAAAGGTCTCTGAGAGCCTGAGGGAACCCAAAGAACAAGGTGGGCTGGGAAGGATGTGCCAGGATCCTTCTTGGTACCAGAATGCTGCCCCAGATGGAGAATACAGTGATGTACTCTCACAGTGATGTGACTCCTGTAATTACTTTTGTCCTAAATACATAAAATGCTGGCTTTTGCAAGCTAGGAATAATATCAGTCCCAGATTATACAGCCTTTTTTAACCCAGGAATTTGCAGTAGAGCACTGGAGGGATGCACTTCTGCCAGTGATGACGATGCCTTTGCAGCACTGGAACCTGGGGGCAAAGAAAATCCCATTTTTTGATTGCTGCTCATCATCCCTTCACATTTCAAATAGATTTTTATCTGTCTGGCATGGAAGATTTCCCAAACTGTTTTTATTAAGAGGAGTTTTGTATGCCAGCAATGAATATTACTCTATTACTGAAAGGAATCAAAAGCTAAAGTGCCTGCGTGTACAGTTAATCTATCCAAACAGAAAATGTTTCTTAAAAAATTACAGCACTATTTTTATAACAAACCTCAGCCAAACTCAAAACTGAATAAATAGAATGTGTTCTTTTAAAACCAATTTATTTTTTTAATCATGGGCAAGAAATACTTTCCTTGCTTTCATTCATCAGGTAATGCTTCACCTCCCCATTATTTGTGTGAAGAGATTTGCCTGTGATGGGATTTTTTTTTTTTTTTTCAGATTGAAACATTCCCAAGGCTGGAAGATGGCATCACAGCCAACCTGTGGTTTCTATCTCTTTTTAACCAGACCATGAATAAGGCAAGAAAATGCCTCAAAGGGGTTGGGAGTGATGGGGAAGAGCCACCCTAAAATCCTGATCCTCCTAAATAAAGCATCAGGTCACAGCCATAGGAATTTCTATAGGATTACAGCAGGGATCTGTTCCTGCTGACACTCTGTGAAGGCAAAAACACAGAGCCACTGTCTTTATGTTATTTAAAACTGGCCTGCACACTCATTACCACAATGTCATCATCATTAGGGTTGCTTAAGGCAGAGTTTGGCCCTTCTTAGTTTTTATCCCCTTATTATTATTATCATTATTATTGATATTATTATTATTACGGTTTTACTTTAACAAGAAGCCCGTGCAGAACTTCTCCTGCAGTTTTTCAGTATTTATTTAGACTTGCACCGCTGCCCAAGACCACAATTTGAATGTCCCAAGCCTCATCCCACGATCTTTCACTCCCCAAAATGCTGTGCATTTTTTTGGTGCCGTCACGACGAGGAGCAGAACCAAACAATTCGCAGCCTGCGAGGACCCTAAAATGTGGTGAAACATTCCTAGAGGAGAGGGTGATGAATAGGCAAGCAGGGTAACCTGACCCCCAGGGCTTACACATCCCCTTTTTGTTTGTTTGTTTGTTTTTTCTCCTGAGCTTTCCAGGAGTTTCAGCCGACAGCAGAGCCGGGGGCCTTAAAAAAAAAAAAAAAAAACCAAACCAAAACAAAAAAAACCAACAACAACAACAAAAAAAACCCCAAACAACACAAAAAACGATGAAAAAACACTTTAATTTCTAGAACCACGTCGCTCATTTGTGTACGTTGTTTTTTAAGAGGGGGTGAGTCCCCCTGCAAGCTAGAAAAAAAAATTAATTTGAGTTTTTCATTTCTGGTTTTCTTGTGTGAAATAAAAATTCTGTGTGGGTGCTGTGCCACTCTCGGGAGTTCAAGCGCTGCTTTTTCTGCTGCCCTGCTGAAGGTCAAAAGCAGGTAATGGATGTCGAAATTTCCACAGACTGGGGTAAGCTCGGAGCTTGTTGACTTTGATATCAGTTTTCTTCCACCGCGAGGGGGGTAAAAAAAAAAAAAAAAATTCCATCTCCTCACTGATTTTTCATGGAAATTCACCAATTTCTCCCAGTTTAAGATCTGGTCTCTGATTTCCCCCTGATTATCATTTCCCCCCCAGATGAAGCCCAGCTTTGTTTCAGCTCAGGGTTTGGTTATTGCTGCACGGAGCACAAGGAAAAATCCGTGGGTTTTTTGGAGATCGGTGCTGAATGACAGAGGCTACCTCCGAAAAAAACAAACACAGCCCTCGAATGAACCCACCTTGAGAAAAAGGAAAAAGAGAGGAGTTGGAGAAAGCCGGGAATGGAAATGTGCCCTTGTGCAGAGGAGAATAACGTGGCAGAATTAAGCAGAGTTCAATTAAAAATGTGATTTTTGGGAATCCCGCCTGGTCCTGGCGGGGTTGGGTTGGGTTCAGCTCCGTGGCCTCAGCCCTTCTGCTCTCAGCTGCAAACAGAGGCAAGGGCGGAAAAAACGGTTTGGATTTCTCCAGCTTTT
Organism: Erithacus rubecula; assembly: GCF_903797595.1. NCBI lineage: Eukaryota > Metazoa > Chordata > Aves > Passeriformes > Muscicapidae > Erithacus > Erithacus rubecula. The sequence goes on from NC_136664.1 coordinate 2,800,576, forward strand.
CATCAGAAATGGATGGAATGAGCCATGGAAATTTATGGTTGTGTGTGTGCGTGTTCTAGTTCTGCAAGGGGACAAAAATGACCTTTAAAAAACCCCAAATTTTCGTCATCGTTGTTGTTAATTGCTGCAGAGCTGGATTGGGATGTTCCCAATGGGCTCCCAAGAACTGAAGCACTTTCTTTTCAGATATATCAACATAAATGTTTGTATTAATTGACACTCTTGTGGATGTTACAGGGACAGTATTTAAAACTTCCATTTTAAAGTGTATCTGGGACATGAACACTCATTTTGTTATTGCTGGAGTCTAGAAAATGAAGCTATTAAAATTATAATTTTTACTAATTATCACTGAGTCACACATTGAAATTAAACTATGTGCCCACTGTATTAAGAAATGGAAAAAAAAATTGAAAACATCAGTTGTCAAAATAAGCTGAATATTCTCTCCTATTAAAGCAGAGGAAGGATGATTAACAGAAGTTTCAACACATCAGGCTTTGAACATTTGGTCTGAAAATTAGTGCAGGTAAAGGAAGGAAAAAAATGGGGGGAAATTGTACTACGAGAAAATTTTGTAGCCTAAAATAATTTTTTTAATAGCTAAAACAAAATAAATGTTTTAACATATATTTTGCCATTAGTACATGTATATATTTAATTATCAATATATCTTATAACATAGATAAATGTTACATATATATAACATTTCTGATACAGCTTGTCAGTCATAATTCTGACAAATAATACAGTTATTATTATTAAACCTCTGTGAATCAGGAGTTTTTAAAGCCATTCAAACACAGTGCCTTGAAATTAAAATCCAGATTTAATTCCTTAGAACGTTTTCCCCAAATGAGGATAAATGTGGAGTCTGCCCTTTAAATTAAATGACAGCAAGAAGTCAGGGGGGAAAAAAAAACCCAAACAAACCAAACAATAGCAAACAGTTTGAGGTTGATTCTGCTCATTGTAAATAAGAGGCTGGCTCTAATTTAGTTAATGAGATTTCACCAGTGTAAATTGAATTAGGTTCATTATCCTATGATTAAAACGGTCTCTATCTTTGAAAAAAAAAACCACAAAAAATTAACAGCAAATTTTTTTCTATGTTTATTTTTTTCTAATTTAACAAAAACTGCTGGAATGAGATGCAAAAGAAGAACTCTCACAAAGTTACTGTCAGCAGAAAAATATTTTTCCTAATTCATTAATATCGACTTTTATTTTTAAAGAATTCTTAATTATTTTTACTCTTTAAAACTGCATCCATGATCCGTCAGAACAAAACTGCTTTGTGCTATACACATTAAAAATGGGGTTTTTTTCTTATTTTCATTTTTTTCTTTGCTGAGCAGACAACACTTTCACAAGATGTGTGTAAAATTCCTTCTATAATGTGTGCGGCAAGACACAGCTGAGATCTCAGGTGTTGGAAGCTCTAGAAAACAGGAAAGGGCTGTGTATAATCTGCATTATAGCTTGGCTTGTTATGGTTTTACAAGCGCTGTACAGCAACCAATTATTTGGATATTTTGATTATTTTTAATTGGCTAAAAAACAGCGACAGCGCTCCGCGAGGGGACAGGGGAGGGCGGCTTTTGACAAAAAAAAAAACCAAACAAAAAAAAAAACAAACAAAAAGCGAGTTGATAAAATGATTCCACCGCCTGTTGATAAAGCAAATTGTGCCGTGAGTGTGTAACAAGTGCTGAAAAGATAAATTCGCTGCCGGTGGCGAGGCAGAGCCGGGTTCTGCTGTCCCAAACTTCCAATGCCACCTAACGGAGAGCCCGAACCTCGCAGCTTTCCCAAAACTCCCCAAAGCGATGCTGGAGGTGCGAGAATAACAAAATCCCGCTGCGCCAATGTTTGGATTCCTCGCTGGATGTTCAGCGGTGCTTAAAATGCGGGTTTGGGGTTTGTGTGGGGTGTTTGGGATCTCCGCAGGAATCCCAAATCCGTGGCCCGGGTGCGGAGGGATGTGGAAATACCCCGGGATGCGCAAATCCCCCTCCCTGAGGTGCGGTCGGGGCGTTTTCGCATCTTCCCCCTGGCTCGGCTGCTACGTGGGGACACCGAGAGCGGGGACAGAAACAGGATAAATCTGCCCTCGCCTCCAGCTGCGCTTTCCGTGTCACATCTGATTCCTGCAGGACATGCAAACACCTCCCGGTGCGCGCACATCCCCGGGAATGCTTCCCCACCCCAGCACGGTTACCTATGCACACCTGTAAATACGGGGCTGAACCCCTCTTGGGACCCACTTTTAGGACTGACTCCCAAATCAGGCCCTAATTTGAACACGGTTTGAAATTTCCCGTTGAAGATGGTTGGACATTTCCCAGTGAAACACCCCTGGAATCAAGCGAGCATTTGGGAATTTGCTCTCCCCTGTCCCACTCGCAGCTGAACAAAGCCCCATTCTCCCCGACCCGAATACATTTCCCTTCACACCGTACCTAGGAGTTCCCTCTGATTTATTTCTGTAGGGCTGGATCCAAAGCTCCCGCTGATTTCGGGAGGTTTGGGGTAGGGCCCTGCACTTCTGCAGCTCCAGAGCTGAATCTGTGCTGATTTGAATGATAAATATCATCCCAGCCAACACAAAAATAGTTTAGAAAAGGGGCTTGAAGGGGGAGGAAAGACAATAATTTTCTATAAAGCTTCCTCTGCTTATGCCAAGCTTTGCACCTCATCACCACCAATTTTAAGCATATTCTGGTATGGCAAGTTTAGGGATAAAAATTAACTCTGAGAAAGATACAGATTTAAGATTTGTAGGTTTTTAACTGCACAGTTCTTGTACAGTTTTTATGCTTTAAGCAGCGGAATTAAAGACAGCAGAGCTGGGAATAAATGCAAAGGGAGCCTTGCTACTCCCAAAAGAAAAGAAAAATTGAAATAATAGTAAACCAAGCTCAGACAAACCCCACAAGAGAAAACCCGAAGCAAATAAAGGCGAGTGGAACAGATTTCCGTGTTTACTTTTCTTTCTGCAGTTGGATCCCTTGTCGTAGCCACAAGAACTGCAAGGATAGGGTACGAAATGGGAAATAAAAGACAGAAAAAAAGAAACAAAGAATTAAAAAAATAAAGCAATTTAAGGATAAGGAAGCAAACGCAAGAGCTCGGACCAGCAGAGCGCTTGTCCTGCTCAGGCTCCATCCCTGGAGCCGCGAGTTCTGCGAGGCAGGAGCTGCGAGCGGGGAAGGGCACGGTGCAAACCCCGGGCTCGCAGGGGAGGAAGAGGAAGAGGAAGAGGAGGAGGGTTTGAGGACGGGGAGAGGGAAGAGAAAAAGTCCAGTACATACAGCTCGATGCGTCCACCAGCCCCCAGCCTCCGCTTCGCTCTCTCTCTCCCTCTTAAGTCAAAAAGGAAATGCGGTTCTTTTTTTTTTTCTTTCTTTCTTTCTTTTTTTTTTTTTTTTTTTTTTTTCAGGATCAGAAAACGAACCATCAGGAAGTTGGCAAAACCTCTGACTAAACAATCAATGGAGGAAATGCAACAAATTGGCTTTGGCGGAGCGGGAGGGGGAGAGCGAGGGGCGGCGAGCGGCGCGCAGGCAGCGCAGGGAGCGCAGGCAGGACAGGGAGCCTCGCACCGCTCCCGGGGCTCCGACACGCCATTCCCTCCCATTCCTGCATCCTTGTACCCCATGGACACCGACACGCCATTCCCTCCCATTCCTGCATCCTTTCACCCCACAGACACCGGCACGCCATTCCCTCCCATTCCTGCATCCTTTCACCCCTCGGACACCGACACGCCATTCCCTCTCGTTCCTGCATCCTTTCACCCCTCGGACACCGACACGCCATTCCCTCCCATTCCTGCATCCTTGTACCCCACAGACACCGACACGCCATTCCCTCCCATTCCTGCATCCTTTCACCCCTCGGACACCGACACGCCATTCCCTCTCATTCCTGCATCCTTACACCCCATGGACACCGGACACCATTCCCTCTCATTCCTGCATCTTTTCACCCCTCGGACACCCATCTTCCGCGGGTGCGGTAGAGCGCGGGGCAGGGACGAGCTCCTGTGTCCCGCAGCCCCGGCAGGAATATTCACATCTGGCCGCAAAAAGAGCTCCGTGTGCGTCCGTGCGGGCTGCAGATCTATTTCCCAGGAATTGTCTTCTCTTCCCACGAGCTGGGATAAGCGGGATAGAGAAATGAGCGAGTTCCGGGCTGGTATTTCTGCTACAAGTGCAGTTTGTACAAGGGCGAGGGTAGCAGAGAAAAGTTTGAGAGGAGTTTATTTTTGTGTGTGTTTATTTTTTTTTTCTATTTTTAATATTTCTTTCAGAGCTATCGCCCTGACTTTTCCTAATTTTTCTACAATTCAGCCGTTCCTCCCTCATCCCGGTCTCTGCCTGCTGGTACGGAGCGAAACGCTCACATCCCCCTCCGTGTTTTCCTCAGGCAAAACAAACAAATAGGTGGATCCCTGGAAGTTCCGCGGAACTGTGCGGAGCGGAGCAGGGAGGGTTGAGTGGCTCTTTTAGGCTCCTGTCCTGGTGAAAATCACCCCCTAAATCCCGCAATGGATTTTCTCCCCGGCGGGGGCTCCCCCATCTCGGGGGGATCTCCCCTCTCCCGCGGGTGCGGCAGAGCCGCGGGCGACGGGAGCCGCCCTCCCCCAAAAATGCGGGACGCGCTCCGGGGTCGCTGCTAAAAGCTACACAAGTCGGTATTTTTTAATAAAGAGAGTTCTCGGGCGAGCTGGCCGCCTTCCACCCGCCCCACGGATGAGCTGGCTCTGTAAACACTGCAGAGAAGATTAACACTGCTGTTCTAACCTCATAGCGAGAGCCCTGCCTTGCGAGAGCTCTCGCTGCTGCTGATCTCTGGGCTCCATAAGAGCCCTTCTGTTTTAGAGGTGACAACAGCCCCAGCCCGGTCCCTCTGCATCACCAGCCCTGCCCTGCCCGGCGCTCTGAGTCTCCCCCCAGTTCCTCTCCATCATCATCTCTCCCCTCCCTGGGAATCACCGATGCTTCGGATGTTCCTTCACTCCCTCTCTATCACCATCTCCTCTTACCCAGGCTCTGGATATCTCTCACACGCTCTCCATCACCATCTCCCCCTATCCAGGGTTCTGGGTGTCCCCCACTCCCTCTCCATCTCCATCTCTCCCTGTTCTGGGTGTCCCCCAGTCCTTCTCTATCTCCATCTCTCCCTGCTCTGGATTTCCCCCACTCCTTCTCCATCTCCATCTCTCCCTGCTCTGAGCATTACAGAGATTGTGTGTCCTCCCAGCTGAATCAACGGCTTCAAAAATCCCCCAAATTTTAAATTATATTTTTTTTACCATAACTACCATGATGATATCTTTAATTTGGCGGCCGAGAAGAGCAGGCAATAAATGACATAGCGAGCTGCCAGCGTGGTTTTCCAGCAGCCACCGGCCCGTGGGCAGGAGCGCCTTTCCCGACATCCCGGGACAGGGAGAACCTGCGCTACCTGCGAGCGGGAGCGCGGCTCGGTCAGCAGGGAAACTGGAAATCCAGCTCGGTGTTCGTGAAAAGGAGAAGGAAAACTGGCAAAGGCAAGGTCGTTTGCACAGGAATTCCATAAAGCGCCAATCGCGGGGGAAGAGAAGCCCCGGGATGGGCCGGGATTGGGATCGGCAGCGCTGGGAGATGCTTGGTTTTGCTCTTTTGCCAAAATAGCACCAGGATGGGGAGGGGAATGAGGAGCAAATCAGGGATAAAACAGTGGAGGCAGAACTGGAGCCCGGCCGGGGCAGAGCCCAGAGGAGCTGGGAGCCACCGCTCCGCCCTCCATCCCTCCCTGTCACCCAACTGCGCTCCCAGCTCAGCCCCAGGGAGGGCACGGAGCTGGAGAAAAGGAGCTGAAGTACCAACAGACATGGGGGAAAAAAACCCCCAAAAAAACAAAACAAAAAACAAACCAAGAACAACCTGGAATAAAAAAAAATAATAATAAAGAATAAAGAAAAGAAATAAATTTTTCTTTAAAAAAGTAGGGGGTGTCGAAAAGGGAAATCAGGGAAATTAAAAGCAGGGAAAAAAGGGAAAATAATAATATTTTAAAAAGAAAAGGCAAGGAAAGCAATGAGAGGAGAGGAGAGGAGAGGAGAGGAGAGGAGAGGAGAGGAGAGGAGAGGAGAGGAGAGGAGAGGAGAGGAGAGGAGAGGAGAATAAGAAAAATAAGAAAAAGTAATAAAAGAAAAAGAAAAACGCTCAGCTTCCCCTTCTTCACTCCCAACAAGACCTCTCTACAGTAAAATATTTCCTTGGATTAGGATTTTCTCCTGCATCGTTTTCGCCTCTGGATCCCTTTGGTAAATGCCTGTAAAGCACGATAAATTTGGGATTTTTCCCCGTTCGCCCTCTCCCAGTAGCGCTGGCATGAGCTGGGGGATTCTGGTTCACCTCTCTTTGCCCACAATCCCTGTGGCAGCGACACCGTTCGAAAAACGACATAAAATCGGAATAAACCAACAAATCGGAGCTGGAGCGCCCGGAAAAGTGTCAGACAAAACACGCTGGAGCCAGAATGAGCTTCACCTTTATGAGACGCTACAAATTGCTGCTATGGACACTTTGGAGACCTCTGAAATCCCTTCATTAGCTGCTTGATGCATTTGACATCCGAGCTCATTGTACCCCGGAGGCGTCCAAAAGCTTGGAAATCAAGTTTTATTAACCTAATAAAACGCACGCACGCAAAATTCGGGGGAAAACTCGAGAATGGAGAAAGCCTAAATAAACTCTTTGATGGAATCCTGGAGATTTTTCAAGGCTGTTTGAAACGGGGAGGAAACAAACTATTTACTTGTCAGAATGGGATTTTTTCAGATTATTAGTCCTGATTAGTGAGATTCCTTTATAAAAGAAACCGAGCGTTCATTTGTGCTTAAAACTGACAGGCTGCCTTCGTTTCCATCCTCATGCTGTATTTTCCCTCATCCTCGATTCCTGCATTATGCAATAACTCAGTCATTTTTTAGGAACAAAGGGGAAATCTAATGAGAAACATTACAGCGGCAGCGCGCGTTTTGCTGCCCGCTAGCCGAGCGCTTTGCGTGTAATTTATATTTTATTTCCAGCCAAAACTAACGATCCCAACGTCCTACACGATGGGAAGGGACGGATTTACAATGTGGCCATTGTGCGCCGGCATGAGGAGGTTTTTCTGTGCCTTAAACATCACCTGGGAGGAGGTGCCCACCCTGCAGCATCCCTCCTCCGGCTGCAGAGGCTTCTCCCTTCTTTCCTTCTCTGTGAAAGAATGAAAAGAAAAAAAATTATAATAATAAAAAAAAAATCACCCGGGTGATCGCTTTGACCCAGAAATCCAAACAAACTCTCAAACGCGGCTGAAATTCAGCTGGAGCCGCACGGTGCTTTTAACGCCCGGGGCAAACTTTGCTCGCTTAAAGCAGCGTCTGGCGTGAGCAAAACACCTTTTTTAATTATTATTATTTTATTTTTTTTCCCTAGCAGGTCCCTGTAAATCTCCTTTTTTAAAAAAATTATTATTTATTTTTAATTTTTGTTTTTTAAACCAAAAACTCGTGTTCGGGGCTTTTTGGGGTGTGACTAAAATCGGGCTACCTGTCCCAGATAAGCGGGGCTGTTGTCACCGAGACACGAGTGTCACCACGGCAGGAGAGTCAGCAGTTGGTAAATAAGTGTGCAGCCTGTAAAGTGAATTTGTGTCCTTTAGATAAGGGCTTATCTACACAGCCATTAAACCCACACTCACCTCTTTAGCATGTGGAGAGGATGAGGGTGTCAACTCCCGGAGGGAAATATTTATTTAGTCCCTTTTGGAACGGGAGGATTTAATCCTGGCTTGATGTGCCGGGAGAAACCTTTTCTTTGGTTTTGGTGGGTGGGTTGTAATTCAGTGGATTAAAATCCTTAAAATCGTGCTGTTTGCCCACAAACAAAAAGATAATCTGGGTGGAGTGACTGAGGTCTTAATATACATTTTTAATACATCTAGGTGTCTTTTCTGTCGTTTGTTCTTTGTGAAGTTTGCCTTTTGATCATGTACACAGGCTGTCCATAAAAGCACGTTTATATATTTAAAAAAACCAAACAAAAAAGCAAACAAAAACCCAAAACATGGAAAATAGGAGCCAATCCTGCCAACTGTCACTGAGGCTGGAGCACACTGGGTCAGTGCTGTGTGGTCCAGATAAATTCCAAATAAAATCAGCAGCAAGTCCACCTTGTGTCACCAGGATCAGGCCCTGGAGATGGTCACAGAGAGGAAGGAGCTGGGAGAATTCCTCAGGATTGGCACTGGTGCCACTGCTTGTCCAATCCATGCTGTGAGACTGGATAATTGCATGGATTAAGTAGAATTAGATCCTGATCCTGAACCCTCAGTTCTTCTCCTTAAGTTTTATCAACTTAAGGATGCTCATGTGGACTGTGGGAAGTAGAGATCACAAATATCAGATTTTAATGAAAGTAATAACAGCAGAAAAAACCAAATCCAAGAGGTAACTAGAAAGATAATCTGCTATTTTACCTAATTAATTTCTAATTTTGGAGTCTAATATGCAAACCAGCAACACTTGTTTTCATTTTTATAAGTGAGGAAAATGAGGCAGTAGAGAAGGAAAAAAAAAAGAGGATTATTCAAGATGTAACTTTGGTTCAGAGTGCAGGATTGAAGCACAGATTTATTTACATCCCAGGCTGGTGTGTTTAGACCAAAGCCATGCTGGCTTTCAGGTAAATCTCTATTTCTTGCTGAAGTTGATGGAAATTTTAGCACTGCTTTCAAAGGGAAGGCTGGTAAAGGATCACTGCTTATTGATCCTTTCTGAGCAGCTCTCTCTCTTTTGTTTTTATTTAACATAAGCAAAGCTCCCTGTCTGGGGCCTGGCTTTTGGAATGGGGGGGATGAAGAAAAATGGGAGCTTTGGTATGTTTTGGTGCAGGAGGAAGGAAAATAATCAGAGTTCCAAGCTGCATTTCCAAGCAGAGACTGCTGCAATCCAAACCTTTTCTGTCCATTGGAACTGTACGTTTATAGAAGGGTGCACTTTTTGATCTGCCCATAAAATATGACAATTCTGCTGGCAGCAGATTGCATGGAAGTAGCAGAGTGAATTACTCCTGTGAAAGCCAAGCAATAATTTTCCATGACATGGCACACACAGAATTCAGGGTTTAGGCAGGAGCAGGAATCTTAAACGCCTGAACTTAATCCCAGTGTAATGGAGCCACATTACAAGAAGGTTTTTCTCAGTAGCTGTCAGCTCTGAGGATAAAGCTGTGGATATCATCTCCCCATCCCCACCATGAAACCAAAATCCAGAGTTCCAGAAACCAGGGGGAACAATTGCCACTGAGCTGAGCAAGGAAGAGATCAAATCCCTCGATAAAACAACAATATTCCATTGCAGTTGTTTCTGGCCAATTTCTTTCTGGTCTTTGCAGCCTGCCCTGCTACAAAACCATTTATTTGGGGTCAGGAATCAAATCACCTTCCTCAGCAGAGCTGTGCCAGGCACAACTGCAGCAGCTGAGCATCCTCCAACCTCACAGGGCAGCGAGATTTGGGGGCACCACCGAGTTCTGCACAGGAAATTTTTTAGGTCAAACCTTCCAGGGTGTCCCCTGGGAGCCCCGAGGTGCCAGAGGAGGTGGGCACAGTGTGGGGCTGCTCCCCCCGTGCCCACATTTGCAGCTGGGTCCCATCTGTGAGCCCAGGGCTGATTTTACATCACTAAAATTACACTACAATAAGGTTTTCTTGCCCAAAATGTCACTCCCGAGGGTCTCTGACAGCTCCTTTCTGTGCTCCCATAAAAGTCACTCCCCTTCTGCTCCTCTCCTGGGTTTGGTCTTGGCAAAGATGCTAAAAAAGGAACCAATGGGCCAATAAGTGGTTTATTGCCCTCCCAATTTGGGATCCACAAGGACCCTGAGGAGTGCCTGCAGTGTTAGCTCGTGTTAACCCTCAGCTCCTACAGAAAGGCTCATTTCAGATAATTTTCTGCTTTCCAAAAAAAAAAAAAAAAGGCAAAAAAATTGAGATAATATGCCAATTTGTGCAGCACAAGCCAGCTGCAATCCTAAAGGCTCCAGGTGATTTTATTTTTTTTTTTTTTTATCCCTTGAGGTGTAAAAAACTGCTCCAAACTGAAATAAAACTGAATTTTAAAAGCCTAAGGAGCTTTCTAAGGAATGAGAAGGGAGAAGAAATGAGCAGCAATTCTGGTTGCCATAAACACCCATCTTTGATTTAACTGCAGCAAGGAGAAATTGACTTTTTCTGACGATCTTTGGGATGAATTTCCCCACTGATCTCGTTCTTTTCTCCACCCACAGGTGTTTTCTGACCTGGGAATGGGCTCTGCTCCACCTGCCTCACCCAGAGAGCTGCAGCCTCTAGTGGACTCCCAGAGCATTTTCCCTTGGAAAAAAAATCAGGAAAAGAGTTTTAAATTCAACTTCCACCTTCACCAAGCACGTTGTTGAGCAGCTCCACAACACCTTCACACATTTATTTAAAATAATTTAAAAAAAACAGCATAAAACTGAAGCTTTCTGGAGCAAACACTTTTTTTTTTCCCCCTCGTGGGAAGAAAGCTGAACATATTTTTCATTTTCTAGGCATGAAAGGGCAGAGAGAATTCCAGCCTAAAGCAAAGGACTAAAGAAGAGTTAATATATTTTGATTATGTTTTATAACTGTATGGATCTTATTAAAAGTAATCTTCCTAAAATAATTCCCAGGCTGAGAACTCAGTTTGGGGAGGGAATATAAAATGAGAAAACAATCTTGTGAACAGGACCAGCTCCATTATTCAGTGGTATGAAATTTAAACAATCAATATAAAAAAAAAAGAGGAAGAAACATCTCCAAATTCGCTTCCTACCAACCTCACTCTGAGTTTTAAGCCAGTCACAGTTACAAAACAAGTATATAAAATTACAAACACTCTGCCCAGATTTAAAGCCATGATAGTGACAGCATTTGCTTAGAAAAAGGAAATCCAACATTGAGGGAAATGTTTATGTTATGCCTTAAAATTTCAAACAACTGTTTTTTTATCCTGAATAGCTGTGGGTTTTTCTTTCTTTTCAATAGAGTAAATGACACATCTGAGAGGAGTGGTCAGATGCAAAAACAGCCCAGAGCTGAGTGTTTAATGATGTGCGCTGGGGAGGAGGAAAGAGGAAAATAGTGATAACTTCTACCCAGATCAAAAAACACCAAACAAGCACCACAAACAAGTGTAGTTACGTCTCTACCAATCCCAAAACACAAAAAAGAAAAGAAAAGAAAAAAGCTGTAAATGCCTAATCTTGTGGATATATCCATGTAGCTCTGCTCCACAGCTGCTCCAGAGTGGTGACAGCTCAGGAAAATCACTGCTAAATTATTCTGTGTCTGGAAGACCCAAGAAGGTCCAAATCAGATTCAGACACTGATATGATTTTCCAGGCTCTTTGCAAGTCCCAAGCCATGTGTTGGGATGGGATATTTTTAGTTTTTCCCCTCTTTTTTTTTTGTCTTTTAATGTCACGTTTTCACTCACTGGGCACCCTGTCCATGGTACCACCCCTGGGGCTGCCACCAGAGCCAGGCATCACATCCAGGGCTCAATTCCACCTCCCAGCCCACACCTGGCCCCAAATATCACCTTTGCTGGGTACCTGTGGGAGGTGTCCCAGCAAGAGCCAGCGTGGGACAATGGCCAGCAGCTGAAAATCCTCCTCAAAAGCTCTTTGACTTTGGAGTCAGGAAGGGAGGAGGCAAAGCATGGAACCACAGAGACCTCTCAGGTCATGGGAACCTTCCCCAGCTCTGCCATGGCCACCACTGACCCATGTCCCCATCTGTCACACCTTTACAACCTTTGGATCCCTCCACCACGCCCTGGGCAGTCTGTTCCAATGTTTAATAACCCTTTCTGGGAGGAAATTTTCTTTATATCCACTCTGAGCCTGTTCCCTCTGCTCCTGTCCCTGTTCCCTGAGCACAGACCTGGGGCTGTCCCCTCCTCTCAGGGAGTTGTGCAGAGCCACAAATCCCCCCTGAGCCTCCTTTTCTCCAGCCTGAGCCCCTTTCCAGCTCCCTCAGGATTCTCCAGCCCCTTCCCAGCTCCATTCCCTCTCAGAGGCAGCTTCTCCTCTTTCCCAGCTCCTCACCACTCAGGGGAAGTTCTCAGAACAGCTGGATGCACCAAGCAGGACAGCAGCAGCAGAAACAATCGTGTTATAACCTCTGTCCCCTTCTGCTTGCAAAGGTCTCCAGTCCAGAGCAGCTCTTCCTCTGCAGGATTTTGGATTAAACATGTCCTGCTTTGTTTGTTTAGTTGTAGGAGGAGCAAAGCAGAGTTCTTCCCCATTATCAGAGGAGAGGGAACAGTGGCAGGAAATCAGGTCACTGAAACCACCCTGCTGTTTGGAGAAGGGCTTCTGTCCCTTCAGAAGTTTCCACTGGAGAAAAGAAGGATCCCAAGCAGCAGAGCTGCCTCCTTTGTTTCATCCCAGGCCCCTTCCCAGCTCTCTGCCATGGATCCAATTTCCCTTCCCTGGGAACAAGCTGTGGCTCTAAATTAAATCAAATGGTTTATTTGTCTGGGGCAGCTTTGCTCAGAGACATTGAGGGGTTCCTGGAGAAGCTGCTGCTGTTTGAAAGGACACATTTCCACTGCCACTTCTGTCAGGAAAAAGTGACTGTGCCAGACTGGCATCCCTGTTTTGGGGCTTTTTTCTCTCCATGCTCCCACCCAGGATGTGTTTTCTTTACTTTATTGGTGCCATTTTCCCACCTCAACTCCCAGCCTTGTGGAAATTCTATTTTTCTATGCTGAAGACATGCAAATCTTCAGGTACCCCAAAACATCTTCTTCCCAAAGTTTGATTTCTTTCAGAACTCTTCAATCCTGTGATTCACCTGCATTTTTTTTTCCAGGATAAAAGGAAGGAGAGAGTTTTCCACCCATTTTTGGATTGAAATAAGCCCCTCAGTGCCAGTCCAGCCTTTCCCCAGCAAGGCCACTCCACTGGGGACATGCTCCAAAACCACATCAGGGATTTATTTTGGGACTTTAAAACTTCCACCTTTTCTTATGTGTGTTCCATTTTTGATGGGAACTCGCCCACAATGGACTTTGGGATTCAAGTGTTGGGGTTGTCTCCCTGTTTATAGCCTAGAATGGGGGTCATTACCTGTGTTTATATATATAAAGTGTATTTTAGAATATAAAAATATATATTTGGTCTTGGGTGCACTGGAAGGAGCTCATCAGATCTTCCTAATGAGAATTCATTAAGGGATGAGATGAAAGGAGTAATGGAGGTTTCTGAGGATGTTATTGGAAATAACAGCAAACAAGCACTGAGACCTCCTAGAGAATCCCCATTTTTGAGGATTGCAGTGATTCCCACAGTCTGCTGCTGGAAAAAAACAAGTGCCACCAGGGCAGATGGAGATAGAGAATCCAGACAGAAAATTTCCAGCAAACCTGAACCATCCTTAAGACAAATGTAAATTTGAAAAAGCAGAGAGTTACAGCCCCCAAAAAAATGCTTGAGGGGGTGGTTACCCTAAGGAAAATCAGCAGTGCACAACACCCAGGTTTGCATTTATTTCAGTGATTTTCCTGGTGCAGATTTTTGGAACTGGCAGCAGTGGCACTCCCATCCTGTGGCAGGTCCATGCTCCACACACAATCCATTGTGCTGCTGGAGAGATGGAGAATTAGAGACACATTTTGGGCACGGGCTCCTGCTTCTGTGTTGGGTTAATTAGTGGTTTGTTAGTATGTTAAGTGCTCTGCACATTGACCTCAGGCTGGTTGTCTCTAATAAACAAAAGCAGCTCTCCAGCACCAGGTAACCACTGATTTCCCAGGGACTGTAACTTGACTAACGAGCACTGACGTACCCAGGCTCCCATCTGGCCAAAAAGTGAGAAAATCCTTTCTTAGGAAATAAGCAAAAAAGGTTATTAGAATGATCTCAAGTCTAATTTAAAACCTGAAGTCTGGGATAGTTTAAAACTTTCCTTGTTTCTTTTCAATAAACTCCCCCAAAGCTGAAGTGATTTTTTGGACCGTGGTCTGATGAATTTTGTTTCTATGGTAAAGTTCATCAAGAAAGAATTCACCTTTTGTAGGAAACCCCATTTGGATCAGGAAATGCATTTTTGCCAATGCTAAGTCCAGCTAGACAGGCTCTTGTCAGGAAATAGGATAGGGCCAGGCTGAAAATCCAAGACTTTTTCCCTTTCCTGTTAGGATGTCCTTGCATTGACAGGTTATAAAGCTGAAACACGCTCTGAAAAAAACCCACAAAACCCAACAGCAATGCACAGAAATGGCTCTTGGGTGACCCAATGGCCTGGCTCTGATTTTTTTTTTTTTCATGGGATTTAGGAGGAATTGCAATTTTGCAATTTGCAAAAGAACTGCTGTAAGTTGCAAGCAAGGCTGGGCTGTGTTGACTGCCAGGACTTTAGAGAGGATCCCTGGAAACACATTTGGTTTTAATCAGGCCCCTGCACTGTGGAACATCCTGTTTGTCTACACTTATTATTACTGACAAATTATCCTCCTCCAAATCTCAGGGAGCATTCACTTTATCCTCACATTAAACCTGATTGGAAACAGTAGGTTTAATTGGACTCAGCATGAGGCCCAGTCGTAAACTGCACCAGTGCCTTGTTTTATTGTGGCATTCCCTGGATGTGTGAAAATACCATATTTCATATACAGGGCCCAACTTGCTACTGCCAGGGCTGTCACAGACAATGCACAGACACCCTGGGCTGCAGCAGCACCCTCTGCCCACTCCCAGCTGGGAAATTTGGCCATTCCCATAATTTGTATATAAAACACGTCATTCTTGATCTGGCCCAAAATTCTGAGAGTTGTTTTCATCACTACAGAGCCCTGTGGTCTGCAGGACTCAGAATTTGCTGTGATTCAGCTGAGCTTTGGGGTTTGAGAGGGATGGAGGAGCCAGTGCAGGGTGTGCATCATCCTCTCCCTGAGCAATGGGAGCATCTCCTTCTTCCCCTCATCAGCTGGGGAATCTTTCCTAGGAAAAACCCAGGAAACCTCAAGGCTTAAAGGTGAATTCACTTTGATATTATCTGGAGCTTTTGCCAAGGGTTGGTTGTTGGATCCCAGAGTTTTTTGGGTTTTCTGTGCTTTCTGGCACTGACCCCCCTGAGAACACTGCTTTTGACTTGAGGTCTTGGAGAAGGGTTCTAAATTTAAATGATAAAGTAAAAATTACAGGTGTGTAGTTAAATAAAAGTGTGTGCTTTCACATGGTAAAGAGTTTTAAATTTGAAGTTTTTATAATATAACCATAAATATAGAACGAGATGAAGGATTTTAGGTGGTGTCTCTTTCCATGTTCATCTTCCTCCTTCTCTTCATGATTTCAGGCAGTAGTTTCTGGTTGGACAGTTAGTGCTGCACTGAGGGTCATGGAAATTTAGTAATTAAATTAAAAGTATAAATAATATAGGTGTTATTTCTCTATTGGACTATTTAGCTTGTAGCAGCTGGATTAATTTCCATTTTGCTCACTTCTACCTGGTGGCTAGAAGTGTTGCTGAACTTTCTGTACTTTTAATTCAAATTTAATAAACAACCAAGCCCAAACACAAGAAAATCCATTTCCTTCATGTGTTTTTTAATCCTAGCTCTAAGAAAAACTCCTTTCCAATGTCCTGGGTGTGGAAAAGCATGAGACACCAGGATGTGCCTGGGGTCCAGAGGAAGGGAAAAAACAAACCAACAGAAGACAAACAGACAACCCAACCCCTTTGGTATTCATGCTTACACAATTTGGGATTGTTCATTAGGACCATAAAGTGTGTGATCTGCTGAAGTTCAGCTTTTCATGAGAGTGTGGTCTCTCTCAACTGGGTAAAATACCATTCAAGGGATTATCTTGGCAAAAATATTGTTTTAAACTCAACTTAAATGGCATTTACATTTGCCATGCCTGTAAGTACCTGATTCTAGAAAGAAAAAAAATCTAGATTTCTGCATTTCTCCAGTTTTATTTATTATTTTTTAATTTAATTTTTTTTTAAACCTTACATGGATTGTTGATAAAGGCTCCTCACCAGAAAAACAAACTAATAAACAAAAAGCAGACTACAGATAGAAAAGGAATTGCAAAAATAATAAATATCTGCAGGATGGAGACTTGCTCCAAACTATGCTAGAGCACAAATCTCAAACCTTTCTTCTAAATTGTCTTTGACAAAATCTTTGCCTCATTGTCTGGCAAACAGAATCACTGTGATGCTCCTTCCAGTGACACAAAATCTTTCACCCATCACAAAATATTAATCACCTTTGCCCTACAGATTGAAGCTTAATCAGCTTCTTTTTTTGGAGACCTGGATGGTTATTTTTTAAGAGAACTTTTAAAGAGGTCAGAGCAGAAGGGTTTCTTGTGAGGCTGGGCATGTTCAGCCCATCCAAAATCAACGTCCATCAGCTCTGGTGTTAAATATCAGCCTGGTGAAGGTAGAAGTGACTTCCTGGAGTAGAAAAACATCAGTGTTTTCTGGAATCATCATGGAAGTCACTCTGGAGCTCCCTCAGATCTTCCTTTGGTGCAGGAAGATGCAGCGGGGTCACCCTGCACTCATCCCACCAAAACAGGGTCAACAAACCCAAAACGCAGCTTTTTCACCCTTCCTCTTCTCATGACCTGCAGCATGAGTTTCTCCTGTGCCATTTTTGGGTGCTGTCCTCTTGGTGCACCTCAATTGCTGAGACACACAATTTGTTTTACTTCAGGATAGTGTTTAAATAAAATTCTACAAACCTACTGCAGAGAGCCACTAAAATAATCCACCAAATCCAAGAATCTACAGGAGAATTACAACTAAATCCATTCAATCCACAGGTCTCCAAGAGGCTGAGATGGCAATGGCCATCCTGGAGTCCCTGCTTTCGTTGAAAATTCCCCGTGTCTCTCGCGAGTCGCGCGTTTCCTCCGCGATATTTTGAAAGCAAACACTCTGCCCTGCTTGGGAGAGACGTGGAGCTTCTTTGCCAGATGGAGGTGGCCTGGCAGCTTGTAAAAAAAAAAAACCTTTGCAAACAGTCAGCAGGAAAGACAACTGACCTCAATTAGTGCAGCCTTTCATTTCTGCATCTGGGGAGGGCGCTGGGACTGTGCAGCGCCGGGGTGAGAAACAGCCCGGGCAAAACCAGAGGTTTGGAAAACACATCCCACAAAACAAACCCTTTCTCATGCTGGGCTTTTTCCCCCCCTCCAGTTCAGCTTTGGTGCTGAACTTTCCATTTTCAACTGACCAACATAAATTAAAGGCAAACATTGGCATGGAGAGGGAAGATGGGGAAAGTTGACCATTTCCCTCAGGAGGTCAGCCACAAATTCCTGCTGTTGTCTGAGAAATGATGAGCTGCTCTTTGGAGACATGACTTAGATCATTTGGTGTCACAGGGAAACTTTTCAGGCAACACTTGAAATATGTCATCTTTTTTCCCCCCCTTTTTTTATTTTATAAATATAGTTTTAGCCTATGTTGTTTTTTTTTTTTCCTCTTTTAATATAGCCTCCCCTACAAAAAGCCAGTTGTTCACGGTGCTATTTCCTTTGGGCAATCTTACAAGAAATGTTCCCAGCTCTTTTCATGCCACTACAAATATCTCTTTACCTCAGAGAAAAGGGCACATCACTCACTTTTTTTGCAGTCCTAAACTAATTTGACTGCCCCAAGCTCAAACAGCTCTGAGTGACAAAGCACATTAAGGAAAATGTGTCCCTCCCCCTTCATCATTCACTTCCCCTGTTCATAAATGTAGCAGAAAAATCTATTTACTCTAAAAGGACAATCTGTCGTGGAAGTTGGTGTTCTCAGCCCACCCCACTGAGTTTGGAGACAAATTTTCAATCGAATACAAACCCAAATTGTGAGGGATGGAGGATTTAGAAGATCTTGTAGGTGACATTTCCAGACAGAAGGAAAACAAGCTCTCAATTCCACCCAAGATGATAAATAAGGACTGGTTTGAAACCTTCAGCAGAGGCTTTTCTGCTTTTCACATTTATCCTGGCTGACTGACTTAACAGATGCAGCCCCAATTTACCAGGGATGAGTAAAATGGTTCAAGGCACCATAAATGTTCATCAAAAACTCACACGAAGCCTGAAATGAGTTTTCTGCTGACGTTCCTGAAGCTGACTTTTAAAATTCCTCCTCATCATGTAACGGCTCTGGCCCCACTTTCTTCCCTGGATGAAATCCAGGGAAAGAAGTCAAAGAAATTTCTTCTGCTGAGATATTTATTGCATTTGCTGTTTGAGGAAATATTTGTAACTTGTTCAAAGTTCAAAACATCACCTCAAATCTTGCAGACTGACCTCTGAACCTGTTGCAGATCCACTTCTGAGGGCATAAAATCCAGGTTTGAAGCTTTTACAGTTATTCTGGGGGAGGGAAGAAAGGTATAAATAAATGCCATTACCACCAGTTCTAATTTTTTACAAATGTCTAAAACCAAATAATTCCCCCAGGATATCGATGCTATGCTGGTCTTTTGCTAAATTAAATCAAATCTTTATTTTCTCTGTCTCCTGTAATTACAGCAGGCTTCCACTTGACACAAGGGAGCTGGAGGCCAGTTGGGATCACCTTATTTTTTATCTGTTGGTGAATTGTAGGAAATCCCACTGGCAGGATGCTGGTGGATTAGCCAATAACCTCAGCATAGTTTTAATATCCTTGACTTAAGTAATAATCTCCAAAGCAGGTTCTGTAGAGGGTTTTTGAACAGATTTATGCTTCACTCCTCACATTTTTCAATTACCCACACCCAGGGATATTTAATGGTATGTAAATCCACCAGCAGTTTTTGAGCCTGCAGATTATTTAATTGAAAGAAGCATCTGGGGACGAGGGGAAAATCCTTCCATGAACTCCCAGGCTCAGCTTCCCCCTCTGTCACATCCTCTGAGCCCCAAAGAGAGGTGCTGAAATAGGGAAGAAAGTGTCAGGAGAAGGTCTGTGAGCACTGAGGTGGCTGTCAGACCACCCTGTGTGATCCAGAGCAGACCTGAGCACATTCCCAAGCAGAGAAAAACAGCAAGGACTGCATTGTACCTCATTTAAACACATTTTTAATCTTTTTTTTGGGGACAGAAGTGTTAAGACAATGCTCTTGGCACAGGGTGTGGCTCCTGGGGATGGTGCTGTGCAGGGCCAGGACTTGGATTTGATGATCCATTCCCTTCCATCCCAGCATATTCTGCAATTTTATTTCAGTGCTATTTCAATATTAATGATGGAAACAGCACCTGCAACATGAATTGTGGTCACAAATTAAATTGTGGTTCCTCAAATGCCAGTTTGGAGCAGAAGACTGGGACTCACCCCTGATAGAAGGTTTGGGAACAAATATTGATCATCATCACTGCAGGGAGATGATGGCCCTGCATCTTCAACATGGATATTTCTTAGAAAGGTTTTTTTTCCCCCCCCCCCTTATTATTTCCAGCACATTTATTTTAGTGAGGAAAGCAGCATTTTCTGCCAATAGTATTTCTAGGAATATTTTCAGCTGAACATCACTGAAAAGTCAGAATAAGGAAGATGAATATTTTCTATATATTTGTGAAAAATTCATGCTTTCTGTGTAGGATGTAGGTGTGACAGCTTAATCATGATAAAAAGTTTTTTTTAATGGACACATTAATGAATGGCAGAGAGTGAGCCTGTGGTGGTCACTTGTTTTTTTGGTACCAGAACAGACACAAACCCTCCTGTGAGAAACCTTTATTCATTTCCAACACGACTCCTGGGCAATGTGGCTTCAATTTGTTTTAAAGGTGCATTATGAAGCTGGAGCTTGAAATTACACATTTACAGTTTGAAAGCAAAGCCATCCTTGGGCGGGAAGGAACTTGTAATTTTGTCAAATTACACAGAAAATGAAATTGGAGGAGCAATAAAGTGCCTGAAATGAGGTAGTGAAAAGTTCCACAATGAAATCCCCCTATTTGCTGCACATGCAAAAACCACGTTTCCCTTGCCTTTCCTTAATTTTGCACATTTCTCCACAAGCAATAATGACACAGTCTTGTTTTCATTTTTAAATACACGGCTCTTTGTTTAACTGTTTTTATGTTAAAATGGGTGGATAACCTTTCTCAGTCGCATTTTCAGCCTTAAATGTTCAAATTCAAACAAGGTAATTTGGTTCAGACAGGTAAATAATTCTTATTCCTTAAAAAAAAAATTATAAAAATCAGCTGTCATGAATTAAAATCCATTTTCCCCTAACCCCAAATAAACGTTAGTCAGTCTGCATTTGATTGTAATAACACACTTGTCATTTCAGATATAGTATATTGGAGTTTTTTTTTTTTCCTTAAGACTTTATTGGAATTCCTTGAGCTAAATTTGCTGTGGGTTTATGATGGCTTCATTAAAAATCAGAAACCAAAAGGATGTGGAGGACTCTGAAGAGTTTGTAGCAACATGAAATAGAAAAAACTTGCAAGATTTCTCATTTTAAAGCTGCTCCTGTTTTACATGCCCTCAAATCCTGGCCCACAGTAGTAATTTGGGGCCAAATATGAAGTATCAAAGCACCTGGTAAATTTATTTTGAGTTGAGATTCACACACAATGATGCTTCTCCCTTTTTTTTTTTGCATTAAATCCAAAGTAAATCTTCTCAGATGCTGAATTTTTTACTGATTTTGCACCATTACAGAGGAGATCTCAGGGCAGATCAGAGCAGAGACCCCACTCCTTACATAGCAGTGACATATCTGCAGAAAAGAGATTTATTTCAATTGCAATTCAAACTGGCCTGATGCAAAGTTATGGTCACTTTTATAAAGTGTGACTTTTCAGTTCTTCCTTATTTTAATTGCAGAGCAAAGCCCTGAGGGACAAACACAGGCAACAGAATCTGAAATTCCTATTTCTGGTAACTCTGGAATAAGAGCAGCTTTCAGGCTTTGGCTTCATCCTGAATCTAGTTAAACTCATGGTAGGTGTTCATTAATTACAATGACATTATAATTAGGCTTTAGGTTTTCCTCACAAGGAATGTTTTAGGTTTGAAAACCTAAAATTCAGAGAATGAAGTGGTGTCTTTTCTGGATCCTGAGGCTAACAGGACAAGAAAAAGTAGGATTGCAATGCAGCAAGAAAGGCTCAAATTAAAAATGGCGAAAGTTTCCAAATAGTGAGGGTGAAACAGTGGCTGCAAAATTCTGAGAAAATGCTGATATTTCTGGGAAAGGCAAAAAAAAAAAAGAACTTTTGATGGGGGCATGGAGTGATAGGAAACAGGGAAATGACTTCAAATTGAACAAAGGTGGATTTGGATGAGATCTTGGGCAGGAATTGTTCCCTGTGAAGTGGCAATGAAGTGGCAAATCAGTAATTCAGAGTCCAAGGAGTAATAATGTGAGGTGTAACTCGTTGCAGGGATTTAGATGACAATTGGCAGTGACACAAAGCTTTTAAGGCATAATCAGCAGAGGTGAAGGGGAGCAAAAAGTGAACAGAATTCAACACATAAAAACTTCTTCCTCAATCATCTGTCAGGTACTCCCTAACCCTCATTTATAGTAGAATAGATCCATTTTACTTTCCCTTTCATATTTTACCCTGCTGGAAGGTCGCCCACTCTCTTATGTCAGACATGACAGGATGTGAATTATCTCCATCCAGCCTTGACATAACTTCATGAATGGTGATGTAATGCCCCAAAAAGCCTGGTTCAGGAAAAAAAGAGAAGGGACTTATTAACAGGAAAGGAAACAAGCCTCTGTTTGACAACCAGTGGCTGGATATCAAGGAAAGCTTTCTTAAGGGAAAAAAAAAAAACCCTCGTTTATGACCACATGAATTACAATTATTTATTCAGAGGGAAGAAATGGCCATTGAATTTTTAACTAGATTCAGCTGGTTGAGCAACCTACAAAGACCAGGTATTTGGGCATGGATTCCAGGTAGATTCAGACAGGAAAGGCTCAAGTCTGCTCCCTGAGGGATCAATAAAACCAGCAGAGCCTGAGTGTGAGCTGCTGCAAAGGCAGCCAGCAACATTTCCCTGCACTCCCCTTCCCCTCAGTTGGAGGGACATCACCATCCCACTCCAATATTCCCCTTTTTATCTTCTTTTTCACCATCTCCTGTGGGTGCAAAGAGCTGGAGTGAAAGCCTGGCTCTGTCACCTCCTCATCCCTTCTGCAGGCAGGGCTGCATTCCAGCAGTGTGATCTGAAACCATATCCCTCTATGTTCATGAAACATTCAGCATCTGTGCATGTGGACTTGTGAACTTTTACCTTTTACCTATCAGCAAGGCAGCTCCCTTCACCCTTTCCTCCCCTCAGACTCTCTGGGAGGGGTGGAGTGCTGATCCCCACCAAATCATGGAATTTCTCCAGTATAATTCTATGGCAAAATCTTCCCTCTGTACCCCATTTCCT
Organism: Erithacus rubecula; assembly: GCF_903797595.1. Lineage (NCBI taxonomy): Eukaryota > Metazoa > Chordata > Aves > Passeriformes > Muscicapidae > Erithacus > Erithacus rubecula. Next base: position 2,823,043 of record NC_136664.1, read on the forward strand.
TGCTGTGTGTCTCATCCTGGGCTGACACTGGAAATATTGGAGGGTATGGCAGGCAGCTCAGATGGATTTGCAGATTAAATCACATTTTTGACACTTTTAGGGGTGAGCCTGGCAGCCCCAGCTGCCAACTGATGGAGCATCCTCGAGGGTGATGATGAAGTTTTTGCAGTGAGGGTGGTGAAACACTGGTGTAGGTTGCCCTGGAAAATTCCAGAATTAGATGGGGCTTTGAGCAGCCTCATGTAGTGGAAGATGTTCCTGCTCATTGCAGAGGGTTGGACTCAGTGACCTGTAAAAATCTGTTGCAACCAAAGCATTTTGTGATTCTATGATGGTCCCAAGGCTAAGAGAAGACTCCAAGAGTGGTTTGCAGGGTCAGTAGGGGTTGTTGTGACAGGCTGTGGAAGTGGCAGGTGACAATCACATTCTGGAAATGACACACATCTATGACTCACCAGTCACTGCACATTAAAAAAACCCATCTTGAGCTACACTAAACTGCTGGAAAGCAATGCAATTATGTGTGTTTGTTTCCTTGTCTTTAACAAATATGCCAAAAATGATCTTCAGCTCAGTCCTTTCAGCTAAGTCTTTGCTATTGCAGAATGTGAGCAAAGAATCACAGACACTTTTTGCAGCCAGCCCATATAATTCCATTTTTTCCAGCCTTATTGCTGCTCACAGATGTGTGTGTTTCACAGGAGGAGTGGAGTGTGTGCCATACACATATCCTTACATATCTGAGCTGCAGAAGAGATGCCAGTTCCCTTTGACTTTCCCCTCTTTACCACAAGCTGGGTTTGGCTCCTGGGGAGGTCACAGTGACTGCAGTGGCCGTGGCCAGACGTGTCGCAGTTCAGACTTTCCCTGCACAGCATCTCCAGCCTCGACCTCAAAACACCCTCTGCCATTCCAAACCCTCCCTAAAAATGTGCTGGCACCAAAATCCCCTCTCAGCACAGACATGCAATGTTTGGGGACATTTCAGAGCAATCCCAAAAGTGCTCCAAGGCTCCAGGTGCTGTGATAACCCCGTCCTGTCACTGTGTTGTCACTTACACACTTAAATCCCACTGAATTCTTTTCATCTCTGCTATAATCTGGTTAAATCTCCAACCCTTAATCCTGGTTCTTTTTTTTTTGATCCATGGAGAAGTAGAAGAGCTGCAAGTGTGCTCTGGCTCCAGGGTGACTGCAGGGTTTTGGGAGCCTGGGTTGTTATCTCTTGTCAAATGCATCTGCAATCCCAGGGTCCAACTGGAAACATTTGTCAGTGCCCCTTACATAATACCAGGTTTTATGGAAAAATTGAACCCTCCAGTAACTGCAGAGGAAATTCCAGAGTGAGCCTACTGACAGACATGTCTTGGAAGTTAGCTAGCTATTTTGGAAGAGATCCAGGATTTTTTTTTTTTCCTCCTTTGCTTCCCCACCACCCTTAAAAAAAATTAAAAAAAAGAAGATAGGATCTGTTTGGAGCAGAGAGTCTTGAAACCCATGAAACCCCACTGGTGCTTCACTTTCAACTTTCTTGAGGATATTTGGGAGTCAAAATAGTGCATGCAGGAAAATTGTCATTTGGGAGACAGAAGACTGTAGATAAGAACAACCTCTAGGACAGCAAGGTCTAGACTTTGTTTTTTAATGTTTGAAAATGATGTGGCTTTTTTCACTGAATTTAAGAGTCATTAAAGCATTGCAATCTGGCTGATAAATCCTCAGCAGAAGTGGTTGTAACAGCTCAGTGTGTGCCCTGAGGAGGGCAGAGATCTGGTTTTGTTGGAGCTGTAAAGTCTGGGAGCCAAAGGTTCTCAACTGATATTCAACCCAGAGGATGAATTGCCACAGGAATGAAGTGACAAGAGCACTGGGAATTTGGGAAACTGGGAACAGAGTCAGCTAAAGACAAGATGTGCACTAAACCCTTGTGGGTGGGTGTCCAGGAGACCTGAGAATAAAACAGGAAAAAGGTGTTTTCCACATTTCTCCAGTCCCCATCCAGCCTGGCCTTGGACACTTCCAGGGATCCAGGGGCAGCCAGAGCTGCTCTGATCCTGTACCATGACCTCCCCACCTTCACAGGGTAGAAAAATTGGGAAAGATTTCTTCCCAATATCCCATCTAGATCCACCCTCCCTCAGCTCAAACCTCTCCCCCTGGTGTGATGAGTCCAGGTCAGGGTCAGGAGAGTTTGTGCCTGGAAGTGGAATGTGCTGTAGGTACCAATGATTTCCAGCTGGCAGGGACATTTCCTGCTGGTTCTCACCAGTTCCTCACCTTAACCAGGAAGGGTGACAGCAGCTTTGTGTCCCCAGCCAGCCCTGGAGGTGACACAGCTGTGGCTGTCACCCCTCTGCTCCTGGTGCTGGGCATCCAATGCACCCTGGGGCACAAAAATCAGCACAAGGCAATTTTTTCTTCCCAGATTCCTTGCTCCCCCACTCCATCCCTGGTCTGCTCTGACTCATCTTGTAAACGCCAATCTCTGCAGCAAGCAGGACTGACAGAACAGAAAAAGGAAAGGGGGAAAAAAAAACACCAAAAAAGAGAGAAATGGAAAAAAAACGACCCCCTCCTCCCTCTTCCCAGCATCTCCCCTCATGTGTTATTGCAGAGAATCTTCCTGGCCAGACTTGACCTGCAAACAGTGGTCACCAGTGAACCATCAAAGGCCTTTCACATCTCCAGCAGCTGCAGGGAGGGTTCCTGGGAGCTCTGCTATCACTCTGACACCTCCAAAGCCAACAGCACTGTCCTGGGCCGTGTCTCAGGGACCACCTTCAATGCTTTGGCTCCAAAGAGCTGCTTTTTTCCAATTCATTGACACAGGGGGATATATATCTCACAACTTGGCTGCAGCAGCCAGTGCATGCCTTGAGGATTACATAGCAAGTGAACTTTGTCAGTGTAAGCCCCAGTCAATAGGAGGAATTAAGTAGAAAGGCCTCTATTGTTCCAGCCAGACTTCTGAAGGCACTGATTGGCAGTAAAATATCTTCAGTGACAGATGTAAAGTAAATATTGCCTATGCCAAGCCTCTATATTACTTTGATTACCCACCATCAATCAATTTGTTCCTTCCCCTGCAACAATAGTGGCTGCTGTTACACTTTGGACCCCTCTGATGAAGCCCAAAGTGTAATTGATTAACAAACTGAAAAGAAAGGTTACACAAATGACAGCAAAATGTGTCTCAGGAGAAAAAGGAGTGCACTGTCTCTGTGCACTTGAATGTGCCTTAAGTATCTTGTTGTTAGGAACAGAATGATATAATAATGAAATTTATATAAATATAAAAAATATATATACACATTCATGCTTATATATCCCCTCAAACTCCCTTATTAAGCATTAGGTCAGTATTTGTAATATCCCCATGGCTTTAACAATGGCACAATGTCAGGAATTGCAAGGAAAACCAAAGTACTGATGTCACCTCATGAATGGAAGCAAAACTGGAGGTGAAGAGTTTGAGCAGCAGATTCCTGATGCACAGCACAGCTATGAGCATTATTGTAATTTCTTGATTCCAGGGATTGAGGCCAATACAACATCCCTTTCTTCCTTAATTCATTCTAAAATTAGCAGGTGCTCACAACAATAAATGTCCTTTTGTTTCACTTACACCCTTGTGGAGGGCAAAGAATTTTCAGCTCATTCAAGGCTGAGGAAAACAATTTTTTTTGAAGGGAATGTGAGCTCCTAAATGCTTCTAGCCCTAAATCCTCTTCCCACTAAGCAGGACAGCACACTCAGGGCTCAAAGCATTTTTACATGTGCAGAGAGAATGGCCACACAGGATCATGTCTGCTTCCTCTGACAGGCACTAACAGGCACTGAGGGAAATGCCACAAAAAAAGGCAAACTAAGAGCAGTGTCTTGAATATTGTCCCAGCTTCTGGTGAGTTCCAGCACGGGGATTTCCTCATCTGGAGGCTGCTGGTGAGTCCTTGTTCATGGTCACTGATGGATACATCCCATGAGGATCTCCCTCAATTCCTTTCCAAGCCGTGTCTACTCTGATATCCTCAGCTCAGGGGCTGAGCAAATCATCCCTTCCTGGATTTGTGCTTAAATCAGCACAACAGCTGCTCCCTGTTTGGGCAAACATGTGGGGCAGGGAGCTGTGACTGCAAAATATCAGGACAGGGTGGTAGAATTCGTTTTTGAAAGGCTGCTCCATGTCAGAGACCTCTCTGCAATGAGAGGCAGTGCTCTGTTCATAGCTGGCACTAACATAGGTTTTGACCCCATATTTTTGTTGCTGATTTATCACCCTGCGAATCATGAGCATCACATGCCATGAAAATGAATGCTGAACAATGCTGAAAATTAAGTGTATTTCAAGGTTAACTTTATCATTTCAAGATTAACCTTTTCATTTCGAGTCCATCTCATGGGCTAGTTTGGGAGGAACCTTCACAGACAGAGGAACCAAAATTATATGACACTGATTTTATGTCTCAGCCCTGGTTCAGTGTGTGCCTGGGTAATGGAAACAAACCCTTCATATTTCATGGGGTTCTGGCTCTTTTTTCAGCCACGCTGTTTGTGGGGCTCACATGAATGCCTTTGATTAGTTTTTGTGATTTTTCCCATGAGGGACCAAGCCAGTGACAGGCTGAGGAGAGAGCACAGCAAGAGAAAGAGAAATTTGGGAGCATTAAAAGATCAAAGCCAGGCTGGATGGGGTTTAGAGGAACCTGGTCTGTGGAAAAGTCCCATTTCTCCATCCCAGTATCATCCCTGCAATAAGGGGGGCATTTTCCAAGGGGGAAAGAACTCCAGGTAATACCTGAGGGATCTACAGCACAAGCTGTGTCCTTGGCTTTTCCTCTGACAGGAGGGAATATTGGGAATGGCACAAAATTCCATTTTACCCCTTGATTTCAAACAAAAGCACCACATTGGCATTTCTGCAAGGGCAGTTTTAGTAGTTTTTAACCCTCCTGCTCCACCACTAATAACTGCCTGGTTGCTGGATGCATTTTGGTTCATACTTGTCAAATCAAGCTGCAGATTTAGCTGGAGAGCCTGATATGTGTATTTTTGGAATTACTTTTATGGTAAAATCATTAAGGCCACCCACTAACCAACATATGATCTCCCTACTGCCTTGGCTTTGGTTAGAGGTATTACCAACAAGAATTTAAACATTTTCCTGAAATAGTTATTTTTCAGTGACCTTCAGCAGCAGATGGCCACGGCAGCAAGTACTTATTTATGGCTTCTGTGTGGCAACAATACTTAATGAATTTGTTAAAAACTTATTTTCCAGCCAAACTGGAAGCCCAAATGACTCTAAAAATGGTTGATTAGGTGGGCCCAGCCCTGCTTGCTGGTAAATGGTTTTACTGCTGCCTGGCTTGAGGGGCAACCCAGAGAGATGTGGAGTGTGAAAAAAGAAATTGCTGAATAGTTTTATTTTAGGGGGGTAAATTTCTTCTCACTGTTTCAGTGGGTGGCTGCATTTTTCTTCTGGCCCATATACCCAAGGCAAATGAGGAGAGGGAGGTAACAGGACAGGTTTCATCAAAGTTTGGACAGATTTCCTCTGAAGGAGACTCTCCAGGGGATGGCCCTGCAGAAAAAAAACCTGTGCAAGTTCACATAAATAAAAGGGAACTTTGCCAGAGCAAACAGGCTCACACAGCATTGCCTGTGACAAGAAATTCTGCCCCAATTCCTGTCCTTCTGCTGCACAGGCACCAAAATCTGGCTTTGTCCTGGCAAACAGCAGAACTGAGCATGGTGAACCTGTTTGGCCACAATCAAAGATCTGTCTGTGCATGGAAAAAAGATAAACTCAGCTTGGATGTGTTTTTCCCCTTTTTTTCTCTGCTGAAAAAATGAATGGCTCCAGGAGGATGTTTCTTTGTGTCATGTGTGATATTATTTATTTTTTCTATATGGAAACTTCTGGAAAAGTGGGACAAAGATTCCCAGCCGTAACTGCTCTGTGCTCTTGGGGATTTTTAATGACACCTGAGGATGTTGGAGGTGACATGACAACAAATGCAGCTGAATTATAAAGCTGGAAGGTAACGACTAACTTTTAAGCCTGTATTTTTACTCTACCTAACCCAAGGGTGTCTGCAGTCCTGTCTGAGGCTCCTCAAGTGTCTTGGGACAGGGAAAACATAGTTTAGATCAACATCCTGATTTGCTGACATGAAGCACTAAATCACTCACAGGCACACTTCTGACCAGGAGGGTGGGGAAGAACATTCACTGCCAAGATTAAAGGCCAGAATTGGTGCTCCTTGGGAAGGTACTGCAGTCACAACTGCCCAGGGAAACTTTAGCACCTTCCCAAATCCAAGGAAAATAATGTCTTCCAAGTAGAACACAGCCCTAGCAGATGTTGGGCATGAGCATGAAACAGATTTTTGAAATAATAATCAACCTTAGATCCAGAAACCACCAGAAAGACCCTCAGAAACTGTAATCCAGCTCAGATCCAGGGAGGCTACAAAAAAGATGGGGAGACTTTTTCAAAGGGTGGATAGTGGCAGGACAAGGGAGAATGGGTTTAACTGAAAGGGAGCAAGTTTGGATGGGATACTGGGGAGAAATTCTTCTGTCTTGGGTTGCAATACAGGATGTCGTCAGCAATGTGTATTCTGTCACCATCTGCTGAAGCTGGGTGGGGCAGTGACCCTGATCTCCTGGCAGATATTATCTGCTAATGGGCCATCTTAAACCAGTTGAGCAATCATCTTTCTTTCCACAGCCCATCCTCCCTCCAGGAGATATCTCCTGTTAATGGGCCATTGTTTCAAACTGGGTGTGGCAGTGACCCTTATCCCTGTGGGAGATATCTCCTGTTAATGGGGCATTGTTTAAAACTGGGTGGGGCAGTGACCCTGATCTCCTGACACATATTATCTGTTAATGGTCCATCTTTAAACCAGCTGGGGCAATCATCTTTATCTTTCCACAGCCCATCCTCCCTCCAGGAGATATCTCCTGTTCATGGCCACTGAGTCCCAGTGCATGACTGATAAAATTACATCATCCCACTGGGAGATGCTCCACCCAGGGGAGGAGCCAAGCCTTTCCTACCCAGATAAAAACTGAGATTTTGTACAGTCAGGCAGCTTCTTTCAACTGGATTCCAGAGGAAAGCCAGACCTTCCCACATCATCCCTGGAGCTTCAGAGGAAACTGCACCTTCTCCGGGAGCACTGCTCCAGCTGAGCCACATCTGCCTCTGCAGGAGGATGCAGCACCATGGAATGGGACTGTGCCACCACCCTGACTGACTGACGGGTGTCAGCTTGGATTCTGACTCTGGCAGTGTTGGGATTTTCTTGGTATTCTATTTTTCTTTGTATTTCTATTTTAATTTTCCTAGTAAAGAACTGTTATTCCTAATTCCCATATTTTTCCCTGAGAGCCCCTTATTTTCAAAATTATAATAATAATTGGGAGGAAGGGAGTTTACATTCTCCATTTCAAAGAGAGGCTCCTGCCTTTATTGGTGCCCAGAGTAGCTGCCTCGTCCCTGGAAGTGCCCAAGGCCAGGTTGGATGGGGCTGGGAGTGCTCTGGTCTTGTCCTCCTGTCCCTGGTTGTTGCATTTTGGTGATAGGAGCAGAGGAAAGGATAATGCAGTCCAGTTCTTCATGTAATGGAGAAGCAGAAAGAGCTTTATTTCAAGAACCACTACACTTATATAGGGTAGTTCGTGCAGTACAAAATAGAAAAGGCTCATTGGTCCAAGAAGGCAACACCTTTTTGAAAACATGCTTTCTGGAAAACAACGTCTCTCACGTCTCCAGCAGGTGTTTCATCATTGTTACAATTTCTTGTCCTTGAGCAGCTTGAGAAAAGCTAATTTCTTGGTTCCCAGCAGTATCCTCACGACACCTACTGTGCTTTGGGCTGCTCTGTTTCAAATCTGTGCAGATCTACTGGGAAGTGAGGAAGGATTTGGAGGAAACAGTCCCAAAAATTGCAGATTTTGTAGCTGTGGGCAAGTGAGCGACCAGGTTCTGACTGTAACTCCATCACACTGTGGCCTGCAGCAGCTCTCAGCCTTCATTCTGCCAGCCAGCAATCTGTTGATTTAATTTTATGTTACAACTGTTGGTTATACCTAAATATATCAGGAACATGGACCTCAGCATTCCAGAGTCATAATTCATGCTGAGCTAACCAAAGGCAGCATATTTAGCTTCTGATGGCCCACAAACCATCTCAAAGGTCACTGCAATCTCCAGGGTCTGAGGAAACCCACAGATGCTGCAATGTCTGTTTTCTGTGAAATATGGAAAAGCTCTTCTCCTGAAAAATAAGTATTTTAGTGTTATTATTTAGGTTTTTTTTCTCTCTCTCAGGTCAGGTGATCTGCAATCCCAACTTTTTGAGGGAAAGGAAGGAAAACCAGAAGAGTTAAGTGTCAGGTAAGTTCAGAAGCCTGGTCTTTACTAAGCAAACTCAGTCCACCAAGTTCCTCTGGTTCCTCTGCTCCATGAAGGAGCTGGAATTCTGAACAGGAGGCTGGAAATGAAATATAAGCTGTCATTTTACTCATGATGCCAGTCAGGGAAATTAATACAACCTGACTGGTCAGGATAATGTGTCAACAGCAACATGAAAATAAAATTGTGAGTATGGAGCAAAGAATTCTTGTTTTTCTGGGAAAAAAATTTGAAAAAATAACTAAGAGACAGTCCTCAAAATATGGTGCTGATTAACAGCTCTCATGTGAGCTCCTCAAAAGGGTGCCCAAGCAGAAGGTACAGGGTGTTTGTGCTTCACAAAGAAAATGTTTATACCTTGCACATAACCATAGCTGAGAAAACTTGCTCAAGGTCTAAATAGTGTGACTACATGAATTAGGCTGATGGCTCCTCTGTTTGGTGAGGACTCTGGTGGATGCAGACCAGCATAAAACATGAAAACTAGACCTGCAGCAGGGCCAGGTGACCATAAAACTCTGCCTTTGTAATAAACCCCTATGCCACTGGGAGTCATCAGTGGTTTTGACTAATTTTATAGCAAATTGCCAAAAAAATTTTTTTTTCTCCCTCTTGCTGAAGAGTCTTTCTCCTCTCACAGGCAGTGAGCACATGCTCATATTTTTTTTCCTCCTAGACAATCATCTTTGTTAAAGGTCTATATCTAAAATGAGGACCCATGGAAGAGGGAAAGATGTAAATTTAATATTATATGTGAATGTAAAGGGGGAAATATGAAAATATGGGAATGACTGGGCAGCTGCAGCATCTCCCCAAAATCCTGCCACTGTCCACCAGCTCTTCTGCTCTGCTCCCCACATTTTCTGGGGCAGACGAGAGACCCTCCTTTAAGGCAAAACCAGAGGGTGTCAGAGGGAAACTTGAGGTACAAGACCCCCTTTTTCTTAAGCAGATAAAGGTGGATATGAGCAAGAGAGATTTCCATGCAAAATAAATCAGTTTTGCCTCCTGGCTCTTGCAGCAGGGGCTGCTCAGTCATGCAGCCCATCATAATGGTAGGAGAACTGGAAATACATGGAAGAGCCAGACAGCCCCTGAACAGCAGCAGTACAAGCCAGGGAATGTCAGAAGGAGCTGAGATTGATGGCAGCTCACACTTGACCCTCACTGATACAGCTGAGGAGGGTTAATCACAACCCCTCTGCACCAAGGACCAGCCCAGAGGCTTTGCCCTGCAGCCAACAGCTGCAGTGCTGAAATGCCTGCTGCACTTGCTGCTGGGAGAGCAAGGCTTGGCAGAAAGGTGAGGGATGCTGAAAGAGTCACTGAGATCTCAGACAGCACAAACTAAACTTGCCAGAGCTCCTCCAAAAAGCTTTTTCAAGCAGTGGTCACACAGGTGGGGATGTGACAGGGGTGGGTCACTGCCTTGGCTGGATGGCTGGGGAAGCTCAGTGTCCTTCAGTTTTGCACCATTTGGTTCCCTCTCTGCTCCCCAGAACAGGTTCCTCCCTCCCAGAGTCCATTTTTTCTGCCATTTCCTACCATAAACCAGTCAAACCTTGTTCTGTGTTAGGTTAAGCAAAGCAGCTGCACTAAAAAGGCATAAAAATGAGTGACATGTTACATAAATATGAACGTGCATATAAAAGGTCTCAGATGGACCAAGATTTTCATTAAATAAGAAAGTTACAAAATTTAACAGCCTGGCAGCCTCCACCTGCTGCCTTGTTCTGCAAGCTGTTCTTCTGAGGTTTAGTCATGGACAGAAGTATTACCCAACAGAGTGAGAGAGAGAGAATCCATCCCTGGTATTTTCAGGAAAACATCTGAGTGCAATGCAATCCCCACATGTTAATGCTGTTGTATCAAAGCCCTTCAGTCTCACACTGCTCCTCCCCATCTGCATCCTGCAGGACACCCTGTTGGCAGAGGTCCCTTTTCCTAAGTAGTAACGTCAGGCTTTAATCTTTCCAAGTTGTGGTTGAAATGAAAAAAAGAAGGGGAAAGGAAAAAAAAAAACCCTACAAACCCAACCCAGTTACAAGAACTGAGATTGGGAACAAGAGAGAAAGAGAGACAGATGCCAAGACATGATGAAAAAATTCTGTTTCTTTTGTATCTTCTGCTTGTACTGAGACTCAGGTTGCTGTGAGAGGGGAAATGAAGATAATTAGAACAGGTTTGGAACAAGGACTTCAGAGCTAAGTCTCGTGTGGCAGGACAGGCAGATAGCAAGAGGCAGATCCTGCATGCCAAGCACCACATCTACCCTGGAGCTGAGTTCCTGCAAAGCCACTGATGGCTGAGAGCATCAGACCCAGCCCAGGAACCTCAGTGAGTGACTGCTCCTTGGGATCCTCACACCACTCTAGGATCTTTTCATCTTTACATCATCTTTTGTGGGCCAAAGTTATCTTTCCAAGGCAGAAACTCAGGCATTTGTGCAAAGGACTGACTGATTTGGAGCTACATGTTGAGATTTGAGTGACAGAACTCAGCTGAACACCCTCCTCTTCCCCTTCAATCTGCTTTTTCTGTGGCCCATCCTCACCAGCTTGTCATCTTTTTCAGAAACAGCTTTCTCATCATTCCAAGGATGCCTGAGTGGAGAGGTTAACAGGAATAGAGGATTACAGAGACATCTGGCTTTAAAATGCTCAAACACTTCAACATCAGCCTTGGCAGAGCTGAGCTTCACTGGGGACCAGAGTGAGGAGACTGATTGCAGATCCTGATGCCAGGAGTGGATGCCATGGCTTGGATGCATCAGGAATATTGGACAAGGGTTGGAGTGACCAGGAGGTCAGAGCTTGTGTCCTCACCAAACTTCTTCTTTGTCAGAAAACTTTACTTTTAAACTTTTAATCACGCACACGTGACGTGAAATGAACTCTGCCAAAATGTTTTCCCATCTCCAGTGTGCTCCAAGGAAGGAGATGTTTGGGAGATGTGTTTTACTACCTGTCCCTTTGCCTCTCTGATGGCAGAAGAAGAGCTGAGGATGAAAGGAATTTCTGTCTCTTTCTGTGTATGTGAGTTGTTTTTGGGTTTCTGTGCTCGCTGAAATGGCTCCCAGGGGAGCTATGCAAATGTAATGGCTAATTTGACAAGCTGGAATGAGTCATCTTTCAAAAGCATTATTGTACAAAATGTAACATGGTTTGGAACCGTCTCCTCTCTGTGTAAAGTGATATTGCTTCTTTTTGCCCTTTCCTTGAATCAAAGGCAGATGCAAACCTTGAGGTTTCTGTACAACCCTCCCCTCCCTCCTCTTTCCACACTGGGATTAGCAGTGGGAGCTGCAAGCTCTTTGCAGTGATTCAGAGGTAAAGATCCACTCAGAGCTCTCTTCCAGGGCCATCTCTTCAAGGAAATAACCGTGGACGAGGAGCACTCCATTTATTTTTCAGTGTATTTTGCCATTGGTACAAAAATAAATCATGGTGTGTGAGTGGAGAGGGTGGGGAGCAGGTGGTGCTGGAGCAGTGAAACCCAAGGAATATTGAGAGGCATTCCACTGCTGCCAGCCCATGACGAGTTCAATGCTACATTAGTGCTTTGTAGCTTTTGGACCTCCAAAGGGAAGTGTGTAGCAAATTCCTTAGGATCTGAATGGAATAAGAGGGAAAAGGAAGAAGTGTTGAGTGCTTTGTTGAGGAATACCACTTGTCCTGAGCTTGAAAGAGAAGTTGTCAAGAGGGAGGAAAGGAAGACTTGTGCTTTTTTCAAAGGAAAAAAATTCCTAAAGCAGTGAGGGGGTGGATTTCTGGATATCTCAGTGTGAAATAAAATCCTGGCTTGCACATTGTCCCTGCCAGATGTTTCGTGCAGAAGGTTGAAATAGATAGAACAAGAACTCTGAAATCAGAACTGCTTAAAAGACAACTTCAAGGTGGCAGTTGCTGACAGGGAACTGTGAAGAGAGGGAGAAATGGGAGATGAGGTAAAAAGAGGTGAATTTTATTGTGTGGTAGGTGAGCAAGACCTCAGAAGGGCTGGGTTGAAAAAAACAAATTGGATTTGATGAACAACTGTTAAATAGGCAGATTGGGATGTTTATCCAGAACCAGGGGAGACTGCCTGACCAGGATCTTAGGTAGGAAACACAGGGAGGAAGGCACAAGCTCCAAGATGCATGATGAAAGATGTTAAAAATCTGATCCCAAAAATCCTGGGAGAAGCAGGAGAGATTGAAGACTTGGACAAGAAATTCCAAGAGAAACAAGCCAAAGAGGAGGTCAAGAGTGTGGGGGAAAGGGAGAAATGGCATTACAGGGAAAGGTCTCCATATCCAGTGTTATTTCCAAGAAGACCAGAGTGAGAGCAGAGCCAAACCAGCAGGAAAATTACCTCCAAAATATTATTTGTATGGACAGCTAACCCCAAACTTAGGAACCAGAGTATCTGAGACACAAAGCTCTTATCTGACAAGGAAAAGCAGTTTCCCACTGCCAGTCACACCTGGCTGTTTTCCTTGGACATCTGGAATTCCCAAGGAGTGGCACTGGAGGGGTTAACCCATCCTTCTGTTTTGCAACTGGATTAGCCAGCCCAGCTCACTCCTGTCCCTGCACCTCCTCAGTGGCACTGCAGTGTGTTTATAAAAATAGCAAACAAATCATTTGACAGCAAGGGTTGGAAGTAAAAATAATTTGTTTTTAAAAAATGCCATACTTTCCCTATTAAATTTTGATAGTCTCCCAAAGGCTTTCAGTATATTGCACAGGTCCAAGCTCTACCGCAGAATAATTGAATCATAAAGACTAATTCCATGTCTCCATCCAAGCCTGTGCACGAGGCAGGGAATGCTGTGGGCAGGCACAGATATCCCTGAATTTCCCCAAGTGGGTGGGAAAGCAGCACATGCCCTCTGGCAGCCCAAGGGGCATCTCCTCTCTGAGAAGGAAACTCAGTTATTTGTTTAATAATTTTTTAAAATGAGTGTTTTCTTTGCACGGCTCGGGTGTTTTAACCCATCCTAACAGCCAGAAAAGCAATTTTATCAGGTTTTTGAAGGCTGGTTTTGGAGATGAGGTGAGCCAGAGGGGTGTAGCTTCACCACATCCATGGGGGAGTGGTGATGGATCTCTAAAACTGCCCAGGGCCATCCTCCAACATTTCCTTTGTTTGAGACACTGGGCTGAGCTGAGTTTCAGACTCTGGAAATCACTTCCTGGCTGAGCTCAGAAAACAGATGCAAGTTCCCAGATCTGTTAGGGAAAAATTGGCTGGATTCAAGTATTTTTAGCCCTGGGCTTATGTATGGGTCCTGTATAGAAGCAAGAAGTTGAAAATAACCATGGCAAGGTTATAAAAAGCTGCTGTAGCTGGATATAGCCAGTGCAGTGACACCAGTGGGAAACCCATGAGGGAGAGACTTCCCCAGAGATCCTCCCCTGCTGGTCAACAAAGCTCACTCACACCCTTAGATGAACTTGTTGGATCTGTAAAGGATGATAAATAAGAGAAAATAAAGTAAGAAACCACCAGCAGTTGAGTTACAGTCAAGAGGATGATGCTCCAAAAGTCCGAGTTTTGTAGGTTCAAAGCCAGCAGGAGGAGCATGACTTTCCTTTCCTTTCCTTTCCTTTCCTTTCCTTTCCTTTCCTTTCCTTTCCTTTCCTTTCCTTTCCTTTCTTTCCTTCCTTTCCTTTCCTTTCCTTCCTTTCCTTTCCTTTTCCTTTCCTTTCCTTTCCTTTCCTTTCCTTTCCTTTTCCTTTCCTTTCCTTTCCTTTCCTTTCCTTCCTTTCCTTTCCTTTCCTTTCCTTCCTTTCCTTTCCTTTCCTTTCCTTTCCTTTCCTTTCCTTTCCTTTCCCTTTCCTCTCCTTTCCTTTCCTCTCCTCTCCTTTCCTCTCCTTTCCTCTCCTTTCCTCTCCTTTTCCCTTTTCCCTTCCCCTCAAACATTTCCAGCTGATCCTGCTTTGGAGAGCCCCTGGACTTTCCCTGAAGAAGGAGGGGTTGTCATTTTTACAGGCAATACAAAGGTTCTTCACATCAGAAGTTGTGAGGGAAGTTTTGGCTTTGCTCTAAGGCTCCAGTGCTTTATTCCAGGGATGACAACACTGCAGGACAATGTGTTTGCAATAGCAACAGCCCAGCTCCCTCCTGGCAGCTCCCCCTCTCTCATTGAGCTCAGAACATGGAAGAACTAACTAATCTTTCTGAATATCTCTCTCTCTTTTTTTTTTTTCCCCTATATATTTCTATACTTGATCCAAAACCTCGTGGAATTCTTTTTCATCTTTTTTTTTTTTTTACCATCTTTATGATAATTTCAAATGTATTTCACCTGTAACCACACACTGCCAAAGGCTCTAAGTGTTGGATGCTCCACTGTAGACAGGGTTAAGCTTTTCCTACTAAAGCATTTAAACCTCTTGAGTGCTGAAATGGAACCTAAACACCACCAGTTTTCCCCAAAATTTCTGCATTTGTTATAATGAAATGCAAGTAATTACAGCTTTGACCTCTTGGGTAGGGGCCAAGCTCTAAGTGTAAGAGGTAAACACAATAAATAAATACATGTAAAACATGATCCCCCCACTCTGAAAACAGGGAGCACTTTCTGCATTTCCAATGGAGTTGGGAGAGAATTTGCTGAACACTCCTGCACTTCATAGACTCCCTGGTTTTAGTTACTAGAATAATAATGCAGGGACTGTAAATAGGGTTTATGACTTTTTATGAGAAAGCCATGTGATGCTTTTACAACTCTCACAAGTAATAAATGTCTACATCAATTTGATTGTTTTATGTGGGTTTTCTTCTTGCTTTACACCGTGGAATGGGTTGTACTTCACTGGAAGGCCACTCGAAATTCTGACATTTCTAAATTTGGTCTAGTGCCAAATCAGGAGAAAAAACTTTTGAAAGCCACATTTTCTCTTCAACCACATTAAAAAAAAAAAATGGAATGAAATAAAATAGCCTGTTCTGATAAAACCAAATCAGAACAGAATACCTTCCCTTTTAACATACATTATTCAAAGCATAAAATTAAATCACTTCTGTTATGAAAAGACACTTAGGACAGAAAATCAAGCCATTTGACTCCAACAAGGTCCAAACACAATATTTCAAACTAGTCAAAACAATTATTTTTTAAAAAACTGTAGCAAAACTTCATTGACAGCAACATACTCTGATCGGAAATCTGGATTTCAACTGGATGGCATTTTCCATTGAAAAATTGCCAGGGAAAAGTTTTTTTTTCCTGCTACCTCCAATCTGATGTTATCATGGGCAGCAGTGCTTGGAGTTAAAATTGCAGCACGTTCTGAGATCTTCCAGAATTCATTTTCCCTGATTCCAGCAGCACCTCTGGGCTTTGCCAGCTGTGAGTTAGAGCACCAAACAATGGAAAAATACCCACAAGGTGTTCCTAGAGTTGTCAATTAATTGGTGAGCATCACTTTCAGGGCACTGACATGAGGTAAATCCCATCAGAAAGCTTTCCAGGAGGATCCACGGTTGGTTTCATAGAAGATTTCTGTGGATTGTCTCTCCAAACACTCCTGCCAGGTCTTTTCCCTGCTATGCCATAGAGAGGTGGGAAATGAGGGCTGAAGCTCTGGAACCTCTTTCTTTCCCCTCTCTTGATGAAACCCATTAGATCTGCTCCCAGCAGGGGGTGACAGGCATGGATGATGACAGATCCTAAAGAAATTCTACCCTTCACTGCTAAAATCCATTACAGTGGCTGCCACCACTGATCTGCAGCTGTGAAAGGGATTTCAAATTATAACTCAGAAAAATTAGTGAGGAGTCTACAAACATGCAGAGGTAAGGGCAGGAAAATTATTAGGGTCTGCAAAAAGACCCTAAATTTAAATATGGTTTTATCAGGAAAAGCCTGGTGTCAAAGTAGGGTTTATGCTTTGATCAGGGAGTATTTGGTGACCCTCAGTCCCAGCAGAACTATAAGATCACATCACTTGTCACTAATACATCTGTCTGGGGAGGGGACACAGCTCTTTGCATGAGAAAATTTGTCTTGATGCAGAAAATTCCAGGAGTTTACACTTCTGCCCACCTTGGAGCTCTCACAGCACGTGCAGCACAGCTCTGGCTTCCCACACCAGTCTGAGGCCACCTAATGCCAGGTCTTCCTGCAGAAACGAAATATTTTCCTTGTGAGATCACAGTTTTTTTGCTTAAAGGTTGCAGAGTGACCCTTGGTACCAGCCCCCATCTCCCTTGGCCTCGTGGTGACCCTGCTGCTCCACAACTGCCCTCCCTCTGCTCAGAGGCACAAAGATGCTCAGAGAAACCACAACTGGGTGGCTTGATGGAGCCACTATCCAGAAAATATCCCTGGGAGCATGTGCCAGCCTCAGGTGACCTGTAGGATCCCCCACTTTCATCCAAGCCTCAGTTATTGCTCAGGTCAGAGCTCTAAAGATGCCCTGAAAGGCAGCAAAGGATGACAGGGAAAGATGAGCATCGTGGGTGGGACAGAAATAACCCAAAACTAATGGAAAAAAAAAAAGCTGTCAAAACATTTATAGACTCCCTGATAATTTAACAAGGGTGGAGAGGATCAATTTACAGATAGTGTCTCCTTCTCTCCTCACTTCTCCCTGCAAGAAAATAAATGATGAACTGAAAAGGGGAGCGAGCGGCAGAGTGAGTTTGGGAGAGAGTAGCCAAGAGTTTTATTACAAGCCTGTTCCTCATTAAGGCCTTAGCAGCCTCACACACAAAAGCTAATTACTGTTTTTATGTCATGTTATTTTGATTCATATTTCCTGTCTGGAAAACAGACGGGAGTTTTGGGCACACAGCCAAGGCGAGCGGGAACCTGCCCCGGCCGTGGAGCACAGGAGACAAG
The DNA here is from genome assembly GCF_903797595.1 of Erithacus rubecula. Taxonomy (NCBI): domain Eukaryota; kingdom Metazoa; phylum Chordata; class Aves; order Passeriformes; family Muscicapidae; genus Erithacus; species Erithacus rubecula. Next base: position 2,840,301 of record NC_136664.1, read on the forward strand.
AGACTTATTTTTTGGGATTTTTTGTTTTGTTTTGTTTTGGGGTTTTTTTTTTATTATTTTGAGGGGGAAATGGGAACTTTCCATGTAGGCATAGTTTGCTCCCAAAAATCTGTTGTTCTCCAGGGGTAGTGGAAAGAAAGAGATGTCCCAGTGCTGGTTTCTGGTCAGGAAATGTCCCTGCAGACAGGGACGTGTGGCTTGGTCATGTCTGGCATCCCCCAGGCTTGGACAGCAGGGAAAGTGAGAGTTTCACTACCAGGGCAGCTTTTAGGAAACAAATGAATTCTCCAAGCATCAAAATGCTGTTCTTGTCCTCTTATCACCACAGTGGTGATCTCGTGTCAAAGTGTTGTGGGAGGGAAAACAATAACAAGTTGCCAATGCTGATGCTCCAGGTTTCCATGAGGTGGCAGCAAGAAAAAAAAAAAAAAGGGTCTATCAACTACCTTTTTCCTCCACAAGAATTTAATCCAAGAATATTTCCTGCCTACATCAATATTTACATCCTCATTTCCAAAGTTTCAGTGCATCACAGGCAAATCTGAAACCAATCTCTGTCCCCACCTGCAGGGAAAGTGAAGTTAATTTATAATTTGGGATAGAAAGAACAGACCAAATGAGTGATCTGAGGCCACATCATTGTCCTTTTCATCTGATCAAGAAAAAATCATCTCAGTCTCAGCAGCAGTGGAGCTCTTCTGCACTGCAGCATTCCAGACTCTTTGTAAATGGAATATCATGCACTATTAAAGCTCCAAATTTTAGCTGAGAAATGGTGGTGAATAGGAAATTACTGGTCAGAACTGTTACAGATATCTGCTATAAATGGGAAAAAATAAAAAATGTTCTATAAAAATTGAAAGATGCTATATAACCCATAGTGCATCATTCCATTGCCCAATGCCATCTTCATTTCTGTTTGCTTATTTCCTGCATACTTCTAGCTTAAGGTGAATAATAAATTACACTTACTAAGTAAAAAAAAAAATATCTAGTTTAAATATACTATCCAAAATTCATGGAATTCAAACTGAACAAATAGATCACAAGAAAGATTCACTTTTTTTCTGACCTGAGCAGCAGAATTCTAATTCAACAACTCCAAGATTAAACTTTCCATTTACACATCCATCACTACCTGTTGCTTTGTAAGATGTATGGCCTGGAAACTCATCCCTGAGGCTGGTGATGAAGAAATATGAACAATCACTGAAAGTTTTCCTTTTTAAAAATGAATTTATTGTGGAGACTTCCTTTCTTTTCTTCTTGCCAACGTTGCTCACAACACCATGTGTAATAAACTCACTCAGGCTACAGAAAGTGAATTACAATACAGAAATAAGCTTTGCTCAGGAGACTAAAAATAGATGGAGGAGCAGGATGAGGTAAAATCCCAGAAAAAAACTCATGGCAAAGTAACTTTCATATTCCCAGAGTTTTCTATCAGTGCTTCCTAGCCCATGCCAGCCATGGTGGGGAATGGCATCCTGGAATTTTGGAGCAGTCATTTGGATTTCCTTCCTAATCCCATTGCATGGATCAGTGCTGCTGCCAAATTTCCAGCCTCTTCTGACCAACAGATGCCAAAAAGATGGCATTTAGAGGCCTTTTTCTGTACCATTTCCAGGTCAAAATTAATCTCTAGAGGAACTGAACATTTGTTGTTGTTGTTTTTTTTTTTTTTTATGCACCACTCTGGGGTGTAGCCCCCAAGTTTTTGAGCAAATCCTAGGGCAAGAATCCAGCACAAACCACAAGCCAAATATTTGATGGGCAAAATATCCAATTAGCCATGTGGGCACCAAGCCAAACATCAGGGGTCATGTTCTCACCCTCTTCCCAAGACATCAGGGAATATCTAAGGTTTAGAAGGATACAAGATTCATTTCAGACTCAAGATGTGGAGCTGCAATCAGAGTTTCACCTCCCATTTTCAGGAACTGAGGGTGCAGGGTCACAGCTCCTGTAGGCAAAGCTCATCCTTGTTTTTGTCCCAGTCCCAGCAGAGAGGGAACTGCCCCACTCAGAGCAGCAATCCCACAGAGCTGCCAGGGGGATGAACAGGTAGAAACAATGAGGAGCCACAAGAGAAATATTGCAGAGATCCAGGCTGCAAAGATTCCATTGCAGAGATTGATGTTGGGCCCCTGTAGCTGTTTTCTGGAGTTGGAGCCTTCACCCCCCTTGGAGACACCACGCTGTGTTCCAGACCCCATCCCAGCAAACTGCAGGGATGCAATCAAGCTTAGGATGACAACTGAAATATTTTACACCAGGGGAAGAAAACAGCCTTTTGGTTTTGTTGTTTTCTTATTTCCCCAGCTATTCCTGCTGCTCATTCCTCCCTTCTCACCATCTCCCACCCTGGCAGTTCCACCACCCTTTCCAGCCTGAGCACTGCTCTGAGCAAACAAGTGCTTTATGAGCAAACCCCAGCACAGAGAAACATGGGGCTGCTCAGAGAGAAAACTCTGGTTAACTTTAATTAAGTTTGCATTACTTTTCCCAGTAGGACCTCAAATTTAACAGTATTACATTTTAAACTGTTTGGCAAGCCTTGAGAAAACAGTTTAGTGCATTTCACTAATAAAAACAAAAGCTGTGTAATAAACCCTCAGCCTCTGTTGAACCAAAATAAGAAGGGGTTGATCCTTCTGAGCGTGCAGAAATGTCTTTTGAAAGATGACACTGTTGACTGTGTGCCTGGACTGAGGGCTTCTTTTCCAGTTTGTCCTTGTTTTCTCCTGACTCAAGCAAAATTGCCACTCTCTTCATTGTGAACCTGACTTGAGAAAGAGGGCAGGAATTTCACTAGCACCTTAGAAAGACAGTTTAAATATATATATATATATATATATGTATTTTAATATTTGAAGACCCATAAAAATGCTCTTCTGCCTGGGGTCACAGCAGAATGAGGGGAATAAGGAAGGCTGCACTCCTTGCAGCCTGCTCCCCTCCCTCCTGCATCTTGAGTCACAAAGCACAGAGCCCTGGACACGCAGGAATGGGACAGAGAGGCTCATCTAGAGGTCAGAAACACCAAATGTAACCACTGGATGACACCCCAGCTATCACCACTTACCCTCTACTGGGAACAGGAAATTGCTGGATGTCACTTCTGGTAAATGCTGGTGGTGAGTAAGAAGCTGGTCCAAAGCCCACTGAAGTCAATAGAAAAGGTGTCCCCTGACTCCAGTGACCTTTGGATGAGTCTGACACGCTGAGCTGTGACTCCTGCAGCTCTGCTGGGAAGAGAAGAGACACAGAGAAGGTGCTGCACTGGGAAAGGGCAGAGATTTAAACCCTGTGAATGGATCAGTGCCCCAGTCTGGGGTTTCTCCTTTACCCCAGAGGGACATGAGGTGGTTCAAACCCTGGTTTTCTCTGAAACAGCCAAAGAGAGATTGCTGGAAACGGTTTTGTCTTGTTCCAAGGATTGTTTATTGTTTCATATCTCAAGGACTTTTTGCCTGGCCAGCAGGATCTGCTCAGCCTGGCATCCATGGTGGGATCTGCCTGGTGAGGGCAGGGCTTATCTTAGATAGTTTGTACTACGTATTATATGTTGACAAAGTTTTCCCAATACAGTACAATTTTATTAAATGGTCCAGCCCTGGCCCCATCCAATCCAAGAGTGCCAACGTGTCACCCAACATGGATGACATGGAGAAGAAGGAGGAAAAGGTGTCCACCCCCCAAATTCTCCATCTTGGCCATGTGTCCCTTACCATAAACATTCAAAAAACCCTATTTATCTACGTTCTAAAAGTCTAATTTATACTTTACTAATTTTGGCAGCTTGTTTCCATTCTCTTTGTGCTGACAGCTTCCCCCAGAGGTTAGAATTCAGCACCTGTGACACCAGGGTCTCACTCAGAGTCTTTGAGACCCTCGCCAGGGGTGTTTTGAGACCCCCAAGGAGGCCAGGGTGGCTCCCAAAGATCAGAACAGTCCCAGCTGCTGGGAAGGACAGAGCTCAGTGGAACCCCTGAGAGCCTGCAGAGGGATGGCAGGGCACTGGTGCTGCTCCCTGCCCTGCCCATGCTCTGGGATCCCTGGATGCACGACCTGGGCTCAGGGAGAGCGTTCTCTCCCGCAGTGACCTTGGGTCCCTCCTGTGAAATGAGATACCCAAAGCTGTGCAGGGCCTGCTCCAAAGCTCACTGAAACCAGCAGGAATGTTTCCATTGGCTTGCCTGGGCACTGGATCTCTAAATATTTGGTAACTCAAATCTAAAATGAAAGCTTTTTTTTTTTTTTTGAAAGTTTAATTAAATTCCTGTGCTAATTCAGAGAAAGGATCATTTCAAGGTCAAGGACACTGCAATTATTTCTTTAAAATCTTCTTATGACTCACTGTTTATGGGGTTGACCCTTATTTTTTTTCCCTTAAAGTTACTGCAAAGATCCTTATTTAAACTATAAATTGAATTAAAGCCTCACATTTAATATTTAGTTATGATGTGGTTAAAAATGTTATGTGCCAGGCAGTTGCTCCTTTATTTGCTTACAATGTTGTCTTTAATGAATGCCAAACCCATGCAGCTCAAATGAGCAAGCAGATGCCAAGTTATTAACAATTATTACCTTTTACAGTAATTTTTGGCAGCCTTTCACTTTTTTGGTGGTCTAATAATTTCAAAACAGGGAACTTTGAAATATTACACCAATCCCAAACAGTACTGTGGATTGGTTGACTTCCTCTTTTCTGACTTATTCCAACTTGTTTCCTATTGTGAAATATTTTTCCACCCAACATTTGCTCAGCATGGAGTGAGGTTTACCCCTGCAGCTAAAAGCCATCTTCCTGATGAAAAATAACAACTCCAGAGGTCTCCAGACCATGTCCAACTACTGTGTGCAGCACACAGAAAGGACAGTCAAGAGCCCAGGGCGGGACTCAAAGGGAGCCCTGAGCTCACTCTCAAGGTAAACAGAAATTTATTAAATTAATGGATCCTCCCAAATCAGGATAAACCTTGCCATGTCAAGGGCCACGTTTGCAGCCCTAGGTGAGGCCTCTTTCTCTTTCTCTGTTAAAGCAAAGCAAAAATTCCTCCAGAGCTGTTGCTGAAAGCTTGAGAGCTCTTCAGAACACAGGGCTGGTTTAAGCTGGGTTTATCTCAGCATTGCTCAGCTTTGGTGTGTGAGCAGGGAGCTGTGCCATCCACAGAAGGTTCCCTTCTCCATCCCAGCTCTTCCACTGCTCTTTGTAGGGTCTTCAGGGCCATTTGGGATGGTTCCTTGTGTTCTGGCTGGGAGCAGGCAGGGCTCAGCCACATTTCACTGTCCCTCTCATTTTGCTTCTCCATTCCCCACCAATAGCAAATTCTCCAGTTTTCTTGCTTATCAAGGGTTTCTCTTGGTTTGTTTGTGGTTCTTAGATTTTATTATGGAAGCAACCTTGTCTACTGTTGGCACTCAGGTGTTGCATCTTCCTAAAGCAAAGTTTCACTTTTCATTTCTTGTTGGGAAAAAAAAATGCTCAACTGTGTTCATTAAATTACAGGAAAACTCCCTGGCAATGACATCATTTAATAAATAATATTGCTGATAAGGGTCAAAATTTATAAAAACATGGAAAAACCCTGGAAGGCTGTGGTGGTGCCATGGCGGGGAGGAAATCACACAAGTGGATTTGTGTGGGCAGTGGTGATTAAGAACCAGCTTTTCCTCCCTCCTTCCAATCCTAAATATGAATTAGCATCCCCTTGTCTCAGGACACACACCCAGAAACTTAGACTGGGAAGCTGCAGCAGGATGGAAAACAAGGTTGGGTTGGAAGTCACAAAAATCATGGTGTTCACTCCTGAAGGCTGAAGAGCTTTTGATTCCCTCTCCAAAGCTCAAGAACCGTGGCCAAATTCAGGATTGGTCCTAATGGGGCACCTCCTGCTTGTCTCAGGTTCAGATTTACCTCCAGTATTTGTGAGCCCTGGTGTGAAGGCTGCTCTGGATCTGCCAATCATTTTTACTGTGATAATTATTCCATGGGTTTCCAGAGGCTGATGAGTTTTCCAGCTGCCTCTGGAGTCAGCACAAATTCTTCTTTCTCTGTGGTGGAGATTGAGGCTTTCCAGCACCACTGTGGGCACTTGAATAAGGCAGGATGGGTTTATCCAGAGCCCCAAATTATCACCATATTGCCAGAAGAAACTGTTCAATTTTTGGTCAAAAATCACCAGCTATGTCACTAAAAGTAGAGCAGAAAAAGACCTTGAACAGTGGTCATTTGGGTCTGAAGGTTTTCATTTCTCATCTTCATGTCTTGGGCACTGATGTTTACTGGAAGTTTCTGGGTGGGAGTTCTGTATCACTGTTGAAACAACCTGATTCTTTTTGCTTCTTACTTCTTGTACAAGAAGATCTCAGGGCAAAACAACTTTTCCAGCCTTTCACATATTTTAATTTAATTTGTCAGTGTCATAGATATTAGATTTTTAGGACAAAAACCAGATGCTGAACAAAATGAAAATTAAATACTGACCCTTATCATCAGCTATCAAAGCTGCTTGTCTCCCTTTTGTGCGTGTCATATTTCATCCTGAAGAGAGGGTACATTTTATTTATTTATTACACTCTAAAATATCTCGAGTGGATTAGATTCTGCTCCTCTAACCTAAACACTTGAAGGATGTTTCCTATTGCAAGATGATGTTGCATAACCAAAGAGAGGTTTAAAAAGTCGCTGGGGTAAAGTCTGTAAAATTTATGGTGTAATTTATTAAAAGGACACAGTCTGCTACTTTTTATAGCTGTGTACAAGGGTAGCAGCACCCCAGTGAGCAGCAGGGTGGGATTGAGAGTCAGCAAAACGTTTCCATTTACATATGGTAGCAGTTTATTAGGAAAGCAGTTTATTAGGGAAAGAGATTCAAATATTTAAAGTTCTGCTGGGAAAAGCCTCGATCACCCCTTTCCCAGATTTAGAAGAGAATTACAGAGGCAAAGCTCAGCTCCTGAGCTCTCCCATTCTGCCTGGACCAGGCATTTTCCACGCAAATTTGTCCTCCCAACAAAAATTTCATTGACATCTGGAAAAGCAGCCTCTGCAGGTTTGTTTTCTTCAGAATATGAGCAAGGAAAACCTGTAAGTTAAACCCCAGGAGACAATTTTTGGAGAAGCTGTGGCTGCCTCATCCCTGGAAGTGTCCAAGGCTGGATGGGGCTTGGAGGAACATGGGATGGTGGAAAGTGTCCCTGCTCATGGCAGAGGGACTGGATGATGTTTAACGTCTCTTCCAACCCAACCCAACCTTACCCAACCCAACCTTACCCAACCCAACCCAACTCAACCCAACCCAACCTTACCCAGCCCAACCCAACCCAACCCAACCCAACCCAACCCTACCCAGCCCAACCTAACCCAACCTTACCCAACCCAACCCAGCCCAACCCAACCCAACCCAACCCAACCCACCCCAACCTTACCCAGCCCAACCCAACCCAACCCAGCCCAACCCAACCCAACCCAACTCAACCCAACCCAACCCAACCCAACCCAACCCAACCCAACCCAACCCAGTCCAGGACTCTGATTCTAAGAGAATTAGCAATAGCAGTTGCTGCATTCATGAAAACTCTGGACATTTATTCTTCTTTTTTGGAGCCTGCAGCAGCTCAGAAGCCACCACAGCCTGATTTCCTGAGAAACTCCTTCCAAGGTGAAGCTCTCCTACTTAATAATCCTCAACTAATGTTGTTATTTCTTCTGTCATTCTGCTCATCAATAATAAGGCTCCCCCATGTGATGCAATTAATTCCTGTGCTGCAGCAGCACCTACTTAATCCAGGATTAAACTGCGTCGTGTGAAGCGTTGCACGGACAAATAACAAAGAGTTCCCTTGTAACCATTCCTTTGAAAACAACATTTCCTGTTTCGAGGCTGAGCAGAAATGAGACCACACAAGATTTACAATGAGGGAAGAATTGATTACAGAGCTAAGCAGCCATTTTCATTTTTTTAGGTTTATTGTTATTGTTATTGTTATTATTAGTTTGAGGCTAAATTCATGAAGAGTCGACTTCTCACTTGGACTTTGGAGCTCACAAAGAGCTTTTCATAGCACTGATAATTTTCAGAAGCTTAAGAACAAGCTGCACACAGTAAAATACCTCCCTTTCCTTCACATGTGGTGTTTGCACCCTACCCTGTACCCAGTGGAGACTTACAAGAGGTCAGATTTGGTTGGGTAAATTCCTTCGATTTTGTAACCACTTACAGCTCTGGAGGACACCAAGATTATAGCCTTGACAAGCCCAGAAAACATATTTCAGACATTTTCTTGAAATTGCTCTTTCTGTAATTCTGAGCCCTGTGTAGTTATGGAGTCAGAAACTCCACTGCAAGTGAGAAAAAAAGTGAGAAAAAAATTACCACTGACTGCAACAAGGGCAGTGTTAAATCAGAGGTTTGGAGGGTGTTGGCTCTCTTGGCAGGGTTAAATGAGGAGTAGTTTCAAGAGCTCTGCAGCAACCTTTGAAAAGCTCCCTGAAAATGTCCTGCTGTGCACACTGAGGACACGTGTTGGTTTATTGTGCTGTTCCTATCCCCCAGATGGCTCCAGCATCTTAAAACACATTTCCATCCCAAAAAACCCTCATTGCCAAAACCACACCCTGCTGTTGCTGTGTCCTTCCCAATAGCTGCTATCCATTCTCAGCTGTGCCTCCATGGATGCATTTAAGATTGGGGGAAAAAATAATTTATGCTGAATGTGAGGTTTTATTAAAAAAAAAATAAAATTATATTTTAAAGTTATGTTTTCCTGAAAATTACTCTCATCTTTGAGATCACTGCAGACAGAGCTCTTCAAATTTTCCTGAAGAATTGGAATTTGGATTGTGCATAGAGAAGGACAGATTAAATCCCCTGGAGCAGCACAGGATGAGAGCAGGAGAAGTTCTAGTGCTCAACACAGAAGGGGAGCAGCACAAGAGCTTGTTTGTGTCCCAGGAATTTTTCAAAACCCTTCAGAAATGGAGCAGTTTGAGAAAGTCACTGGAGATGTTGGGATCTTTCAAAGGAGGGATAAATTCAGTGGAAATTCCCCTTCTCTGTCCTATTCCCAGAACTGGACAGGCACTTTCTGTCTGACTTGCATTCTGAGATTTAGAGGCAGAAAGGGTGGCAGAGAGGCTGAGCCAATACTTTTATCCAGCTGCTGGAGGAGATGCTGCACTGGTGTGAGCTGAACTTGAACTGGTGCTGACTGGGGGGATTAAAAGAATTCCTGTTTCCCTCTATACAGCACATTAAGGGCTGATTTAATAGTAGTTAATTCATTTGATTAAAATTTTTAATTGCACATCCATAACCAACAGTGTTGGCACAAAAACAATCCATACCTTAAATGCTGCATTAATCTTTTTGTACTGGACTCTCTCTCTTTAAAAGAAAAATAGTAATAAATGTGAAATGAATAAATAAAAAGGAAATGTGTCTGTTTATTTAGAAATGAGGAGTGAGAGTTAATAAACAAATTATTCAGGCATCTTAAATCTGTATGCAACAGCCATATTTTAGAGTAATGCTTCCCCTTCTAAATGACTTATAAATGGAAAATAAATATTTAGGAGATTTTTATAAGAAAAATGCAAACATGACTAGAACGTGTCAAACATCAGTTAAAACACATCAGTCAGGGGGTTTATAGCTGGTTATAAACCTGGGCTATGAGCAACTTCTGCTCTCTATAAAAATGATTTGCCATTTATTAAAATGGCTGTTTTGTGCTTATAAATAAACACAGCCTTTATTAAGTGTTTATAATGGACAGTGTTATTATTCTGACTGGGAAATGAGGGGCAAACATCTTAATGCTGAATAAAAATAAAATAAAGGAATAAGAAGCTGCAATTATAGAATCATTTAGGCTAGAAATGGATTGCTGGGTCCAGCCATTCCCCCAGCACTGCCAAGGCCAACCATGTCCCCAAGTGCCACATCTACAAGACTTTAAAATCCCTCCAGGAATGGGGACTCTGCTGCTCTCAGGGCTGGACATGGAAAAATTCCCTGATGTCCTTTACACTTTGTCCCTGAGTGACCTGGAAATTTGTGGGTGAAATTTTAAAAACCCCAAAATTTTGCAGTGCAAGGAAATATGGATGGGAAGCACCTATGTTAGATCAGAATAAAGCTAATTCCTGCAGGTCAGGATTTATTCCCTGTGGGAGCAGGGGCCAAATTCCACCAGCTGCTGTGGTTTTGAGATCTCTGGTGGTTTTGAGCAGATCTCTGGTGTATTTTACCTGATCCCCAGTATTTTTTAGCAGATCCCCAGTATTTTATCAGGTCCCCAGTGTATTTTATCAGATCCCCAGTGTTTTATCAGATCCCCAGTATTTTTATCAGGTCCCCAGTGTATTTTATCAGATCCCCAGTGTTTTATCAGTTTCCCCAGTATTTTTATCAGATCCCCAGTGTATTTTATCAGATTTCCAGTGTTTTATCAGATGCCCAGTATTTTATCAGATCCCCAATATTTTATCAGGTCCCCAGTGTATTTTATCAGATCCCCAGTGTTTTATCAGATCCCCAGTATTTTTATCAGGTCCCCAGTGTATTTTATCAGATCCCCAGTGTTTTATCAGTTTCCCCAGTATTTTTATCAGATCCCCAGTGTATTTTATCAGGTCCCCAGTTTTTTTTAGCAGATCCCCAGTGTTTTTGATCAGGTCCCCAGTGTTTTGCCAGACCTGCCTGGCAGTGCTGTGCAGGAAGGGCAGTGGAAGGAGCTCACCCATGCACTCAGGGCTCATCTTCTGCCCCTCCCAAACCCCCTCGTGATCTGGAACTGGCCCTGAGGGCACATACCATTGTCCTGAAGTCAAACTCTATTATTTTTGTAAAGAACAGGCTACTTGAGACCTCGTTTTCTTTTGAACCTGGGAGAGCCCATCTGTGAAGTTAAAAAATCCTATATATCACCCTGCTAATAAGTTTTCCTCAGCAGTTGCTAAAGTCAAGTGTTAGTCTTCAGCTGGAGTCTCATTAAAAAAAATAAATAAAATAAATAAATATATACCACTGGCTAGGAGATGAAAAGTATCCTTTCAGCCACTTTATAAACTTACCTCCCACCCCAAAAAAGAATTAATATTTCAAGCCATGGAGTAAAAGGGCTGAGATTTCAGCAGAGGAGAGAAGGTTTGTAGTGGGGAAATTTTGATCTTTTTAGCCCCTGAATAAAGATTTCTTTGATGGATAATTCAGTGCAGAAAATCAATTAATGCTGCATTAATGTAATGGCTTTTCCTACAAATCTATCATGTGAAATACCAAGAGAAAACATTTTTATGATGAACAGCAGCCTCCAATTGAGGGGGAATAGGAAGGTCATAGGGACAATATTTTCTTGGGGTTGTTGACACATTAATTTTTACAGGTTGGACACTGGCAAGAGGAAAAATTGAAGCCTTTTCTTCTTTTGAGGCCCTTGCCACCATCTGATCTCTGATGTTAAGGCAAACACAGTTTGGATCTCTTTGATATCTTTTTTCTCCCCTCCATTTTCTTTGAGGGAAGTCCAAGTTTTTAGTGCTGGGCTGTGAATTAAGTCTCTGCTGTTCTGTGAACTGCAGGGAAACCTATGGAAAGGCTCAGTGAAGTCTCCAGGGTCATAAATCCCCTCCAAGCCCATCTTAAAGAGCTCTTATCTGAACATCTCATGTTTCACAGGGTCTTGAAGAACAGTCTGAACACATTCAGCTCCTCTGGGATGCTGTGCCTGAGCTGGTCACCCTTCCCCACTTGCTTTCCTTGATGCTTTGGAGCTGAGAAATGAGATTTTCCCCCCTTTTTCTTCATATATTTCCACTGTACAGGAAAAGGAGTTTGGAAATAATGTATGATATGCTAATGTTCATACACATCCTCATGGGAAGAGGTGGCATCAGGGACTGAAGGTACTGAGAAATTCAGTTTTATTAGGGGTTACTCCAGAAGCATGGATTGCACATGTGTTAGATCCCACTTTGAGGACTCCCAGGCTCTTTAGGCAGAGATTTTCCAGGCTGGGATTTATCTTCTAAGTGGGCATTTAGAGCTTCTCAGTGCTCCTCAAAGGGGAGTCTCATGGTGGTGCAGATCCAGCTGAACAGTGGGGCTGCACTGCTCTAAATCCCAAACAGCCCCAGGAACATGCACAGGGGCTCTTTGCATATTTCTCCAAAGCAGAATCTATTTTTTACAGCACAGATAATCCTCCCCTGTTGTCTGTGAGAACAAACACAGAACACAATCCTTCCTGTACCCTACATCTCCCTGGCTGCTCTGTCCTCTTATGACCCTCCCTGCTGCTTCAGGATGAACCATCTGCTTGGAAATTTAGGCTGGAAATTCCTACCCATTTCCAGCAGGACCTGCCTTTCAGCAGGATGTTTGTTCTTGCTTCCCAGATGGCTCTGACATTAAGGATGGTGCTGTACAAAAATTTCTGTGTGATACAGTGAGGGCTCCTGAAAGTTTGGACTTGGTGAAATCAAAGAGCAGCAGATCCAAAGAGCAGCAGATCCAAAGTGTTTGCCCGTGGCTGAATTAGGGCTGTAATTAAAACACCACCTAAGCAATTAGGCACATAATTACTGCTCATAGCCAGGGGGATGATGCCCAGTATAGCTGCACAGAGCAGTGACAGGAGGCATTTCCTTTGGCTTAGAAAGTGGAAGATTTTGGGTAAAACCATCTCCTCCAGGGCACATGGAACCAAGCAATAAATTATGGGATGAAAGCAGTGGAAAGCTTTCTGGTGGGATGTGCTGTGTGCTGGGCACTGGAACAGGAAGGGCTTTTCCCTGGTGGGGGGCACTGAGTTTCCTGGGCAGGATTTTGGATGAAAAGGGATTTGTTTGTGTGGATGAACAGAGGGATGGCTGGCTGCCCCACCAAGGTTCCAACCCTCCATCCAGCCCAGGAGCTGCTCCAGGGGCTGGATCTGCTCCCAAAACTCCCTTTTGGCTGGGGTGGAGGATCCAGCACCAGGGCAGGGGGTGCACAAAGCCCCTCCCAGCCCCAAGGGCATGGGAATCACTCAGACCAGTTACCCCTTGCAGGCACTGTGGCATCCACAGGGAATCCCTGGGGTTGAGGTGAGGAGCTTCCTTATCCCAGATACACCACAGCTCAGCAGAAATGCATTCTTTTAATTATTTTATAATTTGGAAGAGGCTTTGTGTGGAGAGGGGCTTGGACCCCAGAGTTGTGATAGGACAGAGCTCATCCTCAGTACCAAACCCTCCCAGATTTTAGGATGGGGAGGGTGAAGGACTGTGTTTCCTCCCTGTCAGATGGCTCCAGGAGAGAAGAGATTTCTCAGGGAAATATAATTACTTTTCAGATTAAAAATCCAAGTTTTTTTGCTCTACTCTTCTGGAGCTGCCTGCTGGGACAGGATTTGTGGTACCATCCCCCCTTTGGGAGTACCCCAAATACTTCTGGGGTTGCACACACATCACTGAACTCCTCTTCACACCTTTAATGTCTATTTATTTGCACAGGAACACAGAAATAAAGGGACATAAAACCCAGCATCAGCTGTGCTCTGGGAGGCCACCTAGCTCTTTTGGCAGGCTCCTCTTGCTGCTGGCTGAACCCTGTTAATGGGATAGCACTGTTTATTATCTGGTGGAGATCATTATAAATAGATGCTGTTAAAGATAATGCCCCACTGTAAACAAAGGCACCAGATGAAATCACAATATTTAATTAGCTGCTGTCGAGGTATTTCTTGTCAGGAGGAAAAAATTCAGCAGCCAGCAGTGCACTGAGGCAAAACCATCCAAATCTGGAGGCAGATCCTCTATAAAAATGCTTGCAGAAATCATTCCTTGCATGTTCTTTTTAACTAGTTCAGTGGATGCATGGGTTTGGATCCCCTGACACATGAAAACCTTGTCATTTTTAAACCTTAGAACAGAGAGTTTGCTCCTCAGACAGGAAAACTGAGGCACAGGAGACATAAACAGGTCGTGCTAGCTGCAGTTTTTTCAGTGGGCTGCACATTCAGATTCAGATTTATCAGTCTGGAGAGAAATGTCTCTTTGGGGGAATGGAAACCAAATGTTGCTGGCATTTCATGTATCATAACAACTGCAGAAAATACAAAATCAGCAAAAAATGGGAAATGTAGCCCCCCAAAAATTACTATTCCATTTTCCTCAAAAGTGCTAGACTTCATGACACAACCCCCTCCTTCCCTTCTGCTCCTTAAATGAGTGGAAACCAAAAATAACTTGCAAATTGTCCCTTCTCTGTGATTTCATGGTATCTATGTGTCTCCTACATCAATAAAATTTCAATGACAAAGGGACAAAGTCACAGCAGAAAACAGCTCAGCTCATGAGGAATTGTCCATCCACAGGATATTCCTCACACCTCCATCCCCTCAAAGCCATCCCATATATGGGAGAAATAGGATTTTTGGATAAGGAATTAATATGATTATGTAGAAATTGATTTATTGTTTATTTTTTAGTTTTAATTATATATTTTAAGACTATTGTTTATGTGATTCTGCATTTTTTGATTGGTGTTTTTATGTTGTTTGCATGTTTTGCATGACTTTTTTAGGTATGATGATTGGTGGTTGTTTAGAATTTTATTGCTTATTTTTATTTTGGTTTCTTTAATTTCAGTGTTTTAGTTTTTTTGTCTTTTTTATTTAGTATAATTTATGCTTTAGTTGTTTTGAAGGGTTTTAATAAGTTGTAGAAAAACATTTTAAAATGGTTTATTTTGTGCATTTGTTATATATATTGGTTTACATTAAGAAATATACAGAAAAATGGTTCAAATGTGTGAAGAACTAGTAAAATACATAGAAAAATAATTAGGTAGTAAAATATGGAGAGAAACCATAAATATAAATATAGATATAAATATAATATATATATAAAAATACAAATATAAACAAAATATATAAATATATAAAGATAAGTATTTTATAAAAATATATATACATAGAAATATACATATATAAATATATAATGTATATAAATATATACATATATACATATAGAGATATAAATAGATATAGAAATATACATATAAAAATAAAAATAAAAATATATATAAATAGAAATATAAAATTTGGTTGCACATGATACAGCCCACACTTGTTCAGCATTCCTACACCCATATCAACATCTGCAGAGACCCAAACCCCAGCTCCCATCCTTTGGGCTGCCCTGAGCACCAGGATGAAGCTCTGATTACTCAGGATGGAGAATTTCAGGAAGCTCAGGCAGAGGCAGCAGGAAGAGAAGTCAAGCAGGGCAAAAGGTCTGACTGCAATTTCCCTCCCAGAGAAAGGGAAGAATCATCTGGGCAGGGAGAAAAACCCTCATTGTCCTGAGTCAGGCTGCAGCTCTCCCTTTCAAACACCCACCCCAACGAGGGGCAGCAGATGTTGGGTGTAAATCTGCCACAGCACAGAAAGTTCCAGAAGGTCTCCTGGCCAGATGTGCAGCTGGGGATGGGGAGACTGAGGAAATTGCCTTTTCCCCTGGAGGGTCAGCAGGAAGGGGTTTCATCAGCACTTGGGATGCAGGAAATGCAAGGCATGAGAGCTATGAATAGAAATGTCTCTTCCAGGGATGCTGGAGGAGAGTGGGGGCTGCAGGAATGAGGAAAAGACAAATTATTTTAGACCCACAGAGGCTGTTCCATCCATGGGTGAAGGCAGAAGGAATTCCTGGCTGTGCCCTTGTCCACCAAGCTGCTGGCTTTGAGTTAATTTTGCAAAATCTCCCAAACTCTCCCAGGCTGCTGGCATTGAGTTAATTTTGCAAACTCTCCTAAACTCTCCCAGGCTGCTGGCATTGAGTTAATTTTGCAAACTCTCCCACAGGTTGATGCCCAGGCAGGAAGGACAGGGTGGAATCTGTGGAAATGCTGATGAGGGGATGTGTCCAGAGCCTCTGAGGCTGACTGGGGTTAATGCAGGTGGGATTTTTGAGGAAGGTGGCTGTGCTGGGGGAAGGATTCTGGAGAAGGGATGTGAGTTTGTGAGGAGGAAGGATGACTTTTCAGGAGTCTCATCATGCTGGACAAATGGGTGCCTGTTGGAACCCAGAAATATGGGAGCTTTAAACTTTCTGTGCTTCCTGACACTGACCCCCTGGAGAACACTGCTTTTTATTTCAGGCCTTGGAAAAGGCTTCCAAATTTGAGTGATGGGGTTAAAATCACTGGTGTGTGGTTAGAAGTGTGTAATTTCACATAGTAAAGGGTTTTGAATTTGGGTTTTTTAGAATATAGTAATGGTTTGGGACAAGATAAAAGTTCTTGGATGTTGTCTCTTTCTCCTTTTTATTCCTTCTTCTTCCTTTTTCTTCTTTTTCCTTCTTCTTCCTAGTTTCAAGTACTAGTTTTTGGTTTGGTAGTACTGCACTGTGGGTCACAAGGGTTTAGTTATTAGGTCAAAAGCATAAATAATGTGTTAGCTCTTTATTGAACAGTTTAGCTTTAAAAGACCTTGTAGCTAGCTAAATTCACCTCCATTTTGCTCCACTTTTAGCTGGCACCTAGGAGTGCTACAGAACTCTCTGTACTTTAAATAAAATTTAATAAGCAATCAAGTATGAACACGAGAAAATCCATCTCCTTGGTTTTTCAATCCTAAATCTGAGTAAAGGCAAAATAAAATAAAGACAAGCCACTAATTAGGTAGTGCAGCTAACCCCTTACAGGTGCTGACCACAAAAGGGAAAAAATCCCACCAGAAGCAGTGAATAAACCCCAGTGCTTTGTCATGAGCATCCTCAGAGTTGTGGGGCAGTGGGACAGGAGGGACACCAGCACTGTGGTCCCTTATAACCAATTATCTCAGGCACTCTGTAAACCACAGATCTCTCATTGTTCTCACAGAGATGAAAGAATAAATATATACCACTCAGGCAAGTGATCAATTTTCCAGTTTTGCAGAGTATAGAGGACTCACCATGAAGAACAGTACCAGCCCTGTAAACTCCTGAAATAGGTTGATTTATCTGTGAGAAGACAAAAAAATGAAAAGTCAAGAGAATATTTTACCTTTGCAATTGCCTAAGGCAGAGGAGCATCCCTAGTGCCTGTTTTATTCCTGCAGGAGAACTCTGCCTCCTCCCAGCTGCACTTTAGCAATAATCTCCTTTATGATCCCACAGATTTACTCTTCTCCTTACTCCCCTCGTCTGTGAAGAGGATATAATATTTAGCTACTTCACAGATTAATGTCAGGCTGCTGCAGAGATGTAAAACCCTCTGCTAGTGCTGTGTAATTACATTATTATGGTCCTATAATAACACAGGCAAACCCATTTCGTTTAACTGTTGGCAAGGGTAACATCCCAGTGCATGCAAAAGTTCATTCCCTTTCTTTTCCAGTCTGCTAAAATGGCCAAACACTTCTACCTATTCCCTGTGGCAGTAGCATTTACAGTAGTTAAAAATAGCAAAGCAGAATTAGCTCAAAATAATGAAAACAGAGAATTATATTGTCATGTTCCCTGTGCTGCTGTTGCTGAGTAGCTGGCCCTGAGGAAAAGGGGAAAAAAAAATATGCAGGATAAACCAGATTTCTCCAACCTGCAGGAATACACAAGACCAGATGCTCTTATTGCATAAAAATTATTCTTCCTAATTTTAGCAACTCCTTTGCACATTTTACACTGATCATTAACTACTCCTGTTGGACATTGGAGCAACTGTTTTTTGGGGATGCTACTCCATACAATCATTTCTTCCTGATTATTTTGTGGTTGTGATGGTGCCATTTACCATTATCCAGTTTGGATCACCTGAAGAAGCCAAATGTTTTTCTCTTTGTGCCTAAATAACACCTGCAGGTCTAACTCATTTTATTCTCTCCTTGAAAAAGTCACCTCTCCAGGTGACAGGGAGAAAGAAATCTCCTTCCTGCTCTGTCCTTTTTGTTGTTGTCTGATTTTCTTCTTGAATTGCAAATGACCACATAAATCTTTGAAATTTTAGGAAAAAGTTGTTTCTTTTTTTTTTCTTTTAAAATTTCTCCTCATTTAAGGCTGTGAATTTACACTATTTTTGAGCCATTAACTTCTCCAGATTCTCTATCTGTTTTTCCTATCCACTTGTGCCATCCTGTCAGGGACCATCTAAATATTTTCAAGGGTTCTCTTGGATCAATCCTGCAAAGAATGATTGGATTTTATCTGCTTGAGTAGAAACTCATGTGTAAAGTCTAACCAAAACCCTGCTGGAACCAAGGACCTTCCAGGCAAAAAATTATTTCAGAAAACCAGCGACTGCAATATCCATGGGGACCATCTGTGGAAATCCTTCCCAAACCTCTGAGGGTTTGGAAATCCTTTCTCTGGAGGTGTTTGTTATTAACATTTGATGTTCCTCCAGCCCAAACAAAATCCATTGGGCTTCACTTCATAGAACTCAGCCCACTGAAGGGCACTGTGCTTTCACCTGGAGGGGCTGGAACACACCTGCAAAATCTGAGTTTTGCTGACACATTCATGCCAGGGGGCTGAAAGAAGAGAGAAATAAAAATTGAAAAGGAGAGTGAAGAAATATAGTAGATTTTAGGAAAAATATACTGAGTATTTTTCCATCTTGGCCTGGCCCTGCTCAGAATGTGTGATTTTGCTGGCCCATGCCAAAGGCTCATTTTTTGGGGGTTATTTTTGTTTATATAAAGGAATATATTTCACTGACAATACTGTAGCAGAGGAGGAAATCTTTTGGACAAGACACATGATGTGCTCATGCTCAGTCACTGGGCATTACATCCTCTTCTTTTTCTTGCTTTCTATTCCTCAGCAAGCTCTGAGGGAAGCCACAGCAGCCCTAATGCCAACAACCATCTTTCTTTATCTCTTTGCTGAGGAACTTTGAACTTTTCTCCATGTCCTCAACAGCTCAGTGCTGTCAGAGTAGGGGAAAAAAGCCTTTAACAGCTTCCTGTGTGCTGTGATTGAAGGATCCCAATTCCAATTCCAATTCCAATTCCCATTCCAATTATTCCAATTCCAATTCTCCATTGGAAGAGGCATCACCAATTCTTCCCTTGAGGTAAGTGATTGGCATTGTGACCTCCCAGATGGATGAACAAGCACCTGGATTCACCTGTGAGGGAGGAACATGGATCAGCCTGAGCCCTTTTAGCAGAGCAGGGGTCATTAAAGCAGCAAAACCTGCCTTGTTCTTGCCATGGTGCTTCTCATGGTCCAACTCAAACAAATGTCCAGGGTGACATTCCAAGCATAATAAAAAGGTTTCCATATCCGTTGCACTCTGGTTGCACAACACCCTTCAATAGGAGTGTTCAGCTAATGGAAAACTGAAATTGCTCAGGGAGAAGAAAAATAAAAAAGGAAGAAAGAGAAGGGGAAGAAAAAAAAAAAAAAAGTCGTCAGTTTTTTCAACATCCTCTCTGCTTTCAGATGGGAAGGGAAAGGGGGATGTGGAGAAGAATGCAAAGAGCAAACATCTTAAAATGCCAACGAGAGGCTTTTGGAGGCTGATTAGAACCATTTGTGTGTGGTCAAAAAAAAAAAAAAAGAAAAAGGGGGGAGTTTGCAGAAAATGGAAGGGAGACAACCTCTGCTCTGTTCTGAGCCACAGAACCCATGGCAGCGTTCCTTCTGACTTTACAGCTTCTCCTTGGCTTATCCTGATTAAAAATGGGGGCTGAGATTGCTTGTTGAAAAACCTCCCAGGCTGAAATCCCAGCACGAGGGCGAAGGGAGGCTTGCAGGAAATCATTCCTGGCTGTCTGGGTCACTTATCAAACACAGTGAGCAAAGACACCCAGCCCCAGCCAAAGGAAACCCAGGGACCTGCTCCCCACAAGGGGCTTTTTCCTTCCATTCAGAGGGAAACAGGGAGGGGAGAACAGCCTCTGAATTACAGCTGAAAGGGAAAAAAAAAAAAAAACAAACCTCAAGATTTTCTGTTAAAAAAACTATAGACATGGATGGAAAGAGATTTATCTACTCCAAACCCATTTTTCCTTCAGTGGTGTCTTAGGTAAAATGAAATAAACCAAGAGGATTGAATTTCACTGGGAGAATGACTGTGAGGTCTGCTGTGCAAGCCAGATTTTCCAACCATACATTTAAAAGCGGTTACTCAAGTTTGGGTAAGAGAAAAAAAAATTGTAAAAAAAAAAAATTAAAAAAAAAAAAATACACTTACCCAATTTCCAAGCAGTCTGTGAATCGTGAGCTTGGGAGATGCAGAGAAACAGAGCCTGTATTTACAATTCACAAGGGGATCTTGCCAAAGGATGATGGTGTCAGGACTTTTTTTTTTTTTTTTGCTGCCCTCTTGACCTCTCGTGGGGGTTGTGTTTTATTTTTTGCCATCAGGGGCTTTGGAGAACATAAAATTCTTTTCCCCATGAATGCTCCCAAGAAAAATGGGCAGCCAGGAAGAGCTGCCAGAGGTCTGTGAGGTGCAAGAGCCATGAGCATTTTGAATTTTGCAGTGCCAGTGATTCACAGGCAGCTCAAACTGGAAATATCGTGCTCATGGTAAAATTAGCATCCATTATATCCACTATTAAAACAGCAGCTGCTGAAAACACTGGAGAGGGAAACCTGAACTCCAGAAATCAAGGAATTTCACTGAAGGAGAGAGTGAGAAATGCAAGAGGGTTGAAATCTGGGAAGGGTAAGATGAGATCTTGAATCGATTTATGAGCTCCACATCAAACACCAGTGAAGAAGAGATTTTTTTTTTTTTTTTTTTTTTTTTTTTTTTTTTTTTTTTTTGTGCTGTTGATTTTTCCAGGATTAAAGGAGATAATTAATTTGCTAAAACTTCAACCAAAAGATGAAGATTGAGGGGTTTGGCCTCCAGAGCTGGTGATAACAGTGGCTGGGAGCTGATACTGATCCAAGACTCAGATCTCACAAACAATCCATGAGATTCACTGCAATTTTCACTAACAATAATTCAGTGACAACAACTCAATATTGAACCAAAATGCAATTATTAAATCCTTGATGGCTGTCTCAATCTATAAAACCTCATTAAACTCCAAAACCTGGGTTTTATTTTGATCTGGAACAATTCCCCTCGTGGCACCTGTGCCTCTGGATGGACCAGGCAAACATTACACTCATTTTTCTGGCTGGGTGCTTTTTTCCCACCAAACCTGGTTTCTATATTTAACCTGACTTGCAGAAGCAGCATCACAGATTTTGTTTTTGTACTGAATGTTTGCAGTTTTTTTGGCATATCACAATCTCTTGGCACACCTAATGCTCCTAAATGGTGCTGAAATAAATCACTCCTTTGCCTTCATAATCCAAAATGCTTCGTGACTGGAGATGAAATAGTGCAGTTGCTCAAAATATTCAGTGGTGCTTTAATGGTAGAAAACAGAGGGAAAAACCAAAAATCTGAGGAAAAGACAGCACTTTTCACCTCTTTTCCTTAGCTCTGATGTTAATAGACAGGAATTCAGCAACAAGGAGAAGTAAACATGTTAAAAATCAGAATTGTCTATTAAAGAGAGCAAGACGGGGCAAGGTTTAGCTAAAAATGGGATTTCTGAGAATGTAGAGCTACCTCTGTTGTAGCCATTTGTTGGGAAGGTCTTTCCTAAATTAAATGGGAATCTCAGCTTTTAAGATCCATCATCTAACCAAGCCCCTCTATTATCTTGTTTCCTTGAGAGCTTTAAAAATAATCACAATATCTGAAATTTGTTTTCTAACATCAGAAATCCAGCGAGGAGAAATTCTCAATTTAGCAAAATATATTTTTAATGCCTTCCTAATTCTAACATCAGTGTGGTGAGGCAGTGGATTTGTTCATGAGGGATCCTCATTTAAGTAATTAGTAATATCTTAAAAGTTTATCTATTTGTTTCCTCTTTAATATTACCCTGTGAAACATTCATTCTCAGCACAAAAACTTTAGTTTTAACCAGAGGTGTGGGCAGAGCCTTCTATTTGTGGAAGCATCCTCTCTGTCTGTGTGGGGTAGGTTTGCAAATTATTATTAACATCATCATCATCATCATCATCATCATTTAATTAAAAATTCTAACCTTACACATTGCTGCATGCAGGGAGACAGGAAAAAGGAAAACAGGATTTTATTTTCCTGAGTTTTCTCCATAATTTTCAGTGCTTGGAAATTTTTAAATCTTTTACAAGATCTTCTGCCATTGTCCAAGATCTGGGGAATTTGTGCTTTGGCAGGGTTATGTTAAATAATTCTGGGAGTTTTTGTCTGAGGTTACCCTTAAATTGGCATCAGGTCCCTGATAAGCAGCTCTTAGGAGGAAGGTACCAGATCTTCTCTCCTTTTCCTCCCTTCTGACAAAAGAAATTCCTCTTTGCTGTCTCCCATGAAATAATTTCATCTTTCCAACCCTAACGTGGAAAATTAAAGCTCAGAAATTTAATTTTTCTGATTTTATTTTTATGGAGATACTTTGTCTCTCCAGCTTCATCA
The DNA here is from genome assembly GCF_903797595.1 of Erithacus rubecula. Classification (NCBI taxonomy): domain Eukaryota; kingdom Metazoa; phylum Chordata; class Aves; order Passeriformes; family Muscicapidae; genus Erithacus; species Erithacus rubecula. The sequence continues at coordinate 2,862,746 of NC_136664.1, forward strand.
AAGCTGCAGCAATGCTCTAACAACCAATAACCTCTTCAAAATGGATTTATTTTTTTTTTCCAATATTTTTTTGTTTTTGTTTTTGCTGATATGGGAGTGAGGAAAGAATTCAGCTGTATCTCTTTATCTCCACTGGAAGGAAAGAAATTAGACAGATATATTACAAGTCTTATCTTATCCCCTGTGTCTCACACATGTGTTATTGGAGGGAAATTTCAGTTCAGGGAACATGTGAAAAGTTAAAGGAGGATAAGGGTGCTCAGGGGACAGGGATGAGGTGATGGGGAGGATTTGGCTGCAGAGAGGAACCAGGAGCAGGAAAATGCAAATAACTGCTAGGAAAAGGAAAGATGGAGCTTCCACTTCCACTCTTTCACCTTTTCCAATCAAAAATTAATGCACTTTTTTCCCCCCTAATTGCCAAGGGTGAAAAGGGATGAATCTCAGCAGATAAAGTAAAATTAGACAAAATTTCCTGCCTCAGAAATTCTGCTGCTAGGCTCACCTTTTGTCATGAACCCTCATAACTGCAACATGCTGCTCTCTTATTTTTCAGTCCTTGGCTACAAAATTTAGTTTCTATTAAATACTAGAAAGCAAGTTTTGTCCATTGTCATGATTCCATACCATAAACCCCTTTACACCTTTATATCTCAAACAAGTCCAATATTGGAAATACTGTCAGGATTAGGATTATGCATTGATTCTGCCAGCCAGAAACCCCCTAATCCATATCAATTCCCTCCCAGGCTGCAAAGTGTATCCCATACCCCAAGTTTGCTCTCCTAAGGACAGATTTCTTTGTTGCTGTTCTCTTTAAAGAGAAAAAAAAATATTTTGCTAAGAGATATTGAAGTCAAGCCTCCAATGTTTTTTTGCTCACTTGCTGAGAATTCAAGAAACCTTATTACTGCTGAGCAGGGAGTGTCAGATTTAAACTGCAGAACTGTGGAAGTTTTAGAATAATTGCAGTCAGGAGCTTCCAAATTCACCTTCTTTTTAATTTTCTGTTGAGTGTTTCCTACACTTCATATCGAATATTTCAGATTAATTATTCTGGTGATGAGAGAATATAGGATGAGGAAGTGCTGGAATCTCTTTTAGAAATTAAGACTTCACCTTCATGCCCAAAGAACTTTAATGGTTTTTTCTATGGGAGAAAAATGCATTTCACATGAGTTCTCCTCCTTTATTGTGCTCTCTGGCATAATGTAGAAAAACAACAGAAAATCTGGGAATTCTGTAATGAAGACAAAGAGTTTTATGGATGAATTTTAATGCTGAAGAATCTGATTTGCTCCCAGGCAGGGCAGCAAGGGCTGAGAAAGGTTCCAGAAGCACCAAGGGCAGGGTCACCTTCCCCTGACCTTGTATTCTCATTAAAAGGGGGATATTCAGAATTCCATATTCAGCCCCCTGTGGATTCCTCCAGGTCTCAGCTTTCTGTCTCTGGCAGGAACTGGTACTGATGCCAACTTTTGCATTGACACAGATTGGAGTTGACACTGGCAGAGGTTCTTTTCCAATAAATTTGACACCAGACACCAGAAATGTTTGCCACGAGGCGAGACTGTTCTCCAACTGCTCTCCATCCCACCAGTGCAGATCTCTTCTAAAAAAATTAAAATCTGTCAATTTAACTCTCTGCAGCTTCTTTTGCAGGAATATCACCTTCCTGCAAGGGGCAATGCAGTGAGTGGGAGGTGATTTGGGGCACTCAGGAAGGTGTTTATTGCCCACCTGATGCCATGGCAATGGGATTCCACCAGATCCCACCTCTGAAACCTGCCAGCTGCTGCCTGCTCGCTCCCTTCTGGCTTCAGGAGATGTTTCTGGTCTGTAATCAATGTCAACTTCCCATGCAAAATCTGGTGGAATGTCCTGATTCCTGAACAAAACACTCAGCGCCGCCTTTCCTCTCTAAGCACAGCGTTCCCTGCTTTAGCCATGGAGCTGGAAACCAGAGCAGGCTCTAATCTCCTTTTGTCATCTAACATGTTTTAAAACAGGCTGGAGCTGGCAGGTGAGATATCAAGCAGAGAGCAGCCAGCACAGCTGGAGTATTTTGGAATCAGAATCCCAGCTTTGTCGCCCTCGGCAGCGTCTCGGACCCGCTCCTATTGATACACATCCATAAGCTTTGGATTAGCTTTCTGCAAAGCCAGGAAGCTGTCAGCCTCAGCAGGGCTGAGGCACAGGAGAAAAGTTATTCCTGTGCATAAATCCTTCAAAATGAGCCCCTCGGTGTGTTCACACGTGGTGTTTTTAGTGTTGATAATTTAGTGTTAATAATTAAGCAGCGTTAAAAATATTTATTGGTTCTGCATTATATTTGGGCATAATTTATTGGTCATTTGATTGGGAGATTGTTTTATTTAATATTAAATAAATTTATTTATTTAATGTTTATTGGCATAACCACTGTGGTGTTCACAGGTGTGTAGAGGTGAGCAAGACACTCCTGGAAATGAAGATCACAAATTCTGCAGTGATTCAGAAAGGAAATCAAGGATCTGTCAGGAATACCAGGCTGTGTTTGAATTTGACTCTTGCGTGCTTGAGATGAGGATGGATGGCCAACAGCCTCAGCTGCCCATGGTGTGGTACCTGTGGCTTCCCATGGCAATCAGAGCTGCTCCCTGTGCCAGTGGAACCCCCAGAAATGAACCCCTAGAAATGGTTGAGGTGATGCTGTGCTCCACCTCAGCCTCATCATATTTGACAGAGTCACATCCTCTCAAGTTTCTGGAAACAAATTTGTGTTTGTGCCTCCTCCCAGGGCTCAGAGGAGTGACTGCTCCCCCAGTTCAGAGGGCATGGAAACACCTGGAGAGCCACCAGGGTCCCCAGCATGAGCTCCCCCAACACAAAACTTCCTTCTTTCCCCTGGGTCTCCAGCTGAACAACTCAACATTGTGATACTGTCCCATCTTGACTTGAACCCAGGCCTCCCAAATACAACAGCAAATACCTGCTTTCTATTGAAAGCTGCTTAACTGGCTGCTGTTGCTGCTCCTCCAGCTGAATTTGCTTTAAAGAAAGACCTGCAACCCTTGGCATTCCCTCCCCTGCTCCACATTTAGCCTATGGAGCTGGCAGTTCTCTTAACGCCCACATCTGTCTGTGCTGGCCACAGCTGATTTATGGTTAATATCTCCAAGGCATGTGGTGCCAGTCCCACGTCGAGCTCTGGATTGTGGTGGTCTGTCTGTATTTGTTGAAATTGGGCCCAAAGAAGCTGGCTTGGAGCAGAGACTGAGAGGAATGTGAGCCAGTGGCCGTCCAGACAGCTCTGTCAGCAAGCTCAGGAAACTGGCTGAAAAATACTGGGAAGAGGCCCAGATTTCAAACAACCTGTGGAGCTCTCATGAGAACACACTGTTTTAAAACAGAAAGTTGAGTGATATTCTTAATTACAGATTTTTTTTATTTTTTTTTTAAAGAAATGTTAATGGTGGCCTTTGCCCTCGCAGAACACAAGGCGCGTTCCCCAAATTCATGACACAAACACCCATCATCCTCTTGTGTGGAGGTTTCTGCATTAAAAATGCACTGGGCTTTTTAATTTTTAATTCCTGGGCAGAGATAAAGATCAGGACACTCTTGGGGTCTTGCAACTATGGGACTTTACAGCAGCACTGCCCTTGGAAAGAAATGTTTGCCTCAGGGGTTCCATTCATGGCCACCACTGCTCCCCACTGAGGGTGGGTTTGGCTTTTTCAAGCTTCCATCCCATAAAACAGCACTTTTCATTACAGAGCATCCTAAAACATGACAACCAATCAATACCTTTGCTATTACCTATAGCCTATAATTACTGACATTACCATATTCATATTCCTATATTCCAAGCACAAAAAGTTAGTGTGTTACAGTTTAAGCTAGAAGTTGTTTTCCAGTTTTCTTGCAGCAGAAAATTCTGGAATTTCTTTACTTGCAACATGGCATTTTTGTTTGTGAAAATATTTTTGCTTGGTAAAAACATCTTTTGTTTGAGGTGGATTTATCTTTTGGTCTGTCATAAAAACCCCTTCCAACTCACTTGCTCTTTGCCTTTTTAGTTACCCAGTAAAACTTGCTCAGCAATTCTTTTCTTCTACATCAAAACTTGCTATCATTTCTATTCCTTCTTCAGATTCTACATTCAAAGATCTTTCTGTTATACACACACACATCTGTGAGACCTTCCTGTCAACTCCTTATCCTTCCCCACAATTTTATACCAAGGACAGGATGATGTGAGCACAGAGAGGATTTAACTGAGCTCTGGCATTAGGGGTTGATATCAGGGGAAATTCTGAGTCTGGGTTGTCTGCTGGATGATCTAATGGTCCCTCTTGCTCCTAAATGTTATGAATTTAAGTTCTGAGCTGGTCAGAGTTTAGCCTGGGAGAATGAGACTTAACTTTTAATCATGAAGTGGCACCTTGTGCCCTGCCTGCAGTTAAATTGCACTTAGATGCTTTCTCTTCAGAAATCCTCTGTGGTTTTTTTCCTCTTTATTAGTCATGTGACTGGAACAGAATATCTGGAGCTTGGGAAATTGCACAGATTTAATATTAGACCACAATTTGTTATATCTATGTATGTTGGGACAGTGTTTCATTGCTTTTTCAGGGCAGGAAGTGACTGTCCTGCATCCTGACAGAGCCTGCAAAAACAGGCCAGTGAAACCTCAGGTTTAATTCATAGCTCACTTGATTTTATAAGATTTTTCTCCCCATTAAAAAGTACTCAGAGGATGAGTTTTACAACATTGAAAGGCGCTGCTCATAAAATGTAAACTGCGAAAAATGAAAGTCAAACTTGGTAAGAGTAAAGTGTTTTATTTAATTTGAAAATATGGCATAGGAATGAAAACAGATTTTTTTTTTCCCCCTGTGTTTATAAACTGATCTTATTATTATTATTTCACATGTCAGTGCTCTACAGACTTCTTTGAAAGTCAGTGATGACATTAGAAAGGGGGGTAAACAGATGAAAACACATTAAAAATTAGCTCCTGATAGTGACTCAGGGTTTAATAGCATAAAACCTTCCTTGTGATATTTGGTAGAGGCTAAAATTATGTGGCTCTGTCAAAGTGTAACTATCAGTGAGTTACACAAAAATTGTCTGTGAAATTCCTGCTTCTTTTGGTCGGCAGCTTGGTGGCCATGGTTTGTGCCAGCTGGACCAGAAACTGTGAAAATTAAATTTACAGCTCAGTCCTGATTCTCTGGTAAAAGTGTGTTTGAAGAATAGGGTTGGGAGGGAAAGAGAGGATTTGGGAAGTTTCAACTGGAATGGAAAAGCCCTGGACTATTTAATATTTATATTTAGTACCTGTTGATCCCCACAGGCTGCTGTATGGACAGTATTCAATGCTGGCCTTGATGGAGAGTTCTGCACAATTTAATGAGCTCTGGACAAAACCTCAAATTACCAGTCCAGAAATAAGGAACTGCAAAGAACTTCTGGGATCTGCTTCCTCTTTTTAATTACTTTGCTCCTTCCCCTGCTACTTCTGCAGGAAGTTTGTTCCAGAGCCTTTTGCTGCCAATGGAAATGCCTTGGTCTAAGGAGACCACCAAATTCAGCAAAGTGGAGATTTTCAGATCATTCATTTCCCCTCTAAATCCACAAATGTCTGTCTGGCCAGCATGTGCTGTGTAAGTCAATATTGCCCTTTAGGCAGTGAGTTTTCCCTCCTCCCAGAATGTTTCCTTGGATTTATTCCCAGGGGACAGTGGTGTCCCTGCTCCATCTCTGCTTGGCTGAGATGGAGAGAGCAAAGTCCCTGCTCCAGGGAACACCCTCATGTCTTCCCCTATGGGTCTGCCTTTTCCTCTCTTTTCCCATAAATAAGAACGGAATGGAATGGAATGGAATGGAATGGAATGGAATGGAATAGAATAGAATAGAATAGAATAGAATAGAATAGAATAGAATAGAATAGAATAGAATAGAATAGAATAGAATAGAATAGAATAGAATGGTATTAGAATAGAGTAGAATAGAATGCAATAGAATGCAATAAATGCAATAGAATACAATAGAATGCAATAAATGCAATAGAATACAATGGAATACAACAGAACTGTGACTTGAAGTCCTCACTCTCATTCCCTCAACTTGATATCTCCAAGTATAAAATCTAATGGTTTTATTTCAGCCTTCAGAGTCCTCTGGTTATTTACACTCAGCCTCTTTTTTCAAGGTTCAGGTCTCTAGAATTAATTTGGATTCTTTGTCTAATACTTTGTCTTATACTTTGGTGCTATGGTTCTTGAGAACACCACTTAAAATTGATGGATCGTTGAAAATTTATATAAACTCCAAATACTCCAGACAATGGGATCAGCTCCTCTGTAGCATGTTTCTGGATTTCCTACTGGGTTGTAATTTAGCCCCTTCTTCTTCTTTTTAAAAGCAGTGTCTTCCTCTGGAGCACCAGGTGCTGTTTAGAGAATGTAAAAAAATTAGGGAAAGACTTTATATTAAAATTGCCTCAGGTAAGCCCACATCACATTTTGTTCCTTTCTTTACCTGAGTGTCTATAATCACCCTTATTCTCTCCTTTAATCCCTGAAGTTTTCAGATGACCAGGAGCAACTGCAGCTGCTCAATCTGGAAACATTTCTTTCCATCATTTTCCCACTCTTCTGGGTGATGTTATTTCCCTTTTGTTCCTGATTTCACCTGAATCCTCTGCATTTTCTTCCCCCCTCCAATGTGGGAATTTCCATTCCCACTCACTCACGAGCCCTCCAGCCTTTACCCCACACTCTCCTTGCTGAAAACACATTCAGTGATTTAATTTGGGGAATTATTCTCAGTTCCCAATCCCAACACCATCCTCACTGCACAGCAAACCCACGTCATCTTTTCTGGTTCTCCTTTTATTCTTCTGGTTGAGGAACTTCTGCTGTTTATTTTAATATCCTTTGCAAGGTCTAACTCAGCTTGACTTTTGGCAGCTCTCTCTTTACCCCTGTGCTTGCTGACCTCTAAAATGCAGCTTCCTTTGCAGATTCATCTCTTTTTCCACTCTTATCCCTACCAGACCCTATGGAGAGAGCCAGTGAGTTCCAAACCCTTCAGGCTTTTCCTCCCTTGTTTGCAACATGAGTCCCACATCAGTTTTCCACTTGTGGTGCAAAGAATTTTCAAACATCCTGCAAGAACAGGTCAGCAAAAGCTCAGCTGGAGCTGCTTGCCCTAATCAGAGCCTTTCATAATCAGAGATCACTCTTTGAAATAAAATTGATCAAAAAAGAAATCATCATAGTTACAAACTTTGGGGGGTTTATTCCCTCTCTATTTGGGTCAACTCACAGTGGCTGAGGTTTTATTCTGATTCTCAGTCTCCTTTTTCAGAAGACCATTTCTAAGTGCCAAAAAAAAAACCCAAAAAACCCAACAAAAAAGGTCTAAAATTTACTTTTTGTGATTTTAGGTGGTCACATCCCAGGTAAAAATAGTTTGCTGTACCTCATAGTGTTCACCCTTCATGTGTCTCACATCTTCAAGCAATTCCTCATGGTATTACATTATATAAAACCATTTCAGGTCTTTTTTCAAACGCTGAAACTTTAACAATTCTCTGAGAATTGAAGATATGGCACTAATTTGAGCTTTTTAAGTATCCCTAAAAATCAGACCAAGGCACTACAAGGGGATGAACTGGAGTGTCAAAAAATGAAGAAATTAAAATAATACTAGCACTGAACATGGGAAGATCCTTCATTTATATGGCTGTTTGCATCCACAGGAACTTGAATATGGTTTAGGGAACAAATAAAATTACTCTCTAAATCTCTCATACACATGGGTGTAGCAAGAAAAGACATAATTATTGACTTCAGAGAGGTGAAGAAAAGGCTGTTCCCACTGTAAACAGGAACAACTTTCTTCCTTCCAAGAATTTTTTAAGATATTGCCTGAAAGAAACTTCTATGATATTGTCTAAGGGCTTGATGCCTGCAAGGAGGTAAAGAAATGGAAGTTACTAATTTCTTGGGTTGCCTGAAAATCATTTTTCCAAACCATTATTTGACCAAAAATGAAAGGCTTAATTTAATTCAGTGAGTTTTTCCAAAAGGTGTCTGCTTTGGTTGCCTTCATTTTAGATTAGGAGCTTGCAAGGTCTCTTCAATATTTCCAATGAAAACTGGGAGATGTGGGCTCTCTTAGTCATTCTGCAAATTTTTTTTGCATAATTTTGCTTTTGTGGTGGAACTTTGTAAATGCATGAGTAATTTTCAGGAAAAACAAACATTTCTTTTTATTTTTAAATTTTTTTTAATTTTTTTTTTAATTTTACAAACATAACCCTGGGATAATAACATGCCCTGGTTGAAATTTTACACTGAAACAAGCTCCATTTTCCCTTCCCAGTGCCACCAGTTCCTCCCAGCATGGAACAAAACTGAGCAGCTCCTCTCCCACAGAAATGCCAAACTGCAAATGGAATGGAACAGCTGAAACTCCCAGGGCTGAGCTTGCACAATCAGGATTTCATCCTCTGGCATTATTTGTTTTAGGCTTGCAAAATCTGCACAAATATCCAGAGATGATTTTTATTCAGCACCTCCACCACAGAATGCTGTGGGGACCTGAAGAATGTGTTCAGGAAGGGAGTAGACCAATTAATGGGGAATAAATTCACCAAAAATGGGAGTCTGGATGTGATATTTGGTTTGTTTAGTTCCTGGGCTGCTGGGAGCTGGAAGGACAAACCAGGGAAAGGATCATTCTGTTCTTGCCTTTGTTTTTAACTTCTTTTTCCTAGTGCATCACCATGATGATGATGATGATTGTTGTGATTATTGCAAATTATCCATGTTTGACTTAAATTTTAAAAGAAACTGCATTCTGCTGTAACTTCAAATGTATTTTCTCACATCTCTTGGAAGTCTGAAGCCTTCCAATCCAGACTGGCTTTTGCAGTCAAACATAATTTCATCAAGAAAAATAAATTATGTCAATAGCAGACTGGATTGCCTCACAATCCCATTTGCCTTCAAAATATCTGATGCTGTTCATGAGAAATAAATCACTTAATCATTACTCAACCATGGAAGAATTTGATGGAGACCCTTCCTGATTTTAATGGGATCTAATCAATCTTGGAAATTACCAATAAAGGACTTGATCCCACAGCTGTTAATTAACTCATTCCTTCTCTCCCATGACTCCTTTACTAATTTTATTTCCACCAAGAGGTGCCCTGAGGGGATTTTCTCATTGTCCAGATGGGACAGTTATCATCACATTTAATATTCAGCCTTAATTATTAATTTGAGCTTGGACTTGATGATCTCAAAGGTCTTTTCCAACCTAGGAAATTCTGCAATTCTGTCATTCTGTAAACATTAGCATTGGTGGAATTCATTAGGATTGTGACAAATCTCTTTATTTTTAAAAAAGTTCTCCTTATGTTGGCTTTGAGATAAAGCTGGTGGCACACATGGCATTGTTTTGTTTTTCTTTGTAAATCAGAAGTGAGTATTCAACAAGAATTAAACTCACTGAGACACAACTAGAAAATTTCCACCAATGTTTTCTCAGTTTACCTCAATTCTTACAATCCTTTACAAAGCATTTCATGATTTCCTTAGATGCTGAAATGTGTTGATGAGCAAGACATGGACTTAAGAACAAACTTAAAGTTAAGCTTAAAGAAATATTTTGTTGAATAAGCCCAATGATTGCAAAGTGTGATTTCTCCTTAAATTCAAATGAATGCTCACAGAGGTATTTTACCTTTATTTCCCACATGGTGTTTGGGCAAGCAGGCAGGGCAGCAGCACAATCTGCTGCAGTCACAAATAAATAAATAAAGAGAAGGTTTTGAGCCCCTTTGACAGGGCAGAACATTTGGGGAACAGGGATCCCAGCAGGTTTTGGCATCAGGGAGCAGCAGCAGTGCCATGGGAGCTGCTTGGTTTAAATAACCAATTAAGGAACATCAGCTTGATTTAAGATTTATGCAAAGTTTTCTATCTATATGAAAGCAAAAATATTTAAGAAGACCCGTTTAAAATAATGATCTTTTATGAGCAAAAATTTACATTATTTTGATAACTTACTTCTCTTGGTGCTAATTGTTTAGTTAATTATGATATTTTTCATGCAGCTGTGATAAGTTTCCTAGACCATTGCACAGGAGACATTAAACTCTGGCCTTGCTGAAAAAAGCCAATTATTGGTCAACAAATTTGATGGCAGTGGACTCAAAAATCCTTACTCAGGTGAGCTTTTTGCTGTCTCTAAAGAGAATTTTGCCTTTAGAAAAGTAAAAATTAAGAACTGCTGGATAAAGCAAACAACACAAAAAGTCTTTTTGGATCACTGTACTGTACTTTCCATCAGTATTTTGAATCCCCTCTGTGAAAAGAGAGCAAGAGGAAGGATTTCTTTCAAGAAAATTAGGGATTTTTTAATTTTGGGGGTCTGGTGTGCCCAAAGCATGGCAAATCAGTGGCTGTTGTGCTCTATAATCAGACAACGGGCATTCACTGCTTTCCTTCATTAAATTAGAGACCTTGGTGGGCTGCTGGAAAATTAAAAAAAATATAAAATTAGGAAAGGGGTACTGGAGAGGGGAGGGTGAGCACGTGAGAGAACCACATGCTCACAGTGCCTGTGTATGAACAGCAAGCCTTCTGGCCTGACATTTATTGAAAAAATAGATCTTACACTGTATCCACCCATCACCTGTTGAGAAACACTGACCCCATTACAGAGGTTGGATTTACACTGGCTCTGTATAACACCCTATAAAGGAGGCCACTGGTGCAAAAGATTAAAGAATGCTGTTAAGTAAGTTGTTTTATTTCTTTTGAGACCGAAAGAAAGCTGCAAAGTGAGAGAAAGCTTTCCTGGGTTATTTACTCTTCATTACCAGGGATCTTGAAGGGCCTTGTATAAACTGCTGCAGTCGGGTCATGACAACACTTTATAAGGTGCAAATGTTGAGGTGGAGCCAGAGCTGTGCTGCTGGGGAAGCAAATGGAAAGGTGCCTCCCTAGTCCATGGAAAGTTGGAGCTCATAAAAGCTCAGGGTTTTGGCACAGCCTCCCGGGCACCAGGGGCCCGTGAACACCAGTTTGCACCAGTGCCCCGGCACACGCTGCCCTCCGTGCAGGTGAACTTTGTGAAGTCCTGGTTGGAGCTAAAAATCTCATGTTTAAGGGTTGGGGTGAAAAAAAAAGAAAAAAAACCCCCTAACTTGTTTTTTACAAGCTGTTGTATAATGAATAGCCCATTTCAAGGAATGTGTGAGCTCCTATTAGGGCTTGGTGAATGCTGTGAAATGTTTTCAGGCAATGCGTGTCCCAGTTTTCAGACAAATGGCTTTCTGTGCATTTGCTGCTCTCTGCCTTCCCAAATCATCCGTGGGATCTTGTTCTACCTGGCTAAAGGCTGGTGCAGACAGCTCACCTGCTGCAGTGGGAGAACACCATGCCTGCCTCTCACCCTTTCTGTTCACTCAACTGGGAACCTTCAGATTTTTGGGACCAAGCAGGCTGGAAGGTGAAGCAAAGCCTCCCAAGGGTTGTGAACATTGAGGAGTTACATCCCAGCTGGGAGATGGAGGATTGACCAAGTGATCCAGCCACAGACTTGCCTTGAGACATCCTCAAACACCTGGGGCATCTCCAAGGGGCTGAGAGATTCCATACAGGATCTGGGGAAGACCCTTATCCTTGGGGATCTCTCCTGAGGAGATCCCAAATTACATTGAACAGTCATGTGTGGCTTGAGCCCTTTATTCACCCTCTGACTGGCTGGAAATGTGGGGACTCAGAAAACCCTGGCTGAAGGAGGCAGAAAAGAGATGTGTCCCCTGCTCAAAAGAGAGGGGACACGAGGCAGGAGGTGTTTGCTTTCACCAGCAATGCTGGAGATTCCTCAGAGGCTCCTCTTACTCCTGGTTAGAAGCTGTTTTGCTCAGTCTTCCTTCAGCAGAAACCTGCAGCTCTTCTGCACTGCCTCAGAAGGAGCCCCTTGCTTTGGAGCAGATACAACACAAAACCCAAATTCCTTCTTCTATTTTCACATCTGCCTGGAGAAAAAAAAAAATGGAACCATAGCTACAAAAATGCTCTGGAGAAGCAGGCTAAGCAGCTCAGGAGCCTCTGGAGGTTTTCTGCTGGCTCTGGGATGTCTCATGTCTGAGCTATGGCATCAGAGGGGTCACTTCAGGCAATGAGTTCCTGTCCCCCCCCTTGGTCCTGTCCCCAAGCACTCCCTGGCCATGGGCAGGGATGGATGGATGGATTCTGGGCAGCAGATGTCAGGGTGTGAGAAACTCTCCATTTATTCAGCCTTTCAGGAAGTTTCTTTCTCATCCCACCCTTTCCACAACTCTGGACACAAACATGATTTTTGTGTAGGAATAATTTCTTCATAGCCAGGAAGCGGACTGTGAATGAGACCTTCTTTTGAAAAAAAAAAAAAAAAATTTTTTTTTCTTTTTAGATCCTCCAGGCTGAAATAATCCCTTCTTTCCCACGCAGGGATGTGAGGCTGGCATGTGCTGTGCATTTGCAAGAGGCAGAGCATCTGCAGGGAGCTCGAGGAGTTGGTTCCTTCTGTGTCAGCAGGACTGAGCCCTGCAGGTTCCATTAACAGACTTTGGAAATGCACCAGGCTTTTTTCAAGGGAAGGAAGGTGGCTGTTGGAGGAGAACTGGACCTGTCAGGGTCTGAGCACAGCTGGGACAGCCTGGAAAACCTGGAACCTGTGCTCTGATGGCTTCTGAGCCAAGAAGTGCCATGGCTGGGACAATAAACAAACAGGAAAGGGCTGTGCAGATGAATGCCTCGTCTTTGGGCTGTAAAATCCATATTCCTCCCAAGTCACAACCCAGCATTTAGCTTAGAGGTCTTTAATGAGAGAGATGCACAGAAAGCAGCTTCACAGAATAAGAAAAAATGGGATTTATATTTTAAAAAATACATCCAACTGCACTTTTCAAATTCATATAGGCTCATTAAGCTAAAAATTCTTTCCATTGCTAATTTCAGCTAATTGCCATTTTAAACTAATAAAGACCTTGGCTTCTGGGATCAAAGGCTGGTGCTTCAAACTAGAACAAATTCCCCCCAAACACACAGTGGGGCAGGAGGCCAGGAAAGGTGAGCACCAGGAGGGCTGAGGGGGGAGACAGACCCATCCCCACCCCCTCCACCTTCACCTGGGACGTTTCCAAAATGCAGATCCAGAAGAAATCCCAGGCTCTTTGCCTGCTGCTGTTGGCTGGGTGTTACTGCTCCCGTCCTCCTCGTTAAGCCTCTGCATTTTGGCTCCTGAGGTCAGAGTAAAACATCCTTAGCTGCTGCTGATTGATGACTAATTTGAGGTGAAAAGTCCTGAATAAGGAGTTTTTCACCCAACAACCTGAATTCCTCACTCCGGCTTTGCGTCTTTTAGAAGTCCGCTGGAAAATTGGATTTTGGGATGAATCAGCCAAGCAAGAGTAAAACTGGCCTGCCAGCTGAATATGTAATTGTTGTATCAGTGAAAGCAGTAAAGGACTAGGAGGGGGCAGGAACAGAAATATTCTGGGATGGCTGGGAAACGCACCATTTTTTATTTATCGACTCTGTTTACTTTAAAACGCATCCAACTGGAACGCTAGGTGCAGACATAAAAATTAAAATAGAAAACATCCTGGGCCAGCCTCTTGGAGGATGCAAATTGGCATGGGAGTTCCCATGGCTTCCAGCACAGCCTGCTGCACTCACACCAGCTGCACTCTCAGTGGAGGCAAACAAAGTCAACTCCACCACTGATTTTGTGAGGAGAGGGAAGGAGGGAGAGGTGAGGTCTCTAAGTGCTAAATTACGAGGGGCATGGTGGCTCTGAAGGAGAGCAGAAAGGAAGGGGAAGCCAAGGCAGGTCAAGGAGCACAGGTGGGCTCCAGATCCCAGCCGTGCCACTGCCTGCTGCCATTCCTGGGTGGTCCAAAGGTGTGGCCCCACCAAGGGCTCGTTGTAAACCAAGCCTTGGCCTCCTGGACGTGCCATGGGCTCAGGGGAAGCGAGTTCAAGTGGGGTCAGCTGAAAGAATACGGTGGTTGAGTGGTAACAATGAGCAAAAATTACCGGCAGGGCGTGAACGGCGCTCCAGCCTGGGAAAAAGCTGGAAATTCGGGGGGGAAAGTACAGTTAAATTTCATCTGCACCAAAGGGGATGTTGAGGACTTGCTTAAAGTCTGTGTGATGCTTGCTGTGTGTTGTTTATGTGATGTTGAGAGGAATAATCCCATGTTTTCTTGCTGCATGGATTCATCCCTTCTGGAAGGGTCGGGATGTGATGGAGCTCTGAAGGGCTCCAAATCCATGGCAGATGGGAGTGGCTGCAGATGATCAGATCTGCAGCTGAAATTATGTTTTCCCTCTCCTCAACAGGCAGCAATCTCCAGGGAGACTGGAGGTGCAGAAAGACATTTTTTTTCTGCGGGAGCCTGGAGTGTAAATGATGGTTTAGTCCCATCTGGGTATTTCCCTTAATTTATAAATAATTTCCTTTCTCCTAGCAAGTACTTGATGCTTGCTGTGGGGTGCTGGAGAACTTTTTCCCAGTGAATATATAGATTTTCCTGGATTCTACACAATTCCATAGGTGCAAGACTGTGAAGAACAGACACCCAAATGTTCCTTTCCCAACTGGAGCCCCTCTGGTTTTTAGGTTGGAAAAGCAGCGTGTAACCATTTAAAATCGAACAAAATATGTAAGAAATGGAATATTTACTTTAAAAAATCTCAAGTGGAATTAGGATCAGCTCACATTTGATAATTTTTTCCTTTTTAACACACCTTTATTAGCTGAGGAGAAGGGCCAGGCAACTGCCTTTGCAATAATACTGTCACAGAAACATGCCCCAGTGAACTCTCTCTGAGATAACATCTTCAATAATCTTTCCACTGTTAAACAAACAGCCAGAAAGGAAAACATGAGTGAATCCAAATATTCATCTCTCTAGAAGTTGTGTTTTTGGGAGTGGAATGGTTCTGGATGGAGGATCCTACATATGGCTTAGTTAATGGGTCGTGATAAAAGTAAAAACCTTCTTAAAGAGGAATTTAAAGATGAGGGCTCAAGGAAGAGCCTTTCTTGTAATTTATGGGCTGAGTGCTGGCTTAAGGAATGCAAATAATCCCCAACAGACATCCACTGACACCCATGGGAGATTTCTTTGGGCTGCCCAGGGAGATGAGAGAAATGTGGCAGCATCTGGTAGTGCCTTAAAGGAAACCATGAGCTGAGGAAGCGACTCACATTTCTCTGATTTTATTAGTATTGGCCAAATCTGGGACTTCTCACCTAGACTTTAATTGGCCAAAATGTCTCTTGAAGGCAGCTGGAATTTGCCTGGGTTAGGGGTTCTGCACCAGCTGAAAAAGGTCTTCAGGAGTAAACCCCACTGCCCTTTCTTGTACCAGGTCCAGATTAGGTGTCAAGAAGCCCCCACAAGGCTGATCATAGCCAAGGGCAGGGGCTCAAAGCTGAACAAGCACTGTGGCTGACAGGGAACAATATTTTCCCTTGCATCTGACCATGGTTAGAGAGAGAAAAGGAGACAGAACCATTCCTAAAAATGTGAACCACAAGCAAAAATTTAAATGGAGACACTGCTGGGCTTGCCAACACTATTAAGAGCACAGATTTTGCTCTTTCATCTCCATTTCCACCATTTATGGGATTAGGGAATGGTTTGGGTTGGAAAGGACCTCAAAGCTCATCTCATTCCAAACCCTGCCATGACAGGGACACCTTCCACTATCCCAAGGTGCTCCAAACCCTGTCCAGCCTGGCCTTGGACATTCCAGGGATCCAGGGATAGCCACAGCTTCTCTGGGCACCCTGTGCCAGGGCCTCACCATCCTCACAGGGGAGAATTTCTTCCTAATTTTCCATAAAACAATATTTTGTCTTATTTTGGTACTGGCAGTAGCTGTAGTCTTGTGTCCACCTGGAAGCCACTCTCATCTGAGATTTGGGGCTATGGAAAATGGTCATTAATTAATCCAAATTGAGGATATTTGGAAAGAAAATGCTTTGGACAGTTTTTGGACTTGCAATGGATGTTTTTAAAGACCTTTAAAATAATCATGGGTGCAGTCTCAGCTGCACTGAGCTTATTTCACTTCTAAACTTGATCTAAACAGCTCTTTGATGGCTTAGACTTCAAAATCATTTATCCACCCCCATTTTTTTTCACTGCCCTATAGATTTTTGTTACAAAAATCACCAATGTATGTGTTTTGATTTAAACAGCTAAAATGCTGGTTAACATTGGGGTTTTTTAAAAGGTTGAGGCTCGTTTAACTACATGGAACTTCCCCTTTCTATGGAAAATTGTAGGAAATTAATAAAGTGTTCTTAGTTTAGGCTGTCTAAGCTTATATATGTTGAGATTTGAGTGGTGGTCATGTATGAGTGTGTAAGCACATATGGATGGATGGATGGATGGATGGATGGATGGATGGATGGATGGATGGATGGATGGATGGATGGATGGATGGATATGTGTGTGTGGGAATGAAGAAGAACCTTGGTCACACTGGGAATTTCCTAGCAGCACAAGTGCTGGCCATTTTTCTTGAGAGTTTTATTGGGAATTTTTTTTTTTTCTTTTTTTTTTTTTTCGCTAAGGTGTGAAAATTGGCAGCTCTCTGCATTTTCTGACGGACTGCTGAAGATTGGATAATTAGAAATCATGTCTAACTCCAAGTCAAACAAGCTGAGGCCACTAAATCTTCCTGGGATGTTTGTCTGAAATGTTTCAGTGAGCGCTAACATTTGCAGAAAGAACAATATTGTCAATCCATGTTCACAAGTCCAATCCACCACTTGCTATAAAGCAAAAATAGTATAAAATTCACATTCTGTGAGTGATCAGTCTTCACACTCCTTCCAGGCAGGAAATAGAGCCCAAACCATATGATTTGTTTGTTATTTATGTAAGTGATAACACAGATTTAAGTGCAGGGTTGGCTTTTTTTGAGAAGGTTTGATGGTTTATTCAGTTTCCCAGCTGGGGTGATTAACATTAAAGGATTTCCCAAAGGCCCCAAAATTCAGTGATGCACCAGCCCCTGTAGAAGCCCCCCATCCTCCTCCCCTTGTCATTCAACAGGCTCCTCTGCTTTCTAACAAGCACCACACCGAGGAGGCTGAGGACAGAATTTTGGCCTCGTTTCCTCAAGCTTATTAATTTCAAAGTGCTCTTTTACTAAATACACACCGTGGGCTCCATGAATCCACATTCTGGCCCCAGAGACCTGGTAGACAGTGAAATAATTTTCCCCAAAGATGTGATGGAAGCTGCATAAGTCAAATCAGGCAGAATTGGGTCTGACAGAGCCTGGGTGAGCACGTTGGTGTAAGCAGAGTTCCTCTGGCAGAGGCAGTCAGAGCAGAGGACTCAATGTGCTCTCCTGCACCATTACTCACCCTGTGGTCTGTGAACCACTGGTGGTCCATGAGGTATCAGAACATGGCCCCAGAGATGATGGAAACGTCTTTGTTGTGTTTTTGCTTTTAATAAAAAGCCGTGTTCTGAAACAAAAATAAATGAAAGGGGAGAAAATGCAAGCCCAGAGCACTTAAAACTTACCCTCGTTTTTATTTGGTTATAAAGGAAAGGCCTCACAGCAGCACCACACAGGGAGACCCTTGGATTTTACATCTTGCAGTAGTGAGGTTGTCTGTGGATTTAAGGATCATGGAATCATGGAATGCCTTGGGTTGGAAGGGAAGTTAAAGATCATCTCATTTCAACTTCCACTGCAGGTGAAGATGAAGATTGGGATGACAGAAGCCTTTTCTGATGACAAGTATTCCAAGATGAAAAGGTGATATTATTCCTCATTCCTGTGTCATATCAGGTGTGGATTAAAACCCCATGTCCACTTTGGGACTCAGGAGCTCTGCATTCTTCCCACCACAGCTGCCCTTCCCTGCCTTGTCACTCTTCATGACTCCTTTTGCCTCTGCTTGTAGCAAACTCAGGACTGTTTTATTGAGTCACATTCTTGTACATTTTTGGGGACTGGATGAACCATCCAAACCATCTGCAAATGCCTGAGATGCTGCTGGAAGGTCTCTTCCAATTCTGCTGCCTGAATCTCCCATCCAACACAGCCCTCCAATAAATGCTGCTGGTTAAAAGGCTTGTGGTGAAATTCTGGATTTGGTGGCCAAGGGATGGGCACCAGGAAAGGTGAGATTATTGTGAAAACCAGCTTGGACAATTTGTATTTTCCTACAAGGTGGCAAAATAATAATTCCATCAATTGTGACACTACCTGGACTCACAATGGCATCACAGAGGGAGTTATCTTAAAACATTTTAAGGATGAAATAAAGGCTTTGAGTGAAAGTAAAAAATGAAATTCTTTGCCTCTGAAATCTATTTTTATTCCATGTGGAGACTGAACCCACAGAGAAAGAAACATCCTTATTGTTCCCCTGTGAACAGTTTGCCAGAATATTGGGACTATCACCCATTGTCTCACATCAGAACTGCAGGATTCCTTAGGCTTTGAACATCAGCATGATTTGAAAATGAGAGGAAAACGTCTGGGATTTCATGGCCACCATGGGGCCGTGCTGAGCTGGCCTCAGAGGCAATCCACATTCCCAAGATGTGTGGTCTGTACCATGCAGGCTTGGGAATGCTCTTCCTGGTCCAAAATTTAGCCTTGAGCCTGTTTTATTTACCCTGACCATTTAAACCACTATCTCTTTTTGAGCATGGCCATTTTTTATAGATTGTGGAGATCATTATTTGCACAGTTAACTGCCCTCCCCTTTCTTTAGCTGTTTTTCTTATATACATATGAAGTGCTTTGGATCCAGCAGAGTTCATAGAGTACAAAGACTTGTGCTGAAAAAAAATATTTGCATTTAGCTCGTGTTCAAGGGAAAGGTCAATAAAATAAAGCAAGATGAGGAATCGTGGGGTGAAATGTTGGCCCCACCATAGTCAATGGGAGTTTTGCCATTGCCTTCAGTGGTGGCCACAATTTCACCCACATTGCCTCAGACATGGTGAATGACTCCTTTCTGCCCACATTTTTCAAGCCTTAGGAGGCAAATGGAACAGAAATAAATCAATATCCCACCAGAAATGCAGATTTCACCTTGTCCTCTCTGTTTCTGAATCCATAAATTCTGGGCAAACTTTGATCTGTGCGTCCGACTTCGATTTTTGTTATTCCATCGTTTTTCAGCAAGGCTGACTTAGCAGAGGCTGCCTGGATGGGCTCTATAGGTGGAACAACCTGAAATGCACAGCATTCTTAGGAGATGAAAGCATCCCTCATATAGATCCAGGACTGGACAGGCTGTCTGCTCCACACAGTAACAAAGCCTGAAACCAGCTTGGCCTGGTGCCTGACACAACACTCAGATCTTCCCTGTGGCTTTTTGCTCCCAGGGAGAGAGAGCAAAGGAATCAGCAGGGAGACCAGTGGAAGTCATGGCTTGACAACATCAAAGAGCAGCTTGGACCTTATCCTTATAGAGAGAAAAAGGTTGCCAGGATCCCATGAGTTGGCTGACTAATAAGTGAAGTGCTGCCAACGCTCCAATTCAGGATAACTTGGGGTGACCCACTGAGTGATGGCCACTGCCAGTGGAAGAAGTTAGCAGGGAGATAAAGAAAAATAACCAAAAGACAGGGATTTGGAATGCATAGGAGCACGAGGGGAGTTGTCTCTTGGGTCAGAGCTGTCTGTGTGAGTAGTGAGGTCAACAGTGACTCCCTGAGAAGGCATTTGCAGCTTCTGTCCCCTGACACTGGGGTGTGGTGCCATTTGTCTTGTCCACACTGGTCAGGGCAATGGACAGCACTGGAGGAAGGAGGAAAACACATCATTTATAATCCAGGAGGGCCAGGGGTACATTTGCACTGGGGGCTCACTGGGGGTCAGCCCCTGGCCATTATTATAAATGACCTGGGGTTTCTTTATGGAGATCAATCCCAGGAAGGGCTGAGTGACTTCACTTGCAAGGCTGTGAGAGACAGCAGTGACAGCCCAGGGCAGGGACAAAGGACAGGCAGTTGCTTTTGGGCAAGAAAAGATTTGGTGATTGCTTTTTGGATCCATAATTGCTCACAGTGGATAGAAAACACTTTCTAGTTATCTGAAGTTTGAATAATCCATAGAATGGTTGAAAAGCATTGTAATCTCAAAGTTCATTTTCCAAAATGAGATGCTCAGAGGGATGTGATGAGCAGGGAGGCTCTTGGTCTGCTGCAAACCATTTTTCCTTCTGCTAGAGGTCAATGTAGAACCATGGGATCAATAGGGCTGGAAAAGACCTCCAAGATCCAGCCTTGGGGCAATCCCCACCCTGCCAGCTCAGCCACAATGCTCTGGGCTGTGTCTGCTCATTTTTTGAACACTTCCAGGGTTGGTGACTCCACCACTTCCCTGGGGACCTTTGTCCATGTGCTCTGTGGTTCCTGAATTTCAGCTCACTCTCAACAGCATTGCCAGACCTTGTTTTCTCCAAACACAGCATTAAAGTCAACACTTAAAAAAGTGGAATTATTTTGGCCACAGCCACACCTGTGGCAGCTGGGTCTTGTTTTTAGCTGGACCACTGGATGACCAAAGCAATGGGGAAGGGGAGCTTTTTCCAGCTTCCCTGGATTTTTGGCAAATCACCTCCTTGTATTTCCATACCTCAAATTTTTGCCTTGGCTGTTTACCCTGTCAGCTCTTCAGAGGGTTTTGTCCAGCACCTTCTGCAACAGGACCCTGATCTCTGCTAAAGCCTCTGAACACCACAGGAACACAAATAGTACGAGAGCATTTATCAAAACTTACAAAGGCAACTCTCTGTGCTTTGATTTAAAATGTGTAAAATGAGTCATGGAAAACATTCCTGCAGAGGAACTGAGGATTCATGAACAGCATGGGTGGTGCTGGGAGCCCCCAGCACCCAGTGGCTTTCCAGCAGGATTGGCTTTCACCAAGAGGGGTGCAGACAAGCACTGGATCTTGCTTTCATTGAGCTTGCTTTTCTGCACAAAATAAAAAAAAAAAAAAAATCAAAAATCAAGGGGCACAAAATGCTGACTTATTTAAAGAGATGAGGATGGAATAGTTTAGCATCCTTGAGGTTTGAAGTGCTTGTGGCTAAACTTAAGTCTCCTCCTGCATATTTGATTAAAAAAAACACCTTCAAAGTGGAAATCAATGAATCTCCTGGTGGATTGAGAGGCTGCCCACAGGGGTTCAGCTCTGTCCCATGATTTATCCACCACAGTCCACAGGGAGCCCCACTGATCTGTGGGGAGGCCAGGTGTCCTACCAGCTGCTGAGAGCCAAATTCCCAAACCCCATTTGGTCTGAGTTCCTCTGTCAAAGCTACAGAATCATGGAATCACAGAATGGTTCGAACTGGAAAGGACCTTAAACTCATCTGCCATGGGCAGGGACACCTTCCACCACCCCAGGTTCCTCCAAGCCCTGTTCAATGTGTCCTTGGACACTTCCAGGGATGGGGCATCGCAGCCTCACCTGTGCCAGGGCATCACCACCCTCACAGGGATATATCCCATCCAAATATCCCATATCCCATCCAAATCTACCCTCCTTCATCTCAAAGCCAAGCTGGAGTTCATTGTCTCAGCTGGTTCAAACTGCAGAACACAAGAAGGAGGAATGGTTTTCCAGCTTTTAAGCCAGGATAATTTGCTTGCTTTATTTTTATTTTATTTGATTGTAAAAATGGTTTAAATCAATCAAGTCACTCTTCGGAATTACAGAGCTGCAATAAATCCTGGTCTGTTTGGATTTGATTTCTGATTAATTTTTTTGCCAAGGACCCTAATAAAAATGGATTAATTTAAAGCTAGGTGGAGAAAATATATATAGAATTTTACTGCAGCTATTTCTTTAGCTGGACTATGCTTTTCTTGTATGCATGCTCGAATCATTAGAATGGCAATAAAAAGAACTGGTGATTGCACTGCCTGTAAAAAGTCATTAGACAGGAATGGAAATTTATAAAATCCCACAATTAGTGGTAGATGAGTCCACACACACACACAGATGTGCTTGAAAAAGTATTAATAGAGAGGATAATGTGGGATATGGGAAAGGAAGGGGACTGCTCTGAGGTTTAAATGAATTATCTTCCAGTAGTCTTGAGTCCCTCATAGAGTCCATAAAAACTGAATTCTCACTGTGCCCTCACCAGACACATCCCTGCAGGAGATTCCTGGGCAAGGAGGAATGTGGGGTGGCACAAAGGGGTGCCCCACTCACCTGGGGGACATCCCACCCTGCAAAACTTGCTGCATGGGAGCTCCCACATCCACAGCAGACCCTAAAAGATGGAGAGAGGAGTCACAGTTAGGAGGGGCTGTGCCATTGCTGTAGCTATAAAAACAACCTGCTCTAATTTCTCAAATGAACTTTGTGTCAATGATGAATGCCAGGGCTTGACATTTATTGTCCACAGTCCTGACCACTGACTCAAAGCTGGGACAGCAAATAAACACTCCTGGCTTGGGACAATCCCTTGTCTGCAGAGAACTGGGAGCATTTCTCCCTGGGAGCATTTATGGACCAGACAGGCAAAAATCTTTTGGATAATCTGGGAGCAAGCACCCCCTGATCCAGGCTTTCGTAGCCTCAGGGAAATGATTTTTGTGCAGTGATGCTGCAGCAGGATTTGCTGAGCCTCTGCCACAGGGAATTTCTGGAATCCTGCAAGGGCAGGTGATGGGAAACCTGGAGCAGCCAGCCCTGGCTGGGAGAGGAAGGTGGGAGTTGGACTGGGGGTCTTGGGAAAGAAGAATCAGTGTCATTGCTGTTTAAACACTCAGCTTCCACCTCTCCAGAGAAACAGGCTCAGGGAAGACAGGATATACATTTCAGGGAAGCAGAGATGGGATCCTGTCACCTCTGGGTTACACCACACAGAGGTGGTCTGAGCTGGGCTGCATGAAAACATGGGAAACAAACAGAAAAGGCCAGGGGAGAAAATCATCCCTCTTTCACTCAACCATCACAGTACAAAAGGATTATTCTTAAACTCGTGATTTAAAAGCCTTGCTAGTCCTTGAGGTCAGTTATTAAATTTTAAAAGGAGCAGCAGCAGATGCTTGAAAGCTGAACAGGGCTATCATTTACATGCTCAATTCAAAGAAAATTCAACAAAAAAAAAATCAAATTTCAAGAAAAATAATCTCAATCAAGTGAGATTTTCTTGCCAAATTTATTCAAAGGGTATTTTTCTCCCCTCCTATCAGCTGCTCATGTATCCAAGTACAATGTACTCTTCCCCTTTTCAGAAAAGCTTTGGACTGACATTTGTTTATAATATCTTATTAGAAATCACTAAAATATTTTCAGCATAAGAGCCACAGCATCAACTCATCTTTCCTCACTGCAGCAATGAGCAGCACTAAGGCTCAACGTGTTGGGCTTCCTGTTTACATCCCCAGATGGCAAATTAATGTGTGCTCATTCCTCCCGTGGATTAATCTCCCCTTTTCCCACATAATCTGCAAATGAAGCCCAGATGGAAAGAATTAGCTGGAAATCTCCCCCTCCTCCTCCTGCCCACCCTCCCTGAAAAAAAAAAAAAAAAAATGTTGGGAGAGGGGTTTTGGTAGCACTGATTACACTGCAAAATTGTTCAGTGATTCCTTAAGTCCATTGGAATCTCCCAATAGAAATCCAGGATTATTCTGCTGGTGTAATATAGCACATGATATATTATGGTTCCTGTGTTATTCTCTGCTTACAAGAGCAAGGATATTAAAAAGAAATGTATAAAACAAGTAGCTGGAGACTAAGAGACACTAATCCCAGCTCAGTGATTCCAGCAAAGAGACTTCCCAACATGGAGATTAAACCTCTCCAAGCCTTACCAAGCTCAGCTTGCTGCAGACTGTAAACTCTTACATTGTTTAGATGGTTTTGAGAGTGATCTGGCTGGATATGAGATCATGGATCATGGTCTATATTCCTTAATTTTTGAGGGAGAATCTTGCCATGAGATGCCTGAGCTGCCTTTTGTATCACAGCTCTGAAAGCTTTGGATGGATGTTCCTTGTGACACCTTGGCCAGGTGACCCCATCAGTGCCATCAGCTGTGTTTAATTGCCACTGGAATTTTGGGGATTTATAGCACTGAAAGGATGGATGCCTTCCTTGCACAGGGAGGAATTGCAACATGAGCAAGAAAATGGAGCAGGAAGGGTCATGTCCATCCCAAACCTAAATTCTTGTGCCCTTTAGGATACACCTGTCTTATTAACAATATCCTAATGTTGCCTTATAACAATATCCCATTATTGCCTTATTAACAATATCCTAATATTGCCTTATTAACAATATCCCATTATTGCCTTATTAACAATATTCACCCCTGCCCTATTAGAAATATTCACCCCTGCCTTATTAGAAATATTCACCACTTTCCAGGCTTCAAACACATGCCTGGATCTCTGAAAATAATGGGAATGGCCTCAAGTTGTGCCAATGGAGTTTCAGGTTGGATAATAAAAAGAATTTCATTATTGCAAGAGAGATTAAGCAGTGGAACAAACTCTTCAAGGAAGTGTTGGAAACACCACCCGTGAAAATGTTCCAAAAATGAGCAGAAGTGGAACTTGGGGACACAGTTTGGTGGGAATTGTGGTATTTGTTTGAAGGTTGGACTGGGTGATCCTGGAGGTCTTTTCCAACCTTAATGATTCCAGGATTTGATGATTCTTGGTGCCCTTTTCCATCACCCCCAGCTCCAGAGATGCTCAAACCTTTAAGACTGGGGATATCCCACAGTAAGAATTTTCTGCAATCCCAATTTCTCATGACCAATTCCTCACCATCCCTTTGGGAAAATCTGACCTGTGCTTCCAGAAGGGCTTTCCCACCTGAAAATGGATTTTCCCCTGACTTATACAAACCATGGGAAAAACCCATCAAAGAGAATTAAAGAACTGGTCCAGCCTCACCTCCATCCCATCCTATTGAAAGCCAAACCACAGATACATTTTTTTTTTTAAATCCTCAATTATTAAATTGCTCAAAGGAGTTGCTGACACTGGGGGACTCTGAAACATTTCAGACCTGATGCCAACAATTTATTTGAAGCCCCTGCCTGCTGCCACATGCCCTGAACTGCTCATGAACCTTCCCAAATCCCAGGTCATGCAGCAGCAGAGTTTGGATCCCAAGTGGAAGAAATCCATGAGCTGAGAGGAATTAAGCCAAGAAACCACCCAAAAAAAGTGAGTTTGGGTTTTATCCCACCATATTCTTCCTGCAGACATTGGTAAATTCCATGGGGAAATGAATCTTTAATGACCAGGAAAATCAGCATTAATTGTCATGAAAATGGCACAATTTTTAAAAGTTTTTTTTTTTTCATGTGTGATTTTAGAGTTTTTTGGATTTTTTGTTTTATTTTATGAGCATTTTAATAATTTAAAATGTTATTTCTCTGATTGAGTGGAACAATTTTTTACCTTCAGAAACAGCCCACTCTGTGAGGAAACAGAGAAATCCCTGTGGACAATGAGAAAAACAGATCTGAGCTGAAAACCAAATGAAAAACGAGAAAATGAAAATTACCCCAAAGACATAAAACCAATTTAGTAATGATCAGTGACCTTTAATGTTTAAAAAAAAAGGAGAAAACAGCTAGAAAATAAAAATATTTGTAAGAAAATTTGTAATAAAAATAGTAATTTCTCTCTCACTAAACATCAAGGTAGAACCCAGTGGAGAGTTCATTATTTCCCACTCACAAATGCCTTTTAAAAAAACGGATAATCATTAAAAAAAAAAAAAAAAAAGAGCTACACAACTGTATTCTGAGCTAATTGTTCAAGGAAACAGAGTTTCCTCCAAGACTGATAAATCCCAGAGGCTATTTCAAACAACTGGGCAGTAAATCACAGGGAAGTGCTGGTACATTATACAATGAAATCAAAGTGATTTGCAGAAACCCTAAATGTTTCTTCATTACCCTTAATCCTACACCATTAAAGTAATGAGGAACTCTGATAAGGTTTTCAGACAGTGACAAGGCAACAGGAAAATTATGGGCATTTTTATTTCAGGCATTTTCTCTTAGTGCTTTTGGTTTAAAAATACAATGAAATATTGTAAATACTTTTATGAGGTTGCAATAAAAAACCCTAATGAACCTAAAACTGTGAGTTTTGTTAGAAGTTGGGAGAAGGACTGAGTCATGCTGCTACCCTGGATTATAAAAAAAACTGACAAAAAACAACAATATTTTATATCTTAGTTTGATTTTTGCATTTAGAACATTTAAAAAATAATAAGCCATTACTGTTCAGTGGCACAGAGAATATATTTAGAATATAGAGAACTGAAAACTAAGGGTTTGTAATCAGTACAAAGAAGGGAAAAGAGAGTCATTCCCTCAAATCCTAGATGCCATTAGGACTCTTTGGCACAACATATAATACAAATATGATATATAATATAGGTTATATCTATATATAATGAAAATATAACCTATATAATAAAGGTTGCACCAAATTTCTGCGATGTATAAATACATATAGAATGATTTCAATTGTAGGGGATGTGCTGGCAGAGAGAACATCCCTGTTTTTATGTGACCTGTGTGTCTGCAGCAGTGGGAATAAACATTTGCTGTGTTCACTTGCTGCAGAATTAATGATATCTGAGCAAACATTTGCATCTGTGTGGAAATACAGAAACCCAAAATGGGTTGGAAAGGACTTTAAAAGTCATCCCAGTGCATGGCAGGGACACTTCCCACTGTCCCAGGGTTTTCCAAACCCCATCCAGCCTGGCCTTGGATATTTCAGGGATGGAGGGGCAGCCACAGCTGCTCTGGGCACCTGTGCCAGGGCTCCCCATCCTCCCAAAATCCCATCTGACTCTTCCCTCTGCAGTTTGAAGCTGTTCCCCTCTGTCCTGTCCCTCCATCTCTTGTCCCCAGTCCCTCTCCAGCCTCTCCTGACACACAGAGAGGCACTCAGAGAAATTCAGAGCATCAGGCATGGCTCTGCTTTCCTCTCCCCATGAAGCTGCATGGTTTCTGGTTTATTCTGGGATTTATATTTGGGATTTTGCAGCTCCTGGGAGGTTTTAAGAGTGTGGATGATTTTTTGCATCCAATCTGCCTTGGCAGGGGCTGCCCAGGGAGGTTGGGGTGTCCAAGGAGAGCCTGGATGTGGCACTCAGTGCTCTGGGCTGGGATCAGTCACAGGGTGGACTCAATGGTCTGGAATGTCTTCTCCAACCTCAGTGATCCTGGGATTCTCTCAGGTCTGAGCATCTCTTCCACCTCTGACCAACCCCTGTCACTCCTTACCAGCAACAAAAGCTGCCTGAGCAGACCTTTACCTGTCTTTAACCTGCACAGTTTCTCCTCCCCAGTGTTGGGAACACTGCTGGGATTCTTCAGGGCTGGATTAAAGGCCCCTGTGCTGGTGGAGGGGTGGCTGTGAGTGCAGCTGCTGGACACAGCCATAACTCACTGCTACCACTGAGCTCGCTGCTATTTATTTACTGAGTTCAGCCAACAGACTCCAAAGTGATTTAGATGTTCCTCCAGATAAAAACAGAGCAGTCAGGGGTTTTTTTTTGGGTTTTTTTTGTTTTTTTTTTACAATTCCAGCATTGCATCAGCAATGGAGAGGCAGGAGGGCAGAGTGGCTTGGGCACAGTTTGGTTTTTCTGCTTTCTTTAAGAGGTTTTACTGCTCTCAGGCATGGCTTGGTTTGGTTTTAGCACAGAAAACCAGGCAATACAGGCATGCAGGGACAGAGGAGCACACTGGTGGAACAGTGACAGTTCTCTGAGGTGCCAAGTAAAAAGAAAAGTAATAAATGAGAGCAATCAAAACAAGGGAGGCTCTGGGGAGAGGCAAAAAAATCTATTACTAAAGGGAATAAAAAGATCACTGTCAGAGGATGACAGGAATTCCTGATATGAGGGATTTAGCAGTACAGGATAGATTTTTTTTTTTTTTCTTTTTTTACTTAAAGGCAAAATACACGTTCAATCTGATGAGCATGTTTGAACTTTGAACTCTGTGACCTTTAAAGCCTCTGAAATAAATCCTGGACAACTTGAAAAAAATGGCAACAAACAGCAGAGTTGGTCCCTTGGGTGCCTTTGCTCACACACCCCTGGCATTGTTTGGCTGCACCCAGCAATGGGGTGGCAGCAGCTCCTGGGGACAGACAGACAGACAGACAGACAGTGGCCAAACTCTGTGCTCCCTGAGCCCAGGGCTGCAAAAATCCTCGTGGATTTTTAGAGGATTGTCCTTGTATTCTGGCAGAGGTGATGGAATTACACCAGGGAGGCAGAGTGTGCTTTACAACAAATACCAGAAAAGTCACATTTTGCCTCAGTTTGCAATTTTGGTTCCTCCTGCAGTCTGCCCAAGTGAGGTTACAACACTGAATTACTAACAGAGTGATTTATGCCAAATTCTAAAACACCCAGAGCCATTTTACATTAGAGAAACCTTTAAATCCTGCCCAGCTGAAAGGAAAGCTGCTCTCAGTCACTTCATAAGCACCTGGCTCAGAGGAATGGAAGTGTCACCCCAACTGAACAATTTTTTGGGAGCAAATGAGACCACAGGCAGTGGTTTGGAGTGACAGGATTATTTTCTGAGCAGGGTTGGCTCCAGATGTTTAATAAACACATAGAGGCATCTCTACCTTAGCATCCCATGAATGACAGAGATCATCCTTAAAACTTAATCATTGCACAAGGAAAAGGAAGAGAGAAAATCACAGAGAGCAAAGCCCTCACCTCTTCTGCTCTGATCCTGGTGGAGCATTTTTGCATGGAGGAAGGAAATTGTGTTTTCAACATCTCCTGAGCTTTACTGCTCCTCCCCACCTGTCCTGGGCCTCATACAGTATAAAATAGTGCCATCTACTGATGCATTTTAGCAGCTCCTGGGCACTCAGAAAAGCTGATTTTGCTGCTTAAGATGTACTGATTTTACCTTGAAAGCTGATTTTTCTATCCCTTCATCATTGTGTTAACTCTTTATCCAGGATGTGCTACTCCAAAGGTACCAAAGCATCTCCAGACTCATCCTGGAAGAAATTATCCCAATGTTACAGGGCATTAAACCTACAGGTGTCAATGGAAAATCCCTGATACAAAGGCAAGGACGTTGTGCAGGTGTGGATTTTCCTCTGTGGAAGGTCCTGGGGAATGAAAAGGGGGTGAGCTGCTTTCAGCAGTGCTCAAAAATCACATTGTGGTTGTGTAAGATGCAGGAAAATGTTCTGGGATTTAAGACAAGAGGAAACACCTTTAAGGAAGGACCAGAGACAGGGAGATGCAGCTTGAGGCACTCAGGTGAGTGTCTTATATAGAGGGAGCTAAAAAATCCTCCTTGGGAGCTGCACACCTGCAGAGGGGAGGATGTGACATCTGTCATTTCAGGCATTTTAGAGAAAGTCACTTCACAGAGGAAATATTTCCCTGCTAGCTTAAAACCAGGGTGAAAGGGAGAGTGATTTCCTGTTGGGATCTGTCAGTGTTGATATTGTTATTTTGGGATCACACCAAACTCACAGGGGGAAAAAGAGAGTGGCCCATAAGGTAGAAATACTCAGAATGTTTTCACACTGCTCACAACTGCTCTACACATAAAAGCAAATATTGGAGCAAAACAAATGGGAGAGCTGGGGGTGTTCACCTGGGGAAGAGAAGGATCCAGAGAGAGCTCAGAGCCTAAAGAGGCTCCAGGAGAGCTGGGGAGGGACTGGGGACAAGGGATGGAGGGACAGGACACAGGGAATGGCTTCACTGCCAGGGGATGGATGGGATGTGGGGCAGGAATTGTTCCCTGGGAGGGTGGGCAGCCCTGGCACAGTTCCCAGAGCAGCTGTGGCTGCCCCTGCATCCCTGGAATGTCCCAGGTCAGGTTGGACATTGGGGTTTGGAGCAGCCTGGGACAGTGGGAGGTGTCCCTGCCATGGCAGGGGTGTGATGGTGATTTTAAGGTTCATTCCAGCCCAAACCACTCTGTGACTGTGATTCTTCACATCTCAGGCTCCAGACCCCTGTTCCTCCACCCTCCCACCCCCAAACCCCAGCAGGCTCTGCCTCCTGCTCCAAAAATGCTGAGTGATCAATGAATCTGTGAAACTTTCCATCTGCAGCCATCTCCAGGGGGATGTGCCAGCGCTTGATTACAGCCCCTTATCAGATCCCAGCACTGGGATTTTCCCCTCTCCTGTTGTTTTTACGACCAGGAGAAGTTGTTACAACCTTTATTTTACAAGCCATGCTCGTGGCCCTGCCCGGCTGAGCAGGGCTGCTGATTGCCCTGGCTTCCCTGCAGGTATAAAAGCTGCTGATTTATGGCAGGGGAAATTCATATTAACCATAAATATCTTAATAAGTGGCCATGTGGGAGAGAGGGCAGGCTGGGGATCCAGCAAGGACTAATTGCAGTTTAATGGGCAGCATCTCCAGCACTGTGTCAAACAAAGCTTTTGGCAGGGGGTGTTGCTGAGGTTACAGAAAGGGCTTTTCATCTGCCAGGGGAAATGTGGCTGCTGCTCTCAGCTCAGTCCTGGCCCGTGTCCCACTGCAGATGATTATCTCCTATTAAACACAAAGATTCAGGCCCCACCCTCAGCCACATTCAGGCATCACCTGGTTTTCCATCAGCACTGCTGAGCTCCCCATTCCAGGTCCCACAAGGTCCCAAAAAGGGACCTCAAATCTCCCAGCTTCAGCATGGGAATGTGAACTCTGATAATTCTGTGACATTTTTGTGTCTCCTTCCTGCAGGAAGGCTCACAGGTAGAGTGATGCCAAGCTGGCAGAGGAGGTGGAAGGTGGGCACTGGGTGCTGTGGGTTTTTACCCAACCTTCCTGCACAAAATGGGAATTCTGGAGAGTTCTTGGATCTCTGTGACCCTCCTGGGTGTCCCTGTCCAAAAAGAGCTGCTTCTCACCAGCTCACACATTGCTTTTTCATTCCCAGCCCAGGAGAAACCCCTCTTTGGTCAATGTTTTATCCCAGATTATCAACCTCCCCCCCTCCTCTCTCAAATCAGACTTCAAAGCCACCAAATCTCAGCAGCCCTTGCACCGCAGGGGGAGATAAATGACTCTGAGGATAATTCTCTTTTTTTCCACACAAACCCCATGGTTTTTTGGTTCTTTCAACACACAGGGAGGCTCCATCTGTGCCACAGCCTCTGCAGAGACCTGAGCCAAGGCAGCCTCTCTGGGTTTACACCCAGCTAAGGCACCAATGGAAATAAAACCCGAGGTTCTGCCCAGATGTGGGAGCACTGTCAGGGTTTTTGGGAGCAGCTGAGCTCTGGCAGGTGTGAGCTGTGTCTCCTGCATTTCTGCTCTGGATCATGATTAGCAGAGAGTCCTGTGCAGATGTGAGTGATGAGGAGACACAAGAACAGTTCAAAGGTCTGGCCATTTCCCTGTTTAGCCAGGATATTTGATGGAGTGTAGCTGAAAACATTATTAAAGAACTCAGCTGGTTCAGCACAACTCTTCAAAGTTCTCTGAACCAAGGTGAAAACAGCTTTCTGCTGATCCTCCCTTTCCTCACTTCTGATTAATTTAAAAGCAAGAGCTATGAAATGCTTGTTACAGTTTTTTAAACCTCAAATTTATTCTAAAGCTCTGGAAATAGACTAGAAAAATATGGTTTGGGTTATTCATGGTACATGAGCAGTAGACACTGACATAAATAAATTTCAGGAAAATTCTCTATTAAGGAAAAAAAGATAAAAAGAAGCTGGTGAGCAGAACATGCCCATTGACAGCACATCAGGTTTCTTTAAGCTAGTGGCCTCAAGGTGTGGGGAGTTGTTCCTCCTGTCCCATGTCTCTTTATTTTATTGCTTGTCACTCAATCCTCACTCAGCACTTTTGCTTTCAATCCCAGTACTGACAGACCAGTGCAGATAACTCTGAGTGTTTTGGTGTTAAAATCCTCTCAGCATCACCCAGAAGAGTTTAACCTGTCAGGAGCTGATGGGGAAATTGCTGCATTCATCACCACGAGGTGCAGAACCAGCCTCCACTGCAGCCACCTGGAAAAATAAATCCCAGAGCCACCCTGCCTGGCACAAATCAGAATTTTCTGCAAGGACAGCAGTGCCTCCAGGGCACGGCAGAGGCTCCCACACCTCAGGGCTGGCTGTCTTGGACTAAAAAACAGCTTTTTCTGGATTCAGGACAGATGCAGAACATCAGCAAGCTTTGACATCTCTGGGTGTGGTGACTTGAAGAACATTTACCTGTGTGAACAACCATCCCTTGGGTGTCACAGTTTGGAATTGGAACACCTCACTTCCCTGCCCCTGTTTAGGTGACCAGGCTGGAATTTCTCCAGCGCACCTGAACATTTCCCTTTTGCAAGCAAAGTCACTGTGAGAGCACCAAGAAGAGAAATAAATCACCCAAAGTGGGCAGGCTCCTGCTCCATGGTGCCAACACTTGTGAAAAACCAATTTCTGCATTTTCTTCAGCTGCACATTCCCAGTTGTTGGGGCAGAGGATCCCCCAGGGGAGGCACACACAGGGATTGTGTGATATGGAGGAGGAGCAGGACTTTGTGCAGCAGAAAAATGGATTTCACAAAACCAGGTGAGGAGAGGTGAAGCTGCCAGAGAGCTCCATCTGGGAGAGGGACCAGGCTGCATTTGCTCCCCAGAAACTCTGAATTTTCTCATCTCTGTCACGGATTTGCAATGGGACAGAAAGTGGAAAACCACCTTCCCCAGCCAAGACAGAGACTGAGAGGTTGAGGTTTACCAAGCTGTTCTTAGATGTATTTATAACCAAATCTAGACAGATAGATAAACAGATAGATAGATATAGATATATCTATATATATAGATATATGTAAATATATATATAGATAAATACAGACATAGATAGATATATGGATATATAGAGAGATATATCTATATATATCTATATCTACATATATATAGATATATATATAGATATCTATATAGATATAGATAGATATATATAGATATATAGATATAAATATAAATATATAAACATAATATATAACCAAATCCACCTCTCAGCAGATCTGAGCTTTTCCACACATTCCCTGGATTTACAGTTCTCTCCTCCAGCTTTTCCCCAATCCTGCAACCCAGAAATGCCCAAGGCACCTCTGTGCCCACCCAGCTGTGCCTCCACCTCCCCTGCAAACCTCACCACCATGTGCAGCCCACACCTTATTCTCCTCCTGGAAATAAATCTGACCTGAGGAATTGCAGTGATAAATGAACAAGCAGGTTCACAGCGTGGAGGGTAATCCCAGGAGGGGTGGGAAGGATTCAGCTGGGCAGTAAAACACGGGGCAGTTGGCACATAAATCTCTCCCCAGGGTGGAGATGAGTGGCAGGCAGTGTCAGAGGCATTAACACCTCCCATCAGGTGTAATTATTCCAGGCTGTTCCCAGCCTGGGGGTCGAGAGGCATTTCCAAAACTCTGAGAGAAATCAAAGCCTGGGAGGTCTGTGGGAGCCATTTCAGGAGGCTGTAAATTTTTCTTTTAAAAGGAAGAATTTGGAATTGCATAAACAGCCAACCTTTTCCTAACAAAGAGTGGGGAGTTTTACACCACCTTTTGCCAGTTATCAAATCACTTCTTGCATTAAAATAATTGTGAAATTCAAAATTATATGCACATTCCAGAGAAAAACACCCTTGGTAAGATTAAAACACTAACAGAGAAAGCCCCGAATGTCTCTTCCCACCTAAAAGCTTATCCCTTGAAACACAGTGAGTGGATTTTGATACAGCCCATTTGTAGATGCTTTATTCAGACAAATCACTCCTATTCCAAAGAAATGTTATCCTAGACATTTCACAACTCGTGGCCACCAGGGAATTCAGAGGCAGCCAGCTCATGGAAAAATTTTCTTCCAAATAACAGCAAGAAAAACAATTCAGCAGCAGGAAAAGTTGATGGCTGAAGGGGGATTGTCCACACTGGATATTCAGAGTTCTCCTGCCAGGTTCTGCACTCCTGGTTTCAGAGCTCAGGGCAGACTAAAACCCCTCTGAAGTGTGGGAAAGGTGTTTTAGGGTTTATCTAAGGACTAGCTCAAAGCTCCATCACAAGGATTTCTGTGATGTGATCTTGGAGGATTTGAGCATCCAGCTCCTGGAAAACAGAGAAATGCTCCAGGGAAATTCCATTTTCAATGAAACCTTCTTGCTTCTCCTTTCATTGATTTTTCTGGTATTTAAAATTTGTAAAGACTGGGGATATTTCCTGCCAGATTACAATTGGCTTTATGAGAACATTCTGCCATTGCAGAGGTGGGACATTGCAGAGAAGAGGGACTGGATGTTCATGACAGCAATAGAAAACAGTTTGTTTTATTCAGAAAAAAAACCCCAGAAAATGAAGACAATCCTTTGCTCTGAAGGATTTGAAGGATGATTTCTGAAGAATATTTTACTTAAAAGTGACACAAAACCTGTTAGGGATAGGAGTGGAGTGCAGGAGCTCCAGGCAGCAATTTAACCAGTGTTTGATAAATACACACCAAACAGCTGGTACTCAGAGATCAGTTTTTAGATAGAGGATTTAAAATAAAAAAATCTGTTTTTATTTTTCCTTTATGAATTTGCAAATAAAAAACCAACAAACCCATCCTGACACCTTTGGTGCAGAACACTGCTCCTCTCTCTCCTCTCTGCTCTAACAACAACCTCTGTAGGTACAAGGGGTCCCTTCCCATCAGGAGCAGCTATATATATATTTATTTTATATATTTTAGATAGATCTGTATTTATCCTATCCTTTCCAAGCCTTGCTGGCAGTTTATTTCTGCACCAAATGGTCACTGGGAGATTTTCACGGGGTGTTTATGAGGGTTTAAACCTATTTTGCCAAATTAATGGTGATGTTAAACCACACACTGAAAGCTCTTCCAGCTTCACAGTGCTCATGGCAGCTACAGCAAAAAGAAAATAATCCCCTTTTTTAGTTATCTCTGTCATTAATTGTCTGTGGGTTGGGTGTGTATCAGTCACCCTTGAAACAGGTTTAATGGCTGAAGAGCAATGCTGAGAAAGGAAAAGAAAAAAAAATGCAAAAATTATCTTCTCTCAATGTGTTCAGCACTCCCAGGATCTGTTTCTATGGGGGAGGACATCATTTCATGTTTTCCAGAGTACAAATTCACCAAGATTAAACACCCCTTGTCTGAGGGAGGCCAACTCAATGCTGATTTACACCTGCCCAGCAGTTAATCCTCTGAATCCAGCACTAAAGCTCTTGGAGAAAAACCCAACAACAGTTGGGTGACTTGTTCTATTAAATAATAACAATTTTAAAAAGAATAAATAAATTATACAATACATGGTGGGGGAGAAAATCACCCAAAATCAAAGCTCAGCCAAAAAGAACCGGTCTCATTTAGGGGCAGATGAAAGAACATGTAAGTTCAGCATGATGTCATGGCTGTTTATGCACTTAAATGGCATTTTATCATCCACCAGACACAAAATGACTTTCCAAGGCTCCCACTGGACGGATGGTCCTTCTCTGGAATAAATGTTGACAAGTTTTATATCAAACCCTTGATCATTCCCAATTCCCAGCGCGGCCATTCGGGCTGGTGATTAATAACCTCGCAAATCTTATCTGTTTGAAAATAAGAGGAGCTGGGTTTGTTTCCTCCAGATTAGGGTTCAGGGCTTAACAACAGGAAAATGGCCTGCTGAGCTCACTCTGCTTTGCAGAGGGGCACATGAAAAGTCCAAACCCAGAAAACAGAATTTCGGAATGCGCTCAGCGTTCCTATCACAAAGCAAATAAGATACTCCAGGAGTGGTGATAACGTTGATTCCTGGAGCCTGGGAGCAAGGAATTGTTTGGTATCAGGCAGAATAGCTGTGAACAGAGAGATAGGCACTTGTACATTTAAATTTAAACACTAATTGGCTGATAAGATGTACCACGAAAAATAATATCCAGCCTCAAACTTCCTGGTGGTTTGTCAAGCTGGAATGAGAAAGGTTTAGGGGGTGAAAGAGAGGAAAATGGGGCAAGGATTTGGGATTCCAGGTCTGTGTTTGGCCTGGATACAGCTGATAGCCAGCATTGGATAAAAGTGGGGGAAAAAAATAAAAAAAATTAAAATTAATTCCTTACCACATTTCTCCACGATTTCCCTGCTGCCTGAAAAAGAATTTTATTGTGAGAAGGTGCTGGTTTGCAGACAGCACAAAGAGAAGAATCAAATAAAAAGTGGTGTCAGAATTATGCAGGTCTTGAAGTTGAGCAGAGCAACCAGCTGAAGACAAAAAATTCCTTTAAAATCCACTTTAAATCTGCACAGTATGTAAAGTATTACAAAGGATAAAAAGCATTCCTAGCACAGTTTGGGAAAAGAGCTCATCCTGAACCCAAACATCTTCATCCTTCTCTCCCCACTTCCAACATTCCATCTTTGCACCTACAACCAAAGCTACAAAGAATAATTAAAAATTATTGCCAGACCTTTCCCCTGCTGAAAAAGGGCAGAGAAGAATTAAAAAGGAATTTTTTCACCCTGCAAAAAATCAAAGAGTATTCAGCTGAAATACATTTTGTTTTCAGCACTCCAACACGTTGAAACTTTCCTGTGAAATCAAGCGCTGCCTGCCAAGATTTTAATTTATTTTTGAAATGTAGCTTTTTGTCCCAAATGGTCAGTGGGTTTTCTCTTAAAATAGCTTAGAGTTATTGGAATATTAAAAAGAAAAATTGCCTTTGCCTTGCACACAGTGGGCTGGAGATAAGCACGGAGGGCTGAGCAACTCCTTAATTACCTCTCCTTAATATTAAATCCTTTGTCTGCCTTTAATTTTATGGTGAAATAAATAGAAATTTCTTCTCATGTTTTTTGTTAAGTGAGAACATCAAGGGTCACCAATAACTCACCCAAGTGAGGGAAGGATGGAGCTGGAAAATGAGGCGGATCGTGGAAAAAATCGAATAATCTCTGTGGAAAAAGCAATTTATTCCACATTGGCAGATGGCTACAGATAGGGGATTTGGGGATAAATCTCATCTCATGGGAGTCACCTCCCAGGGCCTGGGTCCAACCAGGTTAAAACATTTCTCAGGAAAAAAAAAATGGAGTTTTTTAATCAATAAATAAAAATTCAGTCGACGATTTATTTCTTGTTTAAGAGTGGTGGGTTTCAACCATGGAACTCCTCCCCCAGAAATGCTCAGCAAATTCCAGATTTCTCTCTGGCTGATGGAAATCTTCTGCTTTGTGACAAAAAACATGGGCATTAAAATTGAGAGGGAAAAGAGTCAATAAATTGATTAATCTTGATAGATTTTTCAGATGAGGAAAAAAACCCACCACATTCCAAATAATTTACAGTCAACAATAAAAACATAGTAATAAAATGTAGTGCTGCTGGCTTAATTCTTCCTTTTCTAGCATCTTTATTGTCTGGTAAATCAGAATAGTATAAAAACCCAAACCCAATATGAACTGAAAATATTTTTCACTGCCAAACCCACTCCAGAATGCAAAAGTCCTAAGAAAATATGAATTGAAGACAAGGCAAAGGGGGCAAGTGTGTAAATATTTAAGATGTTATTTGCTTGATCATCATTGTAGGAGGAGAATCCACCTTTGTGTCACCTTGGAATAAATTATAATAATGTAATAAAATAATGAAAAAATAACAATAAAATATAATAATTAATAGTATGTAAATAATATTAATAATAGTAATACTAATGATACATTATTGGCAAATAAATACACTTTATCCCTAAAACAAACACATCACATGAAGGAAGCAAAAGTGTTTGTCCACGAGAGGTCTCTAGAGCCCTGATAATCACAGGATGTTTCTGTGCATTCAAAGCTCCTGCCTTGAAATGAGACAAATATTTGGAATTTCACATCCCTCACCAACTCTTTGGGTTGTCCCCTCTGGATCTGGCACATTTTGGGTTTCCTCAGCCAGAGGAGGAGGATGGATGGATGTGGGGAGGACACAAAAAATCCACGTTAGCCCACGGCTATGAGAGATCAGGCAAGGGCAGCTTTCATGATTCTGGGATTTTGGGGTTCTACTGCTTGTTTATCCCAGAGGGAAAGGGAATTTTTCCTGCTGAACACATCTTACCCAGTGCCATTTCCTCCTGCCCCATCACTTGTCACCTGGAAAAAGGGACCAACCCACACCTGGCTGCACCCTCCTGCAAGAGAGCAATGACAGAAATCACATTTTTACTCAGAACACACAGAAATCAAGTGAAATGCCACTTTGGTTGCATAATTAACAATATTTCTGTTGAAGTCAGTTGTTGACCAGGAAGCACAAGAATTGCCAGATGTGTTTACAGCACAAACTTTTTAGAAATAAATCCCATTTCAATAAGACTTGATGAAACAAAGACAGTATTTATAGCTGATAATGGACACATTTGGAGAAATCTTTGGATTCTCACCATTTCACAAGTTTATGGTGACTTGGTGACTATTGGGTCTCATCCAAGGATGTCACAAGGAGAGCAGAATTCTGCTTTAAAGGAGATTTAAAGAGGAATAAAATCAGCCTTTACCTCTTCTAACACAGCAATCCCCTGCTACAAAGCAGGACATAAATCTCCATACCTAATACCTTGGCAGATTCTTCTTTGGAAATTTCTCTGCTTGCCTCCCATCCCAAAAATGGAAACATTTCCCTGGAAAACAAACAGAGAGCAACATCCCCACCCAGCCCTGGGTGAAGGGGCTCCCAGCACAGAATTCCTCAGATCTGGCCTCATGGAGCCTCCAGCTGTCCCAGGGATCTGAGCTTTGAACAAAAAGCGTGGTTTTCAACTTTTTTTTTTTTTTCTTTCTGATTTGTGGACCATTAAAAATGTTCCAGCATACAGGATACCCTTTAAAACACGGAGATTTCTGTGTAGCACATGTGAACTCTTCTTCCTCGCTCCCCTTTCATGGAGCCCCTGGGAGCTGCTGGAAATGCCAGCCCTGGGAGATCAAACAAACTGGGGGGCTGTGAATCAGGCAGGGGAAACAAATCCAAGAGCAAATCCTGGAGGAAACACCCCCCAGAGCAAGAGGAGAAGACAAATTGGAAGTGCTGGTCTCAGGAGGATGAAAGGGGAGAGATGGAGCAATGGTTTTGAAAGCAAAACCAGTGAGAGACTCCAAGTCAGAAATACAATTTAATAGAGGAAAAAAAAGGGAAAAATAAAACACATGCAATAGTAACAAAAGAAAAATCACTGACAGAGTCAGATACACCCTGACACCCTGCTAGTTGGTAGCAGCCCAGATGAAGGGGTCTTGTTGAAGTAGTGCTTCTTTAGAAAGGTCTGGTATCTCTTGTTCTCTGGAATCCAGTGGAAAAGGCTGCTTTGGTGTTCCAAATCTCAGTTTTTTATTTAGGTAGGAAATTTTTGGCTCCTCCCCCGGCTGGAGCATCTCCCAGTGGGATGATTTAATTTTATTAGTCATGCACTGGGAGTCAATGGCCCATTAACAGGAGATATCTCCTGGAGGAAGGATGGGCTGTGGAAAACTTGAAGAATACTGAAAAGACAAAGAAACCTGGTTTAACAGATGTCCATTTGCAGAGGATGTCTCCACATTGTGTTTTGGAGATCCTGTGTGAATGAAGAGCCTGAGTCTTCTTGAGAGCATCACTCTGTGTTTGAGTGGAGAGCTGGGCTCCAGTGGAAAGTGTCCCATCCATGGCTGAGGTTGGAATGAGATGATTTTTTAAGTCCCTTCCAACCTAAACCATCCCATGATTCTTTTGAATGCTTTGCCAAGATGTCCCTTTCTCTTTGAGACAAATGGAAAAATATGGAGATAATCTTTAAGGAACAATTTATCCACAGCTCATTAAGGTGAGGGATGACTGATCTAATCCTCACTCATGTCAGTGCTTTTCCATCATCTCCAGAATACCAAATTATGCAGGAACCAGGTGCTCCACTAAATATCCATTCAATGCTAACTGAGCTGATCCAGTTGTGACTATGAAACCCAAAGCCAAGCAATGACTGGCAGGGAAAACCTTGGGATTATCACAAATTATTCATAACATGCATTAAAACCGAGGATTCTTCATAATCCAACACATCCAACACCATTTTTCACAGTCAGTTTTAATCATTTTACTGGGGGTGGTTGCACAGCATTTACATGGAGCATCACACCCCAGGCACTTACAGTGGGTGTTGCCACATTTCATGTACAGGTTTGACCATAGTTTGGGTTTTTTCCCCCTTTTTTCACCTTGCCTCCTCTCTGTCCCACCCCAAAAAGTTTAAAGGCTGCTGTAGGTCTGGGCAGAACCCAGGAGAGGCTGTGAGGGGCAGAGAGCAAACTCTGGGGTTAACAGTTAAAGAATGCTGCTATAGAATTGGCCAGACAGCCTCTTCCCCAGAGCTTTCCCGTGGGTAAAAGGCAGATCACAGCTCTTCCTTCCCATGAAAGGCACTTTGATCTCCCTTGATGAAATGCTTTATGTATTTGGGGAGTTCAGTGTAATTGGCTGTGATGGCTCAAGGCTCTTCCCCATCCCCAGAGCTGCTCTGTGCTGGTGTTTGTTCTGAAAGCCTCACACAGCACACGGCTCCTCCGAGTGCACCACACATCAGGAGCAGCATATTTATGGCTTTGGGAAAATCTCTGAAGAGATCAGTTAAAAATCCTCCTCCTGCACTATGAAAAGCATTTTGTGTGGCTGCTCTGCCCTGCTGGGAGCCCAGCCTGTGTCATCAGAAGCTGCCTGACATGTTCAATTATGAATTGCTGCACAAGGGCTCAGCAGTGTCTGCTGGGATTTATTCTCACATATTTGGGCTGAGCATTATGTCAGCCCTGCTGTCACCACTGAGGGTTGCCAGCCCAGCAAAGCAGTGGTGTGGCACCAGTGAGAGAGCAGAGCAGAACATTTCTCACCTACAGGGAGATGCACAGCTCTTACATCAGCATTTAGGCCAAGAAACTCTTCTTGAATTATGACATTTATTCACAACTATTGTTTTGGTGTAGAAAGTAGGATAAACAAAGCTATATCTGCAAAGTCACTTATTTTGTTAAATCAATAGAGGAAGGAAAACATTCCTGGCATTATGGTTTTTATCAGCTTATAAACATGTGGGAGAAACCTGTGTGCCTTAGAATAACAGCAGGAACAAGAGTGGGAAAGGAAACACTGGGATCTGGATGCTTTAGTGAAGACAACCAGCAGCACAGCCCATTGTGGCACCTCACAGCTTTCCCCACTCCTCACCTCTGCAAAACACTATTAAATATTCCTAAACCTGACTTTTTCATTAATTTCTTCATTCTTTATCTCACCAATTATCTAACCCCCTCTCAGAGGACATTTAGGAGTGACAGCAAAGGCAACAAACAGTGGTGTTCAATCCAAAAGGGAGGCCTGAAGGTTGTTCAGAAGGTATCAAGTGTGCATAATTCGTGGTGTTTTGCAGAAGGAAAACATGGTGAGCCATCACCTGGATCTCCTTCTGCAAACTCAGCAGAAGAACCCCTTGCCAGTCTCTGATGTCCCAAGGGCTGTGACAAGGACTTCAGCCACCAACCCTCCCCAGGTTTATTGTGCCCAGGGCCATTTCTGGGCTTCTTTGACCAAAGCATTTGGGGTCAGCACTTCAGATATGCTGTGCCTTGCTCAGCTAGCATGAAATGTAAGAGGACATTCAGGCTGAGAATGTCACTCCTACTTTCCCTTCTTCATCTTTCCTGGAAAAGGGGATAAAAATGTGACATGCTGGGATATGTCACATCTGCATCTCCACCCCCACCCTGTGGATGAAGGGAAAAAAGGTTCATTCACCACTCAGAATATTTGGAAAGTCTCTCTGCACAGAGCAGACACCTCCAGATGTCTCCATCAGTGACGTTATTTATAAGAGGACCAAGCAGCTCGTTAGGCTAATTGCTCCTGGAGGGATTTAACTCCACTGAGGGAGGCTGAACAGGGCTCAACTGTTCCAGAGCATTTGCTGCCACTCCTCCCTTTGATTTACACCTCTCATAAAATTTTATGGCCAGATTAGAATGAACTTCACTTGCACTATGGTTTAATAAAAGGGGGGTTTTTTTTTGGGTTTTTTTTTTTAGGCTGAAGAAAAGCAAAAATGGCAACTAATTACAGCTTTAATGAGGAGTGGAAAATACCTCAAAAGGACGGACCCAAAAAGCCCCCCCAGGAGAATTTGCTTCAGACACCTGAGCCCAGAGGCTGTTGGGAGAGCAACAATAAAAAAGTCACATTTTAGGGAAGCGCAATTTTGGATGGAGAAAGAACAATGTGAGTTTTTATGGCAGATGTGGGGGAGTTGGGGTTCCAGTAAATGGGAGAAGGGAGTGAGTAGTTATCAGTCACTCTGGCTGGAATCTCTTTGAATTATTTGGCTGCTGAGCACGTCCTTATGGAGGAAAAAGTCCACTTTTGAAATAATCAGTTGCTTTGCAGATATAATTTGGCCATACAGTTCATTTCTGTTGATAAATTACAGAGCTCCCTGGGCTACACTTTGCTTCACCAACTGTAAAGCTACAACATAAATCCAAACAGAAAAAAAAAGGACTTTTTTTCCTTCCTTTCTTTCTGCCAGTGAAATACAATGTCACTGAAAATGGCCTTTATAGCTATGCTATGAACACATGAAAAATGGCAAGAAGGAAGGAGAATAAATAAGCATGGTAAAATATTTACCATTCTAGACATCAGTAGCCTGGGGGAGATTGATGAGAAATGCTCAGTTTGGGGCTGACAGCCTTTAAATGACCTCTTCACAAGGCCTGGATGCTGAAATTCAGCATGCAGGGAGCTCCAGGGGGACGTGCAGGGCTTTGCTGGGAGCATTTTCTGTGACAGCAGCAGGAATTACAGGTGCTCCCTCCTCCCAGCTGCTGGGAAAGCAGCTCATCCCAACTCCAGCAGATCATATGCTGCATTTCACTTCTGGCCAGGGCTCACCTCCATTTCTTGCTTTTTTGGCTCAGAATTGATGGTTTTGGGCTGCAGAAGCACTTCCCAAGATGGATTTTTCCACTGAGAAAGGAGCCACAAGTGAAGGACCACTTCACATGGTCAAAGCGTGGGGCTTGGGAGATTTATTTGAAATTAAATAAGTTATTCCATGTGTCCTGGACACAGGCTTGCTGTAAAGTAATTTGAAATCCAGGGAGAAAACCCCCAACAGTCCATTTTTTTTCAGTCCTGGGAGCTGAAATACCCTACCAGTAGTTCATCACCTGGCAAATAAACCTGCCAGCTCCAAACTTTATTAATCATTTGCTGTACCCTGCTTGAACTTTTCCCAGCTGAACTCAGGAGTGCTCTAATCCTCCACCCACTGGTACCAAAAGAAACAAGTAGAGGACAAAAGGAGAGTGATGGAGGCTCCATCTCTGCCTCCTCCACTGCAGCAACATGAACTTCAATAATTTGGGGGGACACCTGCATTTTCCCCACAGCATCCCTACTTCCAAGCACAGTTTCTGGAATTAAGAAGTAGCCAGACAAATCTCTTCTTTGATGGGATTTATTTTTTAATTTTTGGCTTTCACAGGGAACTTTTTTTACAGTGGTTTCTCAAGCTATGATTCCAGAGTCATAATTAATAATTCTTCTCATCATCTACATGCTCTGACACCTTCAAAACCTTGCTTTATTATGTGCTTCTCTTCCACCTTCTAAATGTTAATGTTTCAGCCTTGAAGAAATAAGTGAAAGGGAAAGAGATGACAAGACCTCCAGAGGAAAAAAGGAACAG
Source organism: Erithacus rubecula (assembly GCF_903797595.1). Classification (NCBI taxonomy): domain Eukaryota; kingdom Metazoa; phylum Chordata; class Aves; order Passeriformes; family Muscicapidae; genus Erithacus; species Erithacus rubecula. The sequence goes on from NC_136664.1 coordinate 2,906,567, forward strand.
ATGTTCCTGAGATCATAGCAAAACAAGCCACACACTTAATAGGAACAAACTGTGATGTATAACATTGTTATTTTTCTAACCTTTCTAAAATTACCTATTTGACTGATTTCTGAGGTGTAAAAAGAGGCATAAGGCCTCCCCTCCTGTCAAAGTACCATTGTCTGGAGTAATTTAGAAGTTCTCTGTTTCAGCACCTTGAGACCACGAGAGCACAGACAGATTTAAGACATCTTTGGGTTTGTGCAAGGCTCACAAGAATGTGGCTCATAATACCACTGTAACTGGAGAAGTGTTTATAGAGGTCCAGCTAAAATCCAAAGCTCTGGATCTGTGCCCATCCCAAAAGAAATGCACCCAGAAATCAGCTTGGCTCATCCAGAGGTGGTTTGGGATGGAAAAAGGGGCACAGCACCTGTTGGGGTGCAGCTCAAGGGCACAATGCAGAACGGGATGAGGTTAGAAATCAGGGAATTAGGGAATTAGGGACCAGGAATGTCTCACAGCTGCAGAAAGGTGTTGACAAAATCAGCCTGGGTCTTGCAGCACCCCAGCCTTGTTCAGTGGCACATCCCAAATTGGGACATGCATCTCATAAATACAGGTGGAATCAGTTTAGATTCATGCACCCTTTCTGCATAAAGTGTTGTAGCAATAAGTGTAAGAACTGTCTCAGAAAGGAAAAAATTCTTCTTTAAATTCTTTTAAAGTCTCCTCCACTGTCAGCCTAAGCAGGCATTATAAAAATAGAGATGTGCACCCAGATTTCATTATTTTCTGAAATAAATGGTGGTACTATTATAAGATATCTTTCCTTAATTTCTCCTCTCCACACTTTCCCCTTAACTATTTTTTAAAATATTTTAAGTATGCTTAATTTTCAGTAATTAATGGCAAGATGCATCTAAGTAGGGAATACCCTGTAGGCTGCCTTGGGCCAGTGACTATTGTGGATACTGTGGAAACCTACAAGGGAATGATGAGGAATTCAGCTTCCTTTCTAAACTGGATTACCAGTCCCTGGCTTTCCTTCAGACTTCAGATTTTCAGGAAAAATTGTGTTTGTATCACTTATTTCACTGGCCATGAATGCTATTCCTAGAGGACATCCCATCTAGACGTGCTTCTCCTGCTCCTTCCACTTCATGTTTTACACAGCCATAGATAAAACTATCAAATCAGTGCAGCTTCCTGTAACAGGCTTTTTCCCACGTTTTAATGACCATAACAACAGAGAGTTCAGAAATACACAGTTTTTATTTCAAAGACAAATCTGAGAGAAGAGAGGAGCTGCTAAATTGGGTCAGTGATCCACGTAGCCTGAGGTCCTGGTCGTCACAGTGGGGAGCAGATGGAAATTTAGGAAAAACACCAAAGGACAAAGCATGGAATGATCCCTCCCAGTGCACTCCTCCTGCAATCAGACTTCCTCCAAATTGCCTCCAGACCACCCTGGTGAGCAACCACTGAAAGCTGCACTAATAAAAATATATTTCATTTCTCTCCAATTTCTCTCTTTTACACCCTTGACCTCCCCAGCATCCTGCGACGAGTTCCACACTCAAACCAGTGCTGCTTTTTGCAGGCAATTACATATTTTTGGAAAGCTGCTGCTTGCTAACATTGCTGGGATGAGCTTGTAGATAGATGATCATGGGGGAGAGGCATGGGTGGCAGGGTCAGGTCCTTCTGTTTTGGAAGCAAGCTGCAGATTTGGAACCGGCTGGGCAGCCTCGTCCCTGCGGGAAGAGCAGCGATGCTGAGCTGGTGCCTCGTGGCAGGGAGGAAAAAACAACACCCCCACCCTCCCATTCCTGCCATGGGGCTGATTTGGGAGCAGATAGGAGGTGGAGCTGATGGGAATTGTGTCAGCACTGCCAAATGAAGCCTCCCAGAGCTGGCTGGGACTGTCTGGACTTGCAGGACTTGCCCTGTTTGGGTTTTATCTGAGGCTTTCCCTGCTGGGTCATTTCCTCCACCAGGAAGGTTTGGACAGCCAGAGAGGGGAGGGAGCAGGGACCTGGCAGCAGCTGCAGGTTCAAGTTCAACCAGCAGGTATTTTGCACTTTTGGCCTTTTTTATGTGCTTTAAATATGTCTGGTTTTCAGAAGGAGCTGAGCTCTCCATCTCCTGAAAGTAATTTATGGCATTTCCTCTGACAGCCAAGGATTAGTGTTTATTTTAAGAAGCAAATGAAATGTAAACAACAAAATTTGCCTTTTTCTTTCATCAGAGCAAACACTCCATATGGAAAAGGCTCCAGGGAAAGAGTGACAATCATGTGGCAGGAGGAACAGCACTTCACTGAGAAGGGAAGCACATTCTGTGTGGATATAATTTTGCCATTCCTGTGGGGATTTTCTGAACATTTATCTGTTCAAATGAATCCTGTCCACACGAATCCTTGAGTGAGAAATTATCACCCTGTAAACTGCCTCTGTTTGGGGTGAGGACTCTTTCTATAATGGGACAGATTTTCTAAAGAAGAGTGCCCAGGATGGAGCATCCTACAACTCATAAACCTATATAGAGACCTATATAAAACCCATATAAACCCATATAACAAACAAATTGCTGCACCCATGAAGTGTTTGTGCAATTATTCCTTTTCAAATAATATACAGCCTGCTTGTTGACCTAATAAACACATTAAGCATGAAATGAGCAACAGTTTTTTCTACATTACCTAAAAAATCGGTGCATTTATGCTTCAAATATCTAAGGAGTTGTGACCACACAAGTCAATATAGGAGGATGAGAGTTTTTTACCTCTTCTTGCCTGTCATTATTTTACCTGTAATAAAATTCAACCAGCCCCCAGCCTGGTGTTAAGCCATTGAGTTGGAAATCTGCAATGCACTCATGGAAAACTCCACTCCCTGTCAGGCCATTGTACACAACAGGACAGGTCTGCTTATCCAGAGCTGCAGAGACATCAAAGCTCTCACCACCTTGGGGAAGAGTAAAAAGGGAACAGTGTCACCAACTTTCAACAGTATTTTATCTCAAAAAAATCCCAATATCTATTATTTTTGTGTATGGGGTGTTTTTATGTTTTTCTGAAGATTGATAGTTCTGTCTGCTTTGTAAATCAAGTAAACTGATCAACCATTATCTCCAGCTGAATCCACCTCATAACAGATGTTTTAACACCCCCCCAAAAAAATGGAAATCACTATTTTATGTGAATTAGCACAAGCAATAGTCACCACAAACAGAATCTGTAACTCTCCCTCTGGAACCTGTGGCCCTGATCCTACAGTGGGCACATTTCACCCAGGACACACCACACCTATAATTTAATTTAAGCAGGGAAGTGCTCACAGCAGTGGGGTTGGAACCAGAGGATCCTCAAGTCCAAACCATGATTTTATGGTCCTAAGTAGATTTCTCAGGGTGTAAGATGATGCATTCCCCAGGATCCCATAGAATCTCACTGAACAGTCTTCCCTCCACTAAAGGAACTGCAAGCCAAGGGATGAAGGCAGGTGTAGCTGCAGTGTGGTGAGCTTACCAGCAGTAAAACTGACTCCATATCCATCCTGGATAACCCCATCCTCAGCCAGCCCAGCCAGGGAGGCATTGGACCACTCAATGCCAGCTTTCCTCCCATCAGGAAAAAACACATAACCTACAGTGAGACTGCAGGAGAGAGGAATGGAGCAGGTTTCATGTTCAACCAAAACTCAAATGCACAATGGCAGAGAGAATTGGGAATGCTCTGCCTGGAGAAGAGAAAGCTCTGGGGACTCCCAAAAGAGCTGGAGAAGGACTTTGGAAAAGGGCCTGGAGTGCCAGGATAAGGAGAAATGCTTCCTACTGCCAGAGGGCAGGGTGAGAAGGGATTTGGGGAAGAAATTCCTCCCTGTGAGGAGGGTGAAGCCCTGGCACAGGTGCCCAGAGAAGCTGTGGCTGCCCCTGGATCCCTGGAATGTCCAAGGCCAGGCTGGATGGGGTTTGGAGCATCCTTGGGGCCATGGACATTGGTCTTTAATTCCCTGGATGCTGAGAGCACCAGTCAGCAAGGCAGGGCTCCTGTGGAATGCAGACTACAGTCAGACACACCTCCAACAGCTGGAAGTGCCCAGTTTGTACCTTTAAATCATGCAGACAGACAGGCAGCTCCATCAGCCTCAGCAGCTGAAGGGAAAGGAAGCAAGGAAAGGTAAAAGCTGCCCTTGTGAGTAACTGCAAATGAAAAACTGGGAGTAGGGAACATGAGGGTGTGGATGGAAATTGGGCTGTACAGGTTCAAAGCAGGAATTTGCTCAAAGGTGTCCTGCAGAGCAGCTTTTGCCATCCCTAAGATGAGTGTTTTTAGCGACATAAAGTTCTTTGATCACTTACTGAGTTGTGGTAGCTGGCATGCTAATAACTGTTAAATGTGCTGCAGTCCCATCCTGCAGGAGAGAGAAAGAAAAAGCAGCCAAAGTTGTGCAGATTCATTTCACTGGCTGGACCAAGAAGACACTAGATAGAACTCAGCTTATGAAATATGCTATGGCTTCATACTTTAAAATCCTCTCTCTACATCTTCCATGAAAATCTGGCTGCAAACAAACCCAGGAATATAAACCAAACACATTCAGGACAAATTAAGGACAATGGGAATGACAGAGGACATAAGAGGGAAATAAAGCTGGGAAAAAAAGTAAAAAACTGGTGTACTTTGATCAGACTTCTCTTCTAACCTGTATCTATGTCTGGGAGCAGCAGATAGGGAAAATGTTAGGAAGGAACTGGAATCTCCTGGTTTTATTAATTTCTTAGGTCTGGACACTTCATGTTCCACTTGGGCCCCTCTGAAGCAAATTTAAGCCTCCTCTGATGCTATAAATGTACAGACACTCAGGGTAAGAGGATTCCAAACTTCAATCTGCAATAAACTTCTTAATGAAGTCAGCTGCCTTTTAATTAGGGGCAGAACAGCCACAGTCACTTTGAGTCTTGAGAAACTGAAGAACAGGGAGAGGTTTTTACACACATTGCTCAGTCCTAGTAAAAAGTACACAGGCACATGATAAATCCATGATAAATCAGGATTTTCCAAGCTGGGAAAAGCACTTTTATTCTGAATTCAGTCTAAACCCCTGTAAGGCTGCCTGCAACAGAGAGTTTTGATTTATGCTTGGCTTGGCAAAGGAAATAATTTTTCAGGAGCATCTGCTGGGCTTGGCTGGCAGCTGGCAGCATGTCCCTGGGCTGTGTGCTCCCAGCAGCCACAGCACTGCCTCTCCCCCACACAGCAAAGCACAGAACTGGGCTCAGCACAGGCAGAAATATTTGCTGACTGCTCTCATGAAGGCTTAGCATGCCTCAAAAACACCTCAGGCTCCCCATTAATGGCAATCAGCACTGCAGCAACTCCTTGCAGCAGCTGAGAATCTCTCCTGTAAAGCTGCCTGCCTGATTTTTCTTGAAAAAGCCAAAACAAACTGTTTCAAGTTATCAAGCAAGTTTTTCTTTAAGCAATGTAGCAAAATCTCAGTTTTGACACACACAGCTCTGCTTTTGAGAGTTGCTCCCAACATTGATCTGGGCTAATGGTGCCACCAGTGAGCACTCCTGACTGTACATCCCAAATCCTCATTTCTGGATACTTAAACATGCCTGAAAAGCTCAGAAAAATCTCCTGGTTAAAAAGCACATTGCCAGGTTAATACCTACTTCAAAGTGTGCCAAAATCATGACATAACGACGGATCTCAGCCCAATTCCGGATACCTGCAAAAAAAAAAAAAAAAAAAAAAAAAAAAAAGAACAAAATCTCCCAACTTGGAGTTTCACCATTCCTGGGAAATGTGAACTAACAGTACCAGATTCACAATAATTTTTCTGGATAAAGAAATACCCAGTAATTGATAACATGGTAAGCAATCCCTAAAATAGTGATGGTATTTCCTCTGGAATGTCTTAACTTCATGCCCAATGAAGTTAATTTTAATTTAACAATAATCCTTAATTTTACTGCCCAGCTACAGTGAAAGTATTTCCCAGGGAGGGAATTCTTTCCAGGGCTGTTACCATAGGAGTGGCTCCGAACACCTTTGAGGGAAAGTTCAATTTTGCCATAATTTTCTATTTCAATCTCTCCAACAGACTGGCCCCACTGCTCGTGTCGGAAATGCTGCTCCCTTTGTCTGGAAAAAAGAAAGGAGTGGAATCAGCACAGGCAAAATCTCCAGTTCTCCTCAAAAAGCCTCAATGCCAATCTGATGGATTTATCTCCCAAAATGAAGGAAATTTCAGAGCATCTGCACTGGGGCTATCCCAGATTTTACACATCACTTCTGCATTTCCCAGTTACTGTTGCATAATGAGACACCTGAGAATGAAACAACAGCAAATTCTCACCCTGACAGAATATAAAATCACCCTTTGTCTGAAGAAATGCTGGGCTGCCAAACAACTGCTGCTTATATCACCAAAACCCAGACATTACTGATATACTTTATACTAGAACACACTATATATATTAATAATTGATAATTTCTGCTTCTATTTAGACAATACACCATTGATTCACAAATTTTTAGACCTTCAAAGCTTGTATAGTATTTAAAACACCCACTTCAGCTCCTTCCTCACAGGATTATGTTCCTTTTCTTAGCTATACCTGGACCATTGACTTTGGAAGCTGCCTAAATCAATGAAAAAAGAAAGAATAAGAAATATTCCTGAAGGTTTCACTCAGATATCAGTAGGATCCCATCTGTGTGCAGGATTCCCCAGGTGTAGTGTACAATGAAACCAGGAGCCATGCCCATAATAAATTAAACCTACCTTCTAAAATCAGCTATAAAACACATCAAACCTTGAAGAGAACTGTAGAAAATAATATTATTAACCCCAGAAGACATTAATCTTGCTCCTCACTTTTTGACCCTCTGGAAGAGCTCAATGGTCCAAGGCTCCTGGGCTAAAGCACGAGCAAATGTGCTGGGGTTACTGTCAGCATTAAAGTTAAAAACATCTGTGGAGTTCTCCCAGCTAGAAAAAGAGAGAGGAGAAAAAGGACATTATTAGCATTCAGCTCATACCAGGCCAAGTTGTGATCTTGCTGCTTTGACAGAGGCAATCTTTGTATTTTATTGGAAAATTCTGATTTTTGTTTTTTTAAATGATCCATGAGCTTACTGTGCATCCCAAAGCAAAGATGAAAAACTTACTGCAAAGAAAATTTAACTGCTACAAGTTCTCCTTCCTCTTCACTCCACTGCTGTCTGTAGGATCCTTTCCTGCAAGGCAAAGCACTATCATTTTGTATCATTCCTACACAAACAACAAAATGTTTCTTACATATTTGGAATTGGGTGGAATAAAAGAATTTATGATACTATACACCACCAGATATATTTTCATTCCTTAAAAATCAAAGTGTCTTTGTTACCAAACCAGCTTTTGATTCAAGCTGGTTAAATTTAAAATAAATTGAATATATTTCCAGATAGTGCTGAAAAAGCCTTGGTTTTACTGTATATAAAGGAAATTAGGGAGTGCTGCAATACCTAAGTAATCCATCAAAATTTATCTTCCAGCACGTTTGGGGTTCCAAGTATTCCATAGTGAGTCCTCCTCCACTCCAGATCTCCTTGGAGTCATCTCTCACCATCATGTTTGGATGCTGTGGGTGCTAAAAAGAGGAAATATTTCAGGAAAACATTTTCTTAATTCAATTGTGAAGATGCCACAAAGCAGTCATGTTATACTAAATATTACTAAAAACCCAAAATAATGCACATCAATCCTCTCTTTTTTTCCTACATTCTCCAAATAGGATTTTCCTGCTTTTTCTGGTCATGGCTACTTAGTGAAATAGATTTGTGAACATAAGGAGAGTTGAGTGCAAAGGGATTTATGTCAGGTCTTCTCTCCTTCTTTACTATGCAGCCAGCTCTTAACAAAAAAAGAAAAGCTGCAGGCAAAAATCTGATTATTAATATCTGATTAAGCTTTCTTTTCAGCAAGAATTGAGCAGATGTGCATAAAACTCCCTAAAAGCTTTCCCCTTTTAAAGAGGCAATTCCAAATGTTCTTAATTGCATTAAAATTAAAAAATGGGGGAAAAAGACAACCATAAGCAGAAAATGGAACTTATTAACCATGTGCTGCACCTGACTGGAGAGCCTGGATGCTCAAATTCTTCCTGGGGGATTTAAAAAGCCATTTTTTAGAAACTATTTTGTTTTGTGCAGATTATTGGAAAGGGGAATGTGTGTCAGATCCTACTGGAGAAGGGACATACCCAAAAACCTGAGCAGTTCTACACTGCCTTTGGACACAGCACTGGTGTTTTACTGGTGTGAAGATGCAGAGAACATAAATTTTGGCTTTGGATTCCATCACAGGCTCAAGAAAGGAGTTAAGCACTGCTCCTGAACATCACCCCACATCCAGCACTTACTTCAAACTCGCCTATCCCCTCCAGCCTCAGGAAGAGCCACATCTCACAGAGGCCAGCGGGGCGTCGGGCCAGGCGAGCAATCACAAAGGTCCCGTTGGTCTCTGCAAAGCCCGTGAAGTACAAGGAATCCAGTGCCTGGGGAAAGGGAAATGCTCAGCTCCAGCTGCAGGCAGGAAAGGGAGGGGAGAAGGCCAGCAATCCTTTGTTTGCCATAGACTTCTGCTCAGGGATCGAATTTTACTTTCACTTTTTCTATTTCACAGCAGGCACCCCGAGAACAGCCAGACGGCTTTAAAAGCAGCGGTGAAACCTCAGCCAAAAGACAGGAGAGCTCAAAAACAAATGGGGTTGGGCAGTGAGGAGTGCCAGGCACCAGGATGTAGGGAACAGGAGTATCCGGGGTGTACCAGGGGGATGAAAAGTGCTGGAATGCAGAGGGGTGGAGGTGCTGGGGGTTCAGGGAAGTTTGAGTCTAAAGGGGAAAAAGTGTTCTGAAGGATACTGGAGATACTGGGGATACTGGGGAGTTCCAAGACTGGGGGAACATGGGGATGCCAGGGATAGGAGTTAAGAGTCTGGGAGAATGTGGGGATGGGAGTTCCAAGTCTGGGAGAATGTGAGGATGCCAGAGATGGGAGTTCCAAATTTGGGGGAATGTGGGGATGGGAGTTCCAAGACTGGAGCAATGCGAGGATGGGAGTTCCAAGTCTGGGGGACGCCGGGGATGGAGTGCCAGGGGAAGAGGGAGATGGGAGTGCCAGGGATGAGGGGCGCAGGGATGCCAGGGTATGAGAACAGGGTGTCGCAGAAGCGGGTCCCAGGGAAGGGGGTCTCAGAACCGGGGGTCCCGGGCCACTCACATGGGGGTCGGCGCGGAGCGGGCGCGGCCGGCGCGGCTCGGCGGTGCCTGCGGCCGCTCGCTGCTTGCAGGCGCCGAGCCAGAGCAGGAGGCAGCCCAGGGCCCAGCGCTTCAGCAGCGCCCAGGCACCGGGAGCGGCCGCTCGGCCGGCCCCGAGCAGCGCCAGCAGCGCCAGCAGCGCCGCGGCCACCGGCGCCAGCAGCGGCGGCATCGCGGCTGCGGAGCGCGGGGAGCGGAGCGCGGGGAGCGGAGCGCGGGATGCGGAGCCCGGTGCGGGATGCGGTGCCCGGTGCGGGATGCGGAGCCCGGTGCGGGATGCGGTGCCCGGTGCCGGGAGCGGTGCCCGGTGCCGGGAGCGGTGCCCGGTGCGGGGAACGGAGCGCGGGATGCGGTGCCCCGTGCGGGATACGGTGCCCGGTGCCGGGAGCGGTGCCCGGTGAGGGATGCGGAGCTCGGTGCCGGGAGCGGTGCCCGGTGCGGGATGCGGTGCCCCGTGCGGGATGCGGTGCCCGGTGCGGGATGCGGAGCTCGGTGCCGGGAGCGGTGCCCCGTGCGGGATGCGGTGCCCGGTGCGGGATGCGGAGCTCGGTGCCGGGAGCGGTGCCCCGTGCGGGATGCGGTGCCCCGTGCGGGATGCGGAGCCCGGTGCGGGATGCGGTGCCCCGTACGGGATGCGGTGCGGGATGCGGTGCCCCCGTACGGAGCTGTCTCCGGCCGTCCCCAAACTCCGCCTCGGGGCCGCTCCCCGCCGTGTCCCGGGATGGATCGCTGTCATTTCCGCGAGGGGCTTGTCCAGCTCTTTGCTGGTTTTAGTTACTGCGCACTCCAAGGGAAGTTCAGGCAGTTCTGCTGGAAGGACACTAGAGGAAACTCTTTAGTGATGCGGTGCAGAAAAAGTGCGTGTTAGGCTCTCTTCCCCGAGCCTCCCAACTCTTCGCTGCAGATCGCTGTTCAAGATTAGAGATCTGAAATAAGTATTTCACAAGGAGGATGGTGAAACACTGGTCCAGGTTGCCGCAGAGGCGGTGGATGCCTCATCCCTAGAAACACGCAGCTTTGAGCAACCTGGTCTAGTTGAGGATGCTCATGGCAGGGGAGAGTTGGACTAGATAACCTGCAAAAGGAACCTTCTGTATCAAACTATTCTATAATTGTATGATTTCGCTCCCACTGCCAGCTCCAGCCAACAGGCAGCAGCCCATTTCATTCAAGGAACTAAAAAACCCCACCCACAGCAGGTATCTCAGCATCTCCTCAGCATCTCTTGTAGGTACCATTTCTAGAAGCCGTATTTTTGAAGGTTTTTGGGTGGCTGTACAAGATATCTTTTTATTCCTTTTACAATTAGCCTTTATTGTCATTTCCCTGCACTGAAACAAACCCAGCCTCTCGGGACAGGTTGAAGTGCAGCTAATCTCACTTTGGAGAAAGCTGGGCTCTCAGAACCTGTGCTTTCTTTGTCTCCTGAGTGTTTGGACTCCCTGTTTTAGCTCTCCAGACTTCTCAGTGGATTCCCTATTACTTGCAAAAACATTTATTGTGCATTTTTATGCTTCGTTTCAGTTGTGCCTCAGTTTGGTTTTATAACCACCTCTGCCCTGGCTTGTGTTTAACGGATCAGTGCTTATGGTTCTTTTGATTTTCTTCTCTGAATGTAACTCGTTTTTAATATTCTCCTGAGCTTTGCTTTTTGCCCTTTTCCCAGTTTGTCCTGATACTGATGTGCATTTGCACTGCCTCGGTGATCACGTTTCCACTGTTGCCTCAAAAGCTTTTAACGCCTTAGATTTTCCTTTTACCTTCTTAAAAAGGTTCCTCAGTTTTACACAGCTCCCCTTTTCTGAGGCCAGGCACAGCTGCTCTGTGCTGCTTTATTGCTGTCCATGGGCCAAATTAAAACAAGAAGGGCAGAAAGCATTAGATATTCAGGCAATTCAGAAATTATTTTCTGTAAATCACCTTTGCTTCAGTCAATATTGAAGGGGCACATCATAAAGTTAAGCACGTTGAGTAGGCAGAGAGCAAATAAGGTTGATTTCCAGAGAGCCAGAGGGATAATAAGGTTATTTCCATACTTTAGATTGTGCTGTGGAGGGATTGAAACAGTCTGAAAGAAAGAGATGTGTCACAATGCTATCACCCTGCACCTGCAGCACGGCAGATGTGGCTCAGCCCACAGAAAAGCTGCAAAGGGAATGGATTATGAAAAACAGCTTTTCTTTTTCGCTAGAATTTGAGCACATTATTTACACAAAGCAATAGTCAGTGGGGAAAGATCCACACAAATGACAAACCTGTGGGACTTTACAAACGTGCACATCATTTAATCCTCCTCTGCCTGAGGTGGAAGGGGCTACAAAAAATGACAGATTCTTCTAAACTCCTTTTTTTTCCCCCCCAATGCAACCCATGAGCAGCTTTGCTGCCATTGCCCAAATTGTTGGCGTCCTTCCACAAACCATCTGAATTTCAATATTTGCATTTCTGAGGGGAGGAGAAATGGGGCGTGAAGCATTCCAAACCTCCCGGAGTGTCCCCACACAGGCATTGTGTGCATGTCCCTTGGGAATCTGTACCAGAGATAAACTCCGTTCCTTCCTGTCAGGACACGACTACATGGAAACAATTTGTTTCGTGCCACCTTCTGTTTCCACATTTCTGAGGTAATTTGTTTGAGGACTCGAAGTTATCTCTGGCAAACAATTTATCTTGGCAATATTGTGGTGGAAATGGGTTCCAAACCACCAGGAACTGCAGAAGAACCAAAGTCCTGACGTGCCTGGGGATGTTTTTAGCGTGGCAACACCAACTCTCTGTGGATTAAGACAAGTGTAAGAACAGCTCCACGTGTTCAGCAAAAATGTGGGAAGGGAAATACTCAAGCAGTTTGTTCTCAGAACCTGAGACTGATGCACGGTGCTAAAACACAAAGAAAAAGCAAGCTGAATTTAAGGATTTCTGGTTAGCATAAATTAAAGCTTCTGCATGAGGTCTTAAGCATCTGCAATATTGCTAAAACAAAGATGTCACAGTACATAACTATTTTTTAACTCCTGGGTAATTCTGGTATTTCAGGCACCCTGAGATAAAAGCACAAGAATGGTAGTTTTCTCAAGGGTTAAGCTCACTATAATTTAATATAAAATAATAGCATGTTATTTTGTTTTCATTTTTAATCCTGCATAAATAACATATTAGTTACATTAAGGGAAACACAGAGGGAGAACTAAGCTTTAGAAAATGTCATAATTTTCTGTCTATAAATATTTACATAATTATATTTGAATAGCAGAGACGTTGGCACAGACTAATTTCTTTTCGTATGTGCAACCAGCTGTTGGGAAATAGAAGAAAATATGTAAAATCAAGCTTTTCAGAAGTCCCCAATATTTCAGCACAGGAGACAAACAGGCATGTGAGCAGCTGCATTTTATTGCACTTATCAGCACACACAACCCTCGTGCACTGGCTGCCCGTGTCCCACTAGATGGTGGTCATGCTACAAGAAAAATAAGGATGCAGAAGTGTGCCTGAGTTGTCATTGTTTGTCATCCTTCAGCTTTTTTTTAAAATTTGTTTTAAAAATATCCTCAGCTCACACACCGCAAGGTTTGCTGGTTTGCTTCTCTACTTTTTGAGCACTGTATTTCTAATACACAGTGGGAAATCCTGAATGAGTGTCATGTAATAATATTTCCATATCAAACAATTTAACTACTTACTGATGTTTAAGGCACAGTGAACAACTGCTGAACGTGCTCTTGAATTAGGTATTAATCAAATCACATTCCTGAGACTCCCAGAAGTGAAATCATAGAATCAAAGATGGTTTGGGTGGGAAGGGACCATAAAGCTCATCCAGTTCCACTCCCTGCCATGGGCAGGGACACCTTCCACTATCCCGGGGTGCTCCAAGCCCCATCCAGCCTGCCCTGGGACACTGCCAGGGACAGGGTATGATTTAATGAGGGACTGTAATGCAAAATATGTGTGGATATAAAGCAAAAATTCTTCATGGACAAGCTGCAGTCCTGCCCTGTGGCTGCGTGTTCAGTTCGTGCAGGGGCAGAGCTGCTCCAGCCCTGCCCAGCGTAGATTCTTTTTCTCCTTCTCAGCAGCTGACAGGTGCTTATTCTTCAACAAATAAAATCTAAATTGTGTGAGTCTGCTCCACTGCAGGAGCAAGTTCTTAGTAAGCGCCTTGCTGAGATGAAAGGAAATAGAGGGAAAAGCAACATCTCCAAAGTGGGGGCCTTTAGAATTAAAAATAGACTCAATGCAAAATTTCACATGTGAAGGGGACATAAACGGCACAGAGGCCTGGTTTGGGCTCTCTCCGAAGGGATGAGTGACACCCAGAGTTAATTTCATGAGGGGCAGCTGAATGCTCATGCAGAAGCCCATGTGGGAACTCACATCAAGGGAAAAACGAGTCTACAGCCAGGGGGCTGCGGAAACGAGCAGCCAACAGACCCGGCAGAAGCGCGCTGAGCGGAGTTTACGGGCAGAGCTGACTCAAAACAAGAGCACGGGAGCGCCGAGCGCGGCGCCGCCGCTCCCTCAGCGCCGCCGCTCCCTCAGCGCCGCCCCGCCCGCCGCTCCCTCAGCGCCGCCGCTCCCTCAGCGCCGCCCCGCCCGCCGCTCCTGCGCCTGCGCGGGGCCGCGCGCGCCTCCCTTCCGCCTGGCGCCCCCGCCGCTTCCGGCATCCTGCGGCTCCTCGGAGCTGGGGAGCCGCGGGCGCGGTGGCGGCGGGCGCGGAGCTGCAGCGGCCGGGGCGCGGCCCCAGCGCCCCTCACCGCGCCCAGGGCAGCGGGGCCGCCGCCGCCGCTGCCGCCGCCGCCGCTCTTGCTGAGGTAAAGCCGCTCGCGGTCGCTCCCCGCGGGAAGCAGCGCGGTGACTCCGGGGGTGAGGCGCCTCAGGCCGGGCTGAGCGCTGGGCTGCTGTTGGGGCGCAGTTCATAGGGTGTTTCTGCGCCTCTTTCCGCGTCATTTACACCCCCTAAAATATTAAAATGTATCCATCAGCAGCTCTGGGGAAAGCCTGGACGTGTCCCTGTGCTGTCGGGGGAGGCTGAAGGGCAGCCAGCCGCTCCCGTTCCATTCCCACCTTCCCGGCCGGACTTTCCCTGCTTGATGCGCTTCTCGTTTTCCTCATTTCCACAGCGCTTGCAGGAAGTGGGAATGCAAATAGCTCTCGAACGAGAGGGTGGCTTCGTGCAGCACAGCGAGTGTGTGATCTGTACCATTAAAAAAAAAAATAATTGGGAAATCACTGCCTACTTTTTGTGCTGAATATCCACTCGTGTGGTATCAAGATGCAGAATTACAGTGATGTAACTGCTTGCTTTGCTGGAGACATAATTAGGTTGAAGTCGCCGTGACTGTTCACATTAACAGACTTAAATTAGCTCTTTTGAAGTGAATGCTCTCTGACTTTGAAAATTTACAGATAAAAAGGAGCCGTAGTGGTTCATTAGGAGATGAAACTGATGTGAAATTTTCGCGGTTGGAGATTAGAGTTAAATAGCTGAGATCTCTTTGTGGCTGAGAGGAATTGAGTAATACTTTTATCTCTCTAAACACTCCATCTTCTCTGTTTTCCTTTAACATAGTATATTCTGTATCATACAAATCTGATGGATTCCTTCTTTATGCCTTTTACGAGGATGGAGAGCTTTCAAGGAAAGTGAATTGATGGGATTTTGCAGTGGTTGCATGGCTGAACATGAAGAACATAGAGGAAATGTGAGGATTTATGTGTCTGATATGAGGAACAATTGAAACAAAGGCCTGAGCATTCCTCTAATGAATACTGGTGAGAATAGTTTGACCAGTAGCATTATTTTTTGGAACCTGGGAGGAAAAATCACATAGATATGGATGTAATAGCTGACATAAAAATGTGCTTGCCAGCTTGATATCACAGAGCAATCACTATGTGATACCTGAGCTCTCCTCAACTGAGTGTGAGGATAGAGTGTGCACTGATGAATGCAAAAATTAGAAATAAAAAATTTGCTCTCTTCAGTAGGATGTGATTCATGCAATTGCTGTTGGCAAAGAGGTGAAGCTTTCACATACCAACGTTGGTTTGTGGAGTCTGATCTGAATTTGAGCCTGTGGCCCTGTTCCAGAAGAGGCAGAAATCAAAGCCCAGGCACAGATTGTGTTTGTGTCCTCAGGTGAAGGTTGTTTAATCCAGGAGCTTTTGTCCTTGCTGCTGTACCCCAGTGAGCTCTTGGTGGATCAGATAGTGTGTTTGGTTCTTTGCTGGAGCAAAGTGTGTGTCATGTATTTTCTTTGACTTTCACATCTCAGGGTGAAAGATGTGTTATTGAAAAGATATCCTGCTGAACATCTCTGCTGTTCCTTTGTGCTTGTGAAAGTGAGATTTGGTATCACAAATCTGTTCCATGTCTGATAGCAAAGCTTGGTAATACTTTGTACAAATACATGTTCTGAATATGTGCATCAGGGTGTTTTCTTGCACTTTTAATAACTTCTCTTATCGTGAATTCTCATTTCTGGGTTTTGAGGATGTTTATAAAGATGCTACTGGCATAAATCAGAGAAATGCTTTGGTTGGAAGGGATGTTAGAGATCATCTTGTTCCCACACCCTCTGGGAACATCCTCAACCAGATGGGATTGCTCAGAGCTCCATCCAGCCTGGCCTTGAGCAATTCCAGGGGTCCAGGGGCAGCCAGAGATTCTCTGGGCACCTGTGCCAGGGCCTGCCCACCCTCACAGGGAGGAATTCCTTCTGTATATCTAAACCAAATTTTCTGTAAACCTTTGGTCTGAGGTGATTTGGAAGCAGCACATCCCCTTTTCAAAACTGGAAAGGAGCAATTCCAGTGTTTCCCAATGGGCTGGTTTAAGGAGAATTGTTACAGTAGCTTGAAACTTGACTGTATTAAATATTTACTTAGTGAATATTCTCTTTAGTGTGTTGCACACAAACAGTCTCACATTAATTCCATGTTTCACTGTGATCTGTCCCTGTGTGCCTGCAAGAGAGCAGAGATGGACCAGCACAAGGGAAGGGCTGCAAGGTATAAATGGGAAATTCAAGAAATAAATACTTAATATCTTTTAAGAACAACAGCAGGGTTTTGGAGAGATGAGCTGTGCCACTGAGCATGGATTTGGGGATAGGTTGATTTTAGCACTTCAGGCTTGTATCATGGATCTCCATCACAAGTTATTTCAGCTGCTCCTCTCCAGAGCTCTGTGTGCTGTGTTAAGGACATCCCAGATTCCCAAATTGCTGTGAGGCTGACTGCTAGATAAATCAGTGGGAAAGGATTGAAATTGCCTGGATCTGTAATAAAAATCAGTGATTCTTCTACATTAGACATGGTTCTGTGCAGACATTATCTGATAGATATTTATCTGGCAGCAGTGAACAGTCAGATTGCCCATGGAACTGGGTGCAGGAAAAGATTTGCTTGCTTGGTTTAGTTAAAACTCACAAGTTCCTGGAGTTAATGTTTATTCTGTAACCTCTTAGGGAGATTAGAGGGCTGTAATTTTGATTTGCCACCAGTGCTCTGCTTCCAGGTAGGATTTAAATCCATTGGATGGAAGTGTTGCAGGATTATTGTTCTGCTGTGCAATAAGTGTTGGTGTCTCTAAAATGATTGAGAGCAATCACAAATGTTGAAATGAAGGCATTTCCTTTATTGTGTTACCACTGAAGTGGGAGGAATCTTAGGAACTGTCCATTGTGTAGACTGAAGGAAAAGGCAACAAAAAAATTTTATGCTTTGACAGCTGATGGATTTTTAGCCTGTATATAAATTTTCACTTGTTTAAAAAAATTACAGGGAAATGAGCTTTTCTTTTTTCCTACAACAATGCTTTTCTATCCATCCTCAGAAAATAGCAGGGAAAAGGACTGTTTTTAACCCTGAACTGCCTGTTTTTTTTAATTTAATTACCAGTTCAGGGGCTTTATGATACAATTAGTTGTGTTGTGTCATTTGTCTTCCTAATGCCCTTGGCAACCTTCTGCCACTAAACTCAGTCATTTTATAAGGCCATCTTTCTGGTGATCACAACTTTATAATATAACTTCTTCAAAAGTTGTTGGGTTTTTTTTTTATTCCAACAGTACATCTGCATTTTAGACCTGAGTTTCAGTACCAGTGAGGTGGAGGTCAGCTGAGACATTCCCAACCTGAGAATTTCAAATAACTCCTAAGAGTGGAACAGGGTTGGGTCAGGTTTAATATAACCACATGTACAAACATAACATTGGGCATGGAGCACTGAATAATTTAGTGTTATCTTCTGGTGCTAGATAAAGATTTGTAAAAGGTCAAATTGAAAACTGTTGCTTGCTTATTAGAGGTTGAAGTGTAATGCTTTGTCCTTTTGTACTCTAAGTATGCAATAAAGATTAAATTTGAAGCAAATAAATGAAGAGTAGAGTGGGGATGTCAGTGGGGATGCTGAGCTCCTCATAAAGGGAGATTTTAAACATTGATCCTCTTCCCTCAGAGGGACCAAGGTGGGGCAGTGATGTGGGCAGCTGAGAGGAGAAGAGAAGGATGAGGAAATCCCAGGAGAAGGATGAGGAAATCCCAGGAGAAGGATGAGGAAATCCCAGGAGAAGGGTGAGGAAATCCCAGGAGAAGGATGAGGAAATCCCAGGAGAAGGGTGAGGAAATCCCAGGAGAAGGGTGAGGAAATCCCAGGAGAAGGGTGAGGAAATCCCAGGAGAAGGATGAGGAAATCCCAGGAGAAGGATGAGGAAGTCCCAGGAGAAGGATGAGGAAATCCCAGGAGAAGGGTGAGGAAATCCCAGGAGAAGGATGAGGAAATCCCAGGAGAAGGATGAGGAAATCCCAGGAGAAGGGTGAGGAAATCCCAGGAGAAGGGTGAGGAAATCCCAGGAGAAGGGTGAGGAAATCCCAGGAGAAGGATGAGGAAATCCCAGGAGAAGGATGAGGAAATCCCAGGAGAAGGGTGAGGAAATCCCAGGAGAAGGATGAGGAAATCCTAGGAGAAGGATGAGGAAGTCCCAGGAGAAGGATGAGGAAATCCCAGGAGAAGGATGAGGAAATCCCAGGAGAAGGATGAGGAAATCCCAGGAGAAGGATGAGGAAATCCCAGGAGAAGGATGAGGAAATCCCAGGAGAAGGATGAGGAAATCCCAGGAGAAGGATGAGGAAATCCCAGGAGAAGGATGAGGAAATCCCAGGAGAAGGATGAGGAAATCCCAGGAGAATGCTTAAATCCATTCTTCCTGCAGAGCTGATCTGAGGGGACACTTGCACATAGAGCAGGAACTGTGAGGCTGTGATAAACACAAATTTTGCACAGATTGCAGTTGGAGTTGGGGACTGACTGAACAAATCACATCCCTGTGTTGTCAGTAAAGTCTCTGGGAGCAGTTGCAGCAGATGACTGTGAGTGGAATGTTCCACCTGCAGAGGCTGAGTGTGCTGTGTTCATCACTGCTGTCATCCCCAGCTCCAAACAGGTGGGTGGCATTGCACATCCCATGTCACACACTCCATTTCTGTGTCTCTGCTCAGCTGCCACCTGATGCCACAGCAGTCACAACTCCATGGGTGTGGATTTCACAATATTGTGAAGTTTGGGAAAGTCTAGAAGCTTTTTTTGTAAAGCAAACCACAAAGCAATCACAGCTTCCTGCAGTGATACAGAGGATAAGGGGGAGTGGTTTTTAGCTAAAAGAGGATCAATTGGGATTTGATATCAGAAGTTTTTCACAATAAGACTGGTGAAGCTCTGGCACTGAGAATCTGTGGATGCCCCATCCCTGGAAATGTCCAAGCTCAGTTTGGAGCAGCCTGGGATAGTGGGAGGTGTCCCTGCCCAGGGCAGGGAGTGGCACTAGGTGACATTTAAAGGTCCCTCCCAACCCAATTTATTCAATAATTCTGATATGTTCATAATAAACATTTGCATTACCATTTAGTCTTGCAGTGGAATCTTTGAGTTCATTTAAATAAGGTAAGAGACTTCTCCTTTTCAGTTCCCCTTGAACTGGGAAATTTGGAAATGGGTACTGGAGAACTCCACCAGCAATGTTGTATTTGGAGTATCTGTTTATAACAAGCTGCTTTCAGAAGCTTTTCAAGACAGTGACTTTATATTTGTTGTAGCTTTAAGTGTCAGAATCCTTATGTTACTCTCAAAGTATATTAAGTTAACCTTGCAAATAAGAGTCACAAAATTTACTTCAAAGAAATAGAGAATAAAAGCAATGAAGAAGAAACCCCTAGGTACTTTTTAAGGCAGCTTTAATCAGACAGCAATTCAGGCCCACACCTCTTCTGTTCTCTTCCCCAAATAGAAATGTAATGCAAGGTTCTGTGCTGCAATCCTGCTCCAAGTGCCATGTGGTGATTTCCAAAAGTTAACAGCTAAAAATGTCAGCCTTTCAAGCACCTGGTTTTCTAAATAAAACACAAAATCTTTCATTGGAGCTACATGCAGTGTGTTTGAGTGCTACTATTGATGTGTATCATTTGCACTTAACAGTGTTTTCCTGATGCAGCTTTGCTAATCACTTTGTTGGTGGTGTCTTTTCAGATTACATCAGACATGACTATGTGAATCACCAGGGATAAGCCAAAGGCAGGACAGGATGTCAGAATAACATACAAAACATTTTTGAGGTATTTGTTTTGTTTTGAATTTCTTTAATTGTGCTAAATTTTCTTTGTTGTTGTCTTTAAGGCATTTAAGCAGAATGAATGCAGTAATTCTGTGCCATTCCATACTTAAAACATTCCTTAAGAGTTTTAGAAGCCCTTTTTTTATGAAATAATTGCTGATTTGCATGGTTATCTTCATGTTCCAGCTGCTAATGATATAGTTTTATGAATCTTAAATTTTCTTGACCACAAAGGGTGGTGATGTCCCAAAGTACTATTGGACTTAATTGGCATAATTGTAGTTTTAACTCTGAACATTTAGAAAGATCAGGATCATTTGAAGTGGATGAAAAGAGGGTCTCATCTAAGTTAAGCTTGAATTACTTATAAGAGAGGTGAAGTTTTTTTCTTTCCTAAGGTAATTTTCTAGTGTGTGATAACTTCATCCTTGGCTTAGCAGCTGTGTTCTGGTGAGAGGGAGGACTTATGCCCAAAAAAACCCCAATGTGTGAACAGAAAAATACAATTTAACTCCTAGAAATTGTAATAGATCCAAGCAGCAGAGCTGAATTTCAGTTTGTTCTGTTCCACAAGCAGAGAATGTGTCCTTCAGACACCTCACAGTGTCCTGCCAGCTGGTTTTGCAGTTGCTCTCACATCTCTCTGCTGCATCTGCATGTATTTATTTTCATTTCTGATTTCTTGGATTGCTCCTGCCTGATTCTAACATCAAAGAATAAACATCAGAATGATTTCCTGGGCAGAATGTGTTATTCTGATTCCTGATAAAAGAGTTTTTAAAGGGTCTAGACAAACACAGTTTCATCAAAAACTATCTCAGTGCCAGTGTCTTCACCTGGTAATGGTCACTTGAACCCTTCCAGAGGAACAAAGAGATCCCAAATTCAAGGTCTGGGGATGGAAATTGCAGTGCCACAATCCCTCCAGTCATTAATAAGGGGACCTCTTTGTGCCTGTCAAAAATCAATAGAAATGCTTTCAGGTTTCTCTCAGACATGGCCTTTAATAGCAGGAATCAATATAAATTTTAGAACACAGTATACTTTTAAAGCAGCAGGATATTCTTGAGGGGTGATGTTTAAGCTTTCATTTGTCTCCTGTTTGTTGATAGCACTTCAGTTCTGCCCATTCCATATCTTTCCATGGGAGAGATGTCTGAAAAATAATTCTGTTTTCATGAGAATTCTTAAGGCTTCAAGTCTGGTTTTTGCTCCATGTTGGAAGGACAACAAAGCCCTAAAAGATTTTTCATGAAATTAAATTAATTAATGTGTTCTTTGAAAATCTGATTCATCTAATCTATTGCCATGTTAATTTAACCAGAACCATTTGTTTCCCTTAAGTTTGGGCTGATCTGAGACCATTTTATGAGTTATCCAATATATCTTTGGAACAGGCTTGTGATTTTTCCAAAACAATAACATTTTTGTCAACAAATTTAGCTGCTCTCCAACTTGCTGTGTTATTTGTTATGAGCAGTGTATTAGAACAGCTTTATTTCCATCCTGATTCTCCTTTCTGCTCTTCCCTCACTTGCTGGAGCAGAATGAAAACTCAACAGTCTGGTGCCATAATTTGCTGTTTTCAGAGAGACATGAGCTGTAATTTAATGAAGACTTTGCCATTTTAGTTTGAGATAAAAGAGAGAAGTTGAGTTTTTAACAAAAGAGGAGGAGTGGTTTATGAGCCCAGCGTGATGGAAATGCAATCAGTCTAAAATCCCTTTGCCAGGAATTGATGTTGCATGTTAGTGGTGGGTTAACCCTGGCTGGACACCCACCAAAGCTGGTTAGTGATGGGTTAACCCTGGCTGGACACTCACCAAAGCTGGTCTGTGAGAAAAAATAAAAAAAAAAAGAGCAGAGATAAGAGCAGGAGAGATCACTCAGCAACCATCACAGGCTTGACCTGGGGAAATCAACTTAATTTATTACCAATGCCATTAGAGTTGAATAATAAGAAATAAAAACTATAAACAAAACAACACAAAAAACCCACTAGAAACAAACAAAAAACCCCTAAAACCAAAATGTTAAAGGTATCCCTCCTTTTATATTCATCTTGTGATGACCATTCGTGTGCTGTAACCACAGAATCGCTCAGCTGTCGATCAGAAAGAATCCCAGTTCTGCTTTGAACTTGAACATGCTTTATCTCCCAGAAACAAAAAAACCCAGGGCCAGGTGCACTCAGTTTCCTCATTAATAATGAATAATTCTGCTGCTCTGTGTGTGTGTGTGTGTCCCTGCAGGGCCAGCCCAGCAAACCATGCAGTCATCAGGGCACCGCTACCGTGATGTCGAGCACCACCCGCTCCTGGCCGACAATGACAGCTAC
The DNA here is from genome assembly GCF_903797595.1 of Erithacus rubecula. Classification (NCBI taxonomy): domain Eukaryota; kingdom Metazoa; phylum Chordata; class Aves; order Passeriformes; family Muscicapidae; genus Erithacus; species Erithacus rubecula. The sequence goes on from NC_136664.1 coordinate 2,928,816, forward strand.
GACTCCTCCTCCTCCTCCTCAGAGGCTGACATGGCTGACAGGGTCTGGTTCATCAGGGATGGCTGTGGCATGGTCTGTGCCATCATGACCTGGCTCCTGGTGGTCTATGCAGACTTTGTAGTGACTTTTGTCATGTTGCTGCCTTCCAAAGACTTTTGGTACTCCGTGATCAACGGGGTTCTCTTTAACTGCTTGGCAGTGCTGGCTCTGTCGTCGCATCTGAGGACTATGCTGACTGATCCAGTAAGTATCCAAGAGTTCCTTGGCATTGCATTGTCCCCTCCATCTGCACAGAGCTTTGGAGAAGTGATACCAGGTCTTCTCCTGCTGAGAAAAGTAGTGTTAGACTCCAAAATCCTCGTGTTAGGCTCACTCAAAACCCTCATGTTAGACTCATCCCAAATCCTTGTGTTAAGACTCAAAGCCTTTGTGTTAGATTCCCCCAAAGTCCTGGTGTGAGACTCCCCCCAAAGTCCTGGTGTTAGACTCCAAACCCTCAAGGTTTTGCTGATACCTGTATTTATCATCAGGATGGTACCTGTACTTCTTCTTCTACTTCTTCCATTAATGAAATCATAAAGAAACTGTTAATACAAAATTTATAAAAAGAATTAGACTCAATAAAAAACAGTAAAATGCTACTCCAGGTCCTGAAGAAACTAATAAAGTTTAGGCTTTCTGTGTCCTCATTTTTCTTACTTTTTTTATCAGATTTATTTGCACAATTTGTACCTTCATCCTGTTACATCTCTTGAAATGCTTCTTCCATTTGTGGCACATGGAAGAACTTCTGGAGGTGGATGTGCTGCAAAACCTCAGGCACATTTGGCATAGTGGAAAAACCACTGTCCCATGTCATTCCTGCATTTTTGTCCTGAAGTATTTTGAGTCAGGGAAGGGAGATTTGAGCACAGATTGAAGCAGTGTAGGTCTAAGAGGTCCTGGAAGTGCTCATTTCTTAGAACTCTTCAATATTTCAAGAGCTGAAATAATTGATTTTGTACTAAAATCTATTTCTACTTCTAGGGAATAAATCTGGGGAAAGTGAGGTGAGGGGAAAAACATCTATTTTCTCCAGAGTTTTGGAGAAAAATGGAAATTTTTGTCCAGTACCAGCACATAGTGAAGTTATGGGAGTGTTCAAAAACCCAGCAGGGTTTTGTAGTTAATGATTTTCTAGATCTTTGATTTAGTTCTGCCCACACTCAGTGATGAAATATCACAACTTCTACAAACTGTGACAGCTAAGAGAGTTAATGGTTTAAGGATTTATTCTAGACCTGTGTTGTTTTTTATGGGTAAAACACCATCCAAACTGAGATGAGTCACTGCTTTTTTCCTCCATTCCTTTCCTGCTGACTCCCAGAATGGAAGACACAACTGTGTGATAGAAACTAAGATGAAAGGAAGAAAGGAATGAACTGCCTGAGAACTTAAGTGAATTAAATTTACTTTTGTAACTATAAAAATAGATTTTTGGGGGCTGGCTGTGACTATGAAAGATGGGATTTTTGAAATGGAGCATTTTTTTGTCAGCAAAATGCTTGAAAGGATGATCTGAGGTTCTCATCCTTGAGGCAGGTGCATAGGGGAATGTTTACACCAAACATTAACTTGAGTAAGAACTTTCAGATTGCAAAATCCACCTCAGGAGTGCAACAGGAGTGTTTAAAGAATTCTCTCTGTGAGCACCAGGTCAGGTTTGAAGCACCTGGGACAGGAACCTGGGCTGTGTCTTGGGCAACACAAACACAAATTCCTAATTCCAGACCATGGGTAACAAAAACTCCTTGCTTAAGTAGAGGAGTGTTTGGCAATGGAATCTGAATTCCTGCTCTCTTAATACTGTCCCAGAACTTCTTAAAGGTCTCTGTGTCAAGCCAGGAGGCTTTTTTTCAATGAGAATTAATTGTAGAATGTTGCAGTTGGTTAAGGCTGCCCTGGAGAAGCTCTCCCTGTGTAAGGGAAGTGCTGAACTGGAGAGTTGGTACACAAAGGCCACTGTCACATCCCAGTTTATTTCACAATCACTTCCCCTCACAGATAAGGCTTTGCCTCCATAAATGAGCACTGACAATGCTGCTGTCCATTGTTTTCTCCTTACTAATCCAAATTTAGATCCTGAACTCAGGAGCTGATGCAGCTCTGTGATAATCAGATCAGAGAACTAATCACTAAAAGTTAATTAATTTTCCCAATTATTTTTTTTTTCTTTTGAATCAGTTCTTTCAACTCTTCACCACAAAGCTGCACAATAGAGTAAAGAAGCCAGTGCTGGTCCAGCTAACAATGTTGAGTTTTAGGAAAAAAAGAATGACAATTCTCAAAAAATTGGGGCAGGTGGTTAAACCCTGACTTCAGAGAGATAAAATCTTTCAAGTAGTTGTTGATTCACATTTTGTGGATGGCTTGGCCCATTAATCAAAAGCCACAACAAATATTCAGGGTAACTCCTCAGCAAATGATGAGCAGTGCTTGTATCTGCAGGATAAGATGTCTCCCTGTTCATTTCTGTGGGCTGGTGACAGGATATTCTGTGGGAATTAAGCTAATACTTTGCCAGAGTCTTGCTGAATTAAAGCTAAATTTGAGGTCAGGCAGAGGTAATTTGTTCATTTGGAATTGATTCTGGCTTATAGCAGACTGGCTTTGAATAAATGAACTTATTTCAGCAATTATCCTGAGGTTACTGGTATTAAGTCTATGAAATGTATTTTTAAATGCTCTCATGCCATTTAAGAAGCTTTCTCTCCTCTAATTGAAATGATTTCAGGGGGCTGTGCCCAAGGGAAATGCCACTAAAGAATACATGGATAATTTGCAACTGAAACCAGGAGAAGTGATCTACAAATGTCCCAAGTGCTGTAGTATCAAACCTGAGCGTGCACACCACTGCAGGTATGCCAGAGTTCCTTAAAGAGTTCTGCATTTGGAGGCATGGAATAACATCCCTGATGGTTGTTCATTTTTTTCTGCCCCTCATCAAATTTCTTTTTGTATCCACTAAAGTTTCATATTCCTACATTGCAGGGTATTTTGTAAGTGTAATGTACTGTGGGCACATTGACTGTGGATGAGGGGAGAGAAGTAAAGAGACTTAAAGATTTATTAAAATAACTGTGCTGTGGTTGTATTAAATAATTTTGATCTGTGAATATCTTTTCCAATTGTTGTGTTGTGCTGTGGGTGATGCAGGGCAAAGAAGAGAATCTCAAATTTCTGAGAGGAGCTGATTTAAGAAATGATTCCTGCAGTCTTTAATTAACAAAATTTAGAGTGGTTTTAAATTTGTGTCATCTCTTCTTTGCAGTGCAGTTGAAGTTATATGGGAATTGGCAGATTATTTTCCCAAAGTTGCATGAATAATTGGTTAAATGCTTTTCTACTTATTGAAAATCCATTTGAATAAGGACAGCAGTGATGATCATTTGAGCTAAACATGCTATGGAAGAGATAGTAAATGTATATTTTTACTTCTCAGCCTTTGGAGTTTTCAGGCACTGTGGAAATGCTTTTGTGTAGTGTTCATTGTGTGCCAGTTGAAAATAGCTGTGCCTGCATAATCAAGGCTTATATAAAGATGCAAATGCTTCTGGTGGCTCTCTAGGTGTGGGGAGTGATGTGTGTTGAATTGTGAAGTATCAAACTGAATTTCTGTCAAAAAAGCAGAGCAGAGTCCTGTCAGGACTGTGATGATGCTGGAGCTTTGTGGGTTCTGAATTAAAAGCTTGTGTGTGTCAGTGCTCAGTGCAAATGCTATGGCTGAGAAGCTGCTCCCATTTCTAAATACTCAGCCTTGGCATGGAGCTCTTGTTCTTCTCAGCTGTGAGTGGGTTTTGTAGCTGGAGTGTGAAGGGAGAAGTTCCATGGATAAACAGTGAGTATGGAATTATCTCCAGCTCCTTTGGGCATGGTTTAGGCTGGCTTTGCTCAGGTGCACATCCCAAAGCTGCCTTGCTGTGCAGGGAGAATTTCATGGATAAACAGGTGGGTGTGGGATTATCTCTGTGGGAAGCATTTCCCCCATCTTTGGTCCTGGTAGGATTTGCTAATTTGGAAGGAATCCTAAGTGAAAACACCATACATTGAACTCCACATGACAGAAAAAGAGCTGCAGTATCAAAGATCCTGGAGCTCAAATATCTTCTTTATAGCAAGAATTTGAGCTACATTTATTGTTAAAGCAGAGCAAGAATGGATAATGTCTGTGATGAAGGAAATACCTGATATTTTCAAAGGGCTTGTTTTCCCCAAGCACCTGTTTGGGGATCTAGCTTTGTGTGTCTTAGGAATTGTTTAATCCTTGGTCAAATATTGTCAGGTTTTTTTTCCTAAGGGCAAAGGAGGCATTTTTGGGGTTGCTCAGTGCATCCCTGGCAAATCTGAAAGAGAAAGCCAGAGCCTGGAAGTGTTGTGAGGCAGCTGTCATGTTTTTCTCAGCACTTGGATTTCTGGTTTAATTGCCTTTGTTTCTGTTATTCTGATTCTTTGCCTTTGATTTATCACTGCAGTTTACCCAATAGAAAAAGGGTTTGTTTGATTATGCTGCCAATTTTTTTTATTGGTTTACAAACCCATTCCAAGGACATTAAAAGGATGGTTTAGTCCCAAGTATTCAAAGTGGCAATTTGCTGATAGAAGAGACTTGAAAATGGAAATTGAAGTTGGTTGCTGTTGGGAAATACTTACACTGAGAGCCACAGTGCATGTTTTGAGTAGTAAATTATTAACACAAGAGACTCTTAGGATGTAGTTACGAAAATTGTTGTGCAACACTGCAACAGAAGTTCTTTTAAGGAAGAAAAATAGTTTCATAATACACATTAGTGATGGGGAAAAGAGCAAGAACCTTTTATTTACAGCTAAGCATCTCTGAAATACATTAAAGTGATGTTTTAGTGAGCAGTTAATATTTTTGGCACAGGGGAAGAGCCCTATCCTGAGTGAATGGGATTTAATTTTCACTGAAGGAGCACAGCTGTCATTTCTGCCTGTTCTGAGTGCCTGTGTGTGTGTGGAGCTGTTACTGTGAATTAAGTCACTGAGATGTTTCCACCAAGCTCCCAGGGAATATCTCTTACCCACACCCATTTCTCCTGAGTCTTTAGCTGTGTCATTCTCAATGTTTTCTTTGGCATTCAGAGCTGTAATTTCACCTGCCTGAGTTCATGGAGCAGCAATTCCAGGTTTCTCCATCCACAGGTGCTTGTTCTGTTTGCTTCTCTCTTGTGAACGACCCCAGGTGCAGCTGAGGGAGGGATTTCCCCAAACTCCTGCTGCATAAAAAGGAATAAAATACAAGGGATGGGGTAGGAAGAAGGCAGAACCACTGCTTGAAGCATTGCTGTGAGATTGTTGGTGGGAGATCAGGAATGAAGGCAGGGTTCCAGCTATCTGAAAATGTGAGAGCTCTGTGTGGGCTTGTGAGAAATTCTGAATGAGCAGAAGTGAGTCCTGCCCACCTCACATCCTCCAGCATTCAGCTCCATTGAGCCTGGCTAGGATTTTACTCAGCACTTCACATTAATGTTGTTTTTAGAGTGCTGGCACAGATTCTGTGGCACATCAGGAGCTCTGTCTGGTTGTGGTATCAGGGAAATGAGAGGCTGAACTTGCAGGCAGCAAGGAAAGTCTTTTGAGGAACCTCCTGAATGTCTCCTTTGGATGGATACCCAGTTCTCCTGCCCCTGAGAGTGCTTGTGGTGTTTATCTGGTATTGGAATTTTCACTTGTATTTAAAAAGTCACTTGTAGCAGAGGATGAATCTTCTTTAATGCCCATAAAACAAGAGGCAGGGGGGATGTAGGGGCTGAGTTTTGATAGCTCAGAGCAAAGGCAACTTCATTTGGGATTCCTCCCCAAAACCTGCCCAGTGCTGTGTTCTGCCTCCTGCTGAATTACCTTAGAATCATACAAATATGATGACTTAAAAATTATTTTCTGCCTCAGAGCATTGATTTCCCCCCACACCTCCCTGTTTTATCTCTCCAGTGACAGTCACCCAGCTTTGCTTTTTGGTTTGTCACTGCAGCACTTGTAGGTACCACACATAAATCAGCCAGTGCTAAAAACAAAGGGGTTTCAATAAGGGTGCCTGCATTTTTTTGGCTTGTTTGGCTTGCTGACTGCTGAAGTGAAAATGTTTAATATTCTGGGTATTCTGTGGGAAAATCTGGAGCACTGAGTGTGTGTCTTCAGTACAAAGCTAGGAAAATGCAATATCAACATTGCTTAAACTATTGATTTATGAAGAACTACAAGAGATGTTGCAACTGTTTTGATTATGGTGTGTAATTCTTCATATTTGGCTGCAGATTGAGATCTCTGCTGCAGTATGGCAGATGTAAAATGGGGTTATTGGAATATTTGACTTCTGTGGACATAGCATTGACTCAAAACTGGGCAGGAGCCAAGAGAACCAGCAAAGAACAGGAGTGTTCAGGAAGTCATGAACAAGTAGCCACTCAATAAGTGCTAGTTGGAGTTTCAATATTTGTGTTTTCAAGACAGTTTCTGTCTTGAAAATATGAATTTATTTGGTTTCTTCTTATTTATTTGGTTTCTTCTTATCCACAAGCAAAATTTACAACTTGAAAGCCTGTAAACATGAAATATTTATTTTATCTAAAAAAATTTTCCAAAAGATAAAGGGTTTTATTAATACTGAGTGTAGACCGAGCTGAAAATTTGCTAATTCTGAGCCACAAGTGTCTGAAGTTTTGGATTTGCTTGATTTGGCTATGCAGTAATTGAGTTTTATTATGAGGAATATTTTATATACACAATCCATTTTGGAGCAACCAAAAGCTGAGTTCTGAGAGAGAACAAACAATTTCCTTCAAGAAATGCAAATAAAATCCCTGTGTGCATTTTGTCAAGAAATACTCCAGCACATCTGACACATCTCACACTATGACCACTGGCTGCCCTTGTTTCTGCATTTAAAATTCAATTTCTCAACAGAAGCCTCTTGTCCTTTCTTCCAGTATCTGCAAGAGATGCATCAGAAAGATGGATCACCACTGCCCTTGGGTGAATAATTGTGTGGGGGAGAAAAATCAGAGATTTTTTGTTCTGTTTACGGTAAGTGAGCAGCAGCAGCAGCTTGATTTTAGTCTGAATCTACCTTATAACAATTTCTATTGTAAGGGATTTATGTAATCATTTATTTATTAATTGCATAGATGTGATTTATGTTTAGTGAGTAATGACTTTAGGACATGATTGTGTTGTTTGGTTAGGGGTTTTTTTTTCCTTTCTGTGCAAGGTATTTCTACCCATATTCATTTTAATTTTCTTCTCTTTCAAAGTTACTTGAGTTTGCTGTGTTTTTTGTAGTGACAGTGAGTGAAATGATGCTGTCTCTTGTTTGCAGATGTACATAGCCCTAATTTCAGCTCATGCTCTTGTACTCTGTGGATTTCAGTTCTTCTCCTGTGTCCGAGGGCAGTGGACTGGTGAGCAAATTAATACTTAATTTTCATTATCAGATCTAATAGATATAAGAGAATAGTCATAGCATTCCTACCCTAAGTGATACCCTTAAAACAATCCTGTTTTTCCATCACTCTCCTTTTCATTCTGGGTGTTTTGTCCCCTTTCCTTCAGTCCTTCTCTGGAAGAGCTGTGGCTGTCAGGAGCATTCTCACTCATTTACACACAGGAGTAATTTACTGCCTCTCTAGTAGGAAGGAAACTGAGCTGGACCTCAGCACTACAGCACCTAAATTGGGGCTTTGTGGGCCCCATTCCCAGTTCTGGGAATGACACCTGAAATTTAAACAGATTTTTCCCTCATTCCATTACTGGAGTCAGCTGTGAGGCTCCTGCAGAAGAGAAATTCCCTAAATTATCCCAGGTTTTTATTTAGGCTTCTGGCTTGTATTTATTAATGCTCCAATGTGCCAGAGCTCATTCTGGTCTTGTGCTTTTGGCAGATTATTGATGTGTTCTTTTGGTATATGAAGCAACAGGGAAATCCATGTAGTTTTTATTTTTTTCTGAGTATTTCATTAAATGGATGGAATCTTAGAACTTTTTTTTTTTTTACTTGAAACATTCACCTTCCTGTACACTATCCCTGTTTAAATACAATTGAGTTAATCAGGTGATCAGAGGCTCTCCAGAGATGTGTGAGGCAGAACCTGATGGCTTTGTGTGGAGAAATTAAAAAAGAAAGAGTGATAAAGCAATCCCAGCCAAGTGGAACATCTGTATTAGCAAGTCAGGGCTGACAGTGGGGATGGTTTTTACAGCATCTGTCATGCAGGAAGCTCCAGGCTGATCTCCCTTGTGCACTTTTGAGTTCTTCACTCACCTCATGTGCTAACATTTATCTGATAGCCTTGAAATCCCAAGGCAGGATTGCAGAAATAGTTACCATGTGCTTTATAGGAAGCCAGAAGTCATTTCCATAAAACTCTTTATTTTCTTGATCAGCAAATAAAGCTGCTGCAAAATCAGAAGTTCATTTTAGATGTGAAATATTATTTCAGTGTTATTCAGGCGTGTAGGCCGTGCTCTGTAATTTGCTGTTGGGATTATTTTTGTAATGACTTATCTCATTTTCACAGAGTGCAGTGACTTCTCCCCACCTGTAACTGTGATCCTGATGATCTTCTTGTGCCTTGAGGGTTTTCTGTTTCTCACTTTCACTGCAGTCATGTTTGGCACCCAAATCCACTCAATATGCAATGATGAAACGGTAAAAAGCTTCACTTTTCTTGTATTCTGTACATTTTATTCTGGGAAGATGTGATTAGATGTGGTTTTATTTGCATGAGGAGAGGCTCTTACTTTGGAGAAAGCTGCTAAACTTCAATAGTTCATCATTTTTATTTTTGACAGTTGGGAAGATTGGTTTGGTTTACAGGGGGCTGCTTTCTAACAGAAGTTCTTGCACTATTTGCTTTTTCTGAGATTTTGTAATTTGGTTTTAAATGACAAAGAATGCAAAGCTTCTGATTTGAGGTTTGACTTTCCCTTTTCAGCTGGCACAAATTCCTGCTGGGTGCCAGGGGATGTGTCTGCTTTTCTCAGGTTTACAGTGAAAATTGCTGTCTCTCACCTCACTTTGATACTTTTATCAGAGAATAAAACAGAGTTTGGACCATTGGCTCCCTTGTCCTTAGATCTGCAGTGTCACATCTTGAGAGAATAATTGCCTGGAAACAAGGAAATTGAATCCTCTGATTGTTCAATATTTTCTCATGTTTAAATGTGTATTTCTGTACTGAGGAGTAAATGCAAAACAACTGGTAAATATTGAGCCTTCATTAGTGGGAAGAACAGAAAATGACCATCAAAATAATGCATTTGGGAGAGTAATCCTGCCTCCAGTAATTGTGGAGCAGGAGCCTTATTGTCTGCTTTCATTAATGAAGTGAACAGCTTGTAGTGCAGGATATTGCATGTGGATCCATCAGCTTTTCTGGGATTTTTGTCTTTTAGCTTGAGGGGGAAAGGGATAGAGGTAGATCAACCTTGTTGTACATATTTTATATTCTAAATCTTCTGCTCTGTACCCACAGGGCTAAAACAGTTTCTAACTTCTTCCTTAATAATTAATAAATAACAGTAAGAAACTAATCAGCTGAGGAACAACACAATGAACCAACACAATAAAAAAAAAAAATGCAAACCCAGTTTTTACAACCTCCATTAGATTAAACTAAACCTTGGACTTAGCAGTGCATCCCTGCCTGTGTTTATTTGCAGGAGATTGAGAGACTGAAGAGTGAAAAGCCAACGTGGGAGCGCAGGCTGCGCTGGGAAGGGATGAAATCAGTTTTTGGGGGGCAGCCCTCCCTGCTGTGGATCAACCCTTTTGCAGGGTTTAGGATCAGGAGGCTTCTGCTGCGAGGCAAGAAAGGAGGACCTGAGTTTTCTGTTTGAAATGTGCTGGAACTTGCAAGAATCTGTTGGAAGTTGCAGAACTCAATATTCAAGAAGACAATTTGGGGATACAACACAAGACACCCCAAGACAGAAAGAATCCTATATAATATTTATTTTGGGGCCAGAGAAGGCTGTCTGCATATAATCTGTGACCAGGTGAAACTGATATCAGACATTTGCTTGTAGCAAGCAGAGTTTTCTACGTTTGTTGTCACAGACATCTCATTAATTCTGAGACAGGAACTGGATCTGCCATGATCAGAGCAGGATACCAGAGGAAAAGCACGTGGTCACATTAAAGAAGCCAAATGTTGTCATGCTACTGTAATTTATTTTCTGAGATTACATCCCCCTTTTTTTTTTGTTAAATCCTTTTTGTTTGATAAATGTCTGGGGAATTGCCTGTGTGTTTTTATAACAAGTCCTTGGATGCAGTTGTCAATCATTAGGAGGAGCATTCCTGGAAGTTGATCTCCAGTGAGACACAGCCTTCTCAGTCCAGATTTCAGGGAATTGTGCTTTGTTCAGTTCTCCTTTCTCTTTCAGCTTGTCCCTCTGTGCCTCCCACATTCCTCATGTGCAGGTGATGCCAAGGACTGGTGCCCAGCACAGAGGCACTGTCACACCCTGCCCAGTGTCTTCCCAGGCTCCCCAAAGCATGGCCTGTGTTTGGCAGTGTCCATCCCATCTGGCATTGAGGGAAAGGATAAATTGTCACTTGTAACCTGGCTGGGGGACACATCCTGCCCTGGGGTGTGCATTTCCAGCTCCTCAAACACTGACTGCAGAGGAACTCAAGTGTGGACTGTGCAGGGATGAGTGGGACCAGTGTCCTGCTGTGTGAGGTGACACTGAGTGGACAAATTGGGGGTAATTCACTGCAAACACTTTGTCCTTGTAGGGTCTTGCTCTGCCCCTTTTTTACTGTACAGACTTTTCATAGAGGGAAAGCTGTTAATGATCCCTTGAGCAAAGCAGAGAAAGAGGCAACTTCCCTCCTTTCTCAAGTACAGCACATCTTAAATATAGAAATATCTGCAATAGAACAAGTTACTTTGAATTTAACCATTTCCAACCAAAACTACTTTGAAGAAATGAGAGCAATATAGGTCTAGAACTGCTTTATATGGGCCTGACAAACAACAGTAGTGCTACAAAATGTTCATAAATCTGCAAGTAATGAAATGCAAGCTGCAAGGTAATAAAAATCCAGCTAAAAGTTGATTCTTTAAAATTGACATTTAGACTATTCTTTCGTATTATTCTTAACCTATAAATTACTGACCATATACAGGATAAAGCAGGAGCCTTGATGCATAGCTTGAAATCGTGCCTAGAAAGCAAATAGCTCCCTGTTTTTGGGACTTGCCTTAAAATTGTCCTGTTCTTGCTTTTGCTCAGCCAGTGGCACTGGTGAGCTCAGAGCCTGCATTCCATCCTTTGTGCACTGCAGGAGCTGTTTCCTTTCTCAGTGCCCTGCTTCTCCATCTCTGCTGCCATCCTGATCCCAGCTCCATCAGTTTCTGTTCCATGGGGTGCCTGAAGGTACTGAGGGATCCATTTCTTGTCTCTGGCCCTGTGAACAAAACTGTGCAATACTTTGGGATGTTTTCACTTTGCTTGGGGGAGAGTGGTGGTGGTGAATGCTGGAGACTTCCTAGGTGGAAATCCACTGGAATTGCAATCCAATGAACAAAATTAAAAGGGAAGCTGGAAGTTCTACAGAATTCTGTGCACATTCACCTTAAAAACTGGAGGGAAAACAAAATTGTCTGGCTTTGTCCTGAGGCTCTTATTGTGTATATTGTTCACTGAGAAAATCAGAAAATAACACTCCAGGTGGTTGAACCCTGTGACTTGGCAAATGTGTGCGTGTGAAATCCGGTTTACTTGGCTTTTCAAATCCTTGTAATTTTTTTTTTTTTTAATGTAAAAAAGAATAAACTAATGAATTAAAAGTCTTAGTTGATTAACTTCTCTATATGTCAGGTTTTTTTCACACATTTTTGAATTGAAGCAGCTTCAGGGAAATAGTCTTGAACCCTTTGGTTTGTAATTAATTTGTATTTATATTAATTAACAGATGATACTGCTCCAAATTAAAGAGACTCCTTTGCTTATTAAGAATTTTAAGCTACACTCTTTTAGCCCTTCTTGGGCATTCCCTTTTCTTCATCCTCTTGTGTTAGCTGTTTATTTTATTGCACAACCATGGAATGATTTACATGGGAAGGGACCTTAGAGCTCCTCTTGTTCCCACCCTGTTTGAGGTGAGTGGGGAAACACTTCCAATGTGAAAACTTAACCTCAGTATTCCAACCTTTGCACTTCCAAGGAATTTGGGATAAATACAGGTTTGAGTCTCCAGCTTTTATCTGCAAATGTTGGATTTTTCCTCTGTTTCTGCAGCTTCAGCAGCAAAGACAGTTCTGAGCCTGGAGAGCAGCAGGGTGGGAGTGTCCACCCAAACAAGGGGGAGGAGGAACAAATGGCACGAGAGGATGGAGAGACTCAAAGCTGTTCATTTCCCCTTTGCAAGAATTCTGAAAAACACTTTGAGATATTTTCTGGGTCTGTATCACACTCAACTCTGATGTTTCTATGGAGAAAAGAGCCAAATCCATGAGCACAGACTGTAGCAGTGCTGCTGGTATTTTGGGGCAGGTTAATGATTTGTGTTTGTGTGCCACAGCAGCTGGGCTGGGCTGTGTTTATGTGTATTTTAGGGAATTTTGTTTATTTTCTGAAGGGAACAGACGTCCCTGCAGATGGATCCTGACAATTTATCTCCCTTTTTATTTTCTTGTTGAATTTCTAGTAGTAATGCCAATGTTGTTCTAGGAATCCTTTCTGAAGTCTTGGACTTAGCAAGAATTCATTTATAGATTTCTTTATGCATGACCTATGCAGAAATGTTAAATTTCTACAATTTTCTGCTTCTCTCTGTTGGTTCCTGGTCCAATGAGAAAGAAACCTTAAGAGGTTTTGAAATACAGAAATTGGGCTGTAAAATGATTCTGGAATCTGTTAATAACACTAAAATAAAGTGCACCAGCATTTTTTTTTCTTCTGAGCAGAGTTACAGGTCAACTCATATTTTAATGTGGTTGGTATTCTTCATTGATTGTTAATTTTTTTATTCTGCTGCTTTCACTTAGGGTTTTTTGTGTTCTAAATATTTTTTAATTTCTTTTCCTGCCTGTATTCCAGTAGCACATCTGCTCCTGTCCTGCACTTCACTCTTGTCATCCCCAACCAGAGCCCTGGAAATTTTCCAGCAGGCATCAAAGCAAGCACAGGCTGTTTTTTAATAACAGAAATGAAACTTTGCACCTCCAAAATATTTTTGCAATTTCTCCTTATATTATAGTGCAGCATAAGGTTAATATTGGACACAGGTTCAGTGTTAAAGATGCCAAATAATAGAATTGGCAAGGAAAGGGATAACTCAGAAATATTTTAAGATTTTCTTGCCTGAGGTGCCCCATTCTGATAAGCAGCTAGCACTTGACTAGGGAAATATTAAATTATGGCTTTGAGCCTCTTTGGTTAACAATATCATTATTTCAATAAAATAGTCACTTCCAAGGTGTGTTTGCATAAGAATATTGGTTTAATTTAGCGTTGGGTTTAAGATAGGGAAGCCAGAAAGATTCACAGCAAAACTCTCTATTTTGTGCCTTTATATAGCAAGTTATATAAGTTATTCTATAAGTTATTCTTGCTGCAAACCTTTACCAGACCAGCTGAACACTGGGGCTGAGTCTGATATCCACTGGTGCATGGACAACTTTATTTTCTTCTTAGTTTGTGAATTCCATCAGTATCCAGTGGAAGCCAAGCTTTGCAGCCAGAGGTGATTCTTTTTAATGAAAAATAGATATCTGCATTGGAGAAATCAGTGGAGAACCTTGGAAACTGAATTTGAGAAAAAAAGGCAAACTGTCCAGATGAAATACGAGAATATGTAATTTATTTCCCCCATAGATTTATTTTCTTACCATTAATGAGTATAAATGTACATTTAATGTCTGGAAGAGGAATGGAATGGAGCTGCTGGAGGCACTGGGAGCAGTGCTGGCTCAGAACAATTGCATCTGTCATGCAGCAGGAATGCCTGCAGTGGAACCTGCTTTCAAATCAGGGTTATCAGCATAAAATGGCAGATCAAATTCATCAGAGACAGGAGAAAAAAGCAAACAATCTGATCCAGGTGAAATCCAAGCCTGTCTCTGCTGCTTTGCAGCTCTCCCTGGTGCTGCAGGGTGGCAAGGCTGAGATTCCCCTGCTGCTGGAAGCTGGGATGCTCTTCCCAAGTCCCCTTTCAGTGCCTGGGTTGTTTCCTGCAGCTGCTCCCCAAAGCCCCTCTGGGCTCCACAGCCCAGCTTTGCCTGCAGCAGGGAGGGCTGGGGTGGCAATTTGTGCAGAGGGGCAGAACCAGGAATTCTCCATCGTGTCCCAGTGCCACTCCTGATCCCTCAGTGGCTGTTTCATGTTTTGCTGGTGCACAAATGAGCTCAAGTTTTGTGGAAATCTATTAATTTGCTGTTTAATAAAGTCCCATTCATTCAAATCGACTCCGTGGCACAACTTTGGGAACTCTTGAGGCTCTGTAGTCACCACTGGGTTTATTTAATTTAATTAATTAATAATCCCACCACTGGGTTTATTTAATTCAACCATTTTACATTTTTAATGTAAAATGATTAAATTTTACATTAAGGCAGAAGCACCTTGTTTTAAATACAAACTCTTTTTATAAAAAGTGGTTCACAGACCTACCTGTTCCTTTTTAAAGCCACATTGCAGACATTGCAAAACTACAGAAAAATCATGTCTGTGTACTGGGAAAAGGTATTTTGGGGCACTTGCTTCTTCCAAAAATGTTTGCAGTAAAAGTTTGCAGAAGATAGAAAGCAGGGTTTGGGATGAGTCAGCCTTGATCTGGGGTTTAGCAGAGCAGCAGCCACGGTGAGAGGCAGAGATCTTTGCTGCTGTCTGGTGTTAGATGTGCTCACAGGGCAGAGTCCATCCACTGGCTCACAAATGGACTCTGGAAATAATGAAAACTAGCAAAATGTTGGCATTTCTGTTTATATAAAAATAACTGGACAGCATTAAATGATGGGATAAGGCCCCTCTGGGTGGAATATGATGATATTTTTTTCCTAAAGCTTAACAGGAGAAGTGGGAGTGTAATTAATGAAATTTGTGATGGGAATAGATCTTTTTCATGCCAATTCAGGCCAGGCTGTGTGCATGAGGGGTTAGCAGGAGCTGTGCAAGGCACTGGGATGGATGGATGGATGGATGGATGAGGGAGGGATGGATGGATGAATGGATGGATGATGATGGATGGATGGATAATGGATGATGGATGGATGGATGATGGATGGATGGATGGATGGATGGATGGATGGATGGATGGATGGATGGATGATGGATGGATGGATGGATGATGGATGGATGGGTGGACAGATGGATGATGATGGATGATGGATGGATAATGGATGATGGATGGATGGATGGATGGATGGATGGATGGATGGATGGATGGATGGATGGATGGATGGATGGATGGGTGGACAGATGGATGATGATGGATGATGATGGATGATGATGGATGATGGATGGAGGATGGATGGATGGATGGATGGATGGATGGATGGATGGATGGATGGATGGATGGATGGATGGATGGATGGATGGATGGATGGATGAGTGGACGGATGGATGGATGGATGATGGATGGATGATGGATGATGGATGGATGATGATGGATGGATGAATGGATGGATGATGATGGATGGATGGATGATGGATGGATGATGATGGATGGATGGATGGATGGATGGATGGATGGATGGATGGATGGATGGATGGATGGATGGATGGATGGATGATGATGGATGGATGGATCATGGATGAAGGACGGCAAGAGGGTCACGGCGGCACTGAGCAATGTCACAAACACTGAGAACCCGAAGAGCTGGCAGTCCTGGCATTACTGAGGAGTTGCTGAACCCCAGTCCCTGTGCCAGGGGTGCTGTGGGGATCCCATGGCGAGGCTCCTCTGCAGGCTGGCCCTGGTGCTGAGCTCACGGGCGGGGAAGGCTGGCAGCGGCTCCGGCTGCGGGCAGGGGCGAGCTGTGCTTGGCCTCTGCAAAGAGAAATTGCCCGTTTCACTGTCAGCACAGCTTCCCCAGCTGCTCCTTCTCCTCTCCCTATAGAATCTCCTGCTTGGGCATCACTGTCTGAGGCAGCAGCTGCACTACGGTGCTGGGCCCTGCACTAGAGCCTAGCTTGTAATCTTCACTGCCTGTGCTGGCAGAAGGAGATGGAAGGGATGTCTCAGGAGATGCTGTGGGAGAGAAAAGAAACAGAATTAACGTGGACTTGGATGCAGCAAACCATCCTACAAACCCAGGAGCAGGAGCCTGGGGGATCCTGGCACATCCTCCTTTCCTGGTTTTTTGGGGGGCTGGCAGACATGGACCAGTTCTTGGTATTTTGCACTTGGGGAATGCCCCCAGCTGCTTTTCAATCCTTCATCTCCTCAACCTGCAGCCCCTCTGTACCTCATTTACAGAGCACAGCATTTCTCTGATCTGCTTTGCTGGAAAGGGGCTTAAAAACCAAATAAAAGCCACCTAAAATATGTGATGCCAACATTTATATAGCTGAGAAACAGCAAAATCCTCTAGGGGAGGTAAACAACTGTAACAGTCAGAGGGAGGGAGACTGTGAGTGCAGGACACTGTGATTACATGGCAGTGGCTGCTAAATTACACCTCCTGTTGTATTTTCTTTTTTTAACAGCATGGTCCTACAGGGGATAAATGCCTTAACCCACACCCCAGCAGTGCCCAGGGTGCTTGAGGATGGTTTTGTGTTCAGGTCCTGTTGTTTGGCAACAGCCCCAGGGAACTCCTGCCATAAATAACCACCTATTCTAAATAGCCATCTGTCCTCTATTGTGGCATCTCCTACTTCTGCCAAATCCATAGAAACACCCAATCGTGATTTCTCACCCTTTTTTTCAACCTTATGTTGTTTTAGTAATATCTCAAAACCCCCCTGGGTCACGCTACCTTTGAAAATTCTAACTTCTCTTTGGAATTATGGAAAGGACTCAGCCAGGGAGGGCTGTGAGCTCTGATTCCAGTCTAACACTTAAACTCATCTAAATAAACTTAAGAACTTAAATAAACTTAAATCCACTTCAATTAACTTAAAGAGCTTAAATTTATTTTAAATAAATAAATAAACTTTTAAACACTTAACTTTTTAAAATAAATAGACTTTTAAAATAAATAAAATGTATTTTATCAATTTTTTATGGGTTTTTTTTTTCCTGAACTCCCCAGTACCTTGTCTCTACTGTCACCAATTATGTAAAATGGGCTGTAAATAATGTAAAAATGGGCTGTAAATAACATAAAAAGGGGGACATACGGTCTGGAGCAGCGTGGATCACAGAGGTCATGTTGCTTTGCAGGACATGTCCTGGCAGTGGATCCAGGTTGAGGTTGGGAGGTGCTGACTGGTACTGGAGATCAGCAGTGGTTCCTGCAAGTGCAATGTGGGGAGAGTCATCATTCCTTGCAGAGTTCCCGACAAGCCAGATGCTCTGGGCTGAACCTTTTTCACCCAGAGGATGTGGAAGACCTCTGTGGGTGAAGGTTAATGGCTCATCTTTGCTTCCTTCCTCTTTGTTCTCAGTCCCCTGGGATGTCTGGGCTTTCAGCTGCTCTCCAGCTGCACTCTTCTCCCTGGACTGTGTCCCAAGTGCTGCTCTTGCCCAGGTTTCCCATAAAGTTATAATTTTTGCACAAAAAAATCTAACAAAATATGTGTTGTCTTCCTTAACCTGCCTCAGCTAGTCAAGTGCCACACCACAGAGCGGATCCTGTGCTGTGAATCTCGCCAGATTTCCAGAGCTAGGCTGGAAGGAATGGCTCTGGGATTGGACTGGAGTGAGAAGGACCCTTCAAGCTACAATTCATCAAATGGTTTTGGTTGGAAGGGATCTGAAAGCTGATCCCATTTCAACCCCATGCCATGGGCAAGGATGCCTCCCACTGTCCCAGGCTGCTTCAAGTCTGGCCTTGGTCACTTCCAGGGATCCAGGGGCAGCCATAGCTGCTCTGGGCACCTGTGCCAGGACCTCTCCACCCACACAGAGAAGAATTTTTTTCCCAATATCCTACCTAAACCTTTTCTCTTTCATCTTCAAACCCTTCCCCTCCATCCTCCCTCCATCCACCCTGCAGCAGACACAAAGCCCCGTGACAGCCTTGAGATAACCCAGCTTTGCCACCCCTTCCCTGGAGAGGTTCTTACCTCCCAGCAACATCTCCTGCAGCAGGCTGTCGATCCTGGCCACCCCAAAGAGCTTCACAAACTGCACCTGCTCGATCATCTGCCAGGTGATGCTCTGCAGGGGCGGCAGCAGCAGCAGGATGTCGCTGAAGCGGCCGCGCGAGTCGTACTGGCGGTCGTTGATGTAATCCTCCAGGTTCACCTGCACCTGGAAGCGCATGTTCTTCACCTTGCCAGGCTCACTCAGCCCTTTGCAGTCTGGGAGAAGGGAAAAATGGGGTTAACTGCTTGTATTGGGTTGATGTGACCAGATAATGTGAATTCTGTCCCCCTCTGTTGAAGCTGGGTGGGGCAGTGACCCTGATCTCCTGGCACAAATTATCTGCTAATGGGCCATCTTTAAACCAGCTGGGCAATCATCTTTATCTTTCCACAACCCATCCTCCCTCCAGGAGATATCACCTGTTAATGGGCCATTGTTTAAAACTGGATATGGCAGCGATTCTTATCATTGTGGGAGGTATCCCCTGTTAATGGGCCATTGTTTAAAACTGGGTGTGGCAGTGACCCTTATCACTGTGGGAGATATCTCCTGTTAATGGGCCATTGTTACAAACTGGGTGTGGCAGTGATCTTTATCTCCTGGCACACATTATCTGCTAATGGGCCATCTTTAAACCAGCTGGGCAATCATCTTTATCTTTTCCACAGCCCATCCTCCCTCCAGGAGATATCTCCTGTTCATGGCCATTGAATCCCAGTGCATGACTGATAAAATTACATCATCCCACTGGGAGATGCTCCACCCAGGGGAGGAGCCAAGCCTTTCCTACCCAGATAAAAACTGATATTTTGGACAGCCAGTTATCCATCTTTCCTCTGGATTCCAGAGGAAGGCCAGACCTTTCCACATCATCCCTGGAGCTTCAGAGGAAACTGCACCTTCTCCAGGAGCACTGCTCCAGCTGAACCACATCTGCCACTGCAGGAGGATGCAGCCACCATGGAATGGGACTGCTGCCACCACCCTGACTGACTGACGGGTGTCAGCTTGGATTCTGACTCTGGCAGGGTTTGGGATTTTCTTTGTAATACTGTATTTCTATTTTAATTTTCCTAGTAATGAACTGTTATTCCTAATTCTCACATCTTTGCCTGAGAGCCCCTTAATTTCCAAATTATTATAATAGTAATTTGGAGGGAGAGGGTTTACTTTCTCCATTTTAAAGAGAAGCTCCTGCCTTTATTGGCAGACACCTGTCCTCCAGGACCCTGCTCCGTTTGTTCAGGGAAATGTTGCTCTGTCAGGCAGGCTGTGTGCAGGGAAAAGGGCAAGATGGCAGTGATGCTCTCCAAGGGCAGCTGGCAGGTTGGGCTGCCACTGCTTCACATCTCACATGGAACAGGCAAACCGTGAGTGGGAACAGTAATTGGAGGAGAAACAGGAATTTGAGGAGAGTTTGATGGGAAACAGTAAGAAAATAGAAGCTTGCTTCACATGGATGTGTCTGCCTACTGCCATTAGCAAAGGGGAAAAAATTTAGAAGTTAAAATATTTATCCTCCCAAAGAAACAGCCTGGAATTTTCCCCTGAAAACTTTGAGTCACAACTGCCACTACTAAATGCAGATGGTTTTAGTGCCTGCCTGTTGTGATTACACTCACTGCAGCATCAGGTTCCTGTCCTGCTCTCCAGTTTTTGACCTGTGATCAATCCTTTTTTCAAGGACTACTGGTCCAGCTTGGCTTAAGCAAATAAATTTGTCCCTGGGTCGGGTGAAGTGCTGGCATATACAGCCTCCCAATCCTGCCTCTGCTGTTATCTAAACCTGAGATTTCTGGATCACTGCACCACTTCCTTTACTGTCTGCAAAGAATCCACAGGCACCACATTTTTAGGATTGTACTGCCAAGAGATTAGATACAGTGGTTAACATATTATTGTGTGTCAGCACGGAGCTCTGAGGACATTCCTGCTCGTTAGCAGGGATGAATTTCACTTCACACTTGTTCCTTCCAACTGAAACCTCAGCACCTCATTGTCACATTGATCTGAGGCTGCACTGAGACACTGATCAGCTCAGAAGGTAATTTGTCTAAATCAATTTGATGGAAAAAATCATTTGATGTGACCCTTCCTCGGCTCACAGCAGCCTTTGGTGAGCCAAAGTTCATGATGCTCCTGAAATTCCTAGATCTTGATTTTGAACCAGTGAATACAGAAAAAAACCCCCAGTAATCAATGGATGATACTCTGATTTCTCCATGCTAAAAGACAAAAGGGCATGGTCTGGACTTGGGGTTGTTCTCCCATCTCCTCCCTGAGCTCCAGGGAGATACCCACTGGAATCTGGCCTGAGGCAGAACCCTTATTCTTCTGGAATAAACACAGCAAAGCTTCAAAACAAACTGTTTTTTCCCTGTATTTCCCTGTTACCCATCCTGTGGATCAGCCCTGCCCTGGTTGCTGCTGGCTTCCAGCAACATCCATTAGCAGATCCCTGATATTTCTGGGCACTCTGAGCAGCCCAGCTCCCTGTGGTTTTTGATGGTGCTCTCTGGATGCTCCACATTGCTGTTTGTCTGGCTCACTTTGCTCATACATAATTAATACAGGCATGTATGTCCTTAATGATTATCTTCTGCATTTCAGGGTGATGGGCTTTCCCAAAGCCAAGCTCCTGGAGCAGCCCAGCTCCTGCATAGCCTTGCACATCAGCCTGGCTGGAGCTCACACTTGCAAAAGAGTAAAACACTCAGTAACAGGTCACTTCTGTCTCCAAACTGCACTGCTGAGCATTGCTCATTACAGCACAGCCAGGCTGAGATGTAGAGCTGCTTCCAAGGGTGTGTTGGGTTGATGTGGCCAGAAAAGTGTATTCTGTCACCATCTGTTAAAAATGGTTGTGGCAGTGACCGTTATCTCTGTGGGAAATATCCTCTGCTAATGGGCCATCTTTAAACCAGCTGGCAATCATCTTTATCTTTCCCATGACCCACCCTTCATCCAGGAGATATCTCCTGCTAATGGGCCATTGTTCAAAACTGGGTGTGGCAGTGACCCTTATCTCTGTGGGAGATATCTCCTGCTAATGGGCCATTGTTAAAAACTGGGCATGGCAGTGACCCTTGTCACTCTGGGAGATATCACCTGTTAATGGGCCATTGTTTAAAACTGGGTGTGGCAGTGATCTTTACCTCCTGGCACATATTCTCTGCTAATGGGCCATCTTTAAACCAGCTGGGCAATAATCTTTATCTTTCCACAGCCCATCCTCCCTCCAGGAGATATCTCCTGTTCATGGCCAGTGAGTCCCAGTGCATGACTGATAAAATTACATCATCCCACTGGGAGATGCTCCACCCAGGAGGAGGAGCCAAGCCTTTCCTACCCAGATAAAAACTGATATTTTGGACAGCCAGTTATCCATCTTTCCTCTGGATTCCAGAGGAAGGCCAGACCTTTCCACATCATCCCTGGAGCTTCAGAGGAAACTGCACCTTCTCCAGGAGCACTGCTCCAGCTGAACCACATCTGCCACTGCAGGAGGATGCAGCCACCATTGAATGGGACTGCTGCCAACACCCTGACTGACTGACTGACAGGGTGTAAGATTGTATTCTGACTCTGGGAAGGTTTTGGAATTGTTCTTTGTAATGTTGTATTTCTATTTTAATTTCCCTAATAAAGAACTGTTATTCCTAATTCCCACATCTTTACCTGAGAGCCCCTAAATTTCAAAATTATAGCAATTTGGAGGGAGAGGCTTTCCATTCTCCATTTCAAAGAGAAGCTTCTGCCTTTATTGGCAGACACCTGTCCTTCAAACCAGGACAAAGGGTTTCTCCTGTTTTTTTGGGGAGTCCCCAGCTGCTCTGCTTGGCAGCCAGAGGGGTCTCACCTGGGTCAAAGAAGATGATGGCTTTGAGGCAGGCGTACTCGTTGTCATCGATCTGGATGTCCCGCAGGGGCTTCACCAGCTCGTCCAGGATTCTGGTGGCCACACGAGCGATTTCCATCTCTGGGCAGTGCATGGGGATGATGAAATCATTCCCTGGGAAGGCAGAGATTCCCCATCAGGTTTTGCTCTAACTCTGCTCTCACCCTGCAGTTACCCCAGGGAGGGTTGCCCCATAGTCCCAGTGCCATTTACAGCAATTTCCAGTTGGCAGGTTTATAAACTGATCCACGAGTGAGAAGCAAGCCCTGGATCTCATTCCCTGCTCCTGATTTATCTCAGTTGCACGTCAGTGCACCCACTCTGTGCACACAGCCTGCTCTGCTTTGCCCCATGTTACATCAAGCATCTGTTTGCAAGCAGAGCTGCATCTTTATTTTTGGTTTTCTTTTCTTACACAAAGTTATCCCCCTCTCTTTTCTTTTATGTGAGCCTTTCAAGGTCAGTATTCTCATTTTTCCAACAACAATCCCACCTGTGGTGGCAAGAGAGCTACATGAAAAGGAAATACCCATTTGCACTGTAATTTTTAATAGACATTTCTGCTAAGATTTTAAGTATCTATACCCAAATACCTCATTGCTTGGGCCTTGGCAATTTCAGGGACAAAACCAAAACAACCCAGTTTGAGATGCCATTTAAATACCGGGGTTTTCTCATTCACAATTCCAAAGCAGTGAGGGAACAGTTATAAAAATAGATATAAAAATGGATTTACTTGCTCTTTTTTACTCTCCTCTCCAGCACTGTGTCTCCACCCAGATGTTCAGCCCACACCCAGGAGTGCAGAGGGGGTTTCAGGGATGCACAATGCTTGGGAGGGGTGAATTATAAAAGCAGGAGTGTGTTTCGCTACTTTACCTAATAGCAGGAAATCAGTGTATGGTATGGACCTCTTGGCTACCCCAAGGAGCAGATGTTCCCCTGCATGGGCTCTGAGCAAGGCAACCTGGAGGTGGCACAGCAGAAAAAAATGAGATTATATTGGAAAAGCAGAGAATGGAGCAAAGAACAGCTCTGAGCTGTTGCTGTTTAATTAATCCCCATTTGGTGTTTGCTTAGATCTGCAGATAAAGTTCTGTTCAGGGCTAGAAAATATCAGAGTATGTTCACTTTGAGAAGTGTTACATTTGTGACAAATTAAATGAGAAGCTGTTTTTAACTAAAAGAGCAAAGAGGGGCTTGAGTAATTTGAGTTCTTGGAAAATGAACAGATTCTATATTTAATTATTAGGTACCAGTAAAGGCAAAATCAGAATTGCCTTGTAATTCAGACCTGCAGCAGTCTGACACCAATCAGAATTTTTTGACTGGATCTTTTGCAGGTTGGAGTCACCAACTCTGTATTTTGAGGGACTTTGGCTATTGAAATTATTTTTAATTGGTCCCTCTTTGTCCCCTGTTGTTTATAGCTCATACAGAGGGTGATCTCTATGTTAATGGTGGGAATTCCTTTCAAAGGCAGTGGATTTACCAGGAAGAGCCATTTAATTTTACCTGGTCATCAAGGGGGAGCTCACAAAAGGCTGGGATGTATTTTGCCCATTCCACCAGCACCAGGAGCTGCTGTTTCATGGATTCACACACATCACTGATGGTGGCAATCTTCTTCATGGAAATGTCTGTGCTGTGCATGGGGCTCAGGGATAAATACTGAAAGAGAAACCACCCAGCTGTGTTTGGAGCAGATCCACGCTGTTTTATCACCCTCCACAACAAGGGTCCATCCCACCAGGGCCCTGGGAAATGTTCCCATTGTGGCTGGACTCAGCTGTGTGCAGCTCACAGCCCAAGGAGCAGCTTCCACGAGGTGGTGCTCAGTCCCAACACACACCCAGCCCTCCTCCAGGCTGGCTCAGGACAAAATCAACATTCCCATTCCTAGCAGCACCGTGTCTCAGCTTCCCACCCATCCCTCCAGCCAGCCAGATGTATGAAATGAATCCAGATTTTCTCCCCCAAGCTGCTGTCAGGGACACAAAACCCCCTTTTTGATCTCTAAAGGGCTGTGTGGCAGGGAGAGGGTTAAAAACCATAATTTTTGAAAAGGAAGTGGACTCATTGCTGCATGTAATGTGCAACATCTGGACCATGTGTTTCAGTGCAGAAAGGGTATTTGCATAAGAATTTAAAGGACACTCAGGGTGAAATTAATGGTGGAGCATGAAATAGAAAAGCAATCAGCGTCAGCTGAAGCCCAGCAGATTTATTCACATTATTTTTCTGCCCTAAAATTATTATCCTGATAAAGAAGTTATGAGGAAAGATACAATCAACCATGACTGGAATATTATGTTCAAAGCAGGATAGAGAGCAGCAAGGAAGGATAAAATTCTGTGTGAATGCAGTGAGATTTTAGGGGTGCAGCAACAATTCGGGCTGGGGGAATAGGGGACCTGGGCTCTGCAACATCCCTCAGCCCTTGGAATTTCAGCTTTCTATCTCCCACCAAAGGCTGCATCTGCTCCCTGCAGGATGTATTGCCTTGGGGATAGATTTTTCCTGCCTGCTTTTGGATGTTTTGCATTTTCTTCCTGGTGGATTTTGGCAGCAGCCACCCAAGGGCAGAAAAAACACCCAGCCCTGGCTGGTTTATCAGGCTGGAATTGCTGAGGGCCATGGACCTGGCTGGAGGGGCTGTCCCCACGTGTCCTACCTGCTGTGCCATGGCCTCAGCCTGGGTGAGGATGTTGATGGAGAGAGAGCCATTGTCCTCATAGCTGCTCCTGCGGATGCTGATCCTGTCACGCTCGTTCTGCACGGCTGCAAGCAGAGAGAGGGGCTGGGGTCAGTGAGAACATCCCAGTGAATGTGTCTGTGACAATATCCCAATGAATGTGTCAGTGAGAACATCCCAGTGATTGTGTCAGTGAGAATATCCCAATGAATGTGTCAGTGAGAACATCCCAGTGATTATGTCAGTGAGAATATCCCAATGAATGTGTCAGTGACAATATCCCAATGAATGTGTCAGTGAGAACATCCCAGTGATTGTGTCAGTGAGAAAATCCCAGTGATTGTGTCAGTGAGAATATCCCAATGAATGTGTCAGTGAGAAAATCCCAATGAATGTGTCAGTGAGAAAATCCCAATGAATGTGTCAGTGAGAACATCCCAGTGATTGTGCCAGTGAGAATATCCCAATGAATGTGTCAGTGAAAACATCCCAATGAATGTGTCAGTGAGAAAATCCCAATGAATGTGTCAGTGAGAACATCCCAGTGATTGTGTCAGTGAGAACATCCCAGTGATTGTGCCAGTGAGAACATCCCAATGTTTGTGTCAGTGAGAATATCCAAATGAACGTGTCAGTGAGAGACTGCCAGGGGTGGTGCCAGTGAGAACATCCCAATGTTTGTGTCAGTGAGAATATCCCAGTTCTTGTATCAGTGTGAGATTCCCAGGGCTTGTGTCAGTGAGAATTTCCCAATGAATGTGTCAGTAAGAAAATCCTAATGATTGTGTCAGTGAGAATATCCCAGTGTTTGTATCAGTGAGAACATCCCAGTGAATGTGTCAGTCAGAAAATCCCAGTGTTCGTATCAGTGAGAACACCCCAATGTTTGTGTCAGTCAGAAAATCCCAGTGTTCGTATCAGTGAGAACATCCCAGTGATTTTGGCAGTGAGAAATTCCCCCCCAGCAGTGGCTGCTGCTCCTTGTGGTCCCTAAACAGGAGTGGAAGGAGCTTTGCTCCTGCAAGACCCTCCACTATTTTTGGAAGTTGGAATAAACAGGCTCTAGGGAGGGGGAAAGGCCACTTCAGAGGGAGAAGAACAAGCACAAGAGGGAGATGAGGCTGTTTGGGGGTCAGAGCAACACCCATGGGATGTTTGCTGGTCCCACTGGATTTGATGCAGCTCAGGGGGAATTTGGGGGTTTGGTGTCACCTCTCTCCACTTGGCAATGCACCCACAATGCTGGAGCCTTTGGGATCCCATCTGATCTGCACTGAGGGCTCCTGTGCTGAGCTCCTGGTGCATCAGGATGCTTCTGGGACTGCTCCCCATCCCATGGCAGTGCTGGAAAAGCATCCCCTGGTCCCCCCTCAGAGCAGCCTTGGAGTGTCCCCTGCAGGGTGATCCCAGGGGACATCACCACTCAGGGGACACAGAAAGAGTCACTCCATGGAGGCAGCTCAAAGTAAATGAAATTTAAATCCACTGATTCCCCCTTGAAACCATTCCCTCAGTGAAAATCACAAAGCCTGAAACCCCAACAGCAGTGACAAAGACAACACCAAGCCAGGGTTTGCCACCAGAGCCTTTGCTGGACATGCCATGATGAATTGGGAAAAAATCCACTGATTTTTAAGGCCATTTTCACCCTTTAAACCATCATTTTCCCAGCCTCATGCTCCATCAGCCCTGCACAGGGAACAGAAGGCATGGATTGCACCTCAGCAGATTATTTTTGCAACAGTCTCTAAGAGCTGACTCACCTCCACTGCAACCATTGAGTGAAACAGCAGCAGGAAAGAAAAAAAGGAGATTTTAGACTTAACCCAAGCTGATTTCAGTGCTGGTTTCCCCCCAAGCCCTCTTGCCTCTGTCCAGCAGCTCAGGGCTGGGGGAAGCAGCCTGAACACACTCTGTGTTTTCCTGGCAGCTCACAGATCTTGGCTACAAAGAGCTGGGAAAAGCACTTGCCATGTCCTCAAAGGGAGGGAGCAGGAAGATTTAGCATGTGGTGACAGTGCAGCTCATCCCTCCTCCTTCCTCCAGCATCCCAGACTCCTCTTGCTTTATTTGGGGGAAATGACTCAAACAGAGCAGCCAGAGCACGACTGACTCTGGGCTTTAACCCCTTGGGTGTACAGCACTCTGGGTTTGTCTCAAAAGTGGCCACTGGAAAAGATTTTTCCAGCATTTTTTCTTCCCTTTCTGCAGAATCAGCAGAATTATTTTGCCATCATTCTTTTGAATGATGCTGGGTCTTGTTTTAGAGCACCAGGACTCATTCCTGGGAATCCATACAAAGGAAGAACGTGGCCAGTGCTTTGAACAATTTGAGGGAAAGTGGGTTTTTTTTGGTTTTTTTTCCTGCCAGCCCATGTCCAACCACTGCTCTGTTTTCCTAACCAGCCTCTGATGAGGGGCCAACAAAGTGAAAGGGCAGAAAACAAGCAGCAGTGACAAAAATCAATGCCTCCCCTTATCTACAGGAGGGCAGTGTTTATTTTCCAAGATCTGGGGCTGAGTCTTGCTGTCAGTCAGGATCAGCTTGTGGGGATCTGGCTTTGAACCTCAGAGCCAGCCTTGCCTGCAAGGGGCTGTGTGGGTGCAGCCATTTCTGAAAGGTGCACACACAAACATTCCTGGAGCATTCTCAGGATATGGACACTGCAATTTATCATCCATTTAGAGAAAAAAAACAACAGTTTTTGGGAGGCTCTGCTCACCCTCTTAGACAGCAGCACAAGGGGAGGGTCAGCCTGGAGGTGAAGGTGGTTATAGGAACCATAATCTTGACACTTGATGGGTTTATTGCTCCTCCAGAAAGGTGAATGGAGCATCCAGAACTCAGGAGGAACAAGCCTGGCCCAGTCTGTGTCACCACTGGCTATTCTGTAAAATCCCCATCCAAGCTCCTACACCTGAATTTATATCAGATGCTCCCCCACACGCTCCCAAGGTGCCTACTTACAAAAAAAAAGGACAAGTTTTGCCTTTCCAGTTGAGTTACAATTCTGATTTTCTGTAAATCCTACACTCCCAGGCAGACCTGGTCCCCATGACAGACTCCTTTAAGAAGCCTCAGCCTGTTTTTCCCCCTGAGTCTTTTTATGGCACATATTTCAGTGCTTCCCTCATGCTCTGATAAGCTCAATTCCCAGTGTGAGTGGATGGCACAGAGCAACTTTCTCAAGGTGATTTGGGTGTTATCGCTGAGAGCACCCAAGATGTGATGGAATTAGATACAAAGGGGAGTTAATGTTTCACCTGCCACAAAAATTAATCTATTACTGTGCAGTGATTATATTGCTGTATTTATTGTGTTTGTGAAAGGGAAGGGACAGGTCACTCCTGCTGAGGCAGTGGGAGTGCTGGAGGGACATGCTGGGCTCAGGGGTGATCCTGGCTTTGCTGTCAATAAAACTCAAAAAAACAAACAAACAAACAAAAAAAAAAAACCTGCAGGAAGGACTAAAAACCCAGTGCTGCATCCCTCTGTCTCCCAGGCTATTTCCAGAAGTGGCAAAATCTTTGCTGGCTGGTTTGTTCCCCCTCTAATCCTGTTCTCTGTATATTCCCAAAGCCAGAAAACATCACAAAAAAAACCACCCAAAGCCAGAAAACATCACCAAGAACCACCTAGCCCTGCAAGAAAGGACATCAGTGAGCCCCAGGATGGTGCTGGCCAGGGACAGGCTGGCCTTTCCCACAGGGAAAAAGGGGAGAGAGGGCAGGATGATGCTCCTGCCTCCCTCCAGGGACTTGTCCTGGCTGTGGGAAATGGATGGGAAAACAAACACACTCAGTGTGTGACACAGGGGAGCCCTCACCAGGGGTTTGTCACTCAGAGCAAGGCTGGACACTCTGCCTGGAGCTCCTGGCAAGCAGGGCTGTGCTTGTGGGATTGCAACCAGCCCCTGCTTCCCAAACCCTCTGTCCTTGTCTTGGCCATGAGGAACCTCCAGGGACCCCAATAAATGGGGCACAGGCACTGGGAGAGCAGCAAACTTTCCACAGCAGCTGTGGAGGTTCAGGCTTTGCCTACACAGGAATTGCTGTGTCCATCATTATTCCACTAAACCCAGCCTCAGTTAATGCAGGTGGGGTTGGGAATGTGGTGATAAATGGCTTGGAGAGAGCAGGAGGAGGGAGGTCCCTGATGCTGCACTCACCAGTGCTCACATTGTTTCTGTCTTCACCAACAGATTTATTCCTCCTGCTGCCTGATTAATTTATATCCACAAATAATCTTTTTTCCCTGAGCTACCTCGGATTTTGTAGGTGTGGTGTGTTTTATTCACAAATAAATCCCAGTGCTACACGTACATTTAATCCTTTCATGGGCTTATGGCTGATTTATGACTACTGAAGGTGGAGAAGATCCTTTATCTTTTCCATCCTTCTTTGCAATAAACTGCAGTCCCAGCCTTCTGAAAGCTGGCAAGAGAAATGTGCAAACAAAAGGTATGAAACAAGATAGAGGCCCTGTGAAGCACTAATAAAACCATCCTATAAACCTGTCCAATTTCACCATAATAAATAAAGCCTCAAACCCTCCCTCCTCCTTACTGTTGCAGCAGTAAGTGGTACAACAATTCTTTTTACTTCTGCATAAAATTAAACAAGTTCATAGATGACTTTGAAGGGGATGAGAGGTTAAATATTAAGCCCTCTTTTTTTTTTTTTTTCCCACCAGAAAATTGAATCCTGGCATTTCAAAAGCCTTCCAGGTTTTCAGGCACTCAGCTCCATGTGAGGAGATGACCTGGCTCACTTGAGAAATCACACCCTGCTGATTTATTCGAGGTTAAACATGATCTCAGGGAGATGCTAAAAATAGAATCCCTCTGTTTTCTCTGGGTGTTTCAGTACCTGGTGTTCTGCTCAGGCACTGATGCTGCAGTGACCAAAAACCTGTCTGGTAGCATTGTGCAAGACAATAGAAATCAATCCTCCTGAGCCAACAGAGAAACCAGGGGAACAGCCAGAACATCCCCAAAACATCCAGACCTCCTGGCACAACTCCAACACAAGAACAAAGCAGTGAATCATGTGCAAAATTCTTGGATCCTGATCATAGTCGTGTTTAGGGTTTTTTTTTGTTCAGCCAAAGCTTTCCCTCTCTCCTCATCCTAATTTAAAGGGTTCTTATTAAAGTGAATTATTGATACAAAAATGCAATTAGGATAGCAGTGATTCTGAGTGAGCTGTTTTCTAGGAAATCTGGGAACTGGATTTTTCACAAGACTCAGTTTTGTCCCTTCCCTGCTCTCATTAGTGCTGATAAAACCTGGATCCCACCTCAATTCACAAGCCTGAAGGTGTGGGGCTCTTGTGTAGGGCAGTCTCAGTCCTTCCTGAAAGTAGAACTGAATTTTGGCTGCACAAACAAGGCAGTTTAAAGATCCTACAGGCAATTTTCACAACCATTCCCTGGGGAGTCTGTTCAGTGCCCCAGCACCCTCTGGGAGAAGAACATTTTCCAAACCTCCCCTGACACAGCTTAAATCCTACAGTCCCAGGCAGACCTGGTCACCACATAGCTCAGGTATTTGTATTATATGGCTTTTTCTTTAGGGAGAAATTTCCTTTCTAACAGGTAACACAGTTCCCTGTTATTCATTATCCACTAGAAAAGTTGCCAAAAGAGGGGGGGAAAATAAAAAGAGAGAGAAAAAGAAATCCAAACGTGCCACATCACATCTTACAACACAGGAAGATTGGGAAAAAAACCCAAAAACATCAAACCCTCTCTGGATCCAAAATTGCTGTTTACCAGTTATTTTGCCAGAGAACAGGCAGTTCTGCAGGCTGTGCACACGGACACTGAGCAGTGGGTCAGTGGGGCACGCTGACCCCACCCCAGCTGTGCTGTCCCAGCCAGCCTGGGAAAAGGATCCTTCCCAGCCTCTTCCCAGGTGCAGAGGATAAACAAGGCCCCTGCCACACCCTGGAGCTCTGACTGCCGTTAGAAGGGCTGGCCCCAAAGGAATGTGCCAGGGAAAGAGGCTGGGACACCGAGCACCGAGTGGGGATGTCACCTCTGCCACCTCCCAGCGCCCCAAAAGATTCTGTACAAATATTTGGATGCTCCATCCAAGACAAGGTTTCTCCTTCTCCCTAAGGCTTTGCAATGCTGTTTAATATTAATCTAGAACCACCCAAAAGCAAACAGCTGTGTTCTTTTAGTGCACACAATTGTGCAAGAACTTTTCTTTCCCAGCCCTGCACATGTGCTGGGGGTAGAGCTCTGGTCAGCTAAGCTGATTTCTGCACAGCAGTTGCTCAAGGTGCTTTAAAATCTTCCTTGCCAGACACAGGAGCATTTTCCTAGCACACAACCTGACTGCACTCATAAAAAAGTTTGAAGGAATGTGACGATGTGGAACTTGAAATGAGTCATCTCCCATCAAGCTGCACTCACTGATGGAGGAGTGAGCCAAGGTTTTATAACTTTTACCATAAAAACCAATAAAAATCATGCTTCAGCTCAAAGAATAGATCTGATAACCAGATTTCAGCTTTTCCAAGCACTGCAGTTTGCTGCATTGGCAATTGGCTTTATCCCATCTAGAATTGACCAGATCAGTTTCAATTTAGTCTTTATTTTTCTGAACTCTATTTATTATTCCATCTGCTATATTTACTCAATTTCTCCCAAATTAAACCAGGCAGCATTTTTGCTTCATCCATGACTTGTGCCAATTTTCAGGACACCCTTCTTGTCCAGGAAAACATATGGTCAGAACATTGGAAAGATCATTTCATCACCAGTAAAATCTTATGACTTACCAGAAATCGAAGGCAAATTTCCTCTTGGGTTCAGTGGGGCCACAGTTCCACCCCTTGGGTAAACTTGGTGACATGGAAGGAAACTTTCAAGATCCCTCACCTTCTAGCTGCCAGTGGGTTGGGAAGCAGCACAAATGAAAGGTGAAGAGTGTGAAAGCATCACCCAACAACCTGCACCTTGGGTGGGATGAGCCCCCAGCTTGTCAGGCACTTAATGGACAAGGATCACAGTAAATCAGCACCATCCACACTCTCCCAGTGGGCAGAACTGGAACAAGCAGAGACCAGAAGTGCTGGGATAAATCCCAGATTCCCCCATGTAGGTTAACAGAAATATTTTTTTTTTTTCCTATAGAGCGTTAGGCACTATGACATATTTCCTTTAGAAATGGCACATCCTGGTAGTCACCAAACCTACAGCTCTCCATCTCCCCAACCCAGCCAATGAGAAATTGGCAACCCAAGGCTCAGAGCTGTGCTGGCTCCACATTCACCCTGTCACAGCAGCAGGGCCAAAGGGTTCTGCTCTGAGTCACGTCCCTGATGGGGTACATGAGTCAGCAGGGGGGACACATGAGTCACCCTGCTCAGGAGCTGTGCCCTGTGGCTCAGGGGAGAGGCTCCCACTCCTGAAGGCTCTGTGCTCAGGCTGGACCTTGCCCTTGCATGCAGCTACGTGAGCATCAGCTGGGCCAGCCACGCCACCTGAAGCAGCACTGATGGCAGTGATGAGATTGGAGGTGGCAGATCCTCGCTGAGATTGGCACTGGTGGGATTAGGAGTCACACCAGAGGGTATGGAGAGAGGAAATTGCTATTGTAAAGCACTTAGAGACCAAATAAGCCCTGAGGAAGCCCATCCCTAAAAGACCAGCCTCACGAGATGGGTGAAAAATGTCACCAGGCTCTCACTGAAATGGAGATAAAATGGAAAATGGGGCTTTCAGCTGCAATAAAAAACATCTCTGTGGCACACAATCATCATCTCTCCAGGCAGTGCTACTGCTGCTCCCCCCCTGCTCTGCAGTGGAACAGGGTCTAAGACAGCAGCAGGGAGGTTTGAAATGTCTCTTTGCACCCACCTTCTTTCTTCATGCCAGCTCTGAAGCATTTCTTCAGCCTGCAGTACCTGCACTGGTTCCTCTTGTCTTTGTCTATCACACACTGTCTGTTGAACCTGGGAGGAGATGGGAAACACAGCATGGAGCAACCAGCCTGGCATCTGCCACCCCCTCACCCTGAACAGATCAAAATACAGCCCCAAATACAGCCCCAAATACAGCCCAGGCCTCCCTGAGCTCCACACTGCATGATCCCAGAGAAGAGCCCAAGGTTTGCTAGAAATGGATTGAATCAACCTTGGCTGGGCTCGCTCCTCCTCTTCTGCACCGCGGCTCCTTCCAGCTCCAGACCACCCACCCTGCAGGGACTGGGATGGTTTTGGCTGTGAAAACATGACTGGGACTCAAGCTGTGCTCTGGTAGGAGCTCCATGTCCGAATTCCAGACAGTTTCTGGGTGTTTGGCGTTGGGGTTTGTCTGATTTCACTCGTTAACTACTCCACCATTTGCGTGGAATAAAATGCGTTATGGGCCACAAGCCCTTTGGGTCTGCAGCTTTTTCTGAGCCCTGTGGCCTCCTAATTCCTTCTCATTTCAGTGGGGATTTAGGAACCCTTGTGCTGTTTCAGGGGTGGCCCATGCAGGCTTGGCAGCTGTCCCCATGGTGGGTGAAACAATGGAAGGGGAACCTTCCATGCAGAGAGGAGATGACGTGGCTTGCTCCAGCACCATCAGGCTGTAAAAGCTGAGACACTTTCCCAGACTGGTAAAAAGCCAAAGGTACAAAGGCCCAAAAAGACTCCAGGGGAATTCATGTCTGCCATAAGCAGAGCTCTGAGCTGGGCTGAGCTCACCAAATAAGGGCTTGCACACAAGCTTGGCTTTAATGCTGTGGATCTTCCCCGAGCTGCCAATATCCCAGAGATTCATGGATTCCTGAGGAGAGGCAGCAACTCTGCTCTCAGGAGACTGACAGCTGAAATTTCAAAGAAACCAGTAGCAGAGTTCATCTCCTCCTGCAGGAACCCCACAGTTCATGGGATGGGCACTGTGTAGGTGGACACTGCACTCAGCTCAGGTGTCTTTCATGGCTGGTGTGTCCTGGAGTGATGAGGGCACCAGGAATATTTTGAACAAGTAGGGTGACTTGCACTGGAAAAATCTGGAATGCCCTTAGAGGAGTAAAAGCTTTGGAACAGAAAGAAAACTTCCAGATTTTAACTAGAGATGAACGGCTTAAGTGTATTCAGGCTTGGGATGTCTTTCTACTTTCTCCTGTGCTAAAATAAATATAATTTTTCTAAGGTAAATCAAGATAGCAGCTTTATAATTTATAGACTCCTCCTGGCAAAAAACCTGTCTCAAATGTATACCTGTGTGCCAAAGTGGATGTGAATCATCTCTGGTCAACACTTATTTCTCAGAATATTCATAAAATCATCACTGATAAGTCAGTATATGTAATTTATTGTATTTCAAAGCAAGAATGGAGAAGCTGGGAGAGGGCTTTGGAGGTGACAGATTCTTGGATGCCTTGGGTGTTTTTTACCAGGAAAAGCAAGAAAGATGAAATCTCTGGAGCTTTGGTCCTTCGCCACCTTGTCTTCCCCTTGCTGGGCTGTGACGAGGTCACGGTGTCACTCCACACTCAGGCTCTGCATTTATGCATTTTACACATCAGTCAAACCTCAGGTTTAGGTTGGACTCGAGGACCTCAAAGGCCTTTTCCAGCCTGGTTCACTGTGTGATTCTCAGGTCTTTGAGTTTCCCTCAGTTTACACCAGGGGAAAGCAGCGATGGCGAATTCACTCAATGCATTGCTTGGTTCTACCAAATTCTCACGATCCAAACGAGATTGGACTGAGTTTAGAGATAGGACTGAGTTTAACCCTTGCAAACCAAACTCCAGTCCTTCTGGTGGCCTTCACAGCGTGCCAACTTGCCATTTGAGACACAATCCCTGAACCCAGCCCACATCCTCTCCTCCCCTAAGCCGCGGTACCTGCAGGAGTAGACGTGGTTCTTGCGGACGCTCCTCCTGAAGAAACCTTTGCAGCCATCACAGCTGGAGGCCCCGTAGTGCTTGCCAGTGGCCCTGTCCCCACAGATGGAGCACAGCGAGTTGACTCCGTTGGGGAGCAGGTTGGTGTTGGCTGACTCGGCCGCGATGGATTCTGCAAGGGACAAGCAAACCTCGGAGTTTATCTCGTGCTCCTCCCAAGCTCAGCTCCTGTGCTAATGCTGTTGGTTGTCAAGCTGCATAAGCCAAACTGCTCCTGAGAATTTATCAGATAGCACTGCTTTCCTGGAGAGATATAAAGAAACTTCACTTGCATGCGAGTTTTATGTTTTTGAGGGATGGGGAGCCACCTCCCCAATGAGATACCCAGAGAATATGGTTCAAAGCTGCTGTCCATAGAAGAAAATGGAAAAAAAAAAAAAAACCCCTCATTAATTTGAGTAAATAGAATGCAGAGAAGAAACAACAGAGGCAGAAAAGATGAACTACTTCATGCCCATGACAGAGGTGCTGAAGATAAAAGACTGTTTTTGAGAGATCCTCTGCAGCTGGAAGGCAGAGACAGCAGCTCCCACAGGGATCACTTCAGTTCTAAGTCTGGTCCCTCCACTGAAATTCTCTCTGAAGAGCCTCACTGCTTTCCTCTGGAAAGCAACAGAGGTGTGCATGAACACCAGACTTCTAAATTAGGGGCCTAAAATTAGGACATATGAATGCCCTCTGTCATGTCCCCCGCTTGCACCCACTCATTTGGGGCAGGAATAGCTCTGCCCCTGCCTGCCCTGTGTACACACTGCTGAAAACTCCCCTTGGAACCTCTCCCTCTGCCCTAACCACCAGACTGGCTGCCCTCTTAATCCTCCTAATTTGAGGCACAGCTTGGGGAAGGAAAAAACCAGGAGACCCTTGCAAAGAGGGCAGTGTTTGTATCATCTCCCCACCTGTTTGCAGAGCCTGAGCTGGGCACTCGCTGCAGGAGGGTTTTATGAATTTATCACACCTCTGGGAGCACGTTCTGTGCTCCAGGAGAGCCCACCTGGTGCTCCAGTGACCTTGGAAAAATCCCTGGGACAAGGCACACCCTGGGATGGGACATCCTCCCAGCAGGGATGGGAAAGGCTCAGTTTACCTGCTCCTTAGAGAAAACGACTCAAAGGGGAGGAATTGCCATCTGATCTGCCTAGAGAGAGTTCTCTAATCTGTAATGCACAAAAATAGCTCTGGGTGATCCACACACAAAATGTACACAGAGAGAGAGATAGTGAAGGGCATTTTTGGGTGCAAATAAACATTAAAAATTTATAGTGAAAATATTTGCTGCACAATGAAAATTGTAATCTCCCATCCCCCCCCTCCAAAAAAAAAAAAAAAGCCAACAAAGCTTTAGTTAAAAAAAAAAAATGGACAGTTTCTTAGCTAAGGCTGAAACTAAAACATTTTTAGCCAAGACTTCACTATTGCAAATTCAGACTTCTTATTACCTCCTAAAATAACCCTTTTGGTCCATATTCATATCCTGGGGTATGGATGAGTAAATAAGTGGGTTATAGCAAGATGACACATATCAAGAAAGAATGACAAGAAACAAGAAAGGACAAGACATAACAAGAAAGAATGACATCATCAAAATCATTCTTAGGTCATAATGACAGGAATTGAGATTTGCCTCTTCCCAAATTCTGTGTTTGATTCTCCCACATTTGTCAGAAAGTGACACTTGGGCCCTATGGGAGCACTGTCTATGTCAGAGGTGTTTAACGGCAGTTTAGGTTGATTTTTAAGGGGGTTATTTTTGCAATGGTTCTTGATTTTATATTACTTAATAATTTAGTATTAGAGGAACTGTACAGAATATTCCTTTCAGGATACCTGCAGAACACTTGGGCATCTGTTGTTCCACACATTTTTTGAAGGAGCATATGACCATAAGCAAATGCACCACGTTGGATTCCATTTTAAAAATTTGCACAACCAAAATAAAGATAATGCAGCCAAATTTCCTCTTCACTCCACTCATGCTTTCTCTAGACTTCAGAGGAATCAAACCAAGGTCAAACAGTTTAGGTCTCCAATGAACATTTTTATCCTTCAACAGGTCTAGACTGCAAAATAGTCCTGATGCTGAAAGCATTTACTCACCAGAGTAAATTTTATGTGAGTAGGCAGTGAGAATCTGCTTGCTGATACAAGAAAGGAATTAATAATCTGGCCATAAACCAGATATTACTGGAGGAGGAACCATCAGCACTGTGTGTGGGGAAATTAGCAAACCAAATTTTGCCCTCACTTGTATCCATGGAAGCACAAACAAACCACCAGTGGCTCTGTGGCTCTGTGTCAGGGCAGCTCCACAGCTAAAAGTTCAAAACCCTGGGAGGGAGCCACGTGTCCTTTTCAGCTGAACTGGCTGAATGTGAGCAGAAATTTTAATAAATAATTAATTAAATAAAGGAAAAGCCCTAAGCCAGAATGCACATTAATTATGATCACAATTTTTAATTGCAAAATCCTGTCACCAGCTAATGATGGGCTCCAAATGAGAATTAGAGAAGAACAAAGCACAGCTGATAGCACAGGCACCAAGAGACCCTTTCAACACAGCTTTCAAACCTCCCCAATATTTGGGTTTTCCTGGACTGATTTCTGTGAGGAAAGGCAGCACAGGATCCTGGCAGCACAGTGAAATCTGCCTTGTGTGCTCCATCCCTGCCTGACACAGCCTGAGCAGTTCCTACACTGTGCCTTTGAAATCTCTGCTGGAGACACGCGCTTGATTTTGTTCTCCAAGAAAAAAACAAAATTCACCTTGACTTTGTGTGGCTCCCAGGCAGAGCTGAGGCTCAGCTTGTGGCCAGACCCCTCACTGAGGCTGTCCCCAAGCTTCACTGGCAGAAATATCTGAAGTTTTGGCCAATTTTTGTGTTATATATAATCACTGTGCAGACTGGGAACTGCCTAAGGTGAGAAGAGCACCCCAGTGGCTTCCCCAGATATGGGATCAGCCAAGTTCACAACTGAAATGCACACAAAATTTTTGGTACCTACTGCCTGTGTTTGTAAATCATTGCCTAACCAGTGCAGGGATGATAATGCCAGTTTTGCAGTGATAAGAAATGACACTGAGGATGTTCTCGTGATACCTGAGCCCTGCACTGCTTTTCCTTTCAGTTCCTTTACTGGCTGCAGCTCTTCTAGATGCACATTGCAAAACAAAATTGTCTTGAAATACTCCCTAGGGTGGCTTTTATCTACCAGGAAATCCAAGTTTTGGTGCATGTAATTTGCAGTTAACAAATCCCCAAATTACATGTGCTGGGCTAGAATGTGAAGGGATCACAAATGTGGGTTTAGGGCTTGAACACACACAGTCAAAGCTGGTGCCAAAACTAGCATTGTGAAAGATGTACACACAAATGTAGGGCAGGAGGAGGTTTAAACCCTGGCCACGTGCAGGTCAGCCTCTTTCCACACCAGCTTTTAGCAAATAGAAAGGTTTTTAAACCCTTAAATATTTTTTAATATCATTCTCATAAACGGTTCTATTCTTTATTTTGAGTTAATATTAAAATATTTGGCAAATTATGGGCTTTTTGAAGGTGGGAAAATCCAAAATACATATCTGGGTAAATCTCAGAATGATAGCAGCTTCCTGAAGAAGAAACATTTAAGCACAGGAAGTGCTCCACGAAGTTAATCCACCCAAATTTTTGATGAAATAATGTTCTGAAGAAGGAAAGTGTTGGTTTCAAGAAAGCATGACCTTATTTGAAAGTATTACAATTTTCACTTTTGGAATTGCTCAGAATGTAAGAGACTGCTCTGAGTCCATCAAAATAAATATTATATCCTTTCCTGTTCATGTTTATAGAGGGCAAAGCTGTCATCATTTACTAGGCAAAATACAGATGAATCTTAGGAGAGATATAAACAATCCTTAAAAAATCCGGTATAGTTATAAAAATTACCTAAAGTTAGGTTGTTTTTTGATTCAAAAAAATTTAAAATATATCTGAAGCCACAAGGAAACTGTGATTTTTGAATTACCTCAGGGGACTGAACTCAGCTGGACAGCACTAGATTTCCATGCATGGCCATTTCAGGTCTTTTTTTTTGAAGTTATTTTTACAAACTGTAGAAAAGGACACTTACCCAAGACAAACAAGCTAATTTCAAAGCAGCTACTTCCCGAGAGAGCTGGTTAGTCATTAACAGCTAAACAAATAACACAATACCGAGTTCGATAAAGTTCAGAAAAAAACTCAACCTGTCAGTTCTACTGCATGAATCAACAGAGAGCCCAGACAGGCGTTGGTGGCTCCTTTGCAAAATTATATTGAATTTTGAGTGTATTTGTGATGCTTCAAAAAGTGAAAAATGTCTTGTTGTTCAACAGGAAGTGATAAAGTGGAACACCTGTGTTAAATGACGTTTCTGGAGTAGGATGGGAGATGGGAACCTATCTGCAAGAATCAAATCCAGTCTATCTGGAGCTTATAAAAACTATAAATATTGAAAATCCTTGATTTGGGGACAGCCAGAGCTTTACAGACGGAAATTTTAAAATCAAGTTCCTTTGGGCCTTTTAGCTTTACTTGTCTCCTGATCTCCCTCCATGCCCCACAATAATAAGTCCAATCATTTTATATTGTAGGTGATATCCCTACTGAAACTCTGATTTCTTTTGATGAACCAGTTAATGAACAAATGTGAAAATCCCATCTTAATTTCACTAAGCTTCTTACCAAATTAAAAGGCTGCCAAAGGGGATTGCTAACATTGGAATCTCATTCAGTTGCACGATTTGCCTCGTGCAATATCACCAAAATGGCCTTTATTTTTTACACAATTGCTTTCACAGAATGGAGTTCACTTTATGTCAGAGTACTTTTGGCTGCAGGAAAATTAAATAGCACGCCGAGCGCTTTATTCCTGCGAACGAAGCGGAAGTCTCTGTGCATAAACACTCCCGCCTCCCAACCAACTCCTTTTGTGCCCTAAAAACTGTTGGACCATCTTGGTAGCCAGAAAAGGAATATAAAACTAGCAATGATTTGGATATTGATTCTCAATCCAAGCTCCCAACTTAAGCAGGGCGCACGGTCGTGAACCAATGCCGTGTTTTCCCGAGGATTCAATGTCAACTGAAGTCGTATATGGGAATGAGACACACATTTGAACGAGAAATATTGGTAATAACTCCTCTCATAAGCAATACAGTGGGACAAACCCAGGGAATGCCATGAAAACCTCTACCAACTTCTGCAAAACCTGGTGGGCTCTTCAGGGCGTGACGCTCAGCCCACCAACGAAAGGAAAAACCCAACACGGGACCAGGTCGTGTTTCAGCCCAAACATAACCACGGATGCACCAGAGGTTGACAGGTCAGCTGCTTAAACATTACCCCTTCCACCCTTTGCCCCATACCTCCCACCAGCCTTTCCTCTGTGTCCAGCTTTATAACAAAAATAGTGGAGCTTATTCAAGGGAAAACGAATAAAAATCTCACCGGTGTTGTTGGGGAGCACGCGGAGGTTGTCGAATTCCAGCATGGTATAAGAGGAGTCCAAGGAGTCGACATAATCTGGCATATCCATGTCCATGATGGACTGACAAAGCTTCATTATTACTTGACAACAGCGAGGGAAGTGGCAGAAACAGCCCCGCTGTCAATCACGGCCAAGGTTTCCTCTGCAAAGAGAGACACCCCGCTCCTTGCGATGACAAATCATTACCCAGCTCTGCCCCTAGTCCCCTCCCCGTGCCAGGACAGAAGGGACGAGGCCAAACCCTCTGGCAGAGTCCCCTCCCTTCCCGGGGTGCATCTCGCTCTCTCGCTCCTGATAAGGGGATGCAGATAAGGCCCAGGCTCAAACGCCTTGGATTGCATCTTCGGGTCAATACAGCCCCGTTTATGGCTGCTCCTGCACAAACATTTTGAGAAGGGCTGAGGAGAGGCCATCACCCACGTGTCACTCTCACAGGGCACAGCAGTGGTCATGTCCAATCACCCATTGTCACCTTGCTCGCCTCCCAGCCCTTGTGGAAAGAGCAAATGGTGTCACTTGAGGACCCTAAGGACAATAAATCAATGTCCCACCAAATGGGGACCATTAAGGCAGGTCAGCATTGAGAACCTGAGTCATTTCCACGAGGCTCACACCTTGAGCTGCAGCTGGAAGGGGAAAATGAAGCTTTGTTCCAGCTCTACACGTGGCCTCACCCTGCTCTACAGGCAGAGGTGAGGTGGAGGAAATTACTTCCACCCCTCACCCTCATTTCCCCTACCTGGGGTCTAAGATTTTTAAAAACCTGGCACTGCCTGGCAAACTCTTCAAAGCCAGCACCTGATGCCTTCATGTACCAGTTGGAATTTCTCTTTTTTCCATAAGCAGAAGTAAATTCTCAGAAATAAGAAATGCCTCTCTCTCACCTGTGTCTTCCTCCTGACTCCAGTGCCCCAGAGCTGAGCTGTCATCGTGGGAGGTTCAAACCATGGCAAGTGATGGAAATGAAAAAGGCTGGGAAGAACTGGGCAGACTCCCTCACAGATGAGTAGTGTTGCATTTCACACTGACCCACGCCTGGCTTTTCTGGGAAAAGTCTGTGTTATAGAAATTCAATTCCAGTTTTTCCCCCACAGGCCTGTGGTGTTTGGTCTGGGGTTGTTTTTGTTTTTTTTTTTGATTTACTGAATTTTACACAAAAGTTCTTTCCTTGTTAAGACTCATGAGCTGTGCTTCAAAAGGCTGGAAATAAAGTTCAGCCATGCAAAACCATTCAGCTTGGAGTGATCTTGGACTGATTGGTTCATCCCCACTTTGATCTTCCAGATGCCCTCCCTGACATTACAGTTCCCTCTCCAGTGACGTGGTTTTGTGTCAGAGGGTCTTTCCTCTCCATGAGCTGTTCTGAGAGATCCAGGTCAACATCCTGTTGAATCTGGAGGAAGAGTCTTGAGAAACAGGGAGATGTGTTGCCAGAAAAGGAGTCTTGGCCAAAAGGATGGAGCTGCCAGACTGCCTGAACTCTCACTGAACCAAGGAGTGGCCTGGCCCTGTGGATCCCAGCAACCTCCAAATATTCCAAAATCTGAGTTTTTAACTGTCTTCATCACATTAATTTGATTTAATCCCCATTTCACTTTTTTGTTTAATATCTAGGGTTCTATAGTGGACATTGCAAGGGGTTAAGTCTAGATAGGCTTTTCCTCTATAAAGATTGGGTGTAGAAACTTTTAGCTTTACTTTCTTATCGTTTCTGGGGAATAAAATAATTTCATGTGCCATATTTTCCTTTTCCTTCTTTCCCTTTTTAAGGACATGTTGTAACCAGTGGTGCACAAATGACTCCTTGCTTAGATAAGACATTATGTTTTTATCCTTGGACTGTGCCCCAGGCTCCCAGTAATGCCAGCATCAGCTAAGTTGGGATCTGATTACTCGTTCTTGCCTCTTACTCAATGTCAGCCTTGATTATTATGACTATTAATCTGCCTTTTTTTTTTTTTTTTTTAACTGAGCTGTGGGCACAATCCTGCTTGATTGTCAGCACTCTGCTCTTATTACAGCAAAGGTTTTTTACATTTCTATAATTCTAGGTGGTTTTGGGGATTTTTTGCTTGTTTTTTATGGATTTCTCACCACTAAAATAGACATTTTGGTACTTACCAAGCTTTTGGGCAGCTGTGGCTCAGAGAGGAGAAATCTGGGCCCTGAACTTGTTGGCTTTAGAGATCTCTCAATGTTCTCCATCCCTCAGTGAGGGATGAGGATAATTTCCAAGGAAAGTTGTGGGATGAGGACGTGCCTGGGCGATTTTCATTCTGGGAATGACAAAAGGTTATAGAGCAAATTTCATATTTCAAGAGGAGATTTCAGCACCACATCCACCACAGTGATAATCAGGACTGACTTGTGGAAGATGGTGTTGAGGGACAGAACGTGACATTGTTTTCCAAACAGATGTCAGAGCCCTGCTCCAAACAGCACAAAAGATGGACAAAACCTTGCTGAGGTTTGAGCAGTTTCTTCTTTTCCCTCTGCCTGCTCTCTTACATAATTTTCCGAGTCACAACTGCGATTCAGCCAGGACCTACTCAAGGCTGGGGCTGAGTTTTTACAATATCAGAAGAAAATCAAGAAATCAAACTCACTCAGAGGTGGGTTCACATCTCCTGAGCTCCTGTCACAGTGAAGGGACACTGGCCCAGCCAAGAGCCAGGAATCTCGAGCTGGTTCCTCATTCCCTTTCCATGATCCAACCTGACAGAGCACTCAGAGAGATGGGAAGAGCACT
Organism: Erithacus rubecula; assembly: GCF_903797595.1. NCBI lineage: Eukaryota > Metazoa > Chordata > Aves > Passeriformes > Muscicapidae > Erithacus > Erithacus rubecula. Next base: position 2,971,836 of record NC_136664.1, read on the forward strand.
CAAATCCTTGCCAGACTGTGGCCACAGAAAGGATGGACTTGAGTAGGGATTTGTGAGGCTGACCCATAATTTCTGCTTGCCAGGGTGCTTTTTTTTGGGTGCTCAGCCATCAACTCACCTGTACAGACATTTTGGGTGGGTAACCAGAGGCAAAACTGGCTGATGTAACTCAATCTTCCCAGTTTGGAAATGGATGTCAATCCTCCTCCATATGGACATAATCCTCTTTCCAATGTGTTTTCCATTTATTCCTGTTTTGACTCTGAGGCTGGATATAGCTGGAGGGTGCAGGGGAAAGGAGAGAAAGGAGAAAGAACCAGAGTTAAATTTAATAAAAATAATATGAGCATTCAAATTTGGAGCTCTGGGAGTGAATCAATGTGGATTCTCCTAAGTGGAGGCACAGGGCAGGATCTGAAGAACACATGGTCCCAATAAGACAACACACTTATTCCTAGAAATAAAATTCAGGTGTTTTTGGCAAAGCTTGTTAGACAAGATGAAGTGCAGCAAAGATAAGGACACTGATTGATTAAGAGAGAACACAAAGTACTGTGGGCAGGGCATCAGAAATAACATTTCTTTGGCAAGGTAAGGGCTGGGGGAAGATGTTTGCAAGCCATGGAAGCTGCACATCCATCTCTGGAGAATGATTTTAATGGAAAGTAACTCTCTGCTGCATATGGGAAAAGGTGTCTGAGAGTCTAAAACTTAATGAAGGACTTGTTGCTATGCAAAATGGTGAGGCAGAAGTTACTAAAATTATTTTTATTCACAGAAAGCCATTTAAAATCCCCTACCACTGTTTTGAAATTTTCTCTGACTGAAATGCAGCGATAATTCTATTTTTGTGAACTTGCAGGGTTCAGGAAAAGGATTTTTATGCAGTGAGCATAAATCCATCAGTGATCAGGTAGTTCTTAGAAACAACAATAGTTATAATATTACCAACCTGGACAGGTGGTGTCTGGATAAAAACAATAATTTGAAGACAGAAGGCAGCAAGGTCCTTTTCTAGGTATAATGTATAATTAGAAACAGTGTGCTTCTGACATTATAAGCAGTGTGAAATCATATCCTTAACATGTAATTACCATAGCAGACATTTCAAAGTTATCTAGACCACATGTTATTAAATCAGCTCCCTCCTTTCCTGGGTGCAGTTTGATATTTGTGATACCTTTTGCTGTGTAGTGTTTCTTTACATTTTCAAGTATTTCTTATTACAATGAACATTATATTTCTACATGCTGTGTCTTCCACTGTGGGGGTCTCCTTGTTCTTCCAGATATTATCATCTCCAGATCACAGATTTTATCTTTGTAGTGATTATTCATAAATATAAATAATTTAAGAAATTTCTCAAGTCCAATAATGGACAGTGACCTGATGGACATGGGAGACCATCACCCATCATGCAGGAGGATGGAGAGGAGAAAAAACAAAAAAAGAAAATAAATCAAGACCTTCACCTCCTTTCTCTCCAGACAAACTTATTTTGCTTTACTGTTGCCAAACACATTCATTTATCATTTACTCATTTTGCTTTAGAACAATGAGGTTTGCTCTTCCATAACAACCCTTTGGAGTAAATAGAAACTTAAACAAGCTCCAGTCACTACGCTGGAAAAAATTATTTTACAACAATTTAGACAAACAAGCAAACAAAAAAAAAAAAAAACCATCACAACAACAAAAGATCAAACCCAAACCAAATTTAAAAACCCTTAAAAAACTCTTTCCACCAGGTTGCAATGATGGATTCTGGTGTTTACACACTGTCAAGTACAAATCACCCAGACCCCACTGCCAGCAGTGACTTCAGGTTGATAATTCATGAAATTCCCATTTATTTCACCGAATGTTCAGCACAGATGAAACCTGACTTGGATTTGGGGAATAACTCTAAGATGTTTTACATTTTTCTGATGACCAAAGGTCAGGCTGATGACTTGTTCTTTCTGAGTTCACTTAACTTTTGTTCTTGGCTGCAGAGCACTTGGCCAAGGCCGGAATTTCGGAAGCACAAAGTTTCCTTTTGATTTCCAAATGTGAAGCAGCCTGAATTTCAGCTCTGTTGAGAAATGGGAGCTCTCCCTGGGAATAATAACTGGATTTGCAAAGATGTAGCCACAGGTCACTGGTGATTTAGAAATAAATCCCATTTTTTTTTTTGGACACCTGAGTGAAATCTGATTAAAAACTCATTTTCCCTATGTGGGGTCCAAGATTTTTAAAAACCTGTCCCTGCCTGGCAAACACTTCATAGACAACACCTCATGTCTTCATGCACCAATTGGAATTTCTCTTCTTTGTTTTCCATAAGCAGAAGTAAATTCTCAGAAATAAGAAATGCCTGTAATATTTTTGAAAAAAAAAAAAATTTTCCTCATATTAACAAATATTTCCATCAGTGGGTATTCCTTGAGGATATTTCAGAGGACTTCTTGTCTCTTTTCCTTTCTGGAAAAAGATCAGCTGATCAACACTTGAAATAATTACAGAAAAACAGGAACAATCTTCATTTAATACTTTTTCTTGGAAAAAAAAAAGTAGGTTTCATTTGCAACCAAACTTTGAAGTTCACTGAAGGCAAGGCAATTAAAATATTTAAAAATGAACAAAATTAAAAGTAATATAATGAAAGATACAAAACATTTTGGTTCTTACGTTTGTTTGCAAATTTTAGGCATGGTACCAGTTTCTGAAACAATTTTGGGGCCCTTGGAAACTAAAATTAAAGTTATCTCCCAGGCAAAAAACTGACAAATTTGTGGGAATGTCACTTAGTGTCTGAAAATTTAAGAGTTTCAATAGAGATGATATCTGGTACAATCAACTTGTGAAAACATCAATTTTTTTTTGTGAAACTCCACCTCACTCACCAAATTAAGATGGGACATCAATGAATTAATATTGTTTTTCACAGGTGTAGCAGTGTTTCACTCTAAGACAGGGAAATGTTCTTTTCTCAGTTATTTCTTATAAAGATAGCAAGATTTTCCTAGGCTGGGTTTACATGGGAAAATCTAAACTCCAATAATTGCAAGAGTTTGGGCTGAGTTTTGCTCCATGTTAGAACAATCCATCCCTAATTCCTCCAAACTGTTGATATATCCAACACTGAATAGAAACAGAAAACAGAGCTTTGGAATACGCTGACCAGAGAACCAAAACATGGGGAAGAAACCATAAAAGAACCAAATTTCCATTTTTCCCCTCATCAGCCCTTGGGATGGGATGTTCCCACATGTTCTTGCAGGTTTTGTCAATCAAAGAACTAAGAGATGGCATCAGAGCCCCTTTCCAGGTCACCATCACTCAATTCTCCTCATTTTCACCATCCCAAGGTAAAATAGATTGGAAAAATCAGTATCTCTGCAACCCCTGAAGGAAAATTGGCAAATCATAGAATTATTAAGATTGGGAAGGACCTCCAAAACCATTGAGTCCATCCAGGTCCATCCAGCACTACCAAGTATTCCACGTCCCCAGGTGCCACATCCACATGGATTTTAAATCTCTGCAGGCATGGTGACTTCACCACTGCCCTGGGCAGCCAGTCCCAACACTTGATAACCCTTTCCATGAAGAAATTTTTCCTACTCTCCAATCTCAGCCTCCCCTGGCTCAGCTCAAGGCTGTTTCCTCTCCAGAGGGTGATTCATCCCAAACTCACACAGGTGTCCAAGAGACCTCAGAGGAACTGCCCAGAGCTCATGAGGAGCTTAGGTGACTTCCACTCAACCTGCAAATTTTATGGAAGGTGAAATCACAGAAAATAAACTCCCCCTGCCAAGAATGAGAGTGACACACGGAGCCATCAGGAGTTAGGTTGGATTCCTCCACCACGAGTGACATCAGCCCCTGACTGCAGCAAATAAATAAACAGCAAAGAGCAAATAGCAAATAAATAAGAAATAGAAAATAAATAAGAAATAGCAAATAAATAGGAAATATCCCAGCCTGAGACAGGGCTGGCAGCAGGAGAGGAGAGGGGAGCCAGGCAGAGCATTACCTCAGCAGGGTAATGAGCAGGCATGGGACTCATCTGGAGCACTCCACTGCCTCTGGGCAAGTTTTTGGCTTTTCCTGCTGCAAACACTGTTTGGTCAGGAGTAACCAGCCTTGGGCAGAGTGTTTGCTGTGACTCCCAGGTCCCCTGTGAGCAGCATTCCTGCCACCTCCAGCTGTTTCAGTCATGGTGTTGACACTCCTCAGACCTGTCATTAGCCCAGCTGAGGAGAGAACAGAAATGCTGTTCAACGTGGGAGCTCAGGAGTGCAAATCCTTGCCTTGCACTGAAAACATGATGAGAGTTTTATGTTGCTGCCTTCTATTTTAGGGAATGCCTTTGTTAGGTTACCAGCCCTTTCCTAGCACATAAAGCACCGTTTTTAAGGGGTTCTTCTATCACAGATATACTCATTTTTTCAAAACTGCAATTTCCCACTTCCCAAAAATTAACTTAGTTTGGGTTTTGACTTGTATCTTACAAATTCCTAGCAATGGGTTTAAAAGAATTTATCTTACCCCTCTTTTTTCTGTTGTAATTTAAGATTTCTGTGGTAGAGTCTGGATCCAGTTTTCTCTCAATGAGGACTCAAATGCCACCAAAATTCATCTTTTCCAGTTGTATGATGCTTTTCTAAGCCATTCTCCTCAGTGTCTTCACACTGTAGTTTTGTTTTATGAGATAAACCAGCAGATTGTATCTCAGAGAATCTTCAGGATGGGTTGACCTTTGACTGTGATCAAAAGAATTGTCAGCAATAAACTGAACAGCATTCCTTCCAGGGAAATGATTCAGCATTTTTTGGGGTAGTTTTGATTTCTGTTTCTGTCCCCCAGATTTTTTACCTTTGCCATTCTTCAGACAAGTTAATAATTCAGGACAAACATGGAATTCCTCCAAAATACTTCTTTCAGTGATGCCTTCTAAGTAAATTAATTGCAAATACAAAAATTTCAGAGAGAAGACAGCCCACTTTTTTAAAGCCAAAATAAAACCCAATGGGTAAGTCCATTTTATCTGCAACAATCCATCAATGTTTGCAAATCTGACTTTGCAGATCATTCATACACACAAACATTTTGCATTTTGCTGGAGTTCAGCATCAGGGTAAAAGGGAGAAGTCTTCAACCAACATATTGAATGCTCTGGAGAAAAACTTCCTTTTCTGCAGGGGTTTGGAAAGCTGAAACAGGCACAAACCTAAATAAATATTGATTTTTTTTTCTTGTTGTTGCTGTTTTTAATGATGGATTATCTAAAGTATTTATTGTGTTGAAATTGATGGGGCTTTGGAGTAAACATCTATGAGTTATAATAGCACCAAAGGGGCAAAGTCAAGAAGAAAAATGAGAAAAACTGTCAGAAAATATCACAGAATTATAGAATATCCTGAGCTGGAAGGGTCAAGAAGCATTGAGTTCAACTCCATCAGGTCCCACAGCTTGTTCTAGAGAAGTGAGGCACAGGACCAATCCCCATTTTATCTCTTTTTAAAACAAGAGGTGAGAAACCCCAGCAATTCTGGGTCTCACTGTGTGTCTCTGCTCTCCAGATCTGCCCCCACCAAAAACACCCATCTCAGCAGGACATGGAGAGAGAAAAAATGAGACTCACCAGCAAATCTTGAACCCAGCACTGCTGTTGAGCATCTTCTGATGTGATTCCTGCAGAAAGCTCTGAGGGACACGGATGTGAATGTGGGGAAGAGATGCTGCTGATGGTTGGAACTGCAAAAATTTAGGTTTAATGGGATATTAGGAAAAAATTCTTGGTTATGAGGGTGGGCAGGCCCTGGCACAGGGTGCCCAGAGCAGCTGTGGATCCCTGGAATGTCCAAGGTCAGGCTGGACAGGGCTTGGAGCAACCTGGGACAGTGGAAAGTGTCCCTGCCCATGGCCAGGGAGGGAATGGGATGATCCTTAAAATCCCTTCCAACCCAAACCATCCTTCATAATCCAAAATGACAAATTTTTAAAGTATTTGGGGCAAATTCAGACAGTTTTTCCTTTCTAAAAGATTCTCCCCCCTCCCAAAAAAAAAAGAAATGCAGCAAGCAGACATACTGATGTGTGGAAAGATGCTTTTCATGACTTCAAAAATGGATATTAGGGGGAAAATATAGCTGGATGTTTCCAATAATTTCTTCAATTTGAACACTTCAGTCTCTTCCAGACTGTCTTACTCATAATTGCTGCTCTCTTAGTGGGCAGAGTAAAAGCAAGTGACTGTTTGCCAAGTGACAAACACACATCTCCAAACCCCTGAGTCTCACAGATATTTTTCAGGAAGCTGGAACCCCCTGATAAATCCTTGCAGACCACTGAGATGAATAATATTTGTGGATGCATTTTTGAGGCTGCATTTGTGGATGCATTTTTGGAGAGGTATTTGTGGCTGTGGGCTTTGCCACTCACATGGAAAAGTCTGCTTTCTCTATATCCATCCTATAGGCTGTATTTTGCACATCTGCCTTTAATTAGGAGCATTTCATATCTTCAGGAATATGTGACATCAAATGAATCATTTAGAAATTGGAGTTAACCAGAAAATTATACACTCCTCTGTTTTTTTCATTCGTGAATTGACAGTGTCAAAATTCCCTCAGGGCAGAGTTTTTTTTAGCAAATCTGGTGGACCCAAATGTATGGTAAATGTCAGAGGCTCAGGGAGAGATCAGAGCTGCATTTTTACACCTATTATATTTATAGATAAAATATATCTATTGACTACAGCTGTTTTCCCACTGACACATGGAATAACCTAATCTCTGTCCTCTGTTTGTTTGGGGTTTTTCCTCCAGATATTCAGGGAAGGAATGGGGAAAACAGCCTTAAATCCTGGAGGAGCTCTGCAAGCCAAGCTTCCTTTCTGATTTCAGTGATGTTTAGAGCCTTGCATGGGGTTTTTATTCCTTGGTCCCTTGCTGAAACAGGTCACTGTGGCCTCCCCTGTTAAAAGCTGCCTGCCAATTACATTTTGCTCCAGGCCAGAATTCTGCATAAAAACACCAGTGAATTATTAGCAGAGGGAAAAGGCTCTTTGTGCTCTTATTTATACTTCAGCAGCACTTAGGGGATGGAGGCTGCCAGCCCAGGTGCTGCTCAGAAATGCTGCAGGAGCATCCCTGCTGATAATAACAGCAGACAAGAGAGAAGGGAAGAGGGAAACCAGAGCAGCTCAGCCCCACATGCACACCTTCCCCACCAAATGAAGCCACTGCATTGGGAGAATCACCCAAATCTGATCTCTCAAAATGGAGTTTAATCAGCTAATTGTTTTAATTGAAAGAGGAGCTGAACTGATTTCACCATGGGAATGAGAAAGAATGGAACAATTGCTGAAAATTATTTAGCAACATCTCATGAGCCAGTGGAGTCTCCATGAACTCAGAGAAAAACACCATCACTGAGGACTGGAACAATTTCATTTTTGGCCTGAATTTCACTGATGGGTGTACAAGGTATATATAAAACAAATTACCTGTCACTCTGGAGCTCTGTTTTCCCAATTTTATACAACAGCTCATCTCATCTTTCTCCTGGACATCTCCAGCCTTGCTGCTTTCTTCCAGTTAGGAGTTTCTAGCTGGCTTTGGCCCCCAGGAATAACAACCAGCCTGGCAGGCACAAGCAATTTACACTCCACACTTGCAATATTCTCTTTATGCACAGGTTTTGGCCCATTTTTCTCTCTAGAAGATTATGCAATGCTAATTACATTCTTTTTTTTTTCCCAGCAGAGTTGATACAAACACATCCAAAGGCACATTTCCCTAAGCAATAGCCTGCTTTAATAAATTCTGGTTGCACTGGAAATATTTGTATTTTAATCTGCAAAACAGAGATTAGGCAAAAGTTTCTCTTATTGCTTAAGCATTTCGAGCCAAGAAACAATTCCATTGTATTTTAAATTAAATATGTGATTTTCATGTCATTCTAAAGGAGGGTGGATACATTTCTTTCCCAAATATACGTTCCAGTTGTATATTCATGAGTTTAGAAGAAGATATTAAGAAAATAATCAACATTTGCTGTGTGCACAGCAGGTGGCACACCAATGCATTGCTAAACCCCACACTGCTGACCAAGTGTATCAAATATTTCTGCAGAAATTTAATCTAATCCTTGCTTGAGAAATAAATCCCAGACAAGAGCAATAAGGATAAGGGGCTTTCAGAGGAAACAGTACATGCTTAGGCAAGATGTATAAATTAACTAATGAAATCCACACCTCCAGAAATTATTTTTCATTGTTCTCTTAGCAGGCAGATCCATAAACATTGTGATCATCTATAGACAATCAGATTTAGCTACTGGATAACTTATCCCAGTAAGAAATTACCAAAATTTAAGGGGGAAATCCCTTTTTTTACTTCTGTACTTTTCGATTGCAGCAGCAGCATTGAAAGCAGCTCACCTAAAGCTATTCTGGATTCACCATCAATCTAAACAGAATCTTTCCCAATTAAACCACCCAGAGCAGACATAAATCCAGCATTTTGCTTCACTTGCTCCCAATTTTCAGCAGCACAAGGACACTCAGCATCAGCCATGGCAAGCACAGGAACATTTCCAGGTGCAAACAGAGTTTTCCCAAAACATGGGGCACCAGATACCAGTTTGGGCTTGGCTAATTGAACAAAACCCACTTTAAAAACCTTGCTGAGATGCTCAGCTTTCCTCTTACTCAAGATGGCAGCAGAGGTACTGAGTCACTGAGCAGAGCTGCTCCTGGGCTCCTTCCGTGCACCTCTGACAGTCCCTGGGATGGAGCAGAACCCAACAGAAAATCAAGCAAGGGGGGCAGGAGCCCATCCCAGATGTTCCTCACCGTGTCCTGCTGCTCCTGGCCATCTCCCCTGCTTTCCACACAGGAACTCATGATGTTTGCACAGCCCTGCTGCAGAGATGACTTGTCTCCAGGTTGCAGCATCAGAGAGACAAAGCAGAGGAGTATCCTGGAAAAGGAGGAATGGCTGATGTGAAACAGATGTTTTCCCTTAATTGCTTATTGCAGAAGGCAGCCCAGTAACTAATCCACCTGCTGTGTTCCCACAGGGATAATTGCTCACCCCGTGCTCCCAGCCAGCTGAATTTATGTTTTCCACGCCTCATTATATCCATCTCTGCCCAACAACATGCCCCAAAGTGCTGCACAAGTGCCACACTCCTACACATGCCCATCTCCTTCTTGCCCAGAGCAGCTGTGGCTGCCCCTGGATCCCTGGAAATGTCCCAGGCCAGGCTGGATGGGGCTTGGAGCATCCTGGGATAGGGGAAGGTGGGTTGGAACAGAGGATTTTTAAGGTTCCTTCCAACCCAAACCATTCTATGATTCTGCAGCTCTAGGTACTCTAATTAGCTCTAGTTAGGAGGAGAGAATTTTCAGTGGTGCTTAGATACAGAGATTCACATGGCAAGTCAGGTTTTCCAGAGAATCTGGAGATGTTAATTAAAAATAACAGTATGGTACATGTGAGAGGAGAGCTTACCAATCACAGCAGTAAATCATGTCTGAATCTCTGTTTCTTCTAACACCCCTTTTGCCATAAGAACTGATCAGAAACACACAGTGAAGCCCTCTGAAAATCCAGGTGATGTTAGTGCTGATTTTTAATCTGCTCATACATTGCTGTTCTAACTCACATTCAGCACAGAGCAAGGGTTAATGTTTACCCATCATTTTCCCCAAATATCTCAAGACTTCTCAGCAAGCCCTTGGTAGTGAGTTGTGATCATGGTTAACATGCAATTAACAGTTATAAAAAGTTAATTGAATGAAGAAAACCAGAAGTTTTGATGGATCTCTGCTTCTCACCTAAGCTTTGGAAGCAGGCACATGCCTCCAATGCTCCAACAGTGGGACAGATCCTTCCTCCCTGCCAGAAGAATTTGTCTTTGATGGAGTGGCTGGTGCACAAGTGATGGAGGCGAAAAATTGTCACTGCCTGGACTTGATAGGGCTGGAAACAGAATGTGACCTGAGCTCCAAGCTGGGTTCTGCTCCTCATTAGCACAGCCTTCATCTTCCCTTCTTTTCCAGGGAGCTGCTTATTTCTGAGCCTCAGGCAAGAGCCAGCACCAGCTGGAGATAATTTAGTCCTACTTCACTAATGTTGATGTCTCTGGATTTAATATTGGCTTTTCTGGAACCCTGCTAGGGCTCCTTGGCTTGGCAAGGTGGATCAGGTAGTTACCCTGAGCATAATATTTTGTTAACCAAGCAGGAGCAGATCTATTTCAAATACAAAACAGGAATCTGCTCATCCAGGACTAACAAAGCTCCCCAAACTCTTCCCCTGCTGGATGCTCAGCAGCCCTCAACTCTGGGGAAACATCTTCAAAAGCCTTTCAGGCTTAACTAATGCCTGCTGGAGCAGCAATCAAAACCCAAATGAAGTCCTCAGAGGGAAAATCCAGTGGCTGACGAGATTGATGGGGATGGAAGTGGATGTGCAGAGAGCAGGGGGAACACTGATTTTTGTTCAGGGTGGTCACCAAAGCATTGAGCTTTGTCAGGGTTGTCACCAAGGGCTTTGAGCTTTGTCAGGGTGGTCACCAAGGGCTTTGCTCCTGGGAATACCTGATCCAAGGGACCTGAGCAATGGCCTCAGGAAAAGCTGGGAGGGAGCCCAGACAGAGCCAGTTTTGAGAAGAACAGACAATAAAAAGCTGAGGCACACCACAACAGAATCTGCTCACACCCTTGTGCCTGGGGACAGGCACAGAGCCTGAGCTGGAATCCCTGGCAGAGCAGAAATCCAGAGGGACATTCACAAACTGCCCCTTGCCAGACTGGCCATGGAATGTTTTCCTGCCCTGCTGCTCCTGAGCTCTGTCCAGGGCTGTTCCCAGCCTGTGTTTCTCTGTGCAGGATGATTTGGGACAGAGGGACACCAGAGCTGGAAAGGAGATCCCAAATGTGTCCCATCAGTGCTGTAAAACCCATGGGTGCTATCCCAGAGCAGGACAAAGGAAGGGCACAGAGACACTGAAGAAACCAAGTTTACAGCAACTTCAATTTACCACCCTCCCCTCAGTCACATCCAGCAAAGCCAAATTTAAAATATATTTCACTTTAATTCAAACAGTTCAGTTTGATGCCTGCCTTTCACACAGGTACAGTGGGAAATGTTGGTGTGATATAAAGTTTTTCCTTCAAGCCTCTCAGAATCTCCTCTGTTTTATCAGTGGCTGCTGTTCCATCCAGTTATTTATTCAGGTAACTGCAGTCCCATTACTTGCCAGTGGCATGGAAAAGCCCTGGAATTAACCCAGCAGTTTTGTTGTCTGCAGTAATTGTAGTCTGCCTCCTCTTTCATGAACAGAAAAATTTGCTCCAATACTCAAGATAAAACAAATAAATCCAATATAAAAGCCCATCTAATTGAATTAAATCAAAGTAGCCTCTTAGACTGCTCGTTCTGTGAATCACATTATCTTCATGTTTACTGACTCTTTGACAGGAGTCTAAATGATCCCAAATTTTATCAGAATAAATCAACTAAACATTAAAAAAAAATCCCTTTTAAAAAGGACAGATGTTCTTAGCAGTCATCTGGAACAGATTATTCCTCTCCAAGTAGCATTGTTGATACTGAAAGTGTTGTAACAATATCCTTTTCTAATGTGGTTCTGCTCTGGCTCCATCCATAATAAAACCAGTCCATGCCAAAGAACCCACTTAGCATGACAAGCTCCCCAAAACCTGGATTATTTGTGTAAAACTCTGATTTGACATTACAAGCTCCATGATCTGATGAAATTTATTTTAATATTTTTAAAGGAGACCGAGGAATGAGCATCACCTAATCTGGGGAAATGTTTTTGCTGAACCATACACCCTCCAAGTCCTTGTAAATCCTAAATACCACTAAAGAGAGATGGAGACTGGAAATCAAAACAGTTTCCTCTGTTCCCAGCCTTGTAAAGCCTAAAATAGCTGCACCTTTTTTATTTTCTTGAGTTTAAATGGCCAGTATGGCTGCATTCAAAGGTTACAACAGATAAAGCAGGATATGTATTAGTCTCATAAATAAATGTCAATCAGAGAACACCACCTTTACACCAAGATACTCAGACAAATCCAATAATATTGGGGGTTCTAAAGGAGGCAACTGAAACAAAACTCCCCAGCAGAAAACTGAACACTCACCAGTTTTCAGCTCTGATAGACACAAGAGTGCTGTCCCAGGATCCCAAATAAAGACATTTCTACCACATTCATGGTGCTCAGTGATGGGAAGTTGCCTTCTCTTCCTGAAAACCATCTCCACTTCTGCCACCTTACAGATATTTGTGCCTCATTGCCCAGCACTCTTCTGTCTCAAGCCATAAAGAAACGATCAGGGGCAGAGAGATGAGGATGGCAATTCCCTAGGAAAATGGTATTTAAAATTATAGAATTTTAAATTGATTTTCACACTATTTTTTTTCCTTTTCCCATTGCTCACTCACTGATGTATGATCTGTTCTACTCATGCCACCTCAGTTTCTCTAGATGCACACTGTCATGTTTACACCAAAAAAAATAGTTATTCTTTGTAAAAGCTCCTCAGAACTTTGTGGGGAAAAACAAGTAAAACAACATCATAACAGAGCCTGTTAGATGCTGGACATTACCAGTTCCAGCTGTTCTATCAGCCAAACACTTCCAAACCATTTAGCCCAGAGCAGCAAATCTCAATGAACACTGATCAAAAAAAAAAAAAAAAAGAAAATAAAAAAAAAAGAAGGAATGAGAAGAGTCAGAGCCACTTCAGAACTCCTTTGAAGTCCTAGTGCTCTCCATCATGCTGTTCCCTGAGGTCAGTGGGGTGTTCTCAGCCCAAATGCATCCCCTGACAGAGCTGAGGAGCCCTGGCTGCTGCCCTGCATTGTTGCTGCCTGCACAGAGATGCACCAGAAGCCACAAAACCAGCCAGGGGGATTTGTCCCTGTGCTTGTTGGCAGCTGCTGGCACAAAACACAGCTTGGAGTCACAACAGGGCCTGGGGTCCCCTCCCTGCAGCCCTGCCACCACGGAGAGCCAGCTGGGAGCTTTTCTTCTGGCTGCCTTTGTTGTCTGTGCTGTCTGATAGCAGAGGTCCTGCCAGCCTACAATTGGAAACAAGAGCTGTGCTTCTGTGCTCTGCCTGCCCAGAGATAGGGCAGCATTTGTGTAGCCAGCATGCCAAAAATGTCAAATGCAAGCTCAGAATAAATTACTCTTTTTTGGGGTGCTTCCTTCACTTGCCAATGGAAGGAAAGCAAAGAAAAATGACAAAGAGCCCTGCTCGTTTCCTTCAGACAACTGTGATTTATTACAAGGAGGATTCCAAAAACATTACTCCTATAAGGGAAGGTAACTCAATCTCCAGCAAAAATAAACAGCCATGTTTAAATAAACCCTCTGAGAAGTGCTACTGCCCTTTTCCCTGGAAGATGGGGGAGCATTTCTGTGCCCTGATATTGTTCTGCTGTGTGAGACACTGTCCCAGGGATCTCATCTGCTTTGGGTGGCCTGGTAAGTCATCAAAGGATAAAAGGCAGAGAACAAAGGGGAAAATAAAAGTATTATGAGCTGCAGCTGAAGTGGCTGACAGATGCTGGATTGTGGGAACTGCCTTCCATCCTTGGAGCAGAGGGTTCACCCTGCTCACTGCCCTGCTGGGGAAGGGGTGCCATGGCCAAGGGCCAGGAACCATCCCAGAGGCCACTGGTCAGTGGTTTAGGGACTTGCCCCAGTGAATTCAATAAATCACAGTGAATTCAATAAATCACAGTGAATTCAATAAATCACAGCGACACTTAGGTCACGCACCCTGCAAGGGCCCTCACAGGCTTCAGAGCTTTCAGCAGCACCAGCAAACCCAAGAACAACTTTCCCATGGCTCCTAGGGCAGGATCTGGCCCCTCTCACTGATCCTCTCCAGACCTTTTTCTCTCCCTAGTGGGAAAGGTGGGAAGGTCAAATATCACCTTCTTTCCTCCCCTCCTGCTTTGGCACCAGGATGGTAAATCACCAACCAAGAGAAGAGGGTTAACAGGAGTTTGGGGACAATGCAGAGCTTGAAGAGAAGGCTGGCCATGGGCATGGCTGCTGCAGAAATGGCATCCAGCTGCCCCTGGCTGCAGTCCTGCTTTGCTCCCCTCTCACACGCAGCACCCCAGGCTCTGAGCGCGTGATGTGCAGGGAGCCCCAGCAAAACTGCCCCAGAATAACCCCAGGGATTTACTGCCTCAACCCACAGTGATCCCAGGGCACTCCCTCTGCCTGCTCTGCTGCTGGCCTTGCTCTTTGATGGACTTCCTTATTCCAGAATGGCTCTTTAATTAACACAAGCCATTAGGAAAGCTCCCTGCTGTAATGTCAGTCCCGTTCTCTCTACTGGGATGAGACATAATTAATGACACAAGGCAAATTAGTCATACAGTTGCTTGGGTTTGTAGATCTCTTAGATGCTGTGAGCACATCACTCAGACTCAGGGTGGATTTTTTTTTATTGTGCTTTATGAAGTTTATCAGCAAGAGAAAGGTAATTAAACCAGCCTTTTCTACCACACTTTAAAACTAGTAGGATAAAGGGGAGAAAAATAGCAGGATTTGCCTTCATGAATTTCTGTGATGATGAAAAGGCTGGCAAGGATAATTTACTCATGAATTCATAGTGATCTGAGCTGCTGTGATCAGCTGAGAACAAGAGCTTGCCTGTAGCTTCAGGCAAACCAGGCAGGGTTAAATCCCTGAGGAGCCCAAGCAGGCAGTGCTGCCAAGGCTCCTTTTCAGCCTGTGGAGACAGCAAGACACCTTGGCACCAAAATAGCTGGCATGGCAATCAGGGAGCTGCTGGCCAAGAGAAAATGCCAAGGGAAGAAGTTTTCCTGCAGCCACAGCCCTGCATGGAACTGGGTGCTGGCTCCCAGTCTGTGTTATCCATCCACAGCTGGATAAATGCCCTGAGGCAGAGTTCTGAGCAGAGTCACAGCCCTCACCTACTCATCAGTGCTAGAGGAGTCACCTTTGAGGTGTGGGACACCCCCCTTATCCCTGGAACAGGAATTCCTCCTGTATCCTCACCCTGGTGCCAGCCCTTGTCTCTGTTGATGGCTCAGCTCTCAACAAATTCTCCAGACTGAGCTCCAGGACTGAAAACACTTTGGGAACACCCTCCCCTTGTAGCCAGAGGCTCTGGAGAGGACAGGACAAATGGAGGAATGCTCATGGAATGGAGAGATGGATATTTGTGTCTCTGCCCCCACCTCCCCTGATTAAAGATTAAAGTCTACATTTTGGGCTGAGCTAAACCACGATCAAGCAAAGTTTTCCATTTGGGATTTCAGCCCTAAGTGCTTAAACTGCCTGTTTGAGAGATCCAGCTCATCACCCCCAGCCCTGGGAGGCAGGAGGTGCCAGCTCTGCAGAGCTCCTGAGCCACACTGCACAAACACCCCTGCAGGAAAGCTCCTTTCCAAAGCAGCTGCCAGTGAAAACAAAACACTTCAACACTTCAAAGGACATACCTGTGTGTGCTGTTGTGATCTTCTTGTATAATTTTCCAGATTGATTAGAACGGTATTATCAATTTAAAAAAATATATCTTCAGAGTGGTCAGGAAAACCCCACCTGAGTTATGTTCTCTGGCCTCTCAGCCTGGGCTCCTTTGGTGTGAATTTGGTCAGAAATTCCAATACAGCTTCAAAGGAGACATTTGAAAGCACTCAGAAGCCAGAACCATAACCTGACTGATAGTATTTTAAGAAGCATTTTAACAACTCAACTGAAATACCTTTCAGAGACAGATACAACACTGAACTGCAGGGATTTTTTTTCCTCATATAGTTTTATTCCCCACCAAAAATTCAACACTTACACTTTTGATCCCTGTTCTTTCTGGCAGCTTTCACATTTCCATCATTTGGCAACACAGCAAGGATTCCTGATGTCCCCCTCCTCCCTCAAGAACACATGGCTGATGGAAATGTTTTGTTTGTAATATTTGGGCACACAACTAGTGGGGATCTCTTACCTGCTTTGTTGTCACTTCTTGTGCTTTGCTTGTTGCACTGATCTGATAAAATCAGAACAAAATGAAACAAAAATGAAACAGATTTATATCAGGGAGGACTTAATCTGGAAAGCAGAATCCTCTCCCCATAACCATTCCCTGCTTCTAAGGCTGTGGAAACACAACATGGAGCTCCTAAAAGGGAGAAGAAAACAGAGGAAAGAAAACACCAAATCTACCAGGTAACAGGGATTTTGCTGGTTTGGTTAGAACAGGGAGGTAATTGTAAAGGTCTGGTACCTCCTTCACAATTTTGGTTCAGAAAGTACCTCTCAGTCTGGGCCTTTTTGGGCAGATCACCACAGAAAAAGTGAATGGAAATGCACTGATTAAAAAGTGTGTATTTGCAACCCTAAGAGATATCAGCCAGCCATAAAAGAGCTGTAAATCAGTGTTTGATAGCTGGCCACAGCAGTAGCCAGTAGCAATCTGTGACACCCTCACGTGCCTGACCCGTGACATTTTTATGACTTTATCTGCAGCTTTCCTCGGAAGTGTTCAAGGCCAGGCTGGAGCAACCTCAGATAGAGGAAAGTGTCCCTGACCATGGCAGGGGGAGGACAAGATGAGGTTTAAGGTCCCTTGCAACCCAAACCATTCTGTGATTCCATTATATTCCCAGTATCTGGACACTGAGGGTATTTCTCTATAACCTCAGGAAATTGAGGCTGCCTGAATAAACCTGTACCAGCAGCCAGGTCCCACAGCATTGGGACAAAACAGAGGTGTGGAATTGGTGTGTGCTTCAATGTAAAAGCAAAGGCTTCACACCTGTGTTAAGGCTCAGGGTCTTCTCCCAAATTTCCTCACCCCTGTATTCCCATCTCCTCTAGGCCACTCTTCAGACCTGCCCCAGGATGGTTCTGCAGGTGATACAACCTTCTCTTACTATCCTATAAATACATTTAAAATTTCCATCTCCTCATCACTGCCACATTTCAAGTAAATTTAAGGGCACAGTTATTTTTTAGCTGTTTAAGAACATTTACTGAAGGAAATTTGGATTTCCCTGGCAGTTGAGTATGGGGTTTGAAGCTGTAAAATTTAATTAAACCACTTGAGGAGGGATAAAATAGGACTCATTGTTGTCCCCCAGCTAAAAGTAACTTGGCTGACATCACCTGGGCAGCAAAGAGAAAACCAGGGAGCTTCACACATCTTCCACACTTGGCTGGAGATTTTGGTGCAAGGAAAGACAAACTCCCCACTGACCTGGATGAGTCTGTGCCCTCTCCACATCAGGAACAAGGACATTAAAGTCTCTCAGACCTGTCTGACCTTGAGGATGATCCTTCCTGTTTAATTTGACTGCCCTAAAACTCGGGAGTAGAACTGCAATTTCAAACTGGTAATTACTTGGCAAGTAAATAAACTACAGCAGTGCTGGACCCTGAAAAGTTAAACTACCATGTGAGCTTTCATTAAGTGCTTTATTCATACTTGTTTTCCAGAGAAAGCCCCTGAATTTGAATTAAAACAGAAGAGTCAGCAGGAGGAGAAAGTGCAAGCTAAGTGCAAGATATTTCTTTTGCTTTCAGTTGCTGCATTAAGGACAAGGAGCCAAGAGGAAAATTTTAAATAAACACAAGGAAATACTAAGGTTTTGCTGTTTCATGACAATTGTTTTCAGATGGATAGACATAAAATAATCCCACATCAAACTAACTGTGTCTGACATGCCTGCCACCAGGTATGGTCCAAGAGAGCAGATATGGAGGAAGTGGTGAAAGGGAGGATAAATCATTTAGCCAAAACCCACTCCCAGTTCCTCCAGCCCATTCCAGTGAGGGTTGTTAACACCCACACCTCTCCATCCAGGGGTGTTTGTCAAGATTTTCTTTAAATATATGAAAGGTCACCACTGACAGCAGCATCCTGCTGTAAAACCTGTCCTCAAACACCTGTGGAACAAAGTGGTTTTCCAGCAAGATCAGAAGCTGGACTGGGCAGGAAGATGCTGCACATGGGACCTGCTGTGCTGGGGGTAAAACCTGAGTTAGGACAGGGAATTAAACTGCACTCAGATGGCACCAACAGAGACTGGCACTGCTGTGGCTCCTCTGGATGAAGGAACATCAGCATTGTCACAGATGCCATCAGGGCTTTGGGCACAGCTCATGGAATGGCAGCCCTGTGGTTATTCCATCTCTGGGAGGGACTGGTTTGACCAGCACTTGGGAATGGCAGCATCAAGCTAAACCTGTCTGAAATTAAAAATTGACCTGGAGGAGCTAATTCAGAAAGGGGTGTGAATTCCAGGACACTCAGACACTGAGCTCCATCCTGGAGAACAAACAAAAAGCAGGAATTTCTTGCCTTGCCTTTCCTGAAACCTGAACTGCTGTTAACCAGCCCTGCTGAACAACAAACCCACAATCCCGTCCCACACATATCTCTGCACCCAGCAGGAGGAAACCTGGGATTTTGTGATTTCTGCCTCCAGAGAGGTGCCCCCAAGCCACAGGACACACCACAATCCCTGTTCTCAAACACAGCCCTTAGAGGGGCAAAGGAAGACATTTCTCCAAGCCTTCTGTCTTCCAGGAATGAAAACACCAGACCAGATTTACTCACAAGTTTCTTCCAGGGATGGCAAAGAGAAGAGCTGGAAAGGCAGGAGCATTCCCAGCAGGTGAGATCACAAAACCAATGCCAATATTACCATAGCTTGCATTGGATATTTCCTCTTTGCAACAGAATTTAAGGCTGAAATCTGAGCTCTTGGGACTCTGATAACTTGAATGCCACAACAAAAACTCAGCTCTATACCTGCTCTTTATTTATTCATACATTAAATATTAAATATTAAATATCTGGCAATATGAAGGATGAAGCTAGATGAGCTGTAAAGTCCCTTATAACCTAAATCATTCTATTATTCTACGAAAAATTAAAATTTGAAGTTGCAAGCAAAATTCTGCCCATGCTCTGCAGGCCACCTTCCCTCTTCCAGGTGTAGAAAACCAAAAATCTCCATGAAAACCTTCCCTTGCCCTAACTATCCTTGGAGCCCATCTATTCCTTTTTCCTGGAATTTTCTTTGGAAGTTAAAGGAGCTTTTTGGAATGGCTCTTTTTTTTTTTTTTTTGCTGTGCTATGGACAAAACCAGTCCCCTGCCTCAGCAATCTCCTATTTATCCCTGTTATTCCAGTTCATCTGTGGGATGGCAGGAGATGGGATCAAGAGAACCACAGTGGGTGTGCAGGAAGAACGAGGTGACCTGCAGCTCTGCTCAGAGATGGGTGTTTATTGCTTTCCCAAAACAATAAAGCTGAGCTCAGTCCCTTTCATGCCAGCACTACTGAACCATTCTTATTTCCTGTATGTGGAGGTGGAAATGTCATGCTTCAGCCCTGATTTGCTGCCTCTTTATTATTTTTTTTTAATTATTTTGTGGTTTCCATGTGCTAAAAGTGCCTGGGAGAGCAGTGCCAGCAGTGAAGGTGTCACTGAGGAACCATTTTTATTGCCAGGATTTCTTCTGTCTCTGGGGCTGAGGCACCACAGCAGATTAACACTGCCCAGAGCAGCAGCAAAAACCCCTCAGAGCTCTTTAGGCTCTGTTAAAAGGGATTCGTGAACATTTATGGCCTGCATGGGGTTTTATCACAGCACACAAGTCTTGGGTTTCTCTCTTGGTGCAGAGCATCAAAACCCAAACCTGAATATTTCTGTTTGCTGCATCTCTCAGGAGCCAACATTGGAACAAATCATTCCCTTGCAGCTTCTTCCTGAGCAGAGCAGCAATTTAACCCCTTTATTAAAAGAAACAAACTGGGTTAATTTCCATTAGAGTCAGGGCTGATTAACCTCTGCTCTTCACAAGGGCATGGGGACAGCAGTGACATCCAGCAAGAGGCACCAAGGAAGATCCAGGCAGAAACCAGTGCTCAAGATAAATTCCAAAACCTCAGTTATTCCCCTGGAACACATGGGAATAGTTTAATGAATCTGGGAAATTCTGTGGAAAGGAGAGCTGGAGGGCAAAGGCTCTGAGCCAGTGTAAGAACTTGAGCAAGGGGGCATTATAATGACATTAATATTTATTATAATTACATCAGTAATTGTACTCAGGGAGATGATTTCTACTTCTTTTGTGTTGGATACAAAAGGTAGACTTCAGTTTATCTGCTTTCAATTACAAACATCTCTAAAATGACAAAACCTTCAAGGCACAATAGTTCTCCTATTTACAGATAATTTCCCTAGAGAATTATCCATATTTGTACCTTCAAAAAAGCAATTAAAGAGTTAAACATCATCTCACCTCTGACCAGCACACCTTTTCTCTAAAACCTCCTACAAATCAAATTTGGTGCTATGGAAATAAAGAATTGTCCCAGATCATGTCACTCTCTCTTAACCCAGGCCATGTTTAACAAAACAATTGTCAAAAAGATTTCAGATATCCTAAACAACTCACTGAGCTACTGAGATGAGAAAGAACAAATGACAAAAAGATGAGTGTGGCAGTATGATTCCATTAAAATGCCTGTTAAACTTGCAGTGGGGACAGCAAAAATAGGAAAAAAACCTCCCAAGAGCTCCAGAGCCCCTGCTGCCCTGATAAAATGGAAAATCATCCAATGCAGCAGAAAAATCTGAGACTGACATCCTTTCTTGCAAACTTGCAGCCTAATTAGAGAAGTTACAGGGAGATTAGACAGCTCTTCTTGACAGCAAACCCAGGAGCTGCTGAACTCCAAGCAGAAATTATTGCACTTTCAAAGTCATCATGTAATTTAAAACATCCGTTCAGATATGGAGGAGGAGAAAATCTTCCATAAGAAACAGATCAGGAACTTCCTTTCATTCCCTGCTTCTTAGAACTTTCAATGAAGAGAATTTCTTCTTTTTTTTCTTAATTTTAAAATATTGTATCATCTCAAAAGTTAGAGTATTTTATCCAGGAGCTTGATTTTCTACAAATAATTATTGCCAAAAAATAATGAGGGAAGAATTGTACCTAATTTCTGGCTCCTTTGATCCTTTCCTGGGATGATCTTGCAGAGTGGTTTACACGTTCCTCAGCATCTTCTCCTAGAAATAAAATTTAAAAAAAATAAATAATCTGCCTTTCAGGGTGTTTCTTTTTAAAACAAAACCAGAAATAACTCCACTTTTGCCAAAGCACTTCAGAATCATAAAGCTCCCTACAAACTGAGGTGAGAAATAAATAGGAGGGTGTTTATTGCAGGGTAAACATCAATCAAGTAACAGCTCTGGGGTTGCCAAAGTGCCACTGGTGATGGGCAAATCTTGGGACAAGAACAGCAGCAACCATCAGCTGAGGTGCAAAACCATGAGGGGTTATCTGGAGGATCCTGGAGCATTTTGAGGGACACCCAGGACACTTCAAAAAGTCTCAGTGCCATGGATGCATCCCCCAAAAAATTCTCAGTGCCATGGATGCATCCCCCAGCACTCCTCCAGCTGGGCCCCTGCCAGCACATAGCTGAAGTCTAACCAGTTAAACCACAAGGAATTGCTCTTGCTTCAATCAGGAAGATTTATATATTCCCTTTTTTTTTTTTTTTTCTTTATGGCTGTAATTGCTCAATAAAAGGCTTGCAATGACACAATATCTATGGGAAATAAAAACACTGTGCCTGTCCCTGGCAGGACTGAGGGACACTGAGCAGCCACCAGGGTTGGGAGGTTCCTGCATCTTCTCCCTGTCTCAAGTCTCTGCACATCTCCTTTTGGGTCCCCTCCTGTCACAAAGGGGACCCAGGTAATTCCTGGGGCTGAAATTCCCTATGGCAACAACCCAGCCCTTCCCAGGACCAGCAGGTTTAGGGGTGTGTGGATGGAATCCTTTCAGGAGCCAGAGATGAGCAAACCCCAAACTCATTTCTGATCAAAAAGTTTTAAATGACAGTCTCATTTTTGCAATATTAGCTCTTAGGGAAGGGGAGAGGGCCTCGCTATGGCCCCATTTGGAAGCCAGGCCAGAGACACTGGTTGTTTGCTGAGGCACATCCTCTTCCCATCCTATCCTATTTTCCCTAAAATAACTCAACCAAGCAGTAATTCATGGTTTATTGACTAAGCTATAGAAAATCTCAGGGGAATTGAGGAGATAAATGGCCTTTGGTTTTCCATAAATAGAGTGATGGAAACAGAGCCTTTATGTTGCCTCAGGCACTGCCAGGAAGGTTTGCAGCTCCTCTGCAAATCTGTAGGATTATATTGCTCTGTGCCTAAAAACATATTTACACTGGGAACAACAGGCTGGGTGGAAATGGCACTTTTTATACTGACAAACCACTGGAAAATGAAGTCCTTGACAGATTTTGCACCACACTGGAAAACAGAATTTAAGAAAACATAGAGGCACATGAATTGACATTAATAAAGGTGAAAATCCCTGGCTTTTTTGACAAATTCTTTCCAGAGCAGCTCCAGGTTGTGCCCACCCCCTGCAGCTCCAGTTTTCCCCATTTGCTCCCTGTGGAAATGTGGTGCTGATGTTGGATACAACCCACCTCTTCCCTGGGCATTTTTGTTTTTCTGGGTAATCTCATGTTGCTTTTGAGGCTATAGGAGAGTAGTGGAAAGGATAATAAACAGAGCTCCTCATGTAATGAAGAAGTAAAAGAGAGAGAGTATTATTTAAAGAAACACCACACTTATATAGGGTAGATCGTGCCAAACAGATTAGAAAAGACTCACTGGTCCAAGAAGGCAACACCTCTTTGAAAACATGCTTTCTGAAAAAAAACAAATCTCTCACAGGTGTTTAATCATTGTTATAATTCCTTGTCCTTGAGCTGGCTGAAAAACCCAGGGCTCCAAGGCTGTTTTTCCCTGGTTCCCAGCAGACAATCTCAGACTCTTCCAGCTGGGGAGGCTGTTGAAGCAAGGTTAATTCTACTAAGCACAGCTGCTCCTGGAGCTGCTCTGAAGATGGGATTGCTGTTGCATGAGCAACCCTTTGTGCCTGTTCCTACATCCTTCTTCCTTTTAAATCCACAGGATTACAGGCATAGAGGGTGGTGATTTCCCTGGAGGGGCAGCACAGCTCCTGTGTGTAATTTGGGGTGTGATCAGCACACCAGGGGGACAGTGCTCAGGCAGGGTTGGGTGCCCAGGATGTGTCACCAGCACAGCAGGTGAGCAAACACTCAGGTGACATCTGCCACACCCTGGGGTGGTGACACCATGGCAGGACCCTGGCAAACCCTCTGATGTCATCCTCCCCAGCAGCAGCAGCAGCAGCACTTCAAGGGATACAAGAGGAAGGAAATCACATCCTTCCAGCCCAGAAGCAAAAGCAGAGTTCCAGGAGCCAGAAGAGTTGCAGTTTGTTGGTTGTCAGCACTGATTCATGCACACAGCCTGGATGTACATCAAATCCTCTGCTGGAAAAGCAGGATTAGTCATTGTTTCCAGAAAAATACAGCTTGCAGCAGACACCACAATGTATCTCTTTTCTTCTGCAGTTACTCATGCAGTTATTACTTACAGTCTTCATTGGCTGATTTGAAAAATTCAAACAGAAATTAATTCTACTGCTCATTAATTCCTCTGCTCCTGGACAAAACCTACATAGACAAAGCAAAGGCTTTGTCTGGTCTGCCATGGCTGAGGGATGAGGGGTCTGCTCCTTCTTTATGGGGTTGTACATTATTCCCCAAGGAAAAGAGGTCAACATTTCCTCAGGAGAGAAAGAAAAACTTGGCATGAGGGCAGGAAACACTTTGGTTTTTCTTTCTCTCTGACATCCCTTTTCCTGAAAACATTTTCCCTCTTTCCTGGGCAGGGCAGGCAGAGTTTTACATCCAGATTTCAGCTGTAATCCCTTTTTTGAGAGAGCTGCTGCTGCCCTTCACCAGGACTGCTCTTCCTGACACTGGTGGCCTTTATTTGTCATGGCTGGGGCAGAGGGGTGGATGGAATCACACATATATCCATTTCTCAGAAAGGCTTTTAAAGTTCTCCAAGATGCTTTTCCTCTAAGTGTTCCTATGGATCATCTGCCAGACCACCAGCCATGAGTGTAGCAGCTCTCTGCTATTTTATGTCTTCCTCCAGTTGGAAATAATCAAACTTTGCTAGAGCTGTGTGGAAAAGCAGGCTGGAAATATTAGTGATTTGTTAGGAAAGGAGTAGGATTGTCATCACATAATAACAGGCAAAAATTATCTTCGTATCTGCCATTGCTGCCACTTTTCCTGGAACACCACTGGAAGGAAGTAAACTTAAATTTATCTTTGCTGAGCTAAATACCAACACCACCTTTGCTTTCATTACTGCTGGACTCCTGTATTGGCTTTTAAATTCTAAAGTTTAGGATCATTTGAGCTCTTGGATCTCATAAACTTGCACAAAGCCACCATTGCCATGGCCAAACCCACCTCTGCAGGGGAGGAGACACTGCAAAGACCATTATTTTATAAATAATTTTATAAATACCTGCCTGTTTCTGTAACTCTTGGCTTGCTTCTCCTCCCACACTTTTTGCACACAAATTTGAGCATTTTCCCTGCACGTCTCAGAGGCTGCAGCCCTCCAGAGCATCACTTTTGGATAACAAGCTGTGACAGACCCAGTGAGATCAGCAGAAAAAGGGTGAGTCTGTTATGGAGATCTCATCCCTGTCCAGTGCAGCCTGCTGCCAACTCTACATTTGCATTTCCAGCTCACTCAGGTGCCTTGGGAAAGCTTTTTGGATGAGGGACAAACCACAGGAGTTCTCATTTGGGCATTTCTTTGGTTCTGGGCAGCTGGAGAGAGACCACTGCTTGCTGCAAAGGAATAATGCCAAAAAAACATCTGGAGGTGATGGACAGCTGAGAGGCAAAGGGATGAGGAACTCCAGATAATCCTGTCCTTAAACCATCCTCTGCTTTCAAATACAAAATATTAAAACCCAAAATTTCTCTAAATGCAAACTTGCATGGAGCAGACAATACCTCTGCTCTTTTTCTTGGTGATCTAACCCAGAGAAAGTAAATTATTTCAAAAAGAAACTCAAAATGTAGCTCTTTCCTTTACCCTGAAAAATCTACAGCTTTACCTATATTAAGGAAAAAAAGACAAGAAAATTATCAATGTACAAGCAAATACAAACACTTCCTGGGGAGAACACAACTGGGAAGATTTGTTAATGGTGTTAAGAGAGGATTTGAAGAAAAGGAGAATATACAAGAATATAGAAGGTACAACAGCTGTCAGGGAAATGAACTGAAAACATTTCTTCCTGCTGTGGAAAAGGATGTTGGACCTTTGCTGGAAAACAGAAATTAAAACAAAGAAACTTTTGTTTTCAAACTGTTCAAAAGAACTTTCCCAGGTTTTGAGAACTTGGTCAGTGATATTTGTGATTCACAGTCCAGGGAGTTTTTTCCCCAGGTTTTTTTTAATCTTTAGAGTATAGAAATTGTCTTAATTCCTCTCTTTTTGAATTTTAATATGAGAATTGTCCCCGCAGCAACTTTTCCAGCCACTCACATATGGAAAGATGACACAGGGGAAAAAGAAATAAAAAAAAAAAAAAGCAGAAAGGGATTGATCACTTGGGTCCTTATGACATGGAGAAAAAAGGTCTAAAATCCAGTTTGGGCTTTTCTTTGCTGCTTAAAGCATCATCAAAGCAACACAAGGACCAGAGGAAACAACAGAACTGCTTCTAATTGCATTGATTGGGTGGAAATCCAATGAGAGATGCCCAGGCAGTGTTTGGGCTGCTAAAAGAAACAGTGTGGAAATACCAGGTTAAAGAAATAAAAAAGAGAAGACACAGTTCTTCTGGGAGTGAAGGGAGGTGTGGGATAAATCAGTTCTGCCTAAAGAAAATCCATAAACTGCTTTTCAGGTCGTAAAGAGAAATATGTTGCACATGAGGGATTTGTTCTCAGCTTTTCTTCATGAGCAGTTGTGAAGAAGTCACTGGCATTTTTACGGAGAGAAAATATTTTAACAGGATTTTCTGTCCATGGAGCCCTTGGCAAAATTTGGATGGAATCCAGTGTCCCTCCAGGGCTGCTGGACCCTGCAGGGATTAATTATCTCAGCAGTTCCTGGGTCTGCCCTTGCAAGAGGGACAGGAGGTGACCACGGTGCCACCAGGCTGTAAAATCCCTCTGGGAAAACCTGCACAAGTTTTAATTTAAAGTCCTAAATAAAAACAAAAACTGTTCCCAAAAAGTCACAGTAAAACCAATATTACTGCAACAGCTCCTATCTTAGTTTTCAAGTATTACAAAAGTAAAAACAATAACCAAAGAAAAACAATAACAAAAAGCACTAACTCTCCCCAATACTAACTTTTATATAAAGTATTTCCAATAAACTATAACCCAAACTCAAACCACCACTCCTTAACCTATTAAAATTCTATTTTCTTAACATGCTAAGTTACATATAAACTACACATACAACCTCTTATTCTAAAATTGCAAAAAATATTCTTACTATAACTCTTATATCTAAGCAGTGCCTATAACCACAGTCCTAAAGCCTTTACTGAAAACATCAGCACGTTTTTCAGCTTTCACTAAAACTCACACTTCTACTTTAATATCTAAACATTTTACTTACTAAAAACATTAAAATTCATACTTAAACTTACTTGCTAACTCACTTAAAATTTAAACTTACACCTCTCCCTTATGTGAGTATCTTAATATCCTTCAATCCATCTACAAACTTTAATTCAGTCTCCACACTCTGATTTCTCTCTGAAATATTCAGAGAAACCCCCAACTCACTGACTCCAACCCTTCCTCCTGTGACTCATCCTCTCCTTTCCTGCTGCTGTGGGCACAATTCTCAGCCTTGCAACACCTCACACTTATCCCCCTTTAGGGATTAATGCCCTGAATTTCCATATTTCAGGGCAAGCTGGCAATAAAAAGCCACATCCTGTGTGAGTCAGGTGCAATGTCCCTGTGGCTGCCCCATGCTGGGATGTGACATCCTGGGCAGATTCCTCCTGTTCTGCTGATTCCTGTGCCCCAAGTTTATGGAAATGCCAAGGTAACACTGTCCCAGCAGCCTCAGCCAAACCTTTAAGCTCTTGGGGGTGTTGGAAATAAATAGAAAAGTACCTGTGTTTATTCAGAAATAAATATAAATAAATGGTGTTTATAAATAAATAAATAAATAAATAATAGAATATATTTAATAAATGGAATAAAACAGTGTTTTGCTTATTGCTGGCTTTGACAGGTGTAACCCCTTGGGGTGGTGATGGCTCCCAAAGCATCAGCCAGGACATTTGAACAAAATCCATGCTCATCTCCAAGCCACAGCATTTATTCCAAGCCCAGTGTAAGTGTATTTTTCTTTCCAGCAGCTCATGATTTGTGCTAAGTTGTTGTTGGCTACTCTGCATTTGTAGATATTTTCACATCTGTGAGCCTGTCAAAGGTGACATTGATCTCTCTCTGTTTCTGTGGGTGAGATTATTTTGGAAAAGGCACCTTGTAGGTGTAGGATGGGCTTCACCTCAGCAAATATATATATATATATATATATATATATATATATATATATATATATATATGACCCAGTTTGAATTTTTGAATTTTTAAGGATGCCAGGCTTTGTTCATTGCCATCCATCTGTAAAGTCAAAGCTCTTGGGGCCATTTCCACCAAATGATGACCAAAAGCAGTTCAAAAATGTCAAGAGTAAATGCACTCTGACTGCAATACAGCTTAATTTTAACCAGCAGGAGTTTCAGGGGGATTAAAAATAAAAAAAAAAAAAAAAAAAAAGGAAGACAACTTGTTGACATGAAGCATGTGGAGTCACTCATCCAGCATTGTGTAAGGGCTGTAAATCTGCCTGGAAATGAGGCATGAAATGCATCATTAAAAAAAAAAAAAAAAAAAAAAAAAAAGTATATCATCAAAACTATAAGATCAGCTTAAAATTTATGGTAGGTAACTTGGGGAGAGAATTACATGTCTGAACTTTAAATCAAATTCTCTTCAGCTGTATATTCCTTCAAGCTTATTTCCCTCCCCTTGCAGCCACTCTCAGTGAAATCCCCACGCTATTTTCTGTAAATTCAGCAATGAAAACTCTAAAACTAATCTGAAAGTCAATCCAAAACCTGCCACAGCAAGGGAGTTACAGCAGAAGCATCACTGGTTTAAACTTTGGGGGAAAATAAAGCTCAGTAATGAAACAGAGAATTTCTCCTCTCCTGCAAAGGTTTTGTTGATTCAACTAATGCAGCTCCCCACTCTCCTTATTACTTTAAGATGTTCTCCTGACCTCCATCACCCCACTGTAATTATCTTCTTGGTGTTAGTTTCTCTTTCTTCAGCTCCCCAAAGACTGTTATTGTCTTTCTGTGACCAGATGAAAACCAGATGGGGAGGATAAAGGGGAAAGATGAAGATTTGGGTGCCTACTTGAGTTTTGCTGTGCCTGGTGTGTATGGGTAAGCAGGATCAAAATTAAATCATTAAATTGCTTTTAAAGCCTAATAAAAATTGTTTTGGTGGTTTTTTTTGTTTCACTGTTTTGCCAAGGGGGTGGGGGTCATGATCCTTCCAAATTACACAGGGTCAGAGGTTTATCTCACCTAAATTTATCTCTACTACAAACCAGCCAACAAATTGCCCAGCACAAATCTACAGGAGGTCACTTAATCTCTAATAATTTATCAATAATGCAGAGACCAGAGGGGAAAATATTCTCCTGCCCACTGAAGAGATACAAAATAAGAGCAGTTTCTAAAACAAACCAAGGCTCATCTTTTCTCTGATATCTCCTGCAGCTTCTTGGTTTTTCTGATAATTCTTGCAGAGGAAGCAATGAACCACCTGGAGTAATTAATGCCATGAATTTATATTATTGAACAGTTTCATTTTAATTCTTACTGCAATCTGGGATGCTCTGTGCCTTCTCCCTGTTTTTTGGAGCCCTGGGACCCAGCATTGTGCAATCCCCCATTGCTGCAGCTCTGCCAGTTGTAGTGGAAAAGTTTGAGCAAGAAAATTAAAAAAAAAAAAAAAGCTCCTTGGCTGGCCACCAAACACACTCTTCAAAATGAACGTCAGGGTTTTGCTCAGGCTCATCTTTCATGGCCAGCAAGAGCTGATGTGGCCCAGATTTGCAGCAGGCTGCTGACACCTCCATCCATCCTCTGGGACTCTGCTGTGCAGGGAGCTCTGGGTTTGCCCCTGCTCCCAGCACACTGTGAGCAAAGCCTGGCCTGGGTCAGGTTTAATGGCTGGGTTTAAGCATTTCCTTGCTCTGATTTGTGGCTTGCAGCCTGCTGCTTTCCCAGCCATGAGTTTGTGCTCCCACTGCCATCATCTCCCAAGCAAACAGAAACCTTTGCTGTCACCTTTGCTGTCACCTTTGCTGTCACCTCATCACCATTGCCAAAGTCAGGCTCACAGGGCAGGGAGCAATTCAGAAACCTTCACCAGCCAACATAAAAACATAAGCTCATCCCAGGGCCAAAAACAAACACCCATGGTTGTGTTAAGGCAACTCAAAAGCTGCCAATTCCTGACCTGCTATGAACACGTGACACATGAAATAAATTTTGCTGAATATCTCCAGATTAAGACAGACACTGCTGGCACTGGGCAGCACAGATAATATT
Source organism: Erithacus rubecula (assembly GCF_903797595.1). Lineage (NCBI taxonomy): Eukaryota > Metazoa > Chordata > Aves > Passeriformes > Muscicapidae > Erithacus > Erithacus rubecula. The sequence goes on from NC_136664.1 coordinate 3,001,474, forward strand.
TGGTGCTGATGAGAGGTACAATAGGTAGAGCAGAAATCTGGGATTCACAGTAAGGTTTTTGTAACCTCTGAGTGAGCAGGGATAGGGTTGTGTCACCCTAAAATTCACAGGCTGGTGCCTTGTCCTCCTGGACAAGGGGAGGAGGAGCAGATGTTACCTTCATCCCAGTCTGGAATTAGAGACAAAGAATTCCCAGCCTTCATCCAGCTCTGGCTAAGGAATTTCCCAGTGGCTGCTTCTCACAGTGCTGAAAAATCTGGGTAGAGAAGACACAAATGTGTCTCTTGGTACAAAAGGTGACTCTCAGCAGGCCCTAGAACAAAGCTGGCATGATCACAACAATTCTGCTGGCAAGGCCAGGAAATCCTGGGATAAAGAGGAAGGAAAGGAGAGGAATACAGATGGAAGGAGAAACAGAAGCCACCAAATATCTGAGTACAAGATCTGTGAATCTCCTTTTGCAGACTGCTGCACTCTGCTCTGCTGCCTGCACATCCCATCCCATCCCTCCCTCTCCAGGATGGATTTCTGCCCCTCTGTGACACAGTGTTTGACATTTGGGCCATCAGGGCAGCAAACACTGATCTCTGAGGAGCCACTCCTGACTCCAGCACACCACGTCCTGTGCTGCAGTCCAAATCTCCTCTGCTCCATTTTATCACTGACGTCTTGGTTGCATCTTCTGCTTTTTTTCCTTTTTTTTTTTTCCTTTTTGTCCTTTTGCCTATTTATTCTTTTTTTTTCAGCAAGCTTTTCCCTAGCAGTGTGCTGGAATGAACAAGCAGCTGCGTCAGCTGGGATGGAGCTGAACGTGGAGCTGAGATTTATGTGAGCTGAGTGCTCAGACAGTTGTTCAGGGTGGAAACTCTTGCCCAGCAGAGCCTGCTGGGTGATTTTACACCAGGCTCTCTATCCAGCCTCTAGGAACTCTTTGCAAACCTTCTAGGGGTGTTCACCAACAGCTGCAGCAGCTGGAGAACAGTTTGGGCTTAAGCCCTTTACTATCACTAGCCAAACTCAGTGCCCCAGTTTTGCCACAAGGTCCCTGAATACTCTCCAGGCTGGATTTTTTTTTTTTTCTGGATTTCTCTGGATTTTTCTGTTTTTTGTTTTTTTTTTTTGGTTTTTTTTTTTTGTTTTTTGTTTTTTTTTTTTTTTTGTTTTTTTTTTTTGTTTTGTTCTTTTTGTTTTTTTTTTTTTTTTTCCCTGGAGTTTTCTGGGATTTTGATTTGCTCTGGAGGAGGTTGAGGGCTGGGAGCTATCTCAGCACTTTACACCAGATTATAGAAAGGTTGAGATTAATTTTCAGGTGCCCCCATGACAGCAAAATCTTTTCAGTCCAGCCCGTCTTCCCCCTTCACAGCCCTATAAATCCAAGGGCTGTGCCACAGGGAACATCCCAGAGCCCTTCAACTGCAACAGGGAAAAATTCCCCAGGAGGAAAAGGAGCAAGAAACTCCCCCGGCACCAATTCTCAAGAGCTGTCCAGGAACTTTGGGACCTCTCCCACTTGAGTGGGATTTCAAATATGCATTGCTTTTTAAACCACTCATTTAGGAGCTGGTGATGCTCTTGGTACCCTTAAAGGTGGAAACATGAGGCTCAGAAAATTCAGAGCAGGGGATTCATGACCTCAGCTCCTTTGACTAAGCAGAGCTTGGTCACATTTTTCCTCCTTCTTTCTCAACCCAAAGCTCCTGAGGTCACTTCAGCAGGTCTGAGTTGGGTTGTGTAGCAGGACATTTGCATGGGAACTGCCCTCTCTGCACAGGTAAGAGAAAAAAATTGAAGTAAATTATTAAAGTAAGAAAAATTTAAGTGAACTTTCAAAGTAAGATGTATTTGTAAATACAAAGTATTTAAGTAAACTTTGAAGGAGGATTTGAGGTATGAGTGAGGATGCAGAGGTGTGTCCCAAGGACTGGGATTTGTCTTCCTCTCTCTGCCCCATCACATGTGGATCCTCCTGAACACTCCAGAGCTGGAATCATCCCAATTTTGGGTGAGGAATTCCTTGGGAGAGCTCATTGCAGGACTTGGGGGAAAGCCCCAGGTTTGTGATTCCATTTGCACAAAATAAAAGGCACCAAGAACAACTCTGGCCCGAGCCTGGCTGTTTGCCTGTGGAAAACATAACAGAATGTAATGTTCCTCGTGCCAGTGGGGAGCCCAAAAACTATTTTAATGACTGTTTATGGTAACTGAATAGCAGCAGAGAATTCAATAGGACATTTTTGGGTTCTTAACTCACAGTCAATACATTCCTCCTCCATATCCTGGGGAGGTGCTGTAGCCAGGATTTTTCTGGTTTGGAGACATTTAAACCAGTTATGTTTAAGGGTAGACATCACTTGTCCAGACCTAAGCAAATTCTACCCAAGATTCTCCCAGATATTTTTGGTTGGTTTGAATGGCTGATGGGACCAGGGGCACCTTGCAACTCTGAGCCCACAAAAATCCACCTCAAGCTTCCAACAACCAGTTGGAGATCAGCATAAAAATTATTTTTTGAAGGATCATGGAAAGCAAAAGAGCTTTACAAAAGAATTTATATGAAAATATGATGGTGGTGGAGGAAAGGAGCTGTGAGGGGGATCTGCTGCAGTGTCCCCCTGCAATCACTGCCCAAACCTGCACAGACACAGCTGGGGCTGACAGGTCAGTGACTGATGTGCAGAGAACAGAGGACTCAGCATTAAGACCCCCCCTTCTCCTTCCCCTGCACTCACACTTTATAGTTTCCAAGTTCCCACATCCCTTATTTTAATTAATCAGAGCCAGCCAGGCGTCCACCTGCTCCCCTCAGTGAAAATCCATTAAAAACCAGCACACAGGACACACCCAAGCTTTCCAGCAATGGGACAGAATCCCAGGAAATACCTGGATGCTGCTGTCCCAGGCAGCACTGACTCTCCTTTCTGGTCATTTCTCCAACAGCTCTGGGGAAGGATTCTCCACTCAGCCCTGGGCTGTTTCCACCCTGTGGATTCAGGAGCAGAGTCAGGACACCTGTACCCAACAGCAGAGCCATCCAAGTCTGGATTTGCTGCCTGAGAGAGATTATTCTTTTCAGATGAGAAGGAACTATTCAGCCCTGGAAAGACAATACTGTATTTCTTACAAGAGCTGAGATATTAATTCCTGGCACAACTCAGGACATTTTTTTTTTTTGCTCTCCTGAAATTCCCCTACCCTGAGTTGGTGCATTAATCTTTATTTCCCCCCCAAAAAACACAAACTCAACCCCTGCTGCCTTGCCAGCACTGTCTGTCTGTAACACTGATGAAGGAATTTGCTGCAATGCTGTGCCTGGCCAAGACTGAGTGGATTATTCTGGCTTCTCCAGGCCTTTAAAAACAGATATATTTTGCTACCTACCCCACTTTCCTGTTGGAAGCAGCCCTGGCAGGAGGCCACCAGCCCCTCAGATGTGCTGCAGGAACAGGGTGGGTGCTGTCCCTCAGCTCTTGGGGTGGTCCCACTGCTCTCTGGAGGATGGTGGATCAGTCTGGGATTAAGCACAGATAAAATAATCTGAATATTTTTGCCGCCAAAGTTCTAGGAGTCACCCTGGGCTGTCTGGTCACTGCTATTGCTGTGATGTAAAGATTAAAGATTAAATTAGAGATACAGAAGTGACAGCTCTGGGCATGGAGTGTGATGGAGGAGCTTTGGTCACAGTGGGATCAGGGGTTGGTTCTGCCAGAGCAGTGGATTTTACTGTGCAATGTCATCACAGCATCAATAACCAGGCAAAAAGAAAACAGCTTCACCAATAACAACCAAAGTGACACTCTAAATCTGAGCCTGCCTCCAGATAAATACCCTTGATGCCATAGGATACACCCTCTCCACCCCAGGTTTTTTTCTAATGAGCAAGAATGCAGACCCAAATAAATCTGCTCATGCCAAGGAACACAACTTCCCAGCCCAGGGGCTGGACCACCCTGGCCAAAAGGCAAAAATCCCCTCAGGCAGATCTGAACTGCTACAGGCACTGAGCAAACAGCTCTGCAAGCACAAGGCTGGAGTTGTTTATCACCAGCAGGGGCCAGAGGGAGTGGAGTGACCTGTGAAGCCAAAGCTGCTGTGGCTCTGGTGGAAATCTCTGGATATTCCCCTTCCAGGACCCAATGCTGTGTCTGGCCAGACGTGCCTTGGAGGGGCTGAGCTCCAGCTGAGTCTGGGCAAGGCATCAAACCCCACAGATCTCCATCCAAGCCTCACACCTGAAGCACTTTGAGCCAGTCCAGACAATCATCTGGAGTTTGTGTTCTGCTCCTTCCAGCTGCCAGCCTGCCTGCCTTCAATCAGAGCTGGGGAGATTAATGCCAGCAGGTCCTGCCAGAAAGAAAAGGAATCCTGGGGGAAAACATCAGGTTTTGGAGTGATGAGGAGGTGTGAGACCATGTGGCTGGAAAGATCCTCCAAGCCTGAGCTGGAAGAAGTTGAGAGTCTCAGGGCAGGGCGGGCTCTAGTGAGGCTCTGGTGGGACCAACTCTGACCCAAACAGGGTTTCTAAACTCCTGGAATCTTCTGAATTCATGGAACCACAGAATGGTTTGGGCTGGAAGGAGATAATTGAAACCCAACCTCCTTCCACGGGCAGGGACACCTTCCATCAGGAGGAATTCCATCGGGGTGTTCATGGCCTCAGGTCATGAATATGATGATGAGGTGATCAGGTTATTCATGATCTCACCCAGACAAGCTTTGAAAATCTCCAAAAAGGGGGTTTCACACCTCTCTAGGGCTTTGTTCCAGCATGTGAGCACAGCTGAGGGGCTCCTCAGCAGCATCAGCTCCTGCAGGTTCTTATTCCCAAAGGGACATTCCATAGAAACATCAGCACTGGCCACTATTCCCAGGGGACAGAATTACCTGAAACTTGGAATGAAGCCTTTGTTGATGGGCTCAAAATATTCAGAAATCAGGAATATGCTGCTTTTTTTCAGAGTGATTCTTCATGGTGATTCATTCTCCAGTATTATTGCAGAGTCAGGGTGGCTGTCATCTCAAAATAAAGCAGAAAGCCTGAAAATCATCAGAACTGTAACTGCATTAGACACAGGCCTGGAAACTCCAAATGAAAGGGACAAAACACAATTTCCCTGGTGTCCCAGTAACCTCAGAAATACAATAGAAAAACTGAAGTCACAATACAGGAAATAAATTATTAAATAAAATCAGCATCTAAATTTTTCCTGAGGAATCTGCTCTAGTAAATCCTGCTTTGAGCAGAGATTCCCTCCAACCTCAGATATCCTGTGTGATTTTGGTGGGACTTCAAATAGTTTTTCACATTGTTTTGAATTTAACTGTATTGAAATTTGCATTTATGTACATTCCTGAAATGTAGCATTAGTGGGGAGCCTGTTGATAAAGCCATGGAGTAAAACTGAGAAGTTTTTCAATTATATTTGATGCAACTCCAAGCCTGGTCTGGAAATTAATTTATTTTTATGGATTTCTCTGCATGAGCTCCTTAATTCCTCTGTTTACCACTGGGGCTGTTATGCTCATACTTGTTTCCTCCCTATCAAAACCACACACCTTCTTTATTTAATTTATTGCACCAATTGCTGAAATTGTGCAACTCCTGTGAATTCTTTCTAAAGCCTTCAGACAGATTACATCCAACAGGGAAAAAAAAAAAAAAAAGCCAAAGGAAAAACATCCTTCTCAGAGAGGAAGAACCTGAAGTCTTCTACACCTGGCTTCCAATTTTTGGCAACAGCAAACCTCAAATTTGCATATTCCGACACACAACATTTTGATAGAAAGTTGGAATGAGCATCCTTGGTGTCCCAAAACTGAGTTTCCAGAGGAAAACACTGTTTGTTGTATCCTTAGCAAAAAAATGAAAAGATGGATAAAATATTAAAACTAGGCATTGAGTGCTGGGAAGGGATGGAGGCTGAGGGAAGGTGGAGAAGGATTTGGAAAGGGAACCAGAAGGGGATTTGGGTGAATGCACCCACAGCACTGGAGTTTCTGCACCAAAGGACATCACCCACCCATCCCACATTCCAGAAAATTCAGGCAAAAAATTGCCAGATATCCAGGGCACAAAGCCCTCTGCAGCTCAGCCCATGAGTCACCCAGTTCTGCTCATTCTGAAAGCTCTAAGAAGGACCAGCCTGTCCTTGAAGATAATCCATCCTAGAACTGGGACAAAGAGCTGGGAATGACACTGGCAGCAGAGCAGACAGGCTCATCCTGGGGATAAAAGCCAGAATATGCTGATTTATGGCAAGAGGAGGGATTTATTTGTATTATCCAAGCCAACCTGAATCACTGTGGAGGCAGGAGATCAAAAATAAAGACCAGGCCCATGTCCTTTCTCACTTTGATTGCAGTCACTCCAAGAGGATTTTGTTTGAACAAGGCTTCCTGATGTTATGTCTACACTGAAAAGAAAAAAAATAAAAATTTCCATTTCAGTTTGGTCAAGTCCCATGAGCTAACCTGGGCTAAAATAGAAAGGGATGGATGGCTCAGATCAAAGGTCCCCATGTGCTCAGGGAGGAACACCCAAGTGACAGCCAATGTTGGTTTTCCTTCTTCATCCTTATTTTCATTAGAGATAATTCATATGAATTGGTTAACTGGCATTAAAAACATATTTTCCTCTTTCTGCCTTAAATTAAAACAGAATCAGGATGTAGGCATGAACTAAGCCAAGGACCCAAACACACTCCAGGCTTAAGGAAGGTCCAAGCTCCAATCTAAATTTTGTGCTTGAAATCAAGGGGGGAAAAAAAATCAGTTTGGTGAGAAGAGTTTCTTAGTCTAAAGAATATTATTCTATCCTATTTGTATTTTATAGGTTCCTTGGTATTCCATCCCATTTGTATTTTATATGTTCCCTGGTATTCTATCCCATTTGCATTTTATCTGAGCCCACCTGATTACAAGGATGAATAATTGTTTTTCCCAAGGCTCCAATCCCAGCAGTATACATCCCTTCATTTTTTTTTTCTTTTTCCTAAAGATTTTTTGGCAGGTAATTTCCATTTCTGGCTTCTTGCACCCAATTTTGTATAGGAAGGCTCAGAATGTGCCTGGCTGCACAAAGGGGTCACCCTCTAGGTTCCTGATTAGGAAATAGCAGAGTTTGTCAACATCTGGCCCTGACAAACTTTTAAAATATAAATACAGATGGTTTTATTTAAAAGGTAAAAGGTCCAAATTCAACTCAAGGATGAAGCCTGTTTGCTTTCCAATCTCATTTTTTTTCCCCTGGATGTTTGGTACGTTGTGTTCCACTGCTGTGAAGTGTAATCACATTTATATAATAAAAGATAATTAAGAAATGAAAGTATAAATTGGGAGTTCTTTCGTTTTGTGACTTATTCAAGAAAAGTCTAGCCCAAATTGAGCAGAATTCTTATATGTCAAGTATTTCTGAGAGCTTATTCCCCTGATAAGAGGGAACACAAGCCTCAATGAAGCAGAATAAAGAGAATAACTCCTCTAACTGCAACATCTGTGGAGCAGAAAATTAATTCCCTTCACCCAGAGTTTGACTCTGAAGTGCTGCAGCTGAACCTTTATTTGTGTGATTGTTTAATTGTGCAGCACCTCAAGTGCAGATCCCATTTTAACAATTCTTGCCCAGGTAGAGATTTCTACCCCAGAAAATACAAGTCAAAGCCTTTACAATCCGTGCCCATAACTTTTCTCTGCATAAAAGTTCTGGCAGCAGGGTGCTGAATTACCAAAGAAAATTGCACAATAAATTCTACATAACATGAACAAACTCTCCACCAAACCCCTCCAGTTCAGGGAGAGGGTTATTATCCACCATAATATCAATATGTTATAAATCCACCAATATATAAATATAAATATAAATATAAATATAAATATAAATATAAATATAAATATAAATATAAATATAAATATAAATATAAATATAAATATAAATATAGATATAAATATAAATAATATCAATAATATTAATAATATAAATATAAAGTGTTGGATGGGTAATAACCCAACATTTGGCTCTCAACAAACCCTCTGAGCAGACACCTGAACTTCAAGAAATCACCAGCCTGGATCTCAGCCCTGACACTTTCAGTGACCTTTGGATGCTGCAGCTTTAAAAATCCCATCTCATGCAATCCTCGTGCCCCAGGGCTGATAACCCAATAAACCAACATCTTCTCATCTCTTCCTGTTTTGCTGAGGCTTCTCCTCTCTCTCCCTGACAAAAGCAGAGGGATTCACTGGCTCTGTGTTGAGCACAGCCAAACCAGGGTTTTGTTGGGAAAAGGGGAAAGGGGAGAAGCACAGAATCAGCATTGTGAAAGCAAAAGGGCTGGGCTGAGAATATTGGATTTATCAAGAGGGGTGAAAAAATATGGCATTGCTTATCTGAGAGCTGGATAATGCTCAGAGCAGCCAGCCTGGAGCAGAGACAAAATTTTGGAGATTTCTGTGCTGGGAATCCGTGACTCTGCATGGTTCAGTGGCAGGGTGAGTGTGGGGGGGATAAAACCTCTTTAATATGGATGTGGAACTCATTAAAACATCCTGCTCTGCTTTATAGAATCAGGACTTTGGGTAGAGTCTGGGCTGGGGGTGTTTGTGCTCAGGGATAAAGGAACAAGGAGAGAACTTGCAAAAGGCTGAGCTTGTATTGCAGGAAGGGTTTTACAGGGCAGGATTACATTCCAGATATTCTCAGAAAAGTGCTGAAATGAAAACCATCAAATTGCACAAAGAAGAGCAAAGGGTTGTGAAAAGCAGTTGTGAGTGAGGGGAACAGGGGCTGGAGGGGGTGAGAAAATGGGAAAGGTGATGGGAATAAACTCAAAGGGAGGTAGAAGTAAACAGCTGGGAAAAAAAAAAAAAAAAAACAAACCAATTTTGGAAAGCACAGTGCATGAAAAGGAATTTGTCTAACCTAGAAAAGCAGCACCATGAGATGGGAAATGTGTGTTCACAGCTAAACACATAAAGATCATTATCAAGGCAAAGGCAGCCTGCAGCTCTCCAGGAATGCTCTGAGGAGCACATGAGGCCTTTGGCTTTATCTGCAACAAATACCTTGGATGTGTCTTCAGATTTAAACACTCAATGAACTTGTTATTTATTAGGATTTTTTTCCCTCCTTGGCATGAGAAGTCCTGAAGGCAGCAGTAAATATATATACATATAAAATAAATGAAACATATGCAGCAAATATATATTAACAGCACATCTTAGTCATAGAAACCCTGGGAAAACTTCAATTTGGCACACAAACATGGTTGATTCTGCCACAAGAACTCTGTTTTCAGTGCAGTTTATGACACCTGAAGCCCTGGGAGCAGCAGGAGTCACACTTTGGGTTTTCTGCCATCAACATGCCAGGCTGCTGTTATGTAGAACACAGGATCCAAATGCACCAAGCAGCATTAAACTGTACTGCACAATCAGATTTTTTCGTTAAAATATGGCTTTAATTTAGGATTTAAGACAATTTAAAAAAAAAGGGGAGGACCCAGCATCATTTATTTCAATAGTTGCTCACTGTCTTTTCCTCTGCTGCTGCCCTGCAGCACATCCCTTGAGGGACACAGTGGCATCAGAGTGACATTTGCACTCTCAAAACTGAATATCAGCAAAACAAATCACTGAGGTTTGAGCTGAAATCCCCCCAAAGCCCCACCAGTGACCTCAACAGCCTCCAATGGACCCTTTCTGCAAGGCACAAACCTCACCCAAAACTCCTCATTTTTGTCTCCTGCTCTGCTGGAGCTTTGTGGAAGCAAAATTCCTGCAGCACCTGCAGTGCCAGGCAAACCTTGGGGCACATTCCAGGCTCTGCTGTCCTGGATGGGATGTAAATCATCAAGGTTTTACTCTGTGACATGCAGCCTTGCTGGGCAATGTTCAATCCAGCCCACCATCCAGAAAATGACACTGGAGATTGTAGGAAATATTCCTGGAGCTTTCATGCTCCATGTGCAGCTGCAGCACAGAAGGCAAAACAGGATGTCAGCTCCACTGGTAGAGGAATGTCCTCTAATTGAAAAAGATTTGGTTATTATTGTATGAGGAAATGATAAAATCTAGTGCAGAGCATGGTTTGGTCAAGAAGTGATATGGGAAATAAATTGTATCAGTTGTCCAGGCTTAAGACAGGGAAACATTCAGGACAATGGGCTCATTCTCATTTCCACAGCCTGTGGTGGATGGATCAGCCCTAACCTCCAGGAGAATGATGCTTTGTGTGTGTTTGCTCTGTTCAGCTGCCAAGTGGGAAAAGGACTTTCAAACAAGCTGCCTAAAAGTTCCTGTGTCAGCACAGCTCAGCCCCACCAGAGGCACCTCTGCATCTGAGACTCCAGTGCAACAGAAATAATCCCAGGGACACCCCAAAAAAACCCTAAAATAAAAGCAAGAAAATGCCTCAACATCAGGTAACTCTCAGGGTCACCTCTGGTGATGTGACCTCAGACAACTCTGGTTTTTATCCAAAGCCTCAGCAGCAGCAAAGCCCTGCCAGCCTGGGCTCCATCCTGGGGGGCATTTCTGCCACAGGGAAACCAAATATTTTGCAGACACTTCCCCACCAATGAAAGAGAGCAGAAGTGCCACTGAATCCAGCTGATGATGCAAGGCTGGTTAATGCAAGAGGTCAGAGCCAGAGGGAGTTTGTTGATGTACCTTCAAAAATAGGTGGAGTGGGAGAACAGATGTGCTCCCGTGGAAAGCACAGCTCTGGAGAGAGGTGGAGCTCAGCCACACATGAAGATTTGTCAACCACAGCCTGGGAAATGGGCACAGAGACACGAAATGGAGCCCACACCTCTCCAATAAAGGCAGGACAGCTATTGGGGTTGGAGAGAGAAAGAGCAGCATGTGGGAGCCCAGGGCGTACCCCTGGCCTCCTTGGGGGTCTCAAAACCCCCCTGGCAAGGGTCTCAAAGACTCTGAGTGAGACCCTGGTGTCACAGGTGCTGAATTCTAACCCCTGGGGGAAGTTGTCAGCACAAGGAGAATGGAAACAAGCTGCCAAAATTAGTGAAGTGTAAATTAGATTGTTAGAATGTAGATAAATAGACTTTTGGGAATGTTTATGAAAAGGGAGATGTGGCCAAGATGGAGAATTTGGGGGGTGGGCACCTTTTCCTCCTTCTTCTCCATGTCATCCATGCTGGGTGACACGTTGGCACTCTTGGATTGGATGGGGTCAGGGCTGGACCATTTAATAAAATTGTATTGTATTGGGAAAATTTTGTAAACATGTAACATGTAATACAAACTATATAAGATAAGCCCTGCCCTCACCACGCAGATCCCACCATGGGTGCCAGGCTGAGCAGATCCTGCTGGCCAGGCAAAAAGTCCCTGAGATATGAAACAATAAACAATCCTTGGAAAAAGAGAAAACCGTTTCCAGCAATCTCTCTTTGGCTGTTTCAGAGAAAACCAGGGTTTGAAGCACCTCATGTCCCTCTGGGGTGATCTTGGGGCAAAGGAGAAACCTCAGACTGAGACACAGCAGTGTTGACACCTGCAGGTATCAAATCCTGCTTTCCAGAGGGACTGACAGGACCTGGAGGGATCTGTGGGATCCCTCCAAAGCCTCTGTGTCCCTTGGTGCTTCTCACACAGCCAAGCCCAACAGCAGAACCCCAGGGGTGGCTGCCCTCAGCACCAGTTCAAACTGGGTGAAACTCCTTCTTCCTCCCATAACACAGAATTTCCTCACCTCAGTTCAGGGCTGAGCTCCTTCCCCAGTCTCTCAGGCATCAATAGAAGATTTGTGGGGTCCTCAGGGATGTTTTTTGCTCCCCAGGGATGCAGAGGCAGCCCAGATGCTCAACAAACACATCTTGCTTTAAGGTATCTATGAGCTCATGGATCCCTGTGGGGAAACAAAAATAAAAACAAACCCCAAATCCAGAGGCTGATGCAGACACACAGAATTTTCTCCAAGCATCAGCAGATTGTATTTTTTTTTTTAATTTTGACTCATTCTGAATTTTATGTGTCATCTCCTGGAGAATACCATGGTTCTTTTTACATGGTCACAGTAGCAGAGGTGTCACAAAAGCAGTTTGTGTTTTCTAACATCATCAAGAGAACAGCAAAGAAAAAATTATCTGCCTGAAATGTTTGAAAACCTTTGCTTTGGTTGATTGTGACAGGCCAGATTTCTGCCACAGAAAAATTCAGCAAATGGGAGAGACTTGAAGGAAACTTGAAACTGGCAGAAAAGAGAGGAAAATATATTAAGGAGATTTATTTTTGCCTATGATTTCATTTCTTAAGTCTTATATTTGAGCATTATCTGACTATAGACACAGGTCATTTTTGTTAAAGCATTTAGCTGTTTATCTTTTCTGCTGACCATGCCATGGTATTTCTGGCCAGAAATGGGTTGTGTATCAAATTCACACCTTTCTACTGATTTCTTAATAAAAATCAGCTAATTGCATCACCTCTCCTCCCTGCCAAGAGGAGATTGTCATTTTATTTGGCCTATTCCAACTTGTTTTTTGTAGAAATCATAATATTTTTGGCTGTTTCTTTCTCATTTGAGAAAGTAAACTTTGCAAACTTCCACAAACAGGAAAAAGTGCTGCCTTCAGACCAGGGCATTTCTCCTGAGCCAGTGCAATCATCACTGAGAGTTTGCCCATGAAAAAGCACATGTTTAAATTCTGTCTAAATCTCTTCAACTTGTGTTACCTCCAGTGTAGGGCTTTGGTGCTTGGATGAAGTTGAGTGAATAAATGGAAACATTTGCTGGTCTCACCTTGCAGGTGGATTGGGACAATCACACTCATCCTGCAGAGCAGAACATCCAGGCTCAGATGCTGATTCATCCTCCCTGTGTCCATCCCATCCCTGTTTCTCTCTTGGCTCATCCCATCCTCACCCCAGCAGCAGCATCCAGGTGTCTGAGCCCTGCTCCTGCTCTGGCTCCCCCCTGCAGAAAGATAAAGGAGAACAAGGAGAATGCAAACACCACTCAGCATTTCCAGTGATACTGCAAATATCCACTTTTGGGACAAAGCCTTTCCTTTCTCAGACAGAGAGGTTGAAAATGATCTGTTTTCTAAGGAAACAACAAATCAAGCACTGCAAAAGCAATGAAGGTTGGCACTGGGGTGGTGTGGGTGTTTGGCTGCTTCTGTGCTCCCTCCTCCTCCTCTTCCTCCCTGCTACTCCAGCCTGAGCTGGCTCCAACAATGTGACCCAGACTATCTGCCCTGCCTGCTCTGCCAAATTTCATCCTGCCTGCAGATGTCCTCAAATTCAGCTCGTGATGCTTGGTGGTGTCCAGAAGCTGGTTCTGAGCAGGAGGAGCCCAAGATCCCTGAGCTCAGCTCCAGGGGCTCCTCCAGCCTCCCCAGGGTCCCAGCCCAGCTCCCACACTGGGATTTATTCCTGCTGCATGCTAGGAAGAAGATTTGGCCTAGAATTTTAAAGCAAAGAAAAGCAAAACCCTGTGCAGATGCCCAGAGTCAGGAAAAGAACAAATGGTTTGCCTTGGCCTGCTGAAACTTTGGCCTTGTTGTTTAATTGTACCTTTGTACATCAGATTCCAAGAAGGAGAAAAAAAAAAAAAAAATAAAAAAGCAACTCTGTGCATTTTATTGCTGAGGTCAGGTTCCTGTCTCCCCAGTCCTGTTTCTCATTCTCTAATCAAATCATTCCTCTTAATACAACCAGTTCCTAAAAATCTGCTTGCCATAAAGTGCTTTAACCTTAGAATCTTATTTACTATGACCCTAATTGAAGGGTTTGTTCAGACTTCATCTATAAAATGCTTTGTGAAATCAGCCAAAATCTCGAGATCAACAGCAAAGCCTGAGCCCAGAAATCAGCTCTGCCAAGCCCAGCCACTCTCAAGGTGACCTTAAACTGGGTTGCAAAAACACTGTCTGGAATTGCAGAACAATACAGCAAATTTAGAGAAAACCATCCCAACCTCAGCAAGACCAAAAATCCTTTGTGAGGATGCAAAGCCAACCTAGAATAAAGCTGGGTTTGGGCCATCTCACTTTGGGATTTAGTTTTTCAAGCTCTCTCATGGTGAAGTCAAGGAGAACTCCATGTCTGTGCCCAGCTTGGGAAAAGGGACCAAGTATCTGGCATGTCCTCAGGAATTCTCCAGGGAAAAATCATGGCCTGGGGTTAAAAAAAAACAGAGATTTTTGTGATCATCCCACATTGTTGGGAGCAACAGAGCAGAACTGAAATGCCATGGCCTGGTCATTTGTTTCCAAGGAATAATCCAGGCCACTGATTTGTGTCTGAAGGTTAAACTCTCCCCTCCACTGCTCAAGCTATTGCTTTGTTACACAAGACACTTTTTGCAGAATGAATAAGAAATAAATCAAGTGAAGCCTCTCCTGAAAGTGACTTTATGGGGTTGCTGTGTCTTTTTACAGATGTAGGTTCTCACATTGAAAGATATTCTGGTCAGCACAAAGCACTCAGCATCATGAACAGTCATGTCTTTACAGTCAAAGCTTGGATTTCACATGGCTCTAAATAAAATTAAAAATACAAAAAAACCCACCACCAACAACAAAACAAAAATCCCCAACAAAACTAAACAACAACAACCAAAAAAACCAAACAAAAAACCCCCCATGTGCCCCAAATATGTTTTCTGGAAACATTTTGATTTTGAAATTATGTATGTACCCTAAAATGAGAAAAAATCCTTGACCAAGAAGAGCTGCTTGTTGAGAACATTACTTGTTTCTTATTTCAAAGGGAAAATTGAAAACAATTATGAAGGGTGTAACTATTTACTAGTCCAGAGTGTTCTTATAAACAAAATAATATAAAACATATCCTCTTTGCTGTTTTGTTGTTTAATATCTTCCAGTGTATCACAAGTGGAGAGCAGAGCAGAGGAGGAAATAGAGAATATTTCCAAAAAGCCTTGCAACAGGAAAAAGGAGGAAGAATAATGTGTTTCAGCTTTAAATGCACAGAAAATATGAGACAGGTCCCAATTTTCCATCAGAACAGCAGAAGAAAGTCTCTTGTGCAATTTACCTGCAATTTCATTGGGAAAAATGAAGAAATCTGAAGGCCAAGAGAAGAGCTGAGTTCATCCAATGGACAATTCATGTAGGAAATCCTTGAGCTTCTTTGACAACCTCTCCAGAGGTTCAGCTCGAGAAAACAGCGACAAAATCGAGCTCACCATTAAATTGTTCCTATTAAACATTGCTCCTCATTTCATTGACAGCTGTGGTGCTGGTAATAATTGCTTTGCTCACATCAATTCACCCACACAGAGCTCTGAGACCAGGAAAAATGATTCCATGTGCTAAACCTCCAACACATCTCTGGGTTTCCAGATGGGTTTCCAGCCATGAAGGATGGGGAGGATTTTTGCTCTTTTCCCTGGGGGGGACAGGCTGGGACAGTGCTTAAGAGGCTGCAGAAGTGGAGGAGCTGGTTTGTTTTAAAAAGAGGCAGAAGCCAAATCTCTGTGTCCTTCCACATCTGTACAACAGCTGGGTTTGTCCCGTGCCTCATCCAGGCTTTTGCTCAGAGTTTTGTGCTCTGTGAAGCAAGCAAAGGGTGTAGAAATACCCCAGCAGCAAGGGGCAGTGATGCATCTGCTGATGCTGGCACCACACACCTCAGAGGAGAGCAGGGAAATGAAACACCATGGGGAGCTCATTTCTGATTCCCTGGGAGAGAACAGCTCTGCCCAAGTCCATGAAATCTTCCCAGCAGATTTTTAACAGGAAACCATCCCCAGCAATGTCCCAGCTCACAGCTGGGACCTGCCAGCCCCTCCAGCAGCTGCTCCTGCTCAGGGTGGGGCTGTCTCCACCCCTGAATTTTGGGGTGGCTTGAGCATGTTTGACTTTCCCCATCTCACTCTGTTGGGATCACCAGTGGGGCTTTGCAGGCTGCACACAAGGTCCAGCAGCAGCAGTGAGGTTGTATTTGTGTATTTATCCTTTTTTTCCTCTGCTTTCTGTCAGAATTGAAGTATGAGATGAAGTTTTGTCTTCAGACTCAGTTGTTTATGAATTCTCACCTATAGTACAGTGAATTTTACAGCACTTCTAGCTAACAAGCCAAAAGCCAGAAAATGCTGGTGGATTTTACTAGTTACAAAGTCTTTCAAAGGCAATTAGTCTAATTAAAAGCTAACATCTATTATTTATATCTTTACTTAATGACCAAACACCCCTGACCCTCAGGGTGGAACTTTTTATCCAATTAAAAAATACTACTTGAAACCAAGAAGAAGAAAGAACAAGAAGGAAGAAGAGCCACTGCCCCCAAACCTTTAACTTGCCCCTGCTGCAAACCCAGCACAGAATACCAGCTTGCTTTCATTAGGGAAAAATAAATTTCTGAGATGAAACTTGCCTCAAGATTCTCCTTCATTTGGCTGAGAAGTTGAACCAGGATTAAAAATTGTATTTCCCAGATACCTGTGACGAGATTCTCTGAGACATCAAAAGAGATTAAAAGATTCACCACAAGGCAGAGAAATTGTGCCTGTAAGGGCATTCTAAAATCAGAAGTACAGAGCACAGTCCAAGATCTTTGATTCCTGCTGTCCCAATCCAGACCATGTAACGTCAGAACTCAGGATGACACAAGTACAGGGCAGGGTGGAGGGATTTCTGAAAAGCAGCAGAGCAACTGGACACTTCACCCAGCACAGAAAAACTGTTTCAAGCAATATGTGACTTTATTTAGTATTTAGATTGGCCATGCTCTCATTTTCCCACGAGAGAACTAAAACTTTCCATAGGAAAAGTCAACTCCCAGCTTAAAATGCCACGAAATTCAGATGTCAGAAGTTCAACTTTCCCACCAAAAAAAAATACAGGTTTGATAAGAAAATGGCCATGCCTCAATACTGGTAAAGCAGGCACCAAAACCCTTCAAATGTCCTGGGCATTCCTGTTCCAGACCCTCCAGAGAAATCCTGCAAGCTCTGCTGGCCAAGGACAAAATCCTAATTGCTTTCTCAGGGTAAAAAATTAATAAAGGCCAGCACAAAATTATATTTATCTGCTCCATGATCAAAAGACTGGCCTGAGTTAAGATTTTGGAGAGGTTCCAGGGAATCTCATGTTCATGTTCATTCCAAAAATAAACCTCAGATTGATGCAAGTGGACATCATGCCAAAGAGGACAAGATAGGGGTAAAGCAGAGTACAAGAGCAGCAAAGTGAAATGTGGAACTGTTTGTTGTGTGCATCCTTTGATGACTACTGCTGGGAAATTTTAGCTGGAAATCATCCTCAAAAAGAGCTTCAGAGCTAGTGTGGTGGTTTGGGTGAATTGAAAGCAGTTGGGTTTCTGAGCAGGCAACACTGATTGCTCTCTTTCCCAAAGCCATGAGTCAGGGATCCAGCATGAGCAGGAGCACAGGGAGGGAAAATCCAGCGAGCTCCAACACGTGGCTGGCTTTCCTGTACCTCAGGAATGGCTCCAGATCTTTGGCTCTGAAAGCTCCTGGTTGAGGTTGGTTCCTCTGGGTGGATGAGGATGTGAGCAGCTCCTGCTTTTATTGTGATGAGGCACAAACCCTGGAAATCTTGAATCAGCCAAACTGGGCTGCAAACAATGCAACAGCATCCCTGACGTTAGTGGAAAGATGTTCCACAACCTTTCTGCTGCCCAGCCTCCTGTCCAGAACCCATAACTCACTGAGCAGCACTGTCCTTCTGACAGCCATTCATTTCTTGGTGGCTGATTTCACCTCCTGGCACAGCACAAAGGCTTTCATGTCTCCTCTGGACACAGCCAAGAGCTGCAGTAGCTCTGTTAAGTTCCCTTGAGCCTTTCTTGCTTTTTTAACATATATTTTATGAAACACATGGCTTGTCTTCATGAAAGTTCATTTTGTTCTCTCCTGTTTTGTTACCAGCTACACATTGCTGAGTTATCTATTCCCATGTCCCTAAAAAACAGGTTTGTGTTCAAAAAGAGACTGGATGTGGCACTGGGTGCCATGGTTTAGTTGAGGTGTAAGGGCATGGATTGGACTCAATGATCTTGATCTCTTCCAACCTGGTGATTCTGTAAAGTACAAATTTCAAGGCCAGTCTCAATGACAAGTGTTGGATCACTGTCCCAGCTGGTGTGAGGCAGAAGAGTGACTAAAGCTCATCCCATCACCCCCAGCACTGTCACACCCTGTCCCCCAAAATCCAGATTTACCTGGAAATGTCCTTCTCACCTCCCAACCCCTTGGCTCTGGATGTGGAATGGGAATCACCTTTCCTGGCCTGCACAGGGCAGGTTCAGACCCCCAGCAGAAGGTGACTCCAAACCATCCCTGCTGACTCAGCTGGCACTCCTGAGCTTCAACAGGGGCATTATGCCCAGGGTGAGCTGCTGCCCTGCCTGGAGGGCACCTCTGTTCCAGACCCTTCACCCAAAATTGACACAGCCCTGACATTTCTCCACACCAGCACTTGCAGCTCTTCAACCAGAGCTCAATAAAACCAGGGAGGAAAGGAGCAGTTTCAGCAGTGAGGGGCTGTGACCAAGAGGTGCATCATGGTTTGAAAAGCCACAGTGCAGTTTCCAGAGGAGGAATCACACAGCTGTGGCTCCAGCCTATGACACATTTGCCTGTTTTTTAATTTCTGTGCAATATCCTTTAACAAATCAGGAGGACCACTCATGGCTTGTAATTAGAAAATTGGTGAGCCAGTGTTACAACCCCATTGCCACACCTTTTTCTCTGTGTCAGAGGGACAGCACAGTCATGGACTGAGGCCACCTCCTGCTCTGCTTCTGCCATGGTGGAAACCTGTAAAGACACCCTCTCAAAGATGCCACCAGAAAAATCTACGTTTTCCTGCATTTCCTGCAGGTTTGGAGCTTCTGATTTGTGCAGAACTGGGTTATTGTGCAAGCCTACAATGCCCAGCTCAGGCCCTGGTTTATGAGATCCATAAATGAGATCCTGACAGGGTTTTGGGACTCTTTCTTTTCAAAAGGGATCTGTATCCTTCCACCCTTTGCAATACTCTCTTCCTGCCCGGACAAAACAGATGTTGAAATCTACAGTAATTCTCAGTACACTTATTAAAAACAAGTCTATGATTCATTTTTTCTTCCTCTTCCAATAATTTTACTGTCTCCCTCCTCTCACAGGAAAAACCAGCAGCATGAGGGGGTTCCCTGAGCTCAGGCTGTGCCCACACTGCTGCCACCACTGTCCCCTGTGCCCTTGCCTGCCCCTCTCTGCCACCAGGGAATGGGGGGGAAATGCAAAGAGGGGTGGCTGTGCAAGTCCCAGGGGTCTCAATTCTGCTTTTAATTAAAGGCAGAGATCACAGAAGATAATGAGAAGGCACAGGAGAGCTCAGCTTTGATGAGAAACTCCCAAAAGCCCAGAGGGCTGCTGGGTCAGGGCTGTGGGTGGGAGCAGCATTTCCCTCTGCTCTGCACACCCCCAGCCCTGGGAATGATCCTTCCCTCATCCACCAAACCAGAGATGCTCCCATGGATGAGATGCAGTTTAGGAAGGCACAAAAATCTCAGTGCACCCCTCAGCACAGGGCTGGTTGAACTCTGCCTACCATGTACCTGTCCATGTCCCAGCACAGAGCTGACCATGTCCATTGCTGCTGTAGCAGCAGCAGTTGGGATTTATTTCATCCAGCCTTGTCATGCTGGGCAGTTGTCCAGGCTGCCTGTGCTGTTTTACCAGCTGACTGAGCTGTTCCATCCATTTTCCCTGAGGAAAGCCCATGGGAAGCTGTTGATATGGAGAGGTAGCCACTGAGCTGGAACAGTGCCCATAATTTCCAGAAAACCCAAATGTTAGCCCAGGAAAAGCCAGGCTGCTTGTGGCTGTGTTTTCCTAGTGAGTAAATTTCCTTTACATTGCATTCAGCTGGAAGAATGACATCTTCTAATGTCCCACAGAAGATGATTTTGAAAAAGGCAGGGGCTGCAGTCAAACTCTGCCAGGTGCTTTCAGGGGGAGGGAGAAATGTGTCCTCAGAATTTCTGGGTAATATCAGCACCATGGGAGAATCTGTCTGGAGATTTGTAGGACGTGCACTCATATCCTACAGCCCTGAGACCTTCAGGAGGAGAGGGAAAGGAAAAAGCAAAGGAAAAAGGAAAAAGGAAACGAAAAAGGAAAAAGGAAAAAGGAAAAAGGAGAAAGGAGAAAGGAGAAAGGAGAAGAAAGGAGAAAGGAGAAGAAAGGAGAAAGGAGAAAGGAGAAAGGAGAAGAAAGGAGAAAGGAGAGGAAAGGAGAAAGGAGAAGAAAGGAAAGGAGAAGAAAGGAGAAAGGAGAAGAAAGGAGAAAGGAGAAAGGAGAAGGGAGAAGAAAGGAGAAAGGAGAGGAAAGGAGAAAGGAGAAGAAAGGAGAAAGGAGAAGAAAGGAGAAAGGAGAAGAAAGGAGAAAGGAGAAGAAAGGAGAAAGGAGAAGAAAGGAGAAAGGAGAAGAAAGGAGAAAGGAGAAGAAAGGAGAAAGGAGAAGAAAGGAGAAAGGAGAAAGGAGAAAGGAGAAAGGAGAAAGGAGAAAGGAGAAAGGAGAAAGGAGAAAGGAGAAAGGAGAAAGGAAAGGAAAACTGGCTCCTTGTGTCCTGTTTCAGTGCCAGCACAGCTCTGTAGGAATCACTGTCCCTACACCCACAGTGTCCCTTTTCTCCTTCCACTGCATCAACTCAAAAAGCAAATGTGAAGAGGAGCATCCATTCCCATTCTTGAAAAAGAGCCTCCACCTGCACAGCCACCAAAAAGCTCTTACCTTTCAAGCTAATGTTAATTAATGAATGGAGTGCTCAGAGCTAAAAGCTCTCACAGTCCTTCCAAAGCTGGGGTTGGGATGAAGGAGATGAGGAACTGGAAGCAAGAAGAAATTTGGGATCACCTAAGTGGCAGCAGGCTTGGGCTGCAAAGCCAGGACACAGCACTGAGGGATACTGATGATGAAACTGGGTCTTTTTTAACAGAATAAAACACTTTTCTATTGGGGGAAAAAATAAATTTGAGGGGGTACAAAGCATAAGGGTCATCTCCCATCCTGATTTCCAATCAATCCCCTGGGTTTTGGGGACTGGTTTTCATTCAAGGTGCACAGAAAAACTTCCTTCAGATTTCACAAAAATAAAGTGTTGGGTTCCAGTTTGAGTCCTTGTCATGGCCCCTTGTCCTTCACTACTTCTTTAATTCCATTCCTCAAAAAAACCTTTCTCCTCCACAATTCTGTCTGGAACTCCTTAGCTTTTTTCAGCTGACACTCCTTCTCAATTTCAACAAAAAAATTGCTCCTCTCTTCACCCAGATAGCATCTCAGTCTCCACTGCAAATGCCAGTGAAACACCATGGGAAAATGAAAAAAAAAAAACGAACAACAGAAATAATTAAAATTTTTCATTAATGCTTTTCAACTCCAACAAGCTTTTAAGAAGCCACACTTTCAAACATGAAAAGAAATTACTGAAATAACTGCAATTTCACTTTTTAAAACTCAGCATATTTCAATTTTTTTTTTAATATATTTTGATCAACAAAACCACTTTTTACTTACCACTGCCTCCCTACAAAAACGACTATTAGCTTTCACTTCATTTTGATCCTTAATGGGACAAAAATGCTTTGGGGGTTTGGGTAGTTGCATAAATTTTACGTAATGTGGTTGGTTTGGGGTTGATTATTTTTTTTCCTAAAGGTCAGTCAATCAAAAAAATAACCCTAATTTATCTGTAATTTGCAATTATGGAGTCAAACCCTCCAATTCCCTGGGAATGCCCCAGTGTTGACCTTTGGATGAGGAGTGCTGCTCATTCCTTCCAGGGAAATTACTCTCCTTGTGGGACTGAGACTCCAAGCAGTTTCACTGACCCAAGCCTGTGTCTCAAATGGGAAAGGTTGACAACAAAAAAAAAAACAAAAAAACAAAAAAAAACAAACAAAAAATAGAGGAACACATACCCAATTCTGTACTATTGCACATTAAAAAGGCCAGCCTTACAGGTCCTGCTGATATTTCTGCTCCCAATGTATGAATTATTAATATTTAGTATCTGTGACTCACTGATATTTACTTTTGGTGTTTTTATAAAGCTGGAGTGTTTTCTCCCTGCAGGAGCTAAGGTAGCTCCTGTTGTTTAGGGCCAGGGAGCCCTCCCTGAACAAACTTTTCTGGTCACTGTTTAAACTGGGTTGCTGGGCTCTTTTGAGGCCCTGACCCTCCAGGGCTCAGCACTGAGGCTGGCAGGGGTGGCCCTGCTGGGACACAGCTAATTTTAAAACCTGGATCCTGCTGCAAAGGAAAAAAAAATTGGATTTTACTGGCAGAACCATCCCAGCCGAGCGCTGCGCGTTGGGATTACGGGAAGAGGCAGCACACACACAATCCCTTTTTTGGGTACTTGGCATCAGTTTTATCTGAAGTCATGGATTATATAAGAGAAGAGGGACCTCACACATCTCTCCTGCGTCAGAGCAGCACACTCAGGGTGGGGACCCTCCACTCCAAGCCCCCCTGTTGTTCCACACCATGCCCATATCCACTTTTCCAGTAACTCTCCTTAAAAGTGGATCACAAGCATTTTCTGGAACTGCATCCCAAGCTGTCCACAACATCAGCTAGAGCTGGCTCCTAAAGTCCTTTCCATGGTCTAGACACAGAACTTTGGAGCTCATGGAGAGCTGGGTGTTTTCATAACTTTATGGCTCTCGTTAAAATGGTCGGTGTCCAAACAAATCCCCATTTAGCACTTTGGATTTGCAGAGATCATTGTTTGCTGATAATGAAGCTGTTCCCAAGGAGAGCATTGTCCAGCACTGGGCTACTCAGCTCCCTGCATCTGTTTTGCTGTAAGGGTTTGAGACAGCCTGGTGTCTTTGGAAAGGCACTCACAGCCTGCTGGGCTGGCCAGCTGCCCTGGGATGGTTTCATGACTCTGCAGATGGGAAAATTTCCATGGTCTCCCTCTCCCCACCCAAAGCCTGTCCTCAGATGGTGCTGGCATGGCATGGGAGGAGATGCCTGTGCTGCTCAGTCTGGCTCAGTGACCTCAGGGGATGCCCCAAATCACCAATTCCTTGCCACCACTTCAGAGCAGCATTTCAAAGGGCTGTCCCCACTGTTTTATCTCAGACACAGCATCCATGAATCCATCTGCAGCTGGACCTCAGAATTCTGCCAAAAGACCTAAGAAACCCTCCTTAAACCAACCAAAAAAAGCCTGAACAACAAAGAGTTAAAAGAACAATGACTATTTTTGCTCATGACTGCCATGATACTGCACATCTTTACCTGGGCTTCTTTTGCCAGGTCATCTCTATCTGTGTCAGTTCCTGCTTGTGCACCATCCTGGTCCAAACAGAAGACAGCCTGTCCCACATGATGGGATGTTCCCTTTAACTTTGAAAATTATAGGAAAAAACACCTGGCAGGACCATTGAGACATTTTCTAGTCCATCTTCCACTCAAAGCAGGATCTTCTTTTAAGAGCTATTATCCAGAATAATCTTAAAAACCTGGAGGTTTGAAAACCATGGTGACTTGAAAAGACCACACAGATCATCTGCTCCAGTCAAACCTTTACCAATGGTCTCAGTGTTCCCTACTGCATTTTAAGCCCATCCCTTCCCAGTGGAGCCCCTTTGGGCATGAAGAACCCCCTCTCCCTTTTATGTGCCTTTTCACACTTCAGACATCCTCACCTTTTTCATCCTCAGAGATCTCTCCTGCTTTCTCAGGAGTTGTCTTAGCTCTCAGGCCTCTCTTTCTTTCCTCCAGGACTTCCCACCAGGGAATATTGAGTATTTTCCAGGCAGTAACAATACAAACCCAGGCACTGTCATACTGCACCTTTCTGAGCAGAGAAAGAAAAGCTGAAAGGTTTCTCACCTGCCTTGTTGATCCTTTCACACCTGATTCAACTTTCATCTCCTTGGCCATGATGTGATGATT
The DNA here is from genome assembly GCF_903797595.1 of Erithacus rubecula. NCBI lineage: Eukaryota > Metazoa > Chordata > Aves > Passeriformes > Muscicapidae > Erithacus > Erithacus rubecula. Next base: position 3,025,379 of record NC_136664.1, read on the forward strand.
TGACTCTTTATCTCTTTAAGGCTGCTCCTTACTGGTCGATCTCCATCTTTTATTATTCCTTTTACTCTTCCAAGTGTCATCTGATTTTTCAACCTGTTTCTTCCAGCACAGGTGCTGATGCAGTTTTGGAGCTCCCTTCATTAATATAAATAATATTTTTATTACAAACACATCAGCTGAGATGGTATGAATACCCCTGCCTCCTATAGTCAATCTGTGTTGGCTTTTACTCTTTTTTATTTTTCAAACTTACAAAGTCTGCTCAGCTGGTGGAGAGGGAAATTAAGCAGCTTTTGAGATTTCTTTCTGACAGACTTGTCCTCTGGCCTCCGGGTTTAGTTCATAGGTGATATTTTCTCAGCTTACAGATGTGCAAAAGACAGATGTGCAGAAACAAGACTTGAGGCAAATACTAAATAAAAACTTCAGATATCAGTCAAGCACTCCTCAGGACACTTGTGTGTGTTGGCAGGTCCCCCCTTGGGGTCACGGTCACCCACAGTCCCCCAGGAGCCCAAACCTGACAGAATCAGCCCTTGTGAGACAACCCAAAACTCTGCATTTATTTTCCTCCCTTCTGCTTCCAGCTCTCCCATTCCACCTGCTCCTCCTGACTTTTGGCCAGCTATAAATATCCTTTTGACACTGAATCCCCCTCCATGTGCTGGGCTGAGCAGGGGCTCAGGGACACTGGGGACAGCCCTGCTGCTGTGGCACACAGGGTGAGGAGCAGAGGGAGCTGCTTAAGGCAAACCTTTTCTGTTGACTTAGCTCCCCGACCCAATTTTAACCACTGTCAACAAGATAGAAGGGTGGTTTCTGTTTGCACTGAGGCTTCTTTACGCTGCTCTCTCCACACCCTAAAGTGGCATAAATGCCTCCTAAGTGCCTTAAAGTAGGTCCTTAGTGCAAATGAGAGCCAAGCCCAGCGTGTGCAGAGTGGCTGTGAAAACATGGCCAGGCGCACCCTATAAATGACTGTGGGTTTTTGGAAGGACACCCACCCCAAGCTGTGCCCGGGCTATACATAGGCTCTGATGAGCTCAGCACAGGCTGAGGAGCCAAACAAGCAGCAAGGAGATATTTGAGCCTGAAGCAGTGAGCAGAGAGAGCCCTGCTGCTGGTTGATCCCCAAGGATTCCCAGCAATTTGGGAATATCAGATCTGCCACCCTCCCTCAGCTCCACTGAGTTTCTTTTTCCTTTCCCCTCTGCTTTCCTTCAGCTTTCCAATCTTTCTGCCTTCTCAGCTAAAGCAGAAGCTGAATCCCACTCCAACTGGGAAAAATGAATTAATTTTTTCCTGTCTGTAAGTTTCACCCTAAGCCTTCACTCACCAGGTTTTCCTGCCCATTGTACAGGGAGAAGGCACAGCTTTGTTTGCCACACAGCACCTGTGATAACACCAATTTCTGGTGGATGAGCAGAGGATAAAGCCCAGGGCTTGAGCAGCAGGAGACAAAACACAGAGACAGTGTCAAAGGATGGGTTAGGTTCAGCCCTAAATTTTGAGTATTTTGCTCTCTAGGCCAACCAGGACCTAAATTTTACCACAGAATTCACAGAATGGATTTGGTTGGGACTTTAATAAAGATCACCCAGTTTCAACTCACAGGGTGGAGCATTTTATAGCATCACCAAATAGGACATCAGACAACTGTTGCCATTAATAAGATGCTCTAGGTACAATAACCATTAGCCTGAATTCCCCTCTCTGCTTACCTTTAGGCTCTGCTTAGGAAAATCTTCCCAAATATCTCCAGCAGAGGAGGCATTTTTGCAGCAATAAGAATGGGGGTACAAAAGCACAGAGTGAATTCAAATGGGCAGTTTGGAATTGCAGAGAATGCAGGAGCTGGGAAATTCCCTTCGACAGAAATTGATGTTATCTCATCAGTCCTAGGCTGGGATTTACAGGGAAATACTGTTCAGCCACAACTGCATCAACCCAGGCCTGAAATAAAGCAAATACCTCTGGATTTAACACTAAACCTCTTGTATAAGTGATGAAAAATGCAAATTTCACAGCCTGGTCAATCAGGACCCCATCCCATGGCCCAGCCCACATTTCTGGTCAAAACCCATCTGGTACTCATTGTCTGGAGGATGAGTTATGAGCTCCCTGTGTTGTTCCTTTAACCAAATGGGATTGGATTACCAGGAAAAAAACTTGGTTTGATTTGTGGTTCTGTCAGCAAGGATGAGCCTGGGGAAAATTTCAAAGGGAATTACAAAATCTGAATACTTTTCCTTTCAAAAAATGAGGTTACAATTCACACCAGCCTGTTCAGGTGGGGGTGGGGAGTTCACCTCACTAAATAATTAAATGCAATTTTCAACCCATTAATCTAATTCAGCCCTTTTGTTGCAGGGATTCAAAGACAGACAGTGATTTTCCCTTTTTTCTCAGGATGTTTCACTAAGATTACCTCTTATTTTTGATGGGGTAAAGACTGAGTTTTAATGCCTGGGTACTGATCAGTTTATTTGTTTGTGGAACAGGCTTTGCACACCCCAATCTCATTTGGAGTCTCCAGGGGACACTCTAGTCCCCAGCATGAATCCCAAATAACTCTTCTAAACACAAACCCAGCTCTGGCTGAGCATTAAAGACAAGGGAAGCATTCATTCCAAGAAGGTTTTATTTCACAAATAATTCAGAAATCAAAAGAAAATGGAAGGGTAGGGAGGAAAAGATATTTTACAATTCTGTATTTAGAAAAAAAAAAAAAATCTAGTTTATAAACAACCACAGCCCCTTGGAAAACATGCAAAGGCACACAAAAATTTACAAGTAACTTTTATACATAGGAAGTAAAATACACCATTTTTCATAGAAAAAAAAAAAAAAGCAACTCTATGAACTGGCCCTAAATATTTAGACTGCACAAGGGACCAACTGGAGCCTCCTCAACCAGCTGTTGGCTGAAAATCTTTTTAAGAAGGAATGAGTGGCCCCACCAGCACAGGCTCTGGATTTCACCCTGGTTGTGTTTCCTGGAGATTTGGCTGAGGCAGATGTTCTGCAGTGACCATGCCTTTGCTTCCAAAATCCCAAATTACTGGAAAAGAACAACCAGGCAGCTTTGGCTGCACCTGGATGCTGCAGGTGCCTACAGATGTGCTGAGCTGGGGCTGAGGAGGAACAGGCTGGTTGGATCCAGCCATGATGCATCTTTAAGCTGCACTGAAATAAAGCAGGCTGAGAAATGTCTTGGTATCAGAAATAAAATCTGTCAATATTTGGCTAAAAACTGGTACTGTCCCACCTAGTCATGAATAGCTAGCACACATGATTGCAAGTCATTGATAGGTCATGACTGCCTTGGAGGACCTGATCACCCCTAATTCTGGTGGAGGTATGTTTAAATTAATAGCACCCAGGACCTCGAAAAATATTTGTGTAGTAAAGTCACAATTTCTCTTTTGTACAACAAATACAAAAATAAACAGATACAGACTTAAATTAACATCGGTTTCTAAAAATCCAAACCAGTTGGCTGAAGATAAAAATACGCAATTGTAACTTGAATTAAGCATTTTAGGATATTTCTGTTGGAATAAGAACCCTTCCCTTGTCCCCTTCCCCTCACCTAGGTACATCCCCAGCTGTTTGGATTTTTTTATGTGCTCACAGTGATCCCCTGGGTTTTACTCCACGTTCCTTCCCATCACCTTCCATCCGCAATTTTCACGGATCCTACGTTACCATCGAGGTGTTTCCTGTGCTCCTGCAGTCCCCAGGAGCCTGACTGCTCCTCTCACTCTCTCCAATTCCATTCCCAGCCCATTTGGCCCAGGATGTCCCAGATTCTTGCTGCAGTGTTGGATGGGCTTGAAGCAGACCCTGCACAGCCCAAGGCGGGCAGGAACGGGGACGATTTTCCTCACTGCCAACATCCCAACCAGCAGCTTTAATAGGATGTGTTCCAGCTGTTCTTAACATCAATTTACTTAGCAAGAAAGGAAATAGTTCAGTTTTCCTATCTAAAGTCAATACTGTACACCTTGGATGACAATACTACATAAGCAAAGACAACACGAAGAGTCACTTCTCTCTATCCACCCCAAAAGTGGCTTTTCTGTGCAGTGTTTTTGAGACAGTGCAAAGTAGCTCCAATTTCAGGTTTTACGAAAGGTTTCTTTTCCAAATTCAGTTTTTACAGAGGAATAAATCCCAGTGGTGGGACCAACTGAGTGATAAATGTCATTTAAATGTCATTTCCTTGTTGATTTCATGGTGTTTACAGAATTAAAGAAGCTTTTATAAATTATTTTGGTCTGTGTTTGGAAAGAGCTTGATGAGATTGCTCTTATATCTGTCTAGATTAAACCAAACATGTTCTGAGTGTAAGAGCAGCTGTGAAACATCTGCCAAAGAGAGGGAAATACTTCCCCATTTGTTATCCAGTACTATAATTCAGTGATTCAGCAGAAGGACTGTGCATTTACAAGAACTGAAGAGCCACTGTTGACTTTGTCTTCTCATGGTTACTGGATGTGTGTGTATCAAAAACCCACCAGATTTGTGTTTAAAAATCATAAAAATTAATTTCCAACATGCAGCAGGGAATATCCTTCTGCCTTAAAAAGCAGTTTATGCTGAGCCCTTCTCTTGGCTTTGAAATGCATTTGGGTGCATGTCAAAACAAAAATATCAAAATATGGAATAACATCATTACAACACCACATAAGTTTTGCAAAACCAACAATCCTGGATATCAAATGCTCACAGGAACAGCATTTGCACTGGAAGTGGGGTTCTGTTGCCTTCACAAATGGGACGGGAAAAATTAATCTACCCCAATTTATGCCACATCTTTAAAGTTTCAGAACTGCACACACCACAAGGAGCTTCACAAAGGGAAAGTGAACCTGCTTCCTAGAGATGCAACCATTCCTAGCAGAAATAAGATTAATTTGATCACTATTTAACTACTATAAAACAACCAGCACTGCTGTACAAACCAATACATTGCATTTAACTGAAGTTATGGTGTGGAGTATAGGATGAGATGTGCCAGCACAGGAGCCCCAATTCTCTGACTGCTCAGAAGTTGCCAGATTTGCAAAATACCTGGGAGTGTTTGACCAGCAAACACTAAACCTGCTTTTTGGATGATCTGGTGGCCTCATTTTCTGCAGTGAGGATCTCTGCCACCATTTTACACCCTGCTCCAGGCCCACAAAACCTCAATTTTGGCTGCCAAGAACATCCCCAGACCCCACTATTCGAGGTACCCAGCAGCCTCACACAGCAGTGCTGCTGCAAACCACCTCAGTGGGAAAACACCACTTTTTATCCTCCTTTGCACAGAAACCATCCAACATACACAAAAGCACTCTGTCAAAGCCCATCCTCTCCCCAAAGGACACAATTTTCCAACGAGTTTCTCATTCCAAAGTGTCCAGCGCCTGGACAGCCGCTCACTCCCGAGTCTGCTCATCCTCACACCCATCCCAGGAGAAGCTTCACACCCTAAAAACACCACCCAGGCCCGGGCTGAGATCCCTGAATCTGCTGCACATGGAGCCACGGCCGTTCTGTGTAGCAACACCTCTGGTAAAATGAAACTTAGAACAGTTTATGGTCGCTGAATGCCCCTAGAGAAACAAAAACACGAGAAGATACGACGCTGCACGGGTGCCATGAGATGCCAACAGCTGAGTCAGAACCTGGGGTCTTTTTTGGGGGGTTTTGGTTTGTTTTTTCCCCTTTTCTTTTGGGATTCCCTGAAGGAGATGGGCAAGGAGGGTATGGGCAGAGCTGATGCCGTTCAGAGGAGCTTTGGCGTCTCTGGAGATCCGCAGAGAGCTCTCCCACAGAAACCTGCACCTTCCCTGGGGCTTTACTGCTTCACAGCAAAGATTCGGAAAGCATTCCCATCCGAAGGGTTCTTCAAGCTGGGGACAAAGAAAAGAGGAAAAGAAAACAAACGTGGGGTGAACCAAATGACACAGCAGAACCCAAACAGGCAACTCTGAATTTCTCCTGTCTCTGTCCTACCAGGAGCAGGGGAAAGATAAAGGATGAAAAGGAAGTGGCATAAATCCATAGTTTCACCTTTTTTTTTATGTTTTCAATTCAAATCTATAATGCTGATGCCAACAAAAGGAGCTGGAAGGCAACAGACCCTTACAGCCCTAGCTTTTATCCCAGGAACACTGTGCTCCCTTGTGCAGAGATTCAGGAATAAAGAGCAATATGTTTTCCTAAAAAAACAGTTGTCAAATATGCTGGCAGGTTCCCAGAGCCTGTCTGGCTTGGCTCCTAGTGCTGGCAGTGGGAATGGCCAGATCAGCTCACATTAAATGACAATAAATATGGATATTCATTTTCAATCTGCACAGGTGTCCCCAGGTGCTCTGACTCCAAGCTGTTTGGGGTGGCTGTGTGCATGGGGAAATGAGTTGTTTCTATTCCCAGGTCTTACTGCACTGAAAAAACCCAGGAAAAATACAAAATTTCATATTCCCACAAAATAAGCATTGCAATGAGGGTAAGACCCAGTAAATGCTCAGGGCCATCTTTTCCCATACCTGTTTGGGTGTGTATCTTTACCCAAGGTTATTTCCAGTGTCCTAAAAGGCAAGTGCCCACCCTAATCTTGGAAAAGCTAATTCACTGTCTGGTGGATCTCACAGCATGAGCTGCTCCTTATTGCTGAGTGTAAATAACACTTTCCAAATCCTCATCCCCACTGTGAGGTCTCTGCTTTCCCTCACTCTCAGATCAGCACTGGCTGCTCACATTGCACATCCCTGAGAGTGGTGGGATTTATTCTTAGCTAGGGCACAGTTTACCATCCCAGTAAAAAGTTGTCTTTTAAACTAAAAGATAAGTGAAAGCAAGACTGAGATTAAAAAAAATTCAAAGGAGGTTTTTCACCTAAATCCAATTTATCAAATTGGAAAATGGTGACTCTGGTAATCTATATTAAATCCCTCCATATTTAACAGCTATAGTTTTCCTGTCTTAGTCTGGTTTTATTTCTTGAGATGCTCTAAAGCATTCTGGAATATCCATTGTTAGAATAAAACCAGCAAACTTCATACAATTCTTTATGTCTTTATAAAAGAGGAACTCCACAGAGCAGATAGAGTTAGCAGTGACCCAAACCCCCCCTAATTGTGGGAAATTCTATTCTTACAAAGACAACCCTGAGAAATCAGAGCCATCACACCAATATCTGAAAAAATACATGACAGATTGAAAGTGAAGTCTCCAATTTGAAAGGAGTGGCTGAGCTGTGACTGGATTGTTGTGGTCATGAGGATTTTGTAAACACAGATTTGCAATTGGTCATTGAAACCAGCATGGTTAGCCCAACAGAAACTACAAAAAAAGCTACAATAGTGGCAAATTCATCTTCAAAAATTTTGATCATGCCTCAAGAGGTTAATTTACTCATGCTTCTTTCAAATAGAATAGAGGACATGAATCAACAAATAAAAATTAATCCCACAGCCCAGACCAGAATGAAAATCCAAATTATGAAACCCAAATCATGACCTGGGCTGAAACTGGAAATACCTGTGCTCATCTCCTGATGTGTTAAACACACAGCAAAGTGTATTACCATGGACTTGTGCTGAAACAACATCTAACAGGGCTGAACAACCTCCCCCACCTCTCTCAGCAGCCTGACCAAGCTGAGCAGGACAGCATGCTCCAGTTGTTTGGGTGCCACAATTCACTGTGACACTGCAAAGTCACATCTTCCCAAGCCAAGCTGATTCCTGCTGACTCTCACAGGCAGCTGAACCTGCTGTGGAAAAGAAGAGGGGAGAACAAAGGGAAGAAATCCCACCTGTCTGACTGGACACCGTTCTTTAGGGAGCCAACGTAGATTTTCTTCTTCTCTACAGGCATCACGTCCACAAAGCCTCCCCTTTCATCTGAAATGACCCCTGCATGCACTGCAGCTTTGCAGATACTGGAGCTCTGAAAAATGCCAAATTGTTTTGATTATGCACTGTCTGTATTTTATATACAAAGATTTATCAATTCCATGAACACCGAGAAATACAGGGAGTAGAAAAAAAAGTTATGAAACAATTTTTTCTTTTTTTTTGGACAAATAAGGGACTAGATCTCGCAGGTATTTCATAATCCCTGGGTGAAAGAAGATCCACCATCACCACAGAGGACAAGCAGATTTTCCATCATTCTCAGGTAAGATCATCATAGAATCATTGAATGGTTTGGGTGGAAAAAAGCTCATCCAGTGCCACTTCTGCCATGGCAGGGACACCTTCCACTGTCCCAGGCTGCTCCAAGCCCTGCCCAACCTGGCCTTGGACACTGCCAGGGATCCAGGGGTAGCCACAGCTTTTCTGGGCACCCAGGGAACAATTCCTTCCCAATATCCCATCTAAATCCACACTTCTTCATCTTTCTCAGGACCAAGACTGAATTGAGGACAATTTTCCAGCCAATGCCACTTGGGACTGCAGCAGAGAAACCTCTGAGGTGAAACTCTGTGCTCTGACCCCAGCAAAGGTTATCCACATAGTTGTTTGAATGAAGGTAAATGGCCACTAATTATCTGGGCCAGTTCACATCCTTCTTTCTAGGAAAGACAGAAGGGCTGCCCCCATGGACTGGTGTCATTTTTGGATGGACATTACCCCATAAAACAGCAAATGTGGAGGGAGATTACACTTCTGGAAAGACTGGAGTTTCTGTATTGCACATCCCAGACAGTCAGAAGAGCTGGAGGGACACAAACCACTGATGACTCAGCCCCCAAAGCATCCAGGAAAAAGGAGCAAAAGCAGGGAAGGCTGAGGGATAGTGTAAACTTGGCCATCAGCTCTCTGCAGGGTTTACATACAGCAAGCTGGAAGGGCAGAAAGGAAAAACCAACCCTGCACAGCAAACTGCAGCAGGTGAAAACCCCAACCCCAGAAATGCCCTGATTGCTAAAAATCCAAGCACCACAAAACCAGTGCTGTTCCCATTGCATATGTGCAATAGGGCCCAGGCTCCCACAGCCATATAGGGCAGCTCTGCCTTGTCCCCTATATATTTATTACTTTGGATGGCCTATCTCTTGGCAGCTCTAGGACTTTTGAGTGCCAGTTTGGTGTTTTGCTTCTATATATGGTCAAGGGAGCAAGGGAATGCTGTGTTTGGAAGATATGCAGTGAATTTGCCCTAATATGTGGTGGGAAATCTATAAATCTAAAACTGGCTCATAAAATTAAGCTGTCCTGGATCAATTTGGGAGACATCCTGAACAATGTTCTTTTCAAAGCATTCCTGTTATTTTTTTGTTCCAGGACTTGCTGTTCTACCACTCACTCAAAGCTTTGACCAACAGATTTAGCCCAAACCTCCTGTTATCACTCTGTTGGATTACAGCCCTCTCATGTCCCAGGCCAGGCTGTGCTCTGATGAATTGATTGCAGAGCTTTTGGAAGATGAGTTATAACAAGAACAAGGCCTTCCCTCCCAGGTTCAGGAGTACAGCAGTGTGGACAACACAACAGTTTTCCATGATGAAACCCCTTGGGATGCTCTGAGACCAATTCCTGATGAAATGAGCCCCAGGGCACACACCATAAAATGGCAACACACTTTGTAGTGGGTCATTAACAATATCCTCTGGCTAAGAGCTTAATCACCCAGAATTTCCTCACTAGTGGGATTGGTTTAATTAAGTTCATGTCTCCTGAGAGCTGACTCCCAACTGGGTTTGCTCTGGTGACAAATTCTTGCCTGTGTGTCCATCCATCCATCCATCCATCCATCTATCCATCCATCTATCCATCCATCCATCCTCCTAGCAATCACTGTACAGCTGTGGGTAAATCCTTATCTCAAAAGTGGGGAGTTTGTTCTCTTTCCTGGCTCCATGGTGCTCCTGGGCAGGGATGGGGATGGGTTTCCCCTCCAGGATTATGCCACAGCAGGAGCCTGGCAGAGTGACAAAATGACAGTGTCCTGGAAGTCAAAAGCTCTTTTACAACCTTCATAAAGACCCCTGGCTGCTCCCACAGCTGCAGGTTGGACAGGGCTTGGAGCAGCCCAGTCTATGGAAAGTGTCCCTGCCCATGGCAGGGGGTGGAACTGGATGAGCTCTGAAGTCTGTGATGATCCCAGAACCAGCCTCTCCACTTTTACCATCTCATATTTCTTGCATTTTTTTCATTTACTCCAAAATTCAAGTTTCCTTGTTCCACAGCCTTACTTATTTTCCCCACTAAAAATTCCATGAACTGCTTTTAAATGCAAAGTGCAGACTGGAAGTAGGGTTAAATGTTTCATTTTCTTTTAGGTAGCTTATTTAAGAAGCCTCACTTGGAGCCCAAGTGCTCCCAGGGCCATGCAGGTGCCACACTAGACATGAAGTTGGGTTCCCAAAGCCCTCCCAGGAGACCAGCACTTGTCTCATCCAGCTCTTTGCCTGCTTTAACTATTCCTCAGCAGTGAGCTTGTGTAAATTCCCAGCATCCTGCACAGGTCCATCCAGCCTTTCCCCAAATTCTCCTTGTGTAGTGTGGTTATTTCTCTCCTGGACTTCCCATTCTGAGCATTCCCATCTCTCCCTTTCCAGCACCAATTCAGAGTCACCTCTAACTCTTTGTCCCAGCTGGTTTCACCTGCTTTGCCACCAACCTCATCCATTTCCTGACACCTCCACATCACCCTGTTAGCACAATAGTAAAAAAAAAAAAAAAAAAAAAAAAATTAACCAAACTCTCAAGGAAGTGGCCAAATCCTTTTTTTACTATTATTGCTTTTTGTTTTGCTCCCAAGCCACCATCCATTCCCCCGTTTATGAAACAATACCCCGGGGGGGGGAGAGTAGGAAATGGGTTCATTAAAGGACACTAATCCTTTTGCGTCAGCACAATGCCAGCCTGGGATGCTGCTCCTCACCTAATTCCTTTGTAATCACAGGCCCTGTTCAGGGGTGATCTGAGGGAGGTTTGTGCTCTGGAAAAAAAGAGAAAACTATTTCCCATTTCCTGCAGGTGGGAGCATGCAGGAGGCAGGTACTGCAGGAGGCAGCTGCTCCATGGATTTGCCTGTGAGCTAGTCCAGGATAACCTGTTTGTGCAGCTCTACCTTAAAAAAAAATTGGTCTTGAGCAAAATTAAAAATAGTGTGGGTGTTTTTTATTAAATTGCTCTCAAAATTGCTTCTGCAAATTACTGGATGATTCCTGCAAGATGGATTTTCTCAGCAGTCTGCAAAGCTCCAGAGTGACCCAAAATTGGGGGTCCACAGGCTGCTGACTGCTTCCCCCAGGCTCTCAAAAGCCATGATCCTACAGGCTGCAGGGCAGCCAGAGAGCTGGAATTCCTGAGCACCATCCCCAATGGAAAAAAGAAAATGAGGAAAAAACCCAAAATAACCAGACACCCGCGAATGGAAAAACATTGAGACCCAGTCTTCAGAGGCCTAATATTAAGAGATTTCAAGAAAATGACACTGCCCAGTTTTAGCATCAAGTCTCTGCTCATCCCCATGAGCAGAGCTCAGAAAAACAAACCCATAAAACCAGCTCACACACTTTCTTTCCACTGCTCTGAGCTCTATCCTGGCTGCTCAGAAACTGCTCATCTCCCAGAAAGAGGAGGAGAGGGGAGGGAGGTCTTTTCCTGTAAATACAGTGTGATAGGATGGAACAAAAGGCCTTTGGTGCTCAGCCATAAACCCAAAAATGCTTTACAAAGGTAAAAATGTACCACCATGATTTCACAGCCAGAGCCCAAAGGGGAGGTTAAGGGACATGACCACATCTCTAGGAAGGAGTCAGTGCTGGAGAGTAGAAGGGCTCACCAAACCCAGTGGCCACAACTCAAGGAGTTGTGCAGTGGCACAAACACAAATCCTTCAGAATAAATTCTAGCTGGAGAGCAGAATGGCTCCCCAAGCCTGTTTACCCCATCTTTCACTCCCATTTACCCATCCCCATGTGGAATAACCACAGGAGAGAATGTCGTGTGTTGCAATACAGGATGTGGCCAGAAATGTGTATTTTATCACCATCTGCTGAAGCCAGCTGGGGCAGTGATTCCTTATCTCCATGGCACATATTACCTGCTAATGGGCCATCTTTAAGACCATCTTTCTTTTCCACAGCCCATCCTCCCTCCAGGAGATATCTCCTGTTCATGGCCTGATAAAATTACATCATCCCACTGGGAGATGCTCCACCCAGGGGAGGAGCCAAGCCTTTCCTACCCAGATAAAAACTGAGATTTTGGACACTGAAATACCTTTCCACTGGATTCCAGAGGAAAGCCAGACCTTTCCACATCATCCCTGAACCTTCAGAGGAAACTGCACCTTCTCCAGGAGCACTGCTCCAGCTGAACCACATCTGCCCCTGCAGGAGGATGCAGCACCATGGAATGGGACTGTGCCACCACCCTGACTGACTGACTGTGCCAGCTTGGATTCTGACTCTGGCAGTGTTTTGGGATTGTTCTTTGCAATACTGTATTTCTATTTTAATTTTCCTAGTAAAGAACTGTTATTCCTCCGTCTCACATCTTTGCCTGAAAACCCCTTAATTTCCAAATTATAATAATTTGGAGGGAGGGGTTTTACATTCCCCATTTCAAAGAGAAGCTCCTGCCTTTATTGGCAGACACCTGTCCTTCAAACCAGGACACCCCTGAAGCCCAGAGTGACCCAGCCCTGGGACAGGACTGTCACAAAATTAAAGGATTTTTTACTCACATCTGCGTAAACGTTGGTGCCAAACACCGGCGCCCAGTATGAGGGCTCGTCCTTGCAGTGGGCTGGGCAATAAATCCTAGAAAACAATGGATTCAGATTAATTCTACTCAGCAGGGCTGGACAGGAAGGCGAGCTGCATTCCTGGGAGATTTCGAGTGCCTGCATCTGGTCTGCAGGTGGCAACAGTGAATTTGATTATTCGCTCCCCTCAGATGACATTGGGTTGGTGCTGCAGAGCTGCAAATAGGGAGCACTAGAAGAGGGATTGCTCTTTTATGACCCTTTCAAGGGGGAGTACCTGTATTTTTGCTCAATTCTGTGCACATAAATCTCTGCATGTGTTTGTGCCCCTCTGTTCCGTCTCTTACTCCTGCACGGTTTCCAGAACTAACCTTTTCCATGTTTTAAGGTGGAAAGGCAAAGCACATACAAAACCCAGCAAATGCAGAAGCAAAAACACAAGGAGTGTGCAGTTGCACACTCACACATGGGAGTGTGCTGGGACAGGGTTGTGCAGCCTGGCTGGTGCATTACAGAAGCCATCCAAAGACATAAAGTGAATTTTCTACAGTGATGCCAAGAAAAGCATGGTGGCAGGAGGAAACACCATTCCCAACCCCCTTCTCCAGTTCAACCAGTATGACCAGCTCTTCTCCCACCAGGGCCCTCAAATTCAGAGCCCTCTGTTAAGCTCCCCTCCTTAGGACAGAGTTTAAACCCAACAGATCTGTGTTACCTTGGGCAGTGGCTGGCTGGCTTTTTGAAGTGGCACAGTTCAGCTACCGTGGTGTAACAATCCAGAGTCTGTGCTGCCAAGATAAATGTGGAAAGGCAAATTATTAGACCCAAAAGCTCAGGCTGCTGCAGAAAACACAAGCCAGAGCCACACAGTGTGTTTGGTGAGACCCTTGCCCAGCTGAGAGCTCCAGCAGCAGGATCCCAGGCTGGGGATACCCAGATCTCCAGCAGGAATCCTACAACCACCCCACAACGTGGCCTTAAAAAGGTCACAGCTTTCAGAAGAGCTGAACAACACGTGGGTTTGCTACAGTTCCAGATGTGGAGCCCAAATATCCTGACACCTACAGTTCTCCCTGAAAGGGGCTCAGGTGGATTTAATCAAGAGGGTGGTTGTGTTGGAGGAATTTTTCAAAGATATTCAGAAAGTGGGAATTGTTTAAAAAGTGGAGCAGTGTTTATTTATATACCTATCAGAAATGTGATGACTCACCATAAAAAACTAATTTCACATGTATTGTGTTTTTCATTACATTACTGGACTAGGACATTAGCCACTTTTTTTTTTTTTTTTCAGTTTTTGTATGTGCTGACACTTGACTGAAGTTTTTAAAGATGGATGGCTCAGCTTCCATCCCTTTATCACCAGCTGAAATCTGGACCCCACCATGATCCATCAGCAGGATGTGCTGCTGGAATTGGCCCATTATCACCTATTTCTCTACCTTCCCTTTAGATACCCCCAAGAAAATGAGGTGGGAGAAGGAATTGCCCATGGAGGGTGGGCAGTCACTAAGGTTCCAGATCACCCCAGGGCTTGGCTGTGGCACAGAACCATTTGACACAACCACTGAAAATGAAAAACAGCCCTGAGAGAATGATGTTTCTAAGTACCCCCTAAAACTCCAGCAACAATATTTTCTCCTTTCAACTTTTAAAACTTACTTGTGACTTTGGAAACCATGAATGCATTGGAAGGTTTACTTTTCCTGTAAAACAAGCAAACAAAGAAATCATTAAAAAAACAAGAAGAGTAGAATTACTTGGATCACTGTGCCTACATGAGAGCATCAAAGATGACCGAATAAGGAAAATATTAATATTTTTTATTGCAGGCAGTACCTGAATGACTCCACACCATTTCTGGTGGACTTGACAAAAGCAGGTGTTCTCCCTTTCCTCGTGATATCCACCAACCCTCCTTTGTTGTCCAGGATTCCATAATGGATTGCAGCACGACAAATGCTGGAGGACTGACAAGAGATAAACAAATGGGGTGTGAAAAAAAATCAAACAAATCTCATTCACAGAGCAACTGCTGCCCAACTGCTACGTGGAAAACGGAGAAGAAATGAAACCACCACCAAAGCACCAAGTGGAAAATAAGCTGAGTACACTCCTTTGGAATCTGGTTGTTAAATCTTCCTCTCCCAACACAGCCTGATTCTTTCATTATTATTTTAAGCACTGGTTGAATGGCAAGTTCTATTTTTTTTTTTTTAAATAACAAAACCATACATTTAAATACAATTTAGAGGAAAAGCAGCGTTGGAAGTGAGCAACCAGTCTGAAATATTTCCAGTTCTCAACAAAATATTCAAACCCAAAATATTTCTGCTGACGCCACTTGAAGGGGTTGGATGTCTGCAATCACAGAAGTGCAGGGCAAAAACACATCAGGGGTGATTCAGTCACGCACCACCACTCAGAAAAGGAAAAGAAAATGTGATTTTACCCAAAAAAATCCTTTTCTCTTCCAACTTCCTTCACCCCAAAAGTAGTTTTGATGGGAAAACGGTGCCATGCTTTATTTATAAATTATCTTACTAATTTAAGATCAAGAAAATCAGCCCAAAGTATTAATTAGTTACAAAATTTAACTGTGTTTTTTATATAAAGTCTTTTTTTCTATAAAGATGACAGCTGCCCACATGAACAATGAGATCTTTGTAGGAGCTGCCTATTGATCCTCACCCCTCACTTTCCACGGGTGTCCACATTAAGGACAATTCCTGATAAAATCACATCTGGAACCACTTTGCCTTCCCAGAGTCTGTCTTTTTTTTTTTTTTTTTTTTTCAACACCAAAATGAGGAAAATACAGATAATCCTTATTAGCACCACTTTACAGCAGCACAGCCAGAGAATATGAAAAGCCAAATTACACCAGAATGGCTGGCATTTCCCATTTCTGTCATTACCACTGCCTCCCACAAATTACATCCAGGAGCTATTAAAAGGTACTTACACTTTCGTAATAAAATGTTCCAAAGATCTTTCCCTTACTGTACAAGCAGCCAGCTGGGCACAAATACCTAGTAAAGATATACATCTCTGAGGGTGGTGAAAAACAATTCAAGAAAAACAGACTTTGGCTCTATTTCATTTAATTCCATTTCATTCCATTTCATTCCATTCATTTCACGTAGCTCTCCTGTTTTAAAAAACAGGATTGCAAAATAGCTGCTTTTTTAAAACAGTTGCTCCACCCTCCTTAAGAGCCCGACCAATATTTAGGTTCTGTGGATTTGGTTTTTCTCCAAGTGATAAACTGTCCTGTTCTCTTAGAAAGAAACTTTAACCAGAAGTTCTTGACTGGCTGGGAAGGGACAAGTCATGAATTATTGGTCTGGCTTGGACAGCAGTGGAATGCATGAAAATGGCTCGAAAAATGACTCTGCCCAAATTTATTAAATTATTTTGGACACCTGAAACTGGGGGTCATCATGGCTGAATAAAATCAACCCAATTACCTTATTGCCAGGCTTGGCTGAAGGCTTGAATTGAGAGAAATTTAGGGGATTTTTTTTGGTTGGGTTTTGGGGATTTTCCTAAAGAGATCTACCTAGAGAGTCACAAAAAATACATAATGCAAACTATCCTATGTTTGCAAGAGCTGAGTCATATTTACTAATAAAATGAAAATATTTATCAAATATTTATTAAAAATATTTAGCAAAAAAAAGCAAATATTTATATTTTTTTCCCCTCAGCACTCCAAGAAGTATCAACAAAACCCTACCTGTTGCACGTTGAGCCTCTGCACTTGTCTCTCATCTTGGTTTCACAGGTAATGACTTGTGCTGGGGAGAAAAAAAAAAAAAGGGATCTAATAAACACATTTTTTAAAAAGGAAATTGCTCAGTCTGCTCCTGGGCTACAGAAATGAGCAACCTCCACACAGCTTTCCTGGAGGTCTTTGGTGCAGCAAGATAAAAATCTGATTTTATCCAGCCTGGAGCAGTTGGTGCCTCTTTAGCCCTTCACCTGAGACAGGTGTCTCTGGAATATTAGCAAGGAAGATGCAGCTGACAGCTGAAAGCTTTGATTTACAGCCCGAGGTCTGCAGTCAGAGCTCTCATTTTCTTTTTAATTACAGACTCTGCAGATGCTGGCAGATAAACTTGAAAAGGACCCACTGGCTTGTCCCACCTTGTTTTCTCAATAAGTGTCTTTTAATTAACAGCAGTTGGGAAACAACTCAGGAAGTACCAGCAGCTCCACAAATAAATTCAGAAATATTCCCAAGCAAGAAATAAAGAGGAAACAAGCTATAAACCCCAGAAAAGTTGTGAAGAAGGGCAAGTGCTGAATGCAGAGCTTTTTAAAGGAGAAATAAAACCAATAGTTGCTAAATCAGTCACTGATTAAGGGGACTTTGGGTAGATTGATATTTAATGGAGATAAGGAGGACATGGACCTCCCTCCACTCAAATCCTCCCAGCTCCTTTATCCCTGACCCTCCTCATCACTTTCCACACAGAGGTGCTTCAAAACTCACAGGAGCTAAAGAAGAGAAAAGCTGTGTCTTACTCATGTAGGATTCTGGGCTGGTTTTCTTGGGCTTGGTGGTTCTGCTGGGTTTGTTCTCTGGAAGGTGGAACTGCACTGGTTTCTGCTCTGCCACCTGAGGAATCTCCACCTCGTTGGTCTCGTCAGTCTCAGCAATGATGGGATCTTCATAACGGTGAGCTGGGCAGGAGAGGGGATTCAAAATGGTTACAGGGTGCTCACCCTGGTGGGCAAGTCAGTTCATGTTCTGTGGGGATGATTTAGTTGGACAAGGATCTGCTTTTAAACAGCTGGGAGAATAAAAATACCCACTGAGTACAGCACTGAATCTTCTGATTCCTCTCCTGAATCCTCTCCTGCTCCTCTGCATGTAAAACAGCATTTACAGAACCTCAAAATAAAGATTTCAAGGGATCCCTACTAATTAGTGAAAAAATAAAAAAAAGTGTTGATATTCCTCCCTCTGTTTCCCACTCAGCTCTTCCCTCTGGAGGAAAACACAAATTTGCTGAAGTTCTCACATTCTGCTGGGGCATCCCCTTCCTTCTGCTGCAGCCCACCTGCACCCTGGGGTCCTTCAAACCCCACAAGATAAAAAATCAGAAATGCATGGTGGTAGCAAAAAAAAACTCTGCTTTGGGCAAGCCTCCAGGGAATCTCCCTGTTTTTGAAGAGCCAGCCCAGTTCTCTGGGGAGCAAAACACTTGGGAGGAGAGAAGTGACCCCAGGAGATCCTGGATGCCAGGAGGGCACTGCTGCACTGGAGGGCTCACCCTAAATAATATCTTTCACTCTATTGACTTTTCTTCCAAAAACACTCCACAGATCAGGAAAAACCATTCAGGATCCCCCTCCTCTCCTCCAAGGGACATGAATCACTACATTCATTTTGCATCCCTGAAAATCAAGGTGGGGAGGGAGGCAAAGGCTCCATCTGTGGCCCCTGAAGGAGCAGGACAGGCAGCCAAGCTCTGCCCATCCACATTGCCTGTGCCAAGCACTGGAGAGACAAAATTCCCTTCCCCAAAAAAGCCACACCAGGATGGGATCACTCCTGCTCCAGCAGCTCCTGTCCCAAACCCATGGCAGCTCAGAGCTGCTTCTCCCCATCCCAACTCTCCCAGCTCCTCATTTATCAGCAGCTCAGGGATTCTTGCTTTCAGCAGCTGATAATTCCCCACATTTCCCAACGCTGCGACATTGAGGATGGCTAATTAAAATGGGCATGGAGCTGTGGCTGGCTCTAATTAGAAGGCTCCAGAGGCTGCCTCCAGCCTTGCCCCCAGCCCAGGGGTGCTCCAGGCCCCAGCAGGTACCTTTGTGGCAGAGGTTGTTGTGGCAGCTCCCCCCGTAGCTGGGTGGGCACTCGGAGCAGGGGCGGCCGGTCTTGTACGGAGCTTCCCCGATCCAGTTACCCCTGGGAGCACAGGAGAAATGAGCACACAGACACCCCTCCAAGCCTCCAGAAACAGCAACAGCACCCTGCCCTACAGCATCTACATATAGACTAAATAGCCAGCCTCCTAGGAAAGATGTTCCTGCTCGTTTCATCTCCAAAATGATGGTTTTTAGGGGTTTGCTTAAATTGTGTGTCATGTTGCTTTTATGTTACATTTCAATAGAAACACCAGAGTCTTATGTAAACAGAAATAAATCAATGGATTAGTGCATTCTGCTGAAGAAAGTCCCCAGAAACAACAGCCCATTTTGGCATTCTGTCCTGCAAGTTTTAGGGGATGAGGAGGCTGAAGGAGGCAGAGTTAAACTGTGGCTGTAAACTCCTGGGTTATGCTCTTTCAGCTGTCTCCACCTATGAGGCTACATGAGGACAATGTGCACCCATGCCAGAGAGAAAAGATTAAGCAGAAAGTGCAGAAATAGAGCATTTTTCCACCCAGCAGCTCTGAATGGATGACGTGTGAGTGGCCCAGCCTGCTGTGGGACTCTGTGGGAGATGCTGTTATCCCTCAGGAGGAGCAGGTTGTTAAATCCCACCAAAAACACCAAATGTGCTCATCTGACGTGGGGAGAGGGGCTTAGAGAGCCCACCCAGAGAGCTCTGCCTCATGGCAGCTGCTGCCCCACTCTTCTTTTTCCTTTGCATTATTCTGCACTATGATCCCCTGAAGTCAGATGCTCCCCAAGCCACGCCGTTTGCACAGAGCCATTTCCCTCTTTCATTTTGTTTTGAAGTTTTAAATTGCCAAGGGCTTGGAGTGGGAATGTTTCTCCTATTAGCCATTAAACCAGAAAATATTAACTGCCATTGCCAGGTAGTAAACTTCTCCTGGATGTAGTAGGCAAGAAATACGATTTTCATTTTGAAATTTAATCAAACCATCGAGCTAGCGAAATCTTGACTGCTGCAGTTATTTCAGGGTTTTTTTGGCATTAACCACCACCCCATCCCTTCCCACCCTCTGACAGCACAGAGCCTGGCTCAGCAGCTCCATCCTGGCCATCTCCTGCTCCTCCTTTCCTTTCCCATGGCAGCAACATCAAAGCTCCAGCCTGGCCCCAGCCTCCCATTCAGTTTTCCAGGCAGCTCTCAGTAGTTTTGAACCAGCCCTTTGCTGCTGTCTAAAGAAAAAAAATTTAAAGCCACAACCACCAGTCTAGACTGCCTGAAATCTCTTCCCCAGACCCCGAGCTAGTTAAGCAAGCTGCCAGTTTTGGGAGAGCTGGAGGGAGCCCAGCTGCTCTGCCTTACTTGGGGGAGTAGTTGCAGACCAGGTAGACAGCATTCTCCCAGATCTCTCCCCAAACATTCATCTGCTTGCAGACATTCACAGCACAGCCAATCCTGTTGGTCGTGGCCCAGACTATCTGTGAGGGAAATGTGGTTGTTGAAAATAAGTAAATTTCCCCAATATAGAGATGGGGAGATATGGGGAGTGCAGGTACAGAGCCCCTGGAGTCTTTTACCTGGGTGTAATGTGTGCACATGGCACCTGTGCACCTGTCTGGGCACCATGGGTTGCACTCATGAGGATATGGGAATGTGTAATCCTTCACTTCATCATACCAGGCCTGGACGTGGAACGCTGGAGATCGATACCTGGGGGGGAAAGGCAGCTGGAGTCAGGATGTTCTGGTAGTTCTCAAATATAAAATGAATAAAATGTTAAAGATGAAGGGTCAGATGGGATTTTGGGAAGGAATTGTTCCCTGGCACAGGTGCCCAGAGAAGCTGTGGCTGCCCCTGGATCCCTGGAATGTCCCAGGCCAGGCTGGATAGGGCTTGGAGCAGCCTGGGACAGTGGAAGGTGTCCCTGCCATGTCAGGGTAGCTGGAACTGGAAAATCTTTGAGGTCCCTTCCAGCCCAAACTGTTGTGTGTTTCTATGACTTTTTCCCCTCAGATTCACAGCCTGACCTGACTCTGGATTATTTATAGGTTTGACATGATCCTCAAGTGCTGCTCACCTGAAATGCCCTCCCACTTCTCCACTCAACTACAAAATAACTTCTAGTTTGGCAGAAAGCTGTGTTTTGAAAATAAACAGAAATTAGGCTTTGCCAAACATCTCAAACCAAAATCCATCATGTACCTATTTTACCACAGGGCAATTTGTTCAATCTGGAAGTTAACTCACAGCCAGTACTGTAAGAGCTCTGAAAGGGAGTGGGCTTTTCCTCATCCCATCCCTCCAGGAACTGGTGTGGAGTGGTTGGGGCAGTGCCCTCCTATCCTGAATTTTTTTTGGCATCAATTCTCCCCTGCACCAAACCCCCTTTACCCTCTGTGACTCCACAGTGTGCTGATGCTGTTTGGGGAGCAAAACCAGTGTCAAAACCACCTGTAGGAACTCACACACATTTTACTCACTGCACACACAGTGAGCAAACAGTGATGTGCAAACTGCACCAAACCCACTTCTTGCTGATTGCTCTCAACAGCTCACACCAAGCAAGCTGCCAGAAATCCAAATGACATCATTCTGGAGCTTAACCTTTCAGCCAACTTCTCATTAAAAACCATTCATTAGGAGCATTTTAAAAACATCCATCTCATGATGTCATGAAGCAAATACTTTCCAAATCCTATTTTACAGGAGAGGAAATGGAGGCAATCAGGTTATGAAAAAGCTGAGATGAATCTGATTTTTCTTTTCCTCTCAGGGACCAAGATTGGATCTTGCTGCATCAGGAGCCCATGGCACTTGTAGGGCAGCCAAGAACAGCACGATCCTTTGATTTTGTTTCCAATGAATTAACCACTCTTCTTTCCAAACATTAAAATGGGCCCCATTTTTCCATCACTCTGATTTCACACCAGCAAATTTCCTTTATTTTTCACCAAGTTCTACCTGATTTACAACACAGATAACTGGACTTCCACCCAGGAACTGGGGGAAAACACTCAGGACTCCTGAGATGATGCAAAATGTTTGCAGGTTTAACCTATAACAAGTTTAAAAACAGGGGCTTAAAAATAAACAAATTTCAGTTTGAGATGGAGAGGAAAATCCCTTGGAAAGCCTTCATGTCAGCTTTCCTAACTGGGTTAATGACTCCAGTCTAACAACTTGCCCCAGAAATTGAGAAAAACCCTGCAAAGTGTTTTCAGTAAAGAAAATTCGGGAGCCAGATAAATATTTATGGAAAACACAGCAAGAGAGAATTAAACTCTGAACTGAATCCAGACACAAATTCTGAGCTGAATGCAGGCATTGCTCCTGAGAAACTTCAGCCTTCAGCTGCATGATGCCAGAATCCCCCCAAAACAGCAGATGTAGGAGCAAGGCTTCAGATTCCTGTACCTTGAGGAATAGGAATGACTTTGAGTGTGTTACCCCAAAATCCAGAGGGATGGAGGAGCCCAAATCAGTGCTGGTTTCCTGGGAAGTCTCAGTGGAAGGTGGCTGCAAGCATCACCACCATAACCATCCCAGTCATGCCATCACAATTAATGATTTTGTGCTTTTCTCCCCAGCTTTTCTCCCATCTCCCCACTGCTACCAAGCATCAGAGCAAATTTCCCAGCTGTCCCCAAAGGAGGAGCCACAAACCCCCCAGGTCTCACCTGCCCCAGTGAACAGCCAGGTTCTGCCCAATGGACCTGATGAGGTCGCTGGGCCCGTGGTCCCAGATGCACTGCTGAGCCCAGGCGTGTGCTGTCCTCTCCAGCTCCTCATCCCAGCTCTCAGGGGGTGGGGAGAGAAAAGAACAGGTCAGTTTTTCATCTCAGACTCGCTAGATCAAGAGATTAAAGCAACAGTAATTAGTGGAGAAAGACTAAGGTACAGATCACCCCCCCCCCCCCATGCATACATGTCTGGGCTGTCCTGGTGAAGCCACCCAATTTCTGTGCCAAAATCACATTTCTCAGCACGTTCCCCTGCCATGGAAGGCCAGGGCACTAGAGGGTCTGTGATTTTCCCCAGCTGATGCCATGCTTCACTCAGGTCACCAGAAAACACAAACCCACGTGGGAAGACCTCAAAAACACATCCAGACCATCCACCCTAAACCACAAGATTTTCTTGGCTGCTGTTTTTCTAATATGTTTTAAAGAATTTAAAATGAAAATTTGAGGTTGGAGATGCCATGATCTTCAACATGACACATATTTCTGAGTCCTGCAAGAGTTCTGACACACACTCAGTGCTTTGATGTATTTCAGCATGATTTTTCATCCATTGCCCTTGCTGTTGGGATATCTCCAGGCTTTCCATTCAAGGGGTACTCCAGCAGTGGAGAGCTCCACTACCTCCACCACCACTGGAGATTTTGATTAATTAACTAATTAATTAAGGAGTGTGAGTCTGGGTCTCTCAGTCTCCTTCCTGGATAAATGAGAGTCCACCAGTGGGTCCAGTCAGGTACATCAGAGGTGGCAAAGCCCCAGGGTTTTCAAGCTTTTTCCACTCTCACTGAAGCAGGCATCATGTTAGAAGTGACAAATCCCATTTCTGTTCCCAGTGAGGGCAGGATGCTGGGGTGAGATCACTCCTCATGGAATATCACACAGCTGGGAGCCAAAGGAGAGCTCCAACACCACACAAAGGCAAACAGGAAAGCAGCTCTGCTGCCCAGGAGAGTATTTGTTCTAAAGGCCAGACTTGAATTCAGTGCCCTGAATTCATTGTGGAATTACTGACAGCTGCTCTATTCAGCACAGCCCTTAGAGGATAATTCACTGGGATTAAAATATTACTGCACATTCCTACAAATAAACCCAAAGAGAAGAGAGGTCTTGTAATGTGTATCCAGCCCATCCACGTGCCAGCACGAGACTCTCCTCTTTGGACATTTACCATCACAACCAGCTGCTCTTTCCAAATCCTGTCTTCTCCAGAAGAAAAGCAACTTCCCATCTCAAATGTCTCAAAGGCCTGTCAGACCCTGGAGGGCTGCAGGGCATCCAGGCTCTCAAACACATTTAAAAACCATCAGGGGTTCACTCTGAGCATATCTGGACACAGCCTCAGGCTGCTATAGCTGGGATGGGAAGGATTGTCCATCCCTGGATAAGACAGCAGGAAAATGCAGTGTCTCCTGGAACCTGGTGTGTCTCCACTATCTCAGAGAGGCAAGATGAGCTCATCTCACTGAGCTCACAGCCCTCCCAGAGCAGCTGATCTCGAAGCACTCTCAGGTTCCAGCAGCATCCCAGAGCTGCCCAAGCTCTCCAGCTCAGCTTTGGACCGAGAAAATTCAGACACAGCTCTGACACAGGGAACAAAACCTTTTCCCTTCCCTTGAAAGCGATGGGATCAGACCCACCACACATCCCCAGCCCTCTGCTCAGGCTCCTTGCCATGCCAGACAGTTTTTTGTGGTTTCCCACTCCGTGGGCTCGGCGGTGACCGGCCACAGCTGCTCTCCCATCCAGCACAAAAGCCACAGAAACTCTCCCAAGATGTTCTGCACTCCGAGCTCCTCAGCCTTTCTACCCAGCTTTATTCCCTGCAGCCCCGGAGGTGGAGATGTTCCAAATCTCCTGATTTACTGCAGAGAGTCCTGAGCAATAGGCTATTAAATGGGAATTAATGCAGCGGACGCGTTGCCATCTCCCTTTGATGCCTGCGGATAAAATAAATGAACTCTGACAAAAGACACTTCACAGGTAATTGGGAAGGAGCTCCATCTCTGCACAGCTTTTTGCTGCTTCTCTCCTTTCTGCAGGCATCAGATTACAAAGCCATCCCATCTAAATTAGAGCAGATATTTGCCTCTTGCTCTCAGACGGGAATGTGGTCAGGAGGCTGGAATTATTTCAGAGCAATAAATACTGGGGGGGAAAAACCAAAAAAGATATTTCAGACTTTCCCAGCTACACTTGCAAGGATTCTTTATGCCAATAGTCAAAGCAGTATCTAGGAAGATGATTGAAGCCAGAGGGGCAACAAGCCTGTGCTCAGCTTCCTTCACAAGCAGAGGTTGAACGTTTTTTGGGTGTGTGTGATTCCAAGTGGCTTAGCACATGGCCTCTCCTTTTTCACTCCTGCAAATTTCTAATGGCCTTTCAGAGTGGAGTGGGCAGTGTGTGTGTAAAATATATGCATGGCAAGCACACATCATAGCACAGCTTGTAGGTCCAGATGTAATAATGATCCCACAAGCAGTCTGCTCGCTCAGCCTGACGAGCCTGCAAACCCAAAGACAGACACCTGAATTGCAGTGATCAGGTTACTCACTCCTTTTCCTCCCCAGCTCAGACTTTCTGCAGCACTGGCAGCTTCCTTTTAAAGTGGCATCAAACTCCAGGGCTGGCATGTCCTGGCAGAGGTCTGGAGATGATTTTGCTAACCCCCACTCTCCCATCCTGACAGGGAAAGCCACCACCCGGCAGCTGAGAGGAAGGATGCATACCTTACACATGAAAACAAACTATTTTCCTTCCAGCAATCTGCACTGAGAACAGTTTTGCTTTATCCAGCTGTCTCCGAGGCTGCAAGAGGAAAGATTCCTGCCTTTCATCACTGCTGAAAGCATCTGACTAAGCCATCTTAAAAGGTCACCATGCCTTAGGATCCATTATGTCCTTTTTCCTCTGAGTCCGTTATGTCCTTTTCACTCTGGGACTGTTAACAAGGAGTTTGTTTTGCCCTTGGCACCCATCCACTTCTGTTAAACAGTCCAAATGCACTCTGGAAGTGTCAATCATGGAGCTGCTAGAAGGGTTAAGGTAATTTTGAACTGAATTTTGTCAGGAAGTTGTGCCCTGCTCACTCATTTTCCATTAGCACTGGATACCTGTGCCAGCTTTCAATTAATTACACAGACCCAGCAGCTAAACCGTTTCTTTCTTCATTCTTCAGCCTGCTTTGCCTTTATCCCATATGTATATAATAATTCTTTTGATCACCAGATAAGTCATAGGACTCACAGTGTTCTTGCTTTCTTATTAACAGTGTCCAGCAACTGAAGTTTATCCAGTAG
The DNA here is from genome assembly GCF_903797595.1 of Erithacus rubecula. NCBI lineage: Eukaryota > Metazoa > Chordata > Aves > Passeriformes > Muscicapidae > Erithacus > Erithacus rubecula. The sequence continues at coordinate 3,050,995 of NC_136664.1, forward strand.
CAGTTAAATAAGTCCCTTTCCTGGATTACATTAGGTCCCATTTCCCTTTTAGATCACTTAATATATCAGATATAGAGAAAGAATTTTCACAAGGGGGTGTTTGGAGATTGATGGGCTAGAACAAACTCTACCTACTCATCCACAAATTATCCCAGCACATCTCCAGTGACTCTCCACTCTGTCATCAAAGGGAAAGAGCAAAGTTTATCTATGGTTCTAAAGACAGACCATCCTCTTAAATGAGTCCAAATGAGAAATGTCCTCTGCAGGACAAAGGATTAAAGAGAAATTCCCGTTCAGCACATACATGGTGTTTCCAAGTCATACAGGGTAAACACCAGCACATGAAAGGCTGATTATAGCCCTTCCAAGCAGCCCCATCTCATACTCAGCTCCTTTCTTCAGAGCACATAAGGCCCTTTCATTTGCCCTCAATCACCCATAAAAACCACTAGAAAAGCTCCCTGAGCAAAGGCAAACACAGAAGGCAAACAGCAGCCCAGCCTGGGCTGCTCTGCCAAAACACCTTGGGCTCGCTCCTGCTTTGTGTTTACCCTCTGCAAATCACCCCCCTCGCCTCTTCTGGCAGCACTTCCCTGCAGGATAATGTGAGAGCTGCTGAGAAAGGGATACAGTTCCTGGTTCTTAGAAAGGCACAAGATTTCTGGCAAAAAAGGGACCAAAACCCAGCTGGTGTGGAGGGACCGAGCTGTCCTTCCTCACCTCCCCCTGCCCTCCCTTCTCTTCCCTTCATCCCTGCAGTCACAAAAGGCAGGATTTTCCATCTGCAGCCCTCACTTCAGCACAGCTGGCAAACAATTTTATATTACATTTAAGCATATTTTTATTTTACCCTTTTAAACACTGTCTTAACAAGTCATCCATCATTTGATCCATCAGCGGGAGCACACGGTTGAAGGCAGACTAGTTTTGGTCAGAACTATATTTGCACACTGAGAAAAGGCACACAAAAAGTAATTATTTGCCTACATCATTTCGTGGCCCTGTAATATTTTGATGGCACGACAAAAATAGCTCAAATAGGGTCTCTGGCATCAGGTGAAAAAAAAATATTCCTGTGAATTGTTGATGGCAAAGGCGTATTTCATACTCCTCCAACTTTTAAGTTCTCCCTCTGAAGTGGGAAAACACATTGACCAAACTTTTATTTTGGTTTCCTGAGCTACAAAAACCAACAGCACTGACCCATCCACCCAGGAACTCTCAGAGCCTTTCCAGCTATTTCCAGTGATTGAAATTCTTTTTAGATGGAGCCACATTCCTCAGGCCCCTTTCCCTGTGGTCCTGTGCAGATTCCCAGGAGCAAGGTGGGGGTTTGGCTCACTTTGCTAAGCTCAGGTGATCAGTGTGTGACTGAGGGCAGGTGCCACCTCCAGCATTGGGTTGGCAACCTGAAAAACCACCAGAAGATTCCCTGAGCAGACTGTGGTGTGCCCACAACAGCCTGGAAGCTTTCACAGGGAGAGCAGGGGTTAAACACTGGGGAAAATTTGCTGCTTTTATGACTTGAAGGAAATGGAAGAACCTGCTGAGGCAGGCTGGGGAATTGCCATCACCAGAGATGCATCCAGGGCTGGGCCAGATGCTCTTTTATGAATAATGGAACCAGTCCTATGCAGAGGATGGACTCAATGACCCATCAACAGCCCTCTCCAACCAAAACAGGCCATTGAGCTAAAGCATCATTCACTCTGCAATGAAAGGCTTCAGGAAACATCTTGAGAAAAACTTATTTCAGAGGAAATTCACTACACCTTTCACATCCCAAGGAAAATTAAAATACAGCTAGGAATTAAAAAAAAAAAAAAAAAGAAAAGTGATGTATCAGGTTTTAGACTCACCATGTATTCCATGTTAGAGGCCACTGGATACACCTGACCTCTCAATTTATTGTGGAGCATCAGTATCTCCTGTCTGTCTGAGAATAAAATGGCTCTCTTGGACCTGGAGTGAACTTCCCCATCCTGGTATTTGCTCAGGATGCTCTCCAGGTGGCTTGAGTTGGGCAAGATAAAGCACTCAGCTGTCTTTGTCAGCAGCAGCACACATCCAAGAGGAATGATCCAAGGCAGGGCAGGGCTCATGCTGCCAGCAGAAGCAGAGATGATGATGATGATGGTTGGTTTTTGTGCAGGAACTCTCGTGGTTCAGTGCAGGTCTGCAATTTGGGGAGAAACAGACAGTCAGAGCAGTGCCACAGGAGCTCTCAGTGCATTTGTCCCCCAACAAAGAGGTCACACAGCACAGATTTGAGCTTGAGAAAGAGTGGTGCTTAAAATTATTGCTCACCCCAAAGCCAGGGAGACACAAACAGCACCACAAGAAGGGGGGACTCAGTTTATTACACTGGGAATTCCACTGCTGCTGATTGGGGAGTGAACACATCCCAGGTGGATGCCTGCTGCACCCCTGGCATCCCTGGCAGCCCCAGCTCCATCCCTTCCCAGGCAGGGGGACATTTGGAGCTGTCCCCCAAAGAGCAGCTGGTAAAGCCCAGAATGCTTTTATTTTATGAATAGAAGGGAAGGTAAAATCCCCAGCGAGCTGGATGAGGAGGTGAGGCAGCAGCAAGAGCTGCTCCTGAGGCTGCAGCAGAGCCGAGCAAGGGCTGATTTTGGGCAGTGAGCCCGCAGGCAGAGCAGCCCCAGGGCTGGAACTCTGCTCCCTGTCCCTCTCTGATCCCTTTATCCTTCCTTGGGATGCTCAGCGCTCCTCACCCCAAACCAAAGCAGAGGAAGAGACTTGCACAGCCCGAGTGAAATAGAAGATAAAGTCAAAGTGACCTAATTTTGAAAAGCAGAAGAGAGCAGCCCCGGTTCTGGGGCAGTGACACACCGGCCAGAGAACTCTGCCCCTTGTCCCTCTTTGATCCCTTTATTCTTTCTTGGGACGCTCAGCCCTCCTCACCAAACCAAAGCAGAGGAAGAGACTGCACACCCTGAGTGACATAGAAGATAAAGCCAAAGTGACCCAATTTTTCAGAGCAGAGCGGCCCCGGGGCAGTGACGCGGAGTGGCGCTCCGGGATGTGAGTTATGGAGCGGCAGCAGCCTGGCCGCCCTCCCCCGGCCAGATTAGGTGTCCCCAGCTCTCGGATGCCGTCAGCACCCGGAGAAGGTCCCGCTTTGGTCCTTGAACAGCTCCGTTTAATCCCCGTCCCTTGCCCCGCAGCGCTCCTGCTCCATCTGTCATTCCCAAGCGCTGCCGCCCCTCTCCGTGCTCCAGTTTATCCATCCTGGAGCGCCTTGGCTGGGTTTGTTTGGATCGGGAGCTATTCACAGGAGGAGAGGTGTGCTCCAAGGAGCAGCATCAACCCAGCCGGAAAAAGAGACAGACAGGATCCCCCTCCTTGGGGCTAACTTCTGGAATAAAACTGCCCAGTCCCTGTCTCCAGCACGAGGAGAGGATCTGGTTTTGACAGCACTGTTGAAAACCACGCTGAAAGCATTCCTCTGCAGCGGCCGGAAACAAAAACCAGATTAGCAGGAATTATTCAAGGAGTTTCACCCAATGACACGGCACTTGGACACTCCGAGACCAGATGAGCTGGAAACCAACCAGAGCAGGGAATAGTCGTCTAACTCCCAGCTGGAAAAGCTATGCTGGAGCACAAAGTCCCAATCTCCTTTTCCCCCAACCCACTACAGCAACATCTGAGGAGAGCAATAGAAAAGAACGAGGTGCTTTGCACAAAAAAAACCTCAGCGAATCCCCAAAAACTTGTTGGCTGACAGCACAAAAGACACAGAGTCCCTGCTGGAGGCTTCATTCTTGGGCTGAGATGAAAACCAGCTGCCCCGAGCCTCTCTCCAGGCAGCGCATTAAGCCTGGGTACAACAATGCAGGATGTGATTTGCTCGGTTTGGGTGACAGCTTCTCATCATTTCCTGCTGCTAAGCGAACACACACGCCTTGTCCCCGGCTCCAGGCACACCTGGGGGACAGGACGTTCGGTGGCAGGGGCACAAACACGCCTTTAACCTCATCCTCTTCTCAGCCCTGCCTGCGGCATTCGCTTCCCCCCAGGCAGGAGCCCGGCTTTCCAACCGGGCTAGGGGAGGCAAAAGGAGCAGTTGCTTTTGTAGACTGTCTGACCCAAATTCAGGGAACAATTCCTACTTTGAGGCACTTCCCTGAGAGTTTAAAAATAGCGGCAGTGCCAGGGCCACTGACAATGTGGCCATTTAGCCCCGGCAGCTCTCCCTGCAGGAACAGCCGGCTCTCAGAGCCGCCCTTGCACCCCTCGTTTGGCCGGGTGCCCTTTGCTAAACAGGAGCCCAAATCCACCACCCATCTAAGGCAAACACTGAACTTTCAGAAAGGGCAGATTGAAAAAAAATCAGCTGTAGCATCTGAGAGCCAGAGGAGCTGCCCCGCTCACGGCTGGGCAGCGAAGCCAGCGCGTCTGGCTGGGACAGCCAGCCAAAACCTCACAACAGATGGTGCTTTATTCCTCAGGATGTGCTTCCCTGGCTCCCACTTGCCAGCAAAAGGATACCAGCACCTCGTCAAAATTAGGTCATTTTGGCTTTATCTTTTATTTCACTCGGGGTGTGCAAGTCCCTGTCTCTGCTTTGGTTTGGGGTGAGGAGCGCTGGGCATCCCATGGAAGGATAAAGGGATCAGAGAGGGACAGGGAGAAGAGAGTTCCCTGACCAGGGAAAGATGCTCACAGATTTCAGATGTCCATCCATCCACCTCTCAAAATCCTCATGCCCAGGTGCAAGGAAACACTGGGACATGTGTGCTCCAGCCAGTCCCAGTGCCCTGCAGGGCTGGGTGATGCCTCAGGGCTGCAGCAGCAGCTCCTCATCCAGGGAGGCTGAAATCACATTGCCTTTGAGCTGGGGTTTGACATTATTCACAGAAAATTATCAGCTGACAGTCAGCTGAGGAAGCCTCTGCTGTTGACTTCAAGGGTTCAAGAGGAGCACAACCTCCCTTTAAACACACCAGGCCCTTGACACTGGTGCCAGGTGAACATCTGGGAGCCATCAGAAATGACTGAGTCAGCAGAAAAGGATTCCTGAATATGCTGCAAAGCCTGTCCAAAGTGGGGAGAAATGGGAGGCCTTCTTCTGGGGTCTGAGGGAGTTAAAGTGCAGCACTGGACTTTGGGAAAGATTATTTTTAGAAAGCTATTTCCCCAGCTAATGGATGGTGTCTGCTCTGCACAGAAAAGCAGGAGAGCTGGTTACATCTGAAGCCTGGCAGAGACACTGCTAAAGCCACATGCAGGCTGGTCCTGCACTCATGTCCCCATGTCACCTTGCTCCTCAGGGACACTGAGCCTTGACTGCCTCCCTGGTGAAGCACAGGAGCTCCTGCCTGCTCCTGGGTTATGGGTGACAATCTGCAGCTAAAACATCCCAGGGTCTGTGGAGTTACACATAACACCAGCTGACAAGGAAAATGCAAAGTTAGCTCAGGGTGTCAGGAGAGCATTTAAACAGCAAAGCAGAGGGGAGTTAGCCTGGGATCAGCTTCTAAACTGAGCCTGGGATCAGCTTCTAACCTGAGCCAGCCTGGGATCTAGGATGAGTTAGCCTGGGATCAACTTTAAGCTGTGCAAAGAAATCCAGGGATAAAGCCACAACATGAAGCACTAAACTCCAGGTCATCTCTTTCCCTGGGATACACACACTGCAAGCTTTGCAGAATTGTCTTGGTTTCCAAAGCAGGATGACAAGACAGGACAACAGTGACACACTGCACTGAACACACCACAGATTCAGCATATTCAAGGCCATGGCCCTAAACATCTGGATCTTCCCTTTCAGTCCACTCCCAAAGAACCCTAGTGGGTGATTCTCTATGTAAAACCACATGGAAAACCCACTGGTAACAGGCACCACGTGTGGTGACACTGAAATTCCTTTCCTACAGGACTTGAGAGCAGAGCTGCAGAAACACAAATGTGCCCACAGGTATCAGCTCCTGGGGACTGCAACAGCATCCCTTGGATATTTTCTATTTGCATAGAAATCCACTCCTGTATTTGCAAACTCCTCGCATTCATTCCAGATTAATGCTTGTTAATCTTGCATTAAATTCTGCAGAGAGCACATGAGGGAAGTTCAGACAGAATTGTGTTATTACATCCAGGCAACTTTTTGGAGAAGTTACTAAAACTCTGCCTTCTTAAAGAGTTATTTCTTACACTCCCACCACCCCAAAAACAACATTTCAGAAGCCAGGACCAAACTTTACACTTACCTTGCTGAGTACTTCCAAGTCTCCAGGTAATTGCAGCTCCTCCAAGCCTGCTTGTGGAAAGCAAATTAATGTATCTGAAATATTTAAACGAGGAGGAGGGGGAAAGGATGGAATAAGCCCCAGGAGGTGCGGGATGTGCAAGGTCTGGGCTCAGCAACTCGGACCAAGTGCAGTCTCACAGAGCTCCCCAGTGGTATTTATGCTCTCCAGGCAGAGGGGAGAGCCCTGGATCATCCCCTGTGACAACGGGCGTGGAGAGAGAAGGAAAGAAAAGGGAGGGGAAAAGAAGGGGGAAAGGAGAGGGGTGTTGGGTGGGATCAGCAGCTCAAGGGCGGTCACTGGGGCTCGGAGGAGCAGGACCATCCTCCTAAGGGAGGAGGAGGAGGAGGAGGAGGAAGGAGGAGGGCAGCCCCCGATCCTATAAAAGTGTTGGCTGTGCTGTCCCCAGCAGTCGGCTCCGGGACTCGCACCAGGAATTCCAGGGGAATCCTCCCCGCACTGGGGGGACCGCGACCCCCGGGCAGGGGCTCCAGTGACAAGAGGGGGAATTCCGGAGGGAATTCTCTCTGGAAGGGACTGAAGCCAGCTGCCACCCCCGAATGCGGCTCAGCCATTGCTGCTCCTCACAGGGATTCGATTCCCCAGCTCCAGCCCCCCCAGTAAATCCCACTGTATCCCCTTTTTCCCACAGCCGGGCTTTTGCTGGGAACAGGAGATTAATTAAAAGCACTCTGTAGTTTGCTGTCAAAGCTCTCCCAGCGCTGAATTCCTCCGGTGTAAAGCAGGAGCTACGGGGAATAGGGAATGCAAAAAGTTGGTGAAACACGCAGGCAGGACTCACCTCTGCCGATGTCCCAACAGCTCCAGCTTTGGCATCCAGCTCCGTGGTTTTACTCACTGTGAAAGGAAACGATTGAGCAAAAGACAAGCTAAAAGTTCCTTCCTTTTTCTTGAAGTAAACAAACAGGGAAAACCCAAACCGCTATCGTAAGCAACAACGTGAGTGTGTCACGGCATCTCTGCGCCGCTCCGGGCATCGGGATCGGCGGGATTCCCGTGGGATCCCCGTCCCGAAACATCCCCCGGGATGTCCCCCCGAGCAGGGGCACCAGCCACACCCAGCACCGAGCCAGGGAGCACCCATCTCCCGGGAACCGGCACATCCCAGAAAAGCAGCTGTGATTTTTCCAAATCCTTGTCCTCTTTCCAAACTTCTCGGGGAAAAAAAGAGAAAAAAAAAAAAAGTCCTTTCATTCTTCTAAGCAGTCAATATTTATTTCTTCAGGCAAAACACCAACCGCTTTTATTTACTGTTTACTAGGAGGGAGTTTACAAGATATTCCCAGAGGTTTGTTTAAACCCAGCAGCGCTCAGAAAGCAGAGGGACATTTATCAAACTCGTTCAGCAGAGCAGAGGAGCAAATATTGGCAGCTGGGAGAGCATCAGTGTTCCAAGCAGAGCAAAGAGCCCTCTGAAGTCAGCACCAAGGCTGACTCCATCTCGGACAGCGTTTTCCTGAGAATTTCTCAAGAAGGGACAGATTGTCATCCCTGGGGCTGTATCTTCCAGCCTGTTTCGAGCTGAGCTGGGCAGCCAGTCCTCACCAGCCAGTGCCAGCCCCACACCAGCCCCTCTGGCTGCTCTTCCCGCTGCCCACACTCTCCCAGCTGTATTTACAGAGTTGCTATTTACTTCCAAACAAACCGGCTCTGGGAACCAACAACGCGGGGTGCAGCAGTTGGACCGGGCACTTCTGCCCTGCCAGGAGCCACTCAGTGCAGCTTGGGCAGTTTGCTCCCAAAAAAAGCTCAGACACCAACACAGGCACCTCAAAGACCACCCAGGACTGGGCTGACAGAAGGTTCTGCACTGCTTTACTGTGAAATCACTGTATCATCTTTTTTTTTTTTTTTTTTTTTTTCCCTGCTCTTATGATTTCCTCTGTATCAGTGAGTTTGCTGTAGGCTTATTTAATTAGCTGAAAGGTGCTGCAGCCCCCCAGTTCCAAATTTCCCCAGAACACAGTGAATTTCACCCCATCACAGTGAACCCTCGTGCCCCCACAGGCTGCCACCCCCAAACCACTCAGCTCCCCAGCCCTGACTCACAGAAGGTGCTGCTCACTCCCATTACCATAAAGCTGAATTAACTCATTTTAAATCTCACATACCCACGTACAAATAATTTCCAGACCTCAGAGGAATTTGGTATTTTGTAATCTCCACAAATATCCATATGGGAAATGAATCCCTGTAGGATGGTTTGGGCTGTCTGATTGCTCCATCAACCTGGCCGCTTTACAAAGATTTGAGTTTTTAATTTATTTTTTTAATATACACCAGGACGGTTTCACTGCACAAGACATACACAGGGCCTGGTTGTGCTCAGGGATGAGCACAGCCTGGAACAAGAATTTTTACCCACCTCATTTTGTCTTGAGTCAGCAGCTTGGGGTCATATGTTCCACCAAAGCCAAAACAATCAGAAATTACTTTTAATCATTCCTCGTTATTACTGCCTTGATTATAACGTCTCCATTTCATATGTGGTAAAAGCCACATAAAGCAGGCTGCATATATAAGTATATATTAGCAAAGAGGCTTTTAATGTAATAGCCAATGAATGGGAAGAGACACAGATTTCCCTATGCCCTCCTAATTGAGCAGGCAGACAGTGAGTCTTGAATGGAATTAATGCCCCTTTATTTCCTACTCAAACACAGCTCAGCAGCAACAGCCCCAAAGCAGGGCAGGGTGAGAGGCACAGAGCTGCAGGGGATTGATTCCCTGGTTTGACTCCTGTGAACAGAGTGAAAAGAACCCAGTGGCAGCAGGGATTGTGTGATCACCAGCAGTGAGAGCACAGGGGGAGCAGCAGCCCCTGAGCTGCTCCTGGTGGGCACTGCCATGGTCAGCTTTGGGAGAATCAGAGCCCCTGAGCTGCTCCTGGTGGGCACTGGGCATTGCCACGTTCAGGTTTGGGGGAATCAGAGCCCCTGAGCTGCTCCTGGTGGGCACTGGGCATTGCCACGTTCAGGTTTGGGGGAATCAGAGCCCCTGAGCTGCTCCTGGTGGGCACTGGGCACTGCCACGTTCAGGTTTGGGGGAATCAGAGCCCCTGAGCTGCTCCTGGTGGGCACTGGGCACTGCCATGGTCAGCTTTGGGGGAATCAGAGCCCCTGAGCTGCTCCTGGTGGGCACTGCCACGTTCAGGTCTGGGGGAATCCCCCTCCTGCCTGGGCTGTCTTTACCTGAGGGAGCCAAGAAATCCCTGTCACATCCATCACTCCAGCAGGGTGGAGATGCCCCTCTCTTGACCATGCTGCAACCCAGAGCATCTTGTACAAAACAGCAATTTCCTACTTAAAACACCTTCCCCCAGCCCCAAACACCTCGTGGCTTTAATACCCCTCCTCCCTCACCCATCTGGCTCAAGGCACAAGGTTTTCCCCACAGCCCTTTGAACCTGCACATCCAGTTTCTCATTTTGAAAACTTCAGATCTTAAAGTGCATTAAAAAAAAAAACCAAAAAACCCCCAACAATTTCTCACAATCTGGTTTAAACTTCAGTAAACAAGCACTGGACTTATGGTGTATCATGGTGGGTGTTGGGGTTTTTCTTTTACATAATCACACACAGAGCAAATGATCAAAAGCTGCAAGCCCCTTGTTTTGCAACCATGGGAGGAGTTAATACAGACAATAAAAATTGTGGCTGTGTGTCCACATCACTGTTGCCACATACTTTTATTTCCCTTCTAGTGACAAATACATTTGTAATATCCTTAGTAAAAAATGCAAAAATTCACTTTTAAGTGATACTGAGACAATTTCAAGTCATACTGAGAGAATTTCAACACTTGATTTTTAAACTGGCAATGACTCATTACCATTTCTTAGAATAGTAACATATGTGACCTCAATTAAGTAATATATTAATTACTGATCACCTGCAGTTTTCTCTGGACTATTCACTACCAGAAATGCACTTTTTTTACAATGCACTAGAGATAGAGCTAAATAAATATCCAATACAGACACAGGATTAATTAAAAACAGCATTTCTGCTGTACAGAAAACCACATCAACCAGGTTCCAGGAACAGGATGTGCATAATATCCAGCACAGAGCTCTAAGTTCAAAATTTGGTTCTTTCTTTTTTGGAATAACCTCACAATCCTCCTTGTGGGGCTCTGGGGCAATTCCCATCACAGGGATGCCCTCAGATCATCAAATCCTTTTGCATTCCCAGCTCTAGGAGATGAGGTTTTCCTTGCTATCAGTTAAAATTCAAGTCAGCTTTGCACAGAAAATTGTTTTGGAATCGGTGGAATGGCATCAAAATGACAAGCAGTCATTAACTGTAAGTAAGAAAATATTAATAAAGCATGAGCAGAAAAACATAGCAATATATTTGGACAGCCCAAAGAAATGCCAGAGCATCACTAAACCTTCTCAGCAGAGCAGGAGCACCCCAAAGAGCCATGGGGTTGGGATGCTCCTTCCTCCAGCCAGAGCTCTGGGCAGGAAACTCCCTCCCCTGTGGGACAGCATGAGGGCAGGAGAGACAGGATGAAATAAGGACATAACACCACTATCATAAAAAATTAAATAATATATAGGAGTTTTTTAGAGAAAGCAACAGGGAGCTGATCAAGGAAATATTTTTACCACAAGTTCTCCAGGGCAATGTCAGCTGGCTGAAGAAACAAACAAAACCATCTGCTTCAGAACCAACAGTGCAGGTTTGCAGGAGGACACAGAAGCAATTCCATCCCCTCCCCTGGCTGCTCAGTGCTCAGCCCTGGTAGTGCCACATTCCTTTCCTCCTCCCCTCTAAATTCAGTTCCACCTGAATGCAAAACAGGAACATTTCTGAGGTTTTCAGAAAGTTGTAGAAGCAAAGAAAAATCATCTGCACTTAGTTTGGGGAAGGCTCCTTATACCTTGAGAAGTGCTAGACAGAAACCTTTAGAGTTTCCAAGGGTAGGATTCACACCTGAGGAAAAACAAAACCCACACACACACCTTAAACCAACTTTGTGACTTTTATTGATGGGCGACAACTTTATACTTCTAGGTATCACTAAACTGTGTACAATTAGGAACTCAACATTATAGGAGAGCAGACAGCAAAATTAAACAAAGCAGACTTAAAGAAATATCAATCTTAATTATTTTGCCCATTTTCTTAATTTCATGTACACAGAAGCATAAATGCAGTTTGAAATTTCTTAATAGCAATAAAGTTACAATCACCCATCTATATAGACTAACATCTTAACTCCAAATATTTGATCTGCAATGTGTACTTAAGCAGTTTCTCATCGCACAATTATTAAAATGTGTCTTCCTATCAGGAACCAGCAACTCTGCAGTTTGTACATGTTTTGAAGCACAAAGGACCATTTCCATCTCATACACATCGGCTCATATTTTTACCACTTATCAAAAAACTATTGGGGAAGCAGAGAGAGCTTTTCTTTTTATTTTTTTTTTTAATTTTTTTCTTTTTTTACTGAAGTAAAGATAAAACATTTTCACAGAAATCTACAAGTTCTGTTGCTGGTGCAGGGTTTTCTTCTACTACGTAATTAGAAAGTGGGAATTAAATGCAAATCCCCTTTTTATTATCTTAGGATTCAGCATTAACTCGGATGAACTTTATTTCTTTTCTAATTTTTTTTCTTTTTTTTTTAAATTTTTTTTGTGTGATTCACAAGGCTTCCAACCGAGCCACTTCATTCTGCAAAGTCAAAAAAAAACTCAACACAAACTACGTTGTGCACAAACGGCAGCTTCCTTTATCGCTCTACCCATAGTTGCGCGGGGACCAAAAAAAAAACCAAAAAACAATAAAAAGTGGGGAAAAAAAACCCAAAAGGAACAAAAAGAAGGTAAATTCACTCAGAAGAGCATGTACAGGTGCTGTGGCTCACAGCAGGTCCACCTGGCGGTAGTACAGGAGGTAGGCTGTGCGCTCCAGGGCTGCCTTCACCACCTGCGAGTGGTGCACCACCCGCACTGCCTGGTCGTCGATGCGCAGCCACCCGTTGAGGCCGATCTGGAACACGTCCGTCGTGTAGTGCCCGCCCGTGGCGCTGTTCCCGTGGTGGTACACGACTGTGGGGACAGGCAGGGGTTAAATGGGGCACAGAGATCCCGTCCTACACTGCAGATGGTCTAGGAAAAGCTTCAGGGGTTAGGGATGCTGTAGGTTGCAGTACAGGATGTGATCGAAAGTGTGAATTCTGTCACCAGCTGTTGAACAGGTGGGGCAGTGATCCTTATCTCTGTGGGAGTTATCCTCTGCTAATGGGCCATCTTTGAAACCAGCTGGGGCAGTGATCCTTATCTCTGTGGGAGATATCCTCTGCTAATGGGCCATCTTTGAAACCAGCTGGGGCAGTGATCTTTATCTCTGTGGGAGATATCCTCTGCTAATGGGCCATCTTTGAAACCAGCTGGGGCAGTGATCTTTATCTCTGTGGGAGATATCCTCTGCTAATGGGCCATCTTTGAAACCAGGTAGGGCAGTGTTCTTTATCTCTTCCACAGCCCATCCTCCCTCCAGGAGATATCTCATGTTCATGGCCATTGAGTCCCAGTGCATGACTGATAAAATTCCATCATCCCACTGGGAGATGCTCCAGCCAGGGGAGGAGCCAAGCCTTTCCTACCCAGATGAAAACTGAGATTGGGAACACCAGAGCAGCCTTTCCCACTGGATTCCAGAGGAAAGCCAGACCCTTCCACATCATCCCTGGAGCTTCAGAGGAAACTGCACCTTCTCCAGGAGCACTGCTCCAGCTGAACCACATCTGCCCCTGCAGGAGGATGCAGCCACCATGGAATGGGACTGCTGCCACCACCCTGACTGACTGACAGGTGTCAGCTTGGATTCTGACTCTGGCAGGGTTTGGGATTGTTCTTTGTAATACTGTATTTCTATTTTAATTTTCCTAGGAAAGAACTGTTATTCCTAATTCCCATATCTTTACCTGAGAGCCCCTTAATTTCAAAATTATAATAATTTGGAGGGAGGGGGTTTACATTCTCCATTTCAAAGAGAGGCTCCTGCCTTTCTTAGCAGACACCTGTCCTGCAAATCTGTCCTGCAAATCCCACCAACCACAGAGATTTCACACCCATAAGCTACTTCAGTGCAATTTAAAAGAAAACACTTAATGTAACCCAGTGTCTCCATCATTCCACATGCAGAATCTGCATCTGCAATTGAGGGACCACACAGATAAATTACCTGCAAAGAGCCGGTAGGTTCTTTGGCCTTTGGAAATTTTACTTTTCACACCAGGAGATAGTAGCTCTGGAGGAAGAAAAACAGTCACACATTAGAAATTCCCTAACAAAAGGATCAATTTTTTTCAGAGAAAACAACATTATCACAAAGGAGAACACTTAATTGAAATTCTTCTGTAGCCTTTAAAGAATGGTCAAGGTTCTAATAACTGGTAATCAAGGGAGTGAATTTGCAGACTGTGGTTTATGAAAGATTTACAGATACCACCAAAAAATGAAGGGAAAAAAAGACAAGAGTAAAATATTAGACTATTCCATTTCTCCCCTTTCATTCCTGCTGTCAGACAATGAGAGAAACAATTTCAGATTCCAAGTCATGCTTACATTCCTAAAGTGAAACTGCAAAATAAAATATTCAGTAAACAAAAGGGCACTGCCTGACAAGAAGTCCAGATCTCAGTTGAGATATGAGTATACATTTATTTAATTTATTCCTATTTGAGCTACTGGCTTGCTAACAGTCCATTTGTCAGCTCAAAACAAAAGGCATTATTTTGGCAAGCTTCAGATGCTGGACAATTTCCAATCTCACACTATTTAAAGCATTTCCTAGTATACTTGTTAAATAATATACTTGACTATGGATCATCTACCTTCAGGCTGCATTTTTTATAGAACACCAGTTTCCTTCCACCAGCACCTCATTAATTAAATAATTTCACACTTCTCTGAATTAAATTTGTGATAAAAATATCCATTATTGGCAGCAGCTTTGTACAGACAGGAACTCATTGTCCAGGAAGTGCCAAAGGATTTAAGATTTTTCATTATAAAAAAAACCCACAAAAAAATCACCCAAATGACCAAACTATCAGGCAATGATGAAGACAAAACATTGTGTGGGAGAAAATTAAACACTTGTAGGAAATACAACATTATATTTCCCATGAAGAGAAGGAAATTCTGCTCATAAATCTTTCACCTTTACTGATTTCCAGATCAACAGTGTACTCAATATTCTTGATCAGCTTCTGGCATCCACCAGTCTTCTCATACACGAAGCGTTTGAGGTGTAGAACAAGAACAGGGGGCAGCTTTTCTAAGGTGAGCCTTCGACTGATCTCCACCTGACACACAGACCCAGAGGAAGAAAACCTGTCAGTTTTTGTCACCTCCTTAAATTTCCTCCTTTAAATAAGTATTTCATTTTAAATACACTAGCAGCAAACACTGGTTTGTTGTTGTTGCAGAAATAATTTATGATAAACGCTCGTTTGTGACTTAAAGCCCACTGGATCTTCAGTTCTAATATTATTTCAAAGAACTCATTATATTCAGAAAGAAAAACATGAGTTATGACCACACTTTTCTCTACTAAATAGTGATTTTTATATAATTATAGCCAAACAATCCACAAAATTTCTGCCTGGAAACCAGGAGGCAAGCTCAGAATTGCAGAACAAAAATGTTTTCCCTTCCTAGAAATGAAGACATAAAAATATTTCTCAAAATAACTGCTTAAGGTTTTTCTCCATTTTCAATTGAGAAAATATCTTCATTGGTAACCATGAGCATACTGTTTTTCAATGCAGGACTTGATTCTGCTAGAACCTGTGTGTTGAATAGAGACTCATGGGGAAAAAGAATTACCTCTTTCCAATATCCTACAGACAATATGTTCAGTGTTTTTATTATAATTTTAATACAGAAACAACTACTTTAATTTGAATTTCTTTTGAAAAAAAGACCTGGAAGACACTGTGGGTGCTTGTATTTCCAGCCAAACTCTGAAATACCATGCAGCACCAAATTTCAACACCCATTTCTTCTAACTCAGCACTGGAGTGTCAGTCAAAAACTTTAAACCATTTAGAGTAAAAAACTAAAAAAATTAACAGGAAGCAAAACAAGATCTTTGTGGTAAATCATCATCAGCTTGCAAATGCTACTTTCACAAGGAAAACAACTGAAGAAATAGATGTTCTGAATATTCAAAAGAAACAAATTTCTGCTTCTCATCTTTAGCTTTTCAAGGGAAATGAACCATCCTTTCTTTATCTAATCCTGTTCTCATCTGGAGGATTTTGAAAATTTACAGACATCAAAGTCAGAGGGAACACTTACAACTAAGAGTTACCAACAGTGCACATGGAATTCCCATGTGAGCAATCCCTGCACACCAGAGCTGCCTTTACCCCCACCCACCACAGGAAACAAGGCAAGGCCTTAATGAGGCAAGTTTAATTATTATCCTCTATCACAAGTTCTCAAACTGCCAAACCAAAGGCCTGCTCCTCCTCCTTGTAAGTACTTTTCTATTGCAATTATTACTATAATCTATAATTTGTAAAATAAAAAAGTATTTACTTTGAAGAGCTGCTCCTTTACTAAGAGCATCTGGCAATCCTCAGGAATCGGTAAGTTATGATATTGAACATAATATTATGTATCTTTACCATACTTCAGCCTGTTAATTTAGTATATTCTCCATTAAATCCCCAATAAATTATAGCATCAACTCAAACCCCAGCTATTTGCAGGCTGACTTTGTGTCAGAGCTGACACTTCACTGCTGCAGGACACTCCGGAGAAGTTTTTGTTAAAGCGTGTTCCAACAGTTATTTGCAAAGCCAGAGCTCTGTGAAAACCCTTTTAAATTCAAAATTTAGCACTTGGCTGTGAGTGAGGGGTGAACAGAACACACCTCTTGCTTGGTTTTTGTGGTGTATCCCTGCACAGACTCTCTTGCCACCAAGCTTTCCAAGGCATCCTGCACCGTGCGGATCTTGTCCGACTGGATGTCCAGCTGCAGGGTGAAGAAAAGCTGCAGTGTGGCAGATTCCTTGGAACTCTGCTGGTAAACAACAGATCTGTGGAGGAAAAAAGAAATCAAAATGTGATAAAGTGTGATTTTTCAATCAGGCAGAACATTCAAGGAAGAATGAGTTACTTCAGTAACTCAGTTTATAGTTAATTTAAGGCAACACATTCAAATAAAAAATTAAACATCAAGTTTTAACAATTTACCCAAATTTGCATAATTTTAAAATCTACTAAGATTATTGTGAATGGGGTTGTATTTTATTTATGCAGAGTTATTGGGTAAGCATCCAAAGTTTGAAGAAAAAGACCGAAATTTTTGGCAAGCATTTTTTTAAAAATTTGCCTCCTGGCTCTTTTTTGTCAGTTTAGTTTTCCAGCAGCTCTTCACAAGTGCAAAGTGCCAGTGCTTATCTGTCTTCTACTGGAAAAAATCATAGCTGATTCTCTAATAAAAATACAGAATTTTTTGTCACTTCTCTAAGACCAATTTCACAGTGATTTTAAATTGTTTGCTTAAATCATGTCATTGGAAATATAAATTATGCTCCATTGAGGACTGGCAGTTTTTCTTCCCATCATTTTCTGTATCCATATATATAAATTATTATTTCTTATATATTGAAACCAGATTTATAATTAACTCAGCTTTAACTCATTTGGCCATGGTGGAATATTTCCAGGTCAGGTAGGAAATGTTCATGTTCAGGTTAATTTTAATGTTCAGGATAATCAAGAGAGTCTTTTTTATTCAGGCAAAGCCCTGAAGCACCAACAGAAAGCCAGTGCAGCTTAATATTGGTAAATATCTATTCCTTAGAGGGAAGAGAATGCAGGAAAAACAGCAGCACCATCATTTTAAAAAGCAGAAATTATATTATAATGCCTCTTCAGGATATTTTCTTTACAAGATATGCAGAAATTGATTTCATAGCAAAACCTTTGCTGGGCTATGATTTCCCTGTAACAATGTCCCTTATTAGAACAATTACAAATCTCAGCTGGACATGGGAAAATGCAACATTTTCAATGAAAAATTACTCAGGCACTGCAAGAATTCTCAGGAAAACCTGGGACTTTCCCACTAAAGCCTCATGTTGCTGGGGTTTTTAAGTAATTATACAGAAATTTAAGACACTCAAGCCTCCAAGGATAGGCTAAAAATTTCCAAGTCTGAAGCTTCCCCAGCCAGAAGATGCCAACTTGAATCATCTTCTCCTCACTCCTTTCCCACTGGATTTTTCCAGTTTCTGACACTTTCATTTAGTGGAATTCTACTGACAGTTTTATATTCAGTCCTTGCTATCTCCACCCCTGAGGATGAAGCTTTCCAGCATCCCATGGGATGTTGTTTCTGTGGTGAGCTGTGCCCTGGTGGAAGGATAAATAAAGTGGATGTGCTGCCTGCAGATGTTGGGTTGGATCCTGTGGTTCTGCTGCTTGTTGCAAGTTTTTACCTTTTTCCAGTATTACCTTTGCTTTATATCATTTTCTGTGGACTGCTACAGAAAACTGCATCATCTCAGTATTTTTAATATAAAAACTGATGGAATCATGTAGAGATCTTTTGTGACAAATTCTGGTAAATATACCTGGGGTATTAATAACACCTTGGGTATATGAACCATCAAGGTAGGACTCCATCAATACCTACAAACACCTGTTTGCCAAATTCTATGGAAAATATAATTTTATTTACCAGCTGTCTGGCTCAAAACCCAGAAGAATAAATAATTTCAGAGCATTTCCAAGGCAGAAGGCACTAGCCCACATTATTCACACTTCTAGACTCAATATCTGGCAACACAGAGAGTCAAACACCAGCAATTAAGTGTCTGTCTCCAATTTAAAAAAAATTCCTCAAGCCTAGCAGTTTTGTTTTGCTGTATGTTTTTAGCAAGTGTTTACTTTGCTTTCATTTTAAATTATACATCTCTCCAAACAAGTCAAGAGACTTCCTTTCTAAAAAGTATTCTTTTAGATTCTACTTTCTGCCTTTGTCTGGTATCAGACCTGCATAGAAGTGATATCCTACATTCTTTTCATTCTAGTTGCAGCTTGTAGCAATTTATATTTTTCCAGACTTTTTTTGCCTTTAACATTTCTTTACTACTAAACACAGCTTTCTCTGGGAAACACAAAGGGTCTGAATAACCTAAAACTCACAATTTTATGTTTTAGTTCAGATTTAATTCTGTAAATCTCATTCTCTCTCAGTATCCTTATTTATAACATGAGATGTTCACAAAAATTAGGAAGCTCTGAAATACTTTGGAAAAGCATAAATATTCCAAACTCCTTTTCCACTTGCAATTCAGGGCTTGCGATCTCAGAAGAATCAATTCATTTAAAACATTTTTAAAAAAATTCAGCCAACACAAGTCATGAACTTGGAGGAAAAAATACTGTACCTTATGTGACCACCAAAAATATCAGTGATTGGAGTCTGGACAAAGTCAGCCTGACGAGTGACAGAGGATTTGTTGCGAGGTCCCACCTGCTCCCACTCATCCTCGCTGCCTTCCCCCTGCTCCTCCTGCTCCTCCTCCCTGGGAACACTCTGAGCCTCAGGGCCATTGGACACTGACACTTCTTCCAGAGACAAAGAGAAAAAACACACTGGGGTTTGTGACAGATAAAGGATTTGAAAGGAAAATATCCCAGTACAAATAGTTTTTTGAGGATAAAATGTTTTCGTGCATCGTTTTAATCCATCCATACACATGCATGGATTAACAGAATGTAGCTCACTGATG
Source organism: Erithacus rubecula (assembly GCF_903797595.1). Classification (NCBI taxonomy): domain Eukaryota; kingdom Metazoa; phylum Chordata; class Aves; order Passeriformes; family Muscicapidae; genus Erithacus; species Erithacus rubecula. The sequence continues at coordinate 3,070,068 of NC_136664.1, forward strand.
ATTGTATGTAAATAGCAAAGTTTGGTGTATTTTTAGTAGTAAATTTATGGGGTTTCTAGAAAATTAGAAAGTCAAGTGTTATTCTGGAAACAGAATTATGCCATTATTAAATATAACTCCTTTTCTGCACAGGTATTTTACAGGGAACCCAAAGCTTAGCAAATATTTTCCCAGCTAGTGCCAAAGTCAGGAGGTTATAAACTGCACAGAGCTAAGGAACAAAAAATGGTATGACTTTATATCCTAAAAAATTTACCCTACCAAATAAAACTGAGTAACTAGTGATCTGAATTCTTACTTGGCTAAGGCTTGCAGGATTTTATTTGTAAAGGGGGGTCAAGCTAAAGCCTCTATAAACTCAAATGACATTTTACTCTGCACACAAATTATAGTAATTCTTTCAAACTAAATTCTCCTCCAACTCTGTCAGTAAGAATTTTCAAATAATTTAGTATATTGGTTTGTATTAGAAAAAAAGATCTTAACAGTTGGTTTAAAGATCAGTGAAAAAGACACTGATATATTTTTGAACTCCCACGGAGAGTCAAAATCCACTGACATTGCAGGTATTATAAACAACAAACAAGACTGATTAACCCCAAATAATGCTTAGCTGGGCTCAGTAAAAAGGTGTAATTTTGAGTTTTGTAATTTTGTTGTTTAGGAGAACCAGGAATGTGACTTATTGTGATTCAGAGTATTGGCAGAGCCATGATGCCTTTCCAGAAACCCAGTAACTCTTCAGATCATTCACAAACTGGGCAGAGTGGACTCACTGTGTCCAAATTTTAACAAAATATTATTTGCTTGTGTTCCAGTCCTGTAAAACATGGCATTCTATCCCTATCTCAATATCTACTCCAAGCATTACTCTGTATTATGGAATCACCACACAAACAGTATTTGAAATCACTTGTTTGCTATTAAAAAATAAAAAAAAATCCACTAACTTTCATTATGTGGAGAGAGAAGTTTCTTGAGGGTCAGCATTTCTTCATGTAGTCCATTGAGGATAAATCCCAAGTATTCCTCAGCATCCTCTTGCCTGCCCTGAATAAAACACTTTTTTCAATTAATTCTATGATTTTTCATGGTTTCCTCTTAACAGAAAGTTCATGACACTGAACAAATCCAGCTTTCTCCTATTAATTTAGCAACTCCTGAGTCTAAAGGTATGTCAAATAAACTTTAAATTTTATTATAACATGAACTTTTTTTAACCAGTTAAACCCAAACTGCAATAAGCAGTAAATACACACATCAGCTACACAATAGCTGTAAGAATTCTGCATTTTTCTCAATACAAATTCCATTTCACATGTCAGTTGGAATTTTCTTCCCCCCATTTCTTTTACAACCACTACTAAAAGCTGCTGTCAAACCAAGGCCAAATCAAAGGACAGTTTGAATTATTATCTTTTCTTTATATTGAAATTAAACTTGAACAGGCATTTTGAAATTTCTGGACCTTCAATCAGTCTTAGCTGAATTCCTCATAAAAATGAACAACTGCTCTTAAATGCAAATCAATTGGTTAACTCCATTATAAAAAGAGATGTTCTATTCCAACAGTAATTTTTCCATTATTCTGACACCTTAAACTGCCAAATCTGTAATTAACATTTTCCTATAATTCTGGTCCCAAGACAATTTAGCTTCATTACCATGAACTGGCAATGAGCTGATTTTAGAGACATTTGAGCAGAGCCTGAGGTTTGGCTTTGCAGAGGTTTAAGGGCTGTGCCTGCCCTGCAATGCAGTTCCACAAGCCAAGGATTTGAAATCTCACCTTTTCTGACAGACTTGACTTTATAACTGTCAAGAGCCTGTAAATGTAGGTTGGTTCAAAGGCAGCTCCTGGTCGGATGTCTCTCACTATTTTATCACCTAAAGCTGCAAGGTGAAAGAGAAGTAATGTAAGTAATAATAAATAAAAAGGTTTTCTTACATTATACCTTAACAGGCTCTTCATACATCACTAGTTTTGGAGTCCAGCAATTTTTTTATTAATAGTTTTATTATAATTTTGGGGTCTTCAGCTCAGAAGTTATAAAACACAACTTATCTCTAAACATTGTTTTAAAACATATCACCCTGCAGAAACGTTCAGATAGTCAGGAAAAGTTCTGAGAAAATTAACCAGAATATCAACAGCCATCATAATAGATCATTTTTAGTGCTATTTGCATTTTTGCATTTCTTTTGTACTCAAAGAACACACCCTTAAACCTTTTGTGTATTTGCAATTCTATCAGATCACTTTTGCTCTCTGCAGAATAAAAACCCCAAGAACAGCCAGAGAGAATGTTCCACCTAATGGGCAATACAAAACCTCAGAACTACACTTGAAAACTACACAAGAAAATGACCTACAAGTAAAATAAATTGCATAAACCAGTAAGATTTGTTTTACAGAAAGAAACCACAGAAATGTCTGAACTGTTTGGAAATCACCAGAACAACCAGTTCCTCCTGATATTTCCTTATCATGTTACATAAAGAATAGTTTCAGGAATGTGCTTGTTTCTACAAGTTTGAAATGTAACAGACTTGGTTTAAAATTAAGATTAAATAACTGAAACCTTTAAGATAATTTATTTGCATCAAAAAATATGCTGTACCTCACTCCATAATCAAGCCTAAATATGTATTAGGAGAAATCAGACACATCTGAAGTTTTCCCACTGGAATAAGAAACCAGGATAATATTCCTGCAGGGCATCTCCAACTGCTTAAGGGATCCATTATGGCCCCATTTTGTTCCAAATCAGTGAATGTGCAGGATTTAAGCAGCAGAATTGAGCAATCTGATAAATAAACAGCTGGAAATATGCAAGGAAGGAAGTGGAGTAAAATATGGGGAGTATCAACTGATTTTCTTAGAAAGGGAATGTTCTTAGAAGGCATCTTCACAACTAAGTGAACCTTCAACAAAAACTTCCTATTGCACTTGTACACTTGGTCCACACCAAATAGAAGAAAAAAAATCCAAGGTGCAACACCTCTCCCCCCATGCAGATCTTTACCCCATCATTTTCTGCTCTGTGCCCTGCTCCCACTCACCTTGCTTTGCTTTAGGAGGTACAGGCATATTAGTGAACTCATTCATTAAACGAACACTGAAACAGAGGGAAGAACAACTGGACATGAGCAGCAAGTTAACACTTAGGACAAGTAATAAAATTACATAATTGTCATTCTGACTTTTAACACAAAACAAAATCAAAGAATGTCACCACGAAATCTGGGTGAAGTTCAGACATAACAATTCACCTGATCACTGCAGTTAAACCCAGGCTGGTCCTTGAACCTCTCACAGTTCATTTCTGCACATTACACAAAACTGATACTCCCAAAGCAACAGGAATTCTCTTCCTTGACAAGCCAAGCACTTATAAAACACCAAGTTCATTATAAAAGTGTCACCCAAAAACCTTCTGGACACTTCTAACAGCCATTGTTAGGTATTTGTGAAGGAGTTTAGCCAGACCCCAGACTGTGATTCCTTTTCCCCAAGCTACTTACAAACTGTCTAGCATTGGTGTGGAGGTGCACGGCCTCTGTGATTTGGAATACATTGGAATGGACTTCATTAAATGATACATTGGAGGACAAGCAACCAAGGCTTGCAGGGTCTATGCAGTGGCATTAAGGAAACATGCAGAAATTGGCATCTTGTGTATTAACCAAATATTCAGTTATATGCAAAATGATATGAACAACAGAGCTGTATTTTTATTACATAGATCAATCCAAGAATTAAAGTGGAAAATAGGATGAAGCTTTATCACAATATTAAGCAATAACGTACAGAAGTTATATTAAAAAAAAAAAACCCAGCATCTTGTAACATGCAGTGACTTCATTGACATTTTAATCATGGCAAAAACTTTAATTAATGGGTAAGGAACTATTTCATCCAGGAGCAGGAGAGGAAAAGAACTTTCACAGGAAAGACTTTAGAGAATTAACCATTTGAAAATTGGCAGGAGACAACCTGGAACATATCTTCTGAGAAGAATGGAAGAAATAAGCTGAAACTTAAAGGTGCTGAGCCACCCCTGCAACCAAAGCAAAACCCACTGAGATGTGAGACACTGCAAATAGTTGGGAGCAGCCTGAAAACTTCAGAGAATGCTGGAAGAATAATAGTCTGAAAACATCACAACTTGGTGAGAGCAGTGAACAGAAGAAATGCACTAAAAAAACTGGAGGGAAAGGGAAATGGCAAAATCAGGGATCAATCTCAACAGCTGAAGAGAGAGAATAATTTGATCCCTACAGTGTGCAAAAACTGAGTAATAAATTCCAATGTAAAACTGTAAGATTGAAAAAACTGGAGCTAAGATGTAGAGTGTATATAACCAAAGGAGTGCAGAACTGGTTATATATGATAAAAGCTTTATTTAAAGCATAGTCATTGGCCTATAAATAGTGTGTTAGGATCTGCCATGACCACTCCTGAATTTGGTGTTAACATTTTTCACTAACAGTATCAGCACTAGAAGGATCCCAAGTGTCACTTGCAGTCAGCCTTGCTGACATGGTAGATAAGCTGTTTATTAATATTTTGATTAATATCATAATATAGCATGGAGGGAAGGTACTTTCTGTTCCTCAGGGTAAAAGTTATTTTTGAAGGAATACAACTCCAATTCATTAAGAGCAAGCTCATCTTCCATATGTAAGACTGTAGCAGGATTAATTTAAATTAAATGCTGCTTTACACAGATGATAGGACAGTGACAACCTGCTCAGCACAAACCCAAATGATCCATTTAAACTGCAAAACAAAGCCCAAGTGTAAAAACACTTACTTCAACTGCAAAAAAGAAATAACCATTTAAATGGATGCACAGAGTTATGGGGAAACACTGCTAGAAATTACAAGGGTTTCAGTCAGAAGAAGTTACAGTTCTGAAATATTTTGATACAGGTAACAAACTGCCAGGAGGATTGCAGGAGAACCCTGCACACCAGGTTCAATGATCCAAAATCCCTCTGGATTTCTGACTGCTACACTTCAACATTTTAACCACAGGAGCAGGATCTGGGAAAACAAAACTCTTATAAAATACTTACCAGAACAATCCAGAAAAACTCTGACAGATATAATACACAAATATCAACTTAAGAGCATTAATTTTTTTTCCCAGGGAAGGATACAGCATTGATGTAGCACCAGTTTCCTTTGTTGATCAGCCCTCGGGGTTGCAAAGACACTGGTTTATGTATTAGTCTTACATTTTCCAGTATTTCTGCAGAATGAGAAACAGTAAATTGAGCATCAACAAAACTCTCGTGGCCATCAAACAAATATCTGCTGCAGCATTACACAGTCATTCAAATCATTGAAAAAGATGCACAGAAATATCAGCAAATGATTTCCACTCCATTTTTCACATTCCAGATCAGAGGTTTTTCTTCCACTGAAGACATCCTGGGATTCAGATTGGAAGATGCTGATGCAACACTGATCACTGCCATTCCAAAACAAGACCTGTTGATTTGGATTTGTTTTCCTAAATCCAGATATTTTATTTATATTGCTACAGAGATACATACACAGATACAAAATGCCATCAGCTGGAATCACTTATCACCAGATTTATCAAGTATTTTCCACATTTTTCTGCTTTGAAGAGGGATGAAGCCAACACAGCAGTCTCAGTGTAGAAGTTTCACCATCCACTACCTTGCAACAAAATCATCTTGGTGCAAACACAGACAGATGTGCTCTGCTCTTCAGAACAGGCTGTTTTATTTAATGCTTCCAAAATCTACAGGATAACAGCCTTACATAACAGAATTCCTACTCTTTCCTGCTTTCAAAACCTTCAGTAATGACCCAAGTTTAAAACTCAGAAACCACTGCACGTTAGTTTATCCCAGTTATGAAACCAAGAGCAACAAAGGGAGCTTTTCCAGGAATCCTGAGCTGTTATTCAGATACCTAAATAAGAACTGTTTAAAGAAAATATTAGAGCTCATATACTTTCAACTTGCAAAATAAGGTGCATACAAGACAAAATACAAATTTCAAGTAAATATAGCAGTTGTGAACCAGTGGGGTTATTTATTTTTATAATAAATGTGAGGAGCTCTAAAGCAGCTCTAAAGCTCTTATACCCTATAAAGAGTTGGAGCTACAGGACTAAAAAGATAAAATAACATGATATAGGTACAAAGCTGCAAATAATCAGAGGAGGTGGAAGAATGCAAACAAAATCCACATCCTTCTACTGCCAAGCTACTTCCCTATAGTATTTCCTGCAGATAACATCAATTCTAAGTAAACAAAATTGACCAAAAAAAAGTTTAGTTCAGTTGTCTATTACATAAAGAATGTGCCACCTGAAAGAGCAGACAGCAAAGAAATGTAAAATGGAAGATGATGCAGCACACATGCAGAAAATTCTTTTCCAGTGAGGGCTAAAACACATTATTAAATTACTGCTGAAGTACTTCAGAATGCATTGTTAGAGCAGCAGCATTTGAACTGTGTTCACACACAATATTTCTGTTAACATAATTCATCACTGCTGAAAGTAAGGATAAGAGTAATGGAAAAAGCTTCTATTTTTTGTGTCTATCAATAACTTTTTACATTAACTCTTTTCTTCCCCATTTTTGCCTCTTGCTAAATAAAGGCATTAAGAGGACCTTTAGCATCCTCTTGTGGTGACAAAGTTGCTTTGTGAACAGGCTCCAGTGCAATTCCTGGGAGTTTTGCTTCCTTTAACCTGGGGTTGTGTACAGCAATTCCATTCAACAGCATTTCCAGCTTACATCTAACACACAGAAACTAAAAGAACTTTTACAAGTGTATCAGAAGAAAAATACACTTACAACCGTGAGAAAACCTTAAAAATTCAGAAGCTGTTGGAAAGCTCATGCTATCACCCAGAAAACTCATTTCTTTCAGAGGGTACTGATTTGTGAAAAGAGATGTTTAGATAATTCTGTAGGCAAACAGCATTTTGCTGAAGTTCATTGATTGGGTTATTACAATTACCTCTCAAGATAAAGGTGGTTACAAGTTAGGAACTGAACACTTGGCTTAAGGCCCTGATTTCAAGAATATTGTTTCTGCTACTCTGATCTTTCCTCACATCTGGACAAGGATTAAAAAATCCCATGACAATGTTGCTGGATGACATTAAACAAAAACATTTTTGTAAGAATGCAATTTGAATGTACAAAAGACTGCATTTCTGAAGTTTATAAAACCACCCCCAGGACCCTGGATGTCTCCACAACTCTTTGCTCTAGCATTTACCTAGATTTAAAATGAGAAAAAAAAATCTACTATGTAACACTGAAACACCTGTTTTACAATCTGAATTTCATTGTATCACTATCTTGGCAGAACTGTCAATCACCATCTTCTTTATGAATTTGTTTTGCAGATTTGGATTTACAATCATGGTCACGTCAACAATAACATCTGAGACAAATTAACTCTGAATTTTCAATGTTTGCCCACACAGTTTTTAAATCTTATTTCCATTTTTGCTGCTGCGCTATGAAATTTTCATTCAGTAGAAATGCCCAAAGACTGCCTGCCATTGCATCAAGAATTAGTTGAATTGCAACAGAATTAGTTATTTTCCATGGAAATTGGTATTAATACACACTGGGGGGAAAAAAACTTTGTCTTCTTCAGCTGTAGTAAAGATACTCATCAAATCCCTAGAACTTCCAGATGATTTCCTCTAACACTTCTACCATTAGTTCTTCACATTGTACTTGGATTTGGTGCCTTCCATACTTGCATTTATTGGATTTTCCTCCTTCTAATTTAAAACCTTTCCAGATTTAATCATATCTTAAAAGTTCCTGTTCTTCAATTCATCTGAAATCCTGCCTGCTGTAAACAGATTTTATGGGCACTGTAACCTCCTCAGCCACAGTGAAAATACTGCAAAAGAACATGATTCAGAAAATTGTTACAGATTCTCTCACTACAGTTTTTCCTAAGATCACCAAGAACAGTTAAAAGACAACTCAGAGAATTTATGTTTTCCAATCATGCATTTCCTTAGATTATTTCCAACATTATATAAGGCACTATTAATTATCAGGTTATAATTGTAAAGAACCAACTATGAAATGTGACAAAACCCTGAAGAGTCTTATTTTTTTACCAATATAATTTATAACCTTACTATCCCTTAGATATGAATTATTCAAATGATTCTCCTGGGATCTAAATTAGGCTGTGGTGTATCATTATTACACTTGTCCCTTTCTAAACACACAAGTGCAGCACCTGCACAGCCCACACATCTTGAACACTTTTTAAAATTACCTCTTCAGTATTTTCATGAAATTTGTCTGTTCTATTTATTTTCTAGTCCTGATCATCTCCTTACCTTGTGTAGCTTCTTTGAGGCTAAAGGAACCACAGATCTCTGCAGGCTGAATCAAGCAGCATTAAATTATCTTCAGGGTGCCTGTGAATCATTAACCTCCCTTGTAATAACTGCTGAAATTCATGTACAAACCAACAATTTGTCCCTGGAAAAGCAACTTCTCTTCTTGTGTGTTGAGCACCTGTTCTAAATAAAAACTGTGCAGAAGGACCTTGGCACTCCAACACTGAGCTGTTTGTTAATTTGATTTGTTAATTCTGCCTGTTCCCTCAAGATATTTCAGGTGTAGAGTTTACCTGTGTCCAGCACCTTATGGCACTTGTGGTCAAAAATTCATTCCCATTGGCATGAGCTGAATTCCCAGCAAATCCAACAGAAGGATCTCAATTCAGCCACAGGGAAAATAAGGAACACACCTGACAAACACAGACCCTCACACAGTGATGATCATCGAGGCAGATTTGAAATTAAATATACACAGAATGGAGCAAATGATCTGTCTGGAAATCACAAAGTGAAATTTTGTAACGTATTTTTGAGTGTGGGTGGATGAATAAAGTACTCAGGCACCTGTTTTCCCAAAAAGGACAGAGAATACTCAAGTACATATGAAGAAAATAAAGAAAAACACCTTTTTCCACAGAGCAAAGAACTGATCACATGGCATTCAGATCTTCAAGTAAACATTTTACACTGAAATCAGAAACATCTGAATTACAGGAATTGCAGCAATAACTCCTGCCTAAATCAACTACAATGAGTAGATGAATTTCTTTTACCTATACTCAGATTATTCCTTTGCCCAAACAGCAAGCTAATAGTGAAGGTGCAGAAGAACACTGGGTAAAAGTTACATTTGTATTTTAGTACACTGAAGACAAACTAAAAAGCTCTGCTCCCACCTGGTGGCAAAAAAATAGTACAGAAACAGTGAAAGTTTAGAAAGTTAACTTGCAGCTGAACAACTTGGACAAGATAAAAAACCTTTTACCATTTATGGCAAGCAATCCCAGCTTTATGATGGCCACAAAACAGTTGTAAGTTAAAATCATTACCCAATGATAGCTTGAGATTTTAAGACAACATTCTCCATGTGGGTTCATACAGACTGTAATCACCTGCTTTTATAGATATATATTGTTTTAATACAGTGTTTATGGCACCTAAGTGGAAAATGCACTGAAATAGAAATTATGCTGACAGCTTTTCTCTCAAAAGACAATTCTGAGTAATGAAAGCACTGCTGAATAAGGAGGGGAGGAAAGGCAGCACACAATTCTGGGCACTCTGAACACCATCTCCAGGCCAGCTTCTGTTCAGAGTGAAAATCTGATTTGAAGCTGTCTCATTCAAAACCTGTAAATCAGCTTGGAGCATAAACAGCAGGGCTCTGCACAAAGCCTTCACATCCATGGACCACTTCACAGATTTTAAATAATTGCTTTGGTTCCACCACTCGTGAGTCAGAGACACAAAATGCACCCAAGCTGGGAGAACTTCATAATTTCTGGCTGCATCTGCACAACCAACCTCCTGCAGTTTCTAACATTTCCCATCAGGACCACAAATATGACAGGATCAAGAGTAAAAACTTTTGTATCACTCATTCCCTGTCCTGATGTTCCCTCTGGACAGCTCCTTAGGGTTATTCTTGAACTCAGAACAGCTAGTATTGGTTATGGATAAAGCAATACTGTTTATAATGGTTACATTGGAAGGACAGACCCATCAAAAAGCATATTAGTGAATATGATATTTCCTGAATTGAAATTTCTGAAGCAAGACCTATGTAGCTATTACACTTCAACTGCTGTATAATGCCCAGGAATTTCAGCTACTTTGGTATAAATATAGTAATACACTACAAAATTGTAAATACTGGATAATGTGACACACCATTTTCTGAACAAACCTAACATATTCTCCTTTTTATAACAGCACACAGCCTGTTTGAAACCACAGATCACTTCCACAGACTGTTTGACAAGTTGTTTGACAAGCAGCAATAGTTTCCCCATATCTGGGATAATGACATGGCAGTGCCTGCTTGGAATGTTTACCCAAGGGGATACAAACTGGCTCATTCCAATGACATTCCTCATGCAGTGTTTGAACAGTCAGCTCATTACCAGAGGAATGTTCTCTATCAATACTGCACACTCCTGTTTACAAGCAGAGCTAACACCCTTCAGTGTAACATCCACTCGTGTTATTAACTATACCTGCAATCTTTATGGCTACGGGATCCTCTGAAACTGGAACAGGTCCCTCTTTGACTTCAACCTGTTTTTCAGGGACCAGAGGAGATGTGGCAGGAGGGGTATACTTAGTCTCAACATAGACCACAGATGTGGAAGCAGAGGGCTTGGAATTGTGAAAAAGACTAGCCCACGATTTTGCAGGCTGATTAACAGGGACCGATCCTGCAAGCGGGACCGTTGCCTCAGTAGTAGGTGAAGCTTCCTCAGGCTTAGCTTGGTCTGAGTCAGTGCTTTCCACAGTGTGCAATTCTACCCCGTTGGCAGCCGTGTCCTCACCGGAGGGTTCAAGTGTTTGTCCATTAGTGACGCCAAGAGTCTCAGTAGTATCAGTACCAGCGTAAGCCTGTACACCAGCTGTCCTTAGGGGGCTGTCTCTGGCGGCCTCCGGGGGGAGGCACAACTGTTCCGAGTGCGCCAGGCGGCAGCCCTCGGCAGTCCTGGCGCCGGGGCCGGGCTCGGCACACGCAGCTCCGGCCAGCAGCTCCACGGAGCTGCCGGGGCTGCTGCAAGTCCTGGGCGTGGCCAGCGCGGGGAGCTCCGCCGCCAGCTCCGCGTCCTCCGCGCCCAGGCTGCCGAGCCCCGCGGCCGAGGCGTGCCCGTTCACCAGCGCCTCCGGGGCGGCCACGCCGTCGGGGACATCTTCCAAGTAACTGTAGTATCCGGGGGGTCTTTTCTTCTTCTTTTTCCGCTCCCTCTGCCCGAGGCCTCCGGCCAAGCCGTCGTTTTCAGCGTTGGAGCCGCTGTCCAGAGCCAGGGTGGGGTCGCTGAACTGGCAGTCAATGGAGTTGTAGTTGGTGTCGCTGAGAGCATCATCGGGGCTTTTCTGAGCAGGTGCACAGCTGAGAATGAATTCTGGAGCCTGAGGATTCAGAGTACTCGAAATACTGTAGTCGGTGTTATTTAGGACAGATGACTGAGTCTCAATAACTTCATTAACACCAAATTCAATTCTCTGGTACTCTTCCCCTGGACAAGAGAAAGCAAATCTCAGTTAGAGAACCACACTGAATGAAAAAGCTACAAAAGCAAGAAAAACACTCTCCTATTTTCCCATAACTCAAAAAACAACCCTCCCCTCAACAAAAGGAATTCTCATCCATTGACTTTTAAAAGATCATTTTCTTAAAGACAGCAGAGCATGATTCAGATTTTCTTAACCAGAGTTATGTAATTTCCAAATCACTGCACAGCTTCTGCACATAACCCCAATTAAATTCACCTCTTAAGAAAAACTATGTCTATATGAATAATCTCTATTAAATTAATTACTGGATAATTGCCTATAAAACACAGTGTAATATTGAATTGCATGCTTTTTTTCCAGCCAGTCTGTTCAACTGACAATTACAAAATCCAAGCTTTGCCTTTTTAACTTTCCCATATGAGAGGTTTGCTTTTTGAGGGGCTTTGTTTGGTTCTCCTGGTGTGATTTACCATAATCCTTAATAAGTGAAAAATATATTTCTAAATTGTATGGAACACTGCAATTAAAGCTTTTGAGACTTTAGGTTCATTGATAACTTCTTCAATTTTATCACAAATTTATTACTATGTGAGAGTAATGATAAATATGAGTCCAGGATTTTATGACACAAAATACAACACATTCCTCAACATAAATCAAGATTCAACTTGTACACAGGAGTTGTACTGAAAACTTATGAACAGGGTTTTTTTTTTTTTTTAATTGATTTATTTATTTGCCCTGGAACTAAAGAAACACTAAGAAATACTCTCATGACAGGCTCCAGGATGACAAAATATTTACAGTCACCAAGTTCTGCAATTTCCTGAAATTTATTTATTGTAATAATTCACGTGTGCTAACTGGTAACACTGAATACTTCAGCTACAACTATTTCTGAAACTATGGAGTAAAGATATAAAATTAATGAAACAGTTTCAGGAATTTTGAAGGTAAGCTGACATTTTACAGCTCTGCAGGTCTTTATGATATGTATGCTCCTTTTTCAAAGAAATTACATTTTAATATTTTGTGTTTCCTCAACTTCTGGGGGCTAAAACATACATTTCCAATTTTTAAGACTTGCTACAGAACTAAACAATACTGGAAATTAGTTCCAAAGGAATTAAGTGGATACAACACTAAACTTTTAAGATTTTGTGCAATTTACATTATGCATGGCATGTCAACAAATAAGTATTTTCAAGTACATCACAGACTCAGTAAAAATGAGGTAGATTTTTTTTTTCAACACAACAAAAAGCAACCAAAAGTTCCCACTTCTTTACACACCTAATGAAATAATCTTATGGGAAAACAATGTAGTAGGGAATATTTTGGTATATTGCTCTCAATACAGAAGCTTTGCAATTCTAGATATTTTCTACAAAAATCTGCTAACAAATAATTTAGCTTCAAAAAAGTGAAAGGTACAAGAATCTGCATTTTTAATATCAAATGAAGATATCAAATTGATTTCAACTTTTTCAATATCAAATGTTTAATGAACATTCAACACGTGTTGAGGTCTGACTTATCCTTGCAATACCAACATATTATGATTTAATGAACAAATTATAAAGATGTTAATTGCTTTTCTGCTTTGATCTATTAACATGACTAAATCAGAAGCAAACATGTCACATATCAACTTCAATCTTGCTGCCAGTCAGACTGAAGTAGATTTTTTAAAAATTAAAGGGTAAAAATTCCATGTAAATCTGATTTCTCTAAATCATCTTAGGAAGAATTTCAAATTTCTAATTTTTTTCCCCTCTCCCTGTGAGAAAGCATTTTTAACACCCTGTCTGCCATTCACCAAGCACTTCTGCAATCACTGATGAGCCATCAGCACCCAGAAGAGAGGGCTGAAGTTCCTTTGGGACAACATCAGCAGCCTGGAGCCAGGGAGGGGGAGCTGAGCCTGCTCTGAACTGGGAAGGGCTGGGAGAGCTCAGGCAGCACCTCCTGTTCCAGGGGCAGCCTCTGCTTCATTTGCATACAAATGCAAAGTTTTGGGGGGTTTAAGGGATATAAATCCACAATAAAACCATTCCTGGTTTATCTGTTTATAAACTCAGCTCAAGCATGAACCAAGAGCTGCTTCTTTCTACCCTTTGTTACAACAGCACAAAGCACAGGCAACAGTTTTCCACTATTCCTCCAACCTTGATATAAATGAATTACTGGGCACATTTCAACTCCTTACCAGTTCAAATAATCCAGGACTTCTTCTTTTCCAAAATCCAAGTTAAAAGGAAAAAAAAAATAGTAGTTGCTTCAAAACCAAGAATGTGGTTTCCCTCCACAGGTGAGTCAAGTCTATCACAGGCCAAGGTTAAAGTTGTCACCTCTGCACCCTGTCCTGTTCCTCTCTCCCCAGCAAGCACTGCTGGGACCCAAAGCTAACCTGGCAAAAAACATCATCTAAGGGAGCTTTTTTTTTCTAGTTTTGGATAATTTATTAATTTATTTACAAGAGCCCACTCAGGGCAAGTGGGGAGCAGAAAACAGAACACATTCCTTACAGTTATGGCACAATGAACATCAGAGGTTGAAACCTTGCCAAGAGCATAACTGATGTTGTAGCATTTAACACACAAATTAGGAAGTTACAGCTGAGCAATTAATCTTTGCACCTTACAGCAGGATTAGAATAATAAATACCAGTAGCTACTGCACAGTAAGTCTATGGAATGACTGGCAGGAGCTCATTTGCTGCAAGATTGTGTCAAGTTCATTTGTGAAAAATAAGAGGTAATTTTTTTTCTTATTTGTTGTTACTTTCCACTTTGCTTCAGGGCATCTTTGTTTCAATCTAGTTCACAGCTCTATTTCTGAATGGACTGAAACAGATCTCTGTGCCATGAACAACATGGCACACATATTGAAACAAGCACCAACAGATGCTCCAAGGACAGTCTATGTACAACCCCAAAATCTGTGAATGCACAGCACTAATTAGTGTGAACAGAGTTCTGCAGATTGCAGCTTAAGGCATGATTTGATTACTCCTAGTAGGTATTAACAGATACTCTGATTCTGTAATAAACACTGAAGATAAGTACAGAAAAAACTGAAGACTATGGGGAATAGTAGCATGGTAATTGTGTGTCATCATACATAAATATAAATATAAATATAAATATTCTGCATAACCAAGCATTCCAGTTTAGTTTGCACAGCTTCCTATGCAGCCATCACAGTGATAATGTTCATGCACAGTACAGTGGAAGCTTGTTAAAGACATTTTTCAAGCAAAACCTAATTTGCTGTCATTACCTAATCTCAGGGCTGGGAGGGGTTCTCTCAAGGTCTAGGAATGATCTGAAAGACATTTGTACAAACCACCTTTCTGTATGGCTTGTGAACATTAAAATCTCAGTCTGAAAGAACAAAACTTAAACCCAGTTAGACAAAGCAATAAATGACTGGATGTCCCTGTCACCAACAGACAATTCACACCACCTGGTCTTTTTAAAGAACCTTTCTAACTCCTATTTAAAACTACTCAGGGTCCTAAAACTGGTCCTGTACTAAATAAAACTCCTGAATTGTCAGAAGTGCTGCTGATCTGCTCTCAAATGAGACTTGTGCTGCTTCTTTGACTGCCTATCTTGTTTGGCTGAAATCCCTAAGCACAATGATCAGGTGTCCTCAAACACTAATGTGTAGTCTGGTCCTCTTCTGAGCACTTTTGAGAAATGTTCAGTCAGATACTTCCATGATTTTCTAAGGAGATCTGGAGTCATTTTCACATACATCTGAGTCTCAGCTTTCTTGCTCTCCTATGGTTCAGGGAGGAAAACAAAAACTAATTTACCTGCTGCTTAAAATACTGGGGAAGTTTGGTATAAACTACTCAAAGTGAGGATCCCAGGGCAGCTCCTTCCTACCTGTCCACTTCTTGCAACTCTGAAGTACAGTCAGGCTGTAAGAGGTATGGGTTGAGGCAGAGGAGACCTGTGAGTGTTCCAGCTTTAAAAGGGGAACTCTGTAATTTATTTTTACATCGAGTCACACTTTCATCTAGAGATTAACAAAAAAACAAACCAGGATTCTCCAGAAAAATAGCAAAGCCAGGCAGGAACAAGAGTCAAAGGGAGCAAAGAACAGAGCACTGCTTGCAGAGCAGCCTTGCTGTAACTGTTAGAAAATACTCATGCTCTGATTCTTCAGCCCCCCTCATTTTCACAGCTACATCCTACAGAGTTTCCACAGGACTCTGTGGGGTAGCACAGTGAAGGAGGAATAAGATGCCCACTGTAATAAGCTGAAGTTCAATGCAGAATTTTCAAAAGCTCTCACTGATATCATTCAGTAAAGTTTTAAAAACCAACTTAATATATGCCTTTGTAGGTGCTGAGCAAGTTCTAACAATTGTAATTAAAGAGAGATTATAGTAAATCTCAGAAAAGTGTCACAACCTTGAAGTTTAAAAAAAATAGTGATTTCTTACCATCATGAAACTTACCTGTGGATTTAATACCACATGAAACTGTTTCATTGTATGGGGGGAGCTGTACAAAAAAGAAATGAAACTTATTTAAAGGCAAAGCAAATCTATGAACACTTCAGATCAGTTTTATATGAAACATCAGAATCCTTTAAAAATAAGATCATAACTGAGATTTGATTTTTGGAGAGGATGCCTTGAACTCATGTTTCTATATTTATCAAATCCCACACTGCAGCTCCAGGCGTCCTTGCAGATTACCCAAGTACTGAAAGATAAAGATTATCTTGGTTACACACTACAGGCTCACCAACCTCTCAGCAATTCACCTCCCAGCATCAGCATCTTCCTCCATCAACTCATTTTAGAATGAGGAACACATCCTCTTTTTGAAAAAAGCTGAAGATGGATCAAATTGGCAAAGAATGAAAAAACTTTTGCACAGCCAACAATCACAACTAAACCTTTTAACTCTGAACCTGCCCTTGAAATGTGTCAGCTAAGGTGGATTCTTGATCAGCATAAGCATAATGTACCCCCAGCACAGGGTTTGTAAATCCATCCTGTAGAAACACTGGCATTGTTTTATGGACTCAGGCTTGACAGAACCCTTGCATGGTGTAACCACAGGTGGGCAATTTCTAACCCCCCTGACCTGCCCCTAAACCTCCTGAGCAGCTGAAAGCTCCTCCTGTGCCTGCAGAACTGGCAGAATTGGGGCAGAATTGTCACACTGCATTCCAGCAGCTCCTGGAGAACCAGCTCTGCAGTGGGAGATACAACACTGAGGGGACAGTGCAGCTTTACACTGCTATTCCAAATAGCAACTCCAATGATGTAACAAATACTGAAGTTTCCAATTCCCTAAAGCTACAGATACTCACATATTGCCTTATTAATGCACTGCAGACACCAGTGCAGCAGAAACTGTAAGAAAAATATTCCTGAAATTCTAGTGTAAAAGCATATTAAAAACACATGCTGTAAATACATTTATGAATCTCAATACATCTTAATATATCATCTTTTTAAGTCAAAAATGAGAATCAGTGGGTCAAGATCCATATTAATTTTGAACACGGGTTGAATATAATTTTAGTTAGAGCTAAAAAATCACTCTAAATATATGTAAAAAAATGTTTATGATAAACCTTGCAATTTTTGTTTTTATCCAAAGCAAAGACCTTCAGAGAACATGAAGATTTTTAAAAAAGTAGTCAACCTCTTGATCCCCAGCATATCTGATTAATCAATAGCACTTCTGCAAAACTGACTTGTTCCATACAACTGGGTCAAGTGAACCATCCCAGCCAACAGGTATGAGACAGAACACATGTCAAAAATGTCACATGTAAAAGGGACATTTTAGACAGCAGAACCACACCCAGTCACCAGGTTGGAAGAGACCTTCAAGATCAGCTCTAACACCTCAACTAAACCATGGAACCCAGTGCCACATCAGGTTTTTTTTTCTAAACACATCCAGGGATGGTGACTCCACCACCTCCCCAGGCAGACAATTCCAGCACTTGATCACTCTTTCCATAAAAAACTTCTTCCTAATATCCAACCCCTATTTCACTTTAACTTGCCAGAGTCTCCCTTGGGTGAGTGGTTAAGGGACCTCAGAGGGACAGCAGCACATGTGGGGACTGTCCCCAGCAGGATGTGTGTCAAACATCACTGCAGCACTATCACTGGCTTGTCCTTCTTGAATTTCACCCTGCCTTTTTCTGACCAATTTTTTACACCAATTAGTATAAAACTAATAAGCATCATTTTTATTTCATCAGCCAGGTAATTAAAACATTGAACTGAACCAGATCAAGGACAAACTTAAGGAACATCCTTTAACAGCTCTTTATTTTGGCAGCTAACCAGGAAGTGGTACACTGAGAAAATGAACTCACACTGCTTCTTGTGCTGCAAGTTCATACTCTGAGAGCAGCTTTACACAAGATATGACTGGAACAGCTGATGGGGGCACTTCAGGTGACACTACAGGATCATCACAGCTACAGGTATCACCTATAGATCTCCTCTGCTTCCCACAACCAGGCACAGCTTTTCCCCCAAAAAGAAGAAATGCTCTTTTTCATTTCTGAACTTCCCTCACTCCCCACCCCATTATTCCCTTTGTGCCCTTACATTGTTCAGCAGTTGATTACACTAATTATCCTTGGAAAATTAAATGACAGGAAGCTAAGTCACATTAACAATGGTTTGTAAACTGTGACAAAAGGATTTCCCCATCTACAGTTCGAGTGTTTGTTTCCTTTATGTTGAGAGGGCAGGATGGAAGCATGACTGAAATGTTTGAATGGAAATGTCTGGAGGAAATACATGAAAATTGACCCAGAGAAAAATTATTTTTCATGTCTGGCAATGAGTACAATGGGATAAAACTTTTCCCTAGGAAGGAAAATGGTTTCATCATTCTCTACCAAGAACTAGAGAATAAGAGGCCACAATACCATGTACTGGGTATGTAATGAACTCCAACACACAAAGACAACTGTTTCCACTCTGTGGCTCTCTCTGTCACTAATTAGTTCATTATTGCTGCACTTCTCAGACCTCACACACAGACTCAGACCTTCCCTGTGAGCACAGCTCTGAGGGTCAGCAGTGCTCCACCCAGCCAGAAATATTAACAATGCTCCCAAAGGCTGCCAAGACTTACAACCACCTTACACCCAAGAACTCTGCTGGGACAGTTCTCAGTATCACCCCTTAAAAAAAAAGCCACCAAAACTAAGATACAAGGCTGGAAAATTCATTGTCAATATCCCACCACTACTGCCAGCAAGCCCAGCTCTGAAAAATGACAAGCTAAAGGTGGAATCATAAATTTACATCTAAAAATGTAATTAATATCCACATACCTGGAAAGAAGACTACTGAATAAAATTTTCAGTTTGTCAGTTAGCAAGCCAAATGAATAATAAATATTTGTATTGCTGTATTTCACACAAAGAGGTGGAGCTTTCAAATGTTATTTCTAAAACAAGTTGAAAGTAGATCTTACCTCAACAGAGCATCGTGGAGTCACAAAGAACTGATTAAATTCATCAGGGCTGAATTCCCCAAAAATATACTAAAAAAAAAAAAAAAAAAAAAAAAGAGAGAAGGATCTCTGTTAAAGAACTGTTTATATTCAATACAACTAATAAATTCATATTAAAATCCATTAGGATACTAGAATTCAAAAAGACCCTGTGAGTCAGAAACTCCACCTTGCATCCCAACTCCCATCTTGGTTCCTTTCTATATTTTTAGCAAAAACTTTGAGTTCTGAAGCTGAAAACAAAGCATTTTCCTTCAAATTCCCACTGGAGGTGATCACAAACTGCTCCTCACCCTGTGACCAGCTGAAAACCATCCTGTGGGTGAGGAGTTGCATCAGCTCATACAAGCCCTAGGTAAAAGCTGCTTTGCCTTCTAAACCCACTCCTCACAAAAGGAAAAAAAAAAAAAACAAGAATTACTTCTCCAGAGTTCTGCTAAATTGAGGAGTTACACAAGACCAAGTGTACCCGAGGGCACAAAGAATTGAAACTGCTCAGGTGTAGGAAAAGACACAAAAATCATCAATTATCTGTGCCTGAAACTCTCCACAACAAACCTAAAATAAAACATCTTTCCCCAACATTATCTTCCTGCAGCTTTTCAGATATTTTACATCTAGATACTATCTGAAAAAAAGTGCCTAACAAGACCACAAAGAAAATTACACTACAATGAGAAAGTGAATTTACAGAAAATAAAAGATTCCCAATAAAAAGGCTGAAGCTACTGGCATTTCACAGTGCCTGGAAGTTTCTATCAACTTCCACCTCCAGCTGCAATTGACTGAACAGCACTCAAACATTCAGGACAGAGATATTAGAATAGAGAACTCAAACAAGGAGCTGAATAAACTGAGAAAATGGACAAAGAGGGCTGAAAAACACTGCTCTTGGCATGTGGATAAAAGCAGCTCAGCCTGGTCAGTACATCACAGCCCCCACTCCCATTTATCTCCCTGTTCTCCCAGGGTCACTCTGGACAATTCTCTGCCCTCCTCCACCCCCCCAGCAGAAAAGCTTTTTCAGCAATGTTGAGTCTTGCTCCTGGTAAATCCTTAGCTTGGTTGTATCAAGACACAACAAAGCAGAGTGGGAGCTGAGCCAGAGAAAAGAATTCCTAAAAAATCTGGGAAATCATCTCTGCTGAAGTGCAGGCTGCTGCCACACACTGCACACACAGTAACCCAATCACAGGATTATTTTCCCAGACTTTAGGTGATTTATTCCAGTGGAACTTGCTGTTTACATGACTCACAGCCATCTACATTCATAAATTTCAAAGCTTAACTGAAAGCCAAATTCCACAGCAATTACAAACCATCGTTTTCTTACACAAAAAGTGATTTATACACACATCACTTTTACATGTGGCAGAGTGTGCCCATTTTAATGGCCTTCAGGGTTTTTAAAAAACGAGCAATGTAATGGGGTTTAGACTACAAACACTCTTAACAGTCAAAACAAACTGGAACATCTGTGATTCAAAGGGTGAAGAACAGTTAAACATTTAATGCTTCAAAAACTCTTCCCTCAGCCAACTGCTGCCCACCAAGGGAGAATCCAACAGCCAAACCCAAGAGATCCCAAAATTGTACCCAAGTGGCTTCACAGGTCCTGGCACAGACTCAGGTGTGGTTTATACTTTCAATATAACCAAGGCTTTTATTCAGCAATGTATGAACTAGAATTTATCATATTCCAGAAACAAATTCATCAGTAAAATTTTGTATTAGGAAGTATTTTTGATGCTGTCATGCAACAGAACAAAACAATCATCTCAGGTGTAGTATAGTAAAAGTTATATAAATCCAACCCTAATTTCTCCATCTAATAATATAATACAGTCATTTAATTAACAAACATTTTTCAGCAAAGTATCACAGGCCTGGTACTTCTTTCTGAGCTTCTTTGTTTAATGAGGAAACACAAGACAAAAGTTGAACAAAGTGATCATTAATACTGTATTAATGAACTGTTTTAATGGTGCATTCATACAAAGATATTTGTGTCTCTGCAACTCTTCCTGCATAATTTAAAGCAAGACTTTAAATATTTACCAACATTTCATCCTGGTCAGACTAAAGCTCAAAAAACCCATCCTATTTGGGTTTAAAATACACAGAATTTGATTTGATGTGTTTTTATTTGCCAATGCTTTACACAAGCATTAAATCACCAGTTAAAAGATCCCCACATGATAACTGAGAGAAATCATGTTTCAAAATCAACTTAAGGCTGTAGGACTGATGACACAAAACCTGCCCAGTTTAACCAACCTCCTCTGCCTCCACTCAGCCTCATCTCCCCAGAAATAACTTCTGCAAGCTGGGCAGAATTTTCTACCCTTTTCAAGACACAATGATGCACTTGAGTGAAAAAACTGTGATTTCACATCTCTTGGCAAGTATAACAATCCCTACCAAAAAAAAAAAAAAGACAGGATTCAGAAGGGGGGAAATGTATTTTAAGCAATTTGAAAGATGCTGTAACTCCCTGCCTGTTGTCCATCCATGCCAAGGAATCAGTGCAGTGGCACTCTACAAGTTATCTCTGTGAGAAAATACTTGTCTAGCTCTAAAACAGCATCAGGGTAGCTGCAGTACTAACCCTGCACCATTTATTCAAATTTAGGTTTTCCTGCACCTTAAATGCCCAAGTAATAAGGAATTTTAAGCAAGAGCAGACTAAGATTCTATAGAAAGCAGCACACCCTTACAAGAATAATCTCATTATCAGCATGAGCTTTTGGGGTCCTAGTTTGTTTGCACCCTCAAAACTGTTCCACGTAACCTCAAAATTCTCAAAGTTGCCTTCTTATCCAAACTGACAAAACCTAATGCTTGGAACATCAAACATTTAATGAAATAATTTATACAGCTTACCAAGCTACTCACAACAAGCAGTAATTTTTCCCCCACTCTATAAATAACATTTTAACACATGGCAGAGATACATCAGCACGTGTTAACGTTTTACCAAACTCATTTCTGATTATTTCAATTCCAATTTGAGTATTTTTCAGTGTGTAAGAAACACACACCCATTACAACTCCATCAACCTGGTGCCTTTAATGCCCAGCTCACCTGCCCCACGCTGCCTCAATCTCTGATCCTTGACGTCACAACACATCAGGATCCCAATCAGGGATTACAGATGGACTTCACAAGCTCCAAGGAAAAGTGGGAGTCAGACACAGACAGCTCAGGGTCAGCCCTGGAGCAGGTGAGAGATTGTGCTGTGCTCATAAGCTGCTTGTCCTGCTCCATCACTGCTGTGCCAGGGCAGCAAGAGCCTCTCACCTGCACCAACAACTGCAGAGCTCGGAGTGAAGGTCGGGCCCTGCACGTGAGCACAGAGCTCACCTGGCCCAGGTCTGGTCCCATCAGTCACACACAGACTCAGGGCATCTGGCAACACACCAACCAAAATAATGAAAAATAGTACCTGTGAAAAGTTGAGGTTTAATTAAGAGCTCTACACCAATTTCATTTTAAGACAAAATTAAAAATAAATTTAAAAATCAAGATTTGTTCAACGCAGTTATAACAACATTGAATTGCTGACTTCAAAAACTGATTTTGATTTATAGCCTCAGACAAAAATGCAGTTGCTTGAAAAGCACATTAAACCACAGTCAGTGGTGTCAGTGCTCACACACAGATAAAGCTGAGGAGACCCAGTGCCACACCAAAACTGAATATGGAAGAAAATCTAAAAAGAACATTGGGAGAAAGTTCTGAAAATTTCCAAATACAATGATACCCCCAGACTTACTTTTAAAGATACCTAATCCCTCAGAGGATTCAGTCCCATCTGCCCTCCCTCTCCTCCTCCAAGCCTCTCCAAGAGCTGTCTGTCTGTCCTGGCTCCTGCAAGGAATCCTCTGGTGTTTTGGGGAGCATCACTTCACTGCTGCCTCTCCTCCCTGGATGGTTTAACTCTGCAGAGCCACCACTGACCCCACTCTGAGTGGGCACCTCAGCCTGGGCAGCTTCATTTCTGTCACACATTAAAAGCAGCACCACAACAGTATCAAACAGATCCCAATGACCTTCCATTTGCAACTGTGTAAAAAACCAGATGGGAAATAATAACCTCCTCTGGGGGGAGGCAAGGGTGTGGGAAGAATGAGGCTTTGTGGAATTGTTGTGCTGTGCTACCTTTCCACCTCCTCATCAGGGCTACCAAACTTCTCCTTTGGGATGGAAAAACACCAAACCCAAAACATACTGATGGATCTATTTCACTCTGAATTTTCTCAGCAGAAACCCAATGTGACCATTTACCAGAGATGCAGAGTGTTAAGAAACATACTAAAATTACCATGATGTAACTAATGTGAGCAAGCATACACCAACATAACCAAATTCTTTGCTTACACTGCACAAGTATTCATGGAATTTCTATCCAGTATCTTCCATACTGAGGTTCCATATCCAATCACTTTAAAGAGACAATTATTCACAAGGGCTGCTTTCCAGCCTGGTTTCAACACACACAAGTTCTGAACTTCCAGGAGATTTCAAATGTGAAAGTCTTCTTGCAGATATCACATGTATGAGACCAAAAATGAAAATAAAACGAACAGTGCTTGAATAAACTTTTTAAATGAGGTAATTTTAGATGGGACATAACTAAAATATTTCCCTTCAGATATTGAAACTAACAACAGCTCATTAATTAAAGAAATAACTGTAAAATTAAACCAACTTTATGCCACTCTAAAATGGCATCTTGTCTCAGGAAGCTGCTGGTGACATGGGTGTTCCAGTACTTCAGATTTAATTTAGTCACTGTATTTCCACTCATCAAGCTTTTGCAATAAAGTTTGGGCATTGAATGCAAAAATACTCTTGGAACTACAAAAAAATCCCACAACAAAAATCTTAAAATTAACCAGTTAAAGAACCAGTTAAAAATGTAGTTCTGAACTGCCTCCTGTGAGACTGAAGAGAGGATGAAAAAAGAGCTGCATACTGACACTCTTCTCAAAGTTAAAATATTAATACTGGAATATTACACGGACACTCTGCAGAGGAGAATACTCTTTAAAATGTAGCATTTCTGAAATATTGAATGGATGAGTCTATTGAAGCTGGAACAGTGTTTCCAGCTCACTCCTCAGCCTCTGTCACCAACTCTCATGTTCAGTCTGACATGCTTCAAGGAATCAAGGTCCTTATACTGAACCCCTGCCTCTCAGCATGAATTCTCTTTAGAAACATACCCATGTTAAACACCTTCCTTAGAGCAAATCCCAAATCCTGCTGATTGTCAGTCACTGCTGCTTCCAGTCACAACAAAACTGGAATCAGTTTCTTACTTAATCTCTGCAATGTGATTACAGCAGTGTGTAACATCCAGCTGCACTCCAGCAGATTCTACACTTGGAACAAATAATTTCATCAATAACATCCCCTTTACATCTTCAAGATATTATCTGCAGCTAGATTTCAACACAAATTACATAAAATTAATTAACCAAACAAATCCATCCAATAAGATTTGTTTTCCACCTCTCAGGAATGATAACAAAAGCACTTATATACTTGTGTAATAACTCTGATGACCAAGCAGCATCTTAACTCTGCAGATAAAAGTAGAAGCAACAGAACTAATTTCAAGAATGAGGGAAAAATACCCCAAAGGGTTAAAATACCTGAGCTGCAAGCTCTCCCCATGCTGGCTGGGTTCCCCTAAACACCTTAAAAACAAATGCTCATTGCAATACAATCTGCACTGGTGTTCCTGTCTGGCAGCACGAACACTGTCCTGCAGGAATAAAAGGAGGATGAGTACGTGTTCCACGGCTGCTTGTCCTAGAAAAAAAGGCAGAAATAGCAATGCTGCTGCATCATCATCCTGGGATCACCTGTGCTACAAGAAAGCCAGGAAAATGAAGTGTCAACTTTGGCTTTCAGAAAGCATTAATGTGCCTTTCATCTACTACCCAACAGCTTCAGATCTTCAGTCAAATTAGTTAAAGCTGCAAATACTCCCACTTCAACTGCTTTTCTATAAAGGAGTTAAAAATGCAGCTTTTACAGCTGGATTATTCCTTGCCACCACTAAATGTCTAAGCAGAAGGTTGAACAAGTCAAACTAGTTCATGTCTGAACTGAAATGATGAAATAGCTGATGTATACCTAAGCTGTACTTATATATACTATATATATCATCTTGCCCACCAAGTTACTCCTACAAAGTGAAATTACTCTCTGGGATAGGCTGGAGTAGAGCAGGAAAAGGAAGCACTCAGACAGAAGTGTGTTTTCTGGCAAGGAAAAAAGGCCACATGCATATGACTGCACTTGGGTTTTATTAGCAGAGAAAACACTCTGCCATTAGTCATTCCTGCAGCAAACAAGGCACTGCTTCCTCACCCTTCACTCCTCTCCCAATTCCTCAAGGTTTATCAGCTTTTTTTATGGAAAAAACAGCCTTCCCAAAGGTTGTCCTTCCCTCTGAGCTGAAATCATTGAGTCTTAGTACACAGATGATTACTTCACTGGAGACAAGGTTTTACAAACTAACACATGTCAAGAAACTTATTACTCAAATGCTTTAAAAAGCACAGAGAAAATTGTGAAACCGAAAAGCAGGTTTGCTGTTTGGGCTTTTTTCAGATTATGAATTTGCAAACAGCATCCCATAACCAGGAACTATGAAAACCACTGGCCAAGTATTTACAGTTGTACCACGGCCTAAATAATATTTTAGGCAAAGCATATATCAATATACCCTCAAATAAAGCTGACTTTTATAAACATGAATGTACTCAAACTGAGCCACACTTAAAGGTGGAGCAGCTGCACATTAAAACTTTGAACAGCTGAAAATGCAACAAATCACAAGCAAACTCTGAGTGAAGCTGCCAGTCCTTTATCATTAGCCTGCAGCTCAAAACTAGAACATGAACACATCTCCATAGTGCCTGGAGAAAGATCAGAGCCAGGTAAATGTAGGTCACCTAAGCCCATGAGTCAGTGCAACTCTGCCTGCCCACCATTTAAGTTATCAAAGGCTCAAAAATACAGTGCTTGACTGAGCCTTCCCTTTTTTCTTTCTCCCCAGTTCAGGGGTTTTTTTGATGTTATAATAGAATTCTTACAGCAAAAGGAAGTTACATATTTTCTACACATTTTCACATAAATTAATGTGATGGGTTTTATTCCTTCATGGAATAAAAAAAAAAGAATTATCATCCTCAAAAAGTTCTTTTCTGGTCAGAAGAAAAGCCAGATCTCTGGTTAGTAGTGAAGCACAGTTGTGACTGTCACATTACTGGAAGGACAGGTTTTGTGGCCAAATGGCCCCTACAGCCTGATGTAATCAAGGGATCTCAGCATTTATCTTGAATATTTTAACTCAAATACTCACAAAAGCAGAGCAGGTTGTACTCCTTTTATCATTTATTTAACATACTTCAAATCAAAGCAACAAACTGAACAATAAGCACAGAAAATGCTGCCAAAAGACAAGCCAATTCCTTACACCCAAACAAGTGCTGTTTATGTGTGCTCCTCATTCTATTTCCAATAATGAGGTGCCTGTTGGCACTCCTCTATTTCAAACAGCAGCTGCCACAGAGTGCATCCAGCCCAGGGAAATTGTCTATAACATGGTCAGTGTAGTTAGCAGTGGAGAGAAAGAGGGAGTGGAAGAATAAAACCCAACCCATCCCACACAGGCACCACTGCATTTCTGAGTGAGCTGCTCCAGAAAGAATCCATCTCTTCCCATGCCCAGGACTGCACCAGCAGAAAACCTCTGCAGCTTCACATGTCAGATTTTCCCCAGCTGATATTTTTCTGTTCCACAAAACAAGAAAAAACCCACTAAAACAGACACTTATTATTTTGTAAATAATCACAGCATTTGAGGGCAATGCAAGTGTAGCACTTGAACATGATCATAAAACAACACCCCTGACAGAATTGTATCCACATTTTATATACAACTTTTAATTTGCATCCTGTGGCACACATCATTCTCTTGATCAGAAAATACCTTCCCTGCACCTTCCCCTGGGAGGAACATGTGTTATAAACAAGAGCTGCAATGAAGAGCTGGCATTTGGGGACTACAGCAGGAATACCTGCAAAGGACATTCCAGGCAAGAGCAGGGGGAGGGAAGTGAATTGGGAGAGGTGATTACATCAACTCTTGGCTCTTTGAAGAGCAAAAGAAGGAATTTCTGACACCTTTCCACCACCACTACAAACCCACAGAACATCTGCCTGTGATAGAGAAAAGTAGTAACATTTTCCTATCTGTTTTCTTGCTATGTTAAATCTAAATACATGCCAAACAAAAATACTTTCCTATCATAATCTCCAAGTTGGCAGTCCTCACAAACATCAAATGAAAAAGAAACACTTCCCAAACGGGGAGATGGGTCCTTCCTCAGCTCTGAACTCAAGCACAGTGGTTGGTAAAACACCTCTGACCAAGGCTCTATCACTTCACACCTTCTAAAAGTTTGAAAACACCAGCTCCAGGCTGGCTGCTCATAACTCAGCAAACATTTACTTCAAGCTCTGCAGGCTCCTCTTGCACTGAACCAGTTATTGAGTCAATGTGCAAATTGGAAACTCTCCCTATAATGAAGAACAGAAATAATTAAGACTTGCATTATTCTGATTTACCACTGCATGATAAGCTCTGAGGAGAGAGAAGTTGGAACATGAAGTTCCTCAAGAACACAGCCAGTTTAACTACTCTTTTATTACAGGTGGGGCAGGCAAAACAATCCCTCAGTAATTTTATCTAATACTTCCCAGCAGAAAACCCTTGGTGTTGGCCCTTTTTTTTTTTTTTGTCTGCCAAACTAAAATCATTAGTCTGCAACCTTCAGGGCCAGACACCTTCAGTGGGATGAAGTTCTAAGAATATGGTGGTAAAATCAGTTCTGCATGTGGAGAACACTGTTTGGGCCACATTAAAAAGCAAATTGCCTTGCAACACCTTGCTGTCCATCCAAACTCCATAAATCCACTTTTTTTCTGTGGTTTACAGAATCTATTGAGCAGCTACTCCAGCAGCTGAGATCCTGAAGGATTGTTTTCCACAGGCTTCCCTCAGTTCCTCAAGGTAGAAAAGAGCACATGTATTTTTGCTGCCATCCCCACAGCATCCAGAGCCAGCACATTCCCACCCTGGCCAGGCAGGATGCTCAGGGCTGGTGAACAAAGAGAAGCTTTCCTGGAATGGCTTCACTCCAAAACTGCAGAGCTGCTCAGCACAGCTTTTCTTCTGCTCTGACTGTGGCTCAATTTACCTCACAGGCTGCTTTTATCTTTCAAATCCATGCTTTAAAGAGGTAAACTAACAGATCTAGACTTGGATGAGGTTATTAAAAAGAAAAAAAAAAAATCAGAAGTAGAGATCTAGGAATAAAATGTGCAAGAATTTGAGTTTTAAGAAATGAAACAGATTAAATATGGGCACATTGTAAGTAGTTCAAAAATATTACAATTGGTTTGATGGGGCCAAAGATGAGGAACAAGAGTAGATGAAGAGAAGACAAAAAATCTGAAATTATTGGTAGAGAAAGCAAAGGAGAAAAAAAGAAATTGAAAATGGGTTTTGTGCCTGCCAGATCACTCTCCCTTCCAAAAGCTGAACTCAAAATTCTGGAGTCATGTGATCCTTTTAGTGTTGTGAGGAATCTCTTGAAATCAGTTCCACACTCCCTCTCTCCATGTGCCTGGACAGTGAGTGTCCTTTCCATGCAGGTGAAGGTGCCTTGCAGACACAGCAGCCAAAATTCAGGATGCCACCCTATTATTTTAAATTACACTAAAAATTATGCTTCTAAAAGACAGCAATCAAAATCAAAGTTGCACAAAAATTCAGACTATCTGTGTCTTCATAAGATTCCCACTAGTTTGTGTATGTTTGGTATTTTCTTTGCTTATTTCCATTACTCTCATCTTCACAGAGGACAAATACCTCAAAGGATCAATACACACCCATCCAAGAGAACAATTCCACCTTGGGCAGTGAGGACACTGCTGTTTTTATTTGTCAAGCAAGTTGGAAAATACACTGGAATATAAAGAAAATTGGGAAAGAATGAATAACCTCTGAATTACTGCAACTGAACACTGTGGAAAACTAAAACCTTTCTAACAGCACCTCAGCAAAAGAATCACCCACACAATGCTTTTCAGAAGCAATTACTCAGGGCAGGATTTAGGATGGCTAAGATTAGGTGAGGTAAAAATTAGCTATCTGGACTCCATCCTGACAAGGAACACAGATTAGCACTTTTGGAAAGCAGCTAAGCCCACCTGCCCAGCACTCATGCATCTTTTGATGGCCTGACTTCACATCTCAACCCTAAATTTTTGAAGAGCTGAAAATGCTTCAAGCATTCTGCTGGATTCCCAATCTCCTCTCCACAGGCTGAATGACCAGCGAGGTAATTACAGTCAAATTAAGAAAAAATTATTAAGATGATTTTTTATTTATTTTTCCACTGGTGGAAAGTGTTAAAGAAGTGAGGAACCAGTGTCAAGCAGAACATACAAGTGGCCAGGAACAAGGAAGAATGAGACATTCCCCTCTGTGAGTTGTGACCTGCCAAAAATGGGTTATCTCCTAGAGAATCAGGCAAAAATAAAGCAGAGAATATGTGAAAAACACAATGATTGGTAAATGACTCATGGGGATCACAGAGGTGAAACACAACTGCCACTACATAATAAAGTCTCCAATATTTTAAGTTCAGTCTCAGCTGAAGTTTGAGAGTAATAGTTCTGCAGAGGTTCTTGCTGTGTTTTCTCCTGAAGGAACTCCAGCCCCTCCCAGGATTTCACCAGGTGACACACAAGGATGTGGGATGTCCCATGAGAAAACCATCCCATGTTCTGATTCCCAGAAAATTCCCAGCCATCCCCCTCCTCCATCAGCCCAACATGTGGCAGGTGGAAACCTGCGAGGATCTGGCAAAGCCTGTGACAGCAACTTTATATTTTGAAGGAGTTTGCAAGTTAAAATGAAAATTGGGACACCACGCATATGCCACCACCTCCCGAGACAGTTCTAGAGCTTAAGTATCTGCAAAACGACTTTGTGTAGATGCAACATAGCTGTTCAAACAAATGCACAATTAATACACTGCTGCCACCAAACCCCAAACAGTAAGCATGCTAAATACTCATGTTTTTAAGTAACAGTATTAAAAACTGGGTATGAGTATGGCAGTAGGTATATTATAAAAAAAAAAAAAAAGTCTTAAAATTGTCAAAGTAACTCATTTCAAAAGACTAGCACTGATAATAGTGTTACTTTATGTCTTTCCTTGTACAAGATCTTCTGTCAGCACATGTGAATGAACAGAATGCACAACACAGCACTCCAGATACTTTCTAACACATTTAGAGTCTCAAAGATATTGAAACTCTTTTGCTTTCTGAAGGTAAAAAAGGCTATTTAACCAGAACATAGTGCCAAACTGATAAAGCCCCCAGTGCTCAGAGCACACTCACAGCTGAGGTACCCTCTGTGCAGGCAGGGTTGAGTCACCACTGCCTTGGCCTGCTCCTGCAGGCTCTCAGAAGGGGAATATCAGGAACAGGGACAGGCAGCAGGAGCACACACAGCTCTGCACTGGCTCTCCAGGTCCCTCAGTGCAGGGACACAGGCAGGAGCAGCTCTGGCTGCAGTGTCCTGTCCTCACCCACAGCTCCACCAGCTCAACTGCAGCACCTCCTGCTCTCCTCTCCCTCATCCATGCATGGCTCTGGAGACCCTGCACAAGTACTGACAAATTGTCACCTGCCCCACCGTGCAGACAAGGTTGAGCAACAACCACGAAACCACACCCTCAACCCTCACACTTCTGCACACTCTAAACCTGTAAGACTTTCAAACAACACCAAATTAGGCTGGTTTTGGAAGAACATGCTTCTCATGGGCCTGTACATTGCCTCCTTTGGTCCTAAATCTAATTAAGAGATCTTGCAAATCATAATGACATTCAGTAAAGCAATGAGTTACTCACACAATTGTTCAAAATGGTTGTTTTGCAAGTAAGGCAGAAAACACAAACTGAACCAGAAAATA
Organism: Erithacus rubecula; assembly: GCF_903797595.1. NCBI lineage: Eukaryota > Metazoa > Chordata > Aves > Passeriformes > Muscicapidae > Erithacus > Erithacus rubecula. Next base: position 3,101,265 of record NC_136664.1, read on the forward strand.
CAAACTGATTTAAGTTTCACACTAGTGATGTCTGCCATTATCAGTATCAGTAAACACACTGGATGTGCTGTACACTCAGACCTGCCAATGAGCAGCTGTTCTCTCATTACAAGCACTTTTTATTCCAAGCTATCACCAAAAAAAATTTAGAGCATACACATTTTAAAAAATTGGTAAAAAACACCTTTGTTCTTAGCTTATCTTTTTTTTAACTGTAAAAATCCAGGAGAAATTCAGACCAACTGTGAAGTCACTTTACATGAAAACACACAGGCTACAGCTCAGCCCCCGTGGAGCAATGCTGCAGGGCAGGAGGGACCCTGTGGTACCCAGCCCTGCCAGCAGCACAAAGCACAGGGAAAAATGTGCACAACTGCCCTACCCCACACTGCAGGGCTCAATGCTGATGAGAACCAGGGGAAATCTCTATTTCAAGGAGGTGATTACACCAAATCAGAAAATTGTATCAGCCTTAATGTGGCAATCATTATTGCCAAGTGTAAAACATGTAATAAGTGTAATAGATTGCCTTTATTCTCTCCAATTCAGGAAACCCAGCTGTGGCAACACCTGGAACACCATGGCAGAATCTGCTCATGGACTCACAGCAACAAGAGCAGCACAGCCCAGTGACCACCAGAGCCAGGTCTGTGCTTGGTGAAGTTCAAGAGACTGAGACCATGAACCTGCCGACAGGAACAAACTCCACAACTTTATTTCTTCTGCTCCTCTTTCCCACTTCTGGTTCTGCTGCACTTATATTTTCTGTCACTTGCAATGTCAGGATGACAATTTCATGCATCTCATTCTTTCCTGCTCTGAAAGCACACTAACTGCATAAACTCTTCTTGTTGTTGCAAGTTCTGTTAAGGAGTTCTCACTATGTGTGATGAAATGTGGAAGCCTAAACTTCTTGTTAAGGGAATGGTCTATGGTCACAGCCCTTAGCTGATAAAAAAGTGAGTACTAAGTAAGTGGAAATTGCCTCAATAAGTTATCTTTGACTTTTTTCCAACTTTGTATCAATTAACTACAGTGCTCCACACACATTTTCAAACAGTTGTGGTTTTGGTTTTGCATCCCAAAGGCAGCAGCAGAACAGAAAGTGAGGTTTTCCATGCTGTAAGGACATCAGAGTGCTATTTCTTACTTTCTTTGGTCAGCTAGCTATTATTAGAACCCATAAGATTTAATGGATAGACTAAGTAGACTGGAACTCAAGAGAACCTGATTCTTTTTGCAATTCAGCTGTTACCTGTGCTGACGATGACACTTTTTCTTTCTGCTTGACTGCCCTCCCCTTTTTACCCTATCTACTCATATTTAAAATGACAAGGCCATCCCACACTATGTACCAGCCTCATTTTGAGCCAAATACCCTCCCTAAACAACATGGTCCAAAACCATTATTTGAATATAACTAATCTAATTGCCTGCCCTATCATTAAATAAATTAAGTGAACTTTTTCCAGCTCCCTCTGCATCCAGCCCTAATGCCTGCACCAAGAATTCAAGGGATTATCAGTACCTTACCTATTGGTAACAGGTTGTTATAGTACCTACAAAGGCATCCCACTCCAACAAGACAAAACATTTTCATGTGAGAAACCTTCACTTCTTTGCATGAATGATACAAGACTCCTGTATTTTGAGTTACAGTGGCAAATCCACTGCCAGCCTGCAACACTGAGGAGGAAAAATGAAGCAGCAAAGCTGTGAATCACTACAGCAGGCTCTAAATGTTGTATGAGAAAACATGCCCAGTGCACTGAGGGAATAACTCAGCTATTTCTGCTGGTCTGCTCAGTGGAGTTCAAACAAAATAAGAAGTCTTTCATACACAGAATTCTTTGAAGAAAACCTACTTTCTTGCATGTTTTTTTTTTTTAAATGCATCTTTTCACAAAACCTTGAGAGACATGCTCTTCTTTACAGCTTCTTACAGATGGTGCATTTTTCTCTTCCACCTCAAAGCTGAGCTTCACTTGGGGTATTTACTTTTTTAACAAAGTAAAAAAATTTCTGATCCCTTAAGTGCTTTTCCAGTTTGTGTTAACATTAGCCTCGATGGTAGCTGATCTATATCCCTTTCTTTCCTACTATAAATCCAATGCAAATAAGACACACAGTGCTTCTTTTAAAGCTTCCATCCATGATATGAATTCACACACAATACTGCAAGCAGCAGAATTCCCCAAAGTGCTCCTGCACATTTCTTTCCTACGGCACAGACATTGGTGACAACCACAGAATCTCAACAAGCCTTTCTTGATTTGAAGAACAGATGCTTTTTTCACAAGGTGTATAATTCAAAGAAGCCTTACACAAACACTTTGTTAGGGCTACTGTGATTTAATCTTCCTCCTGCCTAACTACAGGTGAAGAAAAACAGACCTTGCAGCACACGCTGAAGATCAATAAATCGTGTGCTGTCAAACAAGGAGGAAAAGTTCTTCCATATATTTAAAATATCAAGAACATCTGGAAATAAATTAGGTATTAGAGAGTCAAATGCAAAATGAAAAGACTAATGTACTTCAAAGTTTTACTCTGTTAAAGCATTTATGAATATATTAACATGAGCACTAACAAAACAGAATCCTTTTAAGTGTTTTAAAAATAACCAACACAGCCCCAGTATTGGAAATACTTAAAACACAGGCTTAAATACCTATGTTACAATTTCATAAAACCAAAATAGGGTTCAGAACCCCTAATTTTAAAACATCAGACTATTCTATTATGGAATGTCTGAATATACAAACACACACACACATGTACACACACACACTTTTTCACCATGAAGCATAACCCTTTGTTCCCTAATCCCCAGTTGTATGTTTAATGATCACACATAAAACACTTCCATCAAAAAGAAAAACCGCAGTTCCAGCATGTTTAATTCTTTGGAAATGAACATCTACATTGCTGAAATGGCATTAGAGTGACAAATGACTATAATCCAATGGCCCAAGGCCAGCAACTTCTATTCTAACAGATTTGGCAGTTTTGTACAACACAGCATGTTGTGTGTCCATCACTAAACAGAAATGAGACTGCTCAGTTTACCTATAAACAAAACCCCACTTAACTTTACAAGTATTTTAACAGCTACATGAATGGAAAGACCAGTATGTCTGAGCAACTGCCTACAGAAACTGGATTTATTAATAGGTAAATGGCTGGATCCATTCTAAGAACTCTCCAGATCAGTGCTATAGTCTAGAATGCACAGAATAAATAGCAGTGATTCACAAAACCTGTGGGTTTCAGCCTATTTGCATGCTGCCATATAGTTCCAAATTTAAGTTCTATGTCAGTTTTCCCAGACTTCCTTTTTTTAAGTCAACCAACCCACATTCACCCACTTTACTCTGTGTAGATTCACCATTCACATTTTAGAAAGGCAAATGATCCCTTCTGGCTACCTAAACTCCCAGCTTCAGCTGCAGCCTGAATTCCCAGGATCACCAAAGCCTGCAAGAACTCCTCACTCCATGGGTAAAAGATGAGCCCAGACCCTTCTGAGCAATGAAAAAGAAGTGGGGAGAGACAAACCCAGTTCCTTCAGCCCTTTAAAACATGGGACAGCAACAGAGCAGCTGCAGCAAGATGGGCACTCACACACCTCACTCCAACTGCACTCCCAGCAGCTCTCTCCCACAGCCACCTTTTATTTTGTGTTCAATGTATCCCCCATGTCCTCAGTGGATTTCACAAACCTGACAGAATCCAACTGCCCCATCCCCAAACAGTTCTTTCTGCCCCTGAGGACACTCCTGTGTCACACAAATGTGCACAAGCAACTCATCCAGCTGCATAACAACTATTTTCTGGACATTATTTTCAAGACATTGATTTCCTAATCACCACAAACGTCAGTGCACAACAAATACTTGCAGACTGCTTTTTTTCTTTTTTTTTTTTTTGTCTTCTAGAAAGAGCCCTGGCTTAGGAAAACATCAAACTACACCCTGCCAGGGAGCAGCCCTCCAAGCTGGCCATAAAAGAGGCAGTTTGCAGTGCAGTATTTCAGGGAGTCAGGTTGCATGCCATGTTCTGAGTTCCAGTTCTTCTGGTTGCCAGGCCAGACACAACCTGGGTGAGGATGAGCAGCTTAGGAGCTTGTTCAGCTTTTTTTTTCTCAGCTCAAACTTGCCTGGTTTTCACTTCAGCTGGGTTTGGGGGCAACGTGGTACATTTAAAATGGCACTGAGTTCATTTGACACCACAGTAATGGTGAAAGAACAAAACAAGCATAAATGATTCATTCTGCTATGGTATCCTTTCTTCTGCTTAACTTGTTTGCACAGGATTTACAAATGATGCATCTGTATTAATTCTTTCTATGAAAAACAATAGAAAAAGTGGCTAAAACAACTGTTTATACAGTTCCTACAGAGTTTTGTTCTTTCCAAACAGGGAAATAGTTTTTAAGCTGTCTTTTCTTTTCTTTTTTTTTTTTTTTACGAGATTTTTAGATGCCCTTGGTGACAAGTGGTTTTAACTAGATCAGCTTAACATCTTTAGTGTCATGGAGTGATACAGCAGGTTTACTTCTAGCTCACCTTAAAAAAAGGACAGATTGTGAACACAGGCAGCACACACCCAGCAGACAGACAGCAACACTTAAACCTCTCATGAGATGATTATGAAATAGTGACATGGAACAGAGGTACAAACCAGCAGCCATATCTACACTGTGCTATCCAACACTTCTGTGCTTGCTGAGCTGGCCACCCAAAAATCAATGTCCCTTTGGAAATATTCAATATGATGGTGTTTTGGGATTCATTTGTCACAATGTGCAAACTGACTGGTGAAATGTTTCTGCCCACGATTCCATGAATCCATTCATTGGCAGAAATCTGACTCTGCATTTCAGCTGGAGGAGGAGCAGGATTTTCTTGAAGATGTTTTTTCCCCCTGTGTGACAAAAAATGCCTTAATAATGGTACATCTATATTAAAGATACAGAAGAACACACTTTTGTGCACTTCTGCATTATGACATGAACATAACTCAATCTTACTTAGCTTGTACCAAAACCAGGAAATTTTTAGCACAATTTTCTTATTTTTTCTACTGATCTGCAACACTACCATCCTAAAACAAAAAGGAAATACCTACATCTAAAACTGCATCCCTGAACTTAGCTTTGGGTTTTTCATCTCAATGGGTCCAAAACATTGTTGCCTTAATTCAGCATCACAGCATTTTTCTGAAAGATGTACTCACATAAATCCTGGACAGCATCTAAATAAACTGCTAAATTTGGGAAAAAAAAGGAAGAAAACAAACAAAACAGGTTGTTTAATAACATGAACAAAATATCAGCTAAACAATATCTTACAAATGTGCTGCTCAAATGATATATGTTCCACATTATATAGAAACTATATAATACAAATAATACATTTTAACATAAGCAGCAACCCTAAAAATCCACCTTTACCTACAGAGGGGATGATTTAAAATAGTCTATGCTCAAGTTGCTACTAAAGGTGAATTTACAGCCTAGTTTTAATTTCAGCTATGGAGCACTTCACCATAAACTAAATCATCAGCCTTTTTTTTGTTCTTGTAAAATACACCAACATAGTTATGTACAGATGAAAACACATCCTTAACTCCTCTAAATCGTGAATAAACTGCATTTTAAACCCCAAACGAATCAAACTGACCACATGCACTGCTGAGAGGGGAGAAAGCAGGGAGTGAAACAACTCCTGAGCTGGACACTGAATCTTTCTGATGCATTTCAAAAATCATTCACTGGAACAGTAAAATAAAGTCCAAAAGTAAGTGAGTTTCCTTCACTTTGAAATGAAACTTGAAGAACAAAAAATTTTAAAATTAGTCTTAAATTTGAAACAAACTTCAGGCACTGCAGCTGCCTTAAAAACACCCACATTAACAAAAGCACTCACGTTTTTCTCTCAAACATAAATAAATCAAACTGGACAAAAAATGTCGGTATAGTTTTCACTAATGATGAACTTTTTTTAATGGAAAAATCAGTATCAGTGCCACCAGAGCACAACTTCATTTGATGTTTAGCTTAACTTCATTCAGAAAAAAAACCAAAAAAGAAAACAAAAAACACCAAAACCCAGAGAATGTACAATAAATAAAGCATCACCCTGTTCGACACGACTCACATTTTATGAAATGCGCTATGACAGAAACACGGATCCGTAACAAAATTACGTTTAACGCCACCACAGTTTTCTAAACTTTATTATTTGCTAAACAACAAAGTTGCTGCAAATAAAACACTCCAGTTCTCCACGCGCTTTTCCTGACATTCTTCCTTTTCAAGCTCTTTGGGAGAAAAACCTTAAGGGAAACAAACATCGAAGCGCACCCATTCAATCATTGGCTCTAAGCACACACTGGATTAGCCCAGGAACCGAGCTGTAAACTTCCAGCGAAAAACCACCACGACTGCAGTTTTTTTTTTTTTTTTTTTCCACTCGGTGCACAAATCTCCCGGCTGGTTCAGGCAGCGGGATCCAGGGAATCCGCACACGCATCCCCGTGCGCGGCGATCTTGCAACACTCAGCCCTTTGCACCCCGATGCGCAGGGGTTTATCGAGTGTTTGGGCGGGGGGGAGGGGGGAGGATTACTTTACAAATCTCCTTATTCCCTTCTCGTTATAGAATCGCTTCTGCCTCTCCCCCCCGCCAAAAAAGAAAGGAGAGCGGCCGGAGCGATGGGCTCTGTCCGAGCAGCCTCGGGCGGGGGCTCGGCACCGACTCCCCCCGCCCCGGGCCCGGCGTGGGGCCGAACCCCGCAGCCGGGACCCCTCCGGGATGGGAATTCCGCCCCGGCAGCGCCGGATCCGCCGTCCCCGCGGGCAGCGAGGCCGCCCCGCCGCCCTCGGCACATTCAATGAACGTGCACAATCACCCTGGGCCTACTCCCGGCCACCACGCTCCCCCCCCCCACCCCGCGGCCCGCCCGCCGCCGGGAGCCCGGCGGGGTCCGGGCGCGGTTCCGCAGGGCTGCCCGCGGGCCCGGACGGTACCTGCGCGCCGTGCAGGGCCATGGCGCCCCGCGTCTCCGGGGAGCTCGGCGGTCCCGGCCCCTCACGCCGCCGCCCCCGCCGCCGCCATCTTCTCCCTCGCACGCACCAGCCGGGCCGGGCGGGCGGGCGCGCGCCGCACCGCGCATGCGCCGGCCCCGCCCGCCCGCTGCGCGCGCACGGGGCGGGAGCTGAGGGCGCCCAGGGAAAAGGGCGGGAACGGCTCCGCCTCCGTGAGGGGAGCGCGGGGAGCTGCGCTGGGACCGCGCTCCGGGCACCCGCCTGAGGGAGCGGGAGGGTTTGGGGAGGAGACGCTGAGAGGGGATCTCGGTAATGCAAAAATATCGCCAGGGCGGGTGTCACAGGGATCACAGAATCATGGAATGGTTTTTTGGGTTGGGAGCTTAGAGATCTTTAAAGATCATCCCATTCTACTTCTGCCATGGTCAGAGACAATTTCCACTGTCCCTGGTTGCTCCAAGTCCCATCCAGCCTGGCCTTGGACATTCCAGGGATCCAGCTGCTCTGGGCACCTGTGCCGGGATGATGGCAGACAACAGGACAAGCAGCAAAGGCCATAAAACTAAACCACGAGAAGTTTCAGCTCAACATGGGGAAGATTTTCTGCTTTCGGAAGGTGGCAGAGCTCTGGAATTGCTGCCCAAGGAGGGCGTGGAGTCTCTTCTGAGGAGACATTGCGACCCCAGCGGGCCGCGTTCCTGTGTCACCTGCTCCAGATGTCCCTGCCTTGGCAAGGTTGGACTGGGTGATCTCCAGAGATCCTTTCCAACCCAAATAATTTCGTGACTCCTTGATTAAGTTGGAAAAACCTTCCATGACCGTGGAGTCCAACCTGTGGCTGATCCCTATTGTCAGGCAGCCCAGAGCGCTGAGTGCCACATCCAGGGACGGTGCTTCCACCTGGACAGTCCATTCTAATGTTTAATCACCTTTCTGTGAAGAATTCCTCCTAATGTCCAATAATGTCTAAATTCCATCTATGAAAGGCCACATGCCTAGCAGGTGACAGATAAGGCTGTGTGCCCAGATGATGCCACATTGGAGTTGTCCCACCTCTGTTCCAAATAACCAGGGTGGGAATGGGTGCAGGATTTGTATCTAGAAAAAATAAAAATTAAAAAAAAAGAGGAATGACTAAGCCGATCTCATGATTTTGAGAGGATTGAGTCACAACAATACTGAAACCCCCAGGCAAGAATCCATCAAATTAATCTCTAATTGACTCCATTTTTTTTTTTTTCCTTAAACAAACTACCAAATCCTGCAAAAGTCTAATTCGGCTGGGCAGCGAGTGACAGAGACAACTTTATATCAGCGAGAAAGCTGGAAAGAAGAAAAGCACACAGTTTACAGAAAATGAGGAGAAGATTCTTCCCCGTCTCCACGACAAGGACACGTCCCTCCAGTTTTGTGAAGTGTAACACTCACGGTGTGCTGATGACAGTAAATGATTTTCTCTATCAGCTTTTACCCTTCCAGCTGACACACCCAGCTGCCTCTCCCTCCCTTTTGTCTCTCGCAAGTGTTGCTGTGCTGTCCTGAGGCAGAGAACCAGCGCTGAAAATGGCTGGTTAATATTAAAAGGGAGAAACAAAAAAGGGAGACAAATGTTCTGGCTTTTTGCATATAGCATTTCAAACGTCTGAAAGCCCCTCTCCCCTCGGGAGTCTAATTTACAAGGTAAATAATGGAGTGAAAACCCTTACGTAGCTCGTCTGGTTGAAGGCAAAATTCCCTTCTGCCCACAATGCTGCCTAAGTAAACCGACTGTTTCAAAATACAAATGAGCACAGTGTCTTCAGCCTGGAAAGCAGAAAATTCAAATACCGAAACTGTTAAAACCCAGAGCTGAGGGTGAAAACTGAGAAAGGATGTCACTGTCTCATTCAGCAACATTTTAAACACGTTTATCCCATCTTGGTGTAACTTAATTATGAAGTCTGCAAACATTTTGCTATAATATTTCCTAATAATCTAAGGGGTTTGGTTTGGGTTTTTTTGTAATACCACGGTTTGATGAAACTTACCTGCTGCAAAGTTTCCACCTCGGTTCTGTTTTACTAATTTTTGCCGGTTTTAGTGGCCTGTTATTTCATTACTGCTTTCACTGCTGTCATGTTATTATCTCTCCAAAACAACAAGTTGCTTTTCCAAATTAAAAAAATAACCAGTGTCATATTTTTCTTTCTGCGTATCCACGTTCTTAAGATTCACGGGGCAATGTTCCTAACAACATGTGAATTTATCAAAAACAAATGAGGTCCATGGCCGTGGAAATAAAGGAATGTCTGACAGCAGCCCAGGAGCTGGATAAACCACTCCCAGGGTATCTGGCTCCAGGTGCTGCTGTAATTGCTCTTATCCTGCTGGAAATGCAAAGTGTTTGGGGACTCTGTGGGATTTCACAAGGTCATGGGATCTGTGCTCTCATGTGACAGTGCCCGGGAGATGTGTACACGCGACTTGTGAGCATTTCTCAGGGTGAATTTTGGGGGGTTGAAGCACTCAGGACCCTCACACCCACTTTTTCAGGGACAGAGGGAATATTGCAGCACTTCTGTGCTGTCCTTGTAGAGCTTCCTCCTGGTGCCAAGAGTTTCAGGAGCTCCCAGGAACATTTTTCTTCAGAGATGAAGAACCTTTATCCCAACAGTTTCTAGATCCAATAAGGGCTTTGCCTTGATAAAATATTTGCAAGCAGCAGTCACCTTCCCTGGCTGGATCTCAGGGAGGGTCAGCTGGCTCATATTAAAAACAGGATATTTGAGTTTTCAGTAGAGAACCAACCTGCTCTAAGTCAGCATCAGAGATTGTAGAATTATCAACCTTGGTAATATTTTTTTAACTTTCTGAGCCCTAAATGTCCCAGGCCAGCAGCAGGCACTGGGAGTGGGCAAAAGAGAGAAGAAGGGCAGGAATGGTTCTGCAGGTGGAAGAATTGAGACAGGTAGCACAGGACACAAACAGCAACTATTTAATTGCAAAAACGGGTTAATGCAAACCTGACTTCCAACTCCACATTCCTAAATTTGCTGAACATTTGTAAAAGATTTCATGATGTCAAAAGCTTAAGCATGGACTAGTTCAAGCAGAAACACATTTGAAGTGTGGACAAGCCTTTAGTAGATCATGTGGATGCTTGACTCAGTGTTTCAATGATCTGTGCAGAACTTCTGGCTAATTAATTGTGACTTATTCATCCTTATCTTAAATGTAAGTCTTCCCTCTTCTCACTCAATCATCTCTTTCAGTTCTGGAATGTCAAAAGAACCAGCAAGTCTCCATCTCACCTTCCCCTCATGTTTTGTCACCAAATCCATCATCATAAAAACAAAAGTATATTTCTTCCCAAAGCTACTCTGAGTTCCAGGAGGAACTAAAAATCATGTGTAGCACCAACAACACCGTGAGTGGGCTGTGTCCTCCCTGTGTGGAGTTCCACAAAGGAGGAGGAAGCTGTGAGTAGCTGAGCTGTGCTCTGACTCTCACAGCATGGTGACAAAACTTCTCCCTCTGCCCTAATCTGATCCCTGAGACACTCCAAAACCAGAAGTTCATTAGGGAATAATTAGCATCTCGCTCATTATTACATTCATGAGAACTGAAATAGCTCAAGAAACTGAAATAAAATAATATTTAAAGCCTGTCATGCCAGCATTTTTTTTTTGTTTGTTTTGTTTGTTTTACTGGTCAGAGCTTTGCTAAGACAAACCAGCAAGGGAAGAATCACAATTCAAATCTGGGCTTGTTTTCTGCAAATTCAATTGCTCTCAGAAAGAGCACTGAAGGTTGAATTATTTCTTTACATTCCCTAGACACACAACCCCTTTTTTCCTGTCACGCAAGAATCTGCAATCCTAAACAGAGCCCAGAAAATCAGCAGCCTTTGGAAGAAACCACTGAAAGCAGTCTCATCTCTTACACAGAAAGACACCAGCACATTTTTCTCAAATTAAAATTTTCACTTGAGAACAAAAATATTTCCATCTTCTTTCTCAAGCCTTCAAACCAGCTGCATCTCACACCAGGCAGTAATTTTTCCTCAGGGTACCTCGAGGGATTTGTTATCTAATGTCAGAGTTACAGGCAGCAGCTCCTTGACGTGCCAAAGCCACAGTACAGGCAGGGAAGTGTGGGAAAAGCAAACCTGAGGGTTTTGGTAGCTGCTTTGTTTCAGGTAAAACGAGCTTTCCTCAGAATTTGGCAACAGAAGCCTTTTTAAAAATGAGGTAGAGCATTTATTAGAGTTATTTTTCCCTGGGGCAGGGAGAAAGAGCTGTGCTTTCTGGCAAGAGTGAAATGCTTCTCAGAGCTTAGGGATGGAGGTGGTGGGATGTGCAGGTTCAGGAGGCAGGCTGAGCCAAGAGAATACACCTTTCCTCTACCAACCCTAATTCCTCACTAAAAGGACTGCTCAGACCTCAAAAACCAGAGCAGAAATCCACTCATGTCACACTAATTCTCCCTTTCATTTTTCAGGAATTCCAGCACACCAATTCCCCAAAGCTGTGCAGAGCTGGGGAGCGAGGGTGATCTCCCAGCTCCCTGTGCTGTCTGCTGACACTTCCTGAGGGATCAGCCACATCTGGATCCACAGCATCCCAAATCCAGGGGTGATCAGCCACATCTGGATCCACAGCATCCCAAATCCTGGGGCAATCAGCCACATCTGGATCCACAACATCCCAAATCGAGGGTTGATCAGCCACATCTGGATCCACAGCATCCCAAATCCAGGGGCGATCAGCCACATCTGGATCCACAGCATCCCAAATCCTGGGGCGATCAGCCACATCTGGATCCACAGCATCCCAAATCCAGGGGTGATCAGCCACATCTGGATCCACAACATCCCAAATCCTGGGGTGATCAGCCACATCTGGATCCACAGCATCCCAAATCCAGGGGCGATCAGCCACATCTGGATCCACAGCATCCCTCAGTGAAATCAATACACAAGACATCAGACTGTGATGAATAGAATATTCTAAACTGGATTTATTGTTCCCAGACATTAATGTAATACATAAACACGTTAAAAGAGGGGATATAGTAACAAGCAACCCAGTAACAGAAAAAAAAAAAAACAAAAACAAGCTGAAATTTCCTTGGAAATGTTTGTTCTATACTTATACATGAAAATGCCCCCAAAAAGTTAAGTAGTTGTCAGTCAACATAGCAAGGATTTCAGATATTTAAAAAAAATAGCCCCAAAAACTTGTCAATGAGTTTGTCATAACCAAAATGTCTTGTTTGGATTTTTTTTTATTTGTTTTAAATTTATTTTTAGGCTAAAAATGAATAAGCATTACCTCATGCAGTATACAAAGGCTTTAAAATAAATCCATTAATGCAAATGAAAGACTGACTCTTGAGGCTTTTTTTTAATTAAAAAAAGAAACACCAAAAAACCCCTCAAAGAGTTTTAGAAAATTAATCCCAACTAGTTTTCTTAGTATTGAAGAAACAACCTATAACTTCCTTGCACTTCAGAAATTTATTGTTACCTCTTTCATACACTTGTGTGCTTGTAGTAGGTCTTAGATTTAACAGAGTTCCAAATGAAATTAAGTGCAAAAATGTTTTCTTAGTGTTTTCCAATTATTGAGGTAAGTAGTTGGGGGGAAAAAAAAGACAAAAGAATGAGGGTAGCAGGATATCACCTGCACATACACCAGATGGAAGAAAAGGCAAATCTGAAATACATGGAAAGGGAGATGGGAGAGGAAGACTGAGGAAAATAAAATAACATCAATGATCAACAGCTGAAGTTTAAACCAAAGCCCTTGAAATCCACTCAGCAGAGTAGCAGCCACTGAAATAAAGCATGTTTATGAGCATGGCTGGGCTCTGGGGAAGCTGGAATTGTGACAATGGTCCCAGTTCCAGCTGACTGCCTGACAATGCTGGGAATGCCAGTGCTGCCCCAACAGCTGCACCACGTCCTGGCCAAGCCACACAGAGACCAGAGATCATCAAACGGGGGGTTCCTGACACCAACAACGGGGTCACAAGCACAGAGCAGCAGCTTCTATAGTCAACAACGTAATACATGGCAAACCAGAGACTGAGTTAGCAAAATGTGGTATAAAAAAGTATAAAAGTTGTTTTTAAAAACCTCCTTAAAATGTTGATATAATACGATGTATGTGGAAATGCCATGAGCCACAGAAGGAAAAGCCTAAGCCTTAACATTCAGGAGAGCAGCAGAACCTCTCTGTCCACATTACCCTTTGTATAGCAAGAAGGGGGGAATTTTTGGTTTCTTTTGTTGTTTTTACCTTAAACACGAGTTTAATCCAAAAATCACATTCAAGTGGACATTTTCTGAGGCTTCAGAAGACGCCCTCCCCACCCTGTTTAAAAAGAAAAAGAATAAAGGTTAGATAGAAATGTCTAAACCCAAGGTCCCTTTGGAGCCCACCATCCGAGGGTGGCCATCCAGGAGTGGTCATCTCCCTCGATCTGGATGCTTTTTTGTTTTTATCTTTTTCTTTTTGTCCTCTGTTTTGGGTTTCAGGGCGCAGACGCACGCCGACACTCCGGCGATGGCTTTGGGCAAATCCGTTCCTTTGCACCACTTGTTTTTCTCCTTATCATAAACCTGCACCGTTTTGGAGAAGACAGCTTCCTCCCAGCTGTAACCTCCGAGGATGTAAATCTTGCCTTCCCAAACTGCCACCCCTGACTCGCTGTTGGCTTGCAGCAGAGGGGCCACTCTGGTCCACTGGTTGCACTGGGGGCTGTAGGACTCCACGCTGAGGATGTCGAAGCGAGCCATGGTCTCGATGTTGTCGTCGCTGCCCCCGATGGAGTAGATGTTGTCCTGCAGGGTGCACATGCTGTGCCAGCCCCTGGCAGTGATCATGGGTCTCTTCTCCTCCCACACGTCCGTGCGGTGGTCGTAGCACAGCAGGTTCTTCCTGTAAGGGCCGATCTGGTAATCGTGGCCTCCCGAAATGTACACGAATTCCTTGTAGACCGTGCCAGCGTGGCCGTAGGTAAACCTGGGGCAGGCAGACAGCAACAGGGCTTATGGATTTTATCAGGACACACAGGCATGCAGTGGGGACTGGGCTAAAGAAGCAAAAAAAAAGTAACTGAAGGCAGAAGAATCCCTGATCTCCTCTCCTTCCCAGGGCCTCACCCTGCACTGCCTGACAACCACTTTTAAATCATCCTTTCCATAGCTGGTCACTACAGAGCACTAAGGTATGACAATCACTTTTTAATGCATCCTCTAGAGTGTGTCACACAACAGAAATAGTCCATCCTGCTCTACTGGCATGACCTTCACTCCCATTTTCCTGCTCCAGTGCTCGGCCAGAGAGGGAAAAAATTCCACATCTCAGTTAAGGTTTCTGTGACAAAAAGAGGAAATAATCATGACACTTCTCACACTTATCAGCAGGGATAAAGCAAGAGATACCAAGAAGAAAATTGCTGCTGCCTTGTCCTTGCACAGCTTCAGGATCACTGGTCACATTTCTTACCCAGGGGCTCTCTCTGCCCAGTTCACCTGCAGTCCCAAGACAGGCAGTGTCCTTTCCATGAGCCATCTGTCTGCTCTATCAGCACTGCCCCACAGCAGGGAACTTCTCTGGTCACCCCAGGACAAGGCAGCAGACCTCAGTCCATCACAGATCATGGTGAAGTAAGAGAAAATGAGATGGTAGAAGCAACACCATGCTGGCTGCATCCACAGGGCAGAGAGAAACCCCCTTTGATCATCTGTAATAAAGCCCCTACAAACCTAAATATCCAGGCTGTTCTTAACTTCACACTAGGCTAGTCCTGCCCTTTGAGCTCTCAGGAGTAGACAGCCAGTGTGATGAACAGCATCAGCTCCTTTGAACATATCATTCCTACATGTCATTTTTTCCTCTTTTGGGGGAGTTGGGGTGTCAAAAGGTGCAGCACCAGCCACAGCAAATTGGCTCTCACAAGGAGCCCAGTGGATTCAATGCCCACAGGGCACAGAGCACTGCACTCATCATGCTGCACTCACCAGCCTCTACCACCATCCTTTGTAGTCAGGCACTCGAGCCAACACAACCTCCCTGGCACACAAAGCTGGGCTAGCATTGCTTCAGCCTTTGAACCCTGCCTGAACACGCTGAGCTCCGTGTGCAGAGAACCCTGAGCTGCTTTCATTGTGCAGGAGAATGGTTTCTGTGAGCCACACAAATGCTATCAGAACATCTTCCACACACCTGAGTGCCAGGGCTTCTGTGCCAAGGGAAAAGATGGACCAGAAAAGAAACCCCACATTTACCCTGGAAGCACAACACTTCTGAGATGAGCTTAAAGGTGGTTATTATTCTAGATGTACCAAAACCTCTGATCCCTGTCTGAATCAGATATTGTAATAAGTTCCTACTACAAGAAGCAGAAAAATCCCTGACACACTTGGCTGATAATGCTGAGTGACCAGGACAGTCTGTTCAACTATAGGGGCTGGAGCACCAGCCCTGGAGATCTTGCAGAGGTGACTTCACAGCTGTTCTGCTTCTTGGCCTCTCAGGGAAAAGACAGGAAGAAAAAAGGAGAGAACTTTGGTACAGTTACGGACTTTATCCAAAAAGGCAACTCAAAAATTTCCACAGTTCTCAATGTGCCTCATGATGGAAGCAGTTAATTCACGCTCAGTGCTTCTGATGGACACGATGTACCCTGAGCACATGAAGCCCTGGCTTTCACCCCTGACAAATATCACAGCAGATGAAGTGCTCAGAGATGCCAGAGATGAAGTGCCCAGAGATGCTGCTCCACCTTGTCCAAGATCTCTTCCACACAAGAACCAGGACTGTCCATCTCCAGTGGTTTCTGAGCTGCCTCATCTGAGTTTCTCTACATACACAGGAATGGGTTTAAAAATGCTCAGTCTGGGGATGGGATGGGATGGAATGGACAGCTTGAGTTCAGCTCATTTCAAACTGCAGCAGACTTTAAACTCACATGAAACCAAGCAGCCTGGAGGCTCTGCTGTACCAGGGAGTCTGGAGGAGTCAGGAAGAGGACAATGCAAGGACATGGAATCTACCCCAGAGCCTGATGTTACTGTGCTGCTGATGGCAATCACACATTCACCATTCAGGGAAAAAATTACCCTAAGTTAATAAGAACTTGCATTTTGGAGAAGCAGGTTAAATATTCTCCTACTCTGAAGTTCTGTACAGGTAAGCAAGCCATAGCCATTGTCTCTCAAGCAAAGGCAGCTGCAGAAAAAAGCACTGATCTGGTTCTTTAGCCTCAGTCAATGGCTGAGTCCAGAGAACAGCAGCAGTTGAGAGAGTGGTTTGACAGAAACAATCAGATCTGAAGCACCAAATCAACCATCAATTTGTTATTGTCCAGTATAGGACAATTACCCACTGAAATGCACCAGAGGTGTTTCACTTTGCCTCAATTCTGAAAGCTCATCTGAAATAGCAGCACTTTCATAGGAACTGCATGAAATAGATGCATAAATTGAAACCAATCAATACAAATCCTTTCTACAAGCCCTGTGATTGAGAGAGGGGCATTACTAAATGGTCACATCAATAGAGTGGGTCCAGACATGCTCCAACAGACAGCATTGAGCATTTTGGCAGTGTTATCTATAAGAGTGGCCAGAACAAAGCAGAGGCATTAAGAGAAAGGAGATTTGACTTTAACATCTGCTGGAGCCTGGCACCAATTTTCAATGTCTTAACCAAAGTACAGTGCTGAAAAATTAGTTCCTGACCCAGTAACACCATTCAGATACCAGAAAAGCTGCCATTCACTGTCCAAGGCAGAAGAGCACAAAACTCAATAAAGCTTTGGGAATCCCCTACTCCAGCCAAAGTCCAGGTGAGCTGTGGTTGCTCTGAATCTTGGTGTCCACCTGTTGTAGCCCTGCGAGATCGTTCATGACCCAACCGGCAGAGCAGATACCATCACTCCAACCTGTTCCAACACAGCTCCTCACACAACAGCTTTCAGTTCTTCTGCCAAACTTTAACCTAGGGCCACTCAATTAATTTCTCTGCTGTATGCAGCAGACCTTTTCATGGTCTGTGCAGGATGAGAACACACTGCCCCACCTCCTGCTCTGCCAAGCTCGTCCGCCACCGCTGCTCCCTGCCGGGCTAGAAACTCTGACAGAAACTGCTCCCAGTTTCTGGGAAAAAGAGCAAAAAAAAAAAAAAAATACAGGACCTCTCTGAAGAAAGGGAAAGGTATCCCACAACCAAGGACCCTAATGAGCGTCAGGCAAAATGAATTCCCTTGTAGCAGGCTTGGACCAGGTCCACCCTTTAGACAACTTGGCTGAAGTTTTCACTGCGAAGCATCTGCCCCGAGAGGCTGCTTGCTTCTCCAGCAAGACTTAGTTCAGTCAAAACAGCTCAGCTCCTTCCAAGAGAGTGCTTAGGGAAAACAACGTGTTGTTTTGACCATATAGGGTGGGAAGGAGATGGGGTAAGAGGGGATAAAGAGCCTGCAAAGCTCTTCCTTACAGGAGCGAAACTGCAAACAGCAACATGGACATGGAATTTAGCACTGGCACTTGTGCCCACTGCCTTTCCCCTGCAAATCCCCACATGTGGCAAGCTCTAACCCTTGGGAAGCAACAAAACAAACCCATTTTCTGGATGTTCAGCTTCTATGCTTAACAAACAACCTCTGAGGGTCCCTCCCCACACAGCTCGAGTGGAACAACACATGCCCACACCCCAGAATGACCTCAACATGAGCCTGTCACTGCAGGGAACAGAATCCCAGGCAGCTGCTGGCTTGGGGCAGTCAGGAATGGCACCAAAAAGCCTGCTTGTGGTGGTCATGCTCCCAAGAGAACCAAAACACCTGCTCTCTTCAGAGGGAAGAAGACAGAAAAACACAGGAAAAGAGGCATTTTTGTTGGGATATGTTGCCTAATCAGGACTGGAGCTTCTGGTTTCCTCTACATGAAAAGTCTTGCTGCTAAAGTAGGGCTGGGGGAGATGTTATTTGAGTGAAACAGGAACTTAAATGTGTTTGAGGAACAAAAAATGTGGTGAGGAGGAAAACAGATCAGTTGAGGAGTGTGATGAAGGGAAAACTAGAGCAGGCATCAGGAACTATAGTTAGAATGCTTTTAGTCTTGAATCCTCTCTCATCCTTTCTCCACTACAGTAAATCACACACTCACAGGGATGGGGCAGTCACAGCTTCTCTGGGCAACCTGTACCAGGGCCTCACCATCTCACAGCAAAGAATTCTTTCCTAATACCTGATGTAACCCTGTCCTCTGGCCATGGGAAGCTGTTCCCCTTGTCCTGGCATTCCAGGCCCTTGTAAAGTCTCTCTCCCTCTCTCCTGTGGGCTCCCTTCAGGCACTGGAGAGCCACAGTTAGGTCACCCTGAAGCTTCTCTTTTCCAAATTGAACAATCCCAATTCTCCCAGCTTTCCTCTTAGGAGAGGTGCTCCATCCCTCTGATCATCCTGGTGCCTCCTCTGGACTTGTTCCTACAGCTCTCCCTGAAGTACCTCAAGGAAGAGCTGCCCAGACCCTTTTCAGCAGCCCCAAATCTGCCAGAGCCACTGCTCCCCCAGCTCCAGCAGTGCCAGAAAGGTTCCTGTGCCTTTTGCAACCTGCATGAAGTTCTTCTTGCCTTATTCCTTCTGTGCAGAAACACACAAACAATTCACTGCCCAGCACCAAAGGGAAAAAAAAGGGCTGAAAAGACAAGAAATCCAAAGGTGCCAAGAGTCCACTAAGATCTAACAAAAGACTTAAATATGTAAAATAGCAGCTGCATGGAGAAGTGGGAAGCTGTCTAGCTCACCACACAAGGAGAGAGCAACAGGAAGAGAAGATGCAAAATCATTTATTTGGATGCAGGAATAATTCATCCTGTAGAGTAAGAGGGGTCTGTCCCCTAAGGGGGACTTTTGCCTCATCCAAGCAGACCAGCCAGGCAATCTAATAAAAATTAACACCCACAAGTCAAAGTTCACTTTAAATGCTGCAGCTGCAGAATTCCCAAAGCCAGCACACAGGTAGCAGTTGAAATATTCAGACAAACTGCCCCTTTCTAGAGAGTCTGGGTGGATTAAGCCAACAGTGTGAACTTCCCCAGGATCATTTATGAGTAAAAATATCCCTACAGGGTACACCTCACAGGTGACCCCAGTTAAGAGAAGGGTTTAGGACCTGAAGATACTCTCCTACACAGCTTCCCAGCAAGGACTGTGGTGCTCAGCCCCAGCTGCTGGATCTGCCTGCGTGAGCAGAAATAAAAAGCATCCTGCTTGTGAAGAGCACTCAGCTAACAGCTGTTAGCCTGGATCAGCCTTGCATTGCAGCACCTGCCCAAAATAGAACTGGGCAACAGCTTCTGTGCCTTCACTGGCTGCCTCTGGCTCTGCAGCTCTGCAGCTCAGGGACCAGGGAAAAACCCTCAAAGCAAACTGCAGAGTGTGTCTGTGGTGGCACTGGGAGAGGCAGCACTGCTGCTGAGCTTTCAGACATCATGGGAACACCATCCATGCAAGGCCCCTGTGATTGTCACAAGTGTGAAACACCACTGAATCTGAGTCACTGTTAGCAATGAAATGCCCTGCTGTCCCTACAAAGTCACTGCTCTGATGTTGATTCAAGCAATGCCCTGTTTGTCATCACAAGAGCTGCAGGGCTGAAACCTCTCAAAAGCAGAACAGCCAAGTTTTAACTCAGACAGAGAGAGAGAGCTCACATTTGTCAGGGTTCTGTATTTCCAGTACAGGTAAATGTGTTTAGCCCAACACTGAGAGACACCCTACAAGAAAAATCATCACACCAAAGTGACAAAGTAAGGCCAAAAAATTGGCAAACCCCTTTGAGCAAGATGTAAAAAGTGCTTCTGAAAAATATTCAACTCTGAGTGGCCTCAGGAAAAGCTTTGTAGGAATTGCAGAATGAAATGATCAGAGCTCTCCCTCCCAGCCTCCAGATGTACCCTGGGATGAAAAATAACACCTCCCTGGCACACTGCCTGCTCAGGTCCCAGTTCTGCTGTGGTTTGACATGGCTGATGCCACATTGGTTTTACATCCCCTTCCCTCCCTTCCAGGGTTCCCATTCATCAGCTAAAGTCACACAAGCACTCTGCAAACACAGGGGAGCCCCAAGCAGCTCAGTTACCTGGGCAGTCCTGCTATGTAGGTCCAGGAGTCCTTCTGAGGGCTGTAGGTCTCAACTGAAGACAGGGCCCCGTTTTCATTCCTGCCTCCAACAGCCACCAGCATGTCAGTGATGGCTCCCAGGTAGAAATCTACTCGCCGCTGTCTCATGGAGGCAACCTGGCAAAGAAAACAACCTGCTGGCATCTCCCACTGCCTGCTGAGTGAGGGACTTAAGGGCTGTTCATGTCTGAGGATGGGGCAGCTGCTCATTCCCCTTTATTTGGTAAGGAGACATTCTGGTTTTGGCCATTATATTCACATAAAACTTCTGTTTTTTTGCAGTAGCGTCCGTTTTCAAACAAGGGGGAAACAGGAAACATCTAAGAGACAGGTTACTCTATAAATGTTTGTGTTTATAGGAACTGCTTCACAAACTCTGCAAGAAACAGACATTGGAATCACTGAAAACCACAAATGAACCATCCAGGATGACTGATTCATA
This sequence comes from Erithacus rubecula, assembly GCF_903797595.1. Lineage (NCBI taxonomy): Eukaryota > Metazoa > Chordata > Aves > Passeriformes > Muscicapidae > Erithacus > Erithacus rubecula. Next base: position 3,121,928 of record NC_136664.1, read on the forward strand.
GAGGAATCATGATGGGTTCATATGGAAACCATAACTGGTCCATACAGGACCCATGGCTGGTCCATACAGGAACAGTGGCTGATACAGTGACCCACATAGATGAAGGGTTTTGTGGCAGGACTGGGAGTGAAGAGCTTGTTCTGAAGGACATTTAGCACAGAGACACTTGACAATTCTCAGAGACGTTTCCTTTTTACATCACACCCACTTTTGATTCATATGTGCTACTGCTTGAGGAAGATGAACCAAGCCATCACCTCTCAGTCCATTCCTGCATCTAAAGAATTGCAGGTGGATGCTGATCAGGAGTTTCTCAGATGAGATGCCCAAATCCCAAATGAAGCTGAAAATCTGCCCCAAACCGTTTTGCTCTTTGTATAATTTAACCATTCCTACAACGAACTCGAATAGCTCCTTCAACTTAACTAACTTGACTTTTCATTTGGAAGTGCTGCCATGTTGAAAATTCTAACAAGGAGAAAACACTCTGAACACAAAGGACGTTGAACAGAGAAATAATACAGCTCAAGCCTCACCTTTATCCACTGGTTACAGCGGGGATCATACCTATATAGGAGATTGGACGCCGCATCCCCTCCATTGTCCCGGGAAAAGCTGCCCCCGGCTATGAAGATGAAACCTCCCAAGACCGCGACGCAGTGGTGGCTCCTGCGGGCTGGCAGAGGCGTCTCTGCCACCCACTGTCCCTTCCTGGCGTCCAGGAAGCAGGTGTCATCGCAGAGCTCCAGGCAGCGCTCCGACACCTCCCCGCCCACGAAGAGCAGCCGCTGCTCGCGGGTGCGCAGCGCCGTGCGCTTGCTCTGCAGCACGGGCTGCGCTGCCACGCTGTTGTGGTAGCTCACGGCCTCCTCGATGAAACCCTCGCAGTTTGCCTCCTTGGGCAGCAGCGAGCACACCGCCGGCTTCACGCGGTGCAGCAGGTCGCTCTTGGGGATCAGGGGGAAGTGGATGTTGTCCAGCACCTGGTAAGCCTCGTTCTCCCGCTCCGGGTACTGCGTCAGCCACTGCAGGGCAGCCTGCAGCAGGTCGTGCTCGCACTCCTGCTGCACGTCGCTGCTGTCCAGGTACTGGCACAGCTTCTGCAGGGAGATGTTCTGCAGGAAGTCGGGGGTGAAGGAGAGCGTGCCGAAGTTCTGCAGGATGAAGGAGTCGATGTAGGAGTCCAGGCGCTTCAGGTTGTAGATGGAGGCCAGCTCCTGCAGGTACAGGTAGTTCTCCTCGCTCACCTCGTTCTCCAGGTACTCGCAGCAGAAGTCCACCACCTTCCAGATCTGCAGCAGGTGAGCTGTCTCCAGCACGTAGTCGATGTTCCCTCCGTCCAGAGACAGCTCGCTGCCGTACAGGAAATCCACCACGGCCTTGAGGCCGATGTAGGAGGCTCCAAAAAGCTCCACCTCCTTCTGGTGAGCCTCCCTCATGCCGATGGTGAACATGGAGTTGAAGTAGTCGCTGCACACGGCCAGCAGGTTGCGGTGGGCCGGGACTCTCTGCTCGTCCACCACCAGCACGATGTCACAGAAGAGCCCCCGGTGCCTCTGCTCGTTCAGGCTCTGCAGCACCAGGCTGGAGTGGTCATCCCACCTGTACACCTGGAAAACACGCACAGCATCAGGCAGCTGGCAGCTCCAGGGTGAAATGTGTTGTCCCACTAAGTGCAGTCAGACACAGCTTTTTTTTTGTGCTGCACATTTGCATTTGTAATAAATTCTGATGTGAAATGGTTGGCAAGTGACACAGTAGGAGCCTGAGCTCCTCACCTTCACTTGGAAAGGTCTATGGAGATTTTTGCTGCTTCCTACTCTTCTTTTTGTATAATTTACTCTTCCTTCCCCCACAATGCTGCATTGAAACCTCCTCCCTGATGAGTTATACAGGCACAATTTTCTGAAACTCTTCCACTCATTGTCTTGGAGACATCTTGCTGACATTTCCTTTCTTCCTTGTCCCCCAAATGACTCCTTACAGAATTCTCCCAGCTAAGCTACTCACAGAGCATTTAGAGTGGGAAGCACACATACAGCAGCACTCTGAATTTTCATTCAGCCCATGTATTGTTTGGGTTACTGCTTGCTTGACAGCTGCCCCCTCTTAAATCTTTCCAGAACTCTGCATTTCTAAGCCTGTTAGGGTAAAATCCCTCTCTTTCTTCCCACATTATTCCAGGCACACACACTGCACTCAGAAGTAATAGCTGTTTATTTATGTGCAAAGCCACACATGTGGAGAACTGATTCCCACAAGGCTTCTCCTCGCTTCCAGAAGCTGAGGTAGGTTTTGTTTAAATGAATAGGAGTAGATATTTTCCTTTTAAAGAAGAGGGAAAATGCCCTCAGGATACATCCATTAAGAGCCCTTCTGGGATCCCTCTGGTCCTCACATTCTAACCACCAGCTCTGGATGTGTCACTGAGCTTTGGAGGTGACCAGCATTTGTCTATTTTGTCACAGACTCACATCACCAGCCTCAGGATGAACCAAGATGGAAACATTTTGTTATCCCTCAAATGTCCTGCAGAGCACGAACTGAACAGGGCTGGTCAGTCCAAAATGACAAGAGAAGTTTGAGGACCAGCCTCTGGAGGAATTAAATGTGTGATGGCACAGTCAGGTACCTTGTGATGCCTCTTAATAAAAGCCAGGTTAAATGCAAATACCAAATACTTTAATTACCAAATCCAGACCAGGCAGAGCCTGTAAGAACTTGTAAGAGGAGCCAAAAAGGGGTGGAAGGAAGCACATCCCTGTGTCCCACCTGAGGCAGCTCTGAACAGCCCTGTCCCAAACCCCCAGGCTGCATTCCCAGAGGTGACACCTGACAAGGTCACACAGGTGACCTGAGGTCTCTTCAAGTCTCCCAGACACTCCCCCTTCCCTTCAGCACCAAACTGTTGTTCCTCCTAGAAATGCCAATTACCTGTGGCTCTGCTGGCTGCCCAAGCAGAGAGCACAGGATCACAGCAGCCTGGAAAAGCCATTACTGGGTGGTTAAACCACGGTGGGACCCTCTCTACCCACCTGAATGGAAAAGGTTTGATTCCTAGAGCCAAAAGGACTTTCTGAGACCCAAATTAAGAGCCAAATGTGCTGCTCTCAGTGTGACATCTCAGCAGATTCTCTTTATTTCCTTATGTACTTTTCTAAACAATGGAGCCCAAGCTGCCAAAAATCCTGCTGTTGGAATGGCTCTGAACATTCAAGTGTGCAGAGTTAAACCAGTCTAAGGGAAGAGGCTTCAATAATTAAAAGGTTTCTGGACCTTAAAGAGTTTCAAAACTCTTTAATTTGCCTTATACTCCTCACACCTATGAACTTAAAAAGGGATCTATGGCATAGACAACTAAGTGGCTTCCACTGAGGAATAAAACTGTCAGAGATCTGTAACAGAAAAAAAAAAAATAGCAAAATAAATTGAGGTTTAAGGACTGTAAAGCTTTTTATCTGTGTTGGGAAAAGTGGAGCCTAAGCAGAAACCAGAGGCTGAAAGAGAGGGGGAGAAGAATAAATGTGGCAAAGGATAAACCAGACTTTTGTGGCAGCTGTAATCAGGGGTAGTTGATGGTGGCAGATGAACAGACAAGAAACAACAACTTGCAGCACCCTCTCTGAATCTGACTCACGGGGGATAGGATTGAACCAAATCCTTGGACTGAACCAAACCCATTGTCCCTCTCATCCCTGGGAACTGGCTGATCATTTCTCTCTAATATTCCCTAATACCACCAGCGTGCATAACAAGATTACAGCAGAATATAAGATTTGCCAGAGATCCCTCTCTGCTGAGCTGGGTGTTGAGTCAGCAGCGTAATCCTGCCCTCAGATCCGCCTGGCAACTCACTCTCCTGAAATCCTTGTTGCCATGTGGAGCTGCTGCTGCTCCAGGAATCAGGCATGAGCCCATTCCACACTCAGAACACAGCAACATATTTCAGTGAGTTCATTTGTTCAGGAGCTGAGAGCTGCACATTTCAAAACCAAGACTAATTTTATACTGAACTTGAACATCTTTCTCAAGCTATTTATACTCTGCAGAGCAGCCTTAGCATTATCTAATTCTAAGTTTAACAGATAGTGACAGCTGCCATCTAAGCAAGCAAATAAAACAATGCTGTCAAGTTAATTAATTTTTAATGTGATGAATTATCATTACATTCAGACTAAACCATTTAAGTGGCAGACAGGATCAGCATTGAGGGAAAGATTATATTGCTAGGGTTGCATTTAGAAATTAGTCCTATTTATCTTTCATCAATTGTGTTAGAGCAGAATTTCAGCTTCTCTTGGATTCAAAGATCTAATTTCTCTCAGACTGTTAATGCAGCACTGCTGCTCATCACCACTGCAAAAGAAAATTAGATCTGGCTCATTCAGCTTTAGTAAGAAAGATGAAGGAACTGAGAAGTTTCTCTTTTCCAGCTTTTTTTCTGGTATTACAAGGTACCTGTTCTGCAATTCCTGTAACTACAGCACAAACGCAGCTTGCACTGGCATGAAACAAAGTGAACATAATAATTACAGCTGTTATTTACATTTTATAAGTCATCCTGAGGACCTGCATGAAGAGCTGCCTGAGATGGATTTCCGTGAATTCACAAATAAAAACAATGTATTTGTGCAGACAGAGATTTGATACAAAGAAAATGGACCCCACAAATCTCAGGAAGCAGCCCGGGTTCTGTGAGTTCACTGGGCTAACCACAGTTTGCAGGATCAAGATTTCCATCTTTTACAAAACAAAGATTGAATCTAAAGAGTAATCCCAGCTTTGCTTTGGTAACGAGCTTGGATTTTACAAGATGGATCAGTATAAAAAATAAACACATCACATTTCATAACTGAATTTTTAGTTTAGAGAAACTACTGTGCTGCAATGATGTGGGTTTCTAAGTTATGAGTCATGACGAGCAGATATCCATTTGCTGCTGCTTTTCCTTTTTTTTCCCTTAATCGCTAGGCAGCAACTTCTACCAAAAATACTCGTGCAGGTAAACCACCATTTCCATCCCTCTTTTGAAAAGCTCAGAACACTCACATCCCTCCCAGAGAAGACCGTCTACCCCCACCACCCTCGCTGTTTCCATAGCAGGTTTCTGGTTGTTTTTTTTTATTTTGTAAGAGACACAAATCGCACGAACCTTCGAGGATTCGCTGATCTTGTGCGGGCGGCAGATCCTGCTCTGCCGGGTTCCCTCCATGATCCGCAGCACTTCTGCAACAAAGGCACAGGGAGATGTTCAGCGCCTCGCCAGCCCCTCCTGAGCGCTCGCACGCATCTTGTGCCGAACGGGGAACGTTCCCAATTCCCACACCGGCACCCTCGGAAACGCCCGCCTTCAAAAAGATTATTTTTCCCTCCTCGGTGCTGCTCCCCGCTGTTGTCACAGGTCGGTTGTGTCAACAAGTTGGGCACAGCCCATCCAGCGGCGGCAGCGGCGCCGCTCCGCCTTTGGCGCTGCCCGGGGCCGGCCGGAGCCCCCCGGTGAGCGACCGGCCCCGGCCCCGCTGCCAGCCGGCATCGGCCGCGGGGAAAATCCGGGAGAAAACAGCGGGGAAAACAAAGCCGTGACAAATTCCGGGAGGCTGCAGCCGCCCCTCGCCCCGCGCCCCGGGCAGGAAACGCCGGCGGGGCGGGACCGGAGCGGGGAGGGAGCGGCGGGGGAGGCGCCGGGGCGGAGCGGGGCGGGATGGGATCCCCCGCGGGAGAGAACCAGCGCCGAGGATGCTCGGACACATCCCGGGAGATCGGGGCCGTTCCTGTCCCGGGATGCTCCGACACATCCCGGGAGATCGGGGCTGTTCCTGTCCCGGGATACTCCGACACATCCCGGGAGATCGGGGCTGTTCCTGTCCCGGGATACTCCGACACATCCCGGGAGATCGGGGCTGTTCCTGTCCCGGGATGCTCGGACACATCCCGGGAGATCGGGGCTGTTCCTGTCCCGGAATGCTCAAACAGCGCATCCCGGGAGATCGGGCCTGTTCCTGTCCCGGGATGCTCGGACACATTCCGGGAGATCGGGGCTGTTCCTGTCCCAGGATGCTCGGACACACCCCGGGAGATCGAGGCCGTTCCTGCCCCGGGATGCTCCGACACATCCCGGGAGATGGGGGCTGTTCCTGCCCCGGGATGCTCCGACACATCCCGGGAGATCGGGGCTGTTCCCTGCCCCGGGATGCTCGGACACATCCCGGGAGATCGAGGCCGTTCCTGCCCCGGGATGCTCCGACACATCCCGGGAGCTCGGGGCTGTTCCTGCCCCGGGATGCTCGGACACATCCCGGGAGATCGAGGCCGTTCCTGCCCCGGGATGCTCCGACACATCCCGGGAGATCGGGGCTGTTCCCTGCCCCGGGATGCTCCCGACACATCCCGGGAGATGGGGGCCGTTCCTGCCCCGGGATGCTCCGACACATCCCGGGAGATCGGGGCTGTTCCCTGCCCCGGGATGCTCGGACACATCCCGGGAGATGGGGGCTGTTCCCTGTCCCGGGATGCTCGGACACACCCCGAGAGCTCGGGGCTGTTCCTGCCGGGTCAGGGATGGTGCTGGCAGGGCCTGAGGCAAGGCAGACATGGATAGCCGTGCCAGGGGCACTGGCTGCAGGGAACGCGATGTTTCCTTTGTACAGGGGTGATAAACTGTGCAGAGAGTGTGGGAGGTGCTGCCAGAAACCCCATCACCATCTCCTCTTGCTTACCTGGCATGACACTACCTGACCTCGGAAATTCACCTCCCCACTGGGGCTTTCCCTGCTTCTGTGGGACTTTTCCTCATTCATTTATGGCCCAGGAGGCTTAAAATTAAGAAACCCACATGCTGGTGAGCAGCAGCTGAAGATTCCCTGCCTTGGTGGGGGGCATCAGAAGCACAGACACTTCCCAGACCCAGCTGGTCCAGTTTCAGTGCAATGGTCCCCTCACAACACTCCAAGGGAAACCCTTTTGCAGCCCAGCACTCCTGGGACAGCAGGGTGATGGCTGGGACAGCAGAGGGCTGGCTGTGTGTCCATCTGCTCTCACCAAGGACAGCCCAGCTTGGACACGTGTCCCCGGGGGTGCTGGGGATGCTGGGGCTGGCAGAGGGTGATGTGCAGGGTGTGACACCAGGGGAGTGTGCCACCAGGGGAGTGTGACACCAGGGGAGTGTGCCACCAGGGGAGTGTGACACCAGGGGAGTGTGACACCAGTGGAGTGTGCCACCAGTGGAGTGTGCCACCAGGGGAGTGTGACACCAGGGGAGTGTGACACGGCTGCCTGGTGCCAGCACCTCCACCTGCCCCTCCAGTGCAGGACACGGCTCCAGGGCTGGGGCAGCAGCACCCAGCCAGCTCCTGGGACACCCCAGGAGACCTGAGGGGATGATGGGCTTGTACTCATCTATTCAATCTGGAGATGGAAAGGAGTTTTGCCAGCTTTGGTCTCTCCTGCAGCCTTTGAGATCATGAGACCCTCAACTGTCTGAGTGAAATCTCACTTTGTTGCCAGACCCAGTGCTGTGTCTGTAAATTGACAATCCCAATGTTACTTGTGACCTGTAAATTGACAATCTCAATGGTAACTGTGATCTGAACATTCAGGGCAGTCTCTTCCTGAAGGAGAGCATTGTTCTCTCCATTCCTTTCTCTGCTTCTGCACAGGAAAGATGGGGATGGAGAAGCAGGATTGGGGACAGGCATATAGAAAGACTGGAGAAACAAAAAGAGGGGGGGATGGCAAAAAGACACAGGAACAAGGCACTTGCAGGGGTGTATTTTAAGATAAAGGCTCCCTCCAAATATTCTGACACCCCTTCTGAACCTCATGCTACAGTCTAGGCAGCTGAAGATCAGCCCAGACTCCCAAGACTTCATTCCTGCTAGAGTTGTTTTTTGAGGAGGTCCTTAAGTCCTCACTTTCTCTTGTGCTTCCTCTCCAAGGACTCCTGTGGCATGAATGGGTATTTCTGCCAGGCCAGTGACATTTTCCCTACAGGATGAAAAGCCCTGTGTTCTGGAGGCCTCAAAATTGCCATATGAAAAGCAAATCAGAGCTCACCAAAGTCAAAATAGTAGGTAATTTCCTCACTCCTGTTACAGCCTGATGAAACTGAGCACAATGCTTATCCCTCTATGCATAAAAAAAAAAAAAAAAAAAAAAAAAAGTCCATGAAAAAGTGAGAAAGACAAGGAAGAGAAGCAAAGAGAAGATGTTTGGTCCTACAAGGAAGATGTGCATTTCTGATGTTTGGATCCAGCATTGAAAAGTGTGAGACATGAAGTCTCTAATTAAGAGAATTAACACTCCAGGCACTGGATCACTTGCACAAGGATGAGGTTCTCCCCTCCTAAGGGGATGACATTGGACTCACCCACCTCTGCCCCAGGAAACAGCAGGAGCTGAGGATCAGGAATTGAAGGGACAAGGACAAGGACAAGGACAAGGAGCAGTGTTACAGGTATAAACAGCAGCAAGTGCCAATGGATGATAAACTCAGACTACAAAAAATACATTTAAGAGCAGATGATGGTCAGCACAAAGGCTTTTGAAAAATGAAAGTGTTCCTAAAAGCAAAGACAATCAATATAAATCCAGAAGTATTAATGTGTGATTATATTATCATCTAGAGCCTGCAGCCTACAGATACCGAGTGTGATTCACCCGGTGTCCTACACTTGTCCTGACTTCAGAGATATTTCCTTGTTCCCTATGACCTCATCGGATCAGAGATGCACTGCAGCAATGCCCGTGCTGGTCCCGGAGCTCCGGGAGCCTCCCGGCAGCCAGGGACGGGGATGCAGCTGGAAGGAGCTGCGGGCTGGGCTGGGGCTGAGGGGCACTAAAGGGTCCCTGGCAGCCAGGGCTGCTCTGGAGGTCTTGTCCCCCGAGATGTCTGACAGCACTCAGTAACCCTGGGGTAATGAGGATGCTACTGCTCAGCCTTCACACGGACAGCACTGATGTGAAACAAGCAATCGTAATCCCCTGCAAACTTTGAAAGAAACGAAATGTGATGCTTTTTATCAAAGAATGTAGTTTTTATTAAATTGCAAACCCAACCACACGGGTTTCGGGTAGAAACCCACTAAAACGCCTATGGACCGGTTTGTAGAACTCCAGTCCTTGGGCACGACATCACCTGGTGCTGTTTATTTCCAGCCGGGCTCTGCAAAGCAGAGACCCGTCTCTATTTCTGTGGGAGCGAAGCGCAGCCTCCCAGGCAGCCTCTGCCTGTCCCCCCGCATCTCCCGAGCGCAGGGAGCCGCGGGGATGCGGGATTGTTCTGGGCAGCGCCGGGAGCCCGGCAGGGGGAGATCGCTGCATTGCAACGGGGCGAGCCGCTCGCACACAGCGGGAGCACGGACACACTCACGGACAGACACACGGACAAACACACAGCCGGGCCGCAGCGCCCGCACACCCCTGCCCAGCGGCTGTCAGCGCCCAAAATCACCCCGTTCGAGGCCGGAGCCGCGCTTAGGGCTGGGATGCGGGTGATGCTCGATCCCCGCCGCTCCGCGGCGTGGGCACAGCCCCGAGCCCCCAACCGCATCCCATCCGCATCCCCCATCCCCATCCTCGTGCCCGCCCCTCGCCCCCCGCTCACCTGCTCCGCTCTCGCTACCTCCCGTGCTCCCGGCCCGGCCCCCGGCCCCGCCGCTCCGCTGCCGGCTGCTCCATCCCGGGCGCCTCCTCCTCCTCCTCCTCCTCCTCCTCCTCCTCCTTGCTCCTGCCGGCGCTCAGCAGCATCGGGGGGCTGCCAGCCCAGCGCACAGCATCCCCGCGGCGGGTCGGCTCGGGGCCGGGCCCCGCGGTCCCCCCGCGCCCCCCGCCCGGGCTATTGCATCACCGCGGTCCCGCCGCGCCGGGAGGGGCCGGGCCGGGCCCGGCAGAGCCATTGGCGGGGCGGCGGCGGAGGGGCGGGCCGGCCGCGGCTGGCGGGGCTCGGCTCGGCTCGGCTCGGCTGGGCTGGGCTCGGCTGGGCTCGCTCGGCGCGGTGCGGCAGCAGCGCTGCCCCCCAGCTCCGCGCCGCTCCGCGCTGCGCCCCCTGCCCTTCGCCCCCATGGCCACCAAAATCGACAAGGACGCGTGCAGGGAGGCGTACAACCTCGTCAGGGACGATGCCACCGAGGTGAACTGGTAGGTGGCCCCCCGGCATCGCACCCGGACGGGCAGCGCTGCGCGGGGATTCTCCGTCCTCTGTCCCCGCTCCCCAAAGGGCGATTTCTACAGACCTTGCCCCTTCTCCTCTTCCCCTCTTCCTAAATAATTTTTTTTTTTTTTTTTACAGTCTGTTCTTCCCCATTTCCTCTTTCCTTTCCTAAAGACTGTGACTGCTCAATGTATTCTTCGCCTTCCCTTCCCCTGGTCCAAAGGGAGACTTTTAAATGTGTTATCCCCTTTCCTTTCCCCCATCCGGAAAGGTGACTTTAACTGTATTATTCCCCTTGTCTTTTCCCTCCCCGCAGGGTGACGTTTAAGTACAATGGCTCTACAATCGTCCCTGGAGACCAAGGGGTAGACTATGAAACCTTTAAAAGGAAGTGCACAGGTAAGCTCCGTCCCGGTTGCTTTGGCCCCTTTCCGCCCTTCTTGCTGCCGGGGCGAGGGGAAAGGATGGGAGGGAACTTGGGGGAACCGGGACAGCGCTGCTGCTTCCCCGCGCCCGCCCCGTCCTGCGGGACCGCGTTTCCACAGAGTGCAACTCTCTCAAGTCCATAGTCCAGCGGCTCTTTTTGTCTCACCCTTAGATTAAGGTCCTTTGGGCTCTTTCTCCCCTCTTTGCACAATCTCCCAGCGTTTCTCGGTTATAAACCAGATAAAACCTGCGATAAGCAACGGTCTCCTTGTTGGGCAATGCAATTTCAGGGCAAAACCTGCTCGGTTGTCGTGGCTAGAAAGATGCGGTCATACAGACCGTTGAGAACGAAATACTTAGAAAATTCTTCTGAAAATCACAGCAGCAAAGCAGCTGCAGTTGGAAGGATTGCTGGGGTTTTTTTAAGAACGCGAAACGTGAGCGGAGGGAGGTCATTGCAAAGCGGGGCTCGAACAATACAGCCCTGCGAACAATCGCAGATGTGGCGTTGCACAACCGCAACTGTTGCGGTTCAAACGTGGCAGAAGCTGAGCTGCCGGCTGTGGAGCATTCAGGGGAGGAACAAAGCCTGGGGAAAATGAAAATAAATTGAGGAGTGTTCGACTTCACCTGATCGTGACTTTTGATGAGTTTCACAAAAGGGCGTTTGATTTTTGTCTCGGTTTTCCTCGTACATTTGCTGCTAGTTAACAATGTCACCAAGCGAGGTGAGATACGGAGTATTTTTTACTAATACTGGATTATAACAAAATCTTCCTCGCTCAGCCAGTTACTGTACATTCAAGTGCTATGATTCACCTGTATTTTCAGAGTTATGTGTCTGGTCTGTGGAGGAATTGTGTTGGGCAGGAATTATGTTGAGCAGGAATTGTGTTGAGCAGGAATTGTGTTGAGCAGGAATTGTGTTGAGCAGTCTCTGCCCTCTGAAGGTGGGGCAGTTCCAGGGGACACCTCAGGCAGTGGCTGTGGAACAGCAGTGCCTGTCCCTGGGGCTGGGAGTCCCCGGGCTTGGCTGTGCTTTATTGAGTGGAAGGGGAGAACTCCAGGAATGTACCTGAGAGCAGGACAGGTCTGATCAATCACAGGAGAAAAGTGTATTTCAGTCCTTGGAAAGGAGCCATGAAATGAAGATGGTTTAGGCTGCTCTGCTGAGATGCTGGCAGTAGGGTCTCACTGAGATTAACACAACCACTCGTTTCCAGCTGTTCTTGAGAACAGGGAAAATTCTCAGAACTGGGAAAGGTCCTGTCGTAGCTGGTGTCAGAAGAACTGGTCACTGCACTGCAGGAGTTCCTTCCCACTCAACTCTTTTTAGTGGGCATCAGAAGGGAAAAGCAATTACCTGGAATCCAGGGAATCCCAGGGCTCAGCACTTTGGAAGTTCATGGCAGTGGCTGATTGTTCCCTTGGGAGGTCAGTGACTTCAGGATCTGAGTGCCACGTTCTCTGTCTCCTCTCCTGGCCAACATAACTGAGCATCTCCACTGTCTCCAGACACCTGGAGAGGCAGGGGAGCCTTCCCCATTTATTTTCTCACCTTGCCTTTATACAGTCCATGTCTTTCTTTTTGTCTGAGCTGATTTTCAATGTTTTTTCTGGGTAGGAACCCCATCAGAACTTTCTCTTCTCCATTCTGTGGAAAAGGGAATCTTTTTCTGGAGTGGCTGAACAGGCAGAGGGGTTTTGGCAGAGCACAGGCACATGAGTTGGGCTGGGTAGGATGAGGATGACAAACAGGGGAGGCACACATTGCAATCCAGAGTGCAGCCACATCAGTGTTCTAAACAGGCTTTATAAACGGTGTTCAAACTAAGCTGAAAAAAGGGGAATCTTCCATATTTTGCAAATAAGCTCAGTAAGGGATGAGTTAAATACAGGACACTTGTGGGGTAGGCTGTGGCCTATTGTTAGCCTTTAAAGGGGAGATGAATCCCTTAGAGCTGCTCCATGCTCCCTTTGCCTCTTCCTCCTTTCCCTTTCCCTTGCCATGCACCTGCTCAGGGCTGTTCCTTGGCAGACCAGGGCCAGAAGTTGTCCTCAAGCCCCACCTCTGGAGCACAGCTGTTGGAGGCTTAAAAAAAAGGCAAATCGAGGTGCCTGGTCCTTGGCTGAGAGCTGAACAGGATCTTCCTCCACCCACGAATTTCGGTGCTGCAGTTGGGGAAGGAAGAGATGCAAGTTTTGGAGCCTCCATCTGTGCAACAAACCTTCACCTGGCCTGCTAGACATAGTCAGGACTCAAACCTTGTGCCAGCAGTCAAGTTGGAGCTTTCCTTCCCATCTGGAAGAAAATAGAAGTAGAGTTGGTTGGAATATTTCTACTGAAACAAAGTCAGTAAAAGAAGAGTCCTCCTGATCTCTTCCATCTCCTTTTTCATTTCACTGGAGGGGAGAAGAGCTGCTATCAATGCAAACAACTTCAGAAAATGCAATTAAAATTTTTAAAAACCTTGGTATCAGAATAAACTTCCTGATTTTAAATTCCTGTTGTGTGACAAACACTGCCCTGAAAGCCACAAAGTGCTGCAGCTGCCTCTGGTAGAAGCTGAGCATCACTTGGTGGTTGGAGGTGAGAGCAGGAGCTGGGATTGCAAATCTCAGTGTGCAAAGAGTCACTGTCAGAGCTTGCTCTGCTCCACTTTCTGCACCAGCTGTTTCAGCACTGTTCTGAGCTGCAAACATCTGTGTGTCTGCTTTCTGTAAGCACCATTCTTATTGAAAGCACCTTGGTACACATTGCTTCCCTGCTGGGCACTGGGCAGCAGCACAGGCAGGGTCACTGTGCTGATTCCTGCTGCTCTGGGACCAGGAAGGGCTTTTGTACCAGTTTGGAAAATATCCTGTGGTGGATGTCCTGCCTTGTGCAGTGACAGAGGTCAGGAAGGAGCTCTTGGTAACAGGGCTGTGGTTTTGCTTTTTTCTTCATCTCTCCATAACTCTTTCTATGCCCATCACTGACTCTGCAAACCTCCTTGGGGAAACCAGTGTGGCTGGGGACAAAGGGAAAGAAACTGAAATTGGTTCTTTTAGAGGAAGTAGCAGTTGAGGGAGGCTGTGTCAGAAACCAGCTCTGCACACCTCCAGCTGTTCTCTGGGGCTTCTGCAGGAGCACACAGAGGTGCTGAGCTGGGGCAATGGGGCCCCTGCCCTGAGCCAGGAGCTGCTGCTGTCCCTGCTGTGGCTCCATTCCTCCTCTGCTGCACACTCAGATACACATCCCACACCAGATCCTGGCCTGGGGCCTTTTCTTCCTTAGATTTTCACTATGCTTTGTGTAGGATCAGAAACGTTTAACAAACAGCATCATTAAACTATCACATTTTTCCCATCCCCATTTGGGGACATCAATTGCCACTCTTAGAGGAAGGAAACATGGAAAGAAGAGCTTCTTTAGTGCCCTTTTTTCAGCATCTTCAGCCTGAACCCTGGACTTCTGTGTGTTGGCTGCTATTGTGCTGTCACTGTCAAGGTCTGTTTGTCTCAAGACAGCTCAGACACTGCCTGGAGGCAGCAGACCCTGGTGTAGAGACAGGCATAGACCTTCTCTGGCCTCCAAAGGCCACCTGTGTGAGCACCTCTCCTCCAGCTATCCCAGACTAAAGCCAAGGAGGTTGGTTTCAGCCACTGGCACATCCTTGTGTGATTCAGAGGTGGCTGCTGGGGGCTCTTCCTCTTGCCAGTGTCCTATCCAATGGCCAGTGTCCTGCCTGGTGGCCAGTGTCCTGCCAATAGCCAGTGTCCTGTCTAATGGCCAGTGTCCTATCCAATGGCCAGTGTCCTATCCAATGGCCAGTGTCCTGCCAATGGCCAGTGTCCTGTCCAATGGCCAGTGTCCTGCCTGGTGGCCAGTGTCCTGTCTAATGGCCAGTGTCCTGTCCAATGGCCAGTGTCCTGCCTGGTGGCCAGTGTCCTATCCAATGGCCAGTGTCCTATCCAATGGCCAGTGTCCTGCCTGGTGGCCAGTGTCCTATCCAATGGCCAGTGTCCTATCCAATGGCCAGTGTCCTGCCAATGGCCAGTGTCCTATCCAATGGCCAGTGTCCTGCCTGGTGGCCAGTGTCCTGCCTGGTGGCCAGTGTCCTATCCAATGGCCAGTGTCCTATCCAATGGCCAGTGTCCTGCCTGGTGGCCAGTGTCCTATCCAATGGCCAGTGTCCTATCCAATGGCCAGTGTCCTGCCAATGGCCAGTGTCCTGTCTAATGGCCAGTGTCCTGCCTGGTGGCCAGTGTCCTATCCAATGGCCAGTGTCCTGTCCAATGGCCAGTGTCCTGTTTAATGGCCAGTGTCCTGTCCAATGGCCAGTGTCCTGCCTGGTGGCCAGTGTCCTGTTTAATGGCCAGTGTCCTGCCCAATGGCCAGTGTCCTGTCAGGTGGCCAGTGTCCTGCCCAATGGCCAGTGTCCTGCCTGGTGGCCAGTGTCCTGCTGTGCTGGCCCTTGTCTGACCCAGAGAGCCTGCAGACCAAAGCTGAGGCCATTCACTGTGTCAGAGTCATTAAACACTCTGTAGACACTCCTTGTGTCTCCTGGCTCAGGACTGTTTTGCTTGGTCTTAACAGCACAGATTACCTCTGCAGGAAACAAGGATTTAATTCAAGGCTTCTGATCCATTTTACTTCCCAGTTGCAGCTCTTGCCTCTGCAGATGGCCTGGCTCCAGAGGAAGCATTAATTTGGTGGTTAGTACTACGTGCCATCAGTACACTTTGTAAAAAAACAGCTGAGCTGGTGCATTGGAAGCCAGAAAGAGATAATAGTTGAAGGTTATTGTATGAAAGCATGTGACAGCTCTTAGGATTTTTTTGGGTGGGGATGTTTTTAATTTCAAAGTAATTTAACTGAGCTGGTTGCTGTTGCTGAGAAGAGTGGAATGAGTTACAACTGAAATGACATCCTGTAGAACTTTGTGTGTGTCTGTTGTACCTGACTGCCCTGGACATTGCCTCAGTGCCTGTATTATGAAGCAGCAGAGCATCACATTGGCTCTGTCTGTGGTTTAATTTCATTTTTTTTAGTGTGTAATTTGCCATTAAGCAATGGAGTGATCAGAAGACTAAATTTTCTCTCCCCACCCCCCCCAGCCATATGTGAACAGCTGTTCTCAATACATCTCTGACAAAAGAAATAATGAGCCTTTTATTTGGAAAGTCCCAGTCCAGAAAAATAATTGCAGTGACAGCATGAAATGGGATGGTTATTCATGTGTCTGAAAAGATCAGCCCAAAACCACACTGGGCATTCAGCAGCAGGAAGAACAGAAAATCTTTGGTCTGAAATAAATACCCTATAAAATCATTTGGGGTTGACATAAAATATTAGAAAACAGAAACAGAATTGGCTCCTAACAAAAATACAAGTTTTTTGGGTTTAGATCAATTGTCCCAGGAAATCTGGGCTGCACATTAAAAATGTAGGAGTGTGAGTTGAGGGATCACCAAGGTTACGTTGGCACCTGAGGTTGTAGGAAAGATTTGTAAAAACACACGAGGACATATAATGAGATAGGTGCTTATCTGCATTTGGCTGCATCTTAAGTTGCTAAAATGGGCCTTGTAAATCAATCTCCTACTGCTTTTGTTTTTCCTCTTCAGTGTTCATCTCTCCTGCTTTCCCTTACTGGCTATTTAAAGGAAGACCTGGGGCCACGGGTGGCTTATGGAATTTGTCACCGTGCCCCTGTGCCCTCCCTGCCTGTGTGGACGTGCTCTTGGCAGGGTCACAGTGATCTCCTGGCTGCCAGGCTCAGCCTGGCCCTGCCTGTGGACAGGGTGTGGGTTTAGGGAATATTCTCACTGATTTTTGTGGGTGTAACTGGTCAGGTCAAGGCCTGCAGTGATGGTAACTCTTTAATTAAAATGTTGTGGCTCTGGGTTTGCCTTTGCCATCCCGTGGAGGGCAGAGGAGCAGAGAAAAAAGAGCTTTGTACCTTTTGCCTGCCCTTGGTTTTGGGACCTGCCTGGCCCTTCTGGCCAACCAACACCACCATTGCTTCCTTCAGGGGAGAGCTGGGTCCCTTCTGCTCCCACTCTGCTCCCAGCATCTGCCCAGGTCAGGACAGAAATCATGATTGCCACAGGACCAGCAGCAACCTCACTGCACCAGAGCAGCCACTGTGGGCTCATTTTGCCTGTGCACTTGTGTCCCTGCACTCACATCAGCCACCCCCAGTCACCTGCAGAGGGTTTGGTGGCCCCAGGGTCAGACACATTTGAGATGATTTAATGAACATGTTGGGGTGCAGCAAGGCAGCTCTGCATGAGTTCTGTGGGCTTAGAGAAGGTTTGAGAGGAAAAAGCAGTGTAGGAAGAGGTAGGGAACGTTTCTGTCTGCACTTGTAGCCATGTGAACACAGGGATGACTGAAGAGGTGGAAAATTGACAAATTAATCTAAAATTAATCCAATTGAAGCAAACAAATTAAATCTTCATGGAACCTGTCACGGGCTGCAGTAATTCATTGGACAGAAGACAAAAGCAGGTCAGTCCATCAGCTGCCTTGCTGCTGTGACCTTGATTCAGCAGGCAGGTGAGGATGGCAGCAGTGTTCTTATCGTGGCACATCTGTGGATTGGTCACTCAGAGCCCTCAGCCTGAGAACTGTGACAGTCTGACAGTGTATTTCTTTCCTGCAGCTATTATCTTTTACTGATGACTCACTGCATTTTAATCTAATGGGGAATTTTTCACTACAGCTGAACCAAAGCCCTTGAGTGGATGTAGGAAAAGGGAAGGATAGCTTGAAGGAAGTCTCTGTAGTTTGGCATCAAGCTTTGTTGACAGCCAAGGGCAGCTTAATCAGAATATTTGGAAAAACCTGTCTTAGTGATAAATAAAGAGTTTGGAGAGAAATACCAAGTGATGCTCATTAGGGCATTCATTGTTCTGCTCATTGTCTGTCCAGCCATTGTGAAAGGAGCCGTGGTATTAATTGAATTAACATTGTTAATTTCTGCTGTTTGGATCTTGTGTGATCTCAAATAAAGTTGCTATTTCCATTCTCCCCAGCTCAGTTATTTGCTTCTCTCTGCCCTGAAATTCACGTCTCAGTGGCTGGAAGGGGGTTGCACAGCACTAGGCAGGATTTCCTCTTTCAGGAGAAATCTGTGCTGTCTCTCTCCGATTTGTTCTGCTCCCCTCACTCCCAGCAAATTCCTAAAACCACCGTGAGTGGTTTTGTGTGGAAGGAGGTGGTGATGTTAATGCCTTGAGATTTCTCTGGGAATTGGCACTGATGGCATTGATGACTTCCAGCGTGGGGAGTTGATCTGGCAGGGTAGAACTGATTGACTGTGAAAGAGGAAATCTGGGAGCAGGAAAGAACTTGCATTTTGATCCCCTTATCACTCCGAACACGCTTCAGACTAATTGTGAAACTCAGCCACTTCTGCACAGGGATTTTGACCTGCAGTTGGAGAGGCTTATACCCAGGCTGAGCTAGAGCTAAAAACCTCTCCATCCGTCCCTGATGCCCTTTTAGGAACAGAGACATGTTAATTGCTCAGGGCTCCAATTCTCGTTCCCTCTCGGCTTTGTGTGCAGCGCAATTCACACGCGGCACAGCGAGTTAAAGCATCGCATTTGTGCTAAATACCCTGGGCTGAAAGCTCTGGCAGCTGGAGAGCCTGCTCTGCCTCCTGTAGGGTTTAAACTCTGTGGGGAGGCAGGAGCAGACAGGACCCAGCTGGGTGTGACCCCTTCAAGCCCCCACAAGTGAAGCAGCCCCAGGAAAATCTGCCCAAGAGGTGACTCAGAGCCCCGGTCCGACCTCAGGTGCTCATTAAACTTACTGGGACTGAAATGGTGAAGTAAGAGTTGCTCATGCTTAGGTGAGCTCATGGATGAAAGCTGGAGTTGCTGGATTTGGCTCTCATTAGTGTCATGGAGCTGCTTTCAGCCAGGATGGGCAAGCACTGAAAGTTCTGCTGAGAAGCAAATCCTGCTGCTGCCAGTGAGCTGGGGGTTCATGTAAAATGGAAGTTATTCTGACAGATGAATTCATAGAATCCCAGAATGGTTTGTCCTGGAAGAGGCCTTAAAGATCATCTAATTCCAGCCTCATCATAAGCAGAGACACCTCCCACTATCCCAGTTTGCTCCAAGCCCCATCCAACCTGGCCTTGGACACTTCCAGGCATGGGGCATCCCTGGAACTTCCTCTCTGTGCTGCTATGAAAAAACACTGCTTTTCCACAATCATTATCTTTCTCCATTCTCTTTATCACAGAGGGGCATATTCCAGTGTTCAGGCTCTGAACAGCCTTGGCAGGGACAGGGATGAAAATCCCCCAGGCTCAAGGTGGGGAGCGAGGGCTCCATGGGAAGGGCAGTGACACCAGTGCAGTGCAGGAGGTGCCAGCACTCCATGACATTAAAGGGCCTTCCAGGACTGTTCCCAGAGGAGCCACAGCACCATTCTGGGCAGAGGGTGGCCTCCTTTGCTGTCAGAGCTGGGGAAGCAAGGCTTGCTCCTGGATCTCTTAATTGTAACATCAGGAGATTTACTGTCTCACTTCCCCTTGGGTATTTCCTGGCTGTCGCTTCATTTATGGTTCTAATCAATCTGGGGAAGAGGATTTACTGTCAGAACCAGGAGTCTCCATGTGTGTTTCTTACATTCACCAGTAGCAGGGTAACTGAGGGAGAAGTTTTGTTTGCCTGCAGTGTTAATACACAACTCTTTCTCTCCTTCCAAAGACCCATCTGGATTTTTCCTCTGAATAGCATCTTTCTCTTTGTTTCTATTTCGAGATCTTCAGAGGAGTTTGTTTTGAACACTGTACTGGCTCACACACCCCCCTGCATCCATTCTCCAGTTTGCCCAGTATTACTCAGTCAGTGACAAAAAAATAAAAAAGAACAACGAGAACAAAACAGGGAGAGCAGAGGAGGATTTCTTTTTCAGACTTAAAAAAGCCCTCTCTTTTATCAAGAGGAATTTGTCTTTGTCCACATTTTGGCACATCAAAGTGTTCAAGAAGCTCTGAGATACATCACCTTGCAGAGAATAGCCAAATTTTTAATTTTTAACATTGATTTCTAGCAGCTTATTTTCTGTGGATGAGCAGTTTATTGCTGCTTCTCCCCTGTCTCCAGAGCTCTTGGGACTGGCTCATGGAGTGTGCTGGGGATATTAACAGTCATTCCTTCACCTGGAGCCTGCATTTTCACCTGGCAATTAGTCAGCCCTCTAAGGCATGTTGAACTGGTCACAAGAAGTGTGCCAGGAGTACCAGAAGGTTTGTTCTGGTTTGAGTCACCTCCTTCAAAAGGCCTCAAGTGACCTCTAAGAGATGAGGGATATTCCACAATTCCACAATTGCACAAGTGTCCATCTGCTTTCTGCCACTCCTGGTGCAAGGCTCCAGCATCCCATGGAGCCTGGGGCTGCAGGGGGATGCTGCTCCTGATCAGGAAAGCTTCCAGCTGCCTGGCTCCATGAGTCACCAGGGGATGGAGGAAGCAGCTCTTTGAGATAAGAATCTACAAAGTTGTCACACATATGGCCAGGGTAAATTAGTCTGGAGTGGTGTAGCACAAACTAGCTGTGAAACAAAGATCAGCACAGCTCTAAAATCCAGGACTTTTCCCTCCAGGGCTTCCAAAGGAGTAGAAAAACACACCTGGGCAAGTAATGGCAGGTTTTTCTTCTTTCTCTCCCTTCCTTCTTGTAAATTCATACTACAAGTGAGCTAGAAATGGATGGAGAGAGGAAGAAAGATCAGATTTGCACAATGGCCAGTCTCTGGTAATGTTATAAAATGTGACCCTAATCCTGCTGTTCTGTAAGAAAGAGGCACCAAGATATCACTTTGTTCCTTTCTTCACCAGACCTGGAGATGAATAATTTGGCTGAATGTGTAACTGGGGTTAGCTCTGTGCACCTGACCTGCCTGCTGGCTGTATTTTAGCCATTTCCACTCTGATGTGAGATGCCCAGTTTCCTCCTAGTAACTCAGAGAGCCCAGAAGAGGCAGAGCCAACATGGGCAAAGCACCCTTTGTAAGCACAGGGCATATGAGCTGTACTGCCCCCTGATTCCCAAATGACACATGGGATCAGTGCCTTGCCTTGGTGTGTGAGAGCAACAGGCTCACCCTGGCAAAGGGGAGGGCAGGGATGTTCCTGGCAAAGGGGAAGGCAGGGATGTTGCTGGCAAAGGGGAGGGCAGGGATGTTGCTGGCAAAGGGGAGGGCAGGGATGGTCCTGGCAAAGGGGAGGGCAGGGATGTTCCTGGCTGTGATCAGTTTGTCCCTTTTTGCCTCTGCAGATGACGTGCGATTGTTTGGCTTTGTCCGATTCACCACCGGCGATGCCATGAGCAAGAGAGTCAAGTTTGCCCTCATCACCTGGATTGGAGAGGATGTCAGTGGCCTGCAGAGAGCCAAAACTGGGACTGACAAGACTCTGGTCAAGGAAGTAGTACAGGTAACCTCTTCCTTATGCTCCTAACCACCAGCTCCCATTGCTGTTTCCTGTGCAAACACCGGCAGGAGGGAGAGAGAAGGAAAGATTGGCTCATCCTCCAACTTAGGAGTTAATCCTTTAAAGAGAAGACAGTTTCCTATTGCCTGCCTTCCTCCTAGGAAGGCTTAACATCTGCCCTTTGAGCACCCAGGCATAAAGAAGCATCTTTTGAGCTTAAGGCTGCTGTAGCTATTTAATTTATGCACTCTCCTCCTTGTCACCACTGAGATGTCTCCCATCCCCTTCCTTGATATGGAAATAGTTTAATATTGAATGATCACCAGCAGTATTAAGTTAAGCAGGTAAAATTAAACAGGAAAACCCACACCCTTGTTTGAACTTCTCCCGAGGCTTTTTTGTCTTTGCACAGTGAATTTGTGGAGCTAATCACCCAAAGTCTGAAGTCCCCATTGTACCAATTAACTAACTCTTAATAGCTAACTAGATGTGTACAGGCTTTGTTTGGCCTTGGGTGTAGCAGGGGAAAGAGAAATGGGCTCAGTCCAAGTGAGAACAAACAAGAGCCACGAGAGAAGTGACTCGTGGGAGGTGCACAGAGCCACAGCTGAAACCTGGCTGTGATGGAGAGGATGCTGATGTTTGGAATGTTTCTTCTGGAGAAGTATTTAAAGCAGAATTGGCTCTTCCAAGGAAACATAGAACCAGCTCGCCAGAGCCTAAGGAATGGTTTTGTTTATGCTCTTGGAGAATGGGCTGGTGATTAAATTAATCTCCCTCAATAACTGAGCTCTTGCCTGTGTAAAGGAATCTCCCAACAGGACACTGTGAAGGGTGAGAATGGAGCCCCCCTCAACTCTTTGGTAGCTTATATGATACAGAATATTACTTTTAGATAAGAAGAATGAAGAAGATAATGCATTCCAGATAAACTCTGGTGCTAAATGTTTCACAATGACGACTCAGAGGGGTCTGTTCTCCAAAGAAACTTCCAGAATGACACCTGAGAGATAGAAAAGCAAGTTTGTACTCATGGGAAGCAGCTGAAACTGTGTAATTGTAGCTGAAGATGAAATTATAGAGTACTAATGAATGACTCTTACATGAGTCACTAAGCCCAAGATTTTCTTAAAAATCTGTTTAGACAATGTGTTCCTGTTGAGTTGAATAGCATTCCTGAGCACTGTGCTCAGATCTGTCCCTAGGTCTGTTACATATAATTTGCAATTTCACTTGTTTCATCTTTGATTAGTAGTCTGCACAAGTTAATAATCTGGTGGAGCATTAACCTTTCTTAGCTGTTACTTAAAAGCTTTCACATTCCAATTAGTCTGTACTAAAATACAAAAACAATACAACTGGTACTTGATACACTTTTACTGAGCAACCTTGCCTATAAACCCCTAAACCATTTCTCAATGTCACAGCAATGGTGATCTCCTGTCCAGAAGAAATTATCTTGACAAGTATTTTGAATAGCTCTTAATATGCAACTGAATCCCTCTGAGTGGAGTGAGATAAAAGCAGAACTATTTTCTTCTTTTTATGCCTGTAACCTTGCAGATAATCTGTCAAAATAAACAAGGACAAGAAACTCCAACTGAAATTTAATGGAGGGAATTTATCCCAGAGCTATTTCACTCTTAATAGTTCCCTTGGCCTTCAGGTACACTCTCATTCTTCTGTTTTTCACAGAGATTATTTGAGATGTGAGAAAAATACACTTGTTTTTGTTTTTCTGTAATGATAAAACTACAAATCTGAGTCAGTGTTGGTTCATCATTTGGAATCAGTAGCTCCTACCACCCTAAGGTGGGAGATTTTGGGTCTGCAAACCCTGAATGGGATGTAGGTGCACTTGGGCTCTGTGCAGGGCAGGGTGGCACAAGGAGGCTTTTTGTACAGCTTTGATCTACACAAGGGCCATGCTGGGATTCCAGAAGAGCAGCTCTTCACTCTGAGAAGCCCTCAGTAAAACCTGAAGGGCTCTCACAATCTTGTACTATTTGCCAAAGCAACTGTGGGTCATTATTTAACACCAGAGAGGGGACTCCTGCTTTTTATCCTGTGCTTCACTGATGTACAAACACCAAGAAATGTTCCTGGTTCTGTGAGACAAAGTGAAAGCCAGTCAGCTCAGGAACCTCCTGCCAGCACAGCCCAGCCCTGGGATAAAGAGAATCCCACACAGGGATTGTTAATGGGCTCCAGAAGCACCTGCCACAAGAGAACACAAGGGACATCAGCTGGAGAGGAGCAGATTCTGGGCTCTGAACAAAGGGATGAACTGTCACAGAGCAGAGAGAGGAACTGGGCTGCCCTGGCTTTTGTGTTCCTCCCTTGGAAGGAGGAGCAGGTGCTGTGAAATCTGTGGGGAGGTGGCTTGGGAAGCAGTGCTGGTACTGAGTGCAGGAGGTTGCCAGAAAACCTCTCAGCAAGAAAGGACAATTGATTTTTAGCTGTAATAACTAAAATGACAGGGATGGATCTCATCTGCTACAAATAGCTGTAGTTCTTCTGATCTGTGCTAGATGAGAGCCAGGTCTTCTGGCCCTACTTGGATCTATGCTTATTACCTCTTTAATGTTGTTGGAAAATGGCTTTTGAGTTTATTGTATTTCTTTTGGATTGTAGAAAACCCCACTTAAAGAACTATCAGGAGCTTTTTTTTCCCCTTACAGCCATTTATTTTTCCATCCTTTCCTCCTTAACTCAGCTGGAAATCTTGGCTCAAGCCTGCAGCCTGGTCCAAGCAGTTCAGCTGGGAGCAGCTTAGAAGTAAGGCCAGGATGGGGAACAAATTTTTATCTGTATCTCCTCAAGGCTCTGGCTGGGTCCTGCTGTGTGAGACTGCTGTGCCAATGGAGAAAGGAGTAAGGGGATGCACAGTTCCATCTTTTATCCACTGGGCTTCTCTCCATGCCAAGGACAGGTTTAATGGGGGAAGAATTGGCACAAAATTTCCCATTGCAGGCAGTTGCTTAAGATGTTTGGGAGATCATTTCTGGGGTCTAAACTTAACCCTAGAACAACCCAAACAAGTGGGAACTTTATGGAAGTCCCAGGATGGCCTGGCAGATGTGTACAGAGAGCCACAGCACTGCTGTCCCCTGCACAGCTGCTCTCTGGTGACCAGACCCCACAGCCCAGGCACAGGGGTTGTGGCACTGGCAGTGGCACCTGGTACTGAAATGGGGTGGTTTTGATGTACAACCAAAGAACTAGAAACAGGATTTTCCCTCTGAGTATTCTTGGCTCTCTGTGAACTCATTGCCCTTCATGATTTCATTTCCTACCAGGAGATTTTAACTCTTCCTTAGGGGTCTTTTTCCTGACAGGATTGAATTAATGTCCTGCAGGGCTATTCCAGCAAAGGCACTGCCCAATCTTTGCCAGTCTGTCTGATTTTCCATGTATTTTGACTCTTCTCTGTTTTCATCAGCACTCCTTCCCCCACAAAGTCATGTGCTCTCTTATTTCCCTAATTCATATTCAGGGTAAAACAGCTCTGTTTCTGTGAGCAAATATTCGAGGCATTTTATTCATCATTATTTTTGGTGAGGAATTCATCTGGCTTTGGTGATGTCAACAGCTCTACTGGGTTTCTGCTTTGCAGCTCATTCCCAGATCTTTGTTTTGCTCACTTTCCCCTTTTCCTCTGGATTCCTCACTGCACTGATGATGGTGTCCCAGTGGAGCACCCACTGATGGGGTCCCTGTCCCTGATTTTGAGATCACACAGAATTCCCTGTATGTGCTTTGATTTTCTCATATCAGCACAGAATCCTGACCAGAAGATTAAATAGCTAAATGAAACCAGAAGGTTTAATAGCTTTGTTAGAGGCACTCAGGAAATCAAACTCACAGGGAACAGCTATGTCACAGAGGCTTTGAGAGTTACTCATGAGTGTGAGTGAGATCCTGCTGGGAAGACAAGCTGAATTTTTCTTTTGACTGTTTTTCCTGTTCTGGTTTACTGTAATGACCATACCAAATGGGTATGGATTTACAAGAACCCCCAGTCTAGAGAAGAGGGTCAGAATCAGCAGCTTCTCATCCCCTGTGTCTGACACACAGACTTGTGGCTCTTCCAGTGGGATGAAGCACAGACAGGCAGAATTTGCAGAGCGGCTGAAATGCAGCTCCCATTGCTGAGACAAGTGTTTGCCAGAGGTTTGGACTGGATTCTCTCAGTGTCTGGAATTGGTCCATGTAAAATTGGCAGGGAGCAGATTTGAAGAGAGGGTTTTTGCTGAGCTTGGAGTCTGACAGCTGAGTGCAGGAGCAGGTTTGCTGGAGGCCTGGGACTCAGACCATGCTGGAAAAGAAACCTGGGAGATGTCATCTCCTCTGTACTGCATCTGAGGATGAGATGACCAGTGGATGGGAGTGCTGACATTAAGCACAGTAGAACTGAGGATTTTGAACATCAGCAGAAGCTGCTCCAAGCCCCAGTAAAAATAAAATAAATAAGAAATGGCATGAAGCTGCTCAGCTACCTGGCACCATCTGTAGCTGCTGAGAACCCAAGTGTCTGTAGACCAAACCAGGATTTTACTCCTGGCTTCAGGCTTCCTAAGCTGGGATTTATATGGGCCCCTAGCTTGTTACAATATCTGCACCACACAGATTTTCCCTTGGGTAATTTAGGGAAATTTTATGGCCCATATGCTAAACATTCAAGACTTGGAAGAGGAAGAAAATCTACTCCACCCTTTTTCCCCCCTTTAAGTTGGCTGAAAAAAAGAAGATTGAGCTTTCTGCACAAATTTCATGCTTCCCAGGGAGGGATGCAGGCTCCTCCTTTGCTCCTGCATGGTTGGAGCCCTTTCAGTCTGTACCTGCTGTGGGGGTTGACACAGGGGATGGGATTCCAAAATTGTGAGGCTGTGCTGCTCAGGAGCTGTGTCAGAGAGGAGCACTGGGGAACCACGAGTGAACCTCAGTATTTCTGTGTCCTGTTCACTGATTTGAGAGGTAAAGCCAAGAGACTGTGGTCACTGCTGTGTTGTGAGAGTGAGGAAGATAAATGGCATCATTGTTTTTGTTATCTGGGGGCTGCTGGTGACTGGGGTGAAGACAAAGGCTAGAATTCACTGGCAGGGCTTTCTGTGATTGTAGAAAGCCTGGGGTTGGGGGGAGGAGAAGGGAAAAGGAAGTGGAGGATGTAAGATGAAGAACATGTCAGTTATGCACAGTTATGCACTGTGCCTTAGGATTTGCACCCTGAACAAAAGCCCAGCCCCAGAGAGCTCAGACAGTGAGTTCAGAGTGATGAGGGAGGCTGTGGCTGGAAAAGGTCAAGCAGGATGTTAAAATCAGAAATGCCAGGCACACAACTCACCAAAAACATCTTCCTCCTTGGGGCCAGGCTTGAGGAGACACTGTGGTGGGTAAGAACCAGTGTGAGGAACTGAGGAGGACCCTGAGAGAATGGAATAAAGCAGAGTTATTAATAGCAGTGACCCAGATTGCACTCTGAGGGTACAAATCTGGCACAAGAGGTGGCCCAGTCAGATAAGAGGATATTTAAGAGTGGCTGGGAGCAGAACCCATCTGGCCACTGCTATGGGGATCCTGTTCATTCCTTGCAAGGTGTCTTGGTGGTGCTGATTTGAAATCATGGCTGATGCCCACAGATCAACCCCCAGGAGTCATTTGGATAAGTGTCTAGTTGAGACAGCATCTGAGTAATTATATTTACTTTGTGGCACATGTAATTAATTCTCCTCTGTTCGGGCATGCAGTTTTAATTTCAGAATCAGCTGGATTCTGCAGAGTGGGCATTGAAGAAAATCCCCCTCTACATTTATAAAACACATTTTTCATTGAATCCCTCTCAGAAATGATTTGATGGACCTGCCTCAGTTCTCACTAAAGCAGGGCAAAGACTTGCCCTGAAATCAGGTAGTCCTGGATAATCTGCTTCCCAAGGTGAGGAAAATTTGTTACAGCTGGTACCATTGAAAAGGCTCACCTCAAAACTCACACCTCAGTGGGCATCAAATAGCTGAAAATCCTGGGGTTTGTCTTAGCAAGAGCTGAGCTTGGCAGAGATCTCACCCTGGAGACCTGGAAGTAGGACACTTGTGAGCATGAGTAAAAAAAAAAAAAAAAAAAAAAAAAAGGATTTATTTTTCTTTAAAAAGCAATGTCTTTCCCATTTTCCCTGGACTCTGCCAAGGTGTGGATGAGTGCCTGTGCTGGCCAGCAGAGCTGAGCACTGCAGGAGTGGAGCAGGGCTGTGATTGCTGAGCTCTCTAGCTGCCCAGCAGGCAGAGCAGAGCAGAGCAGAGCAGAGCAGAGAGGCTCTGGAGCTGCTCACAGGATTCCCACAGTGTGAAACAGGATCAGCCACAGCCCGGGGAGGAGGGAGCTGTTCTCCTCTCCCTTCCATTTCTGTGTGAAAGAGGTGCTGAGGCTCTTTCAAGCTGCATCCTCCTCCACCCCCTCCTCTACCCGACTCTGATCCCAAACTGAGACCCTTGAGATGCTGCCAAATACAGAGTTCTCCCATGGCTTGGAGTCTGAAAGCAATTAGAGCCCCATCCCTGCTGTGCTGGGGCTGTTCCAGACCCACACAAGATGCCTTTGCTCCTTCTCCCATCACCTCCAGGGGAACTCACTGCCCAGGGATTCAGGCACTGCAGAGTTCCTGAGACGTCATTTTAATTCATGTTTTTGGTGGAGTGCAATGGATGCTTGTGTTTGTCATGCTGGCTGAAGCTCTGTGGGCTGGGGGAAGGGAGGCTCATGCAGCGTTCTCAGTTGTGGTTAGGAAGGGGAGGAAAATGCTAAAGCAAGCAGCAAAGAGCCTGTTTGCTGAGATGGCTGTGCACACACATGATGCCATGCCAACCCCCGAGGTGCCACTGCTCTGACAGGAGCCCTAAAGGCACCCTGGGATCCCATTCTGCCCCCAGAAAGGTTTTCTGTGTTCACAGCCTGGCATGCCAGCACGCTGCCTGGGGCTTGCCCAGCTCCCAGGAGCTGCAGAGAGCCCCAGGCAGGGACAGCTGCCCTGCAGACACCAGAGCATTGATGCAGGGTGTCCTCAGAGGTCACTGGGGACCACCAAGCACAGGGCAGAGCCTGTGAGCAGAGCAGCCTGTCTGGGGCAGTGCCCTGCCTTTGGCCATGGTCTGTGCTGCACATGAGATGAGGGAAGGAGGCTCTAAATGATGGAGATGAGGGGAGGAGGCTCTAAATGATGGAGATGAGGGGGGGAGGCTCTAAATGATGGAGATGAGGGAGGAGGCTCTAAATGATGGAGATGAGGGGAGGAGGCTCTAAATGATGGAGATGAGGGGAGGAGGCTCTAAATGATGGAGATGAGGGAGGGAGGCTCTAAATGATGGAGATGAGGGGAGGAGGCTCTAAATGATGGAGATGAGGGAGGAGGCTCTAAATGATGGAGATGAGGGAGGAGGCTCTAAATGATGGAGATGAGGGGGGGGAAGCTCTAAATGATGGAGATGAGGGGAGGAGGCTCTAGATGATGGAGATGAGGGGAGGAGGCTCTAAATGATGGAGATGAGGGGAGGAGGCTCTAAACCCACTGCAGGAGCTGAGTTTGCTCCTGGTGCCATCCCTGTGCTGCTCAGCCTTTCACCAAGGCACTCTCCCCACAGCTGGCAGCTGTAACACCATAATGTACTCTAGTGTGCTGCTGTTCTTCCTTTAGGTGAAGGGGCCCTGAAAAGGGCATAGAGAAGATTAGGGTCAGTGGTGGTCAGGAGGTCAATAATTTTGAATATTTTAGTTCACATACTGCTTAGGGAACTTGACCTAACCTGGCCTGTGCATCTCCAGGAAGAGCTGCTGCACCCCTGGATCTTGCAGCCAGTGACTGTGGAAGTAGATACACAACATTTTTCCAGGTTAAGTGTTGGGTTTTGCCTTCACTAGTCTCATCCACAGCTTTCTATTTATCATCCCAGGCACAGGAGATCAGGGCATGCAGCTCAGTCACCCAGGGAAGCTGGATAACCCATCTTCATTCTGCTTAGAAAATATTCCCCCTTTTTTAACAGGCTTTTTCTTTATCTCTTGCAGAACTTTGCCAAAGAATTTGTGATCAGTGACCACAAAGAGCTGGATGAAGATTACATCAAGAACGAGCTGAAGAAAGCAGGGGGGGCAAACTATGATGCACAGACTGAGTAAAGGCAGGAACCTCCTGGCACCATCACCTGGATCTCAAGGGGAGGGCAAAGGCACAACAAACTAACACACCTGAGAGATGAGGCAACTGAACTCCCCAGCTTTCTGTGGCTGCACCTAAGAACTCCCTTTTTTGCATACAGTGGACTTTTATTTCCCATTCTCTCTCATGAAACATTCCTCTCTGGGGCTCTGTTTTTCTTTTTTCTCCTTTTTTTACTCATAACTCTGTTTGTGTTCTCGCACCTGTGGAATTTAGGTTTGGCTCTGCTTTGGTCCTATTCAGCCCTGTGTTTGTAGAGGCTTGCCACTGTGTCCTTCTTCATGTCTGTGTGTTTTACTTGGTCTCTGAGGGAAGAAAGTTTTGGGGAGTTCTGAACATCAATTACTTTAATTTTTGAAAAATTTGTTCTGACTGATATTCTTGGGAATAACATGATTTGCTAGGCTCAGATCAGTTTGGGATGACTTCCCTCAAACTTTGACTAAATCATCTCAGCAGAAATGTCCAGCTGAGATGTTATCTAACAGCTTAAACAACAAAGCCAACAAACAAGCAAACAAAAAAAAATCTTTGACTCCTGATAAATGGGAATAAATTTGCCTTAAAACATTGTTTGACAGTTGCTATGCTCTGTGCTGCATCTCTGTCCCTCCCTCTTAAAGATAAGATCCACCACAATTCCAAAGTGGGTTTTGTTGCTTTTTGGAGGTATCACAGCACAGTAAACTGAGGGGCTTAGAAATGTCTGGACACTTGGTCACTATTTTGTGTACATTGGTCTCTGGGTTTGTATCTGAACTTTCCTAATGCTGGGGCTCAGGAGGTGAAACTGAAATGCATAGATTTCCTTTTTCAATGATGTCTGTAAAAAATAGCAGCTGCTGAATCCTTCCCTGCCCGTGTCCCCCCTGGTTATTCTGCAGTTAAACACAACATCTTCAGTTCTCTGGGGCCTTTGAACATCCTCCAGCTGGGACCAAGGGATGGAGTAGGGCAGCTCCATCCCAGCTGGGGTTAAAAACTCAACAGAGAGAACCTGGGCTCAGTTTGGTACCAAACTGTTTCTTTGTGGGGGCTTCTTTCTATGGCTTTTGTTTTTCCATCAAAAGTAAATGTCCCCAGAATTACATGTTGGGAGAGACTGTGGGGCTTGGGAGTCAGCGCTATCAATCCATTACAGAAATAAATGTTTTTCAAGAACACTTCTCAGTCACTCTGTTTTCTTTTACCTTCCCTGCAACAAGATCATATGTAGGAGGTTTCTTAATCCTTGTTGTAAAGCTTTGAGCTCCTGCAATCTTGGGGCTATTAGGAGAATTAAACACTGGCTTAGATGTAAAATGATCCCAGTGCCTGCAGCCTTTGTCTGCTCATCTCTGCTCTGAGAGGCAGAGGTGACCACAGAGCACCTGACACACTTTTTGTTCAGCAGCTCTGCATCTCCATTTCCAGAGCCAAAATACCAAGTGGGAATTGTAATTAGGTCAAAGAGAATTTCACAGCCAAGGAAAAGAAATGTAGAGAGGTCAGGAACAGATTTGGGAACAAGAATAACACTTTCAGACAAGTTTTGCAGCTTCCTGCACAGGGTTCCATGGGGCATTACAATTCTGGACAGGACTTCCCAAACCTTGCCCTGAAAGAAGGGAAATGGTTGTTTTTTTAGAGGACTGACAGCAGGAACAGGCATAACTAATGGAAGGAGCTTTGCAGAGAGCTTGTGATGCTCTGGGGCTTTGCCTTGCTGGTTCAGTGACCACGATAAACTTTAATTTGACACCCTGTGGCACAAATCTCAGCCTGGTTTTGAAGCCTGGCAGCACCACCACAAGAAATTCATTGGCACCAGTGTGGTGGGGGCTCAAGAAGGAGCTCAGCAGAGGGAAATCAGCTTTCTCAGCTTTCAAATGCACCTCAGCAAGACAAATGAAGCACTTGTGTTGCCTTTGGGAAGATGGGTCCAGGGATGGAGGAAGTGGAGGCATCACCTGGACTCTGGTTGCTTTGCTGTCCTTAATCCAGTTCTTAGAACATCAAAAATCCCACATTCCCTCTTTGAATAACCTCTGTGGTTATGGACTGGCACATGGACTCTCATGCTGACCACAGGAATATCAAGTTTTCAGGCACTAGTGCAGCACTGCATGAGCAACACATGAGAAAAAGAAGGAATTACTAATTTGTGGTATGAGGATAAATCCTTGTGGGAAAAAAAAAAAAAAAAAAAAAAAAAGCAGCAGCATAATGAATAACAGAGAATCAGTGGGGTTGGGTTTTTCCCATCCTCAATTTCAACTTTTAGGGCAGGCTACACAGGGATGCAACCCTGCTGATGTTATGGAGAGCTTTGTGGGGAAAAGCTGAGCTGAGATGCACAGCAGCAATGCTGCTGCTCTGCCTCTGGCCTCACTGGTGCTGAAAACCCAAAACCCACCAGGGAGCTCTTGTTTGTACAGCCCTGTCCCTCTGACAGCCAAGTTAATCAAGTCCCTGCTCTCCACAGCCTCAGTCAAACAGGAGATAATCTTGGTCACAAAGAATGTCCTGGAAACACACCCAGCCCAAGCTGATGAATGCACAGCCCAGGGGGATGCCTGGGAGTGTTTGGGGCAAAATGTGTTTCCAGAATTAAATGCTTCATTCTCTCTGTACTTCTCATTTCTGAGGAGTAATCTGAATTAGCCATTAAATGGCTTTTCTTCTAGAATGTGATCCATTCAGTGAAGAAATTCCTCCTGAAAATGGTACTTTTACTTATTGATGGAAACCAGACTGCACTAAAGTTCCTCCTGGAGCACAGTATCCTTGTTCAGGAGGGGCCTTTCACCCTGGAGCTGGAGCAGGAGCAGCAGCCTGTGTGTTCCTCATAGCTCTGGGAATTGAGGCTCTGGATGTGTGCCCTCCCCTCCTTATCAGCCATGCTGATAACGCTGCATCCCAGGAGTGATGCTAGTGACCATATGAGACAGACATTCCCCTTTTTTCATTTTAAAGGCATTTTTTACAGACAGGTGCCCTGGTTTTTGTCCATTTAGCATTAAGAGCTTGGCTCTGCCTTCTCAGCCCTCTCCTCAGGCTGTGCTGAGGCTCAGGGGCTGTTCTCTGGTGTTCCTCGTGTGTGGCTCAGTGGGGCTGTGCCCTGTGTGGGGACCCAGGGCTGGGACAGTGTCAGCACTGCTCTGGGGGCTGTGTCTGGTAAGGAACAGATGGAAATGGATCAATGGCTGCTTTATATTTGCCATTGCTGAAGGATTTGCTATTCCTCCCCATTAGGAGTGCAGCTGATCTGATACAGAATCCAATTTTAGCAGGGAGGAAGCAACAGAGCCAAGGGAAACAGCCTCAAAAAATCCTGAATAATGATGCAGCAGGTGAGATCATTCCAGCCAGCCCTGCCTGGGGGTTTGTGCAGTGCAGGCAGACAGAGGGAAGGGAGGGGGTGAGTGGGTGACACCCCAGGACATGTTTAGGACAGCAGGGCATCCCTCAGGCAGGGAAAGGTTTGGTGCCCAAGGGCAAAGTCGTGCTTGGAGTGTGGAGAAAACCAGGCTGCAGTGAGTCAGAGCAACATGTGAGCAGCAAATTCCCACTCAGAGGAGGAGAAGAGCCTTTGGAGATGAAGAAATAGCTGAGGCAGGCAGCACTGGCCCCTGGAAACTGCCAGGATTTTACAGCCTGCTGTCCCCAGGGTGGGTAATGCCAGATTAGCCTGGCTTTAAGGAGGCTCTGCCCTGGGCATCCCAGGGGGATCTAATCTCTGCAGTGTTTAGCACCAGGGCACCCAGGAGAGGGGTCTGCAGAGGGGTGAAGGGATACACAGGATATTTGGGGACTGGCTTGTAACTAATAATGCAAGAAACAATTGGCAAAAATGGAGCAGAGGGAAGACTGGGACACGGAGAGCAAAAGCTTAAAATTGATTTTTGGTGGTGTGTTCAGGATCTTACACTTGGCATATCACAAGAGCATGACATAAATTAGAATTTGTCCCAGTTCAGCTCAGTTTAGTGCTGCATCACACAGCACAAAAAGGGATGCTGTTTCAAAGTGTAAGCTCAGCTCTAGTCAGGACAGGGGCTGTAAGCTCAGCTCAGTCAGGACACAGGCTCTAAACTCAACTCTAGTCAGGACACAGGCTCTAAACTCAGTTCCAGGCTCATTTCTTTGCCCAGATCCTGCTGGACACTCCTCTGCTCAGGGCTGGCTCTGCATCTCCAGAGCAGGGGGAGCTGGAAGCAGGAACTGGGGCATCTCCCACAGATTTCCCCAGACTGGAACCAAGGGGTTGTGGAAGTGGAATAAATCTCTTACTGAGCTGTGCAGTGAGATCTCCTCTGCCCCCAGATCACACCCTTGGGGGCCCTCTCTGGTCCATACCCCTGGGCAGGTTGGACATTGGGGTTTGGAGCATCCTGGGACAGTGGGAGGTGTCCCTGCCCATGGCAGGGGTGGCACTGGATGAGCTTTAAGGTCCCTCTCAATCCCAGTCCAGTCTGGGATTCTATGATCTCAGGTTTGGCTTTATGGCCCAGTGAGCCAGAACACCAGAGGAGGTTTAATTGCAGCCTGTTCATGGCTTGGTGGGAATGAGGGCAATAAATTACATTACAGCCCACTCAGGCCTTCATCCCTTTCTCTTCATCTTTCCCAGACATCTGTTTCTGGCTTGGAGTACTCACTTTGCTTGTCTTTCATGGACTGGTTGATTTGTGGAAGTTTATCTGGGCTGGGAAACAAAGAGAAACCTTCCAAGATATTTCACCTTTCTCCCTCTTTCCACCAACAAAATGTCCAATAAGGATTTTCATTAACCTTAAGACTTCTTCAGAATGAGAGCAAATTTCCTTGGAAAGGCAGCTGAAGGGAACAAACAGCATCTGCTGAGCAAATATTAAATGCAGGCAGGGGATGAATAGACTTATCTCCTTTATCATGATTAGCCACATTTCTGCTTTGTAATTTTGGCCTATCACTCAAAAGAAACTGTAATCAGGATGTAATACATCCTATTGGCAAATTACAGCCATGCAGCTGTTGGAGGCAGCAGCTGAGCCCTTCAGCAATTTAAACTCGTTTTTATTACACCAGGGCAAGGCTCCAGTCAGTATATTAGTGCCATGATTTAAAAATAATAAGAGTTGAATCTTGTCCCACTGAAGTCAATCCCGACGTTGGTTTCCGTGGGAAGCAGCGTTGTGCCAAAATCGGGAATCCAGCAGGTCCCAGGGGTGTCCTCAGCAGGGTGGGACTGGGAGAGCCAAGAGCTGAGCCCAGCAGAGGTGTGAACGCTGCCTTCCCACCGGGATTGCCAAGGAAAGTTAGATGGAATCCGACTGCAGAATACAGACAAGATTTAAAGGGTGCTGTGACAAAGTGTGAATTCTCAGCTCTCTTCTTGAATGTAGCAGTGAAGGGTGTGTTACCATAACAAAGAGCACCAGAAGTGTATTTAACTTAAAATGTCAGTGCTTCAAAAAATGCTTCCAAACCAAGATAAAACTAAAAACTGTTACAATTCTTGAGAGCAAGAATTCTGCAATTATGAAAAAAAATCCCAGTATATTTTAGAAAAAGAACCATAACTCTTGGTCTTAAAACAGATTCCTATTAGAAAGTCACAAATTATTCTGTGGGCTGTTTGAAACACCTTGTAAGAGTAAGAGAAGCACTGTTCTCTTTTCTAGGTGCCAAGTTTATTATCTGTTTTGCAGTGGGAGGGTTTCAGTGCCCATATCTATGTCAATATTCCCTGCACTATCCAGACAAGCAGCTGTTTTCCATATCCATGTGCTGGCTGTCACCAGATACCATATTCTGCTTGAGAATTATTTGCCTTTTTTCCACTAACACTTTTAGTTCAGTTAAAATTACAGGATTGATGAAAAACTTTTTAGGCTGAATCACAAAATTAGTTTTTAAATCATAAATTAGCACCTTCCTACTATTTTAAGCAGTTTTCCAGGAAGCATTTTGCATCTGGCTGTATCTTCCTTCTAAAACACAAAGTTTCTGGAGAATCCCACTTGTGGATTTTTACTGGGTTAATATGGATACAGCTATGGAGTGATTTGATATCTCAGTGGTGATCTGCATAGAGCAGTCAGCTTATCTCACATCAGAGCTGTAAATCAGATATGCCACAACATTTATCATCTTTATCTCCCTTATTTAAGAGCTCAAACCTGTCAGATGAAATCATAAATCTGCTCCTTGCATCAAGCCTCTTAATATTCCTGTTGATGGAAAACTCTCTGCCAATGTTTCATTTTCCTCTCATACTGACACTTAATGCCTTAAGTGCTTGGAAAGATAAACACTGGCTTTAAGCAGTACAATCTCATGATCAGTTTATCTGAGGATTATTACCCGGGTGCATGGAGGAGTCAGTCATAAATTGAGCACTTTTTGCCCTGGCTGCTGATTTAATTGCAGTGAATGGAGTGGAATATTCTGAGAATCATTGACCTGGGACATAGAGGAGATTCAAGTTATAATTTTATCAAATTAAAACCTGCTGGAGTGGGACCCCAGGCTGGAACTAGGATCCAGGCTGGGGGTGAGGAGATGAATTTTACTGGGGGGTGAACTGGTGTCTTGCAGATGAGCACAGCAGGACTAGAACCAGTGGCAAAAGGCTGAAGACAGATTAATAGAAACAACAAAATAGACACAAAGCTTTTATAAGGAAAGGTGATTAACCTCTGGATGAAATAAAGCAATTGACTGATGCACCTTTTCACTGCAAGAACTCTCTTCAGTAGATGCTTGAATGAAACACCAACAATTGGATTTAACAAATGGAAAATTCAATTGTGTGCAGCACACAGATGATTAGATTTGATCTCAGCTCCCTTATGAACTTCAAGCATCTCCCCTGTCTCAGGTACAATAATACAAGAGATGATACAAAGTGCATTTTCACAGAGCTCTGGTGTCTTTTCAGTGGCAAGGCAAAAGTGAGGCAGCTTTGCTCCAGACTGGGCAAACAGCTGGAATTAAAATGTCCTAAAGTGTTAGAGGGCTCCAAGGGCAAAACTCACCTCTGAGAGTGATGGGATTCTCAGCCTTAAATAAGGACACACAAACCTCTGTTTGCTGTAGAGCTCTTTTTCCTTTTCAGCCCCATTTTGAATAGATTAAGTTGTCTGAAGTAGGGCTTATGGCTTATACCAAATGCTACTTTCAGCACATCCAGAAAAGCTGGAGTCTTTCAGTGGAAAAAGTATTTTAGAATTGATGTTGTATTAAAATAAACCAGCACAAGCTCGTCCCCTTAAATGTAAACCAGGCAAGAAACCAAGGAAGTTTGATTTTAGTGCATGTTAGACTGAAATGTAGTGAAGATGTGCTGGGAAAGAGCTGTGCCAGATGAAAACAAGGTCTGGAGTGGCCAGTGGCCCCCAGCTCTGCCCTCCTGGCATGTGCTGCAGCCCAGACAAACAGCCCAGAACCTGCCTGCACATCACTGAGTGCTCCTCTCAGCACATGAGTAGAAACTGAAAGTCTCTAAACTGGATAAACAGCAAGAAATAACAAATCCTTCACTTAACAGAGGCACAAACAGAGCAGCCACTCCAGTGTCTGCAGAGCTGGAGAGGGGCTCCTGTTCCACTCCTGCTCCAGACACCAGAGCCTAGGAGCCTTCACCCAAGGGCACAGTGCTCAAAAACCAGACTAAAGGCAGTGGAATGTTTGCTATTTTTGGTGACTTTCCCATTCAAGGCTTTAAACTGCTCCCAGCAAGTCGATCTCAGTGTGCAGGAGAAGGAGAGTCACTCACCCATCCCTCGGGCAGCACAGCAGGGCAGGGCAGGAGCTGCTCACTGGTTACTCTGCATGGCAAGTCCTGTGCAAAATGAGAATGAATAAATGTCCAACTAAGCTCAGAAGAGCCCACTTAGTCCAATTAATTATTGCCCTGGTAATGCAACTATCCCTAATATCAATGCACAGCTCTCAGCTTTCCATTCCACAAGGATCTTTTTTTGGTGAGTTTAAAATCTGCTTAGTGGAGCAAGTCCCCATTCTGCTTTCACCAGCTAACAAACACCCCACACAGCCAAAATCCTCCTGGGGTTTAGCTTTATTGGAAATGTAAATCCCAACAAACAACAAAACAGCTTTCACTGTAACCTTCCTTTCCAGGCTCAACTGTTCCCAAGGTTGCTCCTGGTGACATTTCCATGCCAGTCTGACACTTCTTTTTATTATTTAGTTGCAATTTGTAAATCTGATCTGCAGGAATGGTCCAGCAATAATCACAGTGTTCCTTTTTGCTGGCTTCAGTTTTTGAACTGAGTGCAGCTCTGCCCTGTATGAGCAGGTTGTCAGAATTACAACTCTCCTCAAACACACACAAATAATTCTTCCAAATTCATATTTTACTACATTATTTATACCAACAGATGTCAAGGCAAGAACATACTGGATTGCTTCCTGAAAAATGATTCTGATTTCAGTTAGGGAGTACATCCTCCTAATGAAAAACATGTTAGAGGCCAGAATGTTTTCAAAGCAACTGGTTCTGCCATTTTAGATGTTGAAAATAAAGATATGCTTTTCTGTATCCTAAAAGAATTCCATAAAATTCACACATACTTGGGAAAACAAAAGATCTTTTTGTATGTGTGTGAAGATTGACCCATTGCTGGAGCAGGAAATTCAAGCTAACAAACAAATCTGCAATGAGGACAGATCGCTTGGGGACTTTACTAAGTGGATTCTCAGGCCACTCATAGCAGTGATTTTTGAAATTCTTTGCTTTTGAAAGGTTCTTTGTGAGGGAAATGTGGTCTAGATAGAAGCAGGGGTTTGAGAGCTGGAATGGAAACAGAGTCCACTTTCTTATTAACAGAGCACTTTTCATGTTTTAAGCATGACAGACCATACAAATCACAGATAAGCCTGAAATTCAGTATTTGAATCCACAGGCAGATCTGCCCTTCCACTCTGCTTCAAGGGAAAGGAGGAAAAAACAACCACAGTTTATGTTCAGAACTTGCTGAACACTGGGGGGACAGAGAGCTCCCACTCAGCAGCCTGAAGTGTGAGATGGATTTGGGATAAACCTCCATGGAACCCTGAGAATTCTCCTCCTGAGGGATATGGGAGTACCCAGATTGTCCCAGGGACCTCTGGTACTTTCCAGACAAAACTGGAGAACTCCTGTGTGTCTCCTCACACACTCACAGCTTCCCTGTGGTGGTTGGACACATTAATTAATGTGCCTCTGCAAATCACTTTGTGCAAAGAAATTACATCTCCTGTGCTGGGATCATCTGAGATAAGCTCTGTCACCCCAGGACTGAAATTGTACCTCATTCTCCTTTCCTACAGAACAACAACCTCTTTACTCCATCAGGCTTTCTGGTCCAGATAATGTTACAACAGTTACAAATGTGGTGTGGTGAAAGCATCACCAAAGAAAATGTCTCATAAATAGTAATAGGGTGCTGTGTTACCCTCTCACTCTTCCAGAGTGAAAGGTGATTTCATTTCAACAAAGAAGTGCAGAAGAAATGGTAAAAATCTTTTATTGCAGGTCATCTGCTCCTTCTCTCTGTTCCTGTTGATTAAGCAGAGAGGAAAACAACATAACTGTGATTTTTTTTTT
Organism: Erithacus rubecula; assembly: GCF_903797595.1. Taxonomy (NCBI): domain Eukaryota; kingdom Metazoa; phylum Chordata; class Aves; order Passeriformes; family Muscicapidae; genus Erithacus; species Erithacus rubecula. The sequence goes on from NC_136664.1 coordinate 3,160,721, forward strand.
CTTTTATTGTGCATTCACAGCTTTATGTTGGATTCAACAACATGAATTATTACTGAGCTACATCTGTTAGAGAACACTGTCCAGGTAAAATCAGCTTCTACTGGCTCCTGTTCAGATGAAATCAACAGGCTTTTTGCCATCATTTTTATAGGCCCAGATATTGCTGTAAAATGTAAGAGTAAAATATTTGGACAGGCAGACACACATGATGTGTCTGTGCAAACTGAAGCCAAAGCTTTTCAGCCTCCAGCTAGATTGTGTTCTTGATTAAGTATAAAAATGAAAGATAGTTTGATTCAGAAATAACATTATCTTTCCTCCACCTCCCCTCGTACCAGAAGGTGCATTTGGTTTCATCATCACTGATGAAAAACAAGCTCTGATTAATCTGGGGCACAGGCCAGGAGTCCTGAACTGGTTTTCAAGCAGTGAGTGCTGCAGAAGGGGAGGCTGGAGGTTGGGGAGCATCCTGGGGATCTGTAAAATGGAAATGGTGTTTCTCTGCAAGGTCACCAGGATATCCAAGTTGGAAAGCTCAGAAAGAAATGATCCCTGAAAGGGAAGAAATCATCCCTAAAAGGGAAGAAATGACCCCTAAAAGGGAAGAAATAACCCCAAAAAAGGGATGTATTCCACTGCTCTGGCATTGGCAGCTTCATCACTGCAGTGTGGTTGCATTTTTACCCCTCTTTTCTGTGTGGCAGTTTTATATCAACTTCAGGGGCCATCCCCACTGGTGGTATTGCTCTGGAGCTGCAATCTCCTCTTTTATGCAGCTCCTTGAACATTATTCTACATGAGGAAGCTGCTTTTGAGGTTAACTGAAGAATGTAGAAGTGATGAGGGGTTTTGTTTTCTTCAGTCATCATTTTTTGCCTAATAAAGGCTCTAAAGAAATCAGTATTTTCTATATTTGCTGGCTCCCCAGTGGTAAAGGGAAGGACATACAGAGTTCCTGTGTTTCCTGTAAACCTGCACATCCCAGTGGAGCAGAGAACAAATGATGGCACAGCCTGGGTCACCTTCCTGTCCAGATTTTACTCCCTTTGACTCATCAGTGGGGAGAGGCAGCTCAATTCAGAGAACACAATCAGAGCCTCTAAAATAAATTAACATTTAACTTTTCTCTGGGTGCAGTGATTGTCACAATCTCTTTGGGCACTGCTGTGGTCAGAGATCAGTTAGGGATCCCCAAGCTGTTGAAGACAGATGAAAATAAAAGTTCTCAACAGAGTTCCTCAAAATGAACTCATTCAGGAGCTCGTTCATACTTGGAGATTCCTCCACCACCAATGTGTGTTTTTAACACAGCAATGGTTGCATGTGAGGCAGCCTGACAAAGAAAGAAACTAAGAAAGAAAAACTGATCCCAAAAGCAAAAATGATAAAGCAGAAGATGAAAAGAAAGTTGGTTTCAAAGATAAAAATCTGTAGAAGGCTTTTGGAAACACAGGTGAGGAGAGACAATTTGAGCTGACTAGAATATTTTTAGTGAGAACTTGAATTCAATAGCCACAATTCTCTGTGTCCCCAACACACTGGGATGTTTCACATTAACTTTTATGAACAGATATGTAATTTCTCCCTCATTGAAGCATTTTCCCTCTTCTATTTTCAGAGTCCTCTGGAGTGCTCAGATAACCCCCCTCTACAAGTCAATCCCAGCAGGAGACTATTTAATAAGACTCTTTTAAAGAAAAAATATTTCTACAAAGGTGGAAATAATGCTATACCTACAGTCCTTTTCAAAGGAAGCAGAACAAGAGAATTTCAATGTGGAAAACCCCTTTTTGATCATTCCAGTGCCTTTCTCTGTCCTGCAGGACACAGCAGTGACAGAGGGATGTGATATATGATATGGCAATCACTGAGACTCATCTGGAGACCCCTGAATTTCATTATTTCCACACCATTGCCACTGATCCTGCAGTGTCCTTGTACCTGCTCTGACCTGACTGAGGCTGGTGTCAACTTAATTTGGTTGCTAAAGAGTTGGAGCCTGTGCTCCAGCTCCTCTGTTTGCTGCACCTCACAGGCAATGACAGGGCAAGGAACAGAGGAACCTGCTTTGTCTGCTCCAGTTTAACAGAAAATCCTCTCTTGGTGTCCTCTCACATGTCTAAACACACTCCTCTCTTGAGTGGGCCTGAATGCAATATAAAATCCCACTGAATGCAATACAAAATCCCACCAAATGCAATATAAAATCCCATTGAATGCAATATAAAATCCCATTCTGGTAGAGGATTTCATTTTATTCTGTGCCATGGAGAACTGTTCATTTAAGGGTAATTGGGTAATTGAGCTATTAATTTATTTGTCATGTTGATTTTGGGCATGTTCTCTCCAGCCTTCAGATTGATTTTATTTTTAATTTATTTTTTATTTTCTTAAAAACCAAGAGGAAACATTTTGACCCCTTCCCTGAGCAGGTGTTTATTTCTGGCCTTTGAGTGATCTGAGCACAGCTCATGCTGGTGTGTGCCTGTGGAAACCAGAGGTGCTGAGACTGGGTTCTGCTGCATCTCTCCCTCTGGAGAGAAAGAAACATCATCCTCCCATCAGATTAATACTGTGCCAGACAGGAAATCTTCAGCCTTTCATGTCCCTTCAGGGGCAGGAAAATCAACAAAGTGAAAAATGGTCAAGGTCTCATGTACTGTCCAACAGCCCAAAGCAGCAGAAAACAGGAACTGGAAGTCTTTTCAGTTTATTCTCCCTCTGCCCCACAAGATAAAAGGACAATAGGACATATATTCTATATTGACTATATATCCTATATTGACTATATATTCTATATTGACTATTCTGACTGTATTTCAAAAGATGAAAGTTTTTTAAAAGAGCCAAAACTTCAGGAAATGCTGATTGTTTAGAGAAAAAGAAACAGACAGAAAAGTTGTGATGCTTAAAATAAAACAAAATATTTTTTTTATCTGATCAATTTTCTGTTGATTTTGATACAATGTTTACATGTGCATAAGAAATTTTGTCTTACCACTGACATTTCTTTTATTGTTAATTCTTCAAAGAGCAATAAGTAACAAGCATTATAAAAAAATGTAAACCATCCAACTTAACTTTTTTTCTTCCCTGTTAAACTGAATTGATGTATTCCCAGGAAAGGTTTTAGTTCTGCAACATCAGCATGTCCCACAGAATTTTCGTTCCATAGGAAAAATTTTATCTACCTGCATCCGGTTATTGTTTTATTTTCCACCTCCACCAGACCTCAGATGGATCAGGTCAGTTTTCCTATTCTGGTTTACATTTATTTCCTGCAGGAAGCCCCATCTGTCAACAACTGAGTATTCTGCTAGCAATTAGAATCCCATCCAACACATGAGAGCTTTTCCTAGCACACTGCAAGAATGGAAAAAGGGAATTTTGGATGAATTAGAGGTATTAATATGAATGTGTGCCACACACTAGGCATTGTTGATTTGCCATGACAATATCTCCATGGAGATTTCTAAAATACCTACTCCTGGTAAATGTTGTCACTATTGATCAGAGATTCATTCAAGACCCCAAAATTTGGGGTTAATGTGGGTATGCTGGGGGACCTGGGTTCCAAAGGAAGTACAAATAGCTTGGGTGCAATTTTCAGAGATTCACAGTAAATCCTGAGCCACAAGAGTCACCCAGTCCAAGCCCAGCCCTGCCCAGAGCCCCCAACCATCCACCCTGTGCATCCCTGGCAGCTCTGGGGGGAAGAACCTTTCCTGACATCCAACCTAAACCTGTCCTGGTCCTGAGAAAAGGTCAGTGTCTGCCCTTTCCTTTACAGAGGAAAGTGTAGACTGCAATCTTGACCACCCCCAATGTTTCTGTAATCTTTCTGTGCCATTTGTCTCACTTAAAAAATAAATAAATATTGATTGTGATTACATGCTCAGGTGTCTTTCTCTCTCTTTTTTTCCCCCCTGCCTCTCTGATTTTGCTTTATTGCCAGGAATCCATCCACTCCAGGAGTTCTGTGACTTTGACTGACTCTAAGAAATTGAACTACTGTCTTTTGTTACACAATTTAATTCTGTTTGCTTTTGGAAAGGTTTTAGAATAATCTGCCTGCTGGCCTTGGCTTGAGCAGAACAAAACACCCTGTGTGCTCCAGGGGGTCACTGCTAAGGCATGGGAAAGCTCCTCTCTGGAGCTCTCCTCCAGTGGGGAAAGTCTTGGGCTGCACTATGCTGTGTGCTCTGCACACAAACTGTGCAACAAAACAATGAGCATTATCACTAATTAATTCATTTCCTTTTTCCCCCTTTCAGCACAGATTACACTTAACATCTCCAAAGCCAAAACAGCTGTAGGTGAATAACAGCAGAGTTCAGAATGGACTCTGGCCCTAAAAATGTCACTCCAATTCAGATTTGCAAAGCTCCTGCTCACTCTCTATCAGGGATGGCTGGCAGGGCTGCCCCAAACTGCTTCAATTCTCTGTGACTCAGGATGGACTGAGCTCACTGTGAAATGACTTTCTGGGAAGCCTCTCCCTTGTTTATTGCAATTCCTTGTTTTCTGGAAGAGACTCTGGGATTGTTCTGGCTATTGTGAATGTGACCTCAGATGCCTCAGTTGTTATTTCTCTAGCTGGGGGATTTTAGCAGCATGGCTCAGGCACCAGCAAGGAATGTTTCCAGTTAGTGTGAAATGTTCACCTGGCACCTGTGTCAGCTCAAGTGCCCAGATGAAAATGGATAATAAAATTCATGACACAAGAACCAAACCCACAGAGAAAACATGTTGAAATAGTTAAGGCAAATGCACCATGGCTTCCAGCCACTAAAAAATATCCAGAAAAGTCAAGAAAATTTGCTACCAGGGATCAATCCTGTTTCCCAAAATTAACTCAGTCTGGAACTTCTAATAATGAATCTCAAGGATTTGCTGAGCTCCTCTTTGTTGGGACAAAGAATTTAAACTATTTCAGGCCTGACTTCAAGCATTTACTACCAGGGTGTGTTTGGAAGGGGCCAGGGAAGATCATAGGATGAGGAATTCCTCACAGGATGGACTGGGAGGAATAACTCCCTGTTCCCCCACAGCTGGAATGTTTCACAGCTGCTTTCCCATTTGGTGATATCTCATTGGACTCTTTGAGTCTGTGCTTCAGGAAGAATTCTTTGCAGTGATTTTGCTCTGACTTCCCTGATGGAAGGAACAGGAGAAACGAGTGTCCTGATGTTCTCTGTGACAGCACTGCTGGTTTTCCCAAGCTGCTGGTGCAAACCCTGGTTCTGGGATCATTAATAGCAGAGCTCTGTTCTGCTGAACTGCAGAAATACTCACTGGGTGTGGGTCAGATTGGCTCAGGATTGTGCTTGTGGTGAAATGCTGAGTGCAGGACACAGCATCCACTGTCACTCTGCCTGCCTAGAAGAGGACAAACCATTTCTGGTAGAGTAAAAATGTTGGAGCAGTAGCTGCAGGAGATGCCTCATTAGGACAGAGACTTTTGGTCCAACATAAACTTCTCATTACTTTTTAATACACTCAGATAGGCAAGTTTGGCTGCTCTGATCAGTGCTCTGTGTGATGTGATTCTGTGCCATGACTTTTCTGAGCTGGCACAAGGAGCTCTTAAGCTGGATTTGTTTTGTTGAATCATGACCTCAGGGATTTGTGAGAGAAATGAACTGCAGCCAAGTGCTGGAGATTTTAAGGCAGTTTACAAGTGGAGCCTCGGTCAGGCTGAAGTCAACAGCAAATCTCTGAATTCTTTCTTGGAACAAACCCACTTGATGGCTGAAACTTTCTGTAAGAACATATGGACCAGGTTTGGTGTGGCTTGAATTTCTGGCCTGAGGTTTCAAGGAGAGGATATTGATTCTCTCAGGATGATGGAGAGGCCATCCCTCCCTCCTTTGGGACAGGGGCTGGAGCAGGCTCACACCAGGGTCCTGAGCATCCTAAACTTTCCCTGCCCCCTTCTCTGACAAAGCCACTCTGCAGTGTTTCTGCTCCACTGCTGCAGTTGGTGCTCCCACATTTACCCTGGTTCAAGCACGAGGCAGGAAGCACTAAAATGATCCTTGTTTTGGAAAAGGTTTCTTTAATCCTCCTGTGTCTGCCACTGGTGTCCTTCCAGCCAGTGACTAAGTAGTCAGAGCTGGATAAAAGCCACTTCCCCCATCTCTCCCCCAGATTCTTTCCCAAGACATTTTGAAAGGCCTGAGATCCTTTCTGCTGCAGTATGGAATATTTTGGAAGATGAAATATAATGTGGCTTACATAAAACTGCAGGATGCAGAACACAACCCCATTCATATCCAGTCAAAGCCTCCCTGAATATTGACATCATTTGGAAATTTTCCTTTTTTTTCACCAAATTTTCAGAATCACTAAACCAGCTGAGTTACTTCTTAATGCTACTTTGTTTAAAATATTAATTTTCTTTCAACCAATAAATGATCTTAGCCAGAAAATAATTTGCATTAGTTGAGCATATGGGTTTGACTCAAAGACAAGTTAATTACAGAACACAGTGCAGAGAACCTTTGCCTACTTGAAGGAGACTGCTACAAAAAGGAAAAATGAAATAGGTGTTATCTCTTTTTAAATTAAATTGCCTGTTACAGGGGATGTACTTTATTCAACATGAAACAGAGTCAACATGAAATGAGGAAGGAAAAGAGAAAATGGAATTGAGAAGGCATTTGGAGAAAAAGAAGAAAAAACTACTAAATAAAAAGCTGAAGGAGAGGGTGAGGGTTCCTTTCTGTATTTTTCAAAAGGTCCCAAAGGAACTGAGGCAACACTGAGAGATGGAGAAGAGACTGAACTGTGATCCACACTCTGCTGGGTTAAGGGAATTTCTGCTGCTGTTGCTGCAACTAAAAGTCAGAGCTGGGCTTTGATTTACACCAAGAAAAGAAAGTTCTTAACCCAAACAATTCCTGCCCATAGACCACAGACTCCCCTGTAATTGGCCTTGGGAGCAGGACAAAGCCCAGACCACAGGCTGAGCCTTGCTTTCAGCTCAGATATCTTCATGCACAATGTATAATTTCAAAAGCCAGCTTTAAACACTGGGATGATACAATTCTGCTCTCTGTGATTCCTTCCACATTATATGTGTGGATATTAATGATGTAAATAAATTTAGCATTCATGTAGTAACTACATATGAATATAACTACATGAATATAAACATGGGAGTGATGCCAAAGGCCAGGGAGAGGCCCTGCTGAATTTCAGAGCAAGACCTTCTGGTGCCATTTCAGTCTGACAAGAGGCTCTCTGATAAGATCAGAGAAATCTTGGCACACATTAGAGCTGTGTGTTCCAGTATGAGACCACTGGGAAGCATTTACAGACATCACAGGTGTGAAAATGGAATTCCCCCAGAGAAAAAAGGATGCAAAATGCAAGATAACTTCTCCCCAGCCATGTGTGCACTGCTTGCTTGTAAAGAGCCCAGTAATTTTCTGGGTCATTCTCCTTAATGTCAGTGTACAATCCATCTCCAAGAAGCTACAGGATCTGAAATGTCTTGTGCATGAATTCAGATCAAAATAATGAATGCCAGGTTGTCATCTGTGTTTCCTGACATTTCTTGTGCAGGATAGAAGATGATAACATCACAGTTATGTTACCAAAAGCCTTGGACTTAGTTGGGTACCTGCAATTTACTCTCTTATTGATTATTCCTCATTCAGCCTTTTATTTATCCCATATCTGAAAAATCAGCACAAGAACCAAACCAGTTCATATTTGATCTCCCTTCAAAAGCTTTGTTTAGTTTGATTGATTTTTGAGTATACCTTCAGCTCTAGGTCACACCAGAGTCATTTCAGTATCTCTCATAAAAAGGGATTTAAGTCCCTGCTTCTCACAGTACATCAGTTTTATCTCAGTCTGTGTGAAAGGTTTGGATATGGCAGGTATCATCCAGCCCTGCTCTAAAGCATTATTTGATCACAGGTAAGAAAAGGAAACTGCTCCTGTAAATATCTGGAGATTTATGGAGGTCTAGGAGTGCAGTGGATCTGTTTTATAAAGTGAATCAGGTTTATGGCCCAGTCACCACACAGACACAGCACTTGTAAAGCCTTTCCAAGGCATTTCACACATTTGGATTGTCCTGTGTGTGGTAGGGATAAGTCCAAGAGAAAACCTGAGCATTAATTATGACTCTAAAAGATTAATATATGATCCTATAACCCAGGTTTTGGATGACATCTGTAGATGTACTTTCCTACTTCAGCTCCACAAATCAAGAATGTCATCATAATTAATTCTTTGGAAAGAATAAATTGATTCAAAAATGTCATTAAGGGCATAATTTAGTGCAATGAACCATCATTACAAGATAAAACCCAGCCTGGCTCAGAAATTATTGCTAATTTGTACCTGAGTCTAGACTTTCCTGGTGTCTGTGATGCCTTAAGTTTTAGCTTTCCTATTTTCCAGACTGCACTGCATTGGTGTGTGACTCTGAACTCATATCAAGTGTTACAAGCTCTCCTCACAGCTCAATCACATAAAACAATCCTTTCCCAGCCCAGAACCAAGGACATGCTGCAGCTTCAGCCCCAAAAATGCAAACAGCAGGGAACTGGGGAGAGAATCTGGGACTGCAGAGCCTGGAGCTGGAATTGGACAATTACCCCAATATGGGAATTAACTAAAACTTATAAAATGTGAAAACTCATGGCCCTGAGTCCATCTTGGGTGCAGCCACATTTGGGCTCTTGTACTGCCCAAGGTGAATCCCTTGAAGGGCTTTGAATAAATCCCCATTTTATTCCTTTAACCCTGCCCAGCCTCAGCCCCAGGTCAGGCTCTTCAGGCATCACCTGCAATGTAGGCAGGGTGGGGGGCAATGGGGGCATTTCAGTGGGGAAGGGCAGGTCTGAGCTCTGCACCAAGGGGGTTTCTATTGGCTCAGGTGCAGTGGTACTGGGGCACATCAGGTACTTCCAAAGGACCCTGATCTGTCCCACAAGGATAGAGGGAGCCTTTAGATGTGTAAAACTTGAGGAGCTGTGCAGGAAATTTGGGTTTTTTTTCTTTCTTTCTTTTCAAAATCCATCTTGTTCTAAAGGAATTCTGAACATGAGCAATCTGCTCAGCATATAAGGACTCTGACCTAAAGCAGGGACACCCCTCACCCAAACAGTGCTCAGATGTTTAATATCAGAGAGCTGACTCAGTAAAAATCTATTCAAGAGCAGGTGGCAAAAAAGGCTTTCCAAGCCAGTCTGTGTCAAACTGGGATGTGCTGGCCAGGCAGAGCCAAACCAGTGATGCCAAACTGGTACCAGTGCTCAGCAGTGTAGGATGCTGGGCTGGATGTGATGCCTGCCTTGTTTACATGCTCCCTCCACTGCTTTCCTTTGCTCAATAAGCAGCTTTACAGAATGCCTTCAGGACTTTCTGAGCAGTGCCAGAGAAAAGCAGAATTGGGGAGGTCTTGTATAACATCAAAGTCAGAGCAGAGCTGAGGAAACAGAGCACTTTAACCCTAATTTGACACATTATTAAATTCAAAAAGGACAGGGGGAAAACATCCTTGTGAAAGGGGACCATGAGGAGCCTTTTTTTTCCCCATGACTTGCCAAACCTAAATTAGTATTCCGTGCTCTCTGAAGGAGGAATGCTTTTTTTGTGCTGTACTACTTCAAAATGGCCTTCAGAAAGTGTTTCTCAGCATGCAGGGAATAGCTGAAGGTCTTGAAAGAAAAGAGTGCATTCAAAGCAGCACTTGGCACTTACAAAGATTTTGGCTTTCTACGACCTCAGTCCTCCTATTCTTCTACAACTACTATCCAAAAAGAAATATTTTCATCCAGCTGGCCTCTCCTATAACAAAATAAGCCAGAATCTTTGTGTTAATTTGCAAACTGGGCTCTTCTCTGAGATTTGGGCACTCCCAGCTGTAATTTATTCCTTCATGTGACATTTATTCCCAGCACAGTGACATTGGCAAGGGCTGCAGCTCTGGCCAGGGCAATGTGGGCACTTGCCAAGAGAGCCACAAGCTCCTGCCCTGGTGGAAGGGCTCAAATGGCCCTGCAAGGGGTGGAGGGAGAGAAGTTCTCTGCTCTTGCAGCCCCACCATCCTGCTGGCAATGGAGCCATGAGCCCTTTTCCCCAGGGATACCAGCTCAGCTCTTTGTGTGTAATTCTGCCTTTCTCTCTTCTGCCTTTTCACCACACAAGGGACTGCACACCCAGACCAAACTCACAGAGTGGATACCAGAAACCTTGGATGGATGCAAGCTCCAGCTCATTTCCATTGCTTTGATTTAGTTTGACATCAGGTCTTTAATTCCTCATAGCCTTTAAGTTCTTTTACAAAATTAAATAATTTTCTTATCTGTTACTGATCATTTTCCTATGTTCCTTCCCTGGGAGATTAGGTGAGATAGTATCTGTTAGCACTTTGAAGATGTTAAAGTGCTTATTACTGGATTTGAGAAGTCAACAGAATCATAAAGTTACAGGGTAAAAATATATATTAAAAAATAATAAATCCCAGACACCACTCCTGACTCATCAACCCAGCTGGATGCTGAGTCCTTCTGACCCTGGATCATGTGCTGCTCTTTATCCCACTGTCCAAATCCCACTGACTGCCCAGGTGAGGGAAAAAAAAGGCATCATCTAATACAGATTCCCAGTTTCATCTTAAAGATATCCCCTGGGATCCAAAGCTTGCTTTTCTCTGAGCAGAAAGGGAATTTTCCATCACCAGTGTCTGCCCTTGCATATGTAGCAGACAGCTCTGGTTTCACAACTTGAACATCCTGGGCTACAAATTATAGCCTGATTCAGATGCTGCTTCATATGTGGCTCATCTGTGCCTTCTGCCAGCCCATGAATTGCTGGGAGTTAGGCAGGGCAGGGCTTGGAGCTCCAATTTAACCTCTTAGTGCCTGGCACTCAATGCCTCCAGGGAATGGAAAGGAGGTGCAAAGTGGAACCCTTCCAAATTCGGGTCAGGAAGAGTCATAAGGACACAGAGCACCCAGCAGATGGATTTCCCTGTTCTCCAGTCCACAGTAATTGAAGAATTATTGTGCAATTAGTGGCAAAATAATACAGAGCAGAAAATGGATTCAGGGTAGATGTTAAGATTTGGGAGGGGATATTGAAGGTGGTACCATGATGTCAAGTGGTTTATGTCCCTTTATCTGCTGGGCATTATCAACCTTGGGGAAAGGAATATACTCTGGAATAGGGGCTTTGCCTTCACTCAGCAGTTTTTGCAGCCAGGCCTTTGAGGGCTCCTGCAATATGAATCCTCCATCACCTGCACTGCATTGACCTCCTTGTGTATTTTAAAAATTTGCTTTCTTCTCAGAACTCTCCCTCTTTGCTTTTCCAGAGCTTCTCTTCAGTCTTGCCATCTTGGAAAAACTCCAGTCAAACCCATCAGAGAAAGATTTGGTTTTCATTGCTCACATGTGAGGTGTCTTGCTGACCTTTTGGTGCATCTGTTAACCCTGGTCACTGTGACACTTCAATTTCCCCAAACAGAAAGGAGGAATGAAAAGCCAAAGGGTTTCATCTGCAAAGCTTCCATCTCTGAACTCAATAAAAAAGGGTTTAAATTAAAGAAGTTAATAAGTATCAGAAGCTTTTTTTTTAGACCTCAGAGAAGTGCAGAGAATACAGCAAATGAACAGCAATGTCTGCAGAACAGTGATTCAGATTTCTTGTACCTTCTTTACAGAGCTCACAGAGCTTTTCTGGAGTATTAGTTCTGTCTCTTGTGCTTTGTGCTTCTCTGACACTGAGCCAAGCCTGCTCAGCTAATGCTTTTACAACTCAAAGAACCTATTTTATCTGATTATTTTTCAGCCACTTGAAATTAGGGTTTGAAACCGCTCTTACAAAGAACCATCTGAACTGATGAGAATGTGAAAAAATAGCTCAAGTGCCTATCAGAGAAATATCCTGACTGTCAGCTGCTTCTGGGGAAGAAATGACTGCACTGAGCTACAAGAGGAAGCACCAAGAGCTCTTTAGCCCCCTTTTTTGCTTCTAAACAGGAAATTGTGTGAGCATGGTTTGAGGAACAAAGTGGGGAGAGCTGAGGTGTGAACTCTGCTAAACCCCAAAGGTGCTGTGGCTGAGTCTGCATCTCAGCAGCTGGGAGAAAAATGCAAGGAATGGGCTTTTCATTGACCCCAAAAACAAGGACAGAACCAGCAATTCAGCACCTTGTCTGTGTGCAGCAAAAGGGAAAAGTGCAGCAAAGGTGTTGGCTGTGTCTAATTCTCCAGCACAGGTAGGAATCAGGAGAACAGCTCTGTTATGTGCAGTCTCTATGGTAACTGTGCATGGATTTGCTCACTGCTGCTTGCACTGCACAGGAAATACCTGTATCTTCTGTGTGAGCTCCAACATCTGTGGATCTTACTGACTTCTGACACAAAAGAGAAGATGTGCCAAAAAAAAAAAAAAAAAAAAAAAAAGGAATTGTCTTATTTCAGATTTCAGTTTTGGAGCTAGAGTGCCAAAACGCTAAAAATGAACAGGTTTTTATTGGTGGGAAAACAATGAATAGAGAGAAATTCCTCCAGTGAAAAGGTCTTTTATGGACAAGGAAAGTGTTTGTTTTTTTTTTTTTGTAGTGTGTACTAGAACTGTGTCTCCTTTCTCTTCCATATCCCCACTTTGTCTTGGCCATGGATCTAAGGAGAAGGTGTAGATTTTGTTTCTCTGAATGATGATTTCTTCCAGGCATTATCCAAAGCCAGAGTGCCTTTGCCTCCAGCTTGTCATATTCATATTTGAGTTTTCACTGGATCTTTTTGGAATTCATGGGACTCATCTGCACTTCTGTAGATCTGGCCCCAAGGACAAGTTTTGGATCTGCAGATATTTCAGCTCTTCAGCACTTCAGCTCTTTTTCCTGACACAAGAGTGGTTATTTCACAACCATTTCAGAGTGCAGAGGTGGAAGGAGAGTATGATGGTAAAACCACAGGTTTTAAACAGATTAAAAGCAGTGATACAGATGGACAAAAGTTCTCCTACCCCACACTCAACAGTGGTTGCCACACTGGCCTTGTGGCCATGTTTTGGTTATTTGCTTCAGTGCCCACTTCCCCTTAGGGACAGTCTCTCCTCTTTCTCAGTTCCTCTCAGAAGCTGATCCTGTCCCAGGCTGCCTTGGTCATTTCCAGCCTGTGCTTACACAGAAAAAGAGGCTCAGCATAACATGAATCCTGGGAGGTCAGGGGTCTTCTACCTCTAATAACTTCCCAAGAATGAAACATGAAAGTTGCCCAAAAACAAAAGTGAAAAGGAGCAAAAACTGATTATGCTAAGAAGCACTGAGCACATGGCAGATTCATTTGCAAGGGGGTTTCCTACTTTTCTTTCCATTGAAATACAAGGAAATTAAATCCCCCCAATTAATCTGCTTAATTTACTCACATCCTGAAACCATTAATAAAACCATTTGGGAAGCCACTTGAAAGTGATGTTATAATCTCTTTTCAATTCTTGTAACATCTCTGGAAAATATCACAGTGGGCTCTGCTCTGGGCTCAGGCAGCCACAGAGTGGCTGCAGCAGGACAGCACAGCAACACCAAGTCCTCCCAAAATCCCAGGAATGCTTTATTCAACAGACTGAGCCGAAGTCTGCAATCATTCTTGTCCTTATCACAAAGAATTTTATGTGCATAATGTCCATTTTTTCCAAGGAATTGGTGGCCTCAGCTGGCTCCAGCATTTCTAACTCATGTTTTTGATAGCAACAGAGAGAAGTTAATGGAATTTAAAAAGATTTTAGGTCAAGTTCATCTATGTTTAATGCATTGGGGAATTATCTGACCCATTCTGTGCATCTCAGTTGGTTTGACTGCTTAAAACAGCAACTGACTGTGTCCAAGCAGAGAATATGATTTACATAGTCAAACACATAATTTATAAATTTTACAATGAAAATGCCATGGCTTTGTGGCTGTGCCCTGATGTAAACCAATGGGGTTTGACTGTGAGTTGGAGCTCACTGTAGGTGTTACACTGAGAGGAGTCAGAGTGGGAATGGGATGCTGAGGACACTGGAATTTTGCTGTTTCATCTGAACAGTGGCTTTGTGCTATTTCCTGTTGTCAGTCCTTTCTTACCCACTGACACTCCACCTTTCCACTTCCCACTTTTCCATGCTCTGCTGACACATCCTCCAACAGCAGCAGCAGTTCTGCTCTTCCTTCCAACCACCCTCCTACTTCCTGTCCCATCCTTCCTCAAATCTGGGGGTTTGACCCCAATTTCCCTTCTGATCCCTTCCTACACACATTTCTTTGTCTCCTGAATGTTGGTCCTGCTTTGCTGTTTTCCTGTTCTTGTTTGACTGCTGAAGGGAACCTGTGCAGGAATGTCCCAGGAGCTCAGACTGTATAAAAAATGTGACAAATGGCAGCTGGTGAAAGAGGGGAGACAAGGCCCAAGGATGAGGATGAGTAAAGTAATTTTGATAAAAACACAAACCAGATAGATGACAGCAGTGAAGTATTTCACACTCAGAGCAGACAGAAATCAAGATGGGGAAGAAGGTCTGGTAAATTTATCTGATGTTGACTCAGCTGATGTCCCCAGGGTGATCCACTAGATCTGCTTTAGTTTCCTCAGGCTGTTGCCTTGTATTTGAGTCTTTACTAAATAAAAACCTTTCAACTAACAAAAAAAACACCCCCACCTGCTGCTTTCCCCTCAAAAAAACCTCTAGAGGGTTTATCTGCAATTGTTTTTTAGCCTGTGCTCTGTGCTCAGCCTTCCTGGAGTGGTTGCAGGAAGCACTGATCTGTTTCAGGTACTGGCTGACCAGCTGGAACTGAGAAGAACAAGCTGGAAATGCTCAGCTGAAATCCTCATTACTGAGTGTTTGGCAGAATTATGAGCATTCATTCTTTGAAGCCAGTGATAAATGCCAAGAAAAGCTGAATTTCTAGGGCTGTCTGTTAAAGTGCCTCCAATGCCCACATCCCAGAGTGTGTATGCATGCCAAAATATCAGAGTTAATTACTATAGCTGATATATATCAACAACAATATTTTTAAGTAGATGCTGTAAATCAAATACACTAAATCCTCTCCCACTTTACTCCTACAGAGAGCTTTTAAAATTTACAAACCTCCCAAAATGTCCCTCAGATAGGCTGTGTGTCCAGTGAGACACAGCTCACTCAGGTGAAACACAGAGTGCACAAAGCAGCAGCTGCTTCTCAAGGATATCAGCCTGAGAACAGCATCCATCTGAAACACCAAGGAGAATTCAGGTCAGGAGAACATAATTATCCAAGTTGGAGTTTGTCCAGGTTACCTGGATTACCACTGCTATAAAAAGCAGGGTGGGACCATCAGTGAGTGATTAGGAGCTGTGTTTAGCAAGGCTTTGGAAGATCCTAATGTGAATTAGTGTTCCATTCCAACCAACTTTTGAGCTGTGTATCCATTTCATTAAAATCTCCCCTTTATGCCATGACATTCAGCTGCTGCTTTCTGGTCAGTCACAACAGTGTGATTTTTTTTTTTTTTTTTTTAAGTTTCAGTGCAAAAAATTAGATTAAGGTCTTCTGCACCATATCAATAATAAAAACTACTAAATGTTAAAACACTGGTAATTAGTCATCTCTTGTGTTTTATTTTTTGGGGTTTTTTGTGGTCTCAGCCCTGCAAGGAGCCTCCAGATTGAACAGGATTAAGCACTCTCCTTCCTATGAGCCCTAAATTGGTACCTCCAGTTGGAAAGCTATGAAAAAGAGAATCAGTTCCCCCAAACCTCCTGCAATAGCTGCACAGCACAGTGTATTTCCAGGGTCAGCTGGGTGGCACCCTTTGCCTGGAGGGTGATTTGGGAGAGCTCCCCTCTCCTGGTGCCAGCTGGGGCAGCCTGAGCTGCTCCATCACAGCCTGTCACCAGCCAACACTTCCCACTGCCTTCCCTGCACTCTGCTTTCAAAGAAATGAAAAATAGATCTCTCATTCCCAGAACAATAGTTATTGCTAAAGGAAACAGAGGCAGACTGGGGCATGTTCAAGGTTGAGTAATTCCTGACAGTTTTCCCTTCCGTGCTGGCCTGTCCCTTGCAGACCTATTTGCTCTCTTTGCTGACTCACAAATCCATGTGGCAGACTTAAAAGACTTTATTATAAATACACCAATAATCTGAGCTGTCACCCCTGCAAGCTGCTAAGCTTCTGCTTGGGGCACGGGCAATAATGAGTTCTTATATTCTTTTATTTTCCATGAGGGAGAGCTATGCTTGGATTTGTTATCAGACATCTGCCCTGTGGGATTCTACAGCTACTCATTCCTACTTCCACATTCTGGGGAAGGATGGATTCCCTGGGTTATTTTGCTTGTGAGCAGAGAATAAAAAGAGCAGCTAATGGTCCTTCCTTTGTCTGTGTGAACTGTGGCATGCAGCAGATCCAGGAGGGCTGTGGTGCTCACACAAGGGCTGAGGGAGCACAAATCCACGACTCCACAGCACACTGAAAAGCAGAGCAGTCATGGACAGGGCTGCACAAAGTTCTGAGAGAAGCCACGACTTCAGGAAGGAGGTTGTGAGTGGAGCTTTGCCATGAACAGGGAAAAGGGAAGTCATGCTAAGCCTCCAGGGAGCAAAAGTTCATTACCAGCTGTTCTGCCCACCCTCAGCTCTGTCTGCACCTTCCAGCTCCTCAGCCTGGGGCTGCCAGAATGCAACAGCTCCCCTATTCCCTTTTTTATTCTAAGATGTTAATCAAGTAGGCTAATTATATATATGCCAGGGTTGACATTGGCAGGAATCATGGAACTGGAACCACCTCCCACCCCCTCACACTTCCCTTCTGTTCAGGCACAGGGTATTATTAATCCCCTAACACCAAATCACTTTCATTCTGTTCTTCTAGTTATGGCAAATGCATGTGGCAATTAGATTTTTGCCCCTAATTTGTACATGCCTCTGAGTTTTGAACAGCATACTTCAGGAAAATGGGTCAAAATTCAATGAAAAAATATTCTACCATCACTTCTTCTACAAAACCTCTGCTTTCCTCGAGAATATGTTAATTTTCATGTGTTGGCATGGAAAAAAAACTCCCTCAAACATGAAGCACTTCAAGGTAGTTAAATTATTTGGCTTTGTGCCCAGGAAATATTTTTGGGGTTTGTACACAGAGCTCTCCTGTGCATTTCCAATCAGAAGCAATAGGATTGATACTGCAATGATTGCTGGATTGCTGTGCTCTGCAAACATTTGCTGGAGACAGAGAGGGGGTAATCACTCGTGAACTATTTCTGTGGGAGAGCCCAGCCATTTCAGATGCAGTGCAATTTATTCAGTGTCAGAACTGGCACTGGGGAAGCTGCAGCTGCTGCCACCAGAGCTGGGATCCAAGCAAACAGGAGCTCTTCCCACAGTGGGCACCAAGGGCACTGCTGAACCAGCCTCACCATTGAACAAATGCATTCATAAAGCACAATCCTGTAAGGCTGTTATTAAATAATGCACATTCTGTCTTTTAAACTCAGGCAGTAATATAACCCCTTACAGTGCTTTTACTTTCTTTAAGCATTTTGCAATTCCTCAGATTTTTCCTATTCACTTTTGGCCACGTTCATCTGCTACATCTTAAAATTGAAAAAAAACCCAACAACCCAGATCTCTCTTCATTATATCAAGTAAGAGGCAATCAAAACCAGATTTGTGTGGGAGCTCACCAAGACGTGTTCTTTAGAGAACTGAAAAGGTCTTTTTGATTCAGTTTTCCCTATTTCCCATTTCAGCTGCTAGGAACTCCCCCCAGACACAGAGCTCATTCCCCTCTCAGCCAAAAGATGAAATTGCAAATTACAAATGTGGTGCTCTAAGTTTTGCACAGCACATTTATTTGTGTAAAATCTTTGCAGGACTCTCAGAGAGACTTGTTTCAGCAAATGGTCAGAATAAGTCAAGATAAACCAGGGAAATTTGTGTTCACACCTATAAAGGTCTTCCAGTTTCTGCTCTTTGATAATCCTGTGGCAAATTGTAGGCAGGGAGTAGGATCATAAATTGTGTAACCACAGAGCCACAGATAACATCCAGTGTGACTCAGAGCAAATAAAGAAATTTTCCTCAGAAGCAGAGAAAATGTCAGCTCTGTAGGAATTCCTGCTCCACCTGGGGCAAGGACATGAAGGTCAGTGTGTGGAGCAGAATTGCTTTGCACATTTCAGTTTGGGAGAGGAAGATGGTCCTGAAATGCATTCAGCATCTAGAGAATAAAATAAAATTAGAGATCCCCTGAGCTACTTTGCTCCATTGTGGGCACACCAAGGAATTCCACAAATCTCCTGTTCATTACAAAGTTCATCTGGTAAACAGAGCTTTGTGTGCACATTATGAGCATAAGTAGGACAAGGACAGAAAAAATAAAAGTTCTATTTATACCACTGTAAACAGATATCCAAGACAGAACCAGCAAGCAGCCAGAGAGACAAACCATCCCAAGAAGCAGCCAAATAAATTCCCATCCATGGAAGCTCAGAGTGCTCTTCTCAGCTGAGGCTGGAGGTGTGCACACAGCTAATTAGCACTTGCTTCTGCAACCACATCAGTGACCTTTTAGAGCAGCATGTAAGGAATAGATGAGAATCCCCCTCACCACTCCTATGGGATCTGACAGAGCTCTTCTCCAGGGCTCTGAAATTCTGGCACACAGAAAATGCACCAGTGCTTTTCTGGCTGCAGCAAGGGAGTTTTTCCAAGCAGAGCAATGCAAGAGCAGCAGTTACAGACCTCACCCCACTGGGATGAGCTGGAGCTGACACAGCCACCAGACTGGGTGGTTTCATTGCAAGGAGCCTTCTGAGGCACTGGAAAACAAACACCTGATATTCCCACTGACTCCAAAAGCAGCTGTGTTAGCTTAGGCTCAGAAATCAGGGGACAAAGGGCTCCCAGTGCACAAAGGGGCCCTGATAAAGCTGCTGTGGGCCCATCTGCTCAGAACTGATTTCTGGGATGGAGAAAATAAGAGAGGGAGTGAAAGGGAGAAAAGCCCTTAAAGCATGGGTCTTTTGGGGATGAATCCTTTGCAGTTTGTGACTGGGGTTGCCAGAGCAATCCTGAGCCTGTCTGAATAAAGATAGAGCTGAAGGCACACACAAGTGGGCAGTGTTTGTGCCCAGTCTGGGGCTGCACACACCAAGCAGCTCTGCTGGGCTACTGGGCACCTCCATCTGCTGAAGCATCACCCAGCAGGTGCCACATCAACTTTGGGGAAGAATTAGTACAATTAAAAGGTAACTTTTAATTTCATAGAATTAAAAAGTGTATTGAAAAACAAATTTTAGTTTCAAAGGCTGTTCCCAAGGCTCAGGCACCTCCTGACTTTGGAGAGGGACAGGGGGTTGGAGTGGTTTGGCTAGGGAGATTGAAAGTACAGCAAACCTGGGATCTAGACCTTCACACACCTAAATCAAGGAGAGTTTGAAGTAATTTTGGACAACAGGACTGATTTGTGGATGGAGAGGGAAAACACTAAATTTCCCCTCCTTTCCCACAACACAGCAAGGTTATTCTGCAATGAGCTGAGAACCTGCACCCACTTGCTCACTGAATCACACCTGGAATCCCACAGAGGACCTGGAGCTCCAGGGACACAAGCAGGGTGAGCACACACCCCTGCAGGCAGTTGCTGTGGAGTCAAGCACAAAGGAAAGCATGCAGCTCTGCACTGGTATAAATGGAGAGAGATCCCATAGCAACTTTTATTCTGCAGCTTTCAAACAAACTGTTAGAGCAGGGAGCAGGAGAGCAGGGATGGTGGGTGTAAAACCACAGCCATGAGACAGCTCCCTCCAGGACATTTGTGTTGTGCTCACAAGGGAGCTGAATCCAACACTTGCCAGCCTTTCTGATCTCTGGAGAAGGCACCAGCAGCCACAGTTCCAGCTCAGCAGAGAAGGGAAACAGCTGTTAAACCACTGGAGAACTTTGCACACAGCTGCTTTTGGGGCATAAATAATTTCTGTTAATGGGCCAGGTTAGCAAATGAATTCAATTGTTTCCTCTCAATAAGGGTTTTGCATCCAATTTTGTCAGGGGGCTCCCAACACCGTGGTTTTTGGGGAGGTTTTCCAGAGAACACATTTCTGAAGAACATCTGGGAATTTAGTGTCATTGCAGTATTTGTAAGATCTTGTATAACACAGTAGCAAGAATCAATTGCTAAGCAGGACCTAGAGACATCTCTTTCCTTGTGCCACAAGTAAATGTCTGACTTTAGATAAGCCAAGTAAAGGAAAGGAGCAGGACATATGGGGGAAAAACCCTAAGGAAACAAAAAACCCAACAACCCCACATTTTTCTTTAGAAAGCAAATTATCAGCCTAACCAGCTCCACAGTTCAGGACACTGGATGGTCAATTAGAGAGTGGTAGGAGCTGGAATTGCTGCTAAGACAAAAACCACAAGCCCAACTCTGGTCTTTGGCAAACTGCTGCATCTTTGACCCATCCCAAGCAATGAGAGGCCTTGCAGAGGGTGAAATCCACAGCCCCCCTTCAGGCTTTGGTGCTCAGTTTGTGTAAGAGTAACAGGATCTACCTCTGGGATTGAGGTGTTAAAGAGGCAAGTTATGATTGCTGGAAAAACTCAGTGCAGGCAGAATTAGATTTTGTCTCTTTGTTCATCAAGTACTTGAGAAGGAACATTCTCAGTGAACAAGGTAAGACTTTTCATGATGAGAGAAAGAGGAAAGGGTTCACCTCCATTAGCCAAAAAATCCCACAATGATCTTGCTTGACAGGTCAGCACAGAGTGGCCATTCAGGAGAGGCTGCAAGAGAGCTGAACACTTATGGATTTGACTCATGATCCTTGTGTGTCCCTTCCAATTCAGAATATTCCATGACAATAGGGCTTCTATGATGGAAGAGTATATTTTCTTCTATATATTTACATTTTTATTCTGGTACCACAGATTTTACTCACTTTTGACTCAAATGCCAAATAGTCTGTGTTGCTTAACCTCCAGTTACAGGCACAGTTTTTTTAACCAAGATCTTGTTTAATGATAACTCTGGTATCACTGATTTTATTTATTTATTTTAATAACCTCCTGGATTCAGTTTGCTCTGTGCTGCTGCATCCTCTGCAAGGGCAGTGATCTTACACATTATAGTGGTTTCTGCATTA
Source organism: Erithacus rubecula (assembly GCF_903797595.1). Lineage (NCBI taxonomy): Eukaryota > Metazoa > Chordata > Aves > Passeriformes > Muscicapidae > Erithacus > Erithacus rubecula. The sequence goes on from NC_136664.1 coordinate 3,181,861, forward strand.
ACCATGTGAAAACTCCAACTGAGCAAATTGCTGGGTGTTGTTGGGGCTGTGCTTGGTGCTGTGGTCATATACTGAACTGGAAAAAAAAAAAAAATCCACCTCTCATGCAAGCCTTAACAAGGGACTGTGTGCATGCCAGCTGTCAGGATGGGGGAAGCAGGGTAATTGGAGCGATTAAAAGCTCACTGTGGTTGCAGACACGCTTCTGCATTTAAGGTGGAGTGAAACTGGCAGTGAAACTGTCCTGTAACAGTGCCATGGCAGCCCTGGGAAAGCCTGTGCAATCCTATCTCTCACCTCTGCATCAGTATTTTAGATTCTGGAATCTTGACCCCCACCAGTTGGCACCTACATAAACACCTCCAGGAAATGCTGGGGAGCAGCAGCACAAAGGGATGTGCTGACCCCAAGCTGTGCTAAGGAAATGTGTTTTAAAAAGATGCTCCACTTGAATATATTATGAAAATTGGCAATTTTAGTAGCCAATGTGAGGTGAAGCAGGAGTGGCTCTTATTTATTATTGCAAACAGTGCAGGAGCAGTGGTCAAACAGGGTAGGGAATGAGAAATTTCCACATGCACTTGATAGGAATCAATAAGATCTCAGAGATAAGGATCCAGAATCTCTGTAGAAATCAGGATCATGCAAAGCAATGACATTACAGTTCATTTGAATTACTGCACCAGTGGGATTCTGCAAATTAATCTGCTGCTTTGCCCCTCAAAGACTTGACCCAAACAATATGAGTATGAAGGACATCTGAATATCATCTAAGTTTTCCAGAAAATACTTACACCTTTCCCAAGCATAAAAAGGAGACCTTGAGGAAAAACAAAGTACTGTCCTCTATCTCCAAAGGCTTTCTTCACATGCACATTTCTCACTGGATATAAATAGCCTTAAACCCTGGGTTAAGTAAGCTTCTTATATTGGGAAAACCTGTTTCAAGTGGACAAAGAAGACAGAAGTGGCACACCATAAAAAAGAGCTTTGGTTTCAGTGTCTGCAACTTGAAACACCATCCTGGTCTCATTTTCTGTGTCCAAGAGGGAACTAACCAACACTGAGCCATTGCAAAGAGCAGAGTAAGCATGAGCAGGGTATGGGCTGTCTACTTCTCCTTTCTGCATTTCTCTCTTGAGATCAGGCTCCTTTTCAAGCAACTGGAAACTGTGAAAAAAATATTCACAGGATAAAGGCAAAAATCCATTCTGTATCTCTCATCAATACTCAAAACTTACAAGCTGGTAAAGATGTTCACTACAGAAGAATCAACTGCAATAATTTCCATAGCCAGTAATTTTGAAACTGCCTCATTAGTACTAAAACCTTTCTAGAGACATGCACATGACTTATTTCTGTTGTAATTATTTCTGAGTTACAGTTCAAAGGAAAGTTGAAGAAAGTCAGAGAACAGGATATGAGACTTCCTGGTGCATTTTTAAACTGCAGTGCAAAAAAAGCACTAGAGCTCTGTAGATTACTCAAAAGGGAATGGGAAGGGAACTAAGGAAAGCAAGCTCATTGTTTTGTTAAATTTATTAATCAAGTGTCCAGAAACAAAAAAAGAGTGGAAAAAGAGCTGCTAAGCAAGATATTCAGAGACTTCATGCTATTGTTCAGCTCTGCTGGTCTGTTCCTCTTGGCTACAACATTTCAAGCAAACTTGGTCACTTCAGGGTACCTCAGTTTCCCCTTAAACACTCCACACTCCCCCAAAATAAGAAGTCAGAAGGTTAATCATCTCTCACAATTATCCACACTAAGATCACCTTGGAAGTTTCTGGCCTGAGTCCTTAAAATTGATCCTGGTAGGACTAGAAACTAAAGTTTTTTTTATTATTATCATTTCTTATTAATTACTACTATTTCCCTTAGAGGGTTTGTGGTCAAAACCAGAGTTTCTGTGAGAGTTCCCAAGGCATATGTAGGACAAGCAGCTGGGAATTCTTCACTTTCCTACAGCAAGCCATTCCCACATCTGAATCCATGCCTTTTGTGATGGAGACCAGCTTAAAATTGAAATTAGTGGATCCCTCACCACACCAACTGAATTCCACAGCTCTGGAGGCCAAGCTCCACCACTGGCTGTGAAGAGGTCAAGGTCTAGGAAGGTTGGAAACTTTGGCCAGAATTATATCCACATTTTTGTGGTTCTAATGTACAGAACAAACAAAAGTAGTTCAGATGAACACACAAGATCTTAAAAATGGGGATGTGGGGGAAACAAAGAGCAGACACTCGCGAATAAGAACTTTGTCTTGTTGAACCAAAAAAGAGTTTACACAGGGCAGGAACTGGTCTCAAGGCACTGCAGAAGGGGATCATTGCCCTCACCTGCAGTTATCACCTTTTGAGATCTTTTCTTTGATGGAGCAAGTCTGTGTGAGCAGAACCAAAGAAATCCCAAACTGGATCCATAACCCACTGAGTCCAGCACTCAGTGATCATCCCAGTGCAACAGTCCAGACTGAGCTCCTTACCAAACTTCCAGCAAAGTCATCCCACAATAAATTCACACCATCCATTCCTGAGAAGAGATGCTCCCACACCCCACCCCCAGCACCACATGCTACAAATCTGGTCACAGCCCAGCAAAACAAGAAGTTGGATGGAAATAAGGAGGGTGGACATTTTACATTTGCTCTCTTCCCAAACAAAACTGTTTCTTTAAACAGAGCTGCACCTTTCTACCAAACAACCCATCCTAGGCTGACCTCAGGGCTGTGCTCCCTCTTTGAGTGGCTGGCCTCTTGCTCAGCTGTTAGCACAGATTTCAGAAGAGCTGCAGTGTTTTCCCCTGTTCAGGGCAGAAAACCAAGCCAACATCACAAACATGACCCTCAGAATGGATTTACATGGTTGAAGGCTTCACATCACCAGCTCAGGGCAGTCTCACCCTTTTCTTCTTCATAGGTACCCAGGAGTCCATGATGTGAACTCCTCAGAAGTCTGATCTGGCTTTAAATATCAGGTGATTTTTAAGCTGATCAGGCTCCTGATCCACTTTGCTGTATAACAAATTCCTTTGATAAAACTGAGGGCAAGACAAAACCAGGAAAAAGTGAAACTGGAGGAAGGAAAGAATACATAAATCCAGAATTACTACTGAATAAATTAAAGTCATAAAATCACATTCCTCAGGCAGAATTAGCTACCAATACTGAAGGGCAGCTGTGGAAAGCTGTTGTACCCTCACAAGGTTCAGTTAGAGAACCCCCACCTGCCCTGAACCAGCACAAACACAAGCAGCTGTTCTTAACATAACAATGTTTAGAACACTAACACATCTCCATAAATCCCTTTATATCAAGGTTTTTATATCCCAACCTGATGCACAAGCTGTGTATTAGCACTGAGAACTGTCAGGGAGGCATTTCAGGGTTCCATGTAGGTTTTTTTATCCCTCTTTTTTCTGCTAAAGAGTTTAACAAGGAAATATCTTGGAACCCTTGGAGAGGACAGGCCTCCTGTGCCTGTAATGAGTCATGGGCATGTCTGACCATTTGTTAGTAGATGGAGAAGGATTTCTGCTCCTGCCATGCAACCCAAGAACAGATCAAAAGGAATTAGGGCTAATTGAACAATGTACCTGAGTAAGTCAGAAGCAAGCAATGCAAAACTCTGAAAACTGCAGATCTTCCTTAAATTTTCCCTTCAACTTTCCATGGGAGATTTTGCCAGCGTGGAACAATCCTTTGAAGCAATGGAACAAACATGTGAGTCACTTCAAAAGTTCTCATTTTAAACAAAAACCTGAATTACTTGCCCACTCTAATGGGGACAGATATTGGGCTGAAAACCATGACTGATTCAGCCCATTGGTGTCTCAGGAGACAAAATGTTCCTGTTGTCCAGGCAGGCTGGAAATGCAGGAGAGCAGGGAAGCTGCCCTGCAATACTTTACAGGGCCTAAAACTGCAAGCAAGGGAAGCACAATTTTGCTAAAAAGACAGAACTGAAATGGGGAAAAAACTTACTTGCAGTCTTAATTTATTTTAAAACACAGATATTGATTCATTTTGATTGTATCAGCTTTCTAGAGGAGATGGGTCATGCCTCTTCCCTAAAAAATCAGCAATGATTCTGAGCAAGTGAAGCCACACAGCCAGTGTCAAGCTGTACCTTTACATGCCTACATCTAATAAAATACACTTGGGAAAACCAAGGAGTTTAAGGGCACCTATGTTAAAGGGGGAAAAAATTATTTACAATTGGAACATGATTATTGGGCTCAAAACAAGAATTACTAGGTGAAACTATGTGGGTTTTACTATAGAAAAGGTAAATTAAAGCATTATAATGAACTCACTGGGTTCAGAAAATTACTTGTAGGGTAAACATGAGAATGAAAAGACAAAAAAAGGTACAAAAAAGATTCAATAATCACATCCAAAATAACACAAACAGATAACTCAGGCAGTGTTTCCACACACCCCACCAGTGCTTTCCCAAAAGCAGAGCTGTGACTTGTCTCCCTCAGACTAAACAGGAAACAAGAACTGGTTTGGGCTGCAGCCACATATTCCCAGTAAAATGATTACTGGGGAAAGCATTTTGTACCATTTTCAAACCCCAGTATAAGACAGAGATTGCTCATCTAATTTATTTTCTCACAAATGAATGGGAGCTTCAGATAAGATTTTAAACTCTGCTTTCTGTGGGGTTTTCATCTGAAAAAGCACATGGCACTAATCTTCAGGAATTAGTAGGATGGTGTGTACACTACAGCAATGAAAATACAGCAAAACAAAATGATAGCAAGCAGAAGATTCAGCACAGGAAAATACAGACTGAATGTGAAATTCCTAGAAAACACATTTGATACACCATTATTTAACATTTAAATCCCCAACCTTCCTATCAGTCCTGTTGAAATGCATAATGTGAAAATAATTTTTTTCCCTCCCCACAATCAATTACAGGTGACACATCTCAGCTTTGAAAATTTTAGCTCTGTAGCTGTCACATATCTGCTCTCTTTTTACACAAGTGTTTTACTAGAGATAGTCAGACAATGCTGATTTTCAATGCTGATATTTCATCTTTTGCATTTAGAACTGAGTCCATGCCAGGTATTTGGCAGTCAGAAACCCTAAATACTGTTTGAGAAACTGCCACACTGGTAATTTATACATCCATTGCTCCTAACAAGCACAGTCTACCAGGGTTTATTTATTCCAGAAATTATGAATAATTTCTAACAACAAATCCATCTGAGAATTGTGTAGTTTGCCAGCAAACAAAGGAAGTGGCAGAATTTCTAAAATTAATTTTAATGCATTATTTACCAAGGCTTCTTGTACAATGAGATAGGGAACAATTCTCTGTTGATAGACAGAACTAGAGGAACAATCTAAGCAGGTATCTTTCATCTTTTTGTTTCTACAAACTGGCAAGGACTAGAAACATTCATATTTGTATCCTTCATCACCCGAAGCATTATATGCTACTTAATATGCTTAATTAATATGCTACTTAAAGCATAGCATATAATTAAATATTTAATGATATAGCATCCCATCACTGATCACACTTTTTGCTAATGAAAAAAAGTAGCTCTTACAAAATTAAATATAAATTAAAGCAAAAAATATCTAAAATCTTTAAAAGACCTTATCAGAATCTACTTTTCAGACAGAGCACTTCCTGCAGCAGTCTCACCCCAAGACCTGTTCAAAGCCAATCCATCACTCCCCACCCTCCTCCTCATCATTTCCTTTGAAGCAATAGCTGGAAATAGCCCCATCTGCTCTGAAAATCAAACAGCAGCAGCTGGTGATCAGCCCTCTTCTAGAGCAGCCTTAAGGATATTGTCCTGAGCAACTCAGTCAAAATTAATTATAACCTAGATGGAATTAATTAGAGGCTATCTTTATTTCATCTCCATTGTTGTGCAGATGATTGTTTCACTACTCCTCACATGACCTGGTAATTACAGTAAGATGAAACCACTTAAGATGAAATATCCTGAATGGGTTTTGATTTAGATTTATAAGAGTGTGTTTGCAGAGCTGGGGGGAGAAGGATGATGTTTGTTAAATACAGAGCAGAACTCCACACACACACACACAAAAGGTTTGTCAGCTTTGTTATTACTTGGGGCAGCAAAACAGAAAAGTTAATTAAATTTTTAAAAAATGTAAAATACTAACTAGGAACAAATTATCTCTAGTACAGGGAAAATGTGGTGGAATTCTGTTGTAAAATTCAGATTTTAGATTGAGGAAGCCTCCCCCTCCAATTTGAATCCTAAGAAGCTTCCTGAGATCTGTTACATGTTTCCAGCAGTTTTATCTTGCACTGTGGGAGGGAGTTTCTGTAGGCACTTTAATTCCAGTCCAGATCAAATGGCTCTAATCAGTGTTTTCTCAACCTTTTATCAAGGCAGGCAAGAGCCTGCACGTGACACAGATGCTTCCCAGATGGATTTCAGCTGAAAGGAAAGAGTCTTATCAGCACTGAAAAGAGACAGTGGCACATTTCTATTTGGTTAGCAACCGCTGTTCTCCATATTAACATCTTTGATTAGATTACAAGAATAAGATTCTCTAGTTTGATAGTATAAAACCCATTTGAGAACAGCAAAAAAAACTCCCTCAAACCTTGCATTTGAGATGAACACATCCATCCAGTTGTAATCTACTGAAATATTTTTTCCTAGAAACATAACAAAGCTAAATTATTCTAAAATACTAATGTCTGTTGCACATGGGCTTGGGGGAAGCTAAATGGAAGTTGACCCTCCCTGTGGACACGAGTGCTTTGTGTTTCCAGGGGTAATAAATAACATTTCCCCTGCTGGAACCTGCAAATGCAATGCCTGGCACTCCTGGGAATTTGGCTAAACTGAGTCTATGGCACAAAAGTGAAGATGGAGCTGAGTGATGAACTCATGTGGTGCCTGCTGTGAGGAAGATCTAGAGGCTCTGGGTGATGGGGACACTATTTTTAGAGTGTGAAATCCTATGAAATTATCATGACTTTATAATACATGAGGAGGCAGGGAGGCCCAGCTTCATTCTGCGTCTCCTTACAAGCAGTGGCTCATGAGAGAATTTTTGCTTCATCAGTCAGGCAACAACCTCAGGAGAAGGAAACAGCAAGGAAAAAAATGGTTCTTGATAGCAGCAAACTGTTCTAAAAGTGTTCAGCTTCTTCCTTTCTGAAAAACTCATACACAGGAGAAGGTGTTAAAAATCAATATAAAAACCATCAGGCAATTTTTGGGACAGGTAACAGTCACAGGCTTTTCAGTGGGAGCCCTCCCAGGCATTCCAGAGCAATCCAAGACTTTCCTGAGGTAATTCCAGTGGAAATGAACACTCTGTATCCATCTCTGCTTATGCAGTGAAAATCTCCAGTGATTTTCACCTGGAGGTACAGGGCTATACCCAGCAGTTGGACTTTGGGTACTAAAATGTTCTGGTTGTACAACACACACACAAAATGTTCAGAAAAATTTTAAACTGTAAAAGTACACAACTCTCTTGTGGTTGTCATAGATATGCAAGATTAACTAAGTGTAGCAATAAATGAAATAAAGATGCATGATTTCCTTAGACTTTAATAATTCTGTGACAATCTGACTTGATTTCTAAACCAATTTTCCCATTTTTTATTCTCTGAAGAACAATTGCTGTTTACCAAGTTACTTCCCAGAAACATTGCTCTAAAATATTAAAACTCTTGTAAGCAGGAAAAGGTCATCATGAACATTATGTTCAGTGGAGCACAGAAAAGCTCAATTCATCCAAATAAAATGAATTATATGTGTTTGTATAAAAGCTATGTCATCCCATTATGTAATTGGTTTAATTAAAAGGAATATTAGTCTAAATCCAAACTGGTCACAAAAGATTCTTAATAAGCTAGCAAAAAAAAAACCCAAAAAAACCCCAAAAAGAAAAGTGATTTATTTATGTGTGCAGAGTCGAAATCCTAAATATTTCCCACATGATTATTCAAAGGATCTTTCTGTGATTTCAGTCCTATTTTAATCTTAACAGCATAAGAGACTATTTACAGTTCCTCCTGCTCTAGAAGAGGATTTAAAAACCTTGTGTCCCAACCAGCCACACTATAATTTCCCACATTTAATTAGAAAATAGATGAGATCAGTTTATTTGAACTGGTACTTGAAGTAAGCAATTAAGTGCTTCACTTAATAGGAGTGTGTGCTGTAAATCTGGCCTTTCATTACATGTACAGCTCCCCACACAATAGGCTTCTAGCAGCAGACAGAAGCTTGCAGGCATTGCTTTAAGAAAAATACACTATTTAGGAATATTGTGATGTATTTGCACTGCCCCTGAGGGATTTACACTAATACAGCCTATTATCTGTCCTTATTACATAGAACTAAATATGCAATTAATTGGCAATCTGTAGTGGATTATGGAATCATTCCAGGTGGATGGGGGTTTATCACAGCATTTTGCTGCTGCAGATACTGTAATTTCCTAAGTTTGGGATGCTGACTTTACAAGAATTTATTCCTTTGTCAGATAAGTCTTGTGAGCAAGAATTTCCATTTCCTTTTACAGCAGAGGCAAGGGCAGGAGATGCAGCACAAAGCACCCATGAGATAACACAGTATTGCTTCAGCAGACTGTCTGTGCTCACACACAATGGGATGTGTGGGCTGCACCTCCCTCAAGAAATGAAAATGCAATCAATTGACTTAGTTAATATTTTGCTCTGTGGGAAAAACTCCATCAGACAAGTCTGGAGCTCCATTAATCCGTGGCATTGCATGAGCTGTGGCAGCCTAAGCAGGAGAAAGCCCTTTGGGGTCTGCCAGCCCTCCTCAGCAATTTGGGGGTGAGAGGGGTACTTGTTAACCTTTCCACCCTTGCCTTCCACTGCCACTGGAGCTGGATAATGCAGGAAAAACCTGGGATGAGGTATCTGGAGCTGTCACAGATGGCTCTGCTGCCACAGGAGCCTGTGGCTGTTGGGAGGGAGAGTTCACCTGGGAGCTGAATCCAGAGCACATCCAGAGGAGAGCAGCAAAGCTCAGCAAGGCATCACAGAGCAAGCAGGGGTTTGGAACACACCACTCTGCCAGGAAGTGTTCTGCAGGATATTCAAATAAGATGTTAGTGTGCACAAACCTCACCAATGTATTATGGACAGAAACTTCTTCAGAAAATTCTGCCCTTGCCTCTTTCAGATTAGGCAGAACATGAGCTTCTCTTCTGGTGCAGCAAACAGAGGGAGAATCCATAGGGAAAAAACCCTCTCACTGTATCACACTTAGGGGCAAATTCTCACTTTTCCCTTTCTGCAATGACAATAATGTTATTCATTTGACTACCTAGGTCTGTGTAGATAAAAAGTCACCTTCCAAAAGCATTCATGTCATATAGCAGCTCCTACTCCAGGTCTCAAGACTCTTTTCTCCCCTCAGCATAAATGCCCAAGAAAGCTACTACAATGCATGGCTGAGAGTTGTATTCTTGTTTGACTGGGTATCAGTTCCTAAAAGTGAACATCTCACTGCTTTTCCTATGCACTCAGCAAGTATCAAAATTCTGGTGAACGTTTCTAAATGCATATTTGCATAACCACAGCTCAGCCAAGTAACCCAATCCTCACGTGAACTACATGCCCTGCTATAGGAATTTTCATTTTCAGTAACTTAAGATAGAAATCTGACTGTAGAATAAAATATCTTTTAATTCTTCCAGCTGCAACTAAGCCTCCTGATTCCCCCTTCTCTGTGGCACTTGGCACCCTCATTTATTTTCAGACTGATAATTGCCCCCTTTACATTTCCATCAACAGACCCCCACACATCCAGCAAATCTCCAGATTGCTTTTGCCATGTGTTAGGTTTAATAATTAATGAAGCCAGCTGATTGTTCCAAGTGACCCATTATCATGTCAGGGCAGAGATGAACTAGAGACAAGACAGGATTCATTTCTGAACCTCCAATTTCAATACCAAAGTTCAAAATCAAAACACCACCAGCAACATAAATCTATTTCTCTCAAGTGATTTTTTTTTTCAGAGCTGACCAGAACAGTCCTTCAGCCTGAAAAGCAGATGTTCCCATGCTCAGAGCTTTTTAAACATCAACTATTTTTTCTCCAGTATGTGGCATTTCTCAGGGCTTTTCTGACATTTAAGTATCATCCAGGTATTTAATGATAATCGAGAAGAGGAAAAGAATGGGAAAGGGAAATATAAATTAGCATGAAAGATGAAGGGAAATGAATATGCATAGCACACACAAGAATAAGAAGCTGGTATACAATAGGATGCCACAGAGCAGAGTGGGAGGGCTTCTGTTCATTAAGTGTTGATACAGTGGATTGAAATAAAATTGAATAAAATCCAATTGAAATGCCAGGATAAAAAGCCTTGAAGGATCAGGCAGGGGACAGAATGGATTTCTGTCCCTCAGAGGTCAGATCAATGCCTGACCGACAGCAGATGGTTGACAGCAGAAGCCTACAAAAATAAAAAAATTAAATGGTTAGATCAGGTCTGCTGATTCTTTTTAATCCCATTCTTTGCTGTTCCTGTAACACAATATTTATCTCTAGTACAAAAAAAATAGTGCCTATCACACAGATAAGTGTCTTAACAGAGTTGGTATCTTATTAGTTTTCATCCTGTCTCAAACCACCTCAGCCCCTACATGCATAATCCTAAAACAGTACCATTCAATTCTACAAGGATAATTGATACTTCAGCAAGAAGACAATAAATTCACCCACTGAGAAAAAGCAAACAAACAAATAAATGACAGCTCATCAATTTCTTTGAAGTCACGAGCAAAGCTTCACTGGAGATAGCACTGCACAGCTTATTATCAGCCTGCTGTTAATGTAGGGCTGCCTGCTTTGAGATTATTTAAGGATGACTAACTCATGTTACATTTATTCCCTCTAAACTTGCTCTGGGCTATGTGAAAAGCAGGAATCAATTAATTATTTGCAGGACCATTCAGACAGCGCTATAAACAAAATTTAGGATTTCAACACAGCACTTTTGTGGGGTACAATATCACATGAAGTTGTACCTCAAGAAATGAAAAAACCCAGAAAGGTAAAAATTAATTTTCCAATGGGTTATAAAACCACCGAAGCGTTTTAAGTGTGAGAGCAATTGAGAGATGGAAACATTGATACCTGAAAAGTTTAAAGTGCAGATGGAATTGCATAGGTTTCATTGTTTTCAATTGTGTCTGCTTTCCTCACCACTCATAATTAATATTTACAGGATGCAAGACCTTTCTTAAGAGCCTTTCTACTGCCTCAGGCTCAGTATTTTTTCAGCAGATGACTCACATTTTAATCCCTTGGATGTCACGGTAGGGCACAGAAGAGGAGGGTGCTTATATTCTCTAGTTGGCTGCACAGCTGAAATGGGGCTGCTGTGACTTCACTGTCCCCAAGGGACTCAGCATGGGCAGCATGTTTTAGTCATGACAGAAGGCAAAACCTGTGCGTGGTTATTTAAGGCAATCACTGAATCACTTTTGTGTTGTGCCTGCTATTGATTCACTCTTAACTGCTCCTGGCTTTCAGCAATAGTCTCACTTTACCCTGAGATGTGTCAGGGACTGCACAGGTGGGGACAACAGAGCCACAGAGTAGCCTCAACATAAATTACAGATAGGTTACAATGGAGTGGATAAAACATCCTAAATGAGATACTCCTGCCTTCTGTCTTAATGGAGAATACCTGACCTACTCTTGGATTTCTGCTTCAAAAGATGGGCTAGCATCTCCAGCATTTGGATTAGACACTGGGAGCAATACCACACTAGTTTAAGGAATGGGTAAATGATTTATCAAACTGCTGCCAGCTCAAATGAGATTATAATGCCATAATACAATAACACCTTAAACACAGTGTTAATAATGCCTTTTACCCACATGAATTAAAAAACTCTGCAGTAAGTAAAAGAGATAAGTTTCATCTGAAACCTGAGTGGACAGCACATTTGGAGGTACTTATTACCCAAAAGGATGCAGGTACATTGTGCTTCTGCTCTGCAGGGAAAAGCAAACAACACCTCACCAGAGATTTTCTGAGGAGTTTGCAAAAAAGACCTTTTTATATTTTTAGAAGGGCAATTACCAAACCACTTCAGCCATGGAGTACCAGCAGCTGTCTATCTTCATTTTTCCTGAAAATGTTAGAAGTTCAAAATCCATTGGAAAGCTCCTTGCAGAGCAGCTGGGGATTATTTATTTACTACCCATGGTCTCAAATGCACTGTTCCACATTGAAGGAATATGCCTTACCCATGAATGATCTGTGAAACTGACAGTCCTAGCAGTTCACTACTGAAAACAGGATGTCTTGAGGGAAAAAATAGAGCTGGTGAGAGTGTATTTCAGATAATAAAGTGCATTCAGTACTAATTAATCTGTAAAGAGACAATATGAACAGACTGGCTGGATCCTCTTTGTCTGGTTATTTTGCTGTGTGCCAACACAGAGCTATTCAGGGATACCAGAGCAGTTTGTTAAGTACATGACTGGGTGGCATATGACTAAAATTTCCTGGAATTACATATGCAGTTGACTTTTCATGTACAAAAAAATTCTGACTCAAACCTGTGCTAGGTTAGCAGTGTCATTCTTTTCGTGCGTTTTTCTCTTGTGTTTCAAAAGCCTGGCTGAAGTTTCTGATTTCAAGTCTGCAGCTTTTTCACCAAGACAACAATTTTGTTTGCCCATTGCACTGCTGTTGGAAGGGGACAACTCTTCCCCACCCAAGATGAAGGGGAAGAAATAGTTTCAAAAATCAGACCTGTTGTCATGGAAACCAGAACAAGGATTTTCGAGGCCAAAATGGATGCATTTATAAATCAGAGACGAGGAAAATCCTACCCTTTTATAAAAATACTTTAAGTGGAAAATGTCTTTATCAGAGGAAGTCAGATATTTACTAGCTCAACAAATGCTGCAGTGTAAAGAGGCATGTGAGTAAATTTTTTTTTTTTCTATAATACATTATGATCTCATCAGCACCAGTGGTTCATGCATTTGAGAGAAAGGCAGTAGTAGCCATAGAAACAGCCTGCTCTCCCTGAGTGGCAGAAGGCATCGTGTGACACCCACTTTTGGTGGTGGCCTCACACTCTGCCAGATTTGTGGCTGCTTTTGAGTGTCATGGGTTTTATTGATGCACCTCAAACCACAGGAACCAGCTTTATTCTGTGCAGCTCCACAGCTTGGCATCACCTCTGAGAGGAGGTACCTAAGGGAGGGGGAGATTCTGCAGGATGGGAATAAAAGGTGGCTCCAGGGGTGCTGGTAGAAACAATGCTGTTACTTTCCCTCCCTGCCTTGTTAGAAAGCATGTTGCTACAGCACTGGGATAAAATCAGGGCCATTACACCATGTACTCTTGCAGTATTTGTGTGGAGATATGTACAAGTGAACAACAAACCTGCCTGAGGCCATAGAGTGAGACAAGGGAAGACCTCGAAAAAAAAAAAAAAAAAAAAAAGTTTTTTTCATTTTTCAGTCCAAACCATTCACACAAAGCATTTTATCACTTCACCTCTTTTCCCCACCACCATCAGCTGCCAGCACAGAGCCCTACCTAAAGGCAGAGCTGGGCTTGGACTCTGATCTCCTGTGACATATTTTCTGTTTAGTGCTGGAAATCGCTGCTTTAAACTGCAACTTGAGCCCTGTCTGGGGACACTGCTCTGAGTCACCTCTAGCAGCAGATGATTTACAGGCAACCCTTCAAAGCTGTCCCAGCTCATTGCTGTTATCTCGATCTCACTGGTACCTCACTCAGGATAAAAGCACAGGTTATCCTCTGGCTTGTTTGCAATTCCTAATTAGGCCCAAGCTGTGAAGAGCCAGACTGACCTTTAACAGCTCTTTGTACTGGGGAGAAGAGTTGGATTTGCAGTTTAAGACTGCTTGTTGATAATGATGGGTTTGCTCTCCTGTGATAAAGTACAACTTGAAAACAGAAAACACAGAGAGAGCTGCTGTGTTCTGCTCTGGAGAGCATCTGTGGGGGACACATCTGACACATGTTTTAGGAAGGTACTGGAGTACCCACATGTGGAATAAACACTGAGATGGAAGCAGTTTAAAGCCCTAATTCCTCCCACAGCCCATGTCTCCAGCAGGCAGCACAGCTGGATCACACAGGAAGATGCTGGATCACACAGGAAGCTGCTCCAGAACCAGGCTTTTATAGCCCAAAGTTTTGAAAAAACAAACCAGCCTGGAACTGATTGGGGTAATTTGGCAATGCTGAGACGTACAAGGACATGACTGCATACTATATATAGTATATATATACATACAGCCCTGGGAAAGGCTGTATGTATATACAGGCAGGAACAGCTTCCTCTCTCACACTTTAATCCAGTGTCTCACCTTTTCCTGGATATTCTTGGAGCAGAGATCCCAGCACTGAGCAGTCAGCAACAACAGGGTGCTGCCACAGCCTGCACTGTTTTTGCTTTGGGCAATAACCATCCCATCATGGGTTACTCAGTGAAAGGTAAACCAAAGGCTTTGGACTCTGAGAACTCCACACCTGGACAGAAATATGGAGAGCAATCAAAAAGATGAGTTATGGTGGAAAGTAAACTGTACTGCACAAACAGAGAATGAATAGATCAAATCCAGCCCAGGTGGAAGGGAAGCTGTGTGGGAAAAGGAGCTGCATGTGCAATGCCACCTGCACAAAGCCCTGTGAAACTGCAAGAAATTTATTTGTTTACTCAAGGGCTCTTGACATCACAAGCCATGATCGTGTTTCCATCATTTATTTTCAGAACTTAAGGGTTTTCCATACAACAGAGGACAAAACACTGGTGTCTTGTTACACGGTGGGTGTCAAGAAACACAGATGCCCTGCTGAAAACATCTTCCCTCACAAATCTAAGATGCTTCAAGGGGTTTCTCCCACTGTTTGGAGAAAGAGACTGCATGCATTGAAGAGGTGAACAAGGGTGAAAATGAGTTCAGGACTGTTACCAGAACTTTCCCATCTCGTACTCAGACATGTTTTTGTTTGCCAGACACAGTGCTCTAGAATTGTTTGATGTTTTTCACTGTGTTTCCACCTCATTGTTTCTGATGGCGGCAGCACTTCCAGGGTTTGGGGTGGGCAGACCAAACAGTCTGACCCCAAGGACATAATTGGGATAACAGCCTGTGAGGTGATCCATGCTCACAAGCAGAACAAAGAGTCTGGGCCACAGTGTTACTGTGAGTAGTGCTGCCCACATTACAATTGAAATAGATGGAATTAAGCTGTGTTCTGAGGAAATGAGACCTTCTGTTTCCATCTGTGCCAAAAGGATCCTCTGCTTTCCATCCTGCAGTACTATATATGGAAACAGCTAAAGTTATGTATTTTCTATGGAAGACTTCCTCATTGGAAAAAAATACCCTCAACAAATTCTAAAATTCCTTCATAGAAAGCAGCTTGTAAATGAGAAAAACAAAATCAAACCAACCAAATAAAAGAAGAAAGCAAACCCAAAGATTGTTGATATTCAGTGAAAGACAGAATTTTACCATTTGATTCCTTTACTCAGTTACAGGCTTGCTGTACTCCTCTTCAGCTTTCACTAAACACAGATTACAAATCTTTGCAAACAAAACAAAAGAGTTGGGTAATGCAGTAAGTAATCTGGAATTTAATTCAAACTAGGTCTGGGCTAAGCAGAAAATAAACAAAAGGGTCTGTGTAGGGTTTCTCAGCATCAGAGGTTGCATATTTGGTGGAAAAGTTTCTCTTGTTAAGGATTGTTTGCCTTGTTAAATTAGCTGTGGTTTATATGAACATTATCCCACCTGTAAGTCCACTTTCTAAAAAACTGCATGTTCTAATCTACCCATAATCACAGAATGGTTTGGAGGACCTTAAACACCATCTAGTTCCAACCCCAACAATCAGATTCCTCTGTTCATTGCACCTTTTCTCCTTTTATAGAAGAGTTGGTTTCCAGCAGGCAGAGGGGTTTGTAAAGGGAAGTACAAAGACTTGCAAAACCCAGAACTTCCTTTGTGACTACCTAAGGACTCTGTCCGGGTGAGAATCAGACTTTCTTTTAACCTAATATGGCAATCCCACAAAAAACCCAAAGGCAAAACAGGTGAGAAGCTGAGAAGATACAGCTCCTACAGCAGCCAGTCACAGGCAGAGCTGAACACACAAAAGGCACCAGGGGTAGGTTAGGACTATACCTTTTAAAGTCAAAGGAATTTTGTCATGAGCCTACAGCTAGTTTCATCAAATAACATTATTGCAGGATTTCACTGTGACTGCAGATGTGAAACTTCATGTCTCATGAAAACAAGAAACGAGTCTAATGGCATTAAAAGAGGTGAAATTACTTTTGTGTTCACTAGACCCTAAAATATGGATAAGGGTCTTTTGTAATTTACCTCTTTTAACTCGAATGTGACCTCTTTTGCAAAGGCCAGAGTTCTGCAATATAATAATGTAACTGAAATGCTGAGTAATAACTGGAACTGGAAAGTATCAGGCGTGTTTCCTCCGTGTGACTTAGAACAGTGCTTATCTACACTGTAGGCTGCAAGAGGCTTGAACATAATGGCTTCTTTTGACCTTTAATCCCAATCTCCCTCTCCCAGAAGGTGAATATACCCCCAAAATACCCTGCTGAAAAGTGCCTCTGGTGTGGTATCACCATTTTTGGAGTTCTCAGATGCCCGTGGTTTCCAGGGCTGGAGTTCTGCTCATTGCATGTGTGAATGCAGTGAATTATAAGCTCATATAAGCTCTGTCTGCACAGTCTTTGGCACAGCAGGGTCCCTTCTCAGCTGGCCTTCAGTGAGACTCAGTTTGAGGTATGAATCATATCAAAGGTGAATCAGAACGATTCTGAGTCACTGACACCAGAGAGTAACAACTTTCACATACATATGCAAGACCAATCAGCTGCAAAATTTCTGTTTCAACTCAAGAGAGGAGAAAAAAAAATTTAAAGAAACTAAAAGATAACTGAGGTAAAACAGATGTGCTTGATATAAACATACAGCTGCTTAGCTCATCATTTACATTCTATTTTGTTATCTTGGAATAATTTATTTTAACTGAAGGAGATTTACCTGACCTGAGACACTTGAACTGAAATGAGGATTACCTGGAACAAAGGTCATCTTTGCAAACTAATAAACCCAAATCTACTCAATTTTAAAGTCAATTAGTATATAGTGTTTTAAATAAACAGTTTGGGGTTTTGTAGTTTTGTTTTTTTCCCTCTGCAATCAAACACATGTCTAACATCAGTTCAAAAAATTAGAACCTTCTTGTGGTTTTTTTTCCTCTTTTTTATACAACAGTATATTCCTGAATGTCCTTAAAAGGCATCTAGTGTATTCTCTCTTTCTTACTGGTAGAAACAAAGCACTTGAGACACTTAAGCAGCTCTGCTGAGTAGCTGAAAATACACATGAGGAAGTGACGACTCATTTAAGGAGAGCTGCGAATTACCGCCCGCATGCACCGCGTTTCCAGCTTGACTTTTTACACTCTCGGTGCAAAAAAAACCCGTTGAAAGGGTGTTTAGCCTCTGACCTGGAAATTCCCCCGCAGCAGGAGCATAATCTGTGCGATTTAGTCCGAGTATCTTGTGGCTTTAAGAGCTGTTACCCTGCAGTTTACAGCCTAATGTCACAGGCAAGTGACAAAACGTCATCCGGGAGCAGCAGGAAGCTCGGGTGAGATCGACGGGCAGGGCAAACAAACCCGCAGCTCGCAGTCCGCTCTGTGACAAACGGGCAAGGCTTGAACAAAAGAGGATGAATTCGAGCTAAGACAGGCCAGATACCTTTTAGTAGCTTTTGACTGATTCTGAGCTCAGTAGCTGGAGGAAAAGGGTCATGAAATCATCATTTGTTTGTGAAGATGATAGTGGTCAATCAGAATTAGCTGGCTGGTTGTCAGTGCAAGGTCAGTAAGACTAGAATCTCTTGTCTTGTATTTCCAGACTGAAAAGAAGTCCTATAGAAAGAGAGAAAATACGAAACACAACCCATAAAACAAATGTAAAAATCCAATTGCACGTGAAACAATACATCCACAGAAACGCTAACCTTTAAAAATAAATTAAAGAAGAAAAAGTTAACTTGAACGAAAAATACATTGTCTTTCTCATTCTGCGTGTTTCACCGTTCTCCTTGGAAATCAGCTGGAAGTTCATTAACGCTGATGGAAACCAAACACAGTTTGGACTTTTTCAAGGCCTGCTCACTTGTCCTCACGTAGAATTAATAGGAAAGGGATCAACTAATTTATTTCACAAGGTTTTACTTCTAACACACAGTGTTAGAAGGGGGAATCCAAACCCACCGCAGTGTGGGCACACAGAGAACTTCCTAAACGTGCGATGCCATCGTGTGGCCAAGGACATCTCCAGCAGTATCCGGAGGAATGTCATTGAATCCTGGAATGTTTTGTGCTGTTTTGAGTTAAAATAGTCATCTCGACTCTGCTACAGGCAGGGACACCTTTCACTAGCCCAGGCTGTTTTCACATCATATGAACATGCCATTAATTCTTTCATTTTTACTTGCTATGTCCTGACCCTGCTGACAGGAGCTGGGGAATTCCTGTTCCTCTAGTGGTGACCAGAGAGAATCTGAAACAGCATCCACCCTGGAAATCTGGTCAATCTGTTTTTAAGTCTGAGCTGGCAACAAAGAGATTATTCTACAGGTTTTTATGAAATTTTGCATCTGTGAAGGTTAAAAAAAACACCCCACAATTAAAAAGTGTGGTTTAATTTTATCAAGGTTTTTACTCATTCTTGCAAAAGAGCAAAACCATGGGAGCTCTGCCATGGTTAGTACAGAATCACAGATTGGGTTGGGTTGGAAAGGACATTAAAACTCATCTCATTCCAACCCCTGGATGGGCAGAGACACCTTTTACAATCTCAGGGTGCTCCAAGCCTCATCCAGCCTGGTCTTGAAAACTTCCAAGGATGGGACATTAATAACTACTCTGGGCAACTAATATTTCCCCCTAAATTCTCCTCTTTTGTACATTTCTGCCTTCTGTTGAAAACACACCGGTCAGATTATAATTAGAAGTGAAATGCCAACGCTGCTTGCTGGTACCTCATTGCAGGAACACTCACAACATCAGATTTGTGGGAATTTGCCCAACTTCCCCCATTTGGAAGGAGAAGGAGGCTTCAGACTAAGCTCAGGCTGCAAGAAAATCCACCAGAGTCAGACAAAGCACAGACAAAAATGGTGTCACTGCTATGAATGTGAAGGCCTTGGTGTGCTGCAGGAACCAAACCCTATGGCTGAAAGAACAAGGAGAATAATGCAAATGGGATGAAAAATTGACCAAAAAAAAAAAAAAAAAAAAGTGAGTTCTGGGTGCAGACCTTTGCAACCACTGAGGTTATAATTTTTCTCCCAAGTATTCACATATCTGTGAATTCACAGTCCCTGTGACCTTGCATTTATCCCTTAGCCCATGGCATCTCTGCCTTTTTACCTCTTAGCCTCAGACCAGCCTGATTTTGCCAGTCAGGAGACAAAAACCAAACCTACTCATTGAGAAATTGTGCTTTCCCTCCACTCCCCATTGCCACTGATATTCACCAGAGCCCGAGTGTTTACCCTGAAAGTCACTGGTGTATTTATTTATTACACACAGGCACATCCAGCTTTTCCCTTCCCAGGAGCTGTTTCCAGCACAGACATTTCTGGGACTTCCCAGGACACTTTTTGGGATGCTTTTTAAAATGCTTCAGCATCGGGCACCTGACAGGAGCTGTGGAGGGTGTTCGCTGTGAATTTTTAGTATTTTTGAAACACGTTTTAGGGGTAGGGAGGCTGAGGGGAAAAGGATGCTCAGGAAGATGGGTCTCCTCAGGGAGGAGCTTTCCTGGGAACAAAGCAGGGTCTCCTCAAGGAAAAGGGTTCCTAGAAAATCAGTGTCTCCTCAGGGAAAAGAGTTACAAGAAAAGCAGGGTCTCTTCAGGGAAAAGGGTTTGTGGAAAAGCAGGGTCTCCTCAGACAGGATGGTTCCCTAAAGGAGAGTCTCTCTAGGGAAAAGGGTCCCCTCAGGGTGGACGGTCCCCTCAAAACAGAGACTCTCCTCAGGGCGGAGGGTTCCCGCACCAAGGAGGGAAATGTCCGCTCAGAAAGGAGGTTTTCCTCAGGGAGAAGCGTTCCCTGGGACAGAAGGGTCCCCTCAAGGCTCAGGAACCCTCACGGAGGCGCTGTCGCTGCTCTCCGGCCGCCTCCTCACCGCCTTCCACCGCGGCCTGCGGCAGCGCCCGCCTGTCCCCGCCGCCGCTGCTGCCATTCCGCCTTCCCTCCACCCCTTCCCTCCTTCCTCCTTCCTCCGCTGCCTCCATCCCTTCCTCCGCCTCGCTCCGCCCGTTCCCCGCCGCGGCCGAGGGCCGGCCCCGCGCTCCGCCCCGGCCGGGCGGGCGGAGGTGCCGGATGGCGCCGGCCGGGCCCGGGCCGGTGTCACAGCGCGGCTCCAGCGGGGCCGGGCGGGTGTCACAGCACGGGAACCATCGGGGACATCACCGGGGACATCGCCGGGGACATCGGGGCCGGGCTGGTGTGGCATCCCGGGGGCTGTCCGGGGCTATCGGGGCCGGGCCCGCCCTGCCGGTAAGCGAAGGGCGAGCGGGGGCTCGGCCCAGCCTCAGCCTCGGCATCAGGATGGGAAGGGATAGGATGGGATGGGATGGGATGGGATGGGATGGGATGGGATGGGATGGGATGGGATGGGATGGGATGGAATGGAATGGGATGGGATGGGATGGGATGGGATGGAATGGAATGGAATGGGATGGGATCCCTCCACCGCCTGTGGAGGATGATCAGGGCTGAGCTGAGCTGGGCACACCGGGAATAAACCTGTCAAGGACCCCCTTTCCTCCAGCGCTCGCTGCTTAAATTAACATCGTCTCCACGTCTGTCTTTTTAGGTGACAGTGGTTTCCATTCAGCCCTCGGTGTTTTCCCCACAATCCACATCTTCCTCAGGCAAACAAGGCTTTAGGCCTGAAGGTGAAGCAGCCACAACCCGGCCTCTTATTTACGGTAAACAAAGTTCAGGACAGAAATACTGCCCTGGGCTCGACCGTGTGTCCTTCAGTGTGGCTGAAGGGCTGCGTGATGGGCTCGCCTGCTAAAGAGAGGTGTCAGGAAAAACATGGGATTTGCAGAAAAAAAACACTACAAAATGATCTTTTTATTCCGTATCCGATCTCTTTCATATTGTCACCCCAGACTTGTGTCTTGCCCAGACAGATGATGAGGCTGTTGGCAGTGGTGGCTGTCACTGTGGTCCTGGTGGAATTTGGGGTTTCTGTTAGATCTGTGCTGTGCTGCTGCAGGGAGAAAGGCAGAGCACATGGCCCAGACAACACTAAAAATCGAGTCTCTGTAATGCAGGGGACTCCAGGGACATTGAGAGAAGTAGTTGTACTATTAGAAGTGGAAAACAGACAAATAAACTCCAAACCACCCCCCCTGCCAGTGTCAACTTTTATTCTGTGGTACCAACTCCCAATGATTGATTTATTGGTTTTGTATCAATTGGTTTTTAATGGGCTTGAGTTGTGTTCCTAAGTATTTTTGTTCCTTTATTTAAAATTATAATGTGGCCATAAAAAAGCCACTCATTTTCAGAGACTTTGCAGTGATGGTATTTTAGTGCCACATCATATTGGCATTAGGCTCACTCCATTAATGCACCAGCAAGATGCAGCATAATCTGTCATAACTAATCCATTATTAGATTTTTCCCTTCATGTTAGGGATGTATTCCAGCTGTCAAACTCACGGTCACTTTGTGTAAACTAATTTAACCATTAGATCATATTGGTTTTTCCATTTGATGGAGACTTGACTGAGGTTTGCATTGGTGGCCAGGGTGGTTTTAGCCACGAGCTGTCACACTGTCAGCTTTTAAAACACACTTGCTCTTCTCAGATGTTCTCCATGTTCATTAAGCTTTGGTGAATACAGAGCTTAAACAGTAGTTTTAATAATTTCCTGTAAGGTTTCTAATTTGTTCTTCTTGTAAAGCTTGCACTGGTATGTTGGTCTGTTTGATGTATCTTTCACGGCCCTACTGAAACCTTTCTGTGTTTAATGTTTCTTTTGATTTTTTTTTCTTTGTTTCAGATTGAAAAGATGGGGAATACTGAAAGCAATGCCTATCAGAATCACCTTTCCAGATTTCTTCCTGAGGAGCAGGCTGACATTGATGGACTATTCGACACCTTATCAGGATCCAGTGGCTCAGCTGGAGCAAAAAATGCCAAAGCTGCAAAGAAAACTGTGACTCTGGCAGCACTACAGGCAAGAGAGTCTGTTATTAATGGTATTTCTGGGATGTAGTGATTGAACAGAATTCCAGAAATAAGCTATAAAGATGTGGTATTTTTAATTGATTGTCTCAATTTAATTTTTCATATTTTGAGACAGGACAGATATTTAACTTTTTCTTGCAGCTTAACCAGAACAGTGACTTTCAGGTGTGCATTCATCTCTTAAATTGAACTTTTGGGTCCATTTGGAGCTGTCCTGATTCTGAAGTAATTTGGGGTGTATGGAAATATTTTCAGAGAAACCTGAAGAATATTTTTACCCCTGGAGTCTCTAGTGTGGGATCATTTACAGATTGTCTTGAGGAGCTGTCACTAAGTCAGTTTTTATTTGCTTATGCCTCTCTCCCTCGACATATCACTGTCTCTAATCACTTGTACTAAAAAGAGAGAATTCAATTTGACTTGATTAAGCAGTGGCTCCCTGTTTTAGCTAATTAACATGCATTATGCTGCTGATTAACTTTGCATTCATTTTCTAATCAAGAAAAGAGAAAAATGAGTCATTGGGTTGCTTGATAACTTCAGCTAGTCAGGAACTAAGTGGCCAAATGAATGTAGTGCTAAAGTGCAGTTTTGTATATGTTACACAGATAATGGAGTCAAATTCAAACTCTTTGAAAGCAGCAGGTTATTTTAAGGTGTTCAGCAATGCTTATGCATACAGACCAGCTTCAGCCTTCCTGCAGCCTGGCTGTTTGTGAGCTCTCACCAATTTTTGGAACAGCAAGTTTGGAAATGATGTTCCTGGTGCCTGGTTTTTCAGCACTAATCCATCCAATGTCCTTGGTACCTGTTTGGGACCTGGCAGGAGTTCTCTTTCTAGCTTTGCCTTAGATCAGTGTGATCTTTGATGAACATTTACCTTTTCCCTTCCTGCCTTTTTGTTGGCCAGCTTAAATTAAAATCTTTTGGAAGGCTTCCTGTTGGTGCAGGGCGAATGGCAATGGCATTTCTGCCTTGTAGGTGACAGTGCTCATGCCTGGACTGAGATGTGACAGATTTGATCTAAAAAAATCTGGTACCACTAGTGAGGCCCCAAGCATCATCTCCTGTGCTCTGCTTAGGTTATTCCACATCTGGGCCAGGACAGGCTGCACTGCATAGCTTGGGAAGCAGGCAGAGCAGGAACCTCTTGAAAATTTCGTGAAGCCTTTTTACAGCAAGGGTCCTAATCTGTCAGAGGTGTGAGTTAGATGGTTATTAAGGATTCCATTTTTACACACCTCCTTTTTTTCACACCCCAGGTCCACTCTTTGGAATAGCTAGAAGCTAAATGAAGCAGCACAGTGAAGTGGTTGGATTAGGCAGGGAGTAGGCAGGTAATTCAGCAGTGAGAAGTAATAAAACCTTGAGTATAATGTTTTAGTTGTGTTCCCTGCTGCCTCTCCCACTTCAGGCTGATGCAGGATTTTTAGAAAGCCTCTCAAAGCCAGCTGTACCCCCTGTGAGCATCCCTCCCTTGCTGTGGAGCACTCTGAAGTGAAAGGCTGTGGCTGCTGTTTCTGCTGCTGCTGGGATCAATGGGAGTTGTAGCACTGACGTCAGTGCAAGCAGCACAGAGCTCAGGATATTGGATCTCTCAAGCCCAGCAACAGCATTAACAACATTAACAGCAAATAGGGGCAGCCCAGGTGGCTTCCCAAGAGTGGTATTGAGCCAGCAATCAGTAATAGCAGCTCCCCTGAGTGGAGTTGGACTGTTAGGCAGGTGGGGGCTCCACTCATTTCAGCACAGTCCCACTGAGCTGCACCTCGTGTGGAAGAGTCAAGGCAGGTCTTCAGCACATCTCTGCACAGTAATCACATCCTCCTCTATGAATGGATTTGAGATGGTTTATTTTTAAACTGGTAATTATCTTGAACACTCTGAAAGTTGAATCCAGAGTCAGATCTTTCCCACAGAGCTGTGATGAATGATGATATCTTCCAGCTAGCTTTCAATTCAAAGGGCCAAGCATTCACTTCAGATTAATAAGTTCTGATTTTGACTCTCTTAACAGCAGGGATGCTTTTTAAAAATCAGGTGATCTGTGCTTTAGTTAGTTGCTTTGCAGGGGGAAATTTTCCAGGATTGTTTCTACATGTGCATGTAGGGTTAAACACTGCCTTGAGGACAAAACTGAGATGTGGAAAGCACTCCACTTTGTAAGTGGGCTGCATTATTGAAAGCAGAATTGAAACACAATTTTGAATGTTTTACTGGCAGAGCTGTAAACCTTTGCACCAGAGTTATCAGCTAGAAATCCTTTGCTAATACCCTATTAAGACTTTACAGTGTTGATTTTTCTGAAGTCTGTGGTGCTTCTAGAAAAACAGTGTCAACTAAATCACTAAAAAAATCACTGTAAATATAGAGATTTTTAGTTTTTCTCCTGGCAAAGCAGTTCTTTGACAAAAGTTTATTGCTGGTACTACAGGCTGTATGTCAGCACAGATTAACTGGAGTACATCAGTCACTCTTCACTTGTAAAATGTGCTCTTTGCTGTTTGTCTCACTGCAGGCACACACCCGGGAGCCCCTGCCTGAGCCCATGACTGCTCGGTTGTACAGTGGGATGAAAAGCATTGACCTGCCTGGCAAATCATCTGGGCTGGGTGAACAGATTGCTAAAGAGCAGTTTGTAATTTTTATGTCAAATCTCTTGAAAGGGAATGCAGATGAGAAGATTAGCATAATAATGAGAATGATCAACAAGACTGGAGGGCCTCTGAAGGGCAAACAAATCCAAGAGGTAAAGGAGCAGTTCAATGTGTGTTGGGGGGACAGCAGGGGAGCAGGGCTATAGCTGAGAGCCAGCAAGGGCTGTGGAGTGGCTGCTGTTTCTGGGAACTGAGTAAAATGCTTTCTAGAGCTGTAGTTGCAGGATCAGCTGTGTAGCTTTTGAGATATCACAGAACAGTAATCCACTAGCAGCTCCTACACTGCAAAACTTGACCCTCCCTCTTTCATTCCCTGTGTTCTGGAGATGCTTTGTGAAGTAACATGTACAACATGTCTTGAAAAAGGATCCTTTTCAAGGCCTGTGGCACTGAAATAGCATTTCTGTAGTTCCTGCTTGTCATGGCAAGAGATGTTTCTGCCATTGGGTTTACAACATCACTAGTGCTTGACTTTATCTTCAGACAGTCCTTTGAAGCTCTTGGAAATTTCACTTAAGAAATACCAAAATGGTGATGTTTTAATCTTTTAAGTTCACAGAGGATCTGATCATGTCTGTAGTCCATGTACTGAGCTACAGGAAGGAGCTGAAAGGTTGGAGTTTGGAGAATACAAGGGATTTTTCAAGTGGAGTCAAAGCTTTGGCTTCAGAGCTGCTCTCAGAATTGAAGCTTTCAGGTAAGCAGCCCTGATTCAGCATATCCCAGAGCTTGTGCAGTCACTGGTCAATGAGAATTTCTCTCTTTAGGTCACATCTTTGAATTTCAAGGGTGAGACCAAAATTTCAAACTTAGTGCTTAGAAAATGACATTGGAATTTTATTTATTTAACCGTTTCATCTTTCTCTCCTAAATTCAGGTGAGATTTGATCTGAAGTCCCAGTTTGTCTTGGAACATGCCTGTTTTAGAAATA
Source organism: Erithacus rubecula (assembly GCF_903797595.1). Classification (NCBI taxonomy): domain Eukaryota; kingdom Metazoa; phylum Chordata; class Aves; order Passeriformes; family Muscicapidae; genus Erithacus; species Erithacus rubecula. Next base: position 3,207,783 of record NC_136664.1, read on the forward strand.
CCTGACTTGCAAATGATAGGAATGGGCATCTAAATGATATATATTTAAATAAAATTTATCATGTATTTTTGACTATAAATCATAGGTCTGTTTTTGCACTGTTGTAATAACAGATTTTACTGTCTTGTAAAGAACATTACCTGAGCTGTAGCTTAGAGTCTGTTTCTAAATCATGACAGCCCAACCAAAGAATGCCACAGGTAAAGGTTCCCCAGTTCTATGATTGCATTTGCTTAATGTAGTTGATACTTTACTATTGCCAGCTCCTTTTACATGTGGTTTACAAGTTCATTACAACAATGAAGTATTTTGTTTACACTTAAAAAAACCCCACCTGATTATTTTCCAGATGGGGAGGCTTACTCCTGTTCCTGTGTATCTTGTTCTTTAGATGGGACAAAACCTGTGGGTTCTCAGCTGCTGGAGACAAATTTTGACCGAAGTGTCATTGAGGATTGGGTGTACAGAGTTCCCCAGATCTCAGTTTTCCTCAGTGTTGTCATCAGGCAAGGCCTCCACGTCCTGCATTCCCTCCCAGACCAAACCAATGACATCCTCAACCTGGTTCCTCACTGCAAAGGCATCAAAGGAAGGGGGGTTGTCAGTCTCTTTGACATCCCAGCCATCATCTACATCAACTCCCACCTGCCTGCAGAGATGCAGCACAAGTGGCAGCTTTTATTTTCCTCCAGGCTCCATGGGGAAAGCTTCTCACAGTTGTGTGCCCACATAGTGAACAAAGGTCCTTGCATAGTCATCATAAGGGACTTGGATGGTTTCCTCTTTGGTGGGTTTGCATCTCACTCCTGGGAGGTGAAACCACAATTTCAAGGTAAAACTCACTTTTTTAGTATCTCTGGTAAATTCCCTGTTTTGTAAAGGCACAAAAATCCTGTCCCCTTAATGGATACTATCCCTTTAATGACACAAAACATTTTTTACACTTCCAAGTGAATTTCTCTGTAGAAAAAATAACACTAATTTTCAAAGAATATAAAACACATGCAAAGTTATTTCTAGCATGGCAGTCAGGCATGTTGCTGATTAATATTTATGGTTTGTTATTTGATAAGGCTTTTAAAGTTGCAGGACTTATTGACCACAGAACAAGTTTTCAGGGAAATCTATGAAGCCCTGTAGCTGCTTGGATTGAAAATTAAATGAAAATGAGTGAAGTAGAGCACAGATGATGAATTAGTATCTAAGTAATTTGTCCACAGGATGGCAGTCCTCCATCAGGAACACCTGAGCTTCCCCCTGCTGTTTGTGCACTGTCTTTGTTCCCCTTCTAAAATCCAGCAGCCAGAGGATTCTTTGCACAAGCTAAACTTAAAGTTTTGGGGGAGAAGAGAGGATTTTTGAAGAACTGTTTGGGAAGAATGTTTGTGATGGATTTGTGAAGAAAAAAAACATGGGCTGTGGGTGTTTTTGGGAATCCTCACTCTGGCTATGTTAAAAATTCAATTCATATCCTAAATGAGTATTTGAAAATTACCACTCCAGACAGTTAGTATAGTATTATTTTACACTGGTTACACTTTCCTTTCCTTGTACTTTTTCCTGATAGAGAAACATGTAAAGCATGCAGGGCAAGCACACCACAGGTGCCTCTGAATCCTGAGCTGGGCATGGTGAAAATTGCTCTGAGTCATTGACTCTGAACTGATTTATGTATCAGTGTAGTCAGAACTAGGAATGTCTGCATTCACACCAGCTTGTCCAGATCTGTCAGCTGGGCAGTTTTAGGTGATATAATACAGTCTGGGGTAGGTGACATAGTGACATAATGTCCTAGTGGTGCCTCTGACTCTGCCCTTGACCACAGCCTGTCATTGCATTGGCTTTTGTGACTGCACAGAGTTCACTGAGAATAAAAAATAGAATAAATCTTGATGAGAGATCTGCCAGCTTTCTGACATGGCAACTGCTGTCTTTGAATTATTCAACTTCAATTATTTTTTCTAATTTATTTGTAGGCAAGTTATTGCTTGACCTCTTGTCTGACCTGAGGTGCTTCTCTGTTTGCAGGTGACAACAGATGCTTTCTGTTTTCTGTTTTCCCCACTCTGGCTGTATACACATACACAGGGTACAATGACCACTACATGTATTTAAACCATGGCCAACAGACTATGCCAAATGGACTTGTAAGTATTCAGAAATGATCATTTGAAAATCAGATTTATGGCTGGCACTTGGAAGTGTTCTGTGTTTATTTTCTTTCTGGGAGCAGATTTATTTCACTTGTTGCTCTCTGAGGAAATCTGTATGCCTGAAGCAGCACAGAAAAGTGATCTGTGTAACTGAGGATTCTTCCACTTGCTGCTCTCCCTGCCACACCAACTGCTTTTTGAATTATGGAGGAGAAAGCCCAGCAGAATGAGGGTGCAGACATTGCAAATAGTTGCTGCTGCTTGATGACAGTGATGACAGTGGCAGGAGCTCCTCCTACTCAAGTTCACAAATGAGCTCTCCAGAGCAGAGGAGTTTCTACAGAGCTACAACAAACCATGTCTTGGAAATGCTTTACAGTTTTGGAACATTATGTGCCCATAACCTTGGGAATTGCAGCAGGCTGGAATTAACTTGCTCAAGAGAAAGTGAAAACATCAAATTACATTATTGGTTTCTGTAGATACTTTGCTAAATGGAAAGGAGGCAGCAAGCCTGAGCACTGCCACTCTGTTAATAGTCAAGAAACAAAATCCAGGAGTTTAATTTCTAGCAAAAGTCACAGATATTTGCATTCTGTCAAGCACAGAGGTAGGGCAGTACCACTCAGGTAAATTTTTAGTTGTATTCAGGAATAGATGTGGGTACAGAAGCCCAGCTTCACTCAGAACCCCCTTTTTCTGCTTACCCACAGAAGTGTGGCATAAATACTCACCACAGCAGCTTATGCTGAGGTTTCCCAGCTTTGCCAGTCTGCTTTCCCCATGCAGGGTGTGTTCCATGTGCTGGTTTTCTCCCCAGGGTATGGGTGGACAGCACGGCTACTTCGGGCTCTGGATAGACAGTGACTATGGGAAGGGTCACAGCAAAGCCAAACCTCGGTGCACCACCTACAACAGCCCCCAGCTGTCAGCCAAGGAGGATTTTACACTGGATGCCATGGAAGTGTGGGCAGTGGGAGATGCCCCTGAGAGTGCTGGGGTAGGTGAAACTGTGAACTGAGCCTGTGAAATTGTGTTGGAACAGAAGTTGTGAATGCAGAGCTCACGGATGCAGTTTTTTGTTTCAACGCTGTCTCTCCATTGTAGTGAATAACATTTCTTTTACCTGGCTTTGTGGTGCCATGTGTTTTCTAGCACCAAATTGCAGAACCATATTGGAATTATTGAGGGTGCCAACAAGAAAGAATTATCAGGAGCCATGAGGTGATAGAGTCAGAATAGCAGTACTGTGAATTTCAAAAGGCCCTTTTGATACTGAGGAATGGTGTCCAGAGGAACCTCCTTGGAGGGGCTCAGTAAAACCCAGAGTTTCTAAAAGCACTGGAAATTCTCAAGTCTAATCTGTAGGTCAGGAAGAGACCCAAAAACATTCTTTATCAGTAACTTTAAATTTACTATTGTTTTACCATAAATTTATGTGAGTAGGTTTTTACCAGTCTTTCTGCACTTGGTTATTTTTGGGTATGAGTAGCAGCTCTCTCTCCAGCTTCCTCTATCCCTTCAATTCATTCTCTTATTAAACTATCTGGTCTGTACAGTTTGGTAGGGTTTTAAAATTTATTTCTTTTTAATTTTTACTTCTTTACATACTGAATTCATGTGCCCTGACTTTACTGGACACATAGCTCTAAGGAGAAACAGAGCAAACTGTTTACAGAAAATGTTGCACTGTAACTGGATCTCCTCTTTAAAAACTCCACATCAGCACTTGAGACTGAGGTGGGGTTAACCAGGATGTCCTGGATGGCTTGTAACCTGAATAAACTTGAAATAGCTCACTGTCATCTAAGGAAGAGTTTATGGCTATTTTATGTAGCTGCAGCAATAAAAACCATTTGATGTATTTGCGAATTTTGAAATTGCAAATACATCTCCTCCATTGTGCCAAGCTTGCAGACCTCATCACTTACAGACTTCTTTTGGGTGTGTCCCTTCCCTGCAGGCTGACACTGACACTTTAAACTGACTGTATTTTATTTTGTTTTGAAGAAAAAGGGTAAGAAGAGTATCCTGGATGTGGATCCTCAGGCTCAGGCCTTGTTGGAAATGGCTGGAAAGAGCCGTCAGAGCGAAGGTCTGCGGGAGCCCATGGAGGAGGAGGATGAAGATGATCATGATGACAACTAAAGGAGCCACTGCAACACTAAAAACCTTCACTTTTATTTGCTTCAAGTGGTGATGATGATGTATCTTGGACAAGATACTGTTTCCTTTTTTTTACCCCCCTTGAATGTACCTAATTTTTGGGACAAAACTTAATCCTTGTACTTGTGTAATATTTAGGTCTAAAGCACTGTACTCCCTGAAGGGTTTTGTTTGGAGAAGACAGAAAAATTAACTGGGGACATAATCATTAGGCATGGCTGAGCTGGAGCTGGATATGAATCTGCTTTCATTCCCCATAGATCACATCTGCACACTGAATTAAAAGCAGCAGAAGTTATTGACAGTATGGCTTTCTGTCCTGGAGAATTGATATGTACATAGTTACATATTTATAAAGCCTGTTCAAGGCACTGATTAAAGCTCTTATACCTCAACTACACATATTTATTTGCATGCAATGAAATTAGTCAGCAAAGCTTATAAACTGTAATGATGTCTTACACTGGTGAACACTGAATAGTCCATGTGATGCCATATGAAGGATGCTATTAATTTGCATTGCTTCACTTCAAACATTGAATTTCAAACTTTCTAAGTCAGATTTTCAGCAGGTGATTCCATGTGAGCAGTAGGATGTCTAGAATAGTTTAACAGCAACAAGTTTGATAGAACAACACTATCCCTAGTGCACCTCCACTTCATCTGTTTTTGCAGAAACTTGTCTGTTGCTTTTTAAACTTAAGAGCAGAATCGTTGGAGCCATATTTATCCTAAAATGGACCATATCTCCAGCAGAATTCTCTAGAGAAGGTACATTCTTCAGTAGCCTCATGAGACTGAAGTAAAAGATCAGGCTGTAAAAAAGGCTCATTAAGAAGCAGCCACATTTATTTGGGAATAGGATCTGCAGATACCTTGTGAAAGAAATAAAAATCAGGGGTATGTCTGTACAATGTTTAAAGATTGCTGTATACTTTATTTCCACATAATGAATTTTTACTCTGTTATGGAAAAGAATCCCCACAATGTGAAATGCAGTTGTTGGGGTTTGTGCTCTGTTTGGTGACTGTTCACCAGTCAGCACCAGTTTTGTCAGGTCTCTTATACTCAGGACTTTTTCTACTTGAATTAGTTCACATCTCTCAGAAATTATTAGTTTGACCTTGCAAATTCTATGAGTAATTAACTTGTCAAAAATAACCCTGATTTCTACCAGGGGCTGTAATTTCTAACTCAGCAACAAGTGTTTGGTTATAATGTCTGATTGTCAGTCTTTCTCCTGAGGAAGAGGACTGTGTCCAATCCCCTTTGTCCTGGCATGAGTTTGTCTTCTTTGCAGCAATAGAATTCTGTCAGTTGTGCTCATGTGGCCTTCCTTAAAATTCTTCCCCTCAGTGTTTTCCTGTATGAGAATTTTCCCCCCACCTGTTGTTTTTCATAGGGAGCCAGATTTGAATATTCTGAACAATCTGCACTTGTGCCTTAACATAGATCTCATTTTTAAAAATTATAATAAACAACATGAATTTGGCCTTGAAAGAAGAAATCACTCCAGCCAGGCATCCTAGGACTCAACTGTGTGTTTTGTAGAGTACCTGAACTAATGCTTGGGGCATTTATGTGCTGTTTGTTCCAGTACAGAGAGTGCTGTGAAAGGCCTGGGAGAATGTCCTTTTATGCTGTATTTGCTTAGAGAAACCAGATAATCTCCCAAGTTTGTAACAGAAAAAAAAACCCCAAGCCTCAGAACAATTGCACTGATACTTTTGTACAGTTTTGTTCTCTCTGTGTATTAATAATATTAAATTTTACAGTGTAAGGAGTAGTAATGATGCTGTCTGGAAGTGTGGTGATAGCAGCTTTTGTTTGAACATTCTCAAACTCCCACCATGAGTCTCAGAGGTCTTTTTCACTTAGCAGTGACAAAGCCTATGAAACACTCCCATGTGGATGGCATACAGGATGAGACAGTTGAATTTCAGCAGGGAAACATCATAAAATAAATAGCTACACTTTATTTTCCTTCCATTACAAGGCAGAACTTGTTTTTGAGAACTGAAACTATCTGCAAGGGTATAAAAAAAATTGAATTGTACAAAGCTACTCCCTAGCAAAAATATTTCAGTGGCCAGGTTTTCTTTGATTTTTAATGAGTATCAGTATAGCTGTTTGTTTCTGCACTATGAATCCAAAATAAAATCCTGTTTAAACTTCATCTTGTGACTATCAGCATAGCATTGTGACCTCTGAAATTGTAGTTTTTTGACAAGTTTGTGTCTGAGATTCTTCCTCTTCACTTTGAAGTTGTTAAGCTGGGGCAAGAAGCAAACTGACACTGGCACTTTAGCAAATGTTCAGTGAAACATTATTTGCTAGGATGCCACTGATCTAACCAGCAGATGGATTATTCCAAATTGTTATTTAAATGTAAAAGATGGGCTTGGAAGAGACTCAGTTTTTCTTTTACCCTGAACCTAATGGTTCAGATATCTGGACTTTGTGCTCATGCACCTAAAAATATCCAGAAAGCTTTTGTGGGCAGTGGGCTGAGCTGTGATCTGAACAGCTCAGTCCCTTTTGTGCAGTTCTGAGCCAACTGCAAAGCTCAGCATCCCTGCTCTGTTCCTGACTCATCTTTATTCTCAGGCTCCTGTGGAGGCCAGTCCCTTTCCCATTAAATCATCCCCTGCTGAGCACTGGGTCTGGTCAGCCTTCCCTTTTTCTGCTGTCAGTCACACAGGTACAAACACTGACAGCTGAGGGCTGGCACTTCAGCTCCCTGCTCTGTTTGACAGCTCCCCACAGTTTTCCTTGAAAGTCTTGCTGAGTCAAGCCTGGATATCTGGGAATCCACAAACACTATGGAGTGAAGGAAGAAAAATGCTTCAAGGTTGGTCTTTTCCACTCTTCTAATTAAACATTAAAGGATGTGTCTAAATCACGAGTCTCATACTTGTCAGCAACATTTTAAAATGTAGATTTTATTAATAAAAACGATTTTGATTTAAATAAATAAAATTTCTGTTTATGCACAATAGGTTTTTCTGTACAGGTGTGAAACTCTTCTTTTGTCTGGGGCTAGCAGAGCCTTCTGGAACACAGATCAGTGTTATAAAAATAGACCTGCTCTTGGTTTAAACCAGGAGCCACTTTGGGGGAGTGGGTAGGAGAGTCTCTGGTGTAAGGACTGTTGGTACAGATGCACTTGAGGACCTTCAGGAAGGATGGATTTGGGGTTATCCAGCATCAGAGCTCGTTCCAAGGGTGTTGCAGAGCAGCCTCAGTCAGTTGTGACATCCCTTGGTGTGCTGTGGGTGGCAGCAGTGCCTTTCACAGAGCTTGACGAGCTCGGACACCACGAACACTGAGGAAGCCAGGCCGGTGAGGAACAGCAGGTCTGGGGGAGCAGAGAGAGCTCAGCTGGGCGGGAATCCCAGCCCAGGGATTCCTCAGCTGGGAACTGGGCTGGGGATCCCCTGGGTTCAGAATTAGGGACACTGCTGCAGCAGACAAGGGCCACCCTCAGCTGGGACTGTCCCCTTGGAGGGTGGAAACAGGAATAATTTGGGATCCCTGTCCCTGCTTCTGACAACAGCCTGTAGATGTAACACGGTGTGGCAGGGTGCAATTTGCTGATTTAAATGAAAATCTGTGTTGCATTTCAGCTGGGAAGCTGAAGTTTAACTCAGCTCTTTCCACAGCTCCTTCTTTTCTGCATAATCCAAGAAATATCTTCATACAGAGCTGGAAAATCTTGGCATGTCTCTATTTAATTGCATTTATGTGCAGTAAATCAAAAGTCAGAATCTAAGCTAGGATAATATGAAGTACTGCTACTAGTTGGGTACAGCTCTGTGTAAACACAGAGACAGGAGCTGTGGTTGATGTGTTGGGAGCAAACTGGGAACAGCATCTGCTTTCTAAAGTCACTTTAAGGAAAAAAACCCAACTAAACAAACCATTATTTATTTTGCAACTTACCTAACACTCCTAAATTCTCTGTCTGGAAGATCTTTTGTAGTGGAGGGATGTAGATAACAGCCAGCTGTCCCAAAAACGACCCAAGCACGGAATACAAGAACATGCGGTTTCGGAAAAAGCCGATTTCAAATATCAACTTTGTCTAGAAAAGGGGAAAAAATATTTAAAAAGTAACTTTTCCCAATCTCTGTTGGAGCTAAATGTCACCCCTTTTTCTTTACATTTCATTTACATTACTTTTGAAGTTACATAAACACTTAGAGCTACGTAATTGGAAGTGTAGTTGCACTTGAACCGTGATAACTTTATCTATGTAAAAGGTTGATAAAAATCATGCTGCTTTAAATAACATTAAAAAAAGTCCTTACTATGCAAAATGATGTTATTCTAATGTTTATGTTTATGATTTGAGACAAAATTTACTGCTGACAGAGCCATCTCACCTGAGAGCGACATGTCAGGGCGTTGAAGAGGTCAAAAAACACAAAACAGGTGAAAGTCATTGTTGTGGTTCGGGGAGTTATGCCCCCTTTGGGGTTCTGGAAGTACACAAAAAATCAGGAGTTAGTTTAACCTTACAAAATTAGGCCAATTCAAAAGAAGAATTAAATGTTCCCCTTAATGAGCCCAGTCGAATCAAAGGGTAGTAAAACAAAGGAGTAAATCTAGTTCTAGCTATAATGGGTAGCATTCAGTTCTCTCTGCTAATTTTAAAGTTGATGATCTTATCAACTGTATTTTAAATTCTTAAACTGATGTGGAGTTTGTGTAAAGAACATTCTAAATTAAATTGCTGAAACTTAAAGTACCAACAGCAATCCATTGTATTTGGCATTTTCTGCTGGGAAAATGGAAAGCTAGAGGTGAAAAGTTAAAGTACTTAAAGTACTTTAAAGTACTGATGCCACATCAAGAAATAGGTTTCCATTCTAGATTGGAAGGACCAAATTAGAAATAGCAGAGGGAGGCAGGGGCAGAGCTGGGAGCTGACCCTGCTTCCTCAGCCCTCTGCCCACACTGATCCTTCCCATGGGATGGATTCCAGAAAATCCTTCTCATGTCCTTCAGAAACTGCCCTCACTTTGTGCTCCCCCCACCCTGATGGAAACAAGATCTGTGTGCAGATCTCCCTCACCTCCTTCCAGAACACAAAGAGGGTTCCACTGATGATGATGAGTGCTGACATGAAGATTTTCAGGATCAGGGATTTGCTGAGGATGGTGTCTGTGATGCACCGGGGGGGCTGCTTGATGGTGTCCCTGTCAACAGGTTCAACCCCCAAGCTGCCTCCAAGAGAAGCAGAGGGATGTGTTAATTAATGCAGGGGGTCCCAAAATGGACATCCTGAGAGGATGGAGCTGGAGGATGCCATTCTTTGGAATATAGCATGAATATTCAAGCAAGGTGACATAAAGCTCAAATTTGTCCATGACACTGATACCCAAGGTCTTTTCTGCATATTCAGCTGCTAAAATAACATTAGATCATCAGACCAGTATCCCAGCCCAAAATGAGAGCTAACTGTGAGAGTGTGCATAATGTGCAAGATATAACTGTATTTAGCTGTAATTGTAATTAGCAGTTGGATGGGGTTCCTAAGTCTTGTGATTTTGGGGGATATCCCCACTATTCCCTGGCCATTCCACCAGCAGGTGATGCTTTCAGGATAACAGGCCATTCCTGGCCAAAAAATGGAATAGGCAAGTGATTTCACTGTAAAACAGGAAAATGCAGAAAGCCTCAAGTAAACATGAAGTGTTTTTTGAAAGACCAGGAGGAAACATAATAATATATAATAAAAAAAGTGCAGCTTTATTGAGCCATTGATGGTGATTGCTGAGGAATGACAACAGTTTGTGCTTCTAGGCCAAATTCAGACACATTAAACCCAAGATTAATTTGCTCACTGGACTCTTCCATACCTCTGTGCAGGTGGCCCATCCATGATGATGTTGATCCATAAGATCTGCATAGCATTGAGTGGATTTGGTAGGTTGAGCACTGTTGACAGGGTAATTAGGCTCAAAGCTGAAATACTCCTGCAAAGCACAGAACATTATTCTGCAGGGCCTCACCCCCAAGGTGCTTTCACAGAGCTGAAGTGAACAGGAACTTACGTGCTCAACTGGAACCGGACAAAATTTTTTATGTTGTAAAATATTCCCTTTCCCTCTTCTATTGCATTCCTGGAAGGCAGAGGAGAGTTTGTTAAGTCAAGAGCACTCACACTGTTTTACACTGAGCTCCCTGTGATACTCAAAGCACAAATTGATTTTGGGAGCCCTTATTTCAGTGGAAATTCAGAGCCCAGCTCAGGAGGAGTTGTTAATGCAGATTCTCACGTACAATTCCTTTATCAGTGAGTAGATCTGCAAACCTGGGTCATGTGGCCAGGTTTTGGTTCATAAAGCAGACCTGAGACCTATTTATACACTCACTGTACCCTGCCCACCCTCTCTCTTGTTGTCAACCAACAGAGCATTGCACATTATGGGTTTTTTTAATGTTTTTTTCTGGATGAGGCAGAGCACGAGGGAGAATCAGAAAAGTTGGAAAACATCTCCAGGATCATTGAGTCTAAATTTTGACCAACAAAACTCCGACCTACCCAGACTTCTAGGTGCTCTCAGATCCCAAATTAGCTACAGCAATGAGTTCACAGGGCTTCCAGGTGAAAAGTGGCTTAGAATGAAATTCATTGCCATGGATGCAGCTAAAGAAGAGTCAGAGCCACCCTGGCGCTCTTCACTTCCCTTCCTCACACAACAGCCTTGCTGCACCGGGCAGCCAGATGAGAACTAAGGGGAAGGAATCCTCTAGACCTACATGACTTTGGAGAAGTCATCATCCACGAGGATCATGTTGGCAGCCTCCTTGCTGACGTCCGTGCCCGCCTGGCCCATGGCGATGCCGATATCCGCCGATTTCAGCGCCACCGCGTCGTTGACGCCGTCCCCTGTCATCGCCACCACAGCTCCAGCCCTCTGCAAGGCCTGTGGGAGGGGACAGCTCACAAAATATCAAGCCAGAAGATGAACAAGGCACGCTGGCAGTCTCAAAAAAAAAAAAAAAAAGGCTGTGCTGTTTGGTTTTCTCTTTTCGTGTGGAATGATCAGCTCTGTTTGGGTCTGAGGGTAAAACGGACTCGGCACCGCACCAAGAATAAGGAGAAGGGTTTTTCAGGAGTATTGGGAATCTCACCACTCCAGCAGAACTTAGAAGAGAGGAGTAAAACCCTCAGCAATCATTCTCCTGATGTTATAGTTGCCAATACCTCACTAGGTTTTTTTTGTATGCCCAGGCTCACACTTGCAAAAAAAAAATAATGAAATCATAGAATATCTTGAGTTGGAAAAGACCACAAGGATCATCAAATCCAATTCCACAGCTAATACCTTCAGAGAAACAGTGCCAGTGCTCTAACTGGGGTTTTACAGTCCTTTAGTTTGCTGGGGAAGACCAGATTATCCAAAGAACTGAGGATCCCTCCCCCTTGTTTTTGTGAGGTGTACCATGAATTTCAGAGGCTCTTAGTACCTTTATTATTTTTAGTTTGTGCTTTGGACTTGTTCTGAAGAAAATGGAAACCTGGAAAAATAAACCAAAACAAAACAAGACAAAATGTAATTTCAGATTAGATGGAAGCTATTGGAAATAGACTTTTTTATGTAGTCAAAGCTATTACATTTTGGACAGTGGAGGAGAGCTCTGCCTCTGCCAGTTGGTCCAGCTCTTCCCCAGACATGGCTTTCAGCTTCCCATTGCACAAACCAATATTTTGTCCTACAAAGAAAAGAGATACTTACACTCTAAATATTAGTGGATTCTATAATCCTAGCAATACTATCTGTGTCTTTTAAGAGCCTTACACTGAGATTTTGCCATTTCTGGTGCTAAAGTAGTGGAATTAATTTATTGGAATTTGGTCCAGACTTCATAGCTGCTCTATACTCCATTTAATGTTTGTTTCAATGGAAAAGCAAAAACTCAGTGACCTTTAAAGCCCCTACTGCAGACACAAAAATGATGCTGAAGTTGATTATTAAGGGATAAAACACATGATTGATGTGACAGACATACCCCAAACCTTCAGGAAAGCAGCAAGTTTTGGTACCTATAGCCACAGCAGTTTCCAGGGCATCTCCAGTGACCATCTTCACTGACACACCAGACTCAAACAGGACTTGAACAGCTTCTCTCACTCCAGCCCTTGGGGGATCAATTATTCCAACCAGACCTAGAAATGTTAGTTTGCCAAGTTCTGGACCTGAAGCCAAAGCAAGTACTAGTAACAGAGAGGAGAAAAAGAGGACAAGAGTAAATTGTCAATGATATATTTCCATGCTTTAAAAGGAATATTTAGAGAAGGTATTAAATTGCCTGTTTTCCAGCAGAAAAAGTCAATCAAAGCAGATCTTTAGCCATTACAATCAGGTCTTATATAGACACAAATATTCAGTCCACTAAATACATTTCTCTGAATGAGAAAAATTTCTGTTTGACATGTTTCTCTTTGGATTTCTTTCTTTCCAATTTTAAGCTGTCTACCACGTCTTCCCTAAATGCAGATGGATTAAATCTGGACAGTGTTATGTTAAACCAGACACTATTAAACTACTAAGTTAAACAATAGCATTCCTGCAAAAACTCACACACTTTTAAAACCTAAAAATGTGGAATGTAAATTCAGTTAAAGCAGTGAAAGTCCCATCATGTAAACATCCAGGCTCTGAACATTTTGTCTCTGTTCTTGGTGCACACCCGTTATCATTCAATCATTCTGAAATCACTCAAGGATATTTTGCCAGGGGCTCATGTCAGTGTTGCTTTGATGATGGAAAAAAAAGCTGCAGCAGCTGCCTGAGTTAATCACTTCCCTTCAGAGCAGTAATTTGCCATTGCCACAAGGGCAGATGATTTGGATATTGTAAATCAAACGCTGCACAGGAGTTCCTAACCACAGGACACAGGGTGGGGGAATCTGTACATTAATTACAGCATCCTCCAGATCCAGCTGCCAGGGCTTGTTCTCATCTCCTCACAGCCTGGGAAGGGTGTCTGTGTTGCTGTGTGAATGTCTGAGATGTTCTGAGGGGATGTTTCTGGTGATGAAGGAGGTGATGTGTGTGTGAAGCTCCTGTGGGCTGTGCACTGACAGGCAGCTGGCATCAGGACATGGAGAGATTTGGGCCTAACAAAGAGTTGAACTGAGCTTCAAAGGGAAATCTCAGTGCTCAAATCCATGTGTGGAGCTCCTTTCAAAGTGGCTTCTTGCTGTTGTCTTCTCAAAAACCAAAACATGGCAGAGCAGTGCTTAGGTCAGCCCAGCACAAAGCTCAGTGCATCACCCCGAGCATATCCCAGACAATCACAGCCCTCCATGGAGGAGAAACATTCACATTCCCAGTGCTTGCTTTCAGTTCCTTTCAACCCCACTAATTTAAACCCAGAAAAAAAAAATAAATAAAAAAATAAGAGCAGCTATCAGACCTAGGACACTCTGACAAGCGTTGGGAAGAGATTGTGTAAGTGATGCTAAGAACTGAGGATCTTAGGGCTTCAAACTGAAACAGGGGAGATTTAGATTGGAGATTAGGAATAAATTCTTCCCTATGAGGGTGCCCAGAGAAGCTGTGGCTTCTCCTGGATCCCTGGAGTGTCCAAGGCCAGGTTTGGACAGGGCTTGGAGCACCCTGGGGGGGGTGAAGGTGTCACCTTGCAGGAGTGGCAATGAGAGGAGATTTAAAATCCCTTCAACCCAAACCATTCTGGGATTCTCTGAGATCTGAGCCTCTGCCCATCCTAACAACAACAGAGCAGGAAAGTTTTAGGCCAGATAACCTGTAAGCTTAAAGGACATGGGCAGTAAAGACTTGTCATTGGATTCTACTGGTAACCAAGAAAGCAGCCCTTTCTCAGGCTGCTCAAGGAAAAGAAATTATAGCAATAATTAAACATCTGCTGGATTATAACAATGATTAAACACCTGTGTGCTACTTGATGTTTTGCACAAATCATGTTTTCAAAGGGGTGTTGCCTTCTTGGACCAATGAGTCTTTTCTATTTTGTATTGCATTATCTACCCTATATAATTGTAGTGTTTCTTTAAATAAAGCTCTCTGTGCTGTTTCCCCATTACACAAGGAACTGTGTTGCATTATCCTTTTTGCTGCTCTCCTGTAGCCTCAAATGCCACAAGGACTGACCTCGAAGTCCTGAGGATCCCATTCTCTTCTCTTCCTGCTGGTACAGGGCTTTCTGCTGGGGTGTGAGTGACAGTGAGATGCCACCACTGTTGTACAGAGTGCAGTGCTGGATAACTTCTTCAAATGCTCCTTTCATAAAGTAAATATCTTCCTGATCCTTTAAAGCAGGGAGAGAATACACTTTATCCAAATAAAGGAGCACATTTTAAATGAATTAGTCTTTAATTGTAGGTAGAAAAGATCCTGTTTCCTCTTTTACCTGTTTCAAGGGGTGCCCAGGAATATGTATTATGGATGGGATGGGATATTTTTGCTCGGGCCATTTTTCATGTTCAGCCCTCACAGACAGCATGGTAATGAAAAGGTTGGTGAGTTTTTAAACCAGAGCACAATATCAGCCAAAATGAGCTCCTTAACCCAGTGAGGGACACAGGGCCAACCTTTCCTCCCAAACACCAGACCCCTCTCTCCCTGTCAGTATCTCTGAAAAGCTTTTTTTCCTGCTTGAAGCACTGTATAAGAAGTATTCTCTCCTCCCATTCAAACAGTTTTACAAGCTAAAAATCCACCCAAGCTGGGAATTCTGAGGTTTGTTCCGTTTTCTCCTGACATAGTTAACTCCTGAAAACATTATTTGCTGAAGAGATAGCATTTCATGCCCTTTGTTGAGGTGCACAATTAGAAACATGAAACCAACCCCTGCCTCTGTTTGCTTTACCTGATTTTTCAGTGTGCATTTCACAGCCATCCACTTCTGCTCCGAGCTGAATGGAATTTCCTTCTTTCTTACATAAATGTCCTTTATGTCAGCTAATTCCATCTGAAGCAGGGTAAAACAAAAAGAGCACTGTAAGGCTGGGCATTGCCAAAACCTGGATGTATTTTCTATATCACACGGGTTGACTGTGTTTCAGGATGTCAGATACCATAGAGCTCAAGAGAAAACAGGAGGAGAGCAGAATTCATATTTCAAAGCATTTTTTTTCTTTTGGTGTGTCTGATATGAGTTTGAAGCTTGATTCCTGATAAATTTTTAAAGAATTAGGGAACTGCCCTGCCTTTTTTTGAGGCTTTGGGTCAAAGGAGGACCAAGCCTCATTCCCTAAACCTGTGGCCAAGCAATGGGCTGAGCAGATTTCTGGGTTTCTTTTCCAGGTTTTTTTTCCTCAGCAATTCTACTTGGAAGAAGAAAAGAAACAGCAAATAACAGAATGGTCAGTCGTGGGTGTGGTTTTGAATTATTTCCAGGTGAATTAGACTCAAAAAGCAATTCACAACAAAACATTTCAGTCCAAATCAATGCACTCCTGCTCCAGCAGAGTGTGGGTGTTCCAGGTGAAGTGGGAGAGACTGGAAGCTGCTCATGGTCATCTTTGTCCCCAGCTCCCACCAAAGCAAAACATTAAAAACAAAAATAGGAAAGACAACCTCCCTCATATTCTGCTATTGCTTGGCTACTGAATTCCAGAGCAAGAGGAAGGTTTAATTCAGAATTTGGGGAAATGAAATGCCATTGTTTAAGAAGGAGAAAATTTAAAAATCATGATTTCACTGGTAGAGTTCTAAGCTTTAAAAGCTGGAGGTGAAGCAGCAAGCTGTGTGACACTGATGAGGTGACACCCAGAGGTGTTTCACAGCTCTGCCCAGGAGTGTGAATGCAATATTCATAAAAACATCTTGTTTCACATCATCATGACTAGGAGAAAGCAAAAGCCAGCAGATGACCCAAAATGAGGGTGACCCTCTGCTGTGCAATCTGGCCTGACCTGTTCCTGCCCATTTTTAACTCTTGTCTTCCTGCTGGACTCTTAACTGGCATGTGCAGGAAATATAAAAAAGGCTGTCCTGTCTGAGACCAAAAGAAATGCATCAGCCAGCCTGACTGCAGGATTTACAAATCAAACAGTGATGGCTAAAGCTGACTGGGGGGTGACATCAGTGACCTGGGGCACAGCAGACAAGGGAGGACTGAAATCACTCTGGGGAGTTTAAAACAGTCCCACTCTGCTGCCAGACCTCACAAATCCAGCTCTTGTTTATTTATTTGTTTGAATTGCAGGAAATGCAAGGATCTTACCTTCATTGCCAGGGCAATGAGAGCTCCTTCAGTGGGCTGTCCTATCACACTGTTTTTCCTGATGACAGCATTATTGACCACACAGCCAGCCTGCAGGAAGGGACAGGTTTGCAAGGGCTGTTCTTGGCATTGCTGAAGTCACAGCTTTTTCATCTCTTTGAATGAAGGAATGATTGGGGAATGAAAGCAGCCACTTCCCAAAAGTTCTGGGAAAAGGCTTCCCCACAGCAGCATCACTTGAGATCAGTCCTTGTGTTTCTAAAGCCACTTAATCCATAATAAACACCAATATTTTGGTAAAATATTATGCTTTGGATGAATTAACATCAAGAAAACATGAGAAACATCTAATGAGCTTGATAGATCATGAAAATGGAAGCTCAGTCTCTCCTACTATTGTTTCTAATGTGCAGTATGAATAAAACAGGACCTAATCTTCATTTGAGATTCCAGCTTAAATCATTTCACCACCCAAACACTCACTTTAGCCTACAGCTAAATGTTCAAAATTTTATGTAAAGCTGACGCGAAACCCAGAGAACCTCGCAATAAATTTATAAACTGATTGTGTAGCTGGTTAATGTCTACAAACTGTGCACATTAAAAACCTGAACATGGTAAAATGTATTGGTCTGTCTTCTGCTAGAACTGTATTTTTATTCAGAATATCGTTGACTCCTGAAGCTGTTGGGTGTGAATTTCTTATGATCACTGCCTTCCACTTCTAAGCTTCAGCAATTACATCACACTCAGTCTTTCCATGAGATGTTTTAGCAAGACAGTCTATTTTAGAATTACAAAAGTGGGTTTTTTCCACACTAATTATCCAAAGTTATTTGTACAACTGAAAACTGAATGTAACTAGGATAATCTGGTTCATAATTTATACTTACCTCTACAAGTTTCCCAATGGAGATGTTGGAAAACTCTTTAAGGATCTCCTTGGATGGCAGAAGATAAACGTTTCCTTCTCCATTGTAGCCCACTCCACTGACCTGAGGGAGGGAGAGAGAAATGGGAAATTTCCCTTTCGCCAGGCAGGACTGGACTGAGTCCAGTCCATTTTCAAGGAGTGCAGGGGTTCTTCTTTCTCTCTCACAGCAATGCTTAAAGGAAAGGCTGCAGACAGTGACAATATCACATTAAAATGGCTTTTTAGGGACAAAAGGAGTGTTAGGTTAAGGAGTGGTGGTTTGAGTTTGTGTCTTAGCTTGTTGGAAAAATCCTATATAAGAGTTAGTATTGGGGAGAGTTGGTGCTTTTAGCCATTGGCTTTTGCCAGGGCTTTTAGCCACGTGCTTTTAGCCATTCACTTATTGCTACTGCTTTGCTGTTGCTTGTCTGCTTGCCTTTTGAGACTGATGTGCTTTGCAATAAGATGTGCTTTTTAATAAATAGCCTTTTTTTACTTTTAGCTACTTTGCTTATTTAGAAGACTACCCAATGAAGTGGGAGCCTAAGAGCTCTGGAGGTCTGAGAACCTCACACATAACTCTCCTGATCCATACCTCAGCCTGATCCACACCTCTCCTGGTCCATACCTCAGCCTCACCTATACCTCAGCCTGATCCATACCTCAGCCTCATCCTCACCTCATCCTCATCCTCATCCTCACCTCTGCCTCATCCTCTGCCTCATCCTCATATCATCCTCATCCTCTGCCTCATCCTCACCTCATCCTCACCTCATCCTCTGCCTCAGCCTCTGCCTCATCCTCACCTCATCCTCATCCTCAACCTCATCTCATCCTCACCTCATCCTCACCTCTGCCCCATCCTCATCCTCACCTCAGCCTCATCCTCGCCTCATCCTCACCTCTGCCCCATCCTCATCTCTGCCTCATCCTCATCCTCATCCTCATCCTCAGCCTCCCCTCCCCTGTCCTCACCTCTGCCTGGCAGCCGTCCGAGGTCACCAGCCGGGTCACTGTCATCTCGTTGGCAGTCAGAGTGCCTGTCTTGTCTGAGCAGATGACATTGCAGCAACCTGGGACAGGGGTGGATTCCATCAGAACTGAGAAATAGTGCAGCTCAGAAATGAGGTTGAGGAGAGGGAGAGCAAGTTTCACTAATGTTGGAGCTGCACTGGTGAAAGGGAGAAAAGGCAAGGATGGATAACAGGGAAGGGAAGGATGTGGGTGCACACAGGGGCTTTGTGAGCATCACTGGGTGCCAGATGTGGTAGGGGACACCTGAAGAGGGGCACATTGTCTTGGTCAATGTTTCTGAAATATCACACAACAGAACAGCTGCTCTGTTCCAAAAAGACAGGCCCAATTCCCACTCTGCCAATTAAGCCTTGCTTCTCTAAATCAGGAATGGCAGCCATTCCCTGCCTCACCAAGGGACTGTGAGAGGAAATGGGCTTAAGACTGCCACAAAAAACACAAAAAAGATCAACATCTAAGAGCAGAAACTGCCCCTTTGCTCTGCTTTGTGCCAATCCTGATCCAGTAAAGCACATTTTTCCAGAGCCCATTTACAAAATACCACTAAAGGGTCAATTAGCAGAGCACAACTTTCCAGATAGTTTCTACTCCCAAGAAGGGGGGAATTAAACACAAAACAAGAATCAGGCTCTACTCCCTTCTGAGTGTATCTTCCCTGGCTCTGGAGGTGATCACAGTGCTCAGGCACAGACCCCAGGAGCACAGTGACCTCCAGGTAAAATCCTGGAGAGAAAATAAAGCAGGTTGGGCTGCAATTAAATGAACCACACTGTTGAAGGATTAGCAGAGAGCAAAGCTGTGACCTCCAGTGCCTTATTTTTAGTTAGTGATAATTAAAGGATTGGTTTTTCTCCTTTTCAGAAGTTTCACAGGCAGTTTTGGCTGTGCCTTCCCTGCACCTGCAGTTCTGCCTCTGTGGGTGCAGCCCTTCCAGAACGAATTCCCTCAGAGGGAAAAACTGTTTCAGATGTCCTGGGTCAGGGCAGAGACAATAAAATCAGGGTGATAAGATTCCTTAACTGCAGAACAAACAAGGGCAGTTCCAACAATAGCAGGACAGGTTTCAGCTGCAGGACCCTGGTGTGCAGCAGATTTTGGGAACTGCACGGACCAGGTTTGGTATTTATTGTGCATTTAATGAGTGGTGCTAAACAGGCACTGTGTCTCCACAGCCCTGCTACCCTGACCCAGCAAAGCCTGGAGTGCAGCCACCTGGGAGGAAGGGACAAATTAAACATCAGGGCAGGTGGGAGAACAATTCCATCCTGGTTCCTTGTGCCCTGCAGCTCTGAGGATGTGCTGGATGTGCCTTCTCAAGGTCCCCTCTGGCCCTCTCAGTGACTTTTTGGATAGCAGGGAGATGGCCACCAGCCTGCAGAAGGATAAATGGCTTTATTTATGCTGCCAAGCTTGATTTGGCAGGAAGGGGATGGGAGGTTTTTTAGCCAGACCTGAAGAGGATGGATCTGCAGGAGGATCCCACAGCATGGAGAGTAAGGAGAAACAAAGATTTTAACCCAATGTGTGTCTGCAGAGGGGCTCTGCTCCCTGTGGGCTGCACCATTCCCAGCATCTGCATGTTCATACCACCAAAATAAGGGAAAAGGGTGAGAACCACAGGGCAGAAAATGCATTTAATTCTGAGTGGGTTGCTCTATCCCAGTAAATCTATTCCAAATGCACTTTCCTGGATCAGACCAAGGCTCCAGCTCAGATTTTGGAGCCTGGCAGGCCCCTTTGCAGCCTTACCTAAGGTTTCTACTATGGGCAGCTTCTTCACAATCACCTTTTTCTTGGCCATGCGCAGCACTCCCAGCACCAGGGTGACAGTGACCACGATGGGGAGACCCTCAGGGATGGCAGCCACAGCCAGGCTGGGACAGAGAGACACAACAGCCTCAACACCAGCCCCAAAACACAAGCACTGACCCACAGGTGCCAAAGGGACATTCCCAGGGCTGAGCTTTCCTAAGGGTCTGAAGGGGATAACCACTGGGCACACTGTGAATACAAAATCAGGATATTTATCCAGCCCTTCCACCTTTTCCTGAAAGATTTGGACAGAGTTATTTCTCTTCTTTACATTGCCAAAGAGCAGGAATTTCTGGCCAAGCAGGGATTTAGAGGCTGGATTTAATTTCATTTATTTAGCTTTCTGAGGATGGGAATTGACTATTCCTTGGCATCAGGGCTCACATGTTAACTGCACTACTCCTGGCCATGTGCAGCCCCTCACATCCTCTCCTACCCCACAATGTGGGGACAGAACCATCTCCCCAAATATCCCCAGCATCAAAAGCTGCAACACCTGAAAAATCCAGCCACAGTGTATATTCAATATTAGATATTCCTTGGGAAACTCTGCATGCTTCTAGGAATGTGCAAAGTGTAATCCAGGAGACTTTACAAAACCATAACCTGCCCTCCAAAACTCAGGATTAAACACTTTTCTCTGCCATCACATCCCCCTGGGAGGCAGGAAGGTGGCCCTGAGTCAGTTTTCCTCCTCACCTGAGATTTTTTTTTAATTTCCATTGAACCCTTATTTTTCTAAAAATTGATTTTAGAGCCATGACAACACCAAGTTAACAGCTTTTATGGGCACTACTGGGAACACATTTTTATTGTGTTTGATTAAGAAGCTGTGCATGCTTTTTTATGATGTATGAGATGTGCATTCATTTTTTTAGATGTAAATCCAGTGAGAATAGCAGAGAGCAATATTTGCTGTTGGTACACTCCCACTAAATCCATAGCACAGATAGGAAAGGGCATTCACAGCAGGACGAGGTAGAGATGCCAGTGAAGATTTTCAAGATAACAGTTTACAAAATTAAATAAACCCTCAAGCATGGTTTTGTTTAAACCTCACATTAATTTTGCCAGTGCAGGAGAAATATATATTTATGAAAGTTTTTACTCAAGTTCTCATATGTCAAATGCCTGTTGTTTTGAGCAGGGAATTCCTTGGGATATTTAATTGGAAATAAAGGGGAAAGGGCTCTGCATTCCTCACCTGACTCCAATGGTGAACATGCTGAGCAGACGCTTCCCCTGCAGCCAGCCAATGAGCATTATCAACCCTGGGGGTGGGAGGGAAATTATCTGATTAAAAACAGAGTTTCAAAACCCTCTAACCTGTTTTAGCTGGTGTTATACAACTGAAAATGTAATGAAGCACCCAAATCTCTCCTTCAGAACCCCCAAATTTGAGGTAGCCCAGACCCAGGAGTGTTTTTGGAGGAGCAGCCCTGGAGCACAGAGGGATCCCAAGTGCATCCCACTCACCAATTATCCCAAAGGAGAACAGGGTCAGCTGCTTCCCCAGCCTGTCCATGCTCTTCTGCAGAGGTGTCTTGGGAGTCTGGGAAAATCAGAGACCACTGGTTTTGCTCTGGTTGTCAGTACATGATTCCTGCTGCTGCTTTGTGCTTTTCCCACCCTCAGCCCTCCAACAGGCAGAGCCTGTCCTGTCCTTGTGCAGACACTTTGGTGTCCCTCACTCACACTGGTGTTTTGTGGCAGAAGCAGAACTGAACCCAGTCCTGGGACTGCTCCTGCTCACAAACTCATCCAGGACATCCAGAATTTCCCCAGGCAGAGCCTGTGTTACCTCCTCAGCCTGCATCATCTTGAACACCTCGCCAAACTGGGAATTTTCACCTGTGCCAATAACCACGCCCTGAAAAAAGGGGAAAAGAGAGATGGAGGTGGGAAAACCTAGAGAATCCCAGACTGGTTTGGGTTGGAAGGGACCTTAAGCCCATCCAGTTCCACCCCATCCATGGCAGGGACACTTTCCACTGTCCCAGGCTGCTCCAAGCCCCATCCAACCTTGGACATTCCAGGGATCCAGGGGCAGCCACATCTTCTCTGGGCACCCTGTGCCTCCCCACCTTCCCAGGGAACAATTTCCCCTAATACCCAACCCAACCTGCCCTCTGTCACTCCCCTTCCCTGTCACTCCATCAGTGATGTCAGGACTCACTTTTCCCTTCCCGTATCGCACCAGGGTCCCCATGAAAACCACATTGCTCAGCGTGGTGATGTCCCCAGCTGCCAGCAGCACACCATCAGTCTTGTTGCAAGGCTCAGCTTCTCCAGTAAAACTGGATTCATCCACCAGCAGATCTGTAACCTAAATAAAAAGATGCATTTCTGGCACTGTTCCAAGGAATTTCCCATTTCCCTGGTTTCCAGCTGTATTTACCTCGATGAGCCTGAGGTCTGCAGGAACCCTGTCACCCACAGACAGGTAGATGATGTCTCCAGGCACCAGCTCTCGTGCTAGAAGGTGCTGTAGTTTTCCCTCCCTTAGGCTGCATGAGGCAAATGGGAAAAAAAAAAAAAAAAAAAAGAAGAAAAGGAACCAGGCTGTGAGGTTTTTATTCCTTCTGCAAGCTTGGGAATGTGGCTGGCAAGAAAGCAAGAAGCCTTGCCCCAGAGAGCTTCCAATGTAAATAAGAACAGAAAATCTTCATAGCAATGAGCAGAGGATTATGTTCAGTTTGGGCTCACTTTTAATTCACAAACAGATGGGCAGGTTATGGATGATTTACATTTCAGGAGTGACTTAAACATTATTTATACAACAGAAGAGCAATAACAAGTTGTGCTTTCATGCTTTAAATAATGAATTGCAGATTCTTGAGCCTAAGAAGATGCTTTTTAAAGCTAGAATTACCCCTGGCATGCCACAATTGCATTCAAAGTGGAGCCTTCCAGGCAGCTGGATGCTTCTGCTGTCATATCATAAGTAAATAAAGAACCAACAGTGGGGTTTGTGAGCTGCAGGGTGAACTTTGGACCAAAGGAAAACCTCACACCTCTTTGGCAGGGCAAGGCTTCCCTGAGCCTCACAGCTTATTTCTGTTGGCTGTGACAAAACTGACTTGCAAAGACATAAATGGGAAAAATGTTTCCTGTAATTTCCAGCCCTGATAGGAAACATCAAAGCCATGGGGAAAGCAGTGTCTGATCCCCCTACAGCTGCTCATGGGCTGTGACCTGGCTGTGCCTGTGCCCAACCCCATCCCACCTGCACCTGCACCCAGCTGCTGCTTTGTGCCCATCTCCTGGGCAAAATAATATAAACACAGGTGAGGTTTTTCCTGCCTGGGGGGACAGTGATGTGCAGGATGCTGCAGAGATGTAGAGCAGGAACCTTCCTGTCTCTTAGTATTTATTCAATTCCACAGGGTGCCTATTCATTAATTCTAATTTTTCTAAATTTTTTCCTAATAATTAAACAAAAATTCTAATAATTTCTGATCAATACTGATTATTTCATCCTTTTCCCTGCGACCTGGAGCTGCACCAGTGCCACCCCTCCAGAGACCAGGATCTCATTATATGCCCAACAGCCTGGAATAACTTTTTCTCCTGTTGGCCCTGCCCTCTCAGCCCCTCTCAGTCCCTGCTGCAGCCACCTCTCACCAGTTGCACTCGGGGGGCACCAGCTTGTGCAGCTCTTCCAGAGACTTTTCCGAGCGATATTCCTTTCAAAGGAGAAGGGAGAAGGAGGCCAAGTTACAGCAGAGTCTCTCCTGAGCCAGGGGCACGGGGCAGAGCTCTGCACAACCCACCTGGATGAAAGCCACGGTGACCACGATGAGCACAGCCTGGGGACAGAGAGCAGGGGACACGGGACAGAGAGCAGGGGACAGAGAGCAGGGGACAGAGAGCAGGGGACACGGGACAGAGAGCAGGGGACAGAGAGCAGGGGACACGGGACAGAGAGCAGGGGACAGAGAGCAGGGGACAGGGGAAAGAGAGCAGGGGACAGGGGACAGGGGACAGAGAGCAGGGGACACGGGACAGAGAGCAGGGGACAGGGGACAGGGGACAGAGAGCAGGGGACAGAGAGCAGGGGACGGGGACAGAGAGCAGGGGACAGGGAATAGAGAGCAGGGGACAGAGAGCAGGGGACAGGGAACAGGGAATAGAAAACAGGGGACAGAGAGCAAGGGAGAGGGGACAGAGAGCAGGGGACAGGGGAGAGGGGACAGAGAGCAGGGGACAAGGGAGCAGAGAGCAGGGAACAGGGAGCAGGGGACAGAGAGCAGGGGACAGAGAGCAGAGAGCAGGGGACAGGGGACAGGGGACAGAGAGCAGGGAATAGAGAGCAGGGGACAGAGAGCAGGGGACAGGGAACAGAGCAGGGAACAGAGAGCAGAAAACAGAGAGCAGGGAACAGGGAACAGAGAACAGGGGTGTTAGAGTGTGGCACAGAGAGATGGGGTAGGGGCGGGACAGGGGACACCACTGTGGGGATAAAGGACAGGTGACAATCATGGGGATGGGGGACAGGTGACACCCACTGTGGGGATGAAGGGCAGGTGACATACACCAGGGTGATGCAGGACAGGTGACACCCACCATAGGGATGGGGGACAGGTGACACCCACCATGAGGACAGAGCACAGATGACACCCACCATGGGGATACAGGACAGGTGACACCCCCATGGGGACAGAGCACAGGTGACACCCACCATGGTGATACAGGACAGGTGACACCCCCATGGGGACAGAGCACAGGTGACACCCCCAGGGGACAGAGCACAGGTGACACCCACCATGGTGATGCTCGCAGCGTCCTCGTACTCCTTGGTGATGACACTCACTAGAGCTGAGGCCAGCAGCAGGAGGATGAGGGGGTTTTTGAACTGAGGAAACAAGAAGAATGAGGAATGAGAGGAGCTGGAGCTGAGCTGGTGCAGACCCCAGCAGGAAAGATGGGTTTTGTTTTCTGTGTGGTTTTTTGACCCTCTTTTCCTCAGGGTCAGTTTTTTGCAGTTCCTGCCCCACAGGTGATGGGTGGCCTTGGGACCAGCAGGACAAAGTTCACACCAAAACACATGAACCCCCCACTTCTCCCTTTTTTGCACAGGCAGACAAACAGCACAGAGCTGATCCCAAAAGCTTCTTAGATGCACAATAAGGACAAACAAAAACTTTACTGTCTTTTTAGAATCTGAAACCAGAAATCCTCTTTCTTCTTCTTTCTCATTTTTTCTTTAATTAATCTGCTCAAATCTTCACTGGACCCAGGGCTGTGGGAGTCAGGTGCTCACTTGTTTCACTTTTAAACAGAGATTTTGAGGCCCCTTTTCCTACCTGAGAAAAGTTACAGCTCTGTTTAAGTGCTGTGGGCTTGATGGAAAGGAATTAAATTGATAAAGATAAATCTGCCTGCTTGGTGCAACAGATGTGTGGTGATGCTCAGCAGGAAAGCCAGGCTTTAAATTTATTCCTGGCTTGATCCAAAGGTGAAAGTCCCTCCATTTCTCTTTAGAAGACTGAGGCAGAGGGGATGTTTACAAAAAGAGCAGCTGGAAAAAGCCACAGCAAGGGGGTGCTGAGGGCTGATGCTCAAGGGCAGGGTGTGATGGTGCAGGACCAGAGGCACCAAAAGCTTGCAGGAGGATCAGAGATGCACCAAGGAATCCCTTTGGTATCCTTGTAGGAGAAAGTGCTGCTTAAGGCTGAGCAGAAAAAAATAAATAACAGTATCTCACTTTTAATCAGGAATAAAAGAATCCTTGGAGAGATTTAGTGATGATTACCAAAAGGTTAAAGAATAGCAGTTATATTAATTAAAAAAAAAAAAAAAAGGGATAAAGCATGAAATAAAAATGAAGCCTTTCAAAGCAACTCAAATCCTTGTGATTTAACTGAGCAAGAAAATCAGTTAAATCACTGGTTGGAAATGGAAAATAAAAACAAACAACCAAAAGGCCCTTCTTAACCCTGTCTGGTTAAAAGCTCTCAAAGAGAGGTGAAAGACATATTAAATACTGATGAGAAATATTAATAAAAGCAAAACTCAAAGATAACTCAGCTGGGGAAAGAGAAGATCACAAATATCACCTGCCTGGCGTTTTGGGGCAGTTGGTGTGAAATTGTGGATGTCAACAGCACATGGCACCATTTATGAATGTACCTGCCACTGGTGGATCACTGACAGAGCCCCTAAACTCCCCTGAGCTGCCCCTTTTCTGGAGGAAGGACCAAAACCAGAGCATCTTCCAGCTACCACTGGCTCTCCTCCAACCTTCCCCAATTTTATCACTTGCCCTAAAGGGAATAAATCTGCTCCAGCAATCAGGCCCCTGGTGTGCAGCGTTTGATTTGTGGGCTGTGTGGAGATAAAAAGGTTCATTTCTGTTTGAAGATGTTATCTGCACCCCCAGTGAGCTGCAGAGGAGCCTCAAAATTGTTTTCCCATCAGAAGGAGCAGCTCCTGTGCCCAGGGCACAGCCTGTTCCAAGGCTCTGGCAGTAGAAACCCTGGATATTTCAATGCAGACACACTCTCAGAACCAGCCAGGTTTTGTTTTTGCCAAGAAAGGAGTGCAGGAAATCCTTACCTGGTCCAGGTATTTCTTCCACACTGGCTCTGTGCTCTGGACTGAGAATTCATTCCAGCCGTGTTTGGAGCGGCGCTGGAGCACGGAAACCTCAGAGAGTCCAGTCTGCAAATCAACCTGGAGGGCAAAAAAACCCAGCCCAGCCCAACATGTCACATCACAGAAAACTTCATGTCAAATAGTGTATGTCAAATTGTATCAAATTGATATATAAATTATGTCAAATTTATGTTAAACCCCTATAAGCAGACTAGGCAAGATCTTCGTGGCTCAGTCCCAAATATGAAAAAACTGATCTGTTGTTTTTCTGTTAAAATATGTATTTTTGTTAAACTATACAATTTTGCCATCAACCACCACAGAAACCCATAAAGTAAGCACAAGTTAATTAAAAAAAAAAAAAAAGTATATTTTAGATGACAAATTAGAAATCTGAAATAAAAGAAAGAGGTAATAAAATCAAAGAAAGTAATAAAATAAATACACCCTGACAAAGTTCAAAGGGATCCAGATGAGAAGGGGTAAAATTGATTCTGCCTGGATTTAAAAAATGCTGAGGTCAGAAACAAAAATGCAGCCACTGGAGCTTTCCCTGATGGTGGGGAGAGGATCCATCCCACAAAAAGGCAGAGGAATTGGGCACTCCACGGGTCTGCCATTCAATTCAAGACTGATTTGGCAGCTCAGGCCCTTCCCAGGGGCAGACCCCACATTCCCAGAGACAAATCCTTACCTTTAAAGCTCTTGCCAATTCCTCCTTGTGGCATTTACAGGCGTCCTTTGGGGGCAGGACTGCCACCTCCTTCTCCTGCTCGATTATCTTCAGCTCACACTCCTCCTGGGGCTGAGTAAACACCACAAAGAAATCATTAGCTGACAGCAGTGTTAATTAAAGTTTTCCAGCTTTAACCTCCTTGATTCTTCCCTTTATCCCATTCCCTTCCTGTCACTATGACTCTGCATTAGAGATAGACACACTCTTCCAAATTGTGAAAAAAGGTGGTTTTAGTACCTGAAGCTTAAATTTATAGGGTTTTCTGAAAGTATTATGTTTAATTGATTGCTAACTAGTTATTTCATTTGGCTGGTTAGTTTGTTAGTAGTGATATGTGGTTGTTAAAATGTTTTTCTTTAGGTATGTTTGTATTCTTTTTTTAATGATTTAGGATAGTTTTTACAGGTGTAGTTAACTCTTATAGTTTTAGAATATTTTCTTATGAGAATAAGTAGATTTTTACTGTTACAGGATTCTATTTTCATGAAAATTGTTCCATTTTCACAGGTTTGATTAAGTTAGTGTTTAGTCCATCAAGCCTGTTGCTCAGCCCTTGGGCACCTTCAGTCACTCCACTTCCCAAATCTCAGCTGCTTAATACCAGCTCTAATTAACCCTAATCACAGCCTCAAAGCCAGGGGCACATTCTGGCAGGGGGAGAGGGACTCTGAGGAGCTGCAGAACCAAAAAAGAGAAACTCAGAGTGCTGATGGGGAAAGGTTTGTGCTGTGTGAGGTGTGGGAGCTCTCACAGCCCAGACTCGATGCTCAGAGCAAGGAAAAAACTTTCCCCTCCTAAAAACATCACCAATGAACTGAAACCATGAGCCTGAAGGAGAAGCAAAATCTCCCCTCCTGTGCCCTGTTTTGCTCCACCACTGCCTCTGCAGTTGCCTCCAAGCAGGACAAACCCCTCCTGCCCTATCCCAACACTCTCAATTTCCTTCATTTCCTTCTCTAAAATGCAATCCCCAAATCTCTGCCAGGCCCTTATGAAGACACTGTGACCACTTCTGCAGGCTGAGTACAGAGAGGGAGAAATCTCACCCTTGCCAAGGAGTTCCATTCCCTTTTGCCTTCATTCACAAAGCACAAGAGTGTGTTCATTAAGAAAGGAACACATTTAGAAAGAAACCCCCAGAGAGCATGGCAGGCATTTGGCACTGGCTCCCAGCACCCTGGAATGTTTGCTGTGGGATGCACTCAGGTCTGGCTCATCCTCCTGCTGTGCTTTTTGGGGACTCAGCCCTCCATTGAATACTCAGGAGCTTTCTAGGAGCACCCAGTGCTTTGCAATTTAAAGCCTGAGATAAAGGCAGAAAATCATAAATGCAGAAAATCATAAATGCAGAAAATGTCCTTGGCTGTTCTCTCATGGAGTTGTTTCAGTCCTGGGGTTTCAGGAGAGCTCAGAGCATCTCTAAGCCCTGCTCCTGGAGCTGGCTTTAGCCATACTCACCTATTGCAGCCCCTCTTTTCCTGACCCACAGCTCAGCTAACACCAGGGATGCCAGCACCCCTCTGCCCCCAGTGGAAAAGCACAGGAGTCTGCTGGGATGGGCTCATTTAGAAACCATCCTGTCCCAAAAACAACCTGCTTTTCCAAACCCACAGCAATTTCCCCAAGATCTCCACGGATTTTCCTGCTCCCACATTTCCCCCAAGCTGGTGACCCCATTTTGCCCAAAGGAGCTGCAGTACTGCTCCCCTTTTTAGGCAGCACTGGACATCACTCTTATTTCCACATCTCTTTAACAGACCCCTTGAGAAGGACAAAATTACTCCTTCCATGTTTAAATCTCATGATTCATATCACTGTTGGAGTGTCCTGGCTGCACAAATTCACCAGTTCTCTGTAATTTTGTGGACACCCAGACACTGAAATCCCAAGAGCTGGGAGGGTTTGGTGGTTAGAAAGCACAGGGCTGCCTTGGGCAGGCACATCCCTGAATTCACTGCCCTGCTGATCAGAATGGCCTCTCCAAGCTCCTCTGTGCTGCAGGTGATACACACAGGTATCAAGGTACAGCTCTGCCCTGCAGGAGTTTAAATTTTAATGAAAACAGCTGGAGGGCAGGAAGAGACCCGGACATGGGGATAACATGCCTGCAGTCCCCAAGGGCAGCAGGGCACAGCTCTATCAGCAATATTTACCTTCACAAAGGTGTGGAGGAAATGCATGACAAAGGCTCTGGATGTGTCTGAGCTCTGTGGTTTCTCTAGAAATGCTGGCAGCTCCCTGCTCCTGCCAGGGCTGTGACAGCAGCAGCTTTATTGGGATGAGTGAGCCTGCACTGCTGATCCTACACCTGGGAGGGATTTCCCTGCTGAACACGAACTGCTTTTCCCACCTGCACAGCCCCTGCAATGCTCAGGCTGGAAATGCACCAGTGGGGCCCCATCTCCCTCCTTCTCTGTATGTGCTGCCTCTGCAGAGCCCCTGTGCCCCAATCCCACCCCACCCATGGATGTGGGGCACCAGGCAGTGCCCTCTGCAAATCTCTCCTTAAACCTCTCCTCCAGCATTACTCACTTATTTACACTGCAAGGCAGATGTGGGTTATCCACAATATCCATTTACATTTATAACCTTTATCTTTTCTGCAGAAGGGCACAGGCTCCACACAGCAGGGCAGGAAGAAATAACAAAAGGGCAATTATCAGTTTATCTATTGCTTTGCAAGATCAGGAGATACTGTAGGGAGGCTGTAAAGAGCAGCTGGTGTGGCTGGGAGCCACCTTGGAGGTACCTGAGCATCCCTCATCCCAAAACAATCCATCAATTGTGCTGCTGAGCAGCCCATGTGGAAGCAAGGGAGCATGGGGCTTTCTGCAGAGCACACAGCCCTTTTTGTATGCTCTGGCAAAAGCCCAAAATATCAGTTCTCGGGATTTCCCCCCACCTCTGCCTCTGCTGAGGCTTTGCATATTCTTCTCCCTGTCTTAGATTACTTTGGACCAGTTAATGGACTGCAGTCCAGAGTGGGCTGGGTTATTTAGTCTACATGAAGCCCTTCCAAACATTAAACTTTATGCCTGCCAAATGTACAATAAATAAATCAAACCATTCTCTCCAAAGCCTTGTACATTGCTTTTTTTTTTTTTTTTTTTTTTTTTTTTTTTTTTTTTTTTTTTTTTTGGGTGGACATGGCAGGCAAAAAGACCCATGTTCCAGGGGTGCAGGCAGAACCCAGAATCCATCCTAGAGCAGCTCAGCCCTGCTGGGCTTCCCTATCCAAGCTCTCAGCCCTTTCCCACCACAATTTCTGCATTTCCCACACGATTTCCCACTTCCCTGTTGCACATCTGTCAACAGAATTCCAGTATTTTTTACATGAAACCAAGATCTTGCAGATACAAACTTCAAAATAATCCCTTTGATTGTTCAGAAGACCCCAGGTTTTCCAGTACATCTGCAGCCCCTGGAGAATCCTGCCCTGTTCTGGGGGTGACCCTGGGGAAGGGGGATTTAAAGAAGCAGTGCCCAGGCTTTTGTCCCATTTTCACACACACAGGCACACACATTGGAATGCTCAGAAGAAAAATTTTTTGACTGTTCTTCAGATTTCTGCAGGAAACATACAGTTCTCATAAAATGCAAATCTGCCTCACAAAAATCCCCCTGGTTCTGAATGGGGCACTGCAGAAAAAGAGTTAAACCATGCACAGCAGGGTCTGGACACAGGCTGGGTGTGGCTTTGATGTGCCAGGGGAGTGCCCTGCCATCTCCAGGTGACACCATGGCCACCACCCCACACTGACAGCACTGGGCTTTCCTTCCCAGCACATTTATCCTGCCTGGAGTCCCATTTATCCCTGGGCATTTATCCTGCCTGGAGTCCCATCAGATCCCCTGGAATCACACCTTTACAGCCCAGCACAGTGCTTTCACCTAAATATTTCGAAAGTTGAAAGTGCTCTGCAACTATTTTCAAGTAAAGAAGCAAAATGCTGTCAAGGAAGGGGAAAATGAGTTATTTACCAGTCTAAATCATACTCTGAGAATAAGTTCTTGATTTACCAAGTTCCTATTTTCATTTTACACTGCTGTCTGCTTCCTACCCTGTGCCAAAGCTCTTCTCACCTCCCTCTCCTGTCACAGACCACTCTGCAATCACCAGAGCTAAAATTCAAGAGGGGTTTGACTTGAAAGTAAATACATGTCACTATTTATTTTGGCACAGCCTAAGAACAAGGCAGCCTAATTGCCAGTATCCTCCTGCCTACGTGCAAGCAGAAAATCTCAGCTTCCCACCAAGCCAGGTCACAGGGACCTTCTGTAACCCCATCAATATCTTCTTTTTTTGGGATTTTGAGCTCTTGGTGAGCAGTGCAGAGCAGCATCACCCAATGCACTGCACAGGGTAAGAGTTCAGCATCTCATTTATTTCTCCCTGTAACACTGACCCACCCCACACTGGACAGACAAGGCTGAGAAAAGGGATTAGCTGAAATGATATTTGTGAAAGGCCACAGGCAAAGCAGAAAAAGCACATGAATCTCTGCAGATGTGTGGATGGAGCTCATTGGGAGGGGACTAAGGGCTAACCCCACATGCTGAAGGAATCGGACAAATGGGGTTCACGGGGCAGAGCACCCAACCAATCTGCCACGTGGGAGAAAAAATGGGGCTTGAGTCACAGAAATCTTGTGCCAAGCAAATAATCAGATAATCCCAGAGCAGAAGATTTTGTGGTGAAAAGCCAAAAAGAACAGTAAAAGTGTCACCCAAACCACCACTGCTCACTCTATGTGCACTGAGGACAGGCAGTGAGAGCAGAGAGGTGCAGCATTTTTAAGGCAAGGAAAGCAGCATTTCCAAATGGACTCTGCAGGTCTGAGCCAAAACCCTCCTTGGCCACAGGTTACCAGCCCTGGCTGCAGCAACAGCTCAGAGAAGAGAGTCTGAGGGTCAGAGCCCCAGGGTCACAGCTCAGGGTCAGAGCCCAGCGTGACAGCCCAGGGTCAGTGCCAAGGGACAGAGCACAGGGTGACAGCCCAAGGTCAGAGCACAGGGTGACAGCACAGGGTGACAGCCCAGGGTCACAGCACACAGTCAGAGCCCCTCTGTCAGTGCCAGCACTGGTGGCAGGGGTGCCTGGGGACAGTGAAGCCCTGCTCTCCATGTCCCCTGTTGTACCCACACTCCAGAGAGCTCCCAGGGCACTCCAGGGCTCTCCCACGCTCTTCCTTAGCTTGGAACAAATCTCCTGGGCAGGATTGGGGTCTCAGCTCTGTGCCCTGGGATTGCTGCATGGAAACCAGGCTGCCCATGGCTCCCTGACCCTGACAAACCCCACTAACCCTTGCCCTGCTGCCGGAGCCCTGGGCTCGCACAGTCACCCTGGCAGAACACAGGCGCGGCGACAAAACCAACCCCGATCACACCAACTACCCTAGCAGGTCCAGGCAAGAGGCACAGGCAAATCTCACCTCCTCTTCCGGCTCGCCGCTTCCCAGGGGCTGATATTTCTGCACGAAGCGGAGGAGAGACCTTTTCTGGAGGAGTTTGGTGAAACTCCCTTCGCCCATCCTGCCGCGCCGCGCCGCGGAGCGCCCCGGGCACCGGCGGAATGGATGGCACCGGCGGGATGGATGGCACCTGTGGCCCCTGGCAGGGCTGCCTCCAGCTCCCCCAGAGCTCGGGGCTACCTGCAGGGACACAGAGGCACCTGTAGCCGCCGCCAAGTCACGCCTTCCTTCCCCCGGCCGCCGCTCCCGTAAAGCCGCACACAGCCCGGCCGTGTGTGCTGGGACACCGGGCACACCTCCCCAGCTCACCTGAAGAGCAGGTTGGGGCTTTTCCTCCGCCCTCCCCAGCATTGCTGCGGGAGGAGCAGATAGGGAAGGTGTTTGGCCAGGGGCAGGACAGGTTACGGGCACGGCCGAGCCTGTTTGTAAACTTCCAGTCCTCCTTAGGGAATGTTCCAGTCAGCACAACGCCGGGATTTGGAAGTGTTTACATCGGGGATGTGTGATGTGGGGATTTGTAATGATCATTTGTTAAACCCACAGTGTTTCATTTGTGCTTTTGTGGCTCAGCTAAGGCTGGACTTCGGTGTCCATAATCCCTGTGAGTCCCTTCCAAGTCGGGTTATTCTCTGGTTCTGTGATTCTAGGATTGATGAAGTTCACTGGTTACATCGTTCCCAAAGATTTATGGCTGCCTGTCAAGGAGCATCACGCTCTGCTTTGCCCCATGAGACCGACATCCTCCCCCATGCACTGTGACTGCGGGATCCACTTACCCTGAAATTGTCCCTGAGGTGTAAACTGTGAGATTAAAATCCTCCTTTGACAGTAAAAACTGCACCGAGGGAATAACAGTCATTCCCAGCCAGAGAAAAACGAATGAGCAGTTTTCTGCAGGAGAACAATTTCCTCCAAGGACGATGTCCAGAAAACTGCACATTTATTTTGCTCTGAGCCATGATGATGGTACCCAAAACTGACCAGCCCTCCCCAAAACACTGCATTCCCGAGCTGGAACAAAGCATCCACCAGGATGCTGCGGAGGGAGGGGTTTCTTCCCAGACCGAGAGGAAAACAGGGATTGGGAAACACCCTGCGAGGAGCCGGGAGCTTTAGAACACAGCTGGGCTCCTCGGTTGAGCAATGCTTTCGCAAGGAGCCGAGCTGGATGCGTCAGGCAGAGGGAGGAAGCAGAAACAGCGCTCCTTCCCATGGGAATGCTGCCAGCGGTAACGCTGCGCTCTGATTTTCGGGAACCTCACATGCAGGACCTGCCCAGGGTTTAGGTAAGGGCTTGGAGCAGATCCAGAGGGATTTGGACTTTATTGTATGGGAGTAAGAAGGTGAAATGTCCCTGAGCTCATTTATGCTCTTGAACTGGTCCTCTCCTTGTCCAAGGAGCTGGAGCACATCCATCTGCCAGATCCTGACAGAGAATCCCTTCCCTGCCCACCTCAGCCTGCTTGGAGCCACCACAATCTTAAAATCACCCCAAATCCTCGTGTTTCTGCCCGAAAAGTGATGGAAAACATCTGCTCCCTCTCTAGGCAGAATATTTCCTTTTGGTTTTGCTTTTCTCACCCCAAATCCTCACCCATCATCATCATCATGAAGCTGTTGCACACGAGGAGCATCCAGGGGCTGTGCTGGGGCCTTGGCAGTCCCAGTGAGGCCCTCATTAGCCAGGGTGGCTAATTGAGCAACAAGCTGCTCCTTTCCTTATTTAGCATCATCCCCTTGGCACAAAACTGCTGCTTGTAGAGACACATGGAGCTCCAAGAGCAAAGAGACCAAGAGGCCACACCCTGGGTTAGGGAGGGGGAACAATGCCTTGAGTGGGACTGACAGAAATTCCAGGACAAACAGGACAAAGAAAAGGAGAGAAATGCGTTGATGAGGATAATAATGCACTGTAACAATCAGTGCAGGTGATTAATTATCCAACAAACTGACAGCTGGGGAGGAGCAGCATGGTTAGAGCTCAGAACCACATCCCTCTCTCATCTTTATGTTCCCTCAGTTCTGTTATGGGATGGATTTGATGAGATGGAATAAATGCAGGAGAAAATGTTGCTGTTTGCCACTCACTCTGAGAAATTGCTGAACGGGCTCAGGTTTCATTTTCTTGTTGCTGTTGATTTCTGCATGTTAGGAAATCTAATGAAAAATTAATGTATTTTGCTATCCCATGGCTCAGAAAATGCTGGGAATAGATTGAGTCAGGACTATAATGTTAAGAAAACAACACTAATACAAGTTGTATTTCTTCACTCTATCATTTTCACACTCTAAAAACATAACACACAGCCCAATTACAGTGCCCTAACAGTATTTCCTATTTAATTGGGTAATAAAGCTCCAGTTCTAAGGAGATTATTTGGAAATTTTTTTTTTTTTGACTTTTAAAGAGAAAATATCTGTTATAAAGACACACACAGCAAAGGAGCCATTCTCTGAGACCCTCTGAGCCCAAAAATATGATGCTGTGAGTTCAAACCTGCTTCCCTGCCAGAATTGGGTCCTGTTGCACTTTTGTTCCTCTTGTGCCACCTTGAGGGAAAAAAAACTCTACTGTGTGTGGAGTTTACAGCTACCCAAAAATCCAAACATTTCCCTTTTGGGTTGGGATTTTCCTGGGCAGAACTTTGCTGCTCCTGGTTGAACAAGCAAAGAACAGAATTTAGAGCCATGGTTCTTTTCCATCTTGTCCCATAAAATCCTTGGGTCTGTCCAGGTGTGTAATGGGGAAGGAAGGGGGAATTTAATGAAAGCTTTTGGTTTCTTTTTTGCACAGTTTCCTTTGCTTAAATTGGGAGATTCACCTGGTGGTAGGCTCAGGCTGGGTGGAATGAGATGGAAACTGTCTGAAGATCTTTTTGGTTTGCACAGTTTCTCTTGTTGTTCTTGCTGTTTTGTCTGCATGGAAAAGTAACAGAGAGAAAAAAAATGGGAAGAAATAGGATTTACCTCTGCAGACTCACCAGAAAAAGATGATTGTTGGTTGGTTTTTTTTTTTTTTAAATTTTAAAATTTACCTTTAAAGGATCCTAAATGATGCTATAAATCATGATTTTGCTCATCCAACCCAACATCCAGAGGGGAATCCAGCCTGTGCAGCCAGTGTGAGGAGAAGAAGAAAATACCCCCTGAACAAATCCCTGCTGTGTCATGAGCAAAGAGAAACCTCCAGCCTCCAAAAACCCTTTTATGCATTGTCCAAACCTCAGAAGCTTCTTCACCACTCAGCAGACTATGGAAAACTTTCTGAAGGTGCCCAATAGCACAGAGCTCTGAAGCAGACAGGGCAGAAATAGAGCAATTATTTTGTATTATTCTGGTCATAGGAACAGAGTTCTTGAAGCTTTATTTTGCCAGTCCTTCTGTTGGTTTCTGGGATGCACTGACAGCACCTCTGTCACTGCAGATGCTGCCTCAGGTACTCTGGGCTTTGTCCACAAAGATCCCTACCAAGCTACAGGAGCAGAAACTGTATTTGCTTGCATGGGTGTGGAAGTGAGCTGAAATTAAACCATGATTTTGGGGTGTTCACCACTCTAATCACTCTCTTGCAAACTGAGGTTGTTGGTTCCTGTCACAGTTCCCAGTAGGAGACAGGAGTTATGTGCACACTCCCCATCCAAACAGGGAATGATCCCAAAGATCCCAAGGGCCATGAGAGGTCTGAGTAATCCCAAGGACCATGGGAGGTCCAAGTGATCCCAAAAATCCCCAAGGACCATGGGAGGTCAGAGTGATCCCAAAGATCCCCAAGGACCATGAGAGGTCTGAGTGATCCCAAAAATCCCCAAGGACCATGGGAGGTCTGAGTGATCCCCCCGCAGTCCCAGTGAGGAGCTACCCTGGCTCCTGGGGCTGCCTGGGGTCATCTCAGCCCCCCCAAACCTTCCCAAAGTGCCAGCACTGCTGTCCCCCCAGGCTGGGCTGCAGCAGCTCCTGTCCCTGCTGTGGTTTGGGGACAGGTTTTCAGGGCAGTGCAGGATCCTGATGAGCAGGTAGAGCAGGGATGGGGAGTCAGGGAACAGCCCAGCCCCTCTCCTGTGCCAGCCCTGTCCTGCAGTGGGCACAGCCCAGCTCTGAGCT
The DNA here is from genome assembly GCF_903797595.1 of Erithacus rubecula. Taxonomy (NCBI): domain Eukaryota; kingdom Metazoa; phylum Chordata; class Aves; order Passeriformes; family Muscicapidae; genus Erithacus; species Erithacus rubecula. The sequence continues at coordinate 3,244,992 of NC_136664.1, forward strand.
CACCTTGGCTGGTTTCTGCACCCTCTGACCTCCTGCCTGAGCTGCAGCAGCAGCACTGACCCTTTTTGGCAAGCAAAGGGTCACTTCTCCTGGGGCACCACCCCAGCAGCTCCTCTGCAGGCAGTGCAAATGCAGGGCCAAGAACTGAGGCTCTGACCCACAGAAAAGGAAAGGAACAGGAGTGCTGGATGTGTCTTGGGGTCTGTCACCTCCATTCCAGTGGACAAAATGACTTTTGTCTCCCTACTCTTGTGTTATGTTCTCCCAACAACTAAAATTTAGAAGATTTGTCCTTTTTTTTTTTTTTTTCCCATAATCCAAAACTGAAGGTACTTCAAGAAAACACAACAGAAACTCGGCAGGGTTGAAAAATAGACAGGTCACTTTTTATTGAGCACCAAAGCAGAACCTGAAACGTGTGTGAGCACTGGGGCACAACCCAGGGAGGGGCTGCACAGACCCTGGGGGTGGGGGAGGCATTGTGAGCACTCAGTGACACACAGCAAGGTTGTGATAGCACCAAACATCTGCAAAGTGTTCATGGAAATGTCAAAAACAACCCACACCAGGCATTTCCTACTGTGCTGCACCAGGTAAAGCATCTGCCTTTGGAGAGCTGAGCACAACTCACCTGCTCTGTGGTTTCATCTCAATATCTGAGTTTCACATTTCAGTGTTTCACTTTTGGAAACACAGCACTTTGACAAGTCCCTTCTGCGGCTTTTGTTTCTGAGTTTGACAATTAATAACTTGAATTTACTTGGAATAAACCCCCTGAGCATTATAGCACCACAAAGAAGGGCTGTGAAACACCCAGTAAACAGAAATTCGTCATCAAATTATTAATTTGTCAATTTTCTTCTTTTAAAAATTACTTTTGCAAGCAGAAAATACCTGTCCTGTCCCACCCAGGTGGTCAGGTATGTGCTTCTGCAGCTACAAAGAAATCAAACACTGAAATGAATGTGTTCACTCAAATTAAGCATATTTTGGGCTGCTTTGAGAGATTAGGTTGAGATTTGAAGTTTTAATCTTTCAAATTTGTGAAAGCTCAACACCAGTTTTTCAACTGGCTCCTCACATGGTTTTAGGAATTTTTTTAGATAAAATAGAATATTTTGGCATTTACTCTTTGGGGCTTAGCAGTGATCACTGGAGGGTTTTGCTCATTTAATCAGAATTTGATTTTTTTTTTTTTCTGAGCAGCACTGAGGAGGAGGCTGCAGCAGGGTAAGTGGCAAGTTTCTGGTCTAAACACAGATTGGAATTATAAAATATGGATTGGAGCCTGGATAACCTGGTCTAGTGGAAGGTGATGAGCTTTAAACTCCCTCCCAACCCAAACCATTCCACAATTCTCTGGTTCTGTGGCTCCTGTGTCCAAGCAGGAATTAAGATCTCATTGCAGGAATAAAAATAGGATAAAATTCCTGAATTACCTCTGTCTAAACACAGTGCTGCATTTAATATTTTGCACTTTGGAAAAAAAATTAGTTCAACAAATGAAGATGTTTAGGAAAATGTGGAGCCCTTCAGCTGTTCCTTTGCTCTGTAAAGCACCCAGGACTGTGTTTAAATAGGAAACAGAAGAGCAGTTTGGCACCTTCCATCTCTCCAGCTGCAAATGTCATGTGCAAAGTATCAAGAGTTTTATAGGTGTCTTGGATTTGGCTTAAAACATTGAGTGAGTGGAAAAAAAAAATCCTGTATTTTGTGAGTGGGAGCAGGCACTTGGATTTGTGAATTGGGTATTTATCTGCAGTGCTACTACTGTGCAAATTGAAATGCTAATTTCATGCATGCAGGTGGGAACCTGGACTAAACCATGGAGCAAATGTGGCTTTTCTGCCAAACAATTCTGGCTGATTTGCCACACTAAATGCAACTGTCCCTTCAGGACTGCCACAGGAAAGGAAAACCTTAATAAAAAATGCATTTTCCTTTGTATAATGCTAAGTAGCTACAAGAAGCTGTGATGTCCAAGTACAAATATCCAGACCTTAAGGATTTATGGAAGCCAACACAAAGGTGCAGCACTCCTGAGGAGCAGTTGGCCCATCTGCCAGACAATCCTTCTCATCACACAAATCTACCCTGGGTTTGCTTTTCTAACACATTTCACACATTATCCAGACTTCAGGCCTCTCACTGAGGTTTTGCAGGTACAAACCCACAGATTTTGTGAGTATTAACAGCACATTACAAAGCCTGGCATGCATTTGTGTGTCTGCCTGGATACTGTAGGAAGGAATCTGTTCCATTATTAACTCTCAATCTGCAGCTCACCAGATTGAGAAGAGGAAAGTAACCTAAAATCATTCATAAAGCTGGTTTTGCTCTTAGCTTAAAACTCCTCAGATTCTAAAGACTTCAGGTTTTGCCATTTACAGTGGGTGCCAAGCCTGGTTTTTATCTGGATACAAATAGGAAAAGAAGGAACTTGCAGGTTTGTTTGAATTTTAAGCTGATGAAAAGGTTTCTTTAAAGGAGTTGTTCAAGACAGGCTGGCATTGGATTTGATCCAGAGAACCTCTTTAGTCTATTTTAAAGCAGCTTAGATATGATTTTAGGTAGAATTCTGACACCACTGGTGTGTGTTCACAGGCCTGAAATCTGAATTGGTCACACAATGAGCACATGAAGGGCAGGCTCTGTGTCAGCAGCCTGATCATGGCACTGTGGCTTGCAGGGATCCCAGGAGGTGTTTGCATTTCATTTGTAGAAAGGCAGCTGATAAGCAGTGTGGTTTCCTTCAGGGGATCACATTTCTCCCCTTCCTGGTGGGGTTAAAATCTGGACTCATCCTGCTCTTTGGGTAATGGGATTTTTTTTGTCAGTGATGGGCAGGGATCAGGGGGATGCTGGAGATGTGATGTGACCAGAAAGCTGCTGGGTAAAGCATTCCTTGACACAGTGGTCCTGCTGGGTGAAAACCAAACAACAAAAGAAAAAAAAAAATAAAAAAGAGGAATTAAAATATTTATCCTTCCTGGGATGTTTGCACAGAACTTGTCCTTAAGTAGCTGAGTAATCTTAACAGCCAGCCTGACGTAGGTACAGAAAGACACTGAACTGCTTTGTTTCCATAACTCCCAGCTAAGCCCAAGTTAATCTTAAAGTGAAGCTGAAAGTGTTGAGGAAACCATCTTGGGACAGAACTTTTGGGATAATAAATATTTTCATTCTTGCCTGGTGCAAGGTTGATAAAACACAGGGAGCTTTTGCTGCTGGCTTGGCTCTGGCCAGGTAAATGTGCCTTTGCTCACATGAGTGGGTCCCACTGCTCTGCACAACTGTTCACACACATAAAATTATCCCACAAAACCCACCATGTGCTGAAGTATTTTCAAGACTGACTCTTTTTGCAGCCAGTTCAGTTTGCTGGCAGGACCAGCTACACCTGTGTTAGAAGAAACCCTTAAACACAAAGTTTAAAGTCTTAAGGAACACCAATTATTTTTCATCCTAAAAATCACCCCATCCCCTAAACACCCAAAGGCAAAGGCTCTGCAAAGAAATCAGGTGTGTCTGGTGGAATGAGAGTGTTTCATGCACCTGTGCAGGGTTTTAAGGTGCTGCCCTTCCTCCAGCATTTTGCTTAGAGGAGATTTCACCCTCAGACAATGGTTTCTCTGAACAATTGCATTCTAAGCACCAGCTATTTCCACCCAGCTTTCCCTTTGTTCACGGGACACTTACCCAGGCACACCTTCAATTAGCCCAAATGCTTCTGCTGGTTTTTCACATAGCCGACCAAATTGTTGGAATTGCTCCCTGTAAAACAAATACCAGCAAAGTCAGGTTTTGGGCCAGGCTGTGGCACATGGTTTCTCGAGGTCCTCTCAGTTTTATTGCTCTCATTGTTAGCAGAGCTGGGACAGCCCACAGTGGAAGAGAGGAAAGGAAATCCTCTCATGGTTTTATCAGCCAAAGTGGCCAAATTTGGCTGTTTGTAAATCTAATGTCAAAGATGCTGCCTAGTTACACCTGATCTAGTTCCAATCTGATCCAGCTCCAAGAGGGAGAAACCAGGAGATTTGAAGCTGGGAGGGAAGATGTGGGAGATGCTCCTGCTCTCTTTGAGCCCCAGATTTGTGAGAGGGACCTGACACCTCTCAGGGAGCACCAGGGGCTGATTCACTGGGCTCCAGCCATCCCTTATCTCTCACCACAGTCCAAGACCCTGCTTTTGACAGAGCTCTGTGCTCAGCTGCAAGAACATGAGCAAAGCTCCAAAAATATGCTTAAAAAAAAATCTTGGATTGGGTGTTTCCCTTGGCAGAACTGCACCATTTAACTCCCTCTGTCACAGCTGAAAATTCTGGTTCTCAAGAGTCCACAGCCAGGACATTGCAGATGTTAAAATAAGATCTTCTCACCAAGGCATAGAGTTAAGGATGAAGAATCTCTTTTTTTATGTACAAGCCTTCATTTCATAAGGAACAAATTCCTTGTAAGCATTGCAAGAATGATAAAGCTTAATAATAGCAACAAACCCTTCATGCTAGCAGCTTACCAAAATATTCCTTGTAATATTTATGCCTCAGGTTGTGTCCATCTGGAAAAGAAGGTACATGGTGAGAATATATCCAGACAGCCTTCATTTTTTGTGTTAAACTCTGACCTTCTGTGTACAGCACAGGGAAATTAGAGATATGGAAATAACAACCTCACAATGAGGAAAATAAAAGTCCTCTGTAGCTGAAGTAATTAGGGTTGCTATAAAACTTTTATAAACTGCTGAGATTACTGAGTTCTGTGGACACAACTCACTTGCCACAAGAGTGGGAATTGCCATGAGCATTTTATAACCTTTTCAGTAGCTGCAAGTCAAGGAATCAGAGGCTTTCCCAAATTAAATAAAATCTGGGTGACATTTCAGACCATCTATTAGGATTTCACATAGTTCAAGTTCCAGCTAGGTTGTTCTGTTTGCCATTTATATAATTATTTAAGCCCTTAGAAATACTTCATGTCTAAGATCCCCATAGTTCTGCATTACATTGGAAACTATGGGTATTATCAAAGAAAAGGTTATAAAAAGGGATGATCCAAAAGCCCTTAACTTTTGGCTTTTTAAGATAACTTTTTTTTAACTTTTTAAGAGAAAAACTCTTCATCTATTTTGGAAGCAGCTCAGAGACCTGGTTTAATGCTTCCCCTGGTTTTTACAGAGACCAAATGGCAAAACTGATGTCTCACATCTCTCCACTGAGGTGATTTGCAGCCCAATGCCAATGTACATATCCTACCATTCAATGAATATCTAAAAATGCTATGAGCTTTCCTGGAAAATATTTTGGCATGCATGAAATTCTTTTTTTGGGCAAATGCGTCAGCAGGATAAAGGCAACAAAGTTTCGGATGCAGAAAGCAAAGTCAGAAGTCAAATCTGGAATTTAAAACTCAGTAACATATAAATATTTCTAATTTTTGTGCTGCACAGTAACAGCACATGCAGACACAACACCAGAGGACACTGGCACGGAGTGTCCTGGTGATGCCTTAGGTTTTAGCATTCATATTTTTTAGCTCTCATATTTTTTTTTTTTTTAGCTTTCATATTTTTTTCGCTTTCATAATTTTCAGCTTTTATATTTTTTAGCTTTCATATTTTTTTAGCTTTCATATTTTTTTAGCTTTCATATTTTTTTAGCTTTCATATTTTTTAGCTTCTGTACTGCCATAGTGTGTGATTCTGAACTTCATATGAAGCGTCAGCAACTTCTCTTCACAGTTTAGTTAGACAAAAAAAAAGTCCTTTTCCAGCTTAATAACCGAGGACACTGCTAAAGCTTCAGCCCCAAAAAGCGTAAATAACAACAAACTGAGGAGACAATTGAGGGCGGGACTGCAGAACCTGAGATTGTACAACGAACCCAATACGAGAATGAACCAAAAACTTATAAAAGTGTGAAAATACGTGATCCATCTTGGGTGTAGCCTCGGCCGGGCTCTCGCACTGGCCAAGGCGAATCCTTTGGACAGATGCCCGTTTCCTGCCCTGTGTCCCCTGTGTCCCCTGTGTCCCCGCGGGGAGCACTGACCCGCGCTGCCGCGCTGCTTGATGCACTGCCCGCGGTTCGGGACGCCCTCGGCCGTGTTCCCGGGGCTGATGATGTGGCACTCGTAGCCCGTGGGGCAGTGCAGGGGCTCGTCCCCGTCCTCCGTGGTGCTGCACGCCTCGGCTGCAAGACAAGCTGCAGGTCACCACCCCACTTGTGACACACCAGTTCATATTTTCCATTTTCTGCATTACTATATAACTCTGAACTCCATATCGAGTGTTAAAAGTTCTCCTCCCAGCTCAGTCACACAGAATAATCCTTGTCCAGCACCAGAACCAAGGACACAGCTGGAGCTTCAGCCCCAAAAAGTGCAAACAGAGAATTGGGGAGAGAATCTGGGAGGGTGGGACTGCAGTGTGCTGCTCTCTCCTCATCCTCCGTGGTGCTGCACGCCTCGGATTCAAGACAAGCTGCAGGTCACCACCCCACTTATGACACACCAGTTCATATTTTTCATTTTCTGCATTACTATATAACGCTGAAATCCATATAAACTGTCAGCAAATCTCCTCCCAGCTCAGTCACACAGGACAATCCTTGTCCAGCCCCAGAACCAAGGACACGCTGCAGCTTCAGCCCCAAAAAGTGCAAACAGAGAATTGGGGAGAGAATGTGGGAGGGTGGGACTGCAGTGTGCTGCTCTCTCCTCATCCTCCGTGGTGCTGCACGCCTCGGATTCAAGACAAGCTGCAGGTCACCACCCCACTTATGACACACCAGTTCATATTTTTCATTTTCTGCATTACTATATAACGCTGAAATCCATATAAACTGTCAGCAAATCTCCTCCCAGCTCAGTCACACAGGACAATCCTTGTCCAGCCCCAGAACCAAGGACACGCTGCAGCTTCAGCCCCAAAAAGTGCAAACAGAGAATTGGGGAGAGAATGTGGGAGGGTGGGACTGCAGTGTGCTGCTCTGCTCCCTGCTCACACCCACACACCTGCTGCTGAATCCAAAGCTCAGGTGTGGCTCCCTGCCCCCTGTCCCAAACAGAAATTTCATCACTTTGACCCAGGATACTCAGCAAGTGCAGCTCAGAAAGGTCAAGCAGGACTCAGGCAGTGTCTGTGGCCATTACCTGTACAGACTCTGCAGGGCCACTCCACCCTCTCATTTTTAGTTTCAAGAACCTCTGCTGTAATTCTCATGCCATGGCTAATGGTTCTTACCTCCCTAATTACTCCCCCAAGCTGAGATGAAGGTGCTCAGATAAGAACAAATAATATGAGCATGACAAGGATGGATGAGGAGGAACCTATTTTATCTTATTTCTAGCTGTGCAGCTTCAATGAGCTGGAGGCAGAGTTTTCTCTTCAAGAACTTGGAGTTTCCATAATAGATGAGAGTTGAGGCTCAGTGAGTCTAAAACTCTCTATGTAAGACCAAAGAGGAATTTATTGGCACTACCTGGATCTGACTAATGCTGATCAAAAGCTGGGTTAACATTTTCATGAAAAGCCCAAAAATTTTGTGTAACCATACATCTGGGAATGCCACTTCTCTTCCACCTCCCCACTCCCTCCTTATTTCAATTTTAGGTATTGGAAAAAAATGAATTTAAAGGCCTTTTCCTTTGGAATGAACTGAGAAGCTCAATCTATCAGTCTCCAGACTCAGATGCCCCAGGTTCACATCAGCTTGGCAGCAGTCAGCCAGGGCTCCTGTCCAAAGCACCTCCAGATCCAAGAGCCACAGCCCCAGCCCAAGGCACCTGGGTGATGAGGCCACTCTGGATTAAAGGATCTCCCATTCCAAGTCCACCCACGGTCTATCAGGAAGCTGGCACAAAATTATGTGTATGATGACAAAGCCTTTTTCTAAAAGGAAGATATATCTCTAATTATTTGAAGAATGGGTACGAGCCCAGTCCACTGCAGCATTCCTAGTGCTCTGGATAATCCATATCCATAGAAAGTAATTTATTTACTGCACCAGAATGCGACCCCCAGCACCACACAAGAGTTATTCCTGTGGAAACTCCAGACAAATACCAGCAGCCCCAACAGCCCAGGCAAGCTCTGTGCATCAGGGTTTTATTCTCCAGGGCCTTTGTGTGATTATGGATATTGCAGAGAAGACAGAGAAATGTCCTGTACCTTGTAAGACTTCCTCTGGGCCATCCAAAAGCCACCCATTGCCTCCCAGCCAGCGGGGTTTGGGCTGAACCAGCCAGTCCAGGACTGCAGAAGAGAAAAACAAGAGACCACAGGGTCAAGATGGAGCAGCCACAGGGCACAGGGTGATGGAAAAGTCATGGATTTGCTCTAAGGGTCTGTGAGGAGCTGCCTGATGGTTTTGACTTCTATTTGTGCTCTTGTCCCAGTGGAAAGGGAGACATGGATGTTACCCAGGGCCACGAGAACCTGCTGCCCTAGAAGCAGCTGCTGCTTCCCATTGTCATTCCTGTGGCAGGGAATGGTGAGGTGGCTGGGCTGGGATTGCCTCTTTTCCTGAGTATGGAAACAGAATGGTTTGGGTTGGAAAGGACCTCAAAGATCCAGTAACAACAAAGGAAAGGGGGCAAGCCAGGGGGCTGAGACTTCATGATCTAGAGCTGTGGTTGGACAATTGATCCCAATATGTAGATGAATCAAAACTTCTAAAAGTGTAAAGACTCATGACCAGGACTCATCTTGGATTTGATTTTGGTGTAGCCCAAGTCAGGGGGCTACTGGGGGCTTGCACTGCCCAAGGGGCCAGCCCAGCAGCATCAGAGATGGCCATCCTCTCACCCTCTGGGTCCATCCTCTCACCTTCTGGGGCCACCCCAGCAGCAGGTGGCATCCCCCCATTCTCTGAGCCCACCCCAGCCCAGGTGGCTGGCCATCCTCTTCACCCTCTGAGCCCACCCCAGCCCAGGTGACCATCCCCTCGTCCTCTGAGCCCGACCCAACAGCACAGGTACCCATCCTCTCACCCTTTGGGTCCATCCTTTCATTCTCTGAGCCCACCCCAGCCCAGGTAGCCATCCCCAGCCCACCCCAGCCCAGGTGACCCTCCCCTCGTCCTCTGAACCCACCCCAGCAGCACAGGTGGCCATTCCCTCACTCTCTGAGCCCACCCCAGCCCAAGTGGCCATCCCCTCACTCTCTGAGCCCACCCCAGCAGCACAGGTGACCATTCCCTCAGTCTCTGAGCCCACCCCAGTCCCGGTGCCCATCTCCCCCCCCAGTCCCGGTGCCCATCTCCCCCCTCAGTCCCGGTGCCCATCTCCCCCCACCCCAGTCCCGGTGCCCATCTCCCCCCCCAGTCCCGGTGCCCATCTCCCCCCCAGTCCCGGTGCCCATCTCCCCCCCCAGTCCCGGTGCCCATCTCCCCCCCAGTCCCGGTGCCCATCTCCCCCCCCAGTCCCGGTGCCCATCTCCCCCCAGTCCCGGTGCCCATCTCCCCCCAGTCCCGGTGCCCATCTCCCCCAGCCCCAGGTGCGCTCACCTGGCGGGGGCTGCACGGCCTCCAGGCAGGCGTAGGTGCAGCCGTTGTAGCAGCAGCGCTTGTGGCGCTGGCACTGGCTGTCGGAGCGGCAGCTCGGCACCTCGCAGGCGCGCTCGGGCAGGCTCTGCGGCGGCGGCGGGCACCGCTCGCTCCTGTGCGGCTGCGAGCCCTGCGACAGCGCCGCGTACTCGTAATCCTGGCGGAGACAAGAGGCGCTCAGCCCGCTGCGAGGCGTGCTCGCCATCCTTTGCCAAAAGAAGTGTTGGGGCAGTGAGAGGGGGGGTCTGAATTCTTCTGAATTAAAGCCTTTGGATCGATTGAAGTGTATTCGTATTGAAATATATATATACATATATATATATATATAAAAATTATATATATATAATATATATAATGTATGTATATGTGTATATTTATTATATATATATAAAATATATATATAATGTATGTATATGTGTATATATATAATATATATTTTTTCTATATATATAATGTATGTATATGTATATATATACTATATATATAATGTGTGTATATGTGTATATATGTATAATATATATATGTTTATATATATAATGTATGTATATGTGTATATATATTATATATATTTTTATATATATAATTTATGTATATGTGTGTATATGTATAATATCTGTGTATATGTATAATATATACATTATATATATAATGTGTGTATATAATGTGTATATGTATATAATGTGTATGTATATGTATATATATAATATATATATATTATATATAATTTATGTATATGTATATATATAATATATATATTTTATATATATATAATTTATGTATATGTGTGTATATGTATAATATATACATTATCTATATAATGTGTGTATATGTGTATGTATGTATAATATATATATGTTTATATATAATGTATGTCTATGTGTGTATATATATATTAGATATATTTATATATATATAATGTATGTCTATGTGTGTATATATATTATATATATTTTTATATATATAATGTATGTATATGTGTATATATATAATATATATATATAATGTATGTATATTTATATAAGGTAGAGGTGTAAGTTTAAGTGTTAGGATAAAACTTAAAATAAGTAAACTTTTAATAAGTAAACTTCATTATTATTAAACTTTTAATAAGTAGAACGTTAATAAGTAAAACTTATTAAAGTTTTAGTATGAGCTCTAATGCTTTTAGCAAGTAAAAGGTTCAAATACCAAAGTAGAAGTGTGAGTTCTAATAAAGGTTGAAAAACGTGCTGATGTTTTCAGTACTGGCTCCAGGACCATGGCTGTAGATAGTGCTCAGACATAACAGAGCTATAGCAAGAATGTTGCTGGCATTTTTCAGCTAGAGCAAGATAGGTTGTATGCAGAGTCTATACATAACCTGGGGTGTTAAGAAACTGGAATTCTAGTAGGTTAAGGAGTGGTGGTTTGAGTTTGTGTCTTAGTTTGGTGGGAAGATTCTATATTAGAGCATGCATTGAGGAGACCTGGTGCTTTTTGCTTTTTGCCATCTGCTTTCTGCTTTTCCTGCCATAGCTTTCCTTTTGCTTTTGAGGCTGATGAGCTGTTTAATAAATAACCTTTTAGCAACTATTAGCTGTTTCACTTATTTAAATTAACCTGACAAAGTTGGTGCCTAGAGCACTTATAGAGAAGGAAAGGAAGGTTCAGCATAAGGTGAATATGGAGCATCCTACACGAGTCTCAAAGTGGTTTTTGGAATTAACTGTCCAGCTCCCCCAGCACTTCCCTTAAGGAAGTGCTTTGGAAACACCAAACAACTGCTAAACTATTTTTGTAGTTGAGATTATTGCATTGAATATTGGGAGGTTAAAAAAGGAAATTCTTTAAAGTCTTTTATGTCACTATAAGATTAGGAATTATATAGCAACACACAACTTCCTTCAGAGGCAGAAAAGAAGCAATTTATTAAAAAAGCAACCTCACTTTTATAGACTAGATCATGGAATACAGGATAGAAAAAGCTCATTGGCCCAGGAAAGGCAGCACCTCCTGAAAACATGCTTTTACCAAAACATCACACCGCTCACACACTGTTCTGTGATCAACACCAGGTGCCAATATCTGCTATTAATTCCTTTGCTTCTCTTTTCTTTGAGCAGCTTGGGAAAATGCAAGCTGCATCTTTCCCTGAATCTTCACCAGTATCCACAATTTCATACTTGTCTGGGAAACAGGGAGAAGACTCCAGGCATCCTCCAGGACACCAGAACACTTGGGCAGGGCAGCAGTGGAAATGAGAGCACTGTGCTGTTTTGGGAACAAACATCCCTGATATCACCTCTCTCCTCATGGGCTCCTTCCATCTCCACCACCTGCTCTGGACCAGAATTTACAGGGGAGCCTTTCAAGTTTATCCACAGTGGAGCTCTTTGTAAAACAGAGTATTCCTGAATCATGGGATGTTCTGGATGAGATCTGTGAGACTGATGCCAGCTTCATCCCAAAGAAAACCAGGCCATGTTTCACTGCAGCAGAAAGAAGCTGAGCTGCTCATTGCCCACTGACAGGACAAGGGAGCTGTAAAGTGGATTAACAGGCACTGGAGAATTTCTGAGGCACCTTTCAGGTATTTTTCACACTGGGGCTGTTTTAGCAAGAAGCCAAATCTCTCCAGCAGAGAGATGAATCACCCAGCCCATTCCTTTCTCACCTGTGGCTCAACCCCTCACTCACCTCTGGGCTGCAGCTCAGCTCCCCAGGGCAGCAGAAAGTGCTCAGGGCACTCAGTCTCAGATTTATTAACAACCATTTATAAACTCTAATAAAATCAGAAAGTGGATTCTGGATTTTCACTTTTAAGGGAGATCAGCAACAAGGCAGGGCTGTGAAGTGAGAGCTGCCATGGCCTCATGAGCAGGCTGGTGAGAGTCATAAATACAGAAAAATTGGTGTAAATATACACTTGGCCCAGTCACTGGTGTGTTACAAAATCAGGGATGAGAAAGTGGGGTTCTTATTCCAAGAATAAACATGGTGCAACAGTCCCCCAGGGGTTTCTAGGAAATTTCACCACCAGACTATGGGGAAATTTGAGGTGAGATGAGCATCCCTCTCATCCTGCTCCATCCCTGCTGCTGCCCCCAGTGGCTCCTTTGGAGCTTCTGTGCCTTTGATAACACCTGCTGTTATCAAATGAGAGGCCATTGCACAGACATGGAGTGTCAGAGAGTCAGAGAATTCCTGATATTTTCACTAATGACAGTCTCCTGCCCTGTTTCCAATAACACTAAACAATTTTCTTCTGTTTCTCCTTTAAAACCCTTCCATGACATTGTTTTCCCATGAACTGATAAAGGTTTAAACCACTAAGAAGGTTTGGAAAAACCCAATTTTGATGATGTTTTCCATGCTGTATGTTAGTCCATTCCTCAAAAGCTGCAAATACTCCAAATTCAAAGCATGTTTTAAAATTGAAGATACTGAAAATATACTTTGTTTTATTGTTTGTTTGTTTGTTTTGTTTTGTTTTTTGGGGGGTTTTGCTGGATTTTAAATAGAGAAACTTTTCAGACCAGGTATAATTTTGGTATATAAGGGAGCACTGAGCAATAAATCTGTGCAGTTCCAAACACTGAACAGGTCTCCTTGTTGGAGGGAATGCTCATCCTGGAAGGTCACATTTTACTGTTCTATTTGAAAGGTCATCTGCAGACAGAAATGTGACCAGAATAATACTGGCAAATAATGGATACATGAAAAAACCACCAAACAATTACTGCAGTTGCTTCACAGATGATTCAGAAACCAAGAAGCCAAAATTGCAATGAACAGCTGGCTCCATGAATGAAATTTCCATTGGGGAACAATACAACAGTTGGAGCCAAATAACTTTGTACCTCATGACCTTCCTGCCCATTTTCTCTGGTCACCTATTGCTCACAACTCATTCCTTTCAAAATAAGAATATTTTGCTTATTTGCATTAATGTGTGCATAAAACAGGATTCCCTCATTCCCCAAAATAACCTGGTTAAGGACATCTCCAGGTTTGGGTCACAAGGTTTTTTAAGAGCTTTCCCAGCATTCATAATTTGGCTCTGATTTATTATTTTTGAAGATTGTGATGACAGACAAAATTTCTTTAAAAACATTTTTTAGTGCAGGAGGTAAATTTCTGCTTCCCATGGAGACTTACTAAATAATTTAATGGCAATATCTGCCTTAGAGACACCCAGAAACAAAGTAAGGGGAAAAGTTCAGAGTTCAGCTGAGGAACCCTGGAAATCAACAAAAGATGAGGAAAAACCTGGATGGGATCACTCAGTCTCAGTGATTTCAATAGCAACTGAGGGATGCAGTCTGCCTCCCAAAAATCCCAGATTTATTCTGTTATTTGTGTCTGGAACTGGTCCCTGAGCTTGTGTCAAAGCAGAGCTCTCTGCTAATTCATATTCTGCATGGAGCCCCTTGAGATGACACATGAGATTTATTTCAGCCTCCCACCACCAGCTCTGGCCCTGGCAGGGATTCCCAAACACTGGCCATAAAACACCTTTCTCCTGGAAAAAAAAAATACAGCCAGGGAGAATTTTGAATCCTCCAATATTTCCATTAAAGACCTGGAAATTCACCCATCAGTGATGATCGAATTGTCAAATATAAAAAGGCAGTTTAAACAATCTGTAGGACAAGACCAAAGTAACAATTCTCCTGTTGTTGGCTCAGCATTTGTCATTTTGTTTCTGCTGTTTGCAGTTGGAGGAGTGCTGCAGAACTGGGGTGGGCTCCACAAGAAGGCTGGAAAAAAAGGGCTGGAAAGCAGGAAATACAAAAAATACAGAAAAAGGTTTGTGTGTGTGCAGGTTCCAAAGGGGAGGCTGAGGCTGCTCTGCTCACAGGTTACTGAGGATATGGGGGGACCAGAAATTTGGGAACAAAGAGGGTACCCCAGGGCTGACTTATGACAGCTGGCTGCTGGAAGGGCAAATAAATTGTTGGAAGAGCATTACAGCAGCTGTGAGGAATTCTTCATTGCTGGAAAAGTTTAAAAGAAGGCTGGGATTTTTCTAAAACACTTGCTGTAGTTGACAGTGGAATGAAATGCAGACTGGCCCAGCTTTCCCAGCAGGCTGATGGGTGTTTTACAAGGAACTGAAGCCCACTCCCAGGTAACTCCCTCCCTCTGCCCTTTGGGAACAGTCCCTGGGGTGTGGGGGCTGCACAACCCCAAATCATTAAACTTGGCAAGTGTTCCTCTGTAAAATATATGGATTTTTTTAAAGCCCAGCTCCTGTATCCCACTGAGCCTACCAGGTTTTCCTCCTCACTGCAATCCCACTTTCTCCATTCTCCATTCCCACTTGTCCCCTCCTTGCCAACCCAACCCTTCCTCAGGGTGAAAGAAAACACCCCAAGCCAGCTCCTCATCCTCACATTCTGCACCCAGCATCTTTCTGCATTCACTCCTCCTGCTCAGCCTCAGATTTTCTGGACTCAGCCCACACAAAGCTCCCTCCCCCACATCCTTTGGGGTCCCACAGGGATGTCTGTGTCCCATATGGCTGCAGGTTGATGTAAGCACCTCCATCTGCCACCCCTCTATCCAAGTGACTCACAAATCACCTGCTCTGCCCCCAGACTCTGATTTTCCAAGCACACAGCATTTGGTAGAAAGGAAAACATCCCCCTGAGAAACCAGAGGGGCTGCCAGAACTGACCCCTGGTGCAGAAGAGGATGGAGAGCAGACACTTTCCCTCCACTGAGGAGGAGAAAGAAAAGCATTTTGTGTTTTCCCTGAACCAATGTTTCTGTCAATATGAGCAATTCTAGCTGAGCTTGCCAGATCAGTAGCACCTGCATTCAGGGCTGCCAGGAAAAACAGCCCTTTGAAGAAGAGCAGGTTGAAAGAAGAGGATATATCCTCAGGGGAGCTGGCTGGGCTCCTTATCTCAAGATCAACATGTAAATTCCTCTTCTGCTCCTGTCCTATCTCTCTGGGTTATTCACCTCACTGCTCCTGTTAAATTTGAGCTTCACATTGAAATATGGCAGAAGAACATCCATATATGTGCGCTTTCCAGTGAGTGATTTTGCAGGAAATTCACCTCTTTATATCACCATTTTCCAATTAAAATGCAAACCAGAAAAAATACCAAATATAAAAATACCAAAAATACCAAGAGAGGCTATAATGAAGAAAATTTCTTACAAAATCCTGAGGTGTCTTTCAATATCAACACAAGGTTTTCTGCAAAATTTCAAGGAGACAGAATTTCACTTTGCTCACTGGGGGCAAGGGATGTGTGTCACAATTCTGAGTCAGCAATTGCACAAACCAAATGTTGCCATACACAGACATCACTCTAAAAGTCACTGGCATCAAAACATCCTTTCTGAATTAAAAACTGCAGAAAACAGATGGAGGAATCTGCCTGTGGCACCAAGGTGCTGTTTATACACATGCAGTGGTTGGAAGATGAAATCAGAAATGAGCACAAGAAAATAAACTATTTGGGGCTTGCACCCAAGCAATTCAAGGGGCAGAAACTTTGGCTCAATGCTGGTTTCTAAGCAACTTGAATGAACCAAGTAAAAATTTTAAAATTATAAAATAATTGATTTTTTTTTTTTTTAACAGCAGATCCTAAAACTCAAGTTATCAATTTTTTTTTAAATTTTTTTATTTTTTTCAGTTTTCCCCATGGCCATGTCTGGTCGTTTGGCCCCACCAGGACAAGAGCCAGCACCATCCCTGCACTCCCAGCATCTCGCTGCTGTCGCAGTTCCAGTGCCAGCCCCGTGTCCCGATGGGTTTGGGCTGAAGGATGCCAAGAGCAGCAGGCACAGGCGGATTTTGGGGATTGTCACCCTCCAGGGCGATGGGCACGCCAGGGATTTACAGAATCCATCCCTCCCTCCAGCACACGTTTACCCAAAGTCACCCAGCACAGGAGCTGGGCACCCTCCCTGCTCCAAGCGATAAATCCCATCATTTCCCTCCCCTGCAGGGATTGCATCCCCCTCCTCCCCAGCCACTTTTCCCCGGGGGTTTTCCAGGGAAAGCGGTGCCGGTGCCATCCCAAACCCCTTTTCCTGCTCCCATCGCCCTTCCCCAGTTTCCCCCTGCAGCAGCTAGGTGGCAAAAGTTCCGCGCAGCCTGGGAAAACTTCACGAACCGCTGCAACAGACCGGGGACCGATCCCGACCCTCCTCATCCCCAAACCAGAAAGGAAAACTTCCCCAAAAAATCCCCCCAAACCTTACTCACATCGTATTTCTCCGTCATTTTGAGCAGAGCGCGTTTCCAGAGGGTCCTGGCACAGCCCGGCTCCGGCAGCACAACCAGCGCGCACAGGGCTGCAGCCAAGACCTTTTTACAGAAAAGCATCTCTGGCAGCAGTCTGGAACCCATTTTTAAATTTTATTTTTCCAGGGAGAGGTGGGATAAGGAGCCCGGCTCTGGGGATCCGGGCGGTTCCGAGGTTTGGCAAGGAGGGAGGGCTGAGCGCTCCCAGAGCCGCTTTTCCCTGCGCAGCTTCTGGGAAGGGAAAAAAAAAAAAATAAAAAAAAAAAAGAAATAAAAAAAAAATAAAAAAAAGAGCCCACAGGCAGAAGCCGGGAGCTGCTGTTGAACTTCTTTAAGTTAGATCAGGTTCTCGGCTCACATGTTCGCACAAAGCTCAGGCTCTCCTTGAGTGATGGACGGGAAGATTACTCGGAAAGATTATTTTTAGACCTTTGTTCCCAACATCTGGCATCCTCCGAGAGCCCCATTCAGAGCCCAAGCGTGGGATCAGATGACAGCTGCCGCAGGGGGAAATAAAGGTCTCGGAGGGGTGGGATCGGCAGATTTTTGCAAACAGTTCACCCAAACTTCCCCAGAGCCCGGGCTCTCCCTTTGTGTGCTTCCTGCTGGGGGTTTGCATCACGCTCTGACAAAGTGATAACTTCATCTCAAGCCCACTTGAAGGAAATGATTTCATGGCATGATAAACATCCAGGGGTTTTCATTAAACCAACGTGACTTTGGTTTTCTGAAAATTATTTTGAAGGAGGGGAAAGATGTGGCTGTTGGGAAAAAAAATAATTCGGGGTGTGGAATGGGGAAGGAAAGTGGTTTGGAAATTACATGAGCACAGAGAAAGCAAGGAAGGGGACATGAGTCAGGCTGTGCCTGACAATAGCAGGGAGGGAAGGAGTGGACGTGGGGATTTGGACATCCCCATGGACATGCAGTGCCTGGAGGATGGGAATGGACTGCTGAAATCATCCTGCTGGGATGGAGACAGAGGCAGGTGCTGAAGGAGAACTGTAAGAACGAGCCAGCTGCCACAGTTATGTGTATAAATATGATAAATATGTATATCTGCATGTATATAACTTTAGAGACATCAGGAAGGCTGCTCAAGGCTTGCTGAGCCAAATGTGGGGAGTGTTTATTTCATAATTCCTCCTGAATTTCTCCTCCAGCAGCTTGTCCAGCCCTCCTGAGTGAAGGAAGAAACAGAACCACAAAACTTACTGAGATACAGACATTAAGCCCTGTTTGCCTTCACTTTACCCTGCTGAGCAGAGAGGAGCCTTGCTGGATGCACTGGATTTATTTTATATCCACTCTAAAGTGGGTCTGCAGAGGAGTGTTATACCCTGTGGACACACAAAAATATCTTCCAATTATTCCTTATACCTGAAAGCTCTGGAAATTCACTTTGATCCATGCCCAAGTGTCAATAGCTGCATGCAGGTGTAAGCCAAAGGATTTTGTCTTGAAGCTTGCCAGAATATGATGATGGGAACTTGAAAAAAAGAACAAGCTTAAAAAGCTCAGTATTTAAGGGGGTATATTTGATTTATTCAGAGTTAAGGTTCCTAAAGGTTTTCTAGCAGTAACTGTGCTTTGGGCAGGTCTCTCTGTATCTCTACTGCTCAGTTCATGCCAGGGAATTTAAAACAGAATAAATCCAAATTTTCCTGCAGACAGATCATTTTCCTCAGGCCTCTCTCTTCTATCAGTGGACAGCTCAGAGGCCAACCCGTGGAAAAGTGACTCCCTAAGGACAGGAGTGTCACCTCTGGGTGCTGGCAGAGCTCAGCCCCTCTCAGGCACATCCAGCAGCTCCCACTCTGCCCTCACTCCTGTGCTCTGAGGTGACAAATGGCACAGCTGCTTGCACAGAATAAACAAGGTTTTTCCTAGGAGTATTCCTATTTAATTGATGTCTCTGTGCTGATATTTCACTGGTCTGTGCTCTCACTGAAACCCAAACCACCGTGAAACAACTGCTCACCATAAATCTCCCTAATTTAATTCCATTTTTTGTTGTTTCATGTACTTGCAATCTGGACTTGGAGCATCTAATTCCACAGATTAATAGCTACTTCAGACACCATTTACTGGCTTTTATTTTTGCAGATACACAGCTTTGACATTTATCTGGGGAAAAAAAAAATAAACCAGGGTCTGTGCCTTGCAGTCCATGGATTGTACACTGAAAAAAATGAGAATTCTGCAGGACCAAAATTCAATAGCTGGTCACGGTCTTCACATCAAAATGAAAGTTGATGTTACAACATTTATGGAACTGTAACTCATCCTGCACACAACTCTTTCATGACTTCTTCCTGTCACCCATCTCCATTCCTCTCATGCTTCTACCTCCAGTCTCTGGTGGAAGATGGGCAAGGGATGGTGTATTTTTTTACAATGTTAAGAAAAACTTCCCTGGAAATTCTGGAAAGAATATTTTTTTTCTTCCCTTTTCTGGATATTCATCTTCTTGGCAGTCCCTGGCTGGGCTGTGTTGTCACAGGACATCATTTTTGCCATTCACATCTACTTTATCTTTTCATGTGGGGCTCAGTGAAACCTAAAACATGTGAGACCTGAGTCCACTCACTTATGGAGGCATTTTTCATCCACTACAGAGCAATTCCTGTCTGACCAAGTTCACTTTTGAACAGCCCATTTAGACAAAAAAGAAGAGGAACAGCCTTGACATTCTAAAGAATTTCTTGTTTAACATTGGCAGGTTTATGGCTCCAGCTATTAGTGTAAAGCATTCTGAGCAGCTTGGGAAGAAATTTTAGGCACCAGGCACAAATCCTTACAAACACAGCCAATGGCAATAATTAGAAATTTAAAATTTACTAAGCAGGTGTCTGAGTTGTGTAACTCAAATGCCAGGTATGATGATTTAAAAACAATTGTCCCAAGAGGGAGAAAATTAACATACATTTTCTCTTAAATTACATTTTATCCACACACAACAGCAGGGCTGATTTACTCCAAGTGGAGCAATTCCCTCTGGAATTCCATCCATAGGCAGTGGGTGCATGGCTAGACATAATGGAATTATTACAATATTTTGGCTGGATTTGGCTCCATTTAGGTAAAATCTTGGGCATTCAGCAGGCCAGCAGTTAAAACCATTTTTTAACATGTGATTACCCAGGGAATCCACAGAACATCACAAAGATTTCTCTGCTTCAGGATTTGTGGTGCAGCTCCTCACACCAAATTCCTGCTGCCTCCAAGGATTCTGAGTGAATTGCTCCATACATCAGCACTGAGCACAGAGTCACCCTCTGTGCATGAATCTCTGAGAATTTCCATCCCACAAATGGTTTCGATAAGGCAAATTCTGCAGTGCCATAAATTGCTGTCAGATGATAATGCAAGAACATGGGTGAGACTTGAGCACCTCCCCAGGGCCTGTGGAACCCTCAGCATCGTTTGTCACAGCCAGGAAGATGGATCTGAAGGAAAGGACAGGCCTTTTATCAGCTTAATTATTTTATCAGCAAAAAATAAAACCATTTTTTGGAGCTGGGGTTCATGCTGCCTGATTGGGATGACTTACATAATGGTTTGTAAAATTGTTCTCAGGGAGGTTGTGAGTGAAAGTCATGGAGAAAAATATCATTTTCTAGCCAAAGAACAAGGTAGGTCAGCCTAAGTCAAGACTTGCCTTTTCCCAGAGGAAAGATCTGACTTTTAAAGAAAGATTATATCAAAGAGAGAGTTTCCTCAGAGCACAACACTGCAGCACACCAGGTGACTCATTTTGGCTGGATATAATCCCAGCACCTTCATGCCAGGGGTTGCTGCAGTTCCTTTTCCAGGGGCTGTTTCCTTGCCAGCTCTGCACAGGTTCTGTTGCCAGCAGCAAAGGGCAATGGTTTTCTGGGGGTTATTAGAGATTTTTAATGTTACCTAATCCAGTGGGAAGGTTACAGCTGCTTTATGTCCCCCCTGAAAAATAATCCAATGCTCCTCCCCTGCTGCTCTGGCTGCCTCATGAAGGCTCAGCCCTGAGGCTCTGCCCCACTTCCACTCAGGAAATCAGAAAAAAACGAGTGAATCCAGAGTGGTTTTGTTGTGAATATGAACACAGAGAAAGCACAGCTCTGGTTCAGTTTCCTCAGCTGAACCTGCCCCATGGAAAGCAGGGAGGGCTGGGCTCCCCAGCAGTGATGGATGGCATTGTTTGTGCTCACCCCTCCAAACTCTGCTTTATGCAGGGCATCCTAAAGCAGCAATATTACAATTGGTACCTTTTTCCTTGCCTAATCCAGCAATTGGGATTGCTCCCTGCATGGATTAGCAGGAAAAGGAGTCCCTTAGGTGTGCCAGTCCTGATGGGTGAATACAAAATCCAACAAATAGAAGAACCTGCAGCATCTCTGGAGGGGTGACCTGGATGCAGATGATTCACCCCCTCACCCATTGCCTTATTTTAGAACCAGCTCTACAGGAAGACACCAAATCTGGGGTTTCAATATTGGATTCATTCCTTCCCTGAGCAGGAAAAACTGTGCCAGATGTTTGCTACCAGCAAGCTCTGCTGGGAATTTATAGAGTGAAATAAAAGATCAAAAGCAATTCAAAACACAGACAGGTGATTCCCTTTAAGCATCTGGCCCCAAGCCCTCACAAAGCCTGGCAGAGGTCAATGTTAAGTGGCCCCTGACCATTTGGAAAGGCCTGTAAAGAAGAATATAAAGGCTCTACTTTTATCCAGCTTGGTCCAGCTTGGTTGGATATGAGGTATAAATGAAGCAGAGGAATGACAGAATTCCCAGGAAGCCTCCCAATGCACAATGCTATTAATTACAGGCAGAGTGGCTCTCAGTGGGGGGAGAGGCTCCTCTTGGTGCCCTGGGGACACTGCTAGGATCCCAAACAATTCCTCTGGGTGGGACTGCCCAGCTGTGGGTTTGGCCCTTGTGCCAGCTCCCAAAGCTTTGGGCATGCCTGTCCCAAAGCCTTTTGTCTCCAAAGAGGTGCTCTGAGCCCTTGGTGTCCCCACAGCAGAGGGTTTGGGGGGGCTGGGGGCAAAGGGATCCTCTCCCAGGCCAGTGGGAATTGCTGCATATTTTGGGAGGGGAGGATGTGCACTGGAGCTCTCACACTGGGGCTGCTGAGAGGAGGAGAGTCACAGACTGGAAACCTCAGAGAAATCTCCCTGATGGGCAGATTCACCCTGAAATTAAAGACAAGGCAAATTTGGCTGTGGATCCACATGGATTTCACAGCAAATCCTCAGTTTTTACCACACTCTGCATTCAGCCAGGCTGAATTCCTGGGGCTAACAGGGCATTCAGAGCCCCTAGTCCTGAAAGAGCTGAGCTGTGCTCTGGGGGTCCCCAGGAAGTTTGGGACACTTGCTTGGAGCATGCCAAAATCAGAGCCAGTGACCCCCCCAGACGTGTCAGCATGGACACCAAGAATCCCACCTAAAAGGCACATGTCCTTGCAAATGCCAGATTTCCCCTCTACACTGAAACAGGGGTTATCCTGTGGCTGATGCCCTGCTCTGACCCACAAAGACTTGGCCAGTTTGATTTTGGGGCTGCACCTCTCCCAGCTGAAGCTCTGCCTGCCTGTAGCCTCATTGACAGATGGTTTCCCATAACAAATGTCCTGCCTACACCCAGAAATAGCAAATTCATAGCTCAAGGGCCTGTCAGGGACACCTGCAAACCCTGCACAAGGCAGGGGAAAGGGCATCAGCATCGTGCTTGTGTAGGATTTCCTTTATGGAACCTTCAACCTCCACGTCCCACATCCTATTACCAGGGAACTCCCTGGCCCTGCTGCAGCTCCTCTGAGGCCAGCAGTACTTTGGCAAGGACATTAAATGATATCCCAGGCTCAGGCAAATGCCTTTAGAGCTCTGGAATGGCTCCAGCTGCTCACAGCAGCCCTGGGGATGTCAGTGCTCTCCAGAATTGCTGCTGGTGTCACCTCGAGCTCTGCTGCCACCTCTGCAGGAATCAGGAGCTCAGCAAGGATCTGGCCAGGCAGGGAGCAGCCCTGAGCTCCTCAGGGGTTGTCAGGCTTGCAGTCAGTAATGCAGAATTCCTTAGAAGGGTTTTGGAGCCCATTTGCTGGATCATGCTGTTTACTATGAGAAGGCAAAGAGCTTTTAGTGTCTTTTCTTATCCAAAGTGCAGGGCTGAACAAGCCATAGAAAATCCCACTTGCCTTTGATATCTGATAAAAGCCTTATCTAGAGCTGGCTGAAGATAGACAGCAGTATTTGGAGCTGTGCAGGCTGGGCTTTAGCTGGGACAGTTCCCTTTCTTGTCCTTGCTCGTGGTGCCATCACCCACCTGGCCTGAAGGGCACATCCAGGCTCTCTCCTATCCCAAATCTCTGCTAACTGGGATGGATCTCACTCACCACTGGTGCCCAGACAGAGCTCAGGCTCTGGCTTCCATCCTTGCATTGTTTTGAATCCTCTCTTGGCATTAGATATAATGAGATCCCATTTCAAAATCAGAAATCAAGAGATGCCAAACTGGCATTGTTAAAGCAAAAACATCCTGTAAGAAAATTTCCCAAACTGCCTGCTGACATCCACACCTGCCTCTGGGCAGACAGACAGACTTTGCAAGCATCAGAGTGGCAGAAAACAAAAAAGAGCTCAGGTAATTTTATTTTTGGGGATGTATGTGGCCCTAATTAAGAGCCTGGATCTTCTATACTGGCCAATTTCACTCCTCACCTCAGCAAGGGACTTCTTTCAGCAGTCAGACATTGCTTAATTTTTTTGAAGGTGTTGGAAGAAGTATAATAGAAGGGGTTTCCTCCTCTGCTGTCTCTGTGTGAGGTCCTGAGCAGCACATTCAGTATGCAGCTGAATTCCTTCTGAATTGTTCAGCAGGCTGGGACAGACACATGGAGAGTTTCCACCTTTTATCTCAGCACAGAAGTTTCCATCTGAATAGCATGGCTTTATTGGGAGTGTTATTGTCCTCCAGTGAGCCACTCATTTTTCAGAGGCAGTAACTTGCATTTTGCCATGGATGTTTCCTATTACAGCATTTCCAGTCCTGGAATAAAGGGGAACCTGCAGCCTCTCCCAGTGCTTGGCATTCCCTGCCATGCTCTGCTCTCTAAATCCCCTGGCAGGACAGGGAAGGATGAGCACACCTGGGCCAAGGAGGGCAGGGAAATGGCACAGCTCTGTTACAGTCATGGATTAATTATTGCAGAGACCTCAGCTCTTCTGCTGCCTGGGGAGGCTGATCTGGAACAGAGACCAGGCAGAGCAAAGGGAATAAAATAGGTATTTATTAAAAGGAAATAGTTATTTATTGAAAGGATACACCTGGAGCAGTGCAAGAGCCTGGCTGGGGCTGCACCCAAATCAAATCTAAGATGGATCCTGGTCAGGAGTTTTTGCACTTTTATGATTTTTAGTTCATCTCCATATTGGGGTCAATTATCCAACCACAGCCCCAGGCTATGAATATTCAGCCCCCTGGCTTCCCCCTTTTCCTCACTGTTGTTTCTGATTTTGGGTACCAGGTGTCCTTGATTCTCCTGCTGGGAAGGGATTGTTTTGTCCAACCACCCTGTGAACTTACCTAATATGAAGTTTCAGAGTTATACACTAAACAACAGAGATTCTGAAAAATATAAAAGCCAAAACCCAAGGCATCACTTGGAGCCCCTGCTGGAGCAGCAGAACAATCTGGATGTTGTTAGCTGAGCACACAGCCAAAAATCCCTGAACACCCTGTTAGCACCAGGCAGAGATTAAGGGCAGCACTCAAAGCAGGCTGGATTTCAGACCTGGTTCTGTCATTTCTTAGAGCTGAATGTGGCTGCAGAGGACAATCAAACCTCTGACTCTGAGGGAGCACCCCCAGTCTGGCAGGGCACAGCTGCCTTTGCTGCTCCCCTTGTGGATTTTATATGCTGGAAAATGTTTATTTCAGTTTTGCTTCAATGTTCTTGTTAAACTTTATGTGCTATATAACTATGCTATATAGTACTATGTTTATGTTATATGAAGGGAAATATTTTTATATATCTATGTAGTTATATTTGTTTACATACCCATAAATTTACATCCCCAGCATGTTTCTTATGTGTTTATGCCCCTCTAGCCTGTCCCTCAAAAAGAATGGAGGAGTATCATGGAATCCCTGACTGGTTTGTGTTGGAAGAGACTTTAGAGCTCATCCCATTCCACTCCAACCTCCCACTGTCCCAGGCTGCTCCAAGCCCCAATATCCAACCTGGCCTTGGATATTCCAGGGATCCAGGGGCAGCCACAGCTGCTCTGGGCACCCCGTGCCAATAAATTGGGAAGAATTTATTCCCAATATCTAATCCCAATCTAATTATCAAATCTCTCTGCTTGGTATGCCATAGCTCTACTTAATACCTGCAGAGCAGCTCCAGGCCTTGCCAGAGTTTGAGCTCAGATTTACACTCATGTTTTGCACCACTTGGGAACTTTTTTTTCTCCTTTTTCAGGGCTCATTTATCTGAGTTTTGCAGTGCCCAGCAATGCTGGACATGTTCCAATGTAAATTATTTCTACAGAACCAGCAGTTGTATATTTTGTCCAGCCTGAATCCTGGCAACCTCAGGCCTCTGTGACTTGTATTTAATTATTAGGAGTAGGAGAACAACCTAAAAGTATGTGAGTGCACTGGTCCCATGGGGCTGTTTTTCAGCATGTCTCCATAGGATGGGATGAACATTTGCAGTTGATTTGGCACAAGTTCCAGGTCCCCTTCAACTCCACCTGCCTTTTGAAGTCATCAACCTGTTCTTGAGTGTAACCAGCCCTAAGAAATCACTTTTTTCTGCCTTGTCTTCTTAAAGTAGGTGCATTATTTAATCATCCATGCTTTCTGCATTCTGAGAGTGTTAATGGGAGGAAGTGAATAGCTGGGTATTCAAATCCTTTCCCACAATATCTCTCTGTCTTCTCTTTAAAGTCCTAAATTTTGGGTTTTTTTTCCAACTTACATCCAGCAAGCTCTTTGGCAAGAGAAAGCTCAGATGGGGCTTGGTTCTTTAATTACATTATTGGCAGACTGTGGCATTCCTTTGTTACTTTCTTGATCTAATTCCCCAAAAGAGCTGCAAAAAAAGAGAGAATGGTGGATTAATTTAATCACAGCTTCTTGTGTTGTTCAATACCAGCTCCTTTATTGTCCACCCACACCTTTGGGTGCTCTGAGCTCCATCTCTTCCACTCAGGGTGAAAGTTTCTTCCTCTGGGTATTTTTTACTTCAGACTTTATTCGAAAGATAATTCCATGTGTTGGGGATTCAGTAGCAGAGGATTCAGAGCCTTTTTTATTCCATGAAGTCCTTCAGGGACAAAGTGACAGGGCTGATTTAGCTGAGGGCTGAGTGACCCCTTGAGCAGCTGGAGGGTCCCTGAGAGAAGGATCCCAAAATATCAACACCCAGCATTGCAGCAACGAGTCTGCTGGAGGTTTTTGGGGCCCTGAGCCCCACATCTTGATTTCCCTGTGTGGAGGGGAAATCCTTCTCATGACAGGTAATGGAGACAGATGGGGTGGGAGCTCTTTCATCTGGGGCTCTGTGCCTGCAGAGCTGGCACTTATCACCAACTTTCTGTCTCAATTAACTCAACACTTCTGCCAGAGAAGCCCTGGACATGCTGCTTGCAGATTTACTCCTCTGTGCAGACTCCAGCAGCTGCTCCAGGCTGTGACTGAAGAGTTGTGGCATTTACAGCTGAGCTTTTCCAGACTCTCCCTGGAAATGTGAGTTGTGTCCCTGGGATGGGAGGCCTGCCTCTGTCTCAAGGGGTGAAATCCCACTTCCCCTTTGGAGAAATCTTATCTAGTTCAATCCAGCTTCCCATTCCTCAGGCTCTTTCCTTTGGGAGCTTGTTGCCAGCCATAAATCCCAGGCACCCTTTGCAAATCAAAGCAACATTTAATTTGGGTCTAAGGGTAACAATTAGCACCCTCTGCAGAGCTATTGATTGGATCATTGGGTAGTCCTCCTTCTAGAAATTCCAGATAAACTTCCTCCCTCTTTCCAACATTTTATTGAGCAGAGGACCCTTCGTTCTCTGTAGTCAGCTCTGTGTCAAGGTTGAAAAATCAAGCTGCAAAACTGGGCTGTAATAGTTTTTTCCCAACTAATTTCTAAGGATATTTAGTTGAGAGATTTTCTTTGAAGCTTTAGTCTGGAATTCCCACAGAGGAAGTTTTTCACACCTAAATTGGAAGATTTAGACATCTCAACAATCAGCTTATATACATTACTACAAAGCAACACTCGGAGTGTCAAGGAAAACAGATTTAAACATTATCTGAATGAATAAAAGCGATCTTAAATTAAGGGAGAATGAAGACTAATAAACCAGCAGTCTAGGCTATAGGAAGGCAGCATTATATCCAGCAGAAAACACTGGAATTTAGGTCAGAAATTCCATAACTTACACACAGGTCACACATGACCTGGCACAGCAGCCCAGCTCCTCCAATTTTCCTCTCTGAGGAACAAAACGTGCTGCTCTCCCCCCTCCACAGCAATTTAGATTTATAATTGTCTGTAACTCGGCCTGATTCTGATTTCTTTGTAAGCAATTGTTTGCTGAGAGATCAGAAGAGATAATAACTGAGAATAAAGCAGCTCCCTTCACGTGAATAATTGCACCATCAGCCCTTTAGTGAGAGTCACAGCCAGAAACTTCAGGCTGCTGCTGGGACCAATGCAAAGTCTCAGGAATGCATAAGCAAACGCATTAGACACAATGCATCTACTGGAGCAGGGATTCATTCAACTGAGCAGCTCCTGGAAACATGGAAAAACATGTTCAGCACAGGAAAAACTCATGGCTGTTCCCCCCAAAGCTGAGCAGTTACTGCAAGCTGGCACTGTTTATAAAGTGACCACCCAAAAATAGATAGGTGGAAATATCAGTTCTTCATAAATATATTTTGGGCAGGTATACCACAAATTCAAATGGCAACACATTTCATCAGTTTCCAGATTTTCAGAGGATGGAAATAAAAATTCTGCAGGCTTGTCTGGAATGGGAATTCTGAATTGAAAGGCTGAATTGTGCCCACCAGTCAGCCAGGTGCATTTCATCCTGTTTCACTTTCCTCTCACTCTACACAATCTTCCTCATTCTATCCCTTCTTCCTCTCACTCTGCACATTCCTCCTCATTCTATCCCTCCTTCCTCTCATTCCTCCTCATTCTATCCCTTCTTCCTCTCACTCTACACATTCCTCCTCATTTTATCCCTTCTTCCTCTCACTCTACACATTCCTCCTCATTTTATCCCTTCTTCCTCCCATTCTGCACATTCCTCCTCATTCTATCCCTTCTTCCTCTCATTCCTCCTCATTCTGTCCCTCCTTCCTCCCATTCTGCACATTCCTCCTCATTCTATCCCTTCTTCCTCTCACTCTACACATTCCTCCTCATTCTTTCCCTTCTTCATCTCACTCTGCACATTCCTCCTCATTTTATCCCTTCTTCCTCCCATTCTGCACATTCCTCCTCATTCTGTCCCTCCTTCGTCCCATTCTGCACATTCCTCCTCATTCTGTCCCTCCTTCCTCTCATTTTGAAGTGGTTTTTATGCCCACACTCAGTGCAGAGCAGATGCAGGGTACAATTCCTGCTTTCTCTGACCCATGAGCAGCACATCTCTGACTCATTTGTCAATGAGCTCCTTCCAGGTCAGAGCTTTGGGGCACCATGCAAAGAGGCTCTTGCTGCCCTCAGAGCCCAGGAGCTCAGGAGTTACTGGCAGAGCCACAGAGACCTGGGAAGGGCCCCAGGAGCCTCAGGAGCTCCACAGGAATCTTGGCCTTAGCCCTGCATATCTTGGGGTGTGAGTAATGTCTGCAGCCCTGCTGCTGCTCTGCTCCAACAAATGCCAGGCTGGATCCTGACCCTGCCCCATGGGATGGATCCAGCTGCCCCTGGAGCAGCCCCACTGCTGGTCCTTGTCCTGGGAGCCCCAGGGCAAACCCTGGAATCCAGCTGCTCCTCAGAGGAGATGTGATGCATCCCAGAAACCTGAGATTTTTGAGCTTTCTGTGCTTTCTGGCACCCACCCCCAGGAGAACACCTGAGGCCTTGGAGAACGTTCCAAATTTGAGTGATGGAGTTAAAGCCGTGGTGTGTAGTTAAATACAAGTATGTGATTTCACATGGTGAAGGGTTTTAAATTTTAAATTCGAGGGGTTAATAGTATAGTAATAGGTATGGGGCAATATGGAGGATTTGGGGTGTTGTCTTTTTTGGTGTTCTTCCTTCCTCTTTATGGTTTCAGGTAGTAGCTTCTAGTAGTAGTCAGTGTCACACTAAGAGTCATGAGAATTGAGTTATTGGGTTAAAATATAAATAATAAAGGTGTTAATTCTTTATTGACTGTTTAACTTTAAGAGGCCTTGTAGCCTCTGCATCTTTCTCCATTTTTTCCTCACTTCTAGCAGCTGGAAGTGCTGTCAAATGCTCTGTATTTTTTGATAAGATTTAATAAACAACCAAGCCCAAACACAAGAAAATCCATTTCCTTTGTGTATTTGTTAATCCTGGCTCTGAGTGAAGGCAGAAGAGACTGAGACAAACCACAAACCAGGGGATAAGGGTGTGCAAAGGATGAGAGAAATTCTGGGTTTGGAAAAAACCAACCTTCATCAGAGGGCTCTGCATCAATCTGTGTGTGCTTGGGCTCTGAACACAGGGAATATTTTGGGGTTGATCCTCACTTATGACCCTGCTTGGTTGTTTATTGCAGAAAACAACAGAGCAAAGCAAACCCTATAAAATAGTAAAGTCAGAAAACTGACAACAGGCAGAGAAGAAACTGAAACTGTTTCTAATTATTTTTTTTTCAAGGTATATCCCTCCTGCTTTGAATTTCACCACTTAAAGGCAGCTTATCCCCTCAGCTGGGATAAGCCTCTCTGAGACCATTGTATTTTGGGATGAAATCCTGTTGCCATTTCAAGTGGAATTGCTCTTCATTCTCATAGCCCAGGGGTTGCAGCATCTGTGCTGAAATCTGTGGGTTTCACACTCTGCAGGGGAGCAAATATTGCCTTCAAGACACAGTTTTCATTGAGGATTTTATGGAAGGAAGCATTCTAGTTGTTCAAAGGCTGCATTTTAAAAATGCTGATTCAAGGTCTTCAATTTGGAGCCAAATTTAAGGTAAGGGTTGCCCTTTCCTCATGTCAGAATCAGAAATGTGAAAAATAGTTGTCAAAAGATATTTTTATTAAAGCCTGAGAAGTGAGGTCAGGGGGTCAAGGAGCTCTGGAAAACAGAAATCCTTCAGGAGCATGTCTGATTGTTTTTTTTTTTTTTTTTTTTTTTTTTTTTTTTTTTTTTTTTTAATGGGAAAGTTGATTTTTTTGAGCTTTTTAAGAGTCTGCTGATAGAGATGAGGCAAAGTTCAACCTCTGAGGATGAAAATGGAACTAAAACTCCATCTCAGGGAGTGGAGACACCAAGTGCCTTTTGTTTTGGAGGAGCTGACCCCTAGGGATTTAAAAATCAAATATTGACTCCAAAGAACAAGCATAAAGAGGTTTTAGTGGGGTTTTGTTTGTTTGTTTGCTTTTTAATTACTGAAAATCTAAAAAAAAAAAAAAACAGACATAAACTGCAGATTCACGTGGCTTTCTTGGTCACACAAATCTCTGATGGGCCATTCCTGTCAGTGCCAACATTTCCAAGGGGCTAATTCAAAATATGGAGGAGTGAGAGAAAATATCTTCCCTGTCTCCACAGGGTGATGAGATCAACCCCAAGACTTTCCCTCCTGTGCCCATTCCTCTTGGGTTACAAGTTAAAATATCTCTTGAGGGAAAAAAAAAAAAAAAATCAGTTGTTCTAATTTTCCCTAGGATTTTTTTTTTTTTTTTTTTTATGTGTAGGAGTATAATAGGAGTATAATTACCTTAAATCAGGCATAGGCCATGAAGGAAACAGATGCTTATTTCTTTTAGAGATTAGGCAACCTTGCAGACTGCCCAATAGGAAACAGAGTAGAAGGCAGGCAATATATCTCATAAGCATCAGGCAAATTTCAACAGTGCTCAGGAAATAACCAGATTTTATGACTGATAGGGAAAAAAAGTTTTTTTTTTTTTTTTTTTTTTTTTTTTTTTTTTTTTTTTTTAATGCAGG
Source organism: Erithacus rubecula (assembly GCF_903797595.1). NCBI lineage: Eukaryota > Metazoa > Chordata > Aves > Passeriformes > Muscicapidae > Erithacus > Erithacus rubecula. Next base: position 3,275,925 of record NC_136664.1, read on the forward strand.
TTGTAGCAAGATTTCATTCATTTTGAAGTAATCTGCCTCTCTAGCAATTGTATTTTGGCCAGCTGCACCTCCTAGATCTGCCTGATGCTTTGAAAGGGAAGGCAAAAAGGTATTTCCTGAAAATACACTGCACACACCTATAGCCCAACGCCAGCAACTTGGGGATTTCTGATTTCAGGAATTTCCAGGAGCTGCTGACCATCCCTTCAAGGACCTCAAAAGCCACACACCTGTGAGGACCTGGCTGGATCAGCCCCCAAAGCAGCATTTTTGCTGTCAGGGTCACTGTGTGCCATCAGAGCAGCTCAGGAGGGGTGGGAGCCTTGCAGCATCTCTGCTGAGCAGAGATTTTCCAGTTCATTAAAGGCCTGATACATTAATGGGCTGTGCGTGATTGCAGGGGCTGGTGTGCAGGGCTCCTGCCTGCAGCTTGTTAGTGGGATTTTCTCAAGATTAGCAAGCATTGATTCCACTGGGAAGCCTTGGGGAAATGCCCTTAACCCCCCCCTGCCCGAGGGGTCCCTGCTGGGCTCCTGCTGCTGCTGGGATGTGACTCTGAGGGAAAGTTTTTTCTCTTTATCAAACTGCAATGGGTTGCAATCGAGAACCATTAGCTAATGGCAGCTTCATTCAGACACTTCATTTTCACATCCCCCAGCTTGTCTGAGCCCTCAAGGGCTCCCACAAAGCAGAGACACTGGCTCAATTCTGGCTTCACCCCTGTACCTCCATAAAGCTCAACAAGCTCAGCCAGGGATGCTTTAGTTGGAATTTTACCTGCTGGAAGGACACTGTAGGTGTTTTACCACAGAAGGGTGGTGTATATGTGTGAGTTGTTATACACTGGAGAAAGAAAACTAACCAGAATAATTCAATTTCCTAGACAAAAGGTGGAAAGTACTAAAATTAAGTAGCAAGTAATTCGATTTCCTGGTTACAAAACAGAACATTCTTGGTAGAATTAATGAATGAATGCTGAGTTCCTGGGCCAGTGTTTACAAATCAAATCTCACAGTACACAGGTGGCAAGGGACAATAAAAAGTCTAATTCTAAATTAGGGCCACCAAAGGAGGGGCTTGGAAGCTGGTTTATATTTTGAATAACTTTTTGCCTATTGTGTGTGAGCCAGTTGGGGATGTGAACACTGCTTTCAATATCTTGTTCCAAGTGCAAAATGACCTCCAGTGATTTTCAGTTTTACATTGTGTAAAGTCTTACCCCAGGGAAAGTATTATCAGCAATGGCCCAAAGAGGGAAACAGTGCAACTTAGAGAGAGAAAAGCAAAGTGCCTAAAGATAGACAAATTGTCTGGATAGTCCAGACATTGTTTTCTTATCTCTGACTAAGCTGGGGGAAGTAGATTTGTTGGTCTTGACAAGAAAGGCCTTTGTACATTGTGGGAGCAGGGGGCCCTGGGGATGAGAACAATGGGTTTCCTCTGACACTGGGATTGATTACCTTCAGGAAGTGCATGTGGATGGCTCAGGATTGAATTCCACTCTTGCTTTTTCAGGATCATCTAATTATATTACAGACTCTATCCTGCTCCTTTAAATGGCCACAATCTCTTTTACCACTCTAATGAAATAACCAGTGCTTTAAATAATGGTGTTTTTGCAATGGGCTTTGCAGCCAGAGCTGGAGCATTTTCTGCTCTGACTCCAGGGAGCTCCAGGGATGTGTTGGCACATCCCTGCAGGCAGGTGCTGTGGGTCTGTCCCTCCATCCCACGCTTCCCAGCTGCCTAAAGCACACTGGCAGGAGTTTGGGAGGGGGAGAGTCCCTGCTGCTCCTCACCATTCCCAGCCAGCGGTGAAATGGTTTCTGAGAGACAGGAAGGAAAAAACAACAGGGCACTGCTGGTTCCTCTTGCATCAGCAGCTGCACTGGATTTGGGGATAGTGTCTCTTTTCAGAGTTGGAGGGGACATCACTGGTATAAAACCTTTGGTACTGAGGTCATGTTGTTGGATGCTCTTGGAACCAGGGAAAAAGCAACCTTGGAGCCTTGGGTTTGTCAGGCTGGGCAAGGACAAGAAATTATAGCAATGATTAAACACCTGCTGGATGTGTGAGAGACGTTTTGCACAAAGCATGTTTTCAAAAAGGTGTTGCCTTCTTGGACCAATGAGCCTTTTCTATTTTGTATTGCATGAACTACCCTATATAACTGTAGTGTTTCTTTAAAAAAACAGCTCTTTTTTCACTTTTCCATTACATGAAGAACTATGTTGCATTTTCCTTTCTGCTGGTTTCCCACAGCTCAAATGCAACAAGGTCAGATGTGGCAGCTCACAGGGAACCCAGTGCTCCTTCACCAGCTTCACAAGCAGCCCAAATTTCTGAATCTGCCAGCACAGCACCAGGCTCACTGCTCCCCTCACAACCATCTTGCAAACTCCAGCTTCTTTCTTAAGCAATCAGCTTTGGGAGAGTTTGCCCCTTCCCCTTTCCTCCCAATATTTGTTTTCAGGGAGATGCCAGCTTGCCCCACAGCTGTGGCACCCTGCATTGCCCAAGGACTGCCTCAGTCTTGCACAAGCAGTCCCTTGTGAAGAACAAAGGAGACTCGTGGCTGTTTGCTTACAAACTTCTGAAAGCACAACTGTAATTTATGGGGAGATTTCCCTTTCCTGTCCCCAGAGCTAGAGCTGGAGGAAAGTTCTGTGTTGCTTGCTGTGGTTATGTGCACACAGCCCTCTGATGCTGAGCTACCAAGGACATTTCCTTCCACAGATGTTGGGGAGTTTTTTTCTTTTTTTTTTTGTGCTGAAAATGATGAATTCCAGAGATCACAAAAGCTGTCAGCAAAGAGCTTGTGGTTCAGGGCAAGGAAAGGCAGCTGCTGGGAGCACCTCTCCCCCTGGGCCCCTGATGTGACCTCCACCTCTGGCAGGGAGTCAGTGAGGAAGAATGGGATGCCAGAGCTCCCACAAGGAGGTCAGAGAGAGCAGGGGTGGCAGAGATGATTGGGAAGGAGCAGGGCTCCCAGAGAGTTAGCAGTTTGTCAATAGAGGCTATGGGAGTGGTTCACAAAAGATGCTTTACTAAAAAGAGAACTCAAATTGACAGAAATTATCCCCTCACCATTGCTACCTTGATATTTCACTATCTAATTAAATCAATTTTCTTCTATTTTGTGCAAAAACAGTCTGATTTTTACAGCCCGTATTTGTGGCAGAGGAGACAGACCCACAGGTAAATCATCCCCCCTTTCCAAGTGACCTTTTGCTACCGTGGATTAAAATCTCCACTTTATTTACAAACATCAGCTCACTGCATGAGCTGCTGAGGGCTGCAACTGTTGATGGATGCTAAGGTCAGCTGAAACATCAAAGCAAAGGCTATTTATGAGCAAGGATGGAAAAAAACATGGCAAGCTGCCTCCCTTCCTTCCCAGCCATGTGCTGCAGCCACGGCTCCATCCCTTGGAAGAATATTTTAGAAGCACAGGCTGCAGCTTTTATGGGCTGAAGATGAAATACCCAGTGTGGGCTCGATGGCAGCAAACACAAATCTGATTCCTCAGAGCTCCAGGTGCCACTGAGCCCTGTGCAGGGATGGAGGAGGAGGAGGATGCTGAAGGCTCTGTGTCAGCATTACCCACTGGGCTGTCCCACCCCAGCAATTAAAGTCACTTTGCACTCCAAATGGCTTTATCAGGATCAACAACAGGATATAAAATCCCTGCTCATTCCTGACTTTATGTGAGCAGGGAGATGCCTTTAACCCCTCAGCCCCAGCACCTAAATCAAGAGATGTCCCCTTGACATTCTCTCCCTCAGCTTTTCTGAGCTGCAGATCCCACAAAAAACTCCAGCCAGGATTCTTCCCCCATCAGTTTAGATTCTTTCAGTCCTATTTGAATCAAAAAGTGGTTGTTTTTTTATTTAATTGTGCTATTTTCCCCCCTTTTATTTTATTTTATTTATTTTTTTTTTTACTGGCAGATTTAAAAGATTAAAAGAAGCAATTCATTTTTCAGATAAAGTATTTCCCTGAACTTCCCTGGTCAAGAATTGGGATGTTTGCAATAGTTTTCAGGTTCAGACAAGCAACTCTCTCTGTTTTTCTTGCAAAACCCCCAAATTAAACACACAAATCAAGGGTATCAGTAGCTCAGAATCTTGTCAGAAACCATAAATAACACACAGTTTATTCCCAAGGAGCATATTTTAGAAAATACTTTTGCCTTTCAAGAAGGCTAAAGGTGCAAAAGGAGAGGAAAGCTGGCACAGTTTCCTCTTGTTCCCACTTCTTTCACTGACATTTGTAAAGATAAATAATTTGGACCAAAATGGGAATATTTCCATTGATGAGGGAAGATGTGCACCATCCAGAATATTTGGGAGCCTTGTTCCTTCTGTGTTTGGCTCCTGAGACTCTAATATAGCTCCCAGGGTATATTGGGCTAAATATAACTACAAAAAAAAGGCATTTGTATTAAAAAGTACCAATATATCCATTTCCCCAGGCATGACAACCTTTCAGCTTTGTTTGGCACTTGAGAAGTGAGAACACTGAATTTCTGTTTTCACTTAGAGAAGGGAGCTGAGCCTGGAGTTGGTTCAGAGTTTTTATTTCTCTCAGAGTTGTCTTTGTGGTAAAACTGCTTCCTGGAGCCTGGGCTAGATGTCAGATCCCCAAAATGGACTTTCTCCAATTTCTCCTGGGAAAAGCAAGCTGTTTTTTTTTTTTTTTGCAATCACAATTCCCACATCATTCCAACCCTTGGTAGCCTTTTCCCTCAGGTCCTGGCACTTTGCCACACCTCAAATCCTTGGGAGCACACTTTGCTTTGAATGTGGGCTGGGAAAGAGCAAATGAGCCTGAAACCTCGTGGAGACAAAGAGGGGATACTCAGACACACAATTTCTTATCATTTCCTCAAAAACCACTGGCTTATCTTCCAAACTAATATCTTACCTTGGGCTCTTACATCTCCATCACACCCCAAACACCAAAGGGCCTCCACCTCTCCACCTGAAGGCATTTTTCACTTTTCCAAAGCCATCTTCCAAAAACCCCCAAATTACATTACAAATTACCCCAAATTTTATGCACTCTTCTTTTCAGGAGAAGAGGAGGGTGGAGAATACTCATTTATAGGGATGGAAACTGGGAAATCCTTTAGTAGATTACACTACACTTCTGTCACACCTTCCACATGAGGATACTTCAGGAATCTTCAGGTGAAGGTCACTGGTAAGGATATAAAATCAGAGGATTTTGGCTGCACAAGGTTTTAAGCACTTTCAATAAGTCCCACTGAAGGAGGCCTCATATGTTTAAACTTCCAGATGGGCTGTAGGGTTTTGCTGGTTTGGGATCTTGGACCTCAAAGCACACAAAAGGAGATCTGTCAGGCTTCAGATGAACCACAAGGGCAAATTTAATCTGCTTAGAAATGTGCAGCTGACTTGATACAGATTTTCTGGTGCACAGATCAAAGACAGCACTGCATGCTGGGCTGGCCTGAGCCCCCATGTGTGAAAGAGATGGAGAAAAAGGAGCAAAAGTGAGGAAAATGTGAATGGGGCTTCAATATGTGATGGATCCCCTACATTTGGTAGAGATCCTGCCTGTTGACTGGGAAAAAAAAAGGGAAATGCAGGAATTTTGTTGCTGTCTTCAGACAAACCCCCAAAACTGCTCCAATACTGGCCTGAGTGGTTTGCTGCCAAATTCTTTCACCTCCTTGGAGAAAATTCATTCTTTTAGCCTTCTGGTGGAAATAGTCAGGCAGAAATGATTCCAGACTGGAGAGGATGGGATGACTCTATATTCACAGCATTGATATGGCATTTACAGAATGATTCCAAGGGCTGGGGGTTTAAGTTGTGTGGCTCTCTGAGGTTGCTGTTGAAATGGAAAAGGGAAAATGAAGCTGTTTTTGAGGGTTCTGATGTGCTGGCAGTGTCCCTGCTGTGCTGCAGTGCTCCTGGCACTGAGGGGTCACAGCCAGAGCTCCCCATCACCCCTGAGCCTCCCTCCTTGTCCCAGAGGCAAAACTTGGTGCCTTTCTGGGCCACTTGATCAAAGGAATAAAACAACAGAGTCTGTGGGAGAGTTTAAGTTGGCAAAACAGCTCCCAGAGCAAGGATTTGGAGATGCCTTGTTTCTGTGAGCTGCCATAAAGCAGGGCTCTGCAGCCTTCCCCAGACAGGGCTGTGACAGCAATCAATAACCAGAAAAATGAAGCCAATTGTTGGCAGCAGGATTTAATATCTCTTTGATATGGGGCTTTATTTTATTTCTGTGCCTGGCTGTCATCTACTGGGACAAGATCTGGGAGGAGTGGAGCAAAATCCAATTTTTGTTGCACTTCCACAGAATGAGCAAGTTTGTTTTGCACTATGAGATGAGGTTGTGCAACCCACAGAAAAACTGCTCAGCCCTCTCTTTGTCCCCCATCCCCAAATTCCTGAATTCCTCAGAAAGGTTAAATATAGCTCTGCTTTGACCTGGAAAACAAGATATGTCTAAGGGATTTTTAAGGATTAACTTTTCCAAAGTGCATTATTTAACTCATTACTCCAGTGCTCAGCTGAACTGTCAGATTTGGGCTCTGCTGGGATACTTGGGATAATCTCCAATTAGACCCAGCAGATTCTGCTGGGAGGGCAGACAGACACCAGCACAGGGGCTGAGGGGGCAGAGTGAGCAAAACTCGTGCTCAGGGTCCCCTGGCACTGTGCAGGGACAGTCAGGGCTCTGTGGCACTGAGGTTGGGATGTGAGTCAGCAGCCAAGTGGAGGAGCCAAATCCTTGGCACTCTTGCCTTGCAATGCAAGATGACCACTTAAGGCTGTTTATTCTGAGATTTCAGAACTTTATGCTGTAGGTTTGTGGTTTGTTTTTGGTTTTTTTGTTTTGTTTTGTTTTTTTTTTTTTTTTTCTGTGATTTTGCATTCAGCCCTCACATGAGATGTCATGGCAGGAGCAGGTACCAGGTTATTTCATTAGGGCAGCCCCAGCTCTCCTGCCTGCTTTTGGCACAAGTGGGACACAGGACAAGCAAGAAAACACTTAGACAACATCTGCTATTGGAGGTACAAGACTTATTCCTCTAACTAGCTTTAAATGTGAGTTTTAACCTTAAAACAAGTATTATTTCCTATATTAATTAATAAATTTAAATTATTACTATTAATAAAATTATTAATTAATGCCCCAAGTCCCCATTGTGTTAACAACAGCTTCACCTGGAATTCAGAAATGTGACAAACACATATTTTAACATTTTGTTTACAAACTCTCCCCTTCTCCCTCCAGGAAAATGTGTGTTTAGTAAATACCTCCGATGACACCAGCACGTTTTATTGTTTGAGTTAAATGAATGTCACAGACTTAATTAGTTACACATTTCCCTAGCAGGAAATGGGAAACCATTAGAACTGCTGCACTAAAATACCCCTCAGCTACTGCTCCTCTGCAGATGACTCCAGTTTGGCTCATCTGCATTTCCCTGGCAGTGGGTTCAGCAGAGATGCTCCAGGAGCAGCTCCACCACAGAGAAGTGATGTTTGCAGGTCCCCTGTCCTGCCGTGTCCTTGCTCTGCAGCTGGAACAAGGGAATAAATAAGAAATAATCAATGAATAATCCCTTGGTCGCTGTTCTGACTGTGCCCCACCACTCTCCTCACTGCCAGGGTGGCTGAGGAGCAGAATTTGGTTCTAAGCTCTGCTCAGCTTAACCAAAACATCCCTGAATTATCAACAGCTTGCAGCACAAATCCAAAGCCCAGCCCACGGAGATGAACTCTGTCCCAGACCAGAGCAGCACACCTGCCTGGACCATCCCTCTGCCTCCAGAAGGGAACCACACCTATTTCTGGACATACCTGTGCCATTTCAGCCCTCACCTACAGCTCAGAAATAACATCCTTTGCCTTTGCAGCATTGCCTCCACAATCAGAACGAGCACAGGAAGGCTCTGAGAGTGTGAGCTGACAAAAGAGTTTCAGTTTGCTGCAGCTCCCAGGATAATGAGGAAGATGTACTGCTCATTTCAGTTCAGGGCCACTTTGAAACCAGCTGAGCCACTTAATTAATGAATATATTCAAAACAAGGAATGGAGGGATAAAAATCGCTGAGAGGAGCAATTATTTTGACAGATGCTGCAAGTAGGGTCCTGTAATTCCTCACAGAAGGATTGTGCAGAGCTATTTGTAATGCAGTGGTTCCACAAGCAGGCTCCTCTGGGGGACTCCTTGGCTTTGGGGGGGATTGCTCCTTCACTGGGGCTTCATTCAGGGCTTTCTGAGACCTCACCAAAAGCTGAAAACTGTTGTTTTATAAGATAATAGAGAAAATGAGTGAGACCAACCACTGCAGTTTGGATTAGAGCTGAGACAGGCTCTTGGCACCCCAGCCTTGAGCTCCTGGTTGTGTTGGTGTTGAACACATCCAGGTACATCCAGACAGGCACAAAATTTACCCAAACCATCCCTGGGATACCTTCATGATGTCATGGTTTGATAAATGGCCAGGGGTAAGTGCTTGTGATCCTTTTCAGTCAAAGGTGAGCACTGAAATTCTTTAACTGTGCCCTGCAAACTGAGAGCAGCACATCTGGAGAGCCAAACTCCTCCCCAGAACACTTATCTGTGATTTATGTCACCTCCAGCTTTTAATCCTCCTCATAAGTCAAGCCACAGAGTTTTCTCTTTTTTTTCAGAGTGCCCTAGGTATCACACAAAGTTCAGAGCAAACCCTCAGACTCCCTGAATCCCAGCTGCTCTGAGATTCTCACTGTAAACTCAAACCAGCCTTGCTTGGTGCAAGTGTAAATCTCAAAGTTGTGGAGTCTTAAAAGTCAGGGCTCAAACTTCCTTAAGCAATTTGCCATTTGAGGATGAATACAGAGAGAAGTGCTCATTTCCAGTAAGGTCTGATTTTGTTTGGAAATTAAATCTATTTACACAAGCTCTTTGCAGCTTAACAGCCGTGGGTAAACCTCCTGGAACCCCACATGGCATTATCAGTTCTGTTTGAGAAGGTACTGAAAGCTGAAAACTCACATTTTCTAATTTCAGGGACTTGTTTGCTTTCTTTTTTTTTTTTTTTTTTTTTTTGATAGCATCCTATCTCTTCTGACGCTCCATTTCTCCCATTTCCACTTAGGAATGGCTCCTCCATTACTCCAGGACTATCAAATATTGCAAAAGATGAATTACATGGAAATAGATGTGTGGTACTTTGTTAACACTACTCAGCAGCAGCAATCCAAAAAGCATTATAAAGTCTCTAAAAGCCACTCAGAAAAAGAGATAACATTCATTTAATTTATTTTAGTGATGCTGTTAGTGTCATCCTCAAATGTCACACAGCATTTTCCCTTCTTTTAAAGGCAATTGAGGATCTGACTGCAATTCTGGCACCCATTCTGCCACAACTGTTGATTTAACTTGAAAGTGTGAGTGTTTTTATGGCACAGAAAATGTCACAACAGAAACATGCAGAGCTGAAGGATCTGAAAGCACAGCATGGCACTGCAAACTGGAGCTGGGCTGGGGGTCAGATCCACACCAGAATCACATGGGAGATGCCTTTGCTGAGACACTGGAGGGTGTTTTTGGCATTTTTAAAGAATTCTGCTGTCCCAGTTGAAATAAAGAGATTTTTAAGCTAGGACACTGCAATGTTCATGCACATGATGATTTTTTATTGGGAGGAAGAGGATGGAGAGTCTTTGCTGCCTGAATACAGTTACCCATGGAATGAGTTGTGAAATATCTGGATGAACAGAGATCAGGGAGAGCCTTGAAAGGTTAATTGACAATAAAGTGGAGACAGAGCCCTCAGCAGCACTGGGTGCTCAGCCCCAGCTCTCCATTGTTTTCCTGCAGTTCCTGTGGGTGCAGACACTGAGGTACCTGGGGCAGCATCTCTTTTCCTGATCAATGCCAGCTCAGGGCTTTGCTCTGCCTGTCCCATTCCACTGACAGCCCCTGGTGGAGATTTGTCCCTGCAGACAGAAACTTCCACAGCAGAGAATGGCACAGATGGAAGGCAAAGGGCTATTTTATATTTTTTTATGTCATTCTCTCTAAATGTACACCCTGATATTGATATATGGCCATTTTTACCACTTGGGAACCAAAGACACTGCAGAGTCCTGCAAACTTCAGCTGGGTGTGTGAACAGCTTTCCCCCAAAAAATCTCCCCTGTGTCAAAAGAACCATCTTTCAGTGGTAACCTGAAGAAGTGCAGCCACTGTATTAACACAACATCATTAAAAAGTACTTAGGATGAATTTCCACAGCAGCCCTTTCCCACAGAGCAGTCCCAGCTGAAATGAAAGGGCTGTGGTGCTTTGGCTGTGCACTGATGTTCCACAGCTGAGTGCTTCCAGCCCCTTCACCTTCAAATCTTCCTGCAGAGACACAAAGTCAGTACAAATGTGAAAAGAATTGCTGAATAGGTTTGTAATTAGCCAAATGAAGCACTACAGGTTAAGGGCACACACACCCCTTCAGCTGCTGATGTAAACAAGCACTACTTGATTTTTAAAGCATTTTCAGAAAAAAAATCATGGTGTGCACTAAACAGAGGAAGAGCTCTTCAGAAAGAGCTTACAGAAAATAAAGTGTTTATTTACTGATTCTCAGTGCTGGTGGGAGGTGTCTGTCTTGCAAACACTCCGTGATGCCATGACAGAGACCTAATTCTGTTTTTTTTATCCACAATTAACTTTACAGATTAAACAGGAAGGTATCTAGCACAAAAGTGCTGCCGAAGAAGGGTAAAACAGCCAGAAAAGTCTCCTTTCATTGCAGTGCTCCTGAGAGCAAAGAGGGAAATCAGGAAAGCAAATTCAAGCCTCTCTGTCTGCCCTGTTTGCCTGACACATCAGGTGAGTGGCCACAAGTGGGAAATTCAGTTTATACCAACAGGCAGAGATTTGGACACACATGTTAGCACACACTGCAGTTTTAAAGCAAGGATTTAGCAGCTTAGAGGAGAGTGGAATAAAAAGAAGTGGAAAATAAGTTGCTGTAGAAGCAGAGCATTTAGAGAAGTTCTGTTTGAGGCAAAGTGTGGAAATAAACAAATTCTTGTAGACACTGCCCTCATGCTGCCTTTTAATTGAACTACATAGATCACAGAGTGCCACGGGGAAGGGAAAAACAAACCAGTGAGGAATTTAAATGAGCTTTAGGAAGGAATTAGGAAAGTCACCATCAAGCCAGGCTCCAGCTGTAAACACCAGGGATCCACGATAATCTGGATTTTCACATCTCACAGCCATGGAGCAGCTCAGCCCCCTCCAGCCAGACCCTTCACTCCTTTCTCCTGTGCTGGGGGTGTTGCTGTGGATCCCTCCCCACATCTGTGTGTGTGGATAACCCTCCCTGCAGCTCCAGCCAGCCTTCCCCAGGATGCCTGGCCCCTACACCAACCCCTGAGTGCTTCTTGTTTGGGACTGATAATCCTTCCAGACCCAAACACACTCCCTTGAAACACTCTGGCTTCAAAGGGGGCTGTGGGCCCCCAGGAAAAAAAAAAAAAAAATTGGTTATAGGCAGGCACTTGTCAGGATTTTGCCCGTGATGAATGACCTAAAACCCAAATAAACCTCTTTACTTGCCTCTTTACGAAGCCAGAGATTTAATTGGAGATCCCAGATGTTACCAGATAATATATAATTACAATGATCATCTTCTGATTAGACCAAAACCCAAAAAGCAACACTTGAGTGCCACTGAAGTCAGTGGGATCTTGGCCAGCAGCTCCAAGCTGGCAGGATTTCACCCAACATTTCTTTCACAGCAGATTTAATTAGTGGTCGGTAATGAGGCACTCTTAAAATTCTCCACATCTGGGGAAAGAGAAACATGATTAGATTAGAGTGTACAGTTATAATTCACAAATAGGATTGTTAGAACTAGTTTTCCTCTGCTTTTTTTCTCCTTCTTTGCCAGGAATAACACAATTAAACTCAGCGTCCCCACATGAGTGGGTGAGGAGTGACTGAAGTGAGGTGCTGGAGAGGAAAGCTCCTGACAGGGGGGCCTGATTTAGGGGTCCCATTTCAGATTTAAGGGAATCCTGATTAATTCACATATGGTATTTCAGAGAAGGGCTGCAAATTAACCACAAATCACCCCAGAACAGGACATCAGATGGAAAACAAACCAAGAGGAAATTAGGCAAAAATTGAACCACCTCTTGCAGCAGGTTAATGGACACAAACTTCTGGCCAGGAGTGTCCCCAGCACTTCTTGGACCAAGGCATCAAACTCTGATGAGCTCTGATGTGCATTTTTGAGCTGTATATTCATTTATCACACTCTGAGCTCCCCCTGGATTCACTGGGCCAGGCAGAGCTCTCCTCTGAGAACATTACAGACTGAGGATGGAGCAGCATCACCCTTGTTTTCTGTCCCTGAGCTGCACTGAAAATGGGCAAACACACACCCAGAGGAGCTTTCCATGGGAGATACAGCAGTGGTTGATCCAGGAAAAGGATTCTGCTGAAAATCCAGGAATGTCCAAGGGCTGGGGGATGGATAAATAGCAGCAGGGTGGGGAGGCAGGGCTGGCATGAAAATTGCTTGTGAGAGAAGCTCAACAAAAAATTACACACATGGAGCGATGAAAAGAAGAAGTTCTGAGATCTGGCATGTAATTTTTATATTTCTTAGGAAAAAAAACCCAAACAGACAAACAGAACGTTTGTTTATATTTGAGAATTCTATAGGAAGGTGTTTCTTTGATTTACTAAGCAAAAATTTTCTTGGTCACCTCAAACTCCTCCAATATTCCAGGTCAGAAAAGAACAAAGGCTGGAAGTTGAGCTTAAGGAAATGCTGTGACATAAACCCAAAGTCAGACCTGAGCTGTAATAATGGCTGGAAATATGGATTTTATTTCCATTTGCTTCCCTGAGAAAGTGCTCCCTGGTTTTCATTAACATTTGGAAGAAATCATGCTGACTCCAAACTGGTTAGGAGGGGAAGGCAGTAAATGTGACATGGATTATGGGATCACTGTCTGGATTAAGCTGGACAGAAAACTTTCACTTTCACAAAGCACAAGGGTTTCCATTTGTGCATGCAAATGACTGGACAGCATGGTTACAGATATATTATTATCTCCAGGGTTTTTTTCTCTTTCCCTTCCCAAAGGGTTACTCCTTTTACTTGGAATAACAAGCAATAAAAATGAGCAGGCTGTAAAACCCAATGATCTGGATGGAATTGCCTCCAACCTGCTCCAAACAGCAGATGCCCATGATCCTGGTCAGACACAGGTTTCCACCCTCACACAGTGGAGAAGGATGACTGCAAATGTAACTTTCCTAAGTTCAAATCCACTTTTTAATGTTGTCCCTGCCCTTCAAGCCTCCTTTGTGTGGAAGGGTGGTGTTTGTTTCACTACACAGCCTGGAAGAGTTGAGTTTCTGACCTGCCTTTGCTCAGCTAGCACCACAAAGAGCTGTTACACTCAGCAGAACTGCAAGATCAAATATCATAAATAGTCTGGTGCCTTCATACTGCCCTGAGGGATCCCATTTTCATCCTTATCAAGGTATAATTGTGCATATCTACCAATGTCACCTCCATGGGGAAAGGTCAACCTTGCATTTTACACATGAGCTGAGATGCTGAAGAAAATTTCTGTCACTGTTGGTTGTTCAGCACAACCAGTCTCCCACAAAATTTACTTGAATCTGTTACTGGCATCAGCTGGAATCTTATAAAACCTCAGAACAGTGGTTGACTTTGCATAAATCTTTCCCTGGTTAGGAATTCCCTATCAAGGGTAAGTTTGCAATGAATAGATTTGTCTCATTTCTCCAAAATGCTTGTGGAAATGACTTTCAGGAAACAGGATGATGCTTTGAGCTCCAAGGCTGAGGAGAAAATATTATCCAAGTATTTAATGTCACTAGAAAGAGGCACTCTGGTACAGTAGAGCATTCCTTGAATTCTCAACTGCAATGGGAAATTTGGGGATTCAATCACATCAAATCATTCAGGGCTAACAGAAGCAGAGTTCTGAAACAGCTCCTCACCTATACACAAAGTTTATTCCTGCATAAATCCAATACATATTCACAGAGCTGAAAGCACCCACTGGGGGAATGCTGGATCTCTCACTGGAGGTGTCACAGCCTTTCCCAGAGCCCAGGAGCTGCACAAACTGGGGAGATCTGATAACATTTTGTGATAGAGCTGTGCTGTCAATGCCTGGCCAGCCTGGATCACCCCAGGGAGCGAAGCTCTGCAGAGGAGCAGAGCTGGCAAAAATTAAATGCTGCTGAGGTGCTGGCCTTTCCTCAGGCTCCAGGTCTGGAACAAAGATATTTCCCTCCAGCAGCAGGGCAGGGAGTCTGAAACTTGAACAATTGCTTCTATTTTTCCTCAGGACTTTTCATCCCAGTGTAAGAGCTTGCCTCTCCTTCCAATTATTTTAACTCCTCAGAGAGCAGTCACCTCTTCTAATGGAAGTGATGCCAAAACTCCTGGGAGCACCAGCATGGCCCTAAAGAATATAAATCCTTCTCCCACTTTCTCTCTTAATCTCCACTAAATCCCCTTACATTATGCTGAATTAGATAACAGGGAGGGCATTAATATTTCCTCAGATAAGAAATAAGCTGCCCTCAGTTAAACAACCCCTATTATTTATATCCATGTGAGCAAGTAACAACCATGAATTAGAAACTGCTGGATTCCCTGGATTTTTTCTTTGTTTTGCTTGGGTTTTTTTCATTTATTTTAAATTTATTTTTAAATATGGTGGCACTTTTTTTTTTTTTTTAAAAAGCGAACTTGTGAAGCTGAAGCCAGAAGTTATTAAAGTAATGGGAAAAGCCTGATGGAACAAAGCTGATCCAGAACATGGATTGAGGAATATTATGTAACTCTCAAATGTTTCCCAAAAGCAAGTGAATAGTGCCCTGAATCTGTGGACATGACATCACCACCTCCTAAGAACTTAATTCCCACAGATCCATTGTATCTTGTGATTATTTACTGGGTGAGATTGTCTCCAAACACGAGCTGGGTGCAGCCATTAGGCTTAGGAAGTGCTGCTGCCCGTCAGGGCTTCAATAACTGGGTTTATGGGCTTCACTTTTATTATCTGTGCTCCAAGATGTGAATCCCCATCGAATCCACCCACGTTCTGCACGGGGGAATTGGCTGCTGCAGCTTTTTTCAGCAGCATTCCCCTCTCAGGAGAGAGTTTCCCCACCAAAGGGGGAAAGGATCTTGGAATATTTTGTCCTAAGAACCTAATTAGGAAAGTACATTTACTTGGCCTGGCAGGTTAATCTGAATGGTAACTATGGATGACACAGCCTCAGGTAAAACAAAATTCACATGGCAATTCAGCAGGAGCAGCTGATTAAAGAATTACCAAATGATCATGAATCTGCATTTCTGAGGTCCAGCTCTAATTTCTCAGCAGTTAACTTAATGGCCAGCTGAAAGCACAGTGCTCAACAGAATATTCATTCACCATCAGTAAATGCATAAACCAGGAGTTAGGAGGAAATTGTGGTACCTGCTGGAATTAGCAGGATCTGGTCAAACTACCTGTAATCATTTCTTTGATGGATGAGTCTTTCCCCCTTGGCAGACAGCACACCTTGTAATTCTTCTGAATGTGCTTATTATTTTAAATTGTTTGTTCTATCATTGTCTCAGCAAATGAAGGGAAATGGGTTGTCAGGAACACATACATTTGGTTATCCAAGCTGCTTGTTTAGCCTCAAAAAGTGCATATTTTTCCCATCCCTGAACAGCAATCTATTCTTCTGCTGCAATATTTGCTAAGTGTTTTCTTGCAAAGCAGAACAATTCTGAAAATAGGAAGGAAGAGGAATTATTAACAAGGAAAGCAAGGGTTTCCCAGTCAGATTTTTGCACAGATTACAGTGGGGAGTCCTTTGACTTTTTTATTCTAAAACAAAACTATGAATTGCACCACTCTCAGTCCATCCCCTGCATCCAGATTTCCTTCGAAGAAACCAACCTGTAACTCCCTGTCCCCTGCAATTTCCACAACCTGGATCAGAATCCAGCTGCAAACACCTCACAGCACCAGGCAGGGAGATGACATGAACCATTTACACAAATCCCTGCAGGTCTGAGCTCAGCTCCAAGCAGCAGAGGAACAGAGGGAAGGTGTCTGCCCTCCCAAATTCCCCCTCCCCATCAATCCCTGCTTGCACCAGGAGGTTTTTTTTTTGTGTGCTCAAGTGAAGAAATAGCCTGACAGACTGCTGCCCGTGTCTAATCCTGCAAATCAGCACCAATAATCACCTTAGCTCCCCAGCAGATCTATTTTTGATGAGTGCCACCCCCCAGCTGACTTTGGGCTCCCAGTTCCAGATGTGAAGCCATTGGCTGCTGGCTAATGCTGGACTTGCACTGGGACTCTGTAATCCCTCAGGATTATTCACTGAGATGCTTCCCTCTTCTTTTTACATAACCAAGGGGACCTTTCTTATTTGTCACCAGAATGGAGTGTTTTTTAAATTCAGGCCACAGAAGCTGTTCTCTAAAC
Organism: Erithacus rubecula; assembly: GCF_903797595.1. NCBI lineage: Eukaryota > Metazoa > Chordata > Aves > Passeriformes > Muscicapidae > Erithacus > Erithacus rubecula. The sequence goes on from NC_136664.1 coordinate 3,292,452, forward strand.
TGGCCCTCTGTACACTGATATTTATCCTTTTAGAAATACAATATACTGAACTCACATAAATAGGCTCCTAATTCAAGGGCTTCCAGCTTTTTAGTTATTGTTACAATCAAATCTCAATTTTTTTTTTTTTTTTTTTTTTTTTTGTTTCACTAGATTCAAATTTTCCCCTGGGGGAAAATAAAACCCACCTTTTACTCATAGCCCAAACCTTATATAACTCTTCAGAATGTGATTCATGCTACAACTGCATTTTGAAAGACACACACACACAGACATTGATATTGTCTGCCAGCATCTCAATTCTCTTTGAAACACATAAACTCTCACTGCCTTCCCTTGACTGCAGGAAGAAATCTGTCAATGTTTTTAAAGTGCAGTATGAAATACCTCTGTTGCCACAAGAACTGAGTGGGAAGATTTTTCCTGTTCCCTGAAGAGCTGTAAGATTTTGGAAGTGTTTCATGTTGTGCATCAGGACAATCCATCAACACTTTGAAACTCCTCGAGGAAGAGAAATTCAAATTTCTTGTCATTGGTTCTGTTTGACCAAAAAATTCCATTCCTGGATCTGAAAACATTTTGTTCCTGTGTGAAGCATCTCATTTTTTGAGATGGAGATACCTGAAATATGGAAATGAAAACATGATCACTTTTTCAAAACCCACCAATTTTCTTATTCTGATAGTTGCTTAAAAGATAATTTCAAAATTCCCTTAAATTTTTGTCATTTATTAAAGGCAACATCCAATTAATTTCAGTTAAGAATTTCTCAGGGTGACTATTTCTGTAGGAATCAGTTGGTTTGTGCACTCAGTCACCTGGATTAGAGTATCCAAATTAAAATGGACCTTTGAGTAGGAGCCAGAGAAAATTCCTAGACCTTGGTGTGGTGTTAGCAGGGCAGGGAGCAGTGGAGGTGGCTGATTTTTGCCTATTGAAGCACACACATTTCTGCCCAGAAATCTTAAAAATATCAAATATTTCTCATGGTTTCATCAAGAGAAATGCAGCTACATTATTTTATTCTAAAGAATTTGGAAGTTCACAGACACAAAAGTTGTTTTGATTTTGACTGCAATGTTTTTGGCTCATTCTGATACTGTTTAAAATCCCAATCCAAATAAAATGGGATCTTTGCTTTACAGCCATTCTAGAAGAAAACATGTTCTTAAAATACTCACTCAGTGGATGGTCAGAGGTGTAAACTCAGGGGTTTCAAACCAGAGCATTAATGAAACATGAGTGTTTGGCTCCTGGGAATAGAAACAAAAACATTTCTGATTTTTTGACTACACCTGCACTGCACCTTCCTATCAGAAATTCCATCCCATCACAAATTCCATCCCATCACAAATTCCTGCCAATCACAAATTCCTTCCCATCACAAATTCCTGCTCATCACAAATCCCTGCCCATTACAAATTCCTTCCCATCACAAATTCCATCCCATCACAAATTCCATCCTATCACAAATTCCATCCCATCACAAATTCCTGCCAATCACAAATTCCTGCCAATCACAAATTCCATCCCATCACAAATTCCTTCCCATCACAAATTCCTGCCTATCACAAATTCCATCCCATCCCAAATCCCTGCCCATCACAAATTCCTTCCCATCACAAATTCCATCCCATCACACATTCCTGCCTATCACAAATTCCATCCCATCACAAATTCCATCCCATCACAAATCCCTGCCCATCACAAATCCCTGCCCATCACAAATTCCTGACCATCACAAATTCCTTCCCATCACAAATTCCATCCCATCACAAATCCCTGCCCATCACAAATTCCTTCCCATCACACATTCCATCCCATCACACATTCCTCCCCATCACAAATTCCATCCCATCACAAATTCCTTCCCATCACAAATTCCTGCCCATCACAAATTCCTGCCCATTACAAATTCCTTCCCATCACAAATTCCTCCCCATCACAAATTCCATCCCATCACAAATTCCTGCCAATCACAAATTCCATCCCATCACAAATTCCACCCCATTACAAATCCCTGCCCATTCTGTCCTGCCCTGTCCCTGCCATTGATCCTGCCAGCCCCAGAGCAGAGCCTGACCCTGCCCTGCCCCTCCAGAATTGCTGTGAAAACTTCAGAGCTCAACCCACAGCAGCTGCAGCACATGGACAAATGGGGACTGCAAAAATGGGTTTCCTAGGAAACCAGAAAATAAAAAAAAATGTCATATTGTTTGATGGAAATATTTAATTTAGTGATTTAACAACTTTCCCTAGATTTAATTTGGTATAAATAACATTAAAAAAAATAATACTGACTCTTTGAGTAGAAAAAGCTCATTTGTCCTCATTTTTAAAACTGCACCACAGATGATTCATAGGATTTGGGCAAAAATACAGCAAAGGTTGCTGGAGATGGACCCTTGATATCTTGATCTTCCAGACCAACACTTCATCTGTTTAGATAATACATTTAAATATGGTTTTTTTATACATTCTATGGTTCAGTTTAAGGGTTCAGGTTTTGCAATTAACATGTTTTAATGACTGAAGGGGTTTCAGACTTAGGGTCTGGATGCACCAGGTACCACAAGCTGAATCCAGTTAAATTGCTCTCTGGGCTTTGTTCTTGATCATCAACTCAATATTTTCTTTTACCATCAATTTTTTTGTCATTAATAGACCACAGAATGTAACCAGAGCCATTCTGTTATAAGAAAAGAAAATCAACCAAGAGGAAATTCTTGGCTAATGGCCTCTTAAAACCCCTCTGTTAACTATGTACTGAATTAAAAATAAAACATTTGCATGATGGAAATAGAAAGTTGTTTGCTTGCCTTTGCTGTTTGGCTCCCATATATTAGTTGGGTTGTGCAGAATATCATTATTATTCAATGTCCCCCCAATATTTTTCTCTCACAGATCTTTAGGATTTCAGCAGCCACTTCTCATATACGCATTTCTTAAAAATCTTAAAATCTCTTAAAATCTTAGCCTTAACATCTCTCTGCTAAGTCAATGTACATAATCCAGTGACAGATTGGGTTTTTCTTCATGCAGAAAGAACAACTCTTTATTCACACAGCTTGTAGTTATAGGAAATATCAGAAGGAACCTTGTGAAACCCTTGGTTAACTTGGTTAACTTGGTTAACAATCCACTGAAAGTCAGTTTATTGGTCAATAAATGGCTTTTGTGTCTTTATTCCTGGAGATTTTACATCTCTTCTTCACTGATTCTCATGGGACAGATTTATTGTTTTTGTGCAACTTATTTTTAACAAGAATAGATTGTTATGCAAACTGACTTTTATTCTTTTGATTATTTCACATGGGAACTTACAAGCTAGCTTGGTCAGAGTAGCAGGGCTTAAACCATATTTTTACAAGGCCTTTCTTGTAAAAGGATTTAGGGCTGGACAATCTGTGGGGGAGAGCATCCTCGAGAAACACACAGTGAATGGAATTAGAAACACTGCTAAAAATTACAACCAGAGCAACTGAGGGGGCTGAGAGTGAAAACTTCCATTTTATTTCCATGCCTCCTGGACTCTTCCCTCCTTTAAGATCTTTCAAATCAAGATAAATCTCATGATCCTCAGCCAGGCATCATTTCCCTGTGGCTGTTATTAAGCATCCTGCTCTCACACCTCCTGAAGATACACCAGGCCCTCTCTGTTTATTCCAAAATCACACACCAGATGGACACAGAGCTCTCCAAAGAGCTTCACTCCAACAACCACCCTCCAGGTTGATTTTTTTTTTTTTTTAATTTTTTTTTTTTAGGCAACCCCAGTAATGAAAATAAATGCCTGGGGCCTGACAGAAAGCAGGCGTTTGATTACATTAACAGCCAGTTTTCCTGCCAAAAGTGATAACAAATTAAATAGCCATCTGAAATGGGGAGTAATAAACCCAGGAATGCTGGCACAAATTGCCATCTGTGTGTTGCTCACTGAGGATTCAGTCTCCAAAGGAACCTGGATGCAGCAAAGCGTGTGACTGAGTGAGGGGCTGGTTCCAAAAACCCCCCAAAAAACTCATAAAATGGGCACAAAATCTTGTATTTAACTACTTTGTTGCAATAAGGGCAGAAAATCCACTTCAAAATTTAAAATATGTATGAGCATTTAATATATATATATGTGAACAAACACATCCTTGAGTAAAGCATTGATGAGTCACTTCCAGTTTGCTCTGTCAGGAATAATGTAGATACAGACAGCCTGAATTACATCACAACACTCAATATTTGATCCTGAAGCAATCAAATGATGGTAAATCAGAGAAAAGATTGGAAATACATTTCTGACACAATGGTTTTAGCAGCCCCCACAAGCAATGCTTCCCCTGAAAGGTGAATTTGTGTCTCTGAGGTTCACAAGCTCCTGTGTAAAAGTTTGCTCTGCACAGCAAAGTGAGTGAAGAATTACCAGTTCTGACACAAAATCTCACTTTTTGAGGTCTCACAGCTCACTGTCCAGGTGTGCAAGATCTTTGCAGGAGAGGTGGATTTGTGTGAAAATATTTCACCTGAATCGTTTGCTGCTCAGTAAAGGAAAAAGTCAGATCTTGCCAAATCCACAGGTGCAGAGCACCTGCCCAGGCTGTGAGCAGCATTTTCCTTGTACAAAATATTTGGTTTTAGGTTTGACAGCAGCAATACACAACTTAAGCCAAGCAACTATTTTGAATTTCATTCCCCACTCTTTGGTGTTTTCCTCTCTTCCTTTAAATTGCAGGTCCAGCAAGTTGGTGGCTCCAAGACTTTCATCTCACAGGAAATAAAAAATAAAAATAAAAAGTAAATTCAACATTAAGACTTCATCATTACCATGAAAAGATTAAAAATGTAAATATACCTTTCAGAACCAAGCAGGAACTATAAGTGGGATAACATCATTTTTTTATAAACAAAATTTGCAAAGGTTAATTTGTGATTTAGCTGCAGGTATTGGCAATACTCTTGTTAAGCACCTGCTCTATCCATATGAAATCCTGTTGGTGTGTTTGACTTAAATTTAAGTACATGAAAAACCATGTTCCTAAACAGGAGCTGCTGGGAGGAAACTTCACAGCAAGGCTGAGTCTTTAAATGAATGGATCTCCAAACTTCTCCATCAAAACTCCCTGCTCTGATACAAACACTGTGTCAGGAAATACTGACACAAATTCTCTATGAGAAAGAAAATTCTGGAAGACTTTGATTGCTTCAGGTACTAAAGAGAGAATTGCAAAAATATTCTGATTGTTTCAATACTGAAAAAAATTATTTATATTGTTACAATGTTCATTTTACTTTTGAAAAAAAAAAGGGTTTTTTTAGGAAAAATGCCTTGGGAGAGCAGAAATGAGAGTGGCACAGCCCTGCAGGGAGATGCTGCAGTCCCCAGGTGGGACAGGGACTGAGCTGATCCCTCACTGCCTGTGTGGCACCAGCTGAGTTCATTGATGCTGCAATAATTCAGAGTTATTAACCATGCCCTGCTCTCCCCACGCCTCCTCCTGACCCTGCACTTGCCCCAAAAGCACCTTGTCCAAGGTCCTGTCCCTGCTGGGGGTGAAGAATCAGCTCCAGGGCTCGAGGTGCTTCACAGTGATGCTCAGCAGCTGCTGCTCCTGCTCTCCTCACCAAAAACAGTTCCCCCTCTTCCCTGTGAGCTGCTGTTTCCTTATTTTCCAACCTCTCTGTGTCTGTTCCAGCTGATCCCAGGGCTGGCAGCTGAATTATCCCATCACACAGCACAGGAAATGTTCCTTGGGTTCCAAAGTGCCCTTGGGATACAGAACTGTCTTATGCACCTTTGGGATTGCCCTGTACCAATTAGCACTATAATCCTAAAATATAATTCAGTACCTCCATTCTAAAGGCTTGGACAATATGCCCTATTTGTCTGTGAATAACTGAGTTTTGATTTTATCACCTTGCTGCACTCCTGATTATCTTCTTCTACTTCCCCCTGTGCTTCATGGTGTCATTAAGGAAACAAACTAGGAAAACCTACTAATGATGTCATGCCCTCTGGCTTTATTGCATTTTCCTGAGTAGATTTAGATGAGATATCAGGAAATAATTTTCCCTGTGAGGGTGGAGAGGCACAGGGTGCCCAGAGCAGCTGTGGCTGCCCCTGGATCCCTGGAAGATCCAAGGTCAGGCTGGATGGGGCTTGGAGCAGCCTGGGACAGTGGGAGGTGTCCCTGCCCATGGGGTGGGACTCAATGAGCTTTAAAATCCTCTCCAACCCAAACCACTCCATGATTCTACAAATGTTGGTCCTTACATTTCTCATGATCCCATGGAGAAGGCACTCAGCACAATTTAATTTTTTCTGTGCTGCTGTATTTTTTTTTTTTTAATAGATGGCCATCAGTTCCAGATGTCTCTAAAAATGAGAGCATCTGAGTAATTCATCCCTCCCAAGTAGCAGCACTGTGCAGGCAGAACAGATGGCCATTCCCACAGCCTTGGATTCACGTTCTCCTGACGTGTGAGATGGAAACTGCAGGACTTTTTATTAACTTTATGGGGTGAGTGACATCTTGCTGGAAGCCAGGCTATTTCTGGTTGCCATAAGTGCTGCTGCTCATACCTAAATTGGAGATGAAGTTGTGGAAACTGTCATGATGCAGCAGACAGCAGGAGGATGAAAGCCCCTGGTCTAGACAGATGATGATAGAATCACATATTTTTAATTTAGTGTTGAAGGACACTTCTATCAGCACCTGCTGCCAGTGGTCACATTCAGCTTTGTGACAAAATAACCCATTATTACTGCAATTCTACACAAAGGAGTGGGATTATACAAGTAGAAATTGATGATAATAAATATATAAAGATATATTATGGACTTCTTGCATCCAAATGTGTAGATGAAAAGTTGTAGATAGGTTTACACATAAAGAAAAAATACCTAGATAGGCAATCAGTTGTTAAGGTTTTAGTGCCTTGGTTCCTCTCATTAAATACAGCCACATTCTCTCCAAATTTGGTATTGAAATTAATAATTATTTCATTGAAATAAAAATAACAGGAAAATAAATTCAGCCCTGCCTTAGCTTTGTGATTAAGTACCTTTGACCCACAGCAGGTTTTTCACAAAACCTTTCAACATCTCTTCAGAAAGAAAACCTGAAACTGTGGCTGCACTGGTTAATTCCATGATTAAGTAAAAATGTCTCTGCTCCCAGCAGAGCTCTCCATTCTCTGATATATTACTCAAAGCACACACATTTGGATAATTTACATATTCTAAACATTCCTCTCTGGCATGTTAGCCCAATTTCCTTTAATAACCTACCAGAGCTGAAACGTTCTGTTTCCCCTTGATGTGAGTGATGTCTACACCAGTCATTTACACAAACTCTGGTTCCTGATTTATGAAAACTTCTCCTCTTTTTAACCCATTCCCTCTAAAAATTGCACACTTTAAATGGAAAGCTTTAGAAGTCAAGTTCCTGGGCTGAAATTCCAGCCAGGAGGACTCTGAATCTTGCTGCAGGGCTCACATTAAGGTGGCACTGACACATGAATGTTGCTTGATGCTGTCTCCTGTACATAATATTGGCAAAAATGTCTTTGAGGCTGGGAGAATGAGAGCCAAGAGCACCCCTGAGAGTGTTTCAGCCACAATGCACATTCTCAGTTCATTTGATAAAGATCATTTTCAATCCTGGTGTTTTCCTGCCATTCTGTGGTCAGGAATTATTAGAATGATTACCTTCAGTGCCAGCCACAGGAGCACATTGTGCCAGGCAGCCCCTGCTCAGCAGGATTCTGGGCTGCCTGAACTGTTGACACCAAAATTTCCATTAGCCCTGGCAGAGTTCTGGTTTTTGGCCCCAATCTGCAAGGGGTCTACACAACCCCATGGGTTCCCATCTTTGCCACCTGAATTACTTTGGTATCTGCAGCCTAAGGGTGTAAAGAAGGTTATAGAGAGTCTCTTGAAACATGCAGAGAGTAATAAAGGTGGTGGGAGAGCTGGGAAACATCACTCAGAAGATATTCTAGACACCAAAAGCAGTTATTGAGCTGGAACTACACAGTGTGGTTTTCCCAACTGCTCTGCTCCTTGCAATTCTCCATAACCACAAAGTAAGAGTGGCAGAAGGGAGTTTGAAAAGTGGGAAAAATCCTGACAATTCCTCATCAGTCTCTTGCTAAAGAGAGTTCAGCACTGGCAGCAGAGGAATGGATCCATTTGTGGGGTGTCCTCAATGACCACTTGTGCCAGGGGAGAGGGAATGGGCAACAAGTACCTGCTAGCAATGGGATAAAAATATTTTAATCCTGCTTTGGGAGCAGGTGTGTGTGGCCTCTGGGAATCATTCCCATCCCTGTTTTTCACTGCTCTGTGTGGAATGCAGCTGGAAGATCAGTGCAGCCCCTCCAGGCACAGAGGTTCCCCCAAGCAGAGCCTTTCCCAGCCCCAGGGGATGGATGGCTTGTGTCAGCTACTCTCAACTTCCTCAGCAAGTAATTAATGTAAATTCAAGCTTTGGGCACCTCCTCCCTCACTTTCATAAAATATAGGTGATAAACTGTTGGTCTGTGGGACAGTCTAAAACCAAAATTCTCCACAATCAGACTTTTCTGCAGCCCACAGATAATTTTGAATCCCACTGCTGTTTACAATCCCCCACAGTCACGCTGTGCTCCATCCTCAGGAAAACAACCACAACACGTTTCCCAGCACATGCATTTTATTGCCAGTATTCCCAGTTATCATGGGGCTCCTTGCCAGGCTGATGGCATTTCAAAATTCATCCCATTCCCCTTCTTCTATCCCTCTCAGGTGCTCACATTAGGCTGAAATTAAACTCTAGGTATTTTCATTTGGGTCCATTATGTCATTTATTTTAGAAGGATGTCTTAAAAGGAGGGAAAAAAAAAAAACTTCTTATTTTTAAAATTTGGACCACATCACTGAAGCAAACAATGAACTCCTCATCTATCTGTCTTTTTTTTTTTTTTTTGTATTTTACAATGCCATGACTTAATGTGGGCAGACACAACAAAATCCAGTGGGAGCTTTAGAACAGTGAGAAAATTCATCACTGAGAGAACTCACAGCAAGAGGAGTGAATGCTTTGGGTGGCCACAAGCCACAAGACTGCTGAAATCAGATTTCTAACCCACTTACACACCTCAGAATAGGTGCTACAGATCCCTTAGCTTCTAAAAGATTCTGTTACTTTATATTTATTTATATTATTTATTTATATTTATATTTATATTTATATTTATATTTATATTTATATTTATATTTATATTTATATTTATATTTACATTTATTTATATGCATTGAGGACTAGAGAAGGCAATAGAACAAGCTGAAGTTCCTCAGCTGCTCTTTCAGAATTGAGAGCTATTAAGGACAGGCACCTCTCTCATCCCCTGGCACAGGAACAAATGCTCTGGCATTTAATGATGGCAGGAAACTGTCAGGTGGACGTGTCAGACAAGGATCAGGTTCCCTCTGAGCACTGTCCTGGTGTCAGGTGTGCAGAAGCCCAGCTGGAGATCAGCCCCTCACACAGTTTGGGGCAGCAGGAGCCAGAGGTGCCTGAGACACCTGAGACACCTGGAAATGTGCAGCTTTAGTCCTCAGCAAGTGCAATTCTTGTTCCCTGCTTCCATTGCTGCAGTAATCTGCTTTTCCCTTTTCCTTTACAGCTGTTTTATAAGTGCACAATAATGGTTCCAAATTGCCCTTCCCCTGGTTTCAAACAAAAGCTAGCACTGGGAAATGAAATATGTTTTAAAGGTATTGCACAGGCTGGGTGTAATAGCTGCCATATAAATGTATCACAGCACTGCTCAGAGCTCTCCATTCAGACAGAAACTGGGTTTCATGATGACATTTTTTGTAAAATGGGGATGACCAGCTTGCTGAGCTTGTCAAAGAGATTATTTTGATTAATTGACTTCTGCCTTGCTCACTGTTCTCACAAGGGCTGCAGGGAATGGCCTCAGGTGGTGCCAGAGGAGGTTTAGATTTGAAAATATTTGAAAAAAAATTCTTGCTAGAAAGGGTTATCAAATGAAAATGTTCAGAGCACGTGTGGATGTGGCACCAGGGGACAGGGCTGAACACGGTGCTGGTGCTGGGCTGGACTTGATGAACTTGGAATTCTTTCCCAACCTCCCCAACCCTGTGATTCTACAACTCTGCTGCTCCTGAGACTGCCAGCAGCATTAGAAATCTCTGCTTTCTATAAGGATTGTTTCTATAAATCAGAATAAGTGCAGCAGGAAAGTTTTCTTCTTCTCTGGACTTTGGAAAACTCCAGAGAATGGCATCCTGTGCTTGGAATAACAAGCTGTGTCTCATTTATTGCAGTCCTGCTTGGGTTGGGCAAAACCTTCAGATGAGCAGAGGTTTCTTAGTGGACTACACAGCAATTAACTTTATTCTTGATTTTCAATGATAATATACAGGTGACCTTTAAAAAATGTTATTATTAAATAAAGATGTTGCTGGATTTGTTATAAATTTAAAGCCTGTGAACAATTTGCCCTGAGTTCTAGAGAGAGACAGCTACAAAAGCTACATAATAAAAAAACACTGAGAATGGTTTAAAATTACTTAAAAAAAAGAAAAGTTTTGTTTAGTTCAATGCTGGATCATGCAGGGTGTGGAGGTACTGTAAAATCTCAAAAATGTGACTTTGCTCAGCAGGTCTGTGGCTGCTGCCCAGGCTGAGAGATGGACAGCAGTACATGTTCCTTTTCTCTCTTTTCAGGCACAAATGTAACCCTGAAGATAATAAAATATTCATGATACTAAATATTTAAATTCTTCCACCCTGCTGGCCTGGATTCTACATTCACAAAAAAAAAAAAAAAAAAAAAAAAAAAAAAGTTCTAACAAAGTAAAAAGAGAAGTCCAGTGAAACAGAAAAAAAAATAAAAAAAGTGTGTTCAGCAAACACAGGTGAGTGTTCAGGAAATTGCATCTTTAGTCAAAGCATTAGCACTGATGAATTTATTGCAAAGGAATGACAATAAGAAATCAAAAGTAACTCACAGGGTCTCAGGTAAGGGAGCACTTGCTGAAGAAGGGAACTGCACCTTCTCAAAAAAATAAAAAAAGAGTTCTCAAATATTTTTGTGCTGGTCTTTTAACAGGAAACACTTTGTGAAATGTGTTTTAAGAACCACTAGACTGAGTTGAAAATCACCTCTTCTGTATAGATATTTATTTATATTTTATTTATTATGCCTGCCCATATGAGACATCCAGATCTCTCACACTTGATTTTTTTACCATCTGGCATTTATGTTTTCCAGACAGAGCCAGAATTATCCACAAATCCACGAAAAATCCATGAAAAAATGTTGATATGCTGAATGTAGAAAACACATGAGCAAACATCTTCCAGATATGCTATTAAACTAAAGTGATAACATTTATCCAACTCTGCAAACATAAAGGCAAGAAAAAACCCAACAAATAACATGCCTGTAGAGCCTTGGCAATTTTATTTTTAAATGCAAAGCCAAAGCATTCAGAACAAATGGAGCATTTCTTCCATTTCCAGCCACATGAGTGATGCTGAATTAATATGTGGGGCACATTTGAGGGGCTTTGCTCTGGTGTTAGGCCTTTAAATACAAAGTTTTGTTCCTTATTTCTTCCTCCCACTCTCATTTCCACAATCCTGGGTATGTGAGGGACTTTAACCCTTTAGCTCCTTGAGATTTTATTGCCCTTGATACAGCTGCAACCACAGCACCAGGTCACTTTACTGCAATCCCCAAAATTTGTGTGCTTGTGTGATCAGCAGCAAGAATCCAGAGCTCAGAGGGAGGAATCGATCAAGAGTAAATTATTCTCCAGAATGGCTGAAAAATACAATTCTTGGAATGTGAACTCACCAGGAGCAAGTTACCCCAAGCTGTGAAATTACTGAAATAATTTCATTTTTTAGGATTTTACAGGAATGTGATCTGTGGAAAGCCAAAGGGGTGAGGAGCTCTGTTACACAACTCTCCCTTCTCACTTTTTCTCAGGCAAAATGATCCATAAGAGCCCAATCTGCCAGTGTCACCCACACTGAGAGCTCTGCATCTGCCTGCCCATGTGAGAGCTTAATCTGCCTGTTCCATCAGATAATTACTGCAGGAGTCACTAATGTTGGCCATAATCACTGGGATTTGTTAACACCTCTAAACCAGCCCAGCTCACCCACCAGCTTGCACGGAACTTGGAACTCTGCACTCAGGGAAGGACAAAAATCTAGGACTGAGCTTGAAATTTGGTGCTTGTGAGATCTGAGCCAGAAAAACCCTTTGGGTTCTGTGCTGTGAATGATCCAGAGTGAAATAGCTGCCCCCTGAAAGAGCAGAATTCTCTCTAAATAACTGGGTTGAAACAGAAAATAATGTGGAGCATGCAGCATCCCTTTAAAGGAAATTCTAACACTGAAATGTGATGCAGAAAATGATTTCTGCAGTTTGGAAATCAGTGTTAAATGGAAAACTCCCCATTCCTGCCTAGTGAGAGCCCAAACATTTCTTAAAAGAACCAGAGCAGTGACCTTTTTCCCCCTTATATTTCTCAAAATCATTCTTCATTCTCCATTTGTGACACATCTATATCCCAGAGTAGGTGTGCACAAGTGCATTTATTTACACACATGATGTCAAACACAAGCAATAAGAATTCAGAAAATGAAGTTATACAGTGTTAAATAGTAAAGGCAAAGAAAACTTCTTATCAAACTTCTTATGCAAGTGATCCACACAGAAATGGCAGCAATTAAATGTTCTTTATATATCACCCTCTGCATATGGACTGCATGAAAAGAAAAAGCTTTTGAAAGGACATAAATATGAGTATTTGCCATATTCTTCACTCAGTATAAAAATGTTCTTTGCCAGTGCAGGAAAACGACTTCAATTCTTAACAAGGTGTTTATTTGAGTGGTTTTTTGGGAGGAAGGGAAGGGAAGGGAAGGGAAGGGAAGGGAAGGGAAGGGAAGGGAAGGGAAGGGAAGGGAAGGGAAGGGAAGGGAAGGGAAGGGAAGGGAAGGGAAGGGAAGGGAAGGGAAGGGAAGGGAAGGGAAGGGAAGGGAAGGGAAGGGAAGGGAAGGGAAGGGAAGGGAAGGGAAGGGAAGGGAAGGGAAGGGAAGGGAAGGGAAGGGAAGGGAAGGGAAGGGAAGGGAAGGGAAGGGAAGGGAAGGGAAGGGAAGGGAAGGGAAGGGAAGGGAAGGGAAGGGAAGGGAAGGGATCCAGGCTCGGGTTTCAGCTTTGCCAGGGGCACAGAGCCAGGCAGGAGGGATGGCAGGGGAGGAAGGGAGGGATCATCTGGAGGCAAACAACACCTGCCAGGTGACTCCAAACACGACACCACCGAGCAGGTGAGCTCCTTGATGACAGACTCTGGAGCTCCTCTCCTGCCAGGTGTCTTTCCATGACTCAGCCTCTGGTTTTGATGCTGCTCTCTCGCTGCTCGTGACCCAGGAGAAGACATTAATCAAAGCACTGATGCTTGATTAAAGCATTAATAATACATTTTACAGCAGCAGGGCTGCATGTTAGAGAGAGGCTAAACCATTTTGGGATGAGACGTGCTTTCTTTCATTAAATGTCCAAGGAGAAAAGTTCCAAAAACTGAGCAAAACCAAGATTTGGCAATGAGTAAAACTATTCTTGCCACGATAATTCTGCTGACTTCAAAGAAAAATGGGAAATGCACTGAATAGGAGGGATTTTAGCAGGGATTTGAGGTGAGCACACATTTCTGACCCTTTTTTTGTGGTTTTCCAAGCAGAGGAGGGGTCTCTCCTGCCAGAGGAAGTGCCAGCCATGGGTGACCCAAGTGGGGATTACTGCTGTGGCTCAGTGCTGATTGCTTCCCCATCCATTTGGAAATATTCCTATTTTGTGCCTGTGGCATAACTCACTGGATTAGGTCATTTTAGGAGACAACTTTCCTCCTCTGAAAGAGTGGGGTATCTGTCATTGTTAAAATTGCCCAGAATCATCTTTAAAAACAGATAAATTAGAAAGAACTTTTCCTTAAAAAGAACAAAATTAGAGCAGTAGGACAAGACAGAAAAAGGATGAAGCAATGAAGAATATTAAGATTGACAGCAGTGTCCTCTTCCATTCATAACTGTGATATTTCCATTTGTTTTGCAATAATGATATTTAACATAAGCGAATGGTTTAAAAAAAGAACGTTAAATCAAAATGTGTCAGTGTAATAAAAATGTTTCCAAATCCCTGGCCTGATTTTCTACTCACTTTAATCTCTTTTTGTTGGTGTAGCCTCATGGAATATAATAGTTTTGTTCTTCAGGGGATAATATCAGACAGAGAAATGAAGTTACAAATGGAAATTATTCCAAAAAGTCACAACTTACTCTCCTGTGCAGTGTGTCAGAGTCAGAAACTGCCAGAAATCATATTTTTGTCTGGATAAAAAGACAAATGAGTAGACAAAAATTAAAGGTCACTTGTTAATGAGTATTAAACACCACCACCTGAAAATAGTCCCAGGTAGATATTACTAAGAAATTAACATCTGAAAATCTAGAAATATCCAAACAAAAACTCATAGAAGGCTGAACATCCTTTCCTATGTGTCTTCATTTTACCTCCAGTAGGGACCAGACATTCCAAACTCTGCAACTTCAAACTCAACTGGACTTAGTCCTTACTGATACAGGTACTAAAGCACTTCTGTCCTTTAAAAAACCAAATTCTAAATGCCAAGATATCAGAAACAAGGGAAAAATAAATGGCACAGCATGGAATGTTTTAAGGATATGGAGCTATGGGAATACTCTTATGTATTTTCAAGGTGAATTTACCCAAAATTAATTTGGATTTTTTTTCTCTTGTCTTTATCTGAAGCAGATGTTACAAGGAATGCTGATAAAATCATTTTGCTGTCAATTATCACTGAACTGTGAGGCAGATAACAGAGGGGGCTATGGCTTCTGAGTGAAAATGATTAAAAAATATCTAGAAATGCTAATCATAAACCATCTGGAACTTTTTAGGGCTTTCTTATGATTTCAGCATCTTTAGAGGGTCAGTCACTAGACTGTGTTTTTGAAGAATCCACACTCATACCATCCTTAAACCCAAAACCTAACCCTTAAACACATACTAACCCTTAAAACCAAAGGGGTGGATAAGGTCTATTTTTGTCTTTGAGTCAGCCTCAAAAACGAAACCATTGCTGAACATATCCAGAGAAAAGAGTATTTTCTGATGTTGTGACACATCCCCCTAATCCTAAGCAGGGTGTGACAAAGGACACCCTCGAGTTTGGGACATGGGTGGGGCTGGGTGAGCTGCTCACAAAAACTTTGTCACTTTGTTTGTGCCAACATCACAAAAGGGCCAGCAGGAAATCAGCATTCTGCATGCCTGGGATCAGCTGCTAAAAATTGACACTAAAAATCTTCAATTTAATGGAAATAAAAAGATATGGGAGTGTTTGTATCTCCAGGGTGCATCTCCACCTAGAAGAGCTCTCCCCTCATTACAAATTCACTCCAGGTTCTATTGACTGGCACAGAAAATCAGAACACTTATTGAACAAACAGTAAGTGTTGCACCCAGCTTTTTATTACAGCTGTAAACGTAATGAAATTAAAATCTTTTTAAAACAAGGTGTTTTGAATCTTTTATAAAGGTGTGTGGCTTCTGACTACAAATCAGCAGCCTGCTCTAAGTCTGAAGGCATCCCAGGAGAGATCCACAGTGTGAATCTGGCAGAACAAAGCTTCAGGAGAGCAAGGAATTAGCAGTGGAATTTATTATAAAAGGATGAAGTTCAAACATAGAGCCATTAGCCAGCTAAGTCCATTGCAAATAGCTTCTGGAAGGAATTACAACTCAAAGGACTCATTAGCTTAAGATGTGTTAATATCAGCCAAAGGGTTTCAGTGCCTGGAGTGAATTGGGAGTTGAGGATGTGACTGATGCTGACATTGCTCTTGCAGACTGTTCTGCACAGGGTCTGCAGCTCAGCATTGGAGCCTGGAACATCCCTCCTTGGTGCCCTGAAACTCTTCAGGGTCCTTCCTTCCTTCCCTCCAGACACTGCTGG
Source organism: Erithacus rubecula (assembly GCF_903797595.1). Classification (NCBI taxonomy): domain Eukaryota; kingdom Metazoa; phylum Chordata; class Aves; order Passeriformes; family Muscicapidae; genus Erithacus; species Erithacus rubecula. Next base: position 3,308,506 of record NC_136664.1, read on the forward strand.
CACATCCTGCTTGCCTTGCTCGTGCCAACATTTCCTGCTCACACTTACAGACTCCATCCAGGGGAAGGGAGAGAGCAGAATATCCCTGGCATGGAGGAAAACAGGATTTGGCCCTTCCATTACATGGAAATGGCCAATTAGTGGCAGTTATGGGGATTCACTCCAGAGCCTCTCACTGAAACCAGAGACTGAGTTTTGCCTTGAAAATGGGAAATATTTTCATACAGCACAGAGCCTGTCTTAGTCTGCTGCATTTATTTCCAGGGTGAACTTTCCAAGACAGCAACCATCTTTCTGCCCTGTGTGTGCACCAGACAGGAGGGTGTTCCAGTCTATTCCTGCTGCCACACCACTAATGAGCAATTGAAGGGAAAACAATCTTGTCTCAGACCCCAGAGAGCCAGCATTGACCTCTGGGAAATATCAAAGCAAGAAAACATTGGGTTTTGCTAGAAATCATAATAAAAACCAGAAAGTCAGAAAGTCCCCAGCAAAGTGGATGTGCTGCAGAGGTGGTTGTATCCCAATGTCCTGAAACACTTCTTCCTCTGAGCTTTAATATGAATTATGAGCTAATATCACCTCACATGAAAACAATAACATTTCTGTAACAGGATGATAATTAGGAGCACCACCAGAATGTGAATGTGGAATGCACCAGTCCTTCCAGAGCCCTGCAGCCAGCAAAAATTGTGCTGGGATCTGAAACTTCACAAATTCTTTTCTTAAAATTAAGGTCTCATCCTAAACCCAGGAAAACATTATAGCACTTCTTATTTTTCTAATCAGCTTTAGTTCTTTCCTTTTTCTATCATCAGTAATGAAGAATTTACAGTCCAAGCTACACCCTCCTTGCCCTTGGGTCCCTCAGCTCTTGCTTGTCACTGAACTCTGCATGAACTCTTTGATAAATTCTGTTGACAAAGCAGAAATAGATGGTTTATCTGCTTTTTCTGCTTCCCCAAAGCTGGAGCAGAGCAGCAGCCCCAGGACCAGCAGCAGTTCTGCCTCTGAGTCCAAGCAGGGAGGTGCTGAGTGAAGCAGCACAGTGGATTTTCCTTATTTGTTGTACAGAGTGACACCCCCTGCTAATCTTGTGTGTAGATCACATCACCTCAAGCACCTGTTTTTACCTGCTGAGGCATTTACAGGTGAGAGGAGGAAGCATCTGCATTGATTTTACAAGGTTTTGCAATAAAAGAGGAAGATACAAGCAATAGCACCTTTTTCAGTTACCTAACAAAGAAAAACATGCACTTTATTGCTTGGTTCCATCCCCATGGTCCAGTACACTGAGATGACTCCTGGGGTGGAAACAAGCTGGGGAAAGTTCCTCTGAAAAGCACAATTGGTGCAGAAATAGTGTAAAACCATTCCAACAAAGCCCAGCAGCAATCAGAGTGTGGAGGGTGATGGAGACTCCTCCAGGACATGACTTGAAACCAGGGATGTCTTGAAGGACTCCACCAAGAATGGCATCAGGGAAAGCTCACTGGCACTTCTGCTGCCTGCATTACTCTAGGAGCTTAGGGTGACTTCATTCTAATCAAAATCTTTTCCTATTTCTAATCCTTTCAGCAGATTAAATATCACTAGAAGGAAAATCAACACCCACACACAAAGCCCGGGCTGGGCTATTGAGTACAATTATTTATTGAAGGTCATTAGGGTTGGAAGAGAGGCCCATTTGGCCAGCTAAATACCCAGAAGGGAAGGACAAGCAACAGGAGAGATCTCTATCACCCTCTAAGTAGTTTCTCATCCTCTGCTATCGAAATAAATAGTCTGGAATGAATAAAATTCAAATTAGTCTCTGTTCAGTGAGATGGAGCTGGTCCAAGTGCTGCCTTTTACTGAAGTCCTTCCACATCACTGCTAAAAAGGAAAGTTCTAAACAGTGACATCTTGGAGACAGAATTTGTTCTGAGCACAGACTGAGAACAGAATGTATGCACCAAAGTAAAATTCCCATGGACTTAGAGTTTCTGCAGCCCCTGTCTAAACATTACTGAGGGTAAAAAACAAATAGCATGATAATTTCTGCTTTCTTCAAGCAAAGGGGTTCTTGGACAATTTTATTGTGTTTTTCCATGTGAAATGGTTAAAATGAACTGTGAAAATTCTGGCTTGAATGCATGGAGAAGTATTGCAGACAATTTCTGCCACACATTTCTGAGTAAGGCACTGCCTGGATATTTCCCAGGCAAGCAATAAGAGACCAAGTGGTAATGAAGTTATTTCCCTCCAACATCAGGAGCCAGGTCATATCTCAGCATCTCCTGCACCTTTCATGTCCTGTTGTTTATCAAAGGAGCAATGAAAAGGAGCCTGGGAATGAGATGTAGATGAATATGAATTATTGAAAGGCACCATGAAGAAAGCACTGCAGAAACAGGAGGATCTGTCATTTAAGCTGCAGGTAAGAGGTATTAAAGCCCAAATGAGAGAAGTGAATGTGAAAATGCTCTGGGTGCTGTTTGTGCTGCTTAATGCAGAGTAGGGGGTGTTGCTTCTACAGTTTGCAGCACTTGAGCCAAGGGGAAAAACCACCCTCTCAAAACCCATCCTCTCCTGCTTGCACTCATCCAAACCAGCACTGGATGAGGACAACACTTCTGGGGAGAAGAGAAACTTCACTTTTCCTTCAGGAGCCTACGTGGCATTTTATTGAAGACATTTTCTGTTGTCTAGTCCAGCATTCAGCATGAAATTTTGGGTCTTCCCTGAAGCATTCAGAGAAGGATTTCCTCTCATTCATGCTAACAGCCACTCATAATCTTCCAAGTTCTTTCACCTTTCCTTCATAAGACAAAACTTTTATATCTTTGAATGATTTTGTCAATCCAATTTGTTTCATATTCTGCAAAACTCTTTCAAACAATGAAATCCAAAGCCACAGGAGGTGAGAATTTAGCAGCACTCCAATTTTATACAAGCCATAGCATCTTCTTTGCAAAAAAATCTCTACAAGCATCTTTTGACTCGTTTGGTGGATAAACTGAACAAATGGAGCCATTTCATGTTTTGCTGTGTGCCAGCCTAACATTTTGAAACCAGCCAGCATTTCTGCTTTCCAGACTCTTGCTTTTCATTGCATTCATCCCTCTTCCTACTTCATGCCTGGTTTGCTTTAGATTAATCCCCCACAGTGGACACACAGTAATTTCCTTAGGTTCAGCCCGAGTTTACCAGTGCCTTCCATTTTCCCTAATCTCTCTAGCTCTGTCTCTGTCACTCTATCTACCCTGCCAGGCATTTGCCTTGATTTTATCATTAATTAATGCATCTTTGTAGTGTTTACAACAAAAGCTGGCTTATAAACATGACTCACAGATCCATCCCTTGCCCAGTCCCACCTTTGCTGACTCAGTGTGATCTCCATTTTTAGATTATAGTGAATGAAACATTTGCTGATTATTTTTCCTCTCTGGCCTTTTAGCAGTCGCAGCTGATAAGCCCTCATGACTTTGTAGGATAAGAGGAGGTGGGGAATACAGATGGAGAGAGCAGAATGATCACTTTACAGGAGGCAATGCCAGCTTTGGGCAGGGAACCTTGCAAGGAGCACTTAAACCTTCCTAACTTTCTAATCCTTGTTCCAAGCCAGCTCTAGAATGCCTTCAATCAGTCCAAAAGCTCCTCTGCATGAAGGGGTGATGAGGCAGCCAGAGAAAAGTGGAATTATTGGCAGTGGGACTGGAGCAGCCCTTTGGGGTTTGCAGTGCAGAAGGGTTTTGGCAGTTCTGTGTGCTGGGAGGGTGTCCTGGTCTGGAGGATGGGTGTCTGCCAATAAAGGCAGGAGCCTCTCTTTGAAATGGGGAATGTAAACCCCCTCCCTCAAAATTATTATAATTTTGAAATTAAGGGGCTCTCAGGCAAAGATGTGGGAATTAGGAATAACAGTTCTTTACTAGGGAAATTAAAATAGAAATACAGTATTACAAAGAACAATCCCAAAACCCTGCCAGAGTCAGAATCCAAGCTGACACCCGTCAGTCAGTCAGGGTGGTGGCACAGTCCCATTCAATGGTGGCTGCATCCTCCTGCAGGGGCAGATGTGGTTCAGCTGGAGCAGTGCTCCTGGAGAAGGTGCAGTTTCCTCTGAAGGTGCAGGGATGATGTGGGAAGGTCTGGTTTTCCTCTGGAATCCAGTGGAAAAGGCTGCTCTGGTGTTCCAAATCTCAGTTTTTCTCTGGGTAGGAAAGGCTTGGCTCCTCCCCTGGCTGGAGCATCTCCCAGTGGGATGATGTAATTTTATCAGTCAGGCCCTGGGACTCAATGGCCATGAACAGGAGATATCTCCTGGAGGGAGGATGGGCTGTGGAAGAGATAAAGATGATTGTCCCAGCTGTTTTAAAGATGGCCCATTAGCAGATAACGTGTGCCATGGAAATCAGGGTCACTGCCCCACCCAGTTTTTAACAATGGCCCATTAACAGGAGATATCTCCCACAGAGATAAGGGTCACTGCCACACCCAGTTTTTAACAATGGCCCATTAACAGGAGATATCTCCTGGAGGGAGGATGGGCTGTGGAAGAGATAAAGAACCTCACCTGGTTTAAAGATGGCCCATTAGCAGAGGATATCTCTCACAGAGATAAAGATCACTGCCCCACCTGGTTTAACAGATGGGGACAGAATTCACACTTTTGGTCACATCCTGTGTTGTAACCTAGCACAGAGGGTCTGTCCTGGGCTGGGGAATAGGAACTTCCAAACAAACAGGGAAAGAATTTGGAGGGAGGAAGGAGAAAACCAAGGGCTCTGAATTAATTTTAGAATTCACAGACCTGCAAATCACCTGGGCTGTCAGATGAGCAGAAGGTCTAACGAGGGGAATGGGGAAGGGTTTGCTTTCCCTTCTGGTGATGGGATTTTCAAAGATGCTCAGTGTCAGCCCAGCAATCCATCCCCAAAGCAGATGCAGGGACTGACACCAGGAGGAAAAGCTCTGTCCTTCCCTCTCCAAGGGAAAAGTGCAACCCCTTCAGGGCATGGGCACCTCTCACAGCTCTGCAGGGACTGCACTGCCAGCACAGGGTCTCCTTTAAACAGTTCCACACTGACATGATCAAACAATTCCTTTATCTTAGCCCCAACAAGGCTAACATTTCATGGATTAAAATACAGATCCCAAGGAGGAGCCAGCCAAGTTATTAAGAAGAGCTCAAGGGTACTTTTTAACAACTGTGTGGTACTAAATACACAACAATGAGTTTTATGCATATTGCTTTTAACACAAGGTCTCAAGGCTTGGGAAGAAACATAATTGGAATGATTTTTTTTTTTAAACATTTAATGCATCATAAATGGAGAACTGAATTTGTATGGTAATTTGAACAGTATGGTATTAAGAAAAACAAGAGGAAGAAATCAATCTCACTAGTAAAAACTAAAAAAATTAATAAATTCTCAGACCTTCCTTCACTAGTTTTAAATTATTTGAGAAATAATTTATAACAGGAGTGGGAAAAAGTCAACAGCATTCAGTATTCAAACCCACCTCACCTGCTTAGCAATTCATGTTTTAATCTGGCAGTTTGTCACAGTAGCTAATGGAATTTTAACACTATTTCTTTTTCTGTTTGAAAACTGAAAGCACTTCTGTGTTTTATTCTTGAGCTATATAACTTTAAATAATAGATCTTTCTAGCAACTTACCCACCTGTTAAAAAACTGTCTTCTCCAGCAGAATCAGTTGAAGATCAACTTTTTAATACCTCCTGTCCTTCTCCCTGAATGGGAGTCTGTTGTCATATTTCAATGTTACAAACACAGTTTTTACAAGACCACAGTAATTATATTTATTTGATTTATGACTGGGAAAGCGAGGCACAGAGATATTAAGTGATATGGCTGGGATGACAAAGAGAGAATTTTGCAGTGTTTTTTTGCAGGATTGTGACCACAATATTACCTTTTCCCTTTTAATCCTGCACCAGCCACTGACAGGTACTTCAGTGTGCACTGAACTTGCAACATCTGGGTAAAATCTTCAGATTTTCTTCTTAGAAAATTAACATCTTCTTCTGCCCTCTTCAAATCCTGAAATGGGTGTGATTTTCTCTAACTCATGGTGGCACAGGGACAATCTCTGTCACCTGTGCAGACACTTTTCAGACAGTTTCTCTCTAGATGAAACACTTTTCTGTTTAACCATGGCTGCTGTTCCTGGCTGCAGAAATGCATGAAAATGGTAAAAAACCCAATCTTGGCACTCAAAGCAGTCAAGTGTCAGGCTTCAGAAAGAGAAGTTATTATTTCTATGGCTGTATCCTGTACCCTGTATTGGATATTTGTGGTATTTCAGTGATCCTGAGCTGCACCACTGAAATGACTCCCTTGATATCAGTCTGAAAATGGTGTGATTCAGAAATGCTCTGGAACTGAAATAAAAACCACTTGGTAAGAAAAGCATTTATGTGGTTCCCAGTTTTTATCTCACAATTTACTTTGTCAAGATGTTTTCAGCTCTGAGAGAAACATGAAAATGCACAGTTCAAATGTGCCTGCAGAGTCAAAGAGAAAATGGAGGGAAAACTTCATTTATCAGCCCCAGCCTCCTGCTGATTATCACCAGGTCTCTCTTTCAAACCCCTCAGTTGCCAAGCTCTCAGTGAGGTCAGAAACTGCCCAAATTTGTTTCCTGACAGCACCTGGGCACTCCCTGCTGATCCATCCCCCCTGAGTGCACTCAGCCCAAACCATGGCATCCAGCTTTTCCTCTGCCCATGCCAACATTATCATCCCTTTTAAACCAAGTGATTCATCCCTTATGCAAAATTCATTGGGGTCCATGTAGGAATGAGTATCCCTTTGGGATTCCTTTGCTTTATTAACAGCATCATTTTCTAGATAGCCCAGAGGAAAAAAGCAGAGAAAAGTTCAGGAAACTTCAGCAAAGTTGGTTCAGGTTCAGTCTTTGTGCATGGAGAGGAGTGAAACACAGAAATGTGTTACATGACATAAACATAATTTTACATTTACATAGCAAAGAAATCCCCCAAATTTGCCTCAGTGGTAATTCAGATGTGACCCCTTTCAGCTTTCATCAGACTTGACAGAGAAGAAACAAACTTTTGCAAAGGCAAGGAAGGAAATGAGGAATAAAACACTGCCAGTGATATGTGACTCAGTCTCCCAAGAAAATTTGTGGCACAACAGGACCGTGGATCATGGCTGGGGTTTCCAAGGGCAGGGATGAACCAGCAATATTTTATAAAATGTTCAACAAATCCTGGCTACCCATGGCCTGATTTACCACATATTCCTGGGCCATTGCAGCATCATTCTCCTGGAATCAATAATGCTGCAACTTGGTAAGGCTTGAATAATGAAGAGGTGGATCGAGTGCTTTACTGTCAATTTAATTATTCATACAAACGAGGCATTTGGCAAGAGAGGGGATTTCTATTGCTTCATAAAGACAAATTATGGGAGAATAAACAGGAACATGAAGCAAACATTGCTGGACTGAATAAAATGTTGGCATCAATCCTTAAAGTTTACCTTGCAATGTGTAATGTCATAATTAAATGGAGAAAAGGAGGCCAAGCTATTCTTTATGGCCAGTGAGTAACACAGGGATCTCAAAAGAGGCTGAATTTCCATGTAACAAGGCTATCTAAATCCAATTAATTCCAGAAGTGCTAACCACCAGTGAACACAATAGAAGCATTTAAATGAATTTTTGGGTGTTGAAATGCTCTTTTCAATCACATGTAATTACTTTTTTTTTTTCCCTCCAAATAACAAAAAATTGTTTTATTTATCATCAGCATTCACATGGCACAAATATAAAGAACCTGAGGAAGGCCAGGCCCATTGGCTGAGGCCTGAAGGAGAACCAAAGCTCACAGACATCAGCCTGTGGACTCAATCAATAAAATAAACAGCATCAAATAATTTTGTGATGAAATTGCACCCACTGAATATGCAGCACTGAGCTGATTTCTAAGCCAATGAATGAGGACAGTGCAGGATATGAAAATTAATTTCTTTTCCTCTTTTTTCCCCCCTCCCATTTCCCAGTGAATTCATATTCCCTTAAATACTTATTTTGATTTACACTTTTGTTTTCCCCCTGACTTTAAAAGCCTGAAATGCATCTTGTGTTAGAGATGCCAGGCAAAGCAATTATCTTGGTATTATATTTAAGCATCACAAAAAGCCTGTTTGGGGAGGGAGGAGGACTGACAACAGTGCTTTTATTAAATTACAAGCTGCTCCCTGCAGAATGATGGGGATGCTGGAAGCATGGAGTGAGATTGCCCATTACATACAAACATCATTATACATGGATATAACCAGATAATTCAAATCTTTTTTGGCTCTTCTGACAGAGAAATATTGCCAGGTCAATATTGCATCATCAACCCAAAGGTGCAACACCAACCTAAGAGAGCCCAGGCCACCCTCAGGTGTCTCAGCACAAACATCCCCACACCAGCAGCCCCCATGGACATCATCCATCACGGATCTGGGGGAAAAGAGAACAAGAAAAGCATCCACGTTGTGCTAAAACATCTCCCTGGGGCCCAGGAATTGGTGGGTTGCTGAATTTCTGTGCCAGACACTGGATCTGCCTGGGGAACCTTCTCTGCATAAATTTCTCAGTTCTTTTCTAAATACTTTACACTTTTGGCCACTGCAACAGCATGTGCCCATAAATTCTACAGGTTTTTTTTATGTGCTCTGTGGAAAAAAGGAAATTATGTGTTTTCTGTATGTATCTGCTCTTTATACAGGGTGCAGAGAGCAAAACAGGAGAGATGAAATCACAGGTGAGCAAGTGAACACCACCAGCTTTCCCATCTCCTACTGCATCAACTCTGCTCAATCCCTGAATAAAATCCCTGAATAAAAACCCTGAGAGAGCTTTAATTACTGAAATCTCTAGGGGAAGCATGCTCACTTCCAGGGATGGCCCTGCCAGGTTCTGCTGTGTGTGTCACAGGGACAGGGCTTGCACTGCACCTTGTCCTTGCTGTACAGCAGGGACAGAGGAAGGGATAAACCAAATCACAGGAGAATGGCAAAACTGCCAGAGGAGGAGGGAGGAATGTCATCCATGCCAACAAAGCAGTGAAGCATATGGAAACTGCTTTTAAGGCATAAAGGGTGTGTAAGGAGCTGTTACAACCAGATGGCTAAAGAGCAAGGAGAGAGCCATTCCAGAAATTGTGAGTGGAACAGGGGAACAGAGGGAGAAATTAAGGATTATGAACTTCATACTGAAAAGGGCACAGAGAATTGAAGAGGAAAACTACAGGAGTAGTGATGAAAAATTTTTAAAAGTGAAAAAACACATCAGCAGATGTTAGAATTGAGCCAGAATTTGCCTTTCTCACCTGCAGAGAAGCATCAGTGCTGAAGATAATGTCCCACAGATGTGGCAGAAGGGTCCAGGAGGGCAGAAACAGAGCCAGGACAGCTCTGGGGTGAGGAACATGTTTGTGTTCTTCAGAGCTGGGTTCAGGGCCTGGCTTCCTCAGACAACAAATTAAGAATTTTTCTTTTGTGTGCATTCATCTCCCATTAATAAAATTCAGATAGAAATATTTCTATCCCTTCTCTGCCTCTGACACATATTTGTATGATTCTAGCCAGCAATGAGGTCCTGATCTAGCCACAGACACAGCTGCAGGTCCCAATAAAACAACTATTAGAGAATACGGTCTTAGAAAAGAAAATTTAAAATTAAAGTACATGTATTTCTTGATAAATAATTCTACCCCTTAAATTACTCAATTGCAGACAGCATTTACTCCCTGCTTTGGATTTATTCACCTTCTTGTCTGCTGGCTTCAGAAAAATAACCCTTAACAGCACCACACAAGGGCTTCATGAGGTAGGAAGGAAATGCTAATTAGTTTTATCCTTTTGTGAAACAATCCATCCAAAGTTAATTAGAATAGGTTTACTTTTTCTTTGCAGAAATAATCCATAAGAAAGACTGATGGGCAGAGCAAGCTGTGTCCTGCACAAAGGTGGTGGGATTTAAGTGATTCTGAGCTGTGCTCCCAGAACTCTGCAGCCTTCAGGCATCTCTGCTCTGTCTCTGTGGATGGCATAATTAGGGTTTGAGTGCAAACCCCAGTGGTGGAGCCTGATAAGAAGTTAATCTTGTGGGCACCACGTGGGCGCAGAGAGATGTGCCCCAACAGCCCAATTAGCAAAGGCTGGCTGCCCTGGGCTGTGCCAGAGCCTTGCTCAGCCTGCAGCAGAGCTGGGGAGCAGCTCAGGGCTGCACCAGCCCCTCTCACCCCACAGCACTGCACTCTGTCCCATCCCCTTCTCACAGACACCTCCACACTCCCAGGGAGGCATTGAAATCCCACAGATTCACACAGCTGTCTGAAGCAGGATTCACCTCCCAGCCACTCTGGCTGCAGACACAAATCAAGGCTTTTCTCCCTGCCTGGGGAGCCCCACAGAGGGGACTCATCCACAGACCCTGATCTTCCCTCCCCTGACTGAGGCCAAGCAAACAGAATTTGTGTGAAATCTGTGCCATCCCAGCTGCAGAACCCAACAGCATTGCAGCCCCCTACAGCCATGCGTGAGCAAAGCCAGAAAATGATGAGGTTTGATTTCCCATCGTCTATAAAGAGGAAAGGAAAAAGTTCTTGGCTGTTGGAAAAGCACTGCAAATCTGGAAAAGAGAGGCAGAAATCTTTTCTTTTATGGAAGGAAAGCACTTCCCTAACAGCCCAGGGAACGCTGAGGCACAGCATCCATGGATCCCACAAATTCCCCTTTCCATCTAGGAATATTAAAGAGCAAATCCCAGTTTCCAGAGGGATGCAGGTCATGGAAATTGCTGCTGAGAGATGTAAGTGGTTTCTCCAGACCAAGCGACTGTAGCATGACTATGATGGAAGGAGTTAACAGAGACTGAAATTGTTTTATTAAGTAGATTTGCCAGAATTTACTGATTATTAAACCTCATTAGCCGGGAACTTGTACTCCATGTTCTTACCCAGTTGCTGCCTGCTGCCTGCTGGATACACGGAGGGATGCTGGAGAGATTATTGCTAAGCCCTTCCCCCTTCCCTCTCCCCTCCTCTTCCAGGACAACACTGACAGTCCCGGGGGAAGAGAGGAGAGACAGGGAGAGGACAGGATCCACCAGCTCTCCTTCAGCATCTCCCACCTGGAAACCCCAGGAGAGGAGCTGCCCCCCGGACACCTCTGCTGAGCATCCCTGAGCACAACATATGTTACAGCAACACGCACGGCTGCTCTCCCCTTCCAGGAAAGACGAGAAGGAGGAAGAGGGAAGGGACAGAAGGCAGCTGCAGAGTTCTCCAGGGATTTTCCATGTAATCGATGCTGGCCGGTCCCCCCGGGAGCTGCCGCCGGCCGCGGCTCCGTGTGCGGAATGTGAGCATCACCCGGGGGCAGCCTGGCTCCCGGAGCTGGTAAGTCGCTCCGGCAAACTTTCCTTGCACTGCTAGCACCTCGCTGATATGGGCTAAAAAAAGTGATTTTTAATCTCTAGGGACTAGGGGCAAACCCAGGGGTTTGTCCCTGGAAGGAGGCGGGGAGGGTCTCAATCGCTCCGGGCTGAGCAAACACTTTCTGCAAACACAAACACTTTCTGCAAACACAAACACTTTCTGCCTGCTTAACAAAGTTTTCCCCGCGGTGGGCAAAGCTTCCCCTGTAACTTCTCAGCAATTTGCAGAGTCAATTCTGAGCTGATCAGAACAGCCATCGTTTAGACAGAACTTTCCCACTCGAGGCGTTTTGTAAACCTCTCCCTGATCCTCGCAATTCCCCCGAGACCGGAGCGAGAGGCAGAGGAATCTCAATCTGAGCAGTCCAGTTAAAGCAATTAGAACTTCGCACCCACTTGACGGCAGGTAATTAACCACTCTGTCTCTAATAACTATTAAGCAGCTTACTTGAGTTAGCGCGTGGTTAAGGGTTGGTAGAAATAAAGCGAAGCGCAAGGACGATAACAATAACAATAAAACAATAACAATAGCGATGTCAGGGTGGGCAGAGCTGCTCGAGAAGAGCCCAGGCGCTCCCGTTGGGGTTTGCAGGCTCGGTGCTAATTATGAATGAGGCTGGAGCTCCGTGCCGGTGTTGCCAGACAACCAATGAGGCTGCAAAGCAAAGCTCATTCACGGGCTGCGGGCTCCGGGAGGAAGCACAGAGGTGACTTTTACCTACCAAACAGGCACCCGTCAGTTTCGCGACTGAGGAAAGTGGCTGGAAGCACCTTTTCTCCTGCAGTAACCTCTGCTATGTTTTCTCCTCCTCCCCGTGTTTTCTGGCTGACAGATCCCCCTGCTCTGATGCCGTTCTGGATGTCCCGGTGAGAACTCCCAGAGATGCCTATTATCTCCAGAGGCAGTGACCAAGACTATAGCAACATTAGCTACAACTCCTGCAATTCCTTGAGCCACCTCCTTCCCATCTGCGTGGAAACCCCTTCTGTCAAGGGGGTCCATTACCAGAGAGCCAGGAGGATTTACCGCCCTGACCAAGTGTCTGCAGCCGACCTAAAGACAGAGATCATGATCAACGTCGGAGGCATCAAGTACCTGCTGCCTTGGAGTACTTTGGACGAGTTTCCCCTGACCAGGCTGAGCAAACTAAAGCTCTGCAGCAGCTACGAGGAAATCATCCAGCTGTGTGACGATTACGACGAAGACACCCACGAGTTCTTCTTCGACAGGAACCCCAACGCTTTCGGGATGATTGTCAGCTTCCTAGCGGCAGGGAAGCTGATGCTCTTGAGAGACATGTGTGCCTTGTCTTTCCAGGAGGAGCTGAGGTACTGGGGCATTGAGGAATCCAACCTGGAGAACTGCTGCTTTCGGAAGCTGTTCCAGAAGCTGCAGGAGCTGGCCGAGATGCGCAAGGAAGAGGAGCTCCGCAGGAGCAAGGAGGCCTCGTGTGTGCTGGATGAGAAAACCAGATTTGGGCAGTTCATGAACAGACTCAGGGATATGGTGGAGAATCCCCAGTCAGGACTGCCAGGCAAAGTGTTTGCTTGTCTCTCCATCCTCTTTGTGGCCACCACAGCCATCAGCCTTTGTGTGAGCACAATGCCAGACTTGAGAGCTGAAGAGGACAGGGTAAGTCAGTGCATCCTAACTGGTCTGACCACAGGTTAATGGCACAGTCTGTGACAGGAAACTCAGCAAGGGCTCAAATTGGATCTATCATTTTCAAGTGATATGTTAAGAGTAGTGTGAACAAAGATTATGCTGATTTTTAGCTAAAATACTAGAAAGCTTTTGGACAGAGCTCTCCAGTATAGAGTGGTTTTCCTTCTTGAGAAGCTGCTGCCAGTGTAAGATTAACTTGTTAGCACTGAGACTCTCAAACTGACACTGTGGAGTTTTCAAGATGCTTCACTCTCTAGTTGCAGGCAATCTCTCCTTTGGACACATCAGCTACTGAAATATTTTCCTCTGATATCTTTGCTTTTAAAACAGCTGGATATCTTCCCTTGTGATAAAACTTTCAGATGCTTAAAGAGGGAGAAATATTCATTAATTTTTATACGTTACATTTCAGTATTTGCATAAAGATTGAAGGATGAGAGGCAGATGAAGTATTTTTGCACACACTGATACATAAAAGCTGTGCCTCCAAAAATCACAATTCCATGCTAAGAGAATTCTGTATTTGCCCCATATATATGCACATATTGTAGGAGCAATACCAAATTCTATCTGAACTGCTAACTGCATTTAAACCCTTCCCAAAGAATTCATCCACATTAATTCAGGGCAAATAAATCAAGCCTGTATCACACATGAAGGATCTTCTCTGTAACACTGCTGTAAATATTTCAGCATTTAAAAGATTTATTTTTGTAATAATAGACCAGAGGAAAAGTAAGAATCCAAAGTTATTTTAGACGTGGCAGCATCCAAATTCATCACATAACCTTGACTAATCCCTGTAATGAATCCTGCATTTCATCTGCAAATTGCCCTTCCGAAAGTGCTGAGGAAATCTGTGTCAAATGAACCCCCTGCCCCAACCCCTGATGTAAGATAAGAAACTCCTTAGAGTGTCATATATTGATGAATAAAGTAATTTTTATATTTATAGCACAGCCTGGTGTGCACACTACAAAAATCTGAATCTATTTTACTGCTCAAGCCATTGGTCAAAGCAGCCTTGTCATGGTTAAAATATGTCCTGATCTTTGATGTCTTTGGATAAAACTGAGGACTGCACAGGAGGCTGAAATCTAAGATCATTCCCTGTTCCATTTTAACCCCTTGAATATTAACTCCCATTTGCTCAAGGGGGCTCTAACCTGTCAGGAATAAACCTCTTGCAGCCTTTCTCAGCTATTACTTTTTAGCTGAAAAAAGGAAAAAACTGTGTTCACAGGAAAAGCTGCTAACACTATTCCAGTGCTTCTTCCAAGGAAGTATTTAAATATAGAACATCCTTCTTCCAGCTTGATGTACAAACATCACAAACTCTGCTCCAGCAAGTGCTTCCTACTAACTTTGTTAATGGAAGTGGCTTGATGCTTTTTATCTTCATTTCCCAACCACTGCAGGAAAAGCTTTGATAAATAAATCTCATGCAATAGAACCAGCACATGAGCAGAGCTCATAAGGGGTTGTGTGTTTTAAAAATAATTTACTAAGTTAGAAAGAAAAGCATGCTGAGGGTTATAAGTGTGTCTGGGAGCTGCAGTGAAGCTGCTGTTCCTGGGTTTCCCATAAAACAAGGATGACATTACTACTTAGAGATTTGCATGTACATCAGTACTTTAAAAACAAGCAAACTGCATTGAAACAAGCTCAAAAGATGGATTGTTTCAAGTGCAGGGGAGAGGATGAAGGATGAACTTGAGGAAAGAACCACATTTGTCCAAATGTTTGGAAACATTCCATAATTTGCATTTACAGCAGCAGCCTAATGCACTTTGTCATTGTGCCCCAGAATACAGAGTATTAAAAGTCCTGTTCTTTGAATTATGTGATGTTCTGCCACAGGAAACACAGGGGAGTGTATGAGACAAAATACTCATGCCTTGTGGAAAAGCAGAGAATCTGAACTACTAACAAGCAATTTTGGCATCCCTAAATTTCCATCCCCAAATTCTTAGCCTGCACCAGCTAAGATTTCCTTACTGGGATCTCAAAAGAGAATTTAAACTAGAGCTGGACAAATAACTCCATGAAGTAAATTGAGTAAAATTAGGACTTCTTGGCTGCAGCTGAGTCATACTTAATAAAATCAACTCTCTGTTGATTTGTAACTCAGAACTGTTCACTGACCTCAGAGAGTGATTCCAAAATGGGGCCACATTTACCAGCACCTGAGACAGGCATGCAGGACCTGAAATATTTGCTTTTTGGGTAGAACACAATGATGGTTTGATATCTGTTTGCTCAGTGACAAGAAACAATCCAATTTTTTCACAAAGTTTCTGAACAACCTGAAATTCCACACCTGAATTCAAAGATGCCCTCTCGTGAGGTTTGTTCAATTCTGAGTTAAAGCCTGGCAAAAGTTCTGAGGTAAATGTCCTTAGAAGTACTGCAAGGATCCATTTTCCAATGTCAACTAACACTGGAAATTGAATTTATCCATACTACCCATCCTGAAAAACAGACAAAAAAGGCTTTACCTCTGCTGCATGAGTATCACTCTAGGGTCCTGTTCCTCCTCATCACAGCCACGTTAAGAGAGTGAAAACTGGCTGGACACCAGCTCAAGAAGGATCAGAGTCACAAAAAGAAAGTAAAATACAAGGAAAAACAATGCAAGGTGACTTGCACTGGACTCACTTGGCTGAGAGGCTGCTGCTCCCACCCTGCAGGCACAGCAGATCCTTTCCCTTCCAGCAGCTGCTGAGCCAGGTGTGCTCAGGAGGGAGGAGAGCAGCAGAGCAAGCTGGAGTCCTCCCTGTGAGAGGGAAAGTGAAAACTCTGCTCTGTCTCCGGGAGAGGGATGGCAGGGAGCCAGGAGGGAGCATCTGCATCAGGGAAACCCTGGCAGTCACCCTGGCAACCAGAGGGGAGGGAAGGACCACGGGCAGGGGCAGCAGAGGGATGGGAGCTGGGAGTCGGGAATGCGGCTGGAAGAGAAATAAAGGGGGAGCTGATACAGGCAGCACCATGCTCACACCCCATAATATGCCAAATGCCATTCAGGAGCCTCCTCATGGAACAAAAACACAGAGATTTAGGCAACTGTTTCATAGCTTTATATGTACATGCTGTGAATCCCAGCCCAGAGAGAACAGTCCCAGGTGAAGGGTGAGCAAAAAGTTCAGTGGAAATGTGGAGTAGCAAAGGAACAGCTCTGGTGAGCTCAGGTTTGAGTCTGACCATGAAATAAATATATAAAGGGTTTTATCATTTATGAGGCAAAGGAAAGAGGAGTGACACAAGGTTGTGTTATTTAGGAATAAAACAACAGAATGATCACGTTCTCCAGGGGGAATATATCCTTGCCCATGATATTTGCATCAGTTCTTTATGGAGCTCAAACTGTCTTTGGTAAAAAAGCAGATTTAATATCATCAGCATGCAGTAATCAAAGCACGTAGAGATAGAAAAAAAATGCCTATTTAGAGGTGAGGAAATCTGTTATTGATCTGAACAGGCAGCTTGAGAGAGCTGCAAATCTGGAGACCAAACAGGGTAGGAAAGCTGAAGTGACAAAATTCACCAGCATTACCCTCACATGAAGAAATTCAGATCATCCCACTAGGGACAGGACAGACCCATCAAAACCCAGTCCCACATGAGAGTCAGGATCTAAGAGGGGTCACTGAAACAGCCTCTGCTCAGCACATCCAACCCAAAGGATTAAAAAACATCATTAGAGCAGAAAGTTATGGGATAAAACCAGTGCAGAAAGATCTGGAGAGGGAGAACACTTTGAAGGGCTCTTGGGACTTTCCTTAGGACGAGATATTTCCTTCAATGAGTCCCTAAATTTGGCATCCTCTAGAGAAATGACTCAGCAGAAAGGCTGCAGCAAGGTCTGTACTTCAGGAAAACAGCAAATTAAGGTCAGGGGGAAGAAAACCCCCAGATATTTCCATTCCCTGACCTTGTTACTGCTAATTTTTGTGTTTGTTCTTAACTGACCTTGAGAAGCTTGGAATTACTTTAGGCATTTTATAGGTCCTAATGAAACAAAAATCATTATAAGCTGCAACCACTGTTGTTTCATGTGAAGGTTTTATCCTGAAACACAGAATACTCATTTTTTTTTAAAGCTTCTTTTCTAAGCATCATTTGATTATGTGAAAATCAAGTTCCTTTTAAAAGAGTAAGTTTCTTGTCTCTGGTTGTACTTAGAATCCAAAAAAACATGAACAGATGAGGAGAACCCAGTACTTCACATATAGAACCACTTTTAATTTATTTTTTTAAAATTCTACACCATTATTCTAGAGGTCCTGAGTAGTGTTTTAATGCTTGATGCTGCTGAAATTTTCTGTATGACACTAAAGAATATTTGGCTTGCACACTAGGGGAAACTGCCAAGAAACAAGGGGTTTTTTTTTAAACTGGAATAATTTTACTTTACAGGGAGAAAAAACCCCAATTTATTTGCCTTGAAAATGTGATGCTCATTTAAAGTGTAAGACTATAAAGGCACATGTGTTCATGCCTATCTATAAATATACTGCTATATACATATGACTTGAAATTATTTGGAGCAAAATAAAGCTGGATGTGCTTTGGCTTTATTGCATCTGCTCAAGCACTTTATTCTGGGTTCTTATCAGGTCATTTTCTGCAGACAATCCCTCTCTTAAATTGTGCAAACACCCAGTGCAATTCTGATTTTTTTTCTGACCATTTTGATCAGCAAGGAAAGTAGGAAAATGTGCTTCACTGGACCACCAAAAACCTCCTGGTCTTGGTGCACTCAGTATAAATTTGTGTGCTTCATGGACTAAATTAGCTAAATTAATAATGATTGAAGAAAGGTTTAATAAGAAGCCATTAAAAAGCAGAAATCAGAATATTCAAGCCTATATTTGTAAATTATTGCTTAATGAGATCTGCCTTTTTTTGAGGTCAGAAGTGCCAGGAGTTTTGAAATTGCACAGCTGTGTTAAGACCCTGATTTCAGAGTCTCACATTATCAGTGATCATTCCCCAGGTATCCACAGCCAGAACTGCCTGATTCAGCACTGAGCCTGTGATGCACAGCACTGATAAAGTTCATTTCACTTAATCCCAAAAGGGCACTGTGGGGGTGGCCAGTGCTGACCATCTGTGCCCTGGCTCACCCCAAATAAATGTCTGCACAAACTCCTGACCCTCAGGGAGGGAATGGATCCTGCCTGCCTCTCCAAAGGCAGTGCCCAGGGTTCAGGAAGCACAATTAGACATTATTAGTTTGCCTTATGTTCATCCCCTTTTGGCTGTGTCCCAGCAGTGCCAAGGCTGAGAGCTTTGCACGCCATCCTGGGGGACACCCAGCTGTTCCAGCTGTTCCAGCTGTTCTGCACTGGCAGGGCACCAACAGCTGTGCACGTGTGTCCCTCACTGGGAATGAGGATTTCTTTCCCCTCTTGCTGCTGTCAGGGTTGTAATAGTTACAAAAGCCTGTTCAGCACAGGTGGGTGTTTAATAAATGCTCGAGAAGATTCTTGTTCCCTTTCATTCCACCTCTGGAAAAGTCTGTTTGAAACTATCCTGTAGGTTCCTTCCCACAGTGTCAGCACCTCTCATTAGCATCAGTATCTTCCCTTAAAACAGATTCAACCATATTTGGGAACCCCTGTACTCCAGAGTTATAATTAGAAGGAATTTCTGCTCTGAAGAATTAAAAATGCAGTGAAAAAGAAATAAAGTAACAGTATCAGGCAAAATGCTTTGACCAACAGCAAAACTTTCAGTTTAAGGTTATCCTCCCAAGTCCAGATGAATTCTTTGTCATTTTGACTATACTGCTTTTCACAGTTACAAAATTTCTGTAAGATTCCATATTAGAAAAACAAGAAAGAGTTTACTCTTTCACATCTTTCTAATACCAACACTTTGGAGTCACCAACTGGTTTAAATCAAATTCAGATTCTTCAGACTGACTCTCACAGTGTTTGCAGACTAAGGACTCAAGTTTGAAAGTTAATTGTAACATTTTATTTTAGGTACACTTCTGTCTCAGTGGGGATAATTATTTGTTGGACACAGAGCATTAATTTCTTTCTTTGCTCTTTCTAATGTCCACATTAATACAATACCAATATTAGTTTAGTTCCCTCAAATGTTGTAGTTGTGGTAATTGTTTTCCTAAGTCCAGGCTTCTTTCCCATCAAGTCGAACAAGTGGGAGCTCATTGTGCTCTCAGAATATGCAGCACTGCTTTAACAAGCTCATCATTCCCTGAATCAGGTTAGAGTCTCTTTCTCAGCAGGCTGTAACCTTCTGATTTTATTGCATGGGCTGAGGCAGTAAATCCAAGTGCTGGTGTGATCCATAACAGAGGGTTTCCAAGCTCTCCCTCCCCATCTCTTGATTCAGCAGAGCATGGTTTAATTATTGGCTGCAGTGATTCAGCAGCACTGCAGCTGGATCCCAGAGCTCAGGTGTGCAGAACATTGGCACCAAATCTCCTAAACAAGCCACCACTGCACAGCCAAAGGGCATTTCTGCCCTGGAGCTGCTCATTGCCTGCTGCCAATGGGATAAGAACAGCTTGGAGCTGGTTGGGGAGATCATTCCCTCCACCCAGGTCTTGTCCTGCCTCTGGTCATTCCTAACCCTTCTCCAGGCTTGCAGCCTCTCCTGTATTCCCACTGCCTTGGCTCTGTGGGCAGCCAAGGACAAGAACCAAAGCTTGTTTTTTCACCATTAGTTGGTATTTTTCACCCAGAGGGAGAAGCTCTTCTCAGGGAGAAGCTCTGGACCAGGATGCCCTGCCCATGTATGAGAAGTGCAAAAAGCTGGAAAACAGCCCCCCACCCTGGAAATGGCAACCCTGGGCTTAGAGAGGGAAATTCCTGCCAGGTTTACATCTCAATCCTGCACCTAGAGGGCTGGCTGGTTTTGGCCAAAGGGCCAGGCTGCAGGAAGAGCAGTCTGGCTGGGATAAGTGCTGGACAGCACAGGCTGGCAGAAGGCAGCTCAGGCACCACAGGACAGGCTGATCCCATCTGCTGCCACTCTGGTGGACACTGGCCTCTGTCCACAGAGCAGTGTGTGCATCACAGGAAGGACCTGAGCAGCAACCAAACAAAACCTGCACCTGCCAGGACAAATTTAGCAAATTTTAACCTTGACCTTGCACCATCCACAGAGCCAGGCACGCTCCTGCTGTGAGCAGTGACACTCTGCAGCCTGTGCTTCCACTGCAGAGGGATAAGATGGTGCAGGTCCTGTGTTCAGGGAAACTCCTCTGGACTCCAGTAGGATGGAGCATGTGCTGGCTGAGCTCCTTCCCTGCTCTGGCTCCATGAGCTGTGGGTCACAGAGCACCAGGACAGCCTTTCCCCAGGAGTGATCACTGCTGCAGCTGGCTGGGAACAGGGCTCAGATCCTTTCAGCTCATTTCTTTTATGATGATAAGCCAGCTGCCTGCCATAAACATGCCCTGGGAATAACAGTGTTTGCATACAGGGGTTCAGTCATGACTTCTAGCTGGGTTCAAGGACTTTTATCAGCTTGGCTTCATAAGGAGATTCCTTTCTCACAAGTGTGCTGTGTAAGCAGCATCCATACCTTGTGCTGAGGTATTGATTTCCACTCTAAGGCTCTGGAAATAAGACATGATTCTGAAACAATACAGATACTGATCAAACTGTGCTTATTAGCAAAGTGTTCTACAACCATTGGAGGAACTTTAACTTGGAAATAGATCATTTGACACAAGAAACACTCAGAATCACTGACACCATCCTGAGCTGAGTCCCCTGGCAATCACAGGAAGCAGATCACAGGAAATGCTGTTTTTTTGCTTGTTTTACCTCCCAAAGGTTTATAGATTGTGGGAAATCCCAAATCACACACCACAGAAAACAGGCTCAGATTGCTGCCAATAAACTTCCACTTAGAGTCAATCACACCCAGGACAGAAAGTTGGTACCAAACCAGTTTTATCCTCACCCAGCTGCAGCACAGATTTCTTTCCTCATTGTGCTTCAGAATGAGTGGATAAAAGGTAAATAACCACTGCAAAAGGTAGTGGGGTAGATCTCTGGCAGTGGAAACTCATTGGTGGATCAGGTGGATTCAGAACAAGTTTTCCAAAGCATATTTTAATTGTCAATTGTCTCAGAGTGCAGACAGGTGGGACACAATGGAAGAGCACAGAGCAGACCCTGAAGGAACAAGAATAGTTCCTTGGTGGTATCACACAGTTAATCAATAATAATAAAATTTTTCCTTGTGTAGAACACATTAAAAAAGTGAGCAGCATCTGGAAAGCAGCATGGGTAGATGAGAGATATATTCTTCAAGGGAAATTCTGATTCAGTCTCCCTGGGCATAACTAGATTTATTGATGCATGTAAAGGTATTATTTTCACTAGATGAGATTTATACCTGTTGTAAGTTAAGCTAGTGCTGCACAACTCTGGGATCTGATTTTGTTTCTTATCCTAGATGTCATCACACTTTAATTCATGTTTCCTGGTCCCTTTTACCCAAACCATTCTGGGATTCTGTGAGTGGAAAACAAAAGGAGAGTTGCCCAGGAGAGTTGACTTGGGCACCTGTTTCCTCTGGCTGTTTAGGGAGCTGGGTTAACTGGAATCAGTACTTCTATTCTTCTATTATATTATGAACCTACTTTTTTTTTTTTTTTTTTTCCTATTTAAAGAGAATTTAACAAAAATATTCTAAAATGAGCAATCTCACTGTAACACCATAAACTCCAGCACATAAACTCCAGCACTCATACACCAGAGGGGGATAATCAAAAGGAAGCTTGAATTTTTGACTATCTCTGGTGGTAGAGGAGTTTGAAACAACTCCTTTGCTTATTGGAGATAGTTTATAAATCTAAGAAACCACTCAATATTTCAGGCACCAGGCTCAGTAAATATCTTTTTACACACAAAATATTGTTTCATTCATTGCTGAGCCAAATGCTCATTTGGTACAGAAGATCAATACCAGGCACTCATTTTATTACATTTATATCATAGGTTGTAGAATTTCTGCTGGAGGCAAGTTCCATAAATCCTGATAAATTCTTGCATTGTTGAAAAGTAAATCTGCAGGATGAATAAAGTATAAAGAGTTACACACTCACTGCTGGGCCTGTCAAAACTGTTCTCCCATCAAAGTCAGTGACAGGCTGAGTACAGATTGATGTCAGATGGTTTTGTTGAAAAAGCCCTCCCAAAATATGCTGTGGTCAGTTATAATAAAACCTCATCTTCCCCTCTTGCTCACCATCAACACCAGCCTGGAGCTTTTAGAGCTCCCACTCCACCAACTGCAGCAGGAGGAGAAAGAACTCTGTGAAAATTTGACTCAAAGATCTGGAAATAAAACCCCAGAATTCTACTCTAGTTAATGGTGTGGTCAAGGGAGAGACTTTGTTGTGGTTTGTGTTGGCAGGTGCTGAACACCAGAATATCCAAATGTGTCTGGTTTGTTCAGAAAGAGGAATTTTAGAGAAGGTTTTGTGTCATAAAGAGATTTATCAGACATTTAGGCAAAAAAAGCCTTTAATGGATCAGGGTATTTGGGCCATACTGAAAGTAACTAATGGGAATGTGGTGGCAAAAAAAAAAAAAAAAATTGAAATCCCCCCACCCCCTCTTCCTTCAATATTTGCTGCTTTCAAACAAGAGATTCAAAAGGATGAAGAATGTTTGAAGAGACTGACATTAGAGAGGGATATTCTACACAAATCAAGTCAGGTGCATTCCATAATATATACAAATGTTCCTAATATATAAAACATTCACATACAAACTCTTGGGATGACATCCATCTCCCAATGTGAAGTCAATGAGTGTGTTCTCATTACGCTGACAGCATAAATTGCCTTCACTAAGTAAATATAAATTTCCATAGGGAATACTGAGGTCACTGAGGGTGGCAAGAATTAAAAATCTCCAAAACAGTCTCTATATTGCTACACCTTGACATTTCCTGCTCAGCTCAAAAAGCACCCTACATCTTAATGGTTAAACCTTCCAGCAAACAAAACTTCTTTTCTTCTGTTCTCTAAGGAAGGAATAGGGAAAACCCCATGATGATCTGAGAGCAATGTCACCAGCAAATGTCTAAAGGCAAATAAATAACAGATGTACTGGAAATTCAGCCCAGTTAACAAAAAATTAAGTAAATCTTGATGGGAGCAATGAATAATTCAGAGGCCACATCACTGGAGTGAGGTCTGTGCAGAGTCCAGGCTGCACTGTACAAAGAATTGAGGGCTCAGGAGGAGTGAGCAGTGCACAACACAAGTGCTGATTGCAGGCAATCTCATCAAGCCCAGTCAGCAGCTCTGCAACCATCAATGCACTCCAGCACTGACTGCAAATGGAGCCACAGCCTGACCCTGCATGCAGAGCCCTGCCAGGGCCAGGCCTTCATCACCTTCTCTGGTGGGTAAAATATGGACTCGACAGCTTACTGTGCAGAAAGGAAAAACTCCCAAGTGGTGCTACAGAGCTGAATTGTTCTGAGAGATGGGCAGGGTAAAACACACTCCTCTACTGGCCAATTCTATAGCACAAAATGGCTTGTTACTCCCAAGAGCAGCAGAAAGTGGGAATTATTCAGGACTTACAGCCTGCATGCCAGGCTTTATACAGGTTTCATTCCAGTAGGTTGGAAAAAGCAGCACAGTGAAAGGAGGCAGGTAGGTAGATCTGTTTGTTCAGCTATTTCCTGTGCCAATATTCTCTGCACACAGCTGAAGGACAGCTGCCACACTCCCTGTGAGCTGGGGTTTGATTATTCTGGTACCAGTGACTCAGGCAGATCCATGTTGCTTCTCCCTCAGTGTTTTTGGATGCTGGTTTGTCACTATAGAGTTAGAGCAGTAAAAGAATACAGCAACACACAACTTCCTCCAGAGGCAGAGGAAAAGCAATTTATTGAAGAGGCAATCACACTTTTATAGACTTTTATAAATCATGGAATTGAGGATATAGACACACTGATTGGTCCAAGGAAGGTAACATCCCTTGCAAACACTTTTTCACCCAAACATCACATCTCTCAAGCATCCTCCTGTGCCAACAGCAGGTGCTGATCTCTGTTATTAATTCTTTCTCTTCTGTTTTCCTTTAAGTAGCTTGAGAAAGACTCAAGCTTCTTTTTCTCTAGCTCTTCACAGTACGCACAAGTCCCCCTTTTCATACTTAAAAAAAAAAAAAAGAAGAAGTGTTTGTCGTTCTCCCATGCAAGGGAGAACAAACACAACCCAAGCTGCATCTTTCCCTGGCTTTCTCCAGTACCCCACACCGGCTGACAGACTGTTTTTTGTTTATTCCCCTCCCTGTTTTGCGCCAGGGCGAGTGTTCCCAGAAGTGCTATTACATCTTCGTCATCGAGACCATCTGCGTGGCTTGGTTCTCCCTGGAGCTCTGCCTGCGCTTCATCCAGGCCAGGAGCAAGTGTCAGTTCTTCAAAGGCCCCCTGAACATCATCGACTTCGTGGCCATCTCCCCGTACTACGCCTCCCTCATCTTCTCGGAGGACGAGTCCGGCGAGGAGGAGGACAGGCCGAGCAGCAGCACGTACCTGGAGAAGGTGGGGCTGGTGCTGCGGGTGCTGCGGGCGCTGCGCATCCTCTACGTGATGCGGCTGGCGCGGCACTCGCTGGGGCTGCAGACGCTCGGGCTCACCGTGCGCAAGTGTACGCGGGAGTTCGGGCTGCTGCTGCTCTTCCTCTGCGTGGCCGTCACCCTCTTCTCCCCGCTGGTTTATCTGGCTGAGAACGAGTCGGGCAGGGTGCTGGAGTTCACCAGTATCCCCGCCTCGTACTGGTGGGCTATCATCTCCATGACCACCGTGGGGTACGGGGACATGGTGCCGCGCAGCGTGCCGGGGCAGATGGTGGCTCTGAGCAGCATCCTCAGCGGGATACTCATCATGTCCTTCCCTGCCACCTCCATCTTCCACACCTTCTCCCACTCCTACTCCGAGCTGCGCAGGGAGCACGAGCGGCTGCAGTCGCGGCTGAGCCGGGACAGGAACGGCAACAGCTCCAGGGAAAGTGACACCTTCAATGAGACCGACAGCCTGGTGCTGGAGGGACAGGCATCCCCCATCAAGTACATCTACACAGGGAACTGAGCCTGGAGTCACAGTCAAACTCATCCAGACAGGGAACTGAGCCTGGAGTCCCCATCAAATACATCTACACAGGAAACTGAGCCTGGAGTCCCCAGTCAGATAAATCCAGACAGGGAGCTGAGCCTGGAGTCACAGTCAAACTCATCCAGACAGGAAACTGAGCCTGGAGTCCCCAGTCAGATAAATCCAGACAGGGAACTGAGCCTGGAGTCACAATCAAACACATCCACACAGGGATCTGAGCCTGGCATCCCCCATCAAACACATCCACACAGAGAGCTGAGCCTGGAGTCACAATCAAACTCATCCAGACAGGGAACTGAGCCTGGCATCCCCTATCAGATAAATCCATATAGGGAACTGAACCTGGAGTCTCCCATCAGATAAATCCACCCAGGGATCTGAGCCTGGAGTCCCCCATCAAACACATCCACACAGGGAACTGAGCCTGGCATCCCCATCAAACACATCCACACAGGGAACTGAGCCTGGAGTCCCCCATCAAACACATCCACACAGGGAACTGAGCCTGGAGTCACAATAAAACACATCCACACAGGGAGCTGAGCCTGGTCTGGGGCATTCCCAAAATCCCTGACAGGAACTTGCACGTGTGTGTGTCAGCAAAATGCACAAAGCAAAGCAACACCATAGGTTACAGTGCTATCTCCTCTCCTGGCATAGGTAGAAGCAGCAGCCAGCCCAACAGAACCAGCTCCAAAAAATCCCCATGGAACTGGAGGTTGGGAGAATGTAAAAAGACAGAGTTTATTCAGTGATAAATGTTCATTCTTCTCTATGGCTACTAAGAATAAACTTTGTCTCTACCACTCATGCATCTTGCTGAATACCTGATACTGAATGAGTAACAAACAAACCAGCTTCTCTTGGCACAAGCACACTTGTTATTTTATTTGCCTTTGAGTTTCCAGTGTTTTTTGCAGTTAATATCCTGAGCCAGGTGTTAGGACACATTCTTTCAGGCCTACACACCAGCGTGGCCATGCCCAGCTCATCCACCAGGCACACAGATACAAATCTGAGTTCTGTATTTAAAGCCAGTAACAAGCTTAAAATAAAACTGCTGTATGTGACAGCTTTCAAAGTTTGCCTGTAGCCAGATGATCAATCTGTACCTAACAAATTGCACTGCTTTGTATAAAACACATACTGTTTGCAAGAGCATTTGCTTGAAATGCAGTTGTGGTCTTCAGACTGTAAACATATCATACTAGACAGCAAAAGTCTTCAAACTTCTTTTTCATATAATTATTTAAAATAAAAAGGAGGAATAAAAAAAGCTCAAGCTTACTGACCATACCAAAAAGCCTTGGTGTTATAATTTTTGTTGAATGGTGATGGTTTCTCTGGAAGAAAGATAAAAAATAGACTTCTTTAAAATGTGATGTAGCTCAAAAGTGTCCAAAGGTATAAAGAGTAAAGAATGAGGGGAATGATTGCCAGGGAGGAGTGGGAGTGATTTCCTGATGGGAACCAAAGCCTTAATTAGTTTCTAATCAGATTTTCATCTTTCATTACCCCATTTCTTCAATCTTGCCAAGGCCCCCATGTCACTGTGATGGGGCAAAGCTCAGTGAATGGCCATTCACCAGGGCCAGCCCTTGGCAGCCACCACCCCTGTGCCACTGGGGACATTCCCAGCCCTGCCCCATCTCCCACCTGGACACCCAAACCAGGCACTGCAGAGTTCTGCAGCTCCCTGCAGGCATTTGGGAGCCTTGGTGCACAGCTGGAGTGCAGAAAAGCACAGCTGAACATCCCAGGCACAACTGGGGGGATGTGGCTGGGATTAATCTCTTGGGTTTATCTTGCTACTGACCTTATGATTCAAACCAGAGGAACTGCAGTGGATTATTCACAGGGATATTCCAACACAAGAGGAACAAGTTGATTTTAGATGACAGGCATTTGCATTTGCCCCATTAAATGGGAAATTTCTGCTGGTTTATGCACAGGTCCATCTGATTTTTTTTTTTTATTTTTCACAATTAGGGTTTTTTTTATTCTTCTTTTTCTCTGGCTGGCAATTCTCCACAGTGATAAATCAGACAAAATCCTGGTCTGGGCTGTGAACCAGACCCCTCCAGGGTCCTGTGAGTGGTGATGCCACCCTCATTTCTCTGGAGATTCTGCCCCTCTGGTCTGGCAGTGCCAAATCAGTGCTTGCTCCTGCTGGGACACAAATCCTGAATTGCTGCAGCTTTTAAAAACACTGCTCCCACTGACACACACTTTGGAAATACAATCAGGTAGGGCAGCTGATTTGTTTTTATCCAAGTAACAATTTCCTCATTAGTCCAGGAGTTAGTTCAGCATGGCTGCACATAAAATTAGCCCAGCAGAGTGGTTCTAAAGATGGAACTGGGGAAATATTGAGGTTTTACTGCTCAGGTGCTTGTAACAGCTCCGTGCCCAGCAGGTTCTGTCACACAGGTGGGGCTATGGACAGTGACAGAAATCCAAACCCTGACTCAGCCAAGTGTTTAACCCTGTGTAAATTCCCAAACACAACCCAAAATGTGCTGAACCACAGAGTTCAAACAAACAAACAAAACACCAGTGCTTCACAGGACAGTGAGTGTTTGCATTTCCAGCAGAATTTGGACTATCACTCCTATTTCTGATTTTAACTTCAGTCTCCTCTAATAGCTGGGTCTGGGCTGCACCAGCTCTCACAGAAAAAAAAAATTCCTGAATGATTCACTGTGTAACAGGGGAGGGAAAAATATGTTGGGAGGAACATTTAGTGCCCGTGTAACTCAACTGAGTAACAAATTCAGAACAAGCAGTCACAATTAGCAGATGCTGTTGTTGCCAAGATGGTATCATTTCCTAACCAGATTTAATTAAAAGAGCAGTTGAGCTGCCTGGCACCCAGCTTCTCTGACTTCAAAGCCTTTTGCCTGCATCCAAATCCCAGAAGCAGCAGAGGAGCAGCACCCATCACCCAGGGGATCCACACTGTGCAGCCCTCACCAGGGCTTTGCATCTATTTTGAGATTTCCAGTTGCTACTCGGACACAGCAACACCTCCTGTAGGAGCCTAAAAACCCCCATGGTGCTGCTTTTTTGGGGGAAATTAGGAATATATCCTGCTCTGCAGGCTGTGAGAACACACCCCAGGACCCTCTCCCTTGGTCTGAGCTGGACCCACAACACAGAGAATGGCTTCACATCAGGGGCTAAATGCAGATTTTCTGTGATGCTGAAACCTCAGTGAGGGGCTGGGACCTTTGCTGTGACCTGACTCTCATTTCCTCAGGGGTTCTGCAGATTGTTCCAGGTTTCTCTGCAGCCCTGGCACCTCCCAGCTGCTCTCCAGCTGTTTCTCCTCTGTGACTTTCACCAGTTCCTCTGGTAGAGATGCCTTACATAAGATGGACATGTTATTATCTCAGTAATTAACTTCCTTTAGTTTCATAGGTTGAGTATTTAATTATTTCAACCTGCTATTAGAACTCAAATCTGCTTTTTTTCTGTCTTTGCATCCAGCCACTAACATTCATAACATAAAGTTAGCAGTTTGATTAAGTCACAAATTCATTGAGGGAACAGTGTTTTATTTTAGGAGCAAACTGCAAAAAAAAAAAAAAAAAAAATTCAGGGAGTGGACTGCATATGCCATGCATTAATTACAGCAGAACTATTTAAAACTTGCACTGGTCAACAGTTTTATTTCAAACACACCCAAACACGTTGTGCAGTTATTTTGATCAATTAAGCACATCTGCTGACACAAATTACACTCAGCATGTCCCTTCTGGTTTTTTTTCCCCATGCAAGATTTTCTACCTCTTTTTTTTTGGTTCAGAAATTTATTTTAATACATTGCAGCAATCTATAAATAATGATGAAAACCTAGAAGGTCAAGGAGAGGGAGAAGTACAGCACATTCCCAGTTTTTACTTCTACAAGTAATAAATTATTAGCCACATGTTGCAGTTAAAACTGATACAAAAATCATGTTTCCCAAATGCAGTTGGGTTTCTGCATGGTAAAATGAAGGTATTCCAGCACATTTTACTGAAAGTATTGAACTCCTTGCTGTGAACTTTTTGTTTTGGTAGCAATGGGGCTTTCACCCCTTCCCTGAGCCATGGCACAACACCCAGCCAAGCCCTGAGCTCTGCTGGGCCAGCTCCAGCTCTTAATTTGCAATATTAGGATGAAACCCAATGCTCTGGGTTGTTTTGTTCCTGGATGACTGAAATGATGCTCACAAGAAAAAGATGAGAAAGAGCCAAGGTTCTTCCCCTCCCCCTGTGCTCTTGTCTTTATAATTTCATTTCTGATGGAAGGCAGCTCTCAAAGAACTGATCTCCCCCAAATTTTAGGGTTCCTGTAGTTCCCTCATGCCAGGGAAATGCTCACAGAGGGGGAAGAGCCTAACCCAAAGCTCATGTCCTGTAAGAAAGATCTGCAATCAGAACAGCATCACAGGAACTCACTCAAAATCCCAGCCTGGATTATCAGCACTAAGCAAAAGTGCTAAAGGAGCATTTGAGCAGATTATTACAGCAGATTCAGCAAGAGGGATAAAAATCCAACTCGGATTTCATTATTTTCATACTCAGTTCCTGCCATAACTACTGCAGCTGTAAAAATCAAGCACAAAAATGGAAGGGCTGTAAAAGACCATTCAGGTCTTTTCTCTGCAAGTTACAGCCTGTTACACCATCAGTAATAAAACATAATCATCACAAAACATAATCATCATAAACAACACTTCAGATTTAATGAAAAGCTCTACTGCTTCATACTGACAAATTGTGTTTAAAAAAAATCATTTAGGACTTAATGTATTAGCACAGAACTCCAGACATGCATATAATTAAGTCCTAATGTCTTCCAAAATTTCTTCCTTTCCAGTTCTAATGTTCAGCCAGATATTAACCAGCCAGGTTTTGTTTCAGCTTCTTCCAAATAATTTAATCCACTTTCAAGAGACTGTTCTCAGGAAGAGCAAATGGACCAATACAGAATTTTCCTGCTGCCTGAAGCTCAAGCAGATGAGGAACAATTAATGGTGAACTTGCAGGGCAGTGAAGCCTCTCTGGGAATCCAAGGATGTTTCATTTTATTTCAGACAAACTGCAGGAGCTTTTGCTGATGTTTCTCCCCAGATAGACAGGACACAGGTAAGTCCTTTCCAGTTCCATGGCTTCTCTTGTTTTCACCTGCCCACATCAGGAATTCTTCCTTTGCTCCACAAAGTTGAAGAAATTCCTTATTAAAATTCATCACCTTAAAGGTACTGTGTGAGAAATGCTGAAGATAATTGGGCTGCACTCATGAATAAAGAATATTAATAAAACAAAGAAAGTGCTTTTATGTTCTTCCACCAGCAGCTCTTTACTGCCCTTTAAGTGTGTTAGACCCTCCTTTAAGAAAATAGCCATTAAAATTTTCTAATTAAAGCTTCATTTGCAAATCCCTGGTTTTTAACTATCTTCACCAGAGCAACAAAGCAGGAAACAATCACAAGTTTATGCCTTGAGGATCTGATTTTCCAAATAATTTGTATTTTCACAGGTCTGACATTATACTTACACCTTCTCCTTCTGAGACACTCTTATATGAGAATTTCACCAGCTCAGCTCAATGACAACAAACTCCAGGAAACTTTAAAGCTTCTGAGAGACAAGAAGCTATGAGTATATGATTAAAGAAAAAAAAAAAAAAAACCAAAAAAAACTATTACACAGTTCAGCAAAGATTAATGAATACATTCCTCCAGCAGAATTACTTTGATTTTTAGAGGATATTTTTAAGAAAAAGAGGGTGAATCCATGCACTTCATCTGCAATTCCAAGCTGGATCCAAGGGTTCATACCTTGGATGAGGCTGGCAGGATTTAGAACAGTCATTTCCAGAGCTGATCAAGATAACACTATCAGCTCATTAGGGTGTGAGGATGCATGCTTAAACAAATTAAACTAGTTTCATTCTGATGAAAAGATATCTGAGGAAAATTGAAGGTCAAAGAGATTTATCCCATAAGGGATGCAGAGTTTGAGAAATACTCTATCAGAATTTAAAACTCCAGAAATGATGCATTTCTGAATAAAACTGTAACAAGGGTCTATTTCTCTGTGTTATTATGTAACTGGCATTTAAAAAAAACCTCCCAACCCAAAACAGCAATGAAAATACACAGAAATTAATCTTTAGAGCAAGGCTATTACTCACAGAAGAAAAATAAGTTTCAAATTATCTCCCAAAAGAGCAAAAATATGTCAGTAGATAAATTTGCTGGGCTTTAATCCCATTTATTGAAATAACAGCAAATTAAAGGCCCATTTCTACAGGTTCTGGGACAATTCCTGGGCTCATTTCAAAGTGCTTCCAGCTTTTTGAAAGTCTACAGACCTTCAATCACCCAGCACACTGAAATCTCTAAAAATATTATGAAAAGGTAGTTAAATTTTATGCTGGACTGTGCTTCATTTTATGGAAATACAGGGATTCTGACAGATGTTTCTCCCTCCTGCCTCTCTCAGTGTGGGATGGAAAGAAAGCAGCCCAGGTGTGGTGTAAATCTGAAATCAGAGCAGGCTGGGAGCACTTTGACCTCTCTGCTCTGTGGTCACTGCTGCCCATTCTGAAACGTAAAAATTGTCAGTCAGGAAGCTGAAGAGAAAGATCAACCTTTCTTTTACTACCAAGATCAACACTCCAGGCTCACAAGTTTTGTTGGATTGCAAACTCACAAGAGTTTGCAAACCCAGACAACAACCTCAAACCTTTGATTCCTTTTTTATCTTTATTCCTACCTCTGCACAGTGTAGTTTTACAAGACACACTGACTGCATATATTTATACAGAACACTCCCAAGCAGTTGCATTTCCAAAAGGGAGGGAATTTCACAAGGTCTTCAAAGATTTCCAGCTGATTCTGATGGGAAAGAGGAATTTAAAAAAAAACCAAAAAAACCATGGAATTTTTGATTTGTTCTATTTCAAACATAGAGAAAAAGGGTCCACCAAAAGGTCACCAGAACCAAAGAATATCCCAACCTGTAACTTACCAGGGAATAGTTGTGTCCCTGTGTATGAGACAGGATATATTCCATTTATAACTACAAGGAGGTGCTGACAAGGGCACGTTCATTTTGAGAGAGAAATTGGCACAGACAGAGCTGTTTGCTGGCTCAGCTCTGGCTAAAAGGCACCACCAAGGACTGCCAATATTTATGTGGTCCTCCTGTTTTATTCAGAGAGCAAGAAAACACAGCCAAAATGTCCTGGAGCAACACACTGAACAAGGCAGATACAGCAGTCATTTCTCATAACTGCTTTTCTGCTGAATAATCAAGGTTATAATAGTTTGGGAAGCATTCCTCTTGGAAAAATGTGGTGGATAAGTCAAGTGGCTTCTAAGCTGAGCACTCTGGACAGGTTTAACTCTGCCAAAATTTACCCAAGGAAATTGTCCCAAGGTGCTGTGTTTGCGTGCAGGGAGGCAGGTCTAGAGGGACATCTACTAAGGGGGGTTTTTCCTCCTGAAACGTGGGGCTTTGTCTGTAAGAAATTACAATTTCCAGCTCACTGGATATAATTTCCTTCCTTCCTTCCTTCCTTCCTTCCTTCCTTCCTTCCTTCCCTCCTCCCTTCCTTCCTTCCTTCCTCCTTCCTTCCTTCCTTCCTTCCTTCCTTCCTTCCTTCCTTCCTTCCTTCCTTCCTTCCTTCCTTCCTTCCTTCCTTCCTTCCTTCCTTCCTTCCTTCCTTCCTTCCTTCCTTCCTTCCTTCCTTCCTTCCTTCCTTCCTTCCTTCCTTCCTTCCTTCCTTCCTTCCTATCCTTCCTTCCGTTCCTTCCTCTTCCTTCCTTCCTTTCCTTCCTTCCGTTCCTTCCTTCCTTCCTTCCTTCCTTCCTCTTCCTCCTTCCTTCCTTCCTTCCTCCTTCCTTCCTTTCCTTCCTCTTCCTTCCTTCCTCCTTCCTTCCTTCCTTCCTTCCTTCCTTCTTCCTTCCTTCCTTCCTTCCTTCCTTCCTTCCTTCCTTCCGTCCTTCCTTCCTTCCTTCCTTCCTTCCTTCCTTTCCTTCCTTCCTTCCGTCCTCTTCCTTCCTTCCTCCTTCTTCCTTCCTTCCCTTTCTTCCCCTTTTCCTTCCTTCTTCTTCCTTCCTTCTTCGTCCTTCCTTCCTTCCTTCCTTTCCTTCCTTCCCTTCCTTCCTTCCTTCCTTCCTTCCTTCCTTTCCTTCCTTCCTTCTTCCTTCCTTCCTCCTTCTTCTTCCTTCTTCCTTCCTTCCTTCTTCCTTCCTCCTTCCGTCCTTCCTTCCTTCCTCTTCCTTCCTTCCTTCCTTCCTTCCTTCCTTCCTTCCTTCCTTCCTTCCTTCCTTCCTTCCTTCCTTCCTTCCTTCCTTCCTTCCTTCCTTCCTTCCTTCCTTCCTTCCTTCCTTCCTTCCTTCCTTCCTCCTTCCTTCCCTTCCTCCCTTCCTCCCTTCCTCCCTTCCTCCCTTCCTCCCTTCCTCCCTTCCTCCCTTCCTCCCTTCCTCCCTTCCTCCCTTCCTCCCTTCCTCCCTTCCTCCCTTCCTCCCTTCCTCCCTTCCTTTCCTCCCTTCCTTTCCTCCCTCTGCATTCCCATCCATTTTTCCTCCCCTGGCTGTAGGAGGGTCATTCATTCCAGGCATTTTCCAGGCTGGCACATCCCCAGCTGTGACCTGCAGCTGCACTTCTGGAAACCTCTGTGCCCTCACCTGCCCCCCTTCCAGCCCAGCCCCTCGGTGACTTTTCCTGCCTGAAGGAAATGGCTGAGGAAATGTCTGATCACCAGATGCTCCAAATATCCCTGAGAGCTCAGCTGAATCTGCAGGAACAGTGCTCTGGGGCTCAGCCAGTACTGAGGCAGCAGTGCTGAGGATTTGCTCCCACTCCTCCAAGGAAGTGAAGCACACACAGATGGATGATGTGCTCACTCTCCAGGGGCTGTGTTCCAGCTCTCACAGACAGATCTGAGCCCAAAACTGGGGGCAAACAGGACCCTCAGTCAGGTCACTGTGAGGGTCCCCTTATTCTATTCTATTCTATTCTATTCTATTCTATTCTATTCTATTCTATTCTATTCTATTCTATTCTATTCTATTCTATTCTATTCTATTCTATTCTATTCTATTCTATTCTATTCTATTCTATTCTATTCTATTCTATTCCATTCCATTCCATCCATTCCATCCCATCCCATCCCATCCCATCCCATCCCATCCCATCCCATCCCATCCCATCCCATCCCATCCCATCCCATCCCATCCCATCCCATCCCATCCCATCCCATCCCATCCCACCCCATTCTCATATTCTTATCTTTTCTATTCTGTTACCATTTGAATTACCAAACCAGAGTTCCCTTAACCTGACAGAAAGATGTCTCTGCCTATGAACCCCCACAGCAGACTGTGAGCACCCAGACTGGTTTGGGTTGGAAGGGATGTTAAAAATCCTCCAGTGCCACCCTTGCCATGGCCAGACACACCTTCCACAGTCCCAGGTGCTCCAAACCCTGTCCAGGGACACTGCCAGGGATCCAGGGAGCCAGCAGCTCCTCTGGGCACCCTCTGTAAGCAAAAGGCAGAAGAAAAAGGGAAAAGCTTTAGGTGGCACTCATCCAAAGCTCTATCTTTGTGTGAAGATAATCTCCTCAGGGAGGAAAAATGGCTCAGTAAATTTCCCAGGACACAGTGCAGCAGCAGAATGCTGTGTTAGGCACACTCAGGGAGTTTTTGGCCCTATTTAGAAGAGTCAGGTTTTGTCACACACTTTATACTGTGTCCTTTCACACTTCAGAGGCATCAATTGCAGAGAAGCTCGGGCCCAGCCCTTCACAATGAATTCACTCTGAAAGCAGCAAATAGCCTTGGTTATTGATGTGTGCCTTTCCAGAATGGGAGCTCCAGCTAAGAGCTGAAAGCTCCCTGGCAGCTCCTGGATGAGAACAAGTGGACCAAATTACAGAAGTATTAAAAATCAGTCAAGTATTTCATCATCTACAAATGCAAATACAACGTGTGCAGGCTGAGAGAAAGGCAAACAAATTACTCCTGAAAAGGTGGGTGGGGAAAAGGAGCAAAATTAATTGATCTTTAGACCTCAAGTCTTTCCTCTGCAGATAAATCTCTGTTGAAATTAAACCAGATTAAAAATCTAACCACAAAACCAAAGGAGAATTCAAGTGAGTCATGTAAGAGCAAATATGATTTTGATCATCACCCCAGCCTGGCCTGTAGATTTTTGTTTCACATGAAGCTGTGAAATGACAGAATTAAGGTTTGACCTGGGCTGACTCTTCACTCCTCCTCTGCAGTTCCAGCAAATTTTACCCTGAGTAAAATTTGTAAATTTTATCCTGAGTAAAATTTTACCTCTAGAGAAGATGTGTGTCTGCTCACAGGAGCTCACAGCACGTGAAGAAGGGATTGTGATTTATTATGAACTTTCTTTTCTCAAAACATATTTGCTCATATCATCAGAAAATACTAATGATATTCTGCAGACCTTTTACAATCTATATTTTTTTCTTTTTACAAAACATCTGTTTTCTTCCAAAGACAACAAATGTTGATTTATGTGAAGTGAGATCAGAACTTAAGATATGAACACCACCTGTAATTAACAGGTTTTCTTTTTTTACTTGTTTAATTACAAAGTGGAAGGGTGGACCTTCAATTTTCTGCAAGAGAATATAAAATAAAACACAGTAAGAACTGGCCAACTATGATGGAGATGTCTGGAATATATGATTAGAAAATTCACTGGGAAAAAAAAAAGGAAAAAACCCTCAATTTTTTTTTTTTAATGTAAAAGCAGAAAATTTAGCTTAAGGTTTTAGCTGGCAGCTAAAAGTAAAGCACCAATTGTTTCTTAGGCTGAATTATCACTACATGTTTCATAAGGATTAAGTAGTGTGTTGTTATTAGAGTAGTCAGTGATTCAGGATGCCAGAAGATTGGAAGATTAAACAAAAGCTAATCTCCAGAAAAGTAGGACAAAAAGCTTTGTTTCTTTTTTTCAGGAAAAAGAGTCCCCAGGTTCTCAAAAGCTGGATTGGTAAGGTGACTTTTCCAACAGCAATATTTTCCCATTTACCTCTTCCAGAAAAATTCATTCTGTAAAAATTGTGTGTGCAGAACAGGAGGGATCAAGAAGTACTGGTGTTCTTAATTTTTTTTTTTATAACTTTGCACTACTACTACTACTACTACTACTACTAATAATAATAATAATAATAATAATAATTTTTTCAGAGACTGGCACAACTGGAAAAGGTTTTGTTTGAAGGGGTTTGCAGAGTTTGAAGAGGTGTCAGCAAACCACTGACAAAACGCTGTGAGAAGTGATAATTTAGCAAGATATTTAGAAAGTGTTAAGGTTTTATTTATGAGACAGATGATGAGTGTAGAGCCAACTTCCCAGCACAATCCTACATCAGGATTGCCTTTTATTTTTAGTACATTTTCAGCAGCATCTCCCACCAAGTTCTCTATTGCAATATCAGTGACATTCAGGACTGATAGACAGATAAAAGTGACAATGATAAATGCAGATTTTAGTAACATAAACCACAGAGAAACTCCCAAAAAATACTTAAAGTTTTGGGAGTGGTTTAGATTTTGGACCTTGTAAAGAGATTTTAGTGCTTAAGGGACTTTTGACAGCTCTCAGCAAAGAGGTTTAGCACTCAACTCATGCAGAAAGTTCTGAAAATGGTCTAAAATGACCTTTGAAATGCACAAATATCTATAGTAGCTCTGAGAAATGTTTATTATCCTGCTGGATGACAAAGACACAGCACACATTAAGTAGATCTCTTGTGTACATCCATTAAATATTTTCTGCACAGGAAGAAGTTTCCTATCCAAATGCAAGAGACCAACCTGGAATGGGAGCAGCACAAACATCAGAAGGTTTTAAAACCTTGCAAGGTTTTATCCAGGACAGAAGGAAGCTTTAAAACATTTGCAATTCATATCTGAGTGAAGCCTTTCTTGCCCCCAAGCTCCCTGTTCTGCTGAGAGCTCCAAGTAAACAGATGCAGCTGCTAAAATTAGGGATCCTAATGGGTATGCAGAGGGGCCAGGCCCTTCCTTGGGATCAAAGGCACTGGAAGGTCACCTGGGAGGGTCAGACCTTGGCCAGCAGCTGGCACTGGGTGCTCTGTGCCCCAGGGAGGCTCTGGCAGGGATGCAGTGACCTGTGAGGAAAAGGATGCTGCAGGACTGGGGGTTTAGGGCTGCACAGAACCTCCCCTTCAGCTTCAGACCCAGCTCTGGCTTGCTGAATGTACAAATTTCAATATTCCTTGTCATTCTGGCAGCACACAGCTGCCTGGAGCTGAGCACAGACTGGCAGAGCACGCTGTGATAATCTGCAGGAGGAGAATGTTAGCACTGCTTATCCAGAATAAAGCAGGTGAAACATTCCTCTCAGAGGGGTCAGGCACATCTAACAGGCTCCAAAGGCTTTGCTGCTTTTGGCTCTGGTTGGTTTTGCTCTCCATCTCCTGCATTTCCCACTCCTGGTTCCCAGCTTGCTGCTGCCTTGTACCCCTCTAGAGAAAATCCACCCAAATCAGGGCTCAGGGAGCAGCTGGTTGGAAACCACAAATCTTGGATTTGTGGTTTCAGGTCAGTGTTGAAGCATCATTGCATCAACAACTGAGAGTCTGAGCTCTAAATTCAGGATACTCCAGGCTAAGGGCTGCTGTGGAATTTTTATTAATCAGCTCATATATTCACTGGCTGACTTATCTCCTAAATTCCTCTGGCTAGTGGCTGGAAATGAGAGTAACCATTGCTCAGTAATGAATGAGGTTTCCAGAATCTCAGATCTCCAAGTACAAAACTATCAGTGCTACAATATTTAACATCTGCTGCAAGTCTCTCACAGCTAATTATCAGCCCTTCTATGGCTCCCTGATGAATTTCTTAGGGAAAGAGAGGCAAGGAAGGACTTCATTTGACCTGCAGTGAGATGACAAAGCTCATGCTGGAAGGGAAATTTGGAAAATGTTTCTCTGGAGTGAGGACAAGAAAAAAAGGAAAAAGAAAAAAAGCTGTAAGAAAGAATTTAGCAGATATTCCTGTTTGCAAACAGGCAGTTTGGAAGATTAACATCTGCAGTCTGAATAAAATGGTAGATTTGGGGTTTATTTCCATTGGGAAATAACTTTCCTAACAGACTCCAAATCAAAAAGTTCAATTTTACTGCAACATTCTAATTTCAGTGGATGTTCCATTTCAGAATCAAAGCTATGAACAGCACCATTTCCAGGGTGTTTTGGCCAAAATGCACCTGCATATATTTGGTATATGGGGCTGAGAATCCTTCCACACACAGCACATCTCAAAACCCACACAGTCAGAAATTTTTTATTCACATTCACTCTTGGATCTGCAGGAATTGGTGGAAACTCCAAAGAAATGGTTATTATATCCCCAGCTGATGTAAACCTGCACAACTCCAGTAAAATCAATAAAACCAACTTTAGATTTAGTGAATAACTTCTGAAATGAGCTGTGTGAGGTTGCTCTGCACAGCTGATTTTGAGGGGACACAAACCATGACAAAAAGCACATCTCATTTTTAACAGGCTATAGAACAAACCCCAAGAACCTCCTGAAATGATGAAATTATAAAACAGGAATGACTTCCATCCCAGCAGCTGACCACAGTCTGTGATTCAGGTCTGGTTATCTGCCTGCTCAGTTATTTGAATTTTCATTGAATAATCAATTAGTTTGACATCAATTTTTATATTTTATAATTCTGAGCTCACCATTCACTTGAATAAAGAAGCTGAAGAATTGACTATTAATGTCAAGGCTTCTGGAGTGATGTAACAAAGTGTTTTGATAACTAAACACACATCAAGAGTTAGAGTTATGGTGGCAATTCTTAGTCTTCCTGAGACAGCAGGAAATTGGAAAAAGCAGAATCTGGAGAATTTTATGATCCTTTTAGTGAACATAAATTAGATATGAAAAATAATTTTCTGCATACTGATCTACAGTTACTTGAAAAGTCAGGCTTGAAAATAGGGATAATTCTTTCAGATGCAGACTGATGGTTCTTTCTCGAGTCAGTTTGCTTCCCATCCATTACAGATCCATGGTGGGCACTTTTTTACCCATTGAGGATTTGTGATGCACTTCTGTCTCCCCACACAGTTAAATGCCACAAGAAGTTTTTCTGTTTGCAAATGAAGTAATGCAGCCACTGGTTGGGATCTGAAAACAAACCCAGGAGGACATGAATCCATCAGGAATGCCCAGCAGGACCTGGAGAAGGGGGAAATATCACAGGCAAAATTCAGTGACACATCCCTTCACCAAAACCCAAACACAATCCTACAAACTTTTGGAGGGATCTGACTATTAAAAAAAACCCCAAAACAACCTAAAACCCAACAACATGCATAAAACTCAGTTATGTGGGCCCCAAAATGTTACTATTTCCACTAATCCCTTGTGGTTTTGGCATTAAAAATCCTGGGCTACTGTTTGTGCCTGTTACTCAGGATGAGGTGCATTAATAAAGCTCAGCCTGAAAGGGCATTAAAAATCAAAAAGCCTGAATTTTATTCTTTGCCTCTGTCAGAAGTCCTAATAAAAATACTCTGTACTCAGTCTACTGAATGGACACAGAAGGAATTTCAGCTCCCTAGTTGTGAATGATTGATCACTCTCTGTGGTTTCTAATTTTTTCCTGAGTAAATATTTCAAGTCCTGATCTTGATGTTGTAAAATAAATCATGATATAATTATACCTTCAGAAGAAAAAAGTGCATGGATTTATTAATTCTGATAAGCAGCCTCATAACAAGAGAAACCTGAGCGAGACAAACAAATTTACAGTTTCAATCCACGCATTTCATTCCAGATTAAAATGGCTAAACCCAGAATTTAAACCTGATCTACCTGAATCTGGAAGATTAGCAGGCTTATCTGACACAGGATCATGGAGCAGGAGTTGTTCCTTTGGAAGGCAGCTGCTTTCAGCCTGTCAGATTCATCCAGTCCACCACTGCCAATTTATAAACTGCTTTGTCTTACATAATCAAATTGCAATTTGTAAAGCCAGTGCTTGGAACTCAAGGCACTGAATTTGTGTTGTGAGCTGCCTGATTTCTGGCTGTCCAGCTAAAAACTTCCCTGTGGAGGATGGAAATTGAAGGCTGAGGTTCACTCAAACTCCAGAGCAAGATTGCCTGGACTAGCTGGACACAAAGTGTGCAGCAGAAAAGAAAACCCTTTATTGGTTTGTGATAATTCTGATATGTTTGGAGTGAGGAGTGTAATTTCCCTGTGACCTCCTGGCTGTGTAGCTCCAGCTTTCCTGTGCACAAAGAGGAGTTGGCCTCAGCCACTGCAGAAGCAAAAAATTGCAATTTGGGATGGGTGAGAGAGCTCAGACAATTGTGATCTACCCAAGCAGAAGCATCAAGGCTTGATGCTGAATTCATCCTCAGGCAGACAATACTTATCTTGAATATTTCCCTGTCCACTCAGCTGTTGGAAAATCTGGGCCTTATTCACCAGCCCTGAGAGATAATAAATAAATACATAAATACATTAATAATAATAATAATAATAATAATAATAATAATAATAATAATAATAATAATAATAATAATAATAATAATAATCCAGCTCTTTGCCCCCTCAACCAGCCAGACCATGCCCGCAAAGGGAACTGCAGCTTGCAGGAGCTGTCTCCATGCTCTGGACAGCAGGCAGTCTCTCAAGGTGGATTATTTTCAGCCTTCCAGCCTTTTAAATTATTTTCTCTTTTGAGAAGTTCTGAATTATGCAGCAGTATCTTTTTTAGCAGCAGAAAAACTCACTTTAACCACTCTGCTTCCTAATCTCATTGCAAGTGTAGCATTCAATAATGAGAGGGTCTCAAATTACTTTAAACTCATCAGGAGACACTCTAGGCAATGCTGGTTAAACATCAGATACCAACCTGAGCCATAGAATCTGAACAATAGACTGTGCTAAGTAGATATGAAAAAGAGACTTAATTTCAAATTACCTCATTTAAAAAGACACTTCCCATAATCACCAGACTAATTCTTCAGGGACTCAGCTCAGTTAAATCATGTCATCCACCTAGTGTGGCTCCTGCTGTAATTTATTTCCTGCTCATTTTGAAGGGATCATTAGACCAGCTCTGTGAGATTTTTACTAACTGCTATTGATGCTTCAAGAGGGGAAGGGATGGTAAAAATCAGGGGCATGCAGATATGAAATAATGTGTTGGAACAAATCCAAATTTCTGGAGTAAACACTCCAGAGTTTTGGCTCAGCCTGCATCCAGTTTAAAAATGCACATACTTTTACAAAAAAAATAGAGGAAAAGGGAGAAAATCCCAAACAACTC
Source organism: Erithacus rubecula (assembly GCF_903797595.1). Taxonomy (NCBI): domain Eukaryota; kingdom Metazoa; phylum Chordata; class Aves; order Passeriformes; family Muscicapidae; genus Erithacus; species Erithacus rubecula. The sequence continues at coordinate 3,350,128 of NC_136664.1, forward strand.
TAATTTTGAATGCAACTAATGATCCATGCAGACATGTACTGGAGAACTAGAATTTATTCACAGTGGGTTGAAAACACAACCCAAGGAGGACAGTGATGCTGAAGAGCTTCATGAGATGCCTTTGCTCAGAGAGTTCTTCTCTAAATATCTAATTTCTGAAAAATTCCTGCTCATCCCAGGCTTTCAAAACTCTAATGATCTCTGAAACCTGTGGCTGGCTTCCATATTCAAATGATTCCCCAAACATCAATTCAATTCTCTTCTGCTTGCCTCAAAATTTCCTGTTTTGACCAAAACTGCCAATTCCAGAGCACCAATGTAGTGATTGGCATCCCCTAAGGCACAAACAGAATTGCTCTGGTGATGGTCAGGCTGCTGCAGTTCTGGATTACAAGGCTGTTATGACTCACTGTGGATACATAATTAGTTAATTAAACTTTCTATGCAATTTGTCTACACAAATGTAAAGCCAAAATGCTGATTGCCTTGTGGAAGGCTTAAAACTTGGTTTAACATGAAATAGAAAATGGTAAATAACACAACATCTGAATGGCCAGTAATGACAAGAAATAAAAGTTTACTGTGGGGAAAAGGAATTTTAGCAGAAGATCTTGTTTTAGAATGCTACTGACTCTTCAAGGATGTTATAAAGAGATTTGGTACAAGCCACTGCTAAGCAATTTAGTTTTGTAGAAAAGCCACAGTGAATTGCAAAGGTTCATAGAATGGTCAATGGAAGATTAAAATAATGAAATTTTGACCCCAGAAGATATTTTAAGCCATATGACTGGGATAAGGCAATCCCATTATCTAGTTCAAAATCTGATATTACTGAGGAAAGTAGCTGAAAACATTTCAGAGAGTGGATCAGATGCTGTCCATAAAGACTTCATTGGCTGTGATAAAAAGTCCAGAGGGCAGAAATCCATCCCTTGGGCTTTGCAACAAGCCAAAATAAAATAGTTAAGGGGACACTGAAACTCCTGCATGCTTGCAAGGATGGGAAATAGATGGAGATCCCTAATACAGCCCATAATGACTTCCTGAGAACTTGACATCCCATAAAACACTGGAACCCATGAGGATGAGGATGTTTAGCAACAATCAGCAACAAAAGCATGTAGGATAAATAATAAATGCCCCATCCTACATGCAATCAGACATTCAGAAGTCTCTTTTTCCCTTGTGGGATCCATTAACATCATCAAAAATTCCCAGTGGCGCTGCCCAAAGAGAATTTTGCAGACATGCCTGCCACAGAGAGCAGTCCTACTGACTGGGGAGGATCCCCAAGGTGGGACACAGAGCTTTTCCTGCCCTGAGCAGTTTACAGCAACACTTATGACCAAAAAGCTTCATGGTAGATGACTCTGAGGCCCATAATACTCAGCACAGCTTTTCCTGTTGAGTGAAGACTCCTCCTATAGAGAGTCCCATTAAAAAGAAAATACTCATCCTAAACCAATGACTTTTTTCCCATGGAAATTAGACTTCTAATAATAAAAGAAGAGTTTTTATAACAACAGCTTTGTGGTTCACAACCCAGGCTACTCAAATGCTAGAGGAAAGGAACTTCACAAATCCCATTTTACACTCAATGTTGATGAGAAAGAACAGAACTGTGGTTACTGAGAAAAGGGAATTTTGTGACAGAATTATTTGTGCTCTCTTGAAAGAGACAGACTGGGACATCATCTCATCCTTCTTGTTTTACTCTTCCTGTTGGTAAAGCCCCAGTGTTAGCTCTGCCACATTAATGATTTCCATTTAGCTCTGCATTTCAGACAAGACTTATCACCTCACTTACACAGGCCAGCAGGACAGAATATCTTCCTTTTCAGTGCACACACAAAGTCTGCAGCAAGCAGCATTGATCATTCCATTATCACTCTGTTATACTTAATTTCCTCTTCATTTTTCAAGTCAAACTCCATCCCAGAGCACATCAATAGTGCTGGCAACATCCTGATGGATTATCCTGGCTCGGTGCAAAATTGTTTTTGTGTTGCCCCAGCACCACTGAGCTCTCCTAAACTATTCAGAGCAGAAAATTAACAAGTGGATTGTGATTTTTTTTTTAAGTGCTCTGATGTGACTTTGCAACAAGCATTTACCTGGTGCATCAGGTAGTTTGGTAAAGCAGCAGAGCTCTGCCAATTTGGGGATTCTGACAGCAGCAGAAGCAGCTCTGGCACCCACCTGGGCCAGTCCCTGCCTCAGTTTTATCCCAGAAAATCCTGCCCAGCCCCCTTGGAACAACAAGGACTGCCAGGGCTCTCCACTCTGAATAAATGAGGGCAGAAAATTAAACTCAAGGAACTTTGTGAAATGAAGCAACCCTTTGGGAGCAAAGGGGATTTTGGGGAGGAATGTCTCCAGAATTCCTCCTGATAGGAGCAGTAATTTCCTGTTGAAATCAATGGCTGCAATTTGGTTTAAAGGATAAAAAAAAGGCTTTCCCTTCTCCTTTCCAAAGCACCAGCACTTGCCTCATCCACAGCCCAGCAAAGGGTCCCATTAGCCCAGAAATTACAATACTGAACACAGTGGACATTTGGGATTATAAAAACCACAAATTTAAAATTAGGTAAGTTTGATCTGCCCATTTTTTTCTGACACCCATAGATCCTTTGAGGCAGGCTGCTCACATCCAGGATGTTCTCAGTAACTTTATTCAGCTTGCTGACCCTTCCTCCTCTTGCTGTGTGAGGTTTTTATCCCCTCACATTTAGCTGGGCTGGCTCATTTATTCACAGTGGGTTGAAAACACAACCCAAGAGGGACAGTGATGGTGAAGAGCTTCCTGAGATGCCCTTGCTCCAGGCTGAGTTCCTCTCTGAATCCCTAATTTCTGAAAAAAAAATTTATCACAACAGGGATTACCTGCAGATGCTGATTTCAAATCTGCAGGGCAGTGACAAATGATCTCCAGGAATATTCCACAGGTCTCTTGCCACCACAACAGAATTTTCACCTGCAAACTGTAATGGTGAAACAAGTCCTATTAAATCCCATTATTTTAACCCTTTTTATAACACTTTAACTAATTTTCCTAAGATGTTGGCATGCAATAACTATGGTATTACTCAAATTTATGTAAAAATTGATATAAAAATGCAATGGCCAAATTGCTGAGAGAAATTAATCCATTTAACACCTCAATGCATCTCCTTGGTGCCTGTTCTTTAGCTGGCCTATCCCCACACCAGAAAATGAATTAACAAAGAAATTTTTATCCGTTTTATTTTTTGTGGCAAGGTCAATTCAGTCATTTGCAGCAATAATTCCAGGTGCTCTGAGCCTCCTCCTCTGTGAGCTGCCCAGACCCTGTTGGTGCAGGTCTGAAGGGATAATGGAAGCAGCAGAATCTGTCATTATTCTGCACCAGGTTGATGCCAGCAGCCAATATGATCCTGAGAATGGAAAGTGCAGGGGAGCAGCCAGCAGCTTGAGATGGAGCTTTACTCATGGCTGGCTGGAAAACAAAACCCCACATGCACAAATAACACACTGACAAGTGTTGATGCACCAGCATTTATCACGTTGTTTCTAGGATTGTTTTCCACCTCCAATTTATTTTCCAAATGGGATTCCTCTCAGTGGTCATCATTCTCTTATTTATCTGACTGTGTTACTGACCCTGCTCAAGTTATGTGTTTTGACATTTGAAAGCAGGAAATTGATAATGTATTAACCTTAACTCTTCCCTTGGCACTCCTGCATGCAGACACAATTTTTGAAACAATACATAACTCAAAATTTTTCAGCCTCAGAGCATGAAAATGAAAGATGACCTCTATGTCCCTTCCAGGTTCTGCTTCTAATGGATTCATTCTACAGCTTAAGATGCACTAAAAACCTTCCTAAGCTAGAGGAACCAGAATTACAAGATTTGGATTTTCCTGCCATGCAATTAGGGTTATGGTTTAATTTAATTTCTTCCCAAACCTGCTGGGTGTTTCATCCCAGTGGGCTATGGCTGTGTGATCCTTTCCAAATCCTGCTTGGCACAGGCACAGAACTAGACAGAACTACAATCCTGCAAGGAGAGGATGGCAGCAGTCCTGCCCACACTTTGATGTCCTGATATTGTATATTTTTGTGCATTTTGCTGCACAAGTAAGCTCTGCCAAAATATGGCATCCCAAAAAAGGAAATTATCATGTACTATCAATGCAGCTGGAAAGCAGGCAGTGTTTTAAGGCACAAAATGAGTTATGTTCTCTGACAAGTGTAACTCTCATTCATCACATGCTCCAAACATCTTTTTACAGTTCATCACACCAAGAACCAGCTCTTTTCAGTATTAACCACTCACTGATGTGAGGGAAAAAGAGATCAAGGATTCAAAACTAGTTCTTCTTCATACCTGGCAAGGGAACAGCCCTACAGCATGATCCTAGCACTGCCAGGGATAAAACAACTCCCAGGATGCAGGATGAGGAGCTGGAGACAGCTTCACATGGAAAATGCTTGCTTGGAGCAGAAGCAGAAGAAATTTGGACCTGTGGTCATTTTTTCACAGGTGTGAGTTAAGTGATTTCCCTGCACTGAGAGTGTTTATCTCTGCAAAACCACGAGTCCAATGTTAGGAATGACTTGCAACACAAGGGGCAGGATTTGGGGTCTGCTCCTGCTCCCCAGGAAAGGGAACAGACCCTTCCCACAACCCTTCCTGCACAGCCTGGCCTGGGGATTGGCTCAGGAAAATGGGGGAATGTCACTCCTCCTGCAGGTAAAGTGATGGGGCTCAAAAAGAGATGATCTGGGATTGCTGTGCTGCTATGAGATGCTGTCCATAATTAAAGCAGGTTTGTTTTCTTCCTTTAAAGCACTCCACATTGCCAGCTCTCATGGGCTTGAAGAAGTACTGATTTTTCACTGGTGGCATTTTATCTGCTATAATAATTTTCTGGTTTTTTTTGGTTTTTTTGTTTTTGTTTTTTTTTTTTTTTTTTTTTTTTTTTTTTTTTTACTGAAGACATTGCAAAATTTGCCTAAGAGAAGGGACCAGAACAAATGATGGTAGAACAAATAGATAGATGCACTTTGTTTTATTGCCCCACTGAAAAGGATCCATGTGAGCACCAGACCCCACCAAGGTTGCTGGAGAGACCCTTTCCCTTCTGTGGTGTTTTTTGTGGACCCTTTTCTGATTCCTGCTCATTCTCACCCCACTCTGATCCAGGCTGGCCTGGAGGGAGTGCACTAAAGGAAGAGGATCCTGCCTTAGATTGCCTCCCTTGGGAGAGCAGGGACAGCCTGGGGGATGCTCACATCACCCAAAGCTCTCTTCCTGCAAGAGCCAGCTCCTGAGGGTTTGTGATTGAATTTCACTCCCATGTCAGAGGCACCCAGCAGGCTGGGCAGGGAACAAAGTGAATAATGCAGCAGGAGCTGCTCTGTGCCAAGCAAACAGGTTGTAAGGCAGCTCTGCTCAGAAGCAGGGAACAGCTGCCTGCAGCCCAGGCACAGCTCAGGATTTATTGCTCCTTGCTGGATTGCCAGACACATGGCTCAGAAACAGAGGCATGAGGAACTTGGGGTATTGTTTTTATTGTTGTCCATCATGAAAAACTCTTTAAGCACATGGAAAACTACAGGAAACTGCCAGCATCACTTCTGAGGTTGCTAAATTCAGAATAGTCTGGGTTAGAGCAGGGACATCACAATCTCTCCACAGCACAGCCAACTGCAGATTTTCATGTGCTGAGAGTTGGGGCAGAAAATGAAGAATTTAGAATCGTTCTAATGAGCAGTTTGGGAAGGTAAATGTACTGTCAGCCTGGAATCTGCAGTTGGAAACCCTTTCCTCTCCCATCATGACACTGAACAAACAAATGCAGGTGCCACTCACTCCTCACTGGGGGGATTTTACAAAAGGAGCTCAGCACTGATTTAATTGTGATCAGGGGAGTGTAACACCAGATCCAGCCAGAGCAGGGACAGGCTGTGACTGCTCCAGGCTCACAGACTTGCACATTGTGCAAAACCTGTGGAATTGTGGAATATTCAGAGTAGCTGCACAGGGTAATTGTCCCCTTTTCCTGGCCAGGTTTCCTTGCTGGCTCCCACACTGGCTTCCACGAGTGTCCATTTGTTTTCCATATGGCACCTCTGTCCATCTCCAAATGGTTCTTTTCTCCTGGTTTTATAGAGTTGGAGTTGGAAGGGCACATTTCAAATTTCCATGAGGAAAAACATTTCAACTGTCTTTAATTTCAGTCTGAGATCTGTAGCTGTAAATTCGTGATTGATTTGCCAAACTTCTTTTAACTCAATAACGGAGGGGACAAAACATCTCAGTGGAGCAGGCACTGAGAATAATTACCTATTCTCCTCCACACATGAAGTATTTATAATCAAATCATCCAGCTTTGTCTATTCAAAGCAGCAGAAATGCCATTGGATTCCCTAAGAAATATTCATGAAATGTCATCCTTTAAATTTTCATCTAATTCTGGGTAGATTGTTAACATCCAAGAGATAAGACTTACCTAAGTTTAACCATTCATCCAGAAGAAAGCAATAAATAAAACAAAGGGACATTTCAATATTATGCATAAAAAAAAAAACAAAAAAAAAAAAAAAAAAAAAAAAACAAAAAAAAACTGGGAAATAATTTTTCTTTTCCTTTGTGCAAAGAAGTGAAGACTTCAGGAACCAAATTGTACATGGAGATGTATTAAACAGAGACAACAGCTGTGGTTCAAACAAAATGCATAATCCTCAGAGCAGAGAGGCTCTTGCCATAGAATGATTGGTGCTATAACGGAGATAATAACCAACAGAACACAGAAGGATAATTAATAAGAGAACCTCGCAACTTTCAGCCGAAACGTATAAATAATTAAAAGCTTTAATAGTTGTGCCGGATTTGTGGACTACCAGGGATGGCTGAAGGACTACATTTCCCACAATGCCGCGGGGCGGAAGCTCTGGCGAGAGGCGGAAGCGGCGGGGCGCGGCCCGGAAGTGGAGCCGCCTCAGGAGCGACCATGGCCGAGACCGACCCCAAGAGCGTGCAGGACCTGACGGCCGTGGTGAGGGGCGGGGGGCCGGGAACGGGCTGCGGGCAAGGGAGGGGAGGAAAAGAGGGAAAAGAAGGAAAAACCCTGTCCTGGGTGAGCCTTGTCCGCGGAAGGTGTCGCTGGCCGTGGCAGGAGGTGGAAGGAGATGGTTCCTTCAGCCCAAACCGTTCCATGTCACCCACAAAGTGTCTCCGTGTACGGACAGGACCGTGCCTATGTCGTGGGTTTTGTCTGGGGAACACGGGCGGTTTCTGCATCTTACAGTTGTTTCCTGTAAATATCGCTTCACCTCCTTATATATGTATTTAAACGCCATTTTTACGTATATATATAATTATACTGCAGAGTTTTGATCTTACCAGCGAAAGAACAGTGTCCTAGATGAGACTGGGTAACAGCCTCTGAAACAAATAAAACGTTTCTTTTTTTCCCCGTTCTATCAGGTGCAGACATTGCTCCAGCAAATGCAGGACAAGTTTCAAACCATGTCTGACCAAATCATTGGAAGAAATATCCTTTTCTAAACTCAGATGGGTGCAGGATTACTAGTACCACAAAGTCTGTTTGCCAGTGGGGTTTGTAAGCTAAATTTTAAGTTTGATCAAAGCTGTAAGGATAAAAACAATTTCACCAAGCCAGTGTTCCCCACCTGTAGAGGAATGTTTTGCACTTCCAGTGCTGGGCCTGGGGAAGGAGCTGCTGCAGGGTCAGAGGAGGCACCAGGGTGGTCAGAGGGATGGAGCAGCTCTGCTGGCAGAAAGGTGGAGAGAATTGGGATTGTTTAGGTGCCCTCAGTGCCTGAAGGGAGCCCAGGAAAGGTGGAGTGGGACTGTCAGAGCACAGAGTGACAGGATGGGGGAATGGTTCACATTGAAAGAGAGCAGGGTCAGGTGGGATATTGGGCAGAAATTCTCCCCTGGGAGGGTGGGAAGGGCTGGCACAGGGTGCCCAGAGCAGCTGGGTCTGTCCAAGGCCAGGCTGGACACGGGGCTGGGAGCAACCTGGGGCAGTGGCAGGAGCAGGGTGAGGGGCTGGGGGGTCACTGTGACTCCCTGGGGCAGGAGCAGGGTGAGGGGCTGGGGGGTCACTGTGGGGTCCCTGAGGCAGGAGCAGGGTGAGAGGGGCTGGGGGGTCTCTGTGACTCCCTGGGGCAGGGACGGGGTGAGGGGCTGGGGGGTCACTGTGGGGTCTCTGTGACTCCCTGAGGCAGGGCAGGGTGAGGGGCTGTGGGGTCGCTGTGGGGTCACTGGGGCAGGAGCAGGGTGAGGGGCTGGGGGGTCACTGTGGCTCCCTGGGGCAGGAGCAGGGTGAGGGGCTGTGGGGTCCCTGTGGGGCCGCTGTGGCCCCGGGCAGGCTGGGAGGGGCTCTGGGGTCGCTGTGGGGTCGCTGTGGGGTCACTGGGGCAGGAGCAGGGTGAGGGGCTGGGGGGTCACTGTGGCTCCCTGGGGCAGGGCAGGGTGAGGGGCTCTGGGGTCCCTGTGGGGTCGCTGTGGCCCCGGGCAGGCTGGGAGGGGCTCTGGGGTCGCTGTGGGGTCGCTGTGGCCCCGGGCAGGCTCTGCCCTTCCCTTGACCCCTGGGCAGTCGATGACATGAGCTGCCGCATTGACGACCTGGAGAGGAACATCGCCGACCTGATGATGCAGGCGGGCGTGGAGGAGCTGGAGGGGGAGAACAAGACCCCAGCTTCCAACAAGGGCTGAGGTAAATTGCTGCTTGGGACAAAGCCCTGGGCGTTTGGGATTACTGACTTGAACAGGGAGGGAGCTTCTCCTTGGTCTGTGAGGGGTCTGGGCACCAGGAGCTGCTGAGGGGGCTCAGCCTGCAGAAAAGGAGCCTCAGGGGGCCCTCCTGGCTCTGCACAGCTCCCTGGCAGGAGGGGACAGCCAGGGGATCAGGCTCTGCTCCCAGGGGGACAGCAGGAGGAGAGGGAACAGCCTCAAGTTGTGCCAGAGGGGCTCAGGTTGGACATCAGGAGGGATGTCTCCATGGAAAATGCAGGCAGCCTTTGGAACAGACTGCCCAGAGGAGAAACTGTCCCTCAGCTGTAAATTCCTGCTGTGTGAACCCAGGAGCTGGCAGGGGTAGTGACTCCCACACAGCTGCCAAGCTGCAGCTCCTGCCTGTGTGAGAGGGACTCAGGCATGGGGCAATCCTTCTCCCAGGGCAGTGCCCCTGGGGAGAGAGATTTCCTGAAAGGGAAATTGTGTGATGTGTACTTACAGCATTTCTGATTGCTGGCCTGCCCCTATATTAAAGTGTCTTTGGAATAGATATATTCTTGCTTGTTAAGATAAATTTTTGTGTTACTTTGTTAAAAATACAAATTATTACTGGCTTCATTGCCCTCAGTGTCATTTCCAGTAGCCTGAACCCCACAAATGAAAATCTTTGATCAACATGACTCTCTTAATTCTCACTAATCTCCTTTCTTATTATTTTTCCCCCAGCAGGTTGCCAACAACTCAAGATAAATCATGGAAGATGATTTTTTCTTTTTTTCTACAAATCCTTGGAACTAAAGAATGGCTTTTTGCAATTCCAGTGTGTGAAAGCATTTTTATATTGTTACAGAGCTTGCATTCCTAATGTACATTGTATAAGTGGGGTAGGGTTAGTTTCTATTTTGATCTGTGTACTGTAATTTCACTTTTTGAATTCTTGTTATGAGGATTGTGTTATTAAAACACAGATCTTAGGGATCTCTACTCCTGGGTGTATTTTTTTGTGGAGTCACTTTTTTCTCTTTCCTGTACTTTTCTAGATGTTTCATGTTTGATAGCTCAGCATTTAGTGACTCCCACCAAATGGGAATCTTGCCTTGTCCTACGTGAGTTTGTGGAGTGAAGCACAAGATTGAAACTTAATTAATTTCATTAATTGTTGCTCTTGATCATCAGGCACTCACTAGTTGAGGATTGTGTTGTCTTTCATCCATGTAATAAAGGTGATTTTTGGAAACAAGAGACACTGAGCATCAAAATCATCTCTCCTACTCCTGGTGTTACCCGAGCTGTGTGTTCCTGGAGCATAAACCAGAAATGCAGATTGACCATGAGAGACACAGCAGCCACTGCCACCCCTGCTGTGACACCTGGGCACTCAAGGAGCTGTGAACTGTCTCACTGTGGCACTGAAGGTTTCTAACTGCTCTGACACTGTCCTTTGGCACTGCCTTTGATCCATGACTGGGATTGAAGAGGGTTGGGATTGATGCTGGACAGAGCAGGGATGGGGGGATGGGAATGTCTGTGGGGGTTTTCAGTGGGAGTCACTGCCTTGTTAGGCACAAATTTGCTAACAAGGCAGTGAGACAGGAGGAACAAAAAAAAAAAAAGAGAATCCAGGTAGATTTTTAAAGCCTTGCTTTTCTTGGAATAACTTAAAAATACTTGATTTAGAGAAATGTTTGCTTTTCTAACCATACCCTCATCTTTGAGCCTGGAGTCTGTGTTTATTACATTTTGGCCATGGAAGGTGTATTTGGGAGAGTCTGTACTGTGTCACTTGTGAAGAAAAATGACCAATGTCAGCTTTTCCTGACAATCATTGCAATGCTCCAGCTTCAAATGCAAATTTCAGCAAGCACTAGTGGCAGGCAGCAGTTGCAGGTGGACCACACTGAAACTGCTCCTTAAATGCCACCAAATTAGCACCTGAGTGCTGTGAAGGCAATATGACAGGTCATTTTTCCAAACTCACTGGAATAAAAAGCTCATCATAACAGGGGAATTTTGTGAACATGAGAAATGTATCAATATATACTTGTAATACCAGCCTTAGGTCCTTTGTAATGTCATTTCAAAAAAATCTTAATAAACTGCTATATGGTAACAAACAGGTCATGTGAGTTAAAGCACAATCTAGCATAAGTGTATAATTATGTGGGAGATTGTATTTAGCTGTAAGTTATAAAAGGACTTTAGCACAGGTGCTGCTCATGGAATACAGTCTAAAAATCCAGGTGTTCTCTGGGTAATAAAAAGGTGATTCATGCCCTGTTTTTCTGTGACAGAAATTAGGAGTGACCTAATGCAAGTGTTCAGCCACAGGTTATGCAAGCAATCTAACAGCAGTGCTGGTTTTTAATGGTGGAATTAAGACTTGGGAACCAAGAAATGAGTCAAATATCACAGGAGCTGTGTTGCTTATGAATTATGCACTGGGCAACACAAATTGAAGAGTGATAAAACACTGGAATGGTCAGCCCTGGGAGGTGGTGGAGTCACCATCCCTGGATGTGTTTTAAAAAAGGTTGGATGTGGCACTTGGTGCCATGGTCCAGATGAGGTGTTAGGGCTGGGTTGGACTTGATGATCTTGAGGGTCTCAGTTATTCTGTGAATTCTGTGTGATTTCTGTGAAATTTTACACTGCTTTTTCTTATGTTCTGGTGTCTTAATTCCTATCTTTCTAGCAGGAATATTACTCTGGATAGAGGAACAGCATTCTAATGAATGCATGTTTTGAAACACTTTTGAAACACTTAGGCCTACTGATAAACAATCCAGAATTATGATATCCTTAAGAGGATTTCCCATTTAATCTCTAAAGGCAATGTGCAGTAAATAAGACTGCACACCCAGCTTTCAGCCAGCAGCATCTGCTGCAGGCACTAAACTGGAGAGAGCCAGTGACACACTGACCTGTGCCACCCACCCCTGGCAGAGCCAGGTTTGGAATCCCCATTTCCACAGGGGGAGCCCAGGTCACCCAGCTCCTGGCAGGTGTCACTGTGGGACACAGGGATTGCTGGACTCACCCTGCCCCTCTGGCACTGTGCTTTTGTGATGTTTCCTGATTTGCTCTCTCAACACCCCCAGGAAAGTCCCCTTGGCTCCCTTCAGGGGCTGAGTCAGTGGAAATCAGGTGTAACCTGCCTGTCCAAACCCTGGGCACTGCCTCTTCCTCCAGGCTAAAAATGGAATTCACTCCTTCAATCTGTAAATATATTTGGCACTGCTTTCCCAAGGGAAATATGTTGATTCTGTATTAGGCTGATAAAGAGCCAGAGACACTGCCCAGCATTTCTCTACTGTTACACCTGCAGTTTTCCTGGAGGTGCCCACACGGAATCATTTAAGGAAACACTTTTCCCAACTTTCTAGCAGAGAGTGCCTTCTAGTGGCACAGTCACTGCAGGAGCAGCACTGCTCAGATTAATTACTGCTGCCTTTAATTGGGGGTCAGAGCCTGGGGCTGAGATGTGGGTACTGCACAAGGCACTCAGGATTGTTTACAATCAGGAAAATGAAGAGGATGCACAAATCCCTTCCTGGGCTTTAAGCCTTGATGCTTTCAAAATACCAAATGCTTGCTGAGATATTTTTTCTCACTCTGATATAGAGTTCATGAAATTAGGTATTAGGAAAATAAAGAATGAGAATAGATACTTTACTTCTTATAAACACTCTGAAATTAGAAAGGTCTCTCTGAAAAATGTGCTTATAGTAATAGAATATGCTCTTTTACGTTGCTTTGCTACAGACATGACATTTTTATTTAGGAAGTTCTTGTAGTTAGATACTGATACAAAAGCTCCTTCCATTTACAGAGCTGGGCAATGTGTAATGTGTTTTAATTTTTCCTCCTCAGACCAAAATCCTTCATCTCTGAGAATATGAATTTCCCAATGAATGAAACTTTCTGATTTCCCTTGTTTCTCTTACAGAATTGTTTTCTTTCACAGTTCCCTCTATCTAAAGAACAGCAAAAGTGTCTCTTTAAAGCTTTTTGCATTTTTACCTTCACAGTGAAAGAAATCACTGAACTCAGCTGCTCTCTATCTACTGGAACAGAAACATCAGCTCCTTAAGAACAACACAAAAAGATTTCCAGGAAGATTTTATTTGTCTTATTATTTTTATTTACATGTACTTCAAGGAGTCAGGAGGCCAAGGATATCCAGGACAGTGATTGTTTTGGAAACCCTTTACTTTTGGAAAATTGAATCAACTGATAGCACAGAATAAAAAGACACCAAGTTTAGGACACAAGGTTTGCTGGCTTTTAGGCAATTAGAACTCAAGAGGCAGCTCAGCAGAACAGCAATTCCTTCTGTCTGCCAGCTGCTGTAAAACAGGAGAAGTTTTGTGTCATACAGCAGGTGCCCCATTCAGTTTGACTGTGAGGGGCTGAACCTCAGCCAAATCCTGTCTCCAAAATGTTTGCACTCCAAAACGTATTCCATAGAGGTAGAAGGATATTATAAAACTCAAAAAGCACAGCAGTAGTTAAATATCTAAGGATCACTGATCTTTGCAAACAGATTTATCTGCAAGGATTTGTTCAGTGGGGAAAAGCCAGAGTGACTTCTCAATGCTCATCACCAGACTTTGGAAAAAATAATGTGAATTTCTTCCTGTGAAATTCTTCCTGAATTTCTGCAGGGCAGTGCATTTAATGTGAATGACTGGTCACCAGAGATAAAACAAGCTGAGTGCTTGCTGGTGTAAACTCCTGCTGAGAAACACAAGTACAGCCCCTCAGTCATGTTGTTTTGAAAAAAATCTACTTCCAAGAGCAGGAAAGTGATTGTTCATGAATGTTAAATTATGTAAAGGGGGAAAACCAACCCAAAAAAAGGGCACCAGCCCTTCTGCTACTGAACTCAAGAAATAGAAATCAGACCAAATAAAACAATGAATGGGACTGCAAATGTTGAAATTAATGATGAATTAATGGAAGTTTTGATAATCTGGTTTTAAATGTTCTTAATTGTATTTTCATGCAAGATCTTCATATTAACATTGGGTTTGGATTTTTTTTCAGGCCAGAACCACTTTTAAGTAAAAGTTAAGACAGAAGTTTAAGACTTTTCCCTGAGCAACTGTGTCCATGAAGTTTGAATTGCTTCACAGGGATCCCAGACATGATTGAGGCTTCCTCCCCCACATTCCTACTGAAGACATTTTGGGATTCAAGGTGAGTTTGATTATTAGTGCTGCTCATTAGCAAGAAATGTCAGAAATTAAAGTGCTTGCACAATAAAACTGTTAAATTCCATTTTGAGGATTTCTAAATCAACAGGCATCAGGAGAATGTGTTTAGCAGAATGACATCACCTGCCATTTCTAATTCCTAACACCTTCCACTATCCAGGGTGCTCCAAGCCCTGTCCAACCTGGCCTTGGACATTCTAATTCTTCCAAACATGAAATTTATGGAGCCCTGTGTTCTTCCAGAGTAACAAAACAACAAACTGAATGGAAATTTCTACTGTCTTTGCACATTTGTAGCCTTGTCAATCCAAAACGTTTTAGAAAATCCTGTTCCACCCCCTTGAAAACGCTGAACAAAGTCACTGCTTCACACATCACACAAAATTAAAAACAAACTTATTGAACCCGAGGCGTATTTAAAAACCAGGAGGCTTTTCATGCCAAAAGTTATTTTAAAACATCTTTGAAACTACTCCACAGGCTGAAGTTAAACAATTAAAATGCATAATCACATTTAAAAAGCAGCACCAAAAATGTAAGTCATTTTGTCACAGGGGCTGCACCAGAGTGGTTTGATTATTTAATGTTATGCTCCAAAACCAATTTATTCCCTATACCCTTGATCTCTGTTTCAATTTCAGGATGTTAATGCATGCACCATTGCTGTATTAGCTGATAGGGCAGAACAAATACTTCAGAAAAAAGTCATGATTAGAATTTGAAATCTCTCCCAGCTGTGTTTAATCCCCAAATGTTCTCACCTCACTGGCTTTTCCTGCTGCTTTTGCCCACTGGAACCCCATGTTTTATACCTGAAAAAAAAAGAGATTATTTAACATCAGCACCAGATGAATGCAGAGCTCCACAAGGAGGATGGAGGGGCAGCCTCTCCTGGGTGCTAAAATTGTCAGGCATCAATTAAATCTCTCCAGGCAGGTCTATGTGTGTGGCCAGGGAGATTCTCCATGGCACAGAAACCCCAGGATCCAGACAGCTGAGGCTGCCAGGGATTTCTGCTCATTCCCCACTTTTCCTGCAAAGCCTCCTCTGTGTTTGGCTGTGCTGAGCCCTGGGATGAGCAGGAATTGGGGATGGGGTCCCTGGTGCAGGGTTTGCAGCCCCTGGCACAGCCCTGGGCTCTGTCTTTGCCTGGATAAGCACAGGAGCACTCGGGCAGGGTGAATGATTCAATGATTCTGTGCTCTCAGCACTGGCAAAGGAAAGAGGGAAATTCACAGAGAAGTTTATTTGTAGGGATTACCTGGCAGGCAGTGCCAGCACAGGGGCTGCCTGTGTCATTAATGCTTTATTAATTGCCTATGTGAAACCCATTGAGTGATTCATCCCCTTTCCCTGTCCCAGACACTTTGTGTACAAACACAGTCTAACACTGAAATCTGCATTCCAGGCATCCCAGACCAACCCTTGCCTACAGAGGGATGGAGCACACACCTGTGCTCTGTGCAGCAGGCACAGGGGGGACTCTTTGTGTCCTTCCCAAATTCCCTGGCAGGGATATTCCCAGGGAGATGGGGACAGTGCAGCACGTGAATCCCTGGCTCACATCCCAGCTAGAACAGACACAAATCTTTCCCCTTTCAAATGAACATGGAGGGTGTCCTGGTTTGAAGGACAGGTGTTTGCCAACAAAGGCAGAAGCTTCTCTTTGAAATGGAGAATGTAAACCCCCTCCCTCAAAATTATTATAATTTTGAAATTAAGGGGCTCTCAGCAAAGATATGGGAATTAGGAAAAACAGCTCTTTACTAGGAAAATTAAAATAGAAATGCAGTATTATAAAGAACAATCCCAAAACCCTGCCAGAGTCAGAATCCAAGCTGACACCCGTCAGTCAGTCAGGGTGGTGGCACAGTCCCATTCCATGGTGCTGCATCCTCCTGCAGTGGCAGATGTGGTTCAGCTGGAGCAGTGCACCTGGAGAAGGTGCAGTTTCCTATGAAGGTGAAGGGATGATGTGGGAAGGTCTGGCTTTCCCCTGGAATCCAGTGGAAAGAAGGTGCCTTGCTGTCCAAAATCTCAGTTTTTATCTGGGTAGGAAAGGCTTGGCTCCTGCCCTGGCTGGAGCATCTCCCGGTGGGAAGATGGAATTTTATCAGTCATGCCCTGGGACTCAATGGCCATGAACAGGAGATATCTCCTGGAGGGAGGATGGGCTGTGGAAAGATAAAGATGATTGCCCAGCTGGTTTAAAGATGGCCCATTAGCAGATAATATGTGCCAGGAGATCAGGGTCACTGCCACACCCAGTTTTAACAATGGCCCATTAACAGGAGATATCTGCTGGAGGGAGGATGGGCTGTGGAAAGATAAAGGTGATTGCCCCAGCTGGTTTAAAGATGGCCCATTAGCAGATAATGTGTGCCACGGTGACAAGGGTCACTGCCCCATCTGGTTTAACAGATGGGGACAGAATTCACACATTTGGTCACATCCTGCATTGCAACCCAAGACAGAGGTGGAGGTCAGTGCCAGCAGAGGGACTTGCAATGGAACTGGGATTTAAGTGATGTGGCAAGCTCCACAGTTGAACAACAACCACCTTTTCCATGTCTGCAGCAGGGCTGCCTCAAAACCCCTGCAGAATAATTCTGATTCCTCTGAAAAGCAGCAGATAATTTGGAAGCAGCTTTGCCAGGAGCTAAGTGAGCAGGTTATTTTCACTGCAACTCCAAATTCACTTGAAAGGCTGCCTGGTGTTTGTATAATGAATCTTCACTCTTAGGGCAGAAAACTTTCATTTTTTGGTATCAGCTGGCCTTTTTCTTACTGGTTTACAGCTTGTCTCTGTAAAGGATGGGAATATCTCCCCACAGCATCCCAGAAACAAGGGGCTCACTCCTGAGAACACTCCTGTGTATTTCCCAAGGAAGATTTGCTGAGCAAATGACTGTGACATTTTGCAAAAGTTCTGCAGTTTTTCCTGCACAGGATGGGAAGGGATGGCAAAAGTAGAGATCTGTCCTTCAAGTGGCCTTGCCTAAGCAAAATGAACAGCTTGAGTGCTTATCATTAGCAGGCAGAGCACCTCTGCAGGAGGCTTGAAACCCTGAGAATTCTGCATGATTACAGCTGAGCAACTCCTCAGAAATCAAGCAGAAAGTTTTTCCTGAGGGAGTTTATGTAGGGAAAAAAAATGTTTACACTAAGGTTAGCATGCATTAACTGAGCCTGAGTAGAAAAATTGTTGTTTGGAGATAAACAGAGAGTTTCAGCTCTCGGGGGAAGGAAGGGTTGAGGGCACATGGCCTTGCTGCAAGGACAGGGATGATAAATGCTGCACCCCAGGGTACTGCAAACCATATCTGCAGCTCCAAGGGGATGGGTGAGCCAGCACCCAAAGCACAGCAGAAATGAATAATTACCAGAAATTTTCTTTAAAGGTGGGAAAGGCTGTGGCCACACAATGCTAGCCAACTTAAAAACTGATTACTTTTCTTATGTGGGGAATTGGAACTGGGAGCCACAAACTTACCATAGCAGGGGTTTTCTAGGTTTGTTTGCTCTAATTCTATCTTTAGAATGATAGAAAAAAAAAATAGAAAGTACCTGGAGAAACCAGGTGTGCTCCAAAGAGTAGCTATGCTGAGGTCTGACAGGTTTAGTTTAACTCTTACAGATGCTCAGCCACAGAAATCCCAGTGGGTTTGTGATCCTGGAGCACTCCAGGTTGACCAGGCTCAAGGATGATGTTTATCCTTTAATTCTTTGGGCTTTGGATGGTGCATGCCAAGGTCAGAAACCAGAAAAAGGGAGAACAAGTAAAGCAGGTCAACTTTTTAATGGTAAAAACAGCTCTTGTGCTTTGTAGGACATCCTACAGGTTAAGCTTTATCACCAACTGAATACACACAGTGTAATTCCCCAGAATTGTTGTACAAATGTCACTAGAAATTTTATTTAACCAAGGAATTTGGATCCATGACTAAAAAATCCTTTAATCTTCACCCAAATATCTCTTGCTATTTAAACATCAGTCCATCTTACTCATTACCATGTTAAATCCTCCTCCTGTGGTGATGTGATCTGATTTGATTCCCACTGTGCTCCACTGCCTAGAACTGAATTGTCAACTGAGTGGCAAAAATCTTGTTAACACAGGAGATATTTCTATAGGTTCAGGAGCAGAAATATGTATTTTTCTTTTCCTGAGCAGACTGGTGCTACATTTCTATTACAGGAGCTGCTAGAGCTGAAACTTTGCTTCAGAATGAAATTAGTCCAGATTTTTGGGAGTAAACTTAAAGCACATAAATCTCCTTTAGCCATTGCTTTGATTTTACCACTTTTCAGGTGTAGCTGCTAGAACTGATTCTCATCTGAAGGGATCACTTGGGCCAGACCCTGAATTTTGGAACAAAACAGAGCCAAACTTCCTCTCCTCCACAGCCTTTAGCAAGATTCTGCCCCAACTTACAAATGTGCCACTGGAATCAGGAGCCTCCAACCCACTGATTTTTCCTGTTCCAAAGAGCAGGCACAGATTTATTGCTGAAGGGAAGAAGTGGAGCAGCACTAAAACATTTAGAACCATCACTGCCAGAGCCCATGGGACAGGAACCTCCCAGGTTACACCAACAGAGCAAATCTCATCCATTTCTCCTCTGGCTGACAGGTGTGCACAGCCTTTAAAAACACCCAGAAACCTTGTTTCATTAATTAGCTAGAGAAAACTCAGTGTTTGTTTGAGTTTAGAATCAATCTGCATTTGCTGTGGGACCTTGGCCCACCCAGTAGATTCTGTGTTCCCTTCCTCTCTCAGAACAGCTGGGATCTGTGTGTGTTTGTACCTGGGAAGTTTTACAATATCTGCAGTAATCACTCACAAATCACTCAGAGTTCAGGAGCTGTACACCTGCAGAACAGCCCAAAACCCCACAGAAATACATGTGATTTGGATAAAGTTCATTTTCTAGCAACCCTGTCAAACAGTTTTCAAAATGACACAAAACCATCGAGGAGACAGGTTGGAATAATGTGATTCCTCCATTGCCTGTGTGGCTGTTGTGTTGTTGTCCATTATTTACTGTCAGGGTGTTGAGCACTGACAGAGCCCTCAGAGGCTCAGAAAGTGCTGTGCTAACAGCCAGCACGAGGGCTGCAGATGGCACTGTCCCCTCTGCCCTGAAGGCTGGGAGAGGAATGGGCTCTGGGACTGAGGCACAGCCCAGACCCTGATCCTGCTGCTCATGGGATGCTCAGATCCCTGCTCCTGCTGCTCCTGGGATCTCTGATCCCTGCTCCTGCTGCTCATGGGATGCTCTGATCCCTGCTCCTGCTGCTCCTGGGATCTGTGATCCCTGATCCTGCTGCTCCTGGGATGCTCTGATCCCTGCTCCTGCTGCTCATTAAATGCTCAGATCCCTGATCCTGCTGCTCCTGGGATGCTCAGATCCCTGCTCCTGCTGCTCCTGGGATCTCTGATCCCTGCTCCTGCTGCTCATGGGATGCTCTGATCTGCTCCTGCTGCTCCTGGGATCTCTGATCCCTGCTCCTGCTGCTCATGGGATGCTCAGATCCCTGATCCTGCTGCTCATGGGATGCTCTGATCTGCTCCTGCTGCTCCTGGGATGCTCAGATCCCTGCTCCTGCTGCTCATGGGATGCTCAGATCCCTGCTCCTGCTGCTCATGGGATGCTCTGATCTGCTCCTGCTGCTCCTGGGATCTCTGATCCCTGCTCCTGCTGCTCCTGGGATGCTCTGATCCCTGCTCCTGCTGCTCATTGGATGCTCTGATCCCTGCTCCTGCTGCTCATGGGATGCTCTGATCCCTGCTCCTGCTGCTCATTAAATGCTCAGATCCCTGATCCTGCTGCTCCTGGGATGCTCTGATCTGCTCCTGCTGCTCCTGGGATCTGTGATCCCTGCTCCTGCTGCTCATGGGATGCTCAGATCCCTGATCCTGCTGCTCATGGGATGCTCTGATCTCTGCTCCTGCTGCTCCTGGGATCTCTGATCCCTGCTCCTGCTGCTCATGGGATGCTCAGATCCCTGCTCCTGCTGCTCATGGGATGCTCTGATCCCTGATCCTGCTGCTCCTGGGATCTCTGATCCCTGCTCCTGCTGCTCATGGGATGCTCTGATCCCTGATCCTGCTGCTCCTGGGATCTCTGATCCCTGCTCCTGCTGCTCATGGGATGCTCTGATCCCTGATCCTGCTGCTCCTGGGATCTCTGATCCCTGCTCCTGCTGCTCATGGGATGCTCTGATCTGCTCCTGCTGCTCCTGGGATGCTCTGATCCCTGCTCCTGCTGCTCATGGGATGCTCAGATCCCTGCTCCTGCTGCTCATGGGATGCTCTGATCTGCTCCTGCTGCTCCTGGGATGCTCTGATCCCTGCTCCTGCTGCTCATGGGATGCTCAGATCCCTGCTCCTGCTGCTCATGGGATGCTCTGATCTGCTCCTGCTGCTCCTGGGATCTCTGATCCCTGCTCCTGCTGCTCCTGGGATGCTCTGATCCCTGCTCCTGCTGCTCATTGGATGCTCAGATCCCTGATCCTGCTGCTCATGGGATGCTCTGATCTGCTCCTGCTGCTCCTGGGATGCTCTGATCCCTGCTCCTGCTGCTCCTGGGATGCTCTGATCCCTGCTCCTGCTGCTCATGGGATGCTCTGATCCCTGCTCCTGCTGCTCCTGGGATGCTCTGATCCCTGCTCCTGCTGCTCATGGGATGCTCAGATCCCTGCTCCTGCTGCTCATGGGATGCTCTGATCTGCTCCTGCTGCTCCTGGGATCTCTGATCCCTGCTTCTGCTGCTCATGGGATGCTCTGATTCCTGCTCCTGGTGCTCATTACATGCTCAGATGCCTTTTTCTGGTGATCAGATCCCTTCTCCTGGTCTTCATTAAGTGCTCTGGTGTCTGCTCCTAGTGCTCAGATCCCTGTTCCTGGTGTTAATTAATTGCTCAGATCCCTGTTCCTGGTGTTCATTGAGTGCTCAGATCCCTGCTCATGGTGTTCATGAGATGCTCAGATCTGCTCCTGGTGCTCCTGGTGCTCAGATCCCTGTTCCTGGTGTTAATTAATTGCTCAGATCCCTGCTCCTGGTGTTCACTGGATGCTCAGATCTGCTCCTGGTGCTCCTGATACTCAGATCTCTGCTCCTGGTATTCATTGGGTATTTAGATCTGTTCCTAGTGTTCATTAAGTGCTCTGATCCCTGCACTGATACTCAGATTCCTGCTCCTGGTGCTCATGAGATAAAGACAACAATCAGAAGGGATTTTACTTACTGTAAATCTGGTGATTGAATCAGTCAGAAGCTCAGCAATGAGATTGTGTTGGTGACCAAAAGGGGAGCAGCATTTCTGGCCTACTTTGTGCTACAAAAATAGAGAATGTTTCAAGCTTCTTTTCAAGCAAATCAAGAATCTGTATCATCTTTTTGTTTCTCTGAAAAAACATATCCTCTTGTATTTTATTATCCCAGCACAAATCAAACCCAACTCACTTCCATGAGGCAGAATCAGAATGATGTGAGGGAATAAATCTGATTCTGGAGGGCTGGCACCATGAGTGAGGTGGGATGGATGGTGCATTGCTGATGTCTTCATCCTCCTCCCAGCTCAGGTGACAATTTGGAATATTAAAGACCCATAACTTCAGGTGCTGAGACAGGGAATCCATAGAAGAAAGCCACAGATCACACTGTTATCTCACTTTTGGATGATAACAGCCTTCTGCCTTCCTGTATTCACTAGAATTTCCAACTTTGGCTTGACAAACACAGGATGAGTACAATTTCTGATTACAGTGAAAGTCAAATTTATGCTGTGCTTTTTCTACCTGCACTGTGCCACTCTCTGAACAGAATAAGTGATCAAGAGACATGATGTTCCACCCATCATGATACTACTCCTATTTTTCCAAGCAAAGCCAGGAAAGAATGGCAGAGTCAATGTTCTTCTGCTGAGAATTCACCTCATCCCTCAGGGGTTTGGGATTTCACACCCAAAAAAAAAAAAAAAAAAGCAAGCTTCCACTTCAGTTTTGAATAGGGATTTTTCAAAGTGAGCTCAGTCTGCCATGATTCTTCTCATGACACTTTCCCTCTTTTTTTTTTATTTTTATTTTTTTTTCCACATCAGCAACTTTCTAATAGCAACAGGGAAGAGAAGAAGAGCTCCATAACCCAGTATTAAACAAGGAGGCTCATTGGTGATTAGAGTGGGAATGGAGATAAAGGAACACTGGGTAAAGCCTGCTGCAATGCCTCTTTGGGACATTTCAAACAGTTTCTTTGAAATAACATTTCTGCCTTTCTGCAGCTAATTACACACGTGTCTCACACTGAGCAGAAGGCTAAATTAATTGGGAGAACAAAGGTAATTTGTTGTGGGCTGGAATGAGGCCATGGATGGTTTTTTCTCTAGTGGGAGAGGAACTGATGACTTGCCATGGACAAGAGATGGGATGCAGGAGCAGAAAGTGCATCCCCACCCTCCCAGTGCCAGCCTGGAGCCACTGAGGGTGGATTTGCAGGTGGAGAATCCCTCTGCCTTCCCTTCCAAGCCCTCTCCTTTCTTCCCCCATCTGCCATGGATTGTTTCCACCAGAGCTGCCAAATCCAGCCTGTCAATATTCATCTCCAGAGCCACAGTGGAGTGTTTGTGATCCCACACTCAGGTTGTGCCTGTCAGATTGATCATCCCCCTTGAGCTGGTTCTTCATAAACAGCTGGAGGTTTTTAAACACCTTATTAAAATAGAATGGATCACCAGCAGCTGCAGCATTTCAAAGATGGATGGGCTTTATGCCAGTAAATATAGGACTTGCCAAAAAGCAAGTGGCAACCATAACTGCAACTCTCTACAAGAGTGCTGCCCTTCCTGCTGCATTTATTGATCTGGACAGGCAATACCCTGTGGGACAGGTATTTAATGCTTATTTTCTTTTCTCAGCTTGCCAGAAGTTGTAAATATAAACCATGTGTTCTCAGACTTCCAGAATGTCTGCTGAAGTATGAAGCAAATCAGCAATTCCTTTTTCTGATGGGGTGGGGGAAGTATAATAAAAAAATCCTGCTGAACATTTGTAGAAAATCAATTTCTCTCAGGAACAGGAGAGCCTATACTGCCAGACCTGGAAGATTTTCAAAAAAAATACACATTTCAATTTGAGGTGTTAATGCTTTCAATGACAGAATATATACATGCAGTTGGTGTCTTTAAATTCAATTCTATTCCCCCATGAGAAAGATTTAATTAGTCTCAAATAAGAAATCACTTTTACACAGCACAATCTACCACTTGATACCCAAGAATCCATGTCAGAAGTTTAAATTACAGGTGAAATACTTGCTAATGAGCTAAAGTTTTGCAAACACTCACAGAAATATTGGAACTTCACCTCTTTGCTGCCCAACAGGACAGGGTGTGGAGGGAAGGCAGCTTTATGTGCTGCTGGTGTGTGGATGATGAATATCCTTTTAGGGCCCCCTTGGAGCTTTCTCCCCTAAAATAAGAAATCCTTCCTTAGGATGACTCATGCTAGAGAAATGTTCAACCCCCTGTTATCTTTTTTTATCTCTTCTAGGTGATTGGTGATTTTCTACCTAAAACTTTAAAGTAATTGGATAGATTTCAACTTATAACTCCATTGGTCACTTTTCAATCCGCCTCAACCCTATAAAACCCCCTTGATATTTTATGTATTTGGACTTTGCTTCGTAGGAATAAGTTTCCTACAGAATTTCTGTGCAGATCTCTTCCTCTGTTTAACTTCAGGAAAGACACTTAACCTCTACTTGCCTCAGCTCCCACGTCTGTAAAATAGGAGATAAGTCACCTAATTCACAGGGATGTTATGGAGATTAATTAACTAATGTCTGGAAAATGTCTCCAGATCCTTCTGTGAAAGGCACTGTAAGGGCAATGACAGCCACATGCAGAAGGTTTAATGGCTTGGCTCAGGACAGTTTGGGTTTATTCCCTTTGCAGCATCACAGAGGGTTTTTTACAGGGACCATTGGCTGAGAGCAGAGTCAGGCACCATCGTCTGGAGTGAAAGGACACGTTGTTTCAACCTGGTGAAATTGTGTTTTGTTTTTATTAATTACCACGAGTAGGGAAAAGAAAAAAGTGGGGAAATGATCTGCCCTTTGAGAGGAATGCAAGATTTGTCTTTGCAAATAAAGATCTGCTGGTAGATCAAACCAGCACTGAGAGATAAAAGAAACAATGGGATGGGTTCCTCTGATTGATGAATGGAAAAGAGATTTGCCTTTACAAACAAACTGCAGGTTTGCTGATAAATGAAATTGGATATTGAAAGATGAAAGAAGCAATGGGGAAAAACTACCAATTCTATTAGAATTAAAAATTATAAGGGGCTCAGGGAAGCCTGTACCTCTCAAGTTCCTCAATCAATGGGGAAAGAGAGAGGAAAATTGGGATAAAAAGGAGGCTGCATCCTCCAAAAATTTGAGAGATCCCAGAGGAATGTCCCATGCCCTCTCCCTTTATTGGAATAAAGTAAAATGGCTCCTCTGTCTCCTTTTTGGACATGAACCTCTGGTGTTTGTGGATTAATTTTCCTGACACCTTCAATAGCACAATCAGAAATAATTCTCTGAGTTTCTCATGCCTGGTGTCCTAATTCCCAGATCCAGCTGCTCCCCACCACGTTTCACTGATCTGTCTTGCTCTACCTGCTTTTCCATCAACACTTTCTCGTGTTATCTGATGGAGCTTTGACCCAGGAAACTGAATTCCACCATCTCTCCCTCCCCCCTGAGCTCTGTGTGCAGCTTGCCATGCTCCACTCCCCTCCACTTGCTACCTGCTTTAAAACCCAATTTAAACTAGAAAAGTATCTGTCACAAACATCTTGCTTTCAGCTGCAGCATGGCACGTTGCAGTAATTTTTTAGATTAGGAAGAGATCTGGATAACTTTGTTTTAAAGCAGCTGTTTATCTTCCTGAGCTGTCCTGATTCAGTTTCCTCTATGAGCAGCAGACCTGGAAGGGCAAGAGAATGGGGAGAAAGAAAGATTTGGTCACAATTTAGAGTCATTTGTTCCTGTCAGAATTTATATGAGCTAAATCTCAAGCCTGGACAAGCCTTAATAACTATCATATTTAAAGTTCAACTTTACAGGGGAAGACTGCACGGCCCAAGGGGATAAGTAATAGAATACAGAATAATTCACCTTTGCTGTGCCCATTTATACCAAATCCAGCAAGGACAGGCTGGATTGGGATACATAACAGGAATTTAGCAGCCTGGAGCAAATCCCATTGGACTGCAGTGCTGCTAATTGGGGTCCCTGCAGGATAAAGTCACTCAGGAGGTCACTGCCAAATTCAGGATGGCAGAGCTCAGCTTCCCCCTGACCCACCCAAACAAAGCTGCTGCTCCTGCCTGCTGTATCTTTGCAAGGTTTGTTTCAGGAAAATGAACAGCACTGAGACAGGAAGGTGAGAGTGAGAAAAAGCAAAAAAAGTGTGGGCAGGTTTGCTGTGGAGGCACAGGGGGTGGAGAAGACAAGAAATAGAGCCAAAGGCTCTCCACTGAGGGGTCCCTAGTCAGGAATGGAAACATCCTCACCAGAAACTCAGAAATGGCTTTAGCATATCCTTACCACTGCAGACTGCTATAAAATAAATGATGCCAGAGCAAAAAAATTGACAATGACCTCTTCAGAAATTGGCCCTAAACAAAGAAGTGTCTCCCACTACCTGCTTCTGTTAAATTTAAAGTTTTCCTGCTTGAGATCATAATGTGTTCTTGTCCAGAGGGGAGCTAACACAGGCTGAAGGCCTTGACCAGAAATATTTATTTTAGTGTCCAGTGCTTTCTGAGGGGAATTACCTGAGTTGTTCCCTGCCGTCCTGCTGCTGTGAGGTTTTACAATCCAGAGGCATGAACAACACTGCTGAGAAATTCCCCTTGCCAAAATCACTTCTGACCTTAAAGCAGGGCTCAGAGCTGGCCTGTTGGGCAGGAACCTATTTCTTGTTTTTGTCTCAGTCACTCCAGGTGTCCACAGCAGCCTGTGGAACCTGATGGAAGAGGCAGCTGGCACAGACAAGTGGTTTATTTCAATAAGAGGGGGAAATAGAGTGTAAAAGAGAAAAAGAAGAGGGGAAAAAAGGTAGTTAGGAAGGAATAAGTAGTTAAAAGGATAGCAGTAAGTTCTTTTGGGCAACAGCCTCAGTGGGAGGTGGATGAATGCTAATGGGCTTGAATTATTCATGCATTCTTTGGAGTGAAGAGGTTCAGACCAATGGCCTTCTGTGGTAACTCTCCAGAGCAAAAAACCTCATTAAAAACAGGATCTGAGAGACACTGGTGAGAAAACAAGAGGAAGAGGAATCTCCCAGAGCAGCTGTACTACAGAAGACATATTTCCCCAGCACCAGGAGCTGAGAGCCTTCCCCTGCACAAAATGTGTTTTGGCAGAAGGACAAACACAGAGCAGAGGTGTGGCATTGTGCAGAGAGCCTTTAACCCCCTGGCCCAGTGCCCAGCTCCTGCAGAGAGTGCAGCAGGTGAATCCTGCTCCACACAGGAGCATCCCCTCCCTCTGCCCTGGAGAGTTCAGGGATGGCCAGAGCTCTCCACTGCCACCCAAACCCAGAGCAAGGTGTCAGCCACACAAACACCTCCCTGTTTGAGTCTGCTGATTGAAACCATTGCTTCATGAGACCCTTTTTGTCTGCTGATTGAAACCATTGCTTCATGAGACTCTATTTTTCTATTTCCCCAAATTTCCTTCGAGGGGAAGCTGGGACTTTGTGAGGAGCTTTAATCTATGATGTGCAAAATATGTCTGCATGAAAGGCAACATAGAAGAAAATGATAATTCCTTATTTTAAAAAATCAGTTTGATACTGTTTTAAATTCTCTGAGTTGAAGCTGGAGCCAATTTACAATTGCTAACACCAGGTTTGCATGGAAGAGAGAAGGGAACAGCTCTAAAATTAGAAGACTAAATAATCTTGGGTTTATAAGCATCACAAATGCTGGTCTTGTAGACACTCTCATCAAGAGGAACACAAGTATTTTTGCCATACAATTACACAGTTAGAGATAATCTGGAGAGAAGCAGCAGATCTGAAAGGACAGAGGTCACCCATGGTTCCTTAAGGACAGACAAACTACTCCCTGTCATATTTTCATTTCCTGAGGCCCCTAGGCTGTGTGACATCCAGACAAAATCCTTGCTTTCCCTCTCTTTTACCAGTAACTCCATATTTCTCAAAATCCTTGGCATGAAGAAAAATGAATAGGGAAAGATATTTCAAAATGACAAAACAAAGAGGGTTAAAATAACCTCAGGATTCACACACCTCAGGGGTCTGGTGCAGGGTAAATCTATTTCCAAATATCTCTAGGGCTTAGAGGATGTTTAGGATCCAAATATGAGTTTTATTAACTCCTGTCTCTTTAAACTGAAATATATTTCAACCATTATGAAACTGAGGTGCTGCTGTTCCAATTATCTCAGCCCAGATCCTGCTGGTGGATGCTCGCCCTTCACACCCAAATGTTGCCAGCTGGAATTGTCTTCTTTTTTTCACACTTCCATGAAATTTTGAATAGGGGATGAATGAACAGAGGCATATGAGTTTTTGCAGGACAATTTATCCTGCAGCTTCAATATCTCAAAAGGATATTTGTTAATATAAACCAAAACATCCCAATTTTAAACTTCTGCTGGTGGCTTTCACACAGGTCTAGGAGCAGCACAGAGCTGACACATGGTGTCACACTGAGCTGCAACACAGGGACCAGACAGGATTGGTTTAAAAAGAATGAAGAAAACCCTGTGTCTGCTGTAAATAATGGATTTGCAACTCATGCAGCACATTCACACACAGACACGTTCTTCAAATCAAATCCAAATCTCTGCTATAATCAAAGGATATCGAGCAGCACATTATACAGCTTAAAAATAGAACCAGAAGCTGGTTGTGGCACTTACTGTAACTTTAATCTGCAAGGAACTTTTTTACAGAGGCCCAAATAATGCCTGTCAAGAGCACAATGCAAATCCTATCTCAAACCTCAGCATTTAGATCCCTTTTGAATATATGACCTCATTTACAGTGTGTAAGACCCAAAGTGAGTCCTGCTGAACAATGTTTTCCATGTTCAACTTGAGTACTATTCTTCCAGGCTCATGGTAGTGAAATACTGGTTTATCAAGGGAAACTAGTGAAAAAAAAAAAATAAAAAGGATGGATGCATTACATTCTCATTGACTTTATTCAGAAACATGGTGGATGCATTTGTAGGAGAAGGGAGATATAAGCTTTGGAAAAAATCTCTTTGAAAAGACTTCTCTGGGCATTTTTCTAATGAGGTTTATGTGATAAGATCTTGTAATTCTGTCTCTGCAGCTGTGTCAGTCAGGGAGATAGGGAGTGATAACTGCAGCACTGGAGGTCTCCAAGTATTTCCAAAAGGAATTCTACATTTTATCTTTTTCCACGTGATAATGTTCTTGTAACAATGCCTAAAGTCTTCCAAAAATCCACCCCGAGGGCCTGTCACACTAAATTCTCCAGTTTTGCCTAAGAAGATGCCCTGGGAAACTCAGTTTTATTTAGCCCTGCTAGGACAATGTGCAGTGTCTGTGTTGGGAACAGGAACACGGGGTGAATAAAGATTTCACTGGCATGAATATGAGCTGTTTGGACATAGCAGCAGGGTTCTGTAGCTGGGTTTAACAGAATCTACCCCAAATCTGAAAGAGGGGCATCCTCCTGGCTCTGGCAGAGCTCAGCACCATGCAGTGATGCCAGAGATCACCAGGGAGCTCAGGCACCTCCAGACAGAGCCAGCTCCCACCCTGCAGGGCAGGCACTTGGGGTGAAATCCATGAGTGATGCTGAAATGGTTTTGAAAGCAAAACCAGTGAAAGACTCCAAGTCAGAAATACAATTTAATAGGGAAAAAAAGAGGAAAATAAAATATATGCAATAGTACAAAAGAAAAATCACTGACAGAGTCAGATACACCCTGACACCCTGCTAGTTAGGTGGTGGTAGCAGCCCAGATGAAGTGGTCTTGTTGAAGTAGTGATCCTGTGGAAAACTCTGGTAGCTCTTGTCCTCTGGAATCCAGTGGGAAAGGCTGCTCTGGTGTTCCAAATCTCAGTTTTTATCTGGGTAGGAAAGGCTTGGCTCCTCCCCCTGGCTGGAGCATCTCCCAGTGGGATGATGTAATTTTATCAGTCATGTCCTGGGACTCAGTGGCCATGAACAGGAGATATCTCCTGCAGGGAGGATGGGCAGAACACTGCCCCAGCTGGTTTAAAGATGGCCCATTAGCAGGAGATATCTCCCACAGTGATAAGGGTCACTGCCACACCCAGTTTTAAACAATGGCCCATTAACAGGAGATATCTCCCACAGAGATAAGGGTCACTGCCACACCCAGTTTTAAACAATGGCCCATTAACAGGAGATAACAGGATTATCCCTCCCCATTAACAGGAGGGAGGATGGGCTGTGTGAAAGATAAAGATGATTGCCCCAGCTGGTTTAAAGACGGCCCATTAGCAGAGCATATCTCCCCACAGAGAATCACTACCCCACCTGGTTTCAGCAGATGGTGACAGAACAGAGTTTTGGGCACATCCTTACATTGTAACCTGGGACAGATGCTCAGCTGGCTCTGCTGAGTAGCCTGTGCTCACATCCTGGCCCAGAGCAGTGCAGCACCAACTGTGTGAGCTCCCTCTGGGGATTCATCATCCAAACCACCCTTGGCAGACTCTCTCTAATCTGTTCTGAAAGCCTCTAAGGGGAAAAACTTGACTGCCCCCAAGGAAATCTCTCCCATATTTAACCACCCTTGCAATCCCAAAGCTTCTCCCAGGAAGTAAAATCTGCCCTGTTTCAATGACTCATGAAATAGCAAACAGTGCAAAGCTTCTCCATCCCACACATTTCACTGCAGGGGGTTGTTGGTTTTTTAGTTAGAACACATGGCTGGGTATATTTGACAGATCCCTGCTCCTCTTCTATCCAAGACACCAAACAAGTGAGAGGGGTTTTGTGATGAACTTCATTCCAGTTGTGGCTTTATTCTTCACACTCTAAAGGAACAATAGAAAAAAAAGTTTAAACTGTTGCCTGTGTAAAGAGTGCAACTATAAACTGAAATGAATTTAAATTTTATCCTGACTCGATTGTTATTTGGGCCCTCTTCACATTTAATGTCCCTGCCTGATTTTGCTGTGACAGAGGTATTGATTCAAAAGAGATTCTTCTGGAAATAATGCTTATATGCATTCAGTTTTTAAAGGCTTTTAATAATGTTTCTCTTGATCTGAACCAGCATCAATTCCATCCAAAAATCTCTCACAAACCTTATATCAGTGATATAATCTATATGGGATCAAAATGAGCTCTCAGGAGAATTTCTTCTTGAGGAATTCAGGGTGGTTTTGGTCAAGATACACTGATTTTAGTGGTCAGAAAGCAGCTCTGAGGAACAGAATTAAACCAGAGCAAACACAGAAGAGCCCAGGAGTGTGAACTCACTGCAAGGACATCAGAAATAGCAGGAGCATGCAGAGAAGTGTCCAAATTCAGCCAAGAATTGCAAGGAGTTCTGAAAACCATCCCCAGCTCTGCCACTAACGAACAGGTCAGGAGGCTGTGCCAAAGCAAGTGAAAATGTTTCAGAGAGAGTTCTGGCATTTATAAATAGGAAATGACAGCAAATGTCCCACCAGGCACAGCTCTGCCACCTTTCCCTTGCCCTCACCACCTTCCCCTGGCTGCAGAATTTAGCTCAGCTCCCAGAAATGCAGAGCCAGAAGATGGTGCTCTTGGGCAAAGCACGGGGCCTGGACCAAAATAAAATAAAATAAAATGAAATTAAGATTCTCTTGGCTTTCACGGTGTAGCAAGGACTCCTTCACAGTTTGTTCCTAATCTGCAGAGGATCCTGTGATGATCACCAGCAGCAGAGAAGGAGGCACAGGGTGGAAATGGGGCTGTGCCACTGAGAAATGCCCCTCACCCCTTTGGGTTCATGCACACAAACCACAAATAGCAAAAATAATAAATAGCTTTGCTGGCAGCTCCATCAAGATCTGTTCAGAATCAAGGGGTGACTTGGAGTTCTCTAAAACCCAGAGCAGAAAACGTGGCAGAGATTGTGTGGGGAGGGAAAGTGGTCAAATATCAAGAGCACATCCAGAAATTCCCTGTCACCACAAAATTGTCCTGGGATGCTCTGGTATCATTGCAGAAAACCCAGTGTTTTTAAAATGCCTCTCTTAAATAAACCCTATTTTCTCTCGAGGATCTTCAAATATTTTACATAAGAAAATAAATATAATTATCCACATACCAGAGATTGAACTGAAATTATTTTCCTTGCCAAGGAAATCTGTTTTCCTTCCCTTTTAAAAGAGCAAAGCTTCTATTGTGCTGTGGAGATGAAGCCTTGGAGGAAGCAACTGTGCCTTGTTCCTAGATTTCAATACAACATATGCATGCTCCAGAAAGGAAAGAAATGTTTATGTAGATAAAATCTCAAAGCCTGATTCACAGGAGACCTGGCAGTGCTTGCATCTAAGGCATGGAAATATTAAAAGCAGACAGAAGAGTTAATGGATATTAAAGTAAATTTCCAGTGCCTTCCAAGGCCGTAGACTGAGGCTGGGGTAAGGCATCTTTTCATTCAGATCCGTTTTTTTATTAAATGTATAACCTTGTAGCTCAAGCCTAGACTGGAAGAAAAAGACTTCACCAAAAAGAAATTAAGATCAGGCTCAGAAACCTCTATTCCCTGAAGTGAGAGTCAATTAGTTATAATCAATTAAATAAAACTAAGGAAAACAAAGTCACATGGGCTTGGGAAAGGGAAAAAATGATAAATGAACCACCATCAGAGCCACTTGGGGAAGAAATGTCACCATCAAGGAGGAAAAAAATGGAAGCAATTAAAAAAGTTAAAGACTTTCCTTATTGCAGGGAGATGAGGGAGAGTGCCAGCCCCACAAGGTTTTCAGAAAGACTTTGGAATTCATTAAATTTCCTGCCTTTGCTGGCAGTTTGGGGCAGGCTGAGGCAGCACAGCAGCCAGAGCCCTGCCCTACTTTGGCAAGCAGGCAGTGCCACCCCTGTGCTGCCACTGAGGCCTCAAATTTCAGTTTTTACATTTCCCAGACTCTGCACTGCATTGGTGTGTGACTCTGAACTCATATCAAGTGTTACAAGTTCTCCTCACAGCTCAATCACATAAAACAATCCATTCCCAGCCCCAGAACCAAGGACACGCTGCAGCTTCAGCCCCAAAAATGCAAACAGCAGGGAACTGGGGAGAGAATCTGGGACTGCAGAGCCTGGAGCTGGAATTGGACAATTAAACCCAATCTGGGAATGGAACAAACTTATAAAATGTGAAAACTCATGGCCCTGAGTCCATCTTGGGTGCAGCCACATTTGGGCTCTTGCACAGCCCAAAGTGAATCCTTTGAAGGGCTTTTAATAAATCCCCATTTTTTATTCCTTTAACCCTGCCCAGCCTCAGCCCCAGTTCAGCCTCTCCAGACATCACCACAGGTGCTGAGCTCACCTTAACCCAAAAGTTCTGTCCCCATTTCCTTCTGGGAACAAGCCTGGAGCCCTCACTTGGGGAAATGGATGTTCAGAAACAGCTGTGGGGCACTCTGACTGCTCTTCCAGGCAAGAAATAAAATATTTTAGGTGATTCCATGCAGATTATGCTATAAAGACCAAGTCAAGGGAATCCCCAAATGCCCTGGTGATGATCAGAGCCTGGGTGGGAGTGCAGACACCAAGGCTGGCATTAACACATCTCATCTGACTGGATGGAGCTCCCATGACATGCTGCCAACGAGGATGTCACTGCTCAGCAGCCTTGGTGTAGCTTGCAGGATCAATAGAATCAGCACAGAGCTGATTCACAGCTCATCAATTGCTGTCACAGCAGTCCCCTCATTCCTGAAGCCTTGTTAAAAACCTGTGGCTGTGCCAAAGGGAGTTTCACCTCAGCACACCCTCCTGGGCTCCCCAGGGGACAGAGAGGGGCACAGGGAGGACAGGAGACACCCTGACATTTCAAAAGAAATGTTTTTTTGGCATTTCAGGCAGAACCAGATGTGTTTGGAAACATTGATTGTTTTCCCTGTCCATTTTGCATTTGGGCATCTTTGCACAAAGCAAAAGGTAGGAAGTGAAAGCAGGTGCTCAAGTGTTTCCAGTTTTCCAGCACAGGACAATTGTACACAGCTCAGGGCAGGGATCCTTTCAGCTCCAGTTCCCCTGGTGCCAGCCAGGCTCAGGCTCTCACCCCTCAGTAACTGGGTGAAGGTCTCACCTCCACTCTCAGGTGATGAAATGGCATTTCAGGAGTCCTGTGCTGCATGCCTTGGCTCTGATATTCACAATATTTCCTAATCTCTCAGCCAACACTCCACAAGTATCTCATTTTTCAAACAATTTGAATAAATCAGTTCTTGGGAGAGCTCCCTTGGTTTCAGTTAAGTTGCACCTTTCAGTTTCAGGCTTGTCAACATTATTCTGAAAGTTCTGAGGAATAAAGCACAGTTCTTCCATCAGAAATCCCCTGAGGCCATACTATTTCCTGATGGCCCTTTTTCATAAAGTGACATTTATTAAAATCAGTTTTCTATATTGTATACCTTACCCTGCTCCTGTTAAGATCTCCAGAAATCAAACCACCACCACAGCAAAGTGGAAAAGCACTCCTGTAAATCTACAGAGGGGAAAATAAACACAGACATTAAGTGATTTGCCTGAGACAGCTGGACAAAACTGTATCAGGGCTGGGAAATGAAGTGATGCCCCTTGGCTCTCCATGCAGTGCTTTATTCTTGGGATCAGTCTAATCTTTCTCAGCTTCAATAGCCTGGAAAGACAACATTTAAGTGCCTGGGGTGGTGTCATCTTCTTTCACTGCAGCTCCTACAGCACTGACAAGCTCAGAAAACAAGAGTCTCTTCCACAGACAAAGCAAGTTTTTGTTCTCAACAAGGACACTTGCCTCAATAATAAGTTTTAGTTTCAATAACTTTGAATTCTTTGAATTATTCTTTAAATCTTGTCTTTTATCCACAGTGTTGTAAATTAAATCTGTTACCAAACTCCTGATACCAAAACACCAAACTGCTACATCTTTGAAATTTGTTGGGTAATTTGGTATTTATCCTGAAAGACCATATAGGAAATATCCAGCATGAAACCCCTATCTTTATTAAAAATATCAATATAATTTTGACTCTTAAGATATGAATTTAGAACTGGCCTTTCCTCCATTTCTTTACCCAGAAATCACTGAAGTTGTGCAGAAGTACAAGATGGACTTGCTGGGAAAAGGAATCACAGATCACCATCACCTGCCTGTCAATTTGCTTCCCTAAAGGGCTGTAAACACACAGAGCCTGTCCTGGTGATATCCCACTCTAAATGCAGGAACATGCCCTCCCTTCTTTCCCCTCACTGATTTGTTTACAGGCATCTCTCACCTGCCAGAGATGGACAAACACTTCCCCTGTTGTACTTAACTAAGTGGAAAGAGAGTGTCTGCATCCAACCTGACCAGAAAGCTGAAACCCAGAGTTCCCATTTGCACCTCTTTCCTCTGCACTATCTCCTCTGAGCCATCACATATCTGCTGTGAATTTGTTTCTATACACCTGCCTGAGCTTTCTCACTTTTTTTTTTTTTTTTTCATTTTCTTCTTTTTTCCTGGAATATTTTGCTGCTTTCAGAACGGGAGGCACAGGGCTGTGCTTTGATCAGATCCCTCAGCTTCTGTTATCTCATTGTGAACATAAAGGACAGATGCAATGCAAATGCTTTCAAACATCATCTGACACTGTTGAGAATACCAAATCAGATGAAAAAAACAGCTCTTGCAGGATTTTCACTCCTTTTCTGTACCATCCCCTCACTTACTCACAGATCTGTATCAATATACTTCAATTTAAAGATAAATCTCCACAATTTCTGCTACAATTAACCCCCCTCTTCCCCAAAATACTAGTCCTCACTACTTGGTGCTGTATTTGTGCTTGTTTTTAGTGTGCTCTCAAGGACTTTCAGCCAGCCCTGGTTTCAGCATGGGCAGGAAGGTGTTCCCAATTCAGCTTTACATCCCACCTGCCTTCAACAGGAGAACATCCTCCACCAGGAATTCAGGTCATCCCAGAATGAGCTCATCCTGCTGTGACAGAGGCATTGATTCAAAAGAGATTCTTCTGGAAATAATGCTTATATGCATTCAGTTTTTAAAGACAGGATTTTAATAATGTTTCTCTTGACCTGAACCAGCATCAATTCCATCCAAAAATCTCTCACAAACCTTATATCAATGATATAATCTCATATGGGATCAAAATGAGCTCTTAAGAAAATTTCTTCTTGAGGAGTTCAGAGTGGTTTTGGTCAAGATACACTGATTTTAGTAGTCAGAAAGCATCTCTGAGGAACAGAATTAAACCAGAGCAAACACAGAAGAGCCCAGGAGTGCAGGACATCCCAGAAGGAGCATCCTCCAGCAGGAGTTCAGGACATCCCAGAAGGAGCATCCTCCATCAGGAGTGCAGGACATCCCAGAAGGAGCATCCTCCATCAGGAATTCAGGACATCCCAGAAGGAGCATCCTCCAACAGGAATTCAGGACATCCCAGAAGGAGCATCCTCCAACAGGAATTCAGGACATCCCAGAAGGAGCATTCTCTAGCAGGAGTTCAGGACATCCCAGCTCTGTCCTTGTGTCACTGCCTGCACTGAGCCTCACCTGCCTTTTTAAAAGGAGAGGCACCCAGGGCTCAGCTTTTCCCTCCAAGGAGGTTTCTAATAATTTCCAGCATGTGTGATTAAACTATTCCACTCTATTCCACTTGCCAGACCCAGCTTGAAGAAGACATCAGAGGACAAGTGAAGCTGAAGGATTCCACCCTCCCTTTCAGAGCACCCAGCAAAGAGCTCACACCTTCCTGCAGTGCTGAACATGATCCTGCACATGGGATAAAGACATTTTTTTTCCAAAGGAGTAATTGAGGTAAAATAAAAATCCATATTCCTTTTCTGGGTTTGTCACAGACTGTTCATGTCACCCTGGGCAAGGCCCTTCATTTCCCTCAGCTGGGTCAGTGCCTCAAGTGCTTCCCAGAAGTGAAAGTAATAAGAGGAAATTGCAGTGCCCAGTGTAAAATTAATGTGCAGGCAACGCTGAATCCCAGGAAAGAGGCAGGATCAAGACAAGGCATCACTCACAGGTGTGATTTTTAAGAGGTAAAGGCTGTAATGCATCTTATTCCACCTGACAGGTATCACAGACCCCACTGAAGTTACCCTGGGTTCCAGCACAGCACTTTTCTATAATTATGCAAATTACCCTGTTTCCAACCACTGGATACATTCTCACAAATGACCCTGATTTTCCAGGAACACTCCTCTTTTCCAAATGTAATTTCACATGCACAATAAACTGTGGATTTCAGAGCAGCACTTTAAGCATCTAAATATCAGGCTGCACCTACAAATTGTTTAGACAGACATTTTAATACTGTAATTTGTTAGTGCAATTACTTAAGTGGGGAAGGCTGTGTGCAAGGAGGCAGTAAATAATTAAGACCACCAAAGTGGAGCCTAGGGCACCATTTTAAAATCTTTTATCTAATGTCTAAATTTGGCAAGCAGGGGGAAAAAAAGATGCTTGAGGAGAGCACACAGAGCCAATCAGCACACAAGCCTCCCATGGCACCACACAATCTAGTTCCACTTATTGCTGGAGATTATTTTTGAATGCTCTGATTCTAAAGTTATCAAAATTGGGCTATTGTAAGCAGTTGATGCTGCTTGGCTTTTCAGAGCCTCATCAAGACTTTAAAAACACAGATGGCTGTTCTACAATAAAAAGGCATCTACCTGCAGTGGTGCATTTACAGCAGAATAATCAGGCTGTAACAAGAGCAGGAACAAGCCATGTATTCAATAGGAGAATGTTACACCCATGGACTCCAGTGCTGGCAGCATAAACAGGTGCTATGCTGGAAATATAAAGCCTCATTAATGCATCATTTAATAAAATGCTCCATTTTCTTATATCCCAGGTCTCTTTACATCTTCCATAAAGATGTAAATGTCTCACCTCAGCCCTGCGATGTGATCCATCCTGAATCTCAGAAATGGCTCTGACTACAGTGGTTGACACATAAAATACCACACAAAAGAAATCCTAACAACCTTTATGTATGTGATTAAGGCTACTCAGAATGCTCCATCTATAGCCCTGAAAATAAAACAAGCTTCTCTCTGATTGAAAATGTTGCTCCAGATTTGAATCCACGATGTTGTAGGAAAACCAAGAGACAGAAAGGCTTCAACAACCCCCTCCTGCAGAAAACTCTTTAAACACAACAAATTTCACAATGACAAATCAGTGGCTTGCAGCTTTTATTTTTTTTTCTTTTTCTTCTTCCCCTTTTTTTTTTTTTTTTTTGCAGGCTCAGTATTTGGAGTGAGAAAAGTGTCCAAGCCAGCAGAGCATGGTAGGAAAAACCTTACAGAATCAATGCAGGAGAAATCCTGGAGCCAAAGAAAATGAGAAGCAGCGGGGTGGAGATAAAACCACTGCTTGCAAAGTCATTTCTTTGTGGCCAGCAGAGAAATCCCTTCAGAGGCAGAGAGACAACAAAGCTCTGTGTGCTCCATCAAGAGGATAAAACCAGGCAGTGTGGTCTGTGCCTGTGGATTGCACTGGAACAGACTTCCAGCCCCTGGACATGAAGGGAAAGTGATGACTGGGCTGCTCTCAGGTTGTTTTTGGGAAGCAGCTGATCTACCCCACAAAAGGGAATGGCAGCTGTGAAACTTTATTTTTTTTTCCCTCCCTTCCTCAGGTTGAAATAAGCTGCTGAATTGCTTCTGGATTTCTCAGCTTGGAAATCTGGCACGCTGTAAAGCTGAAGGAAACTCAGGGTTTTGAAATGCCAATGTCCCCAAGGATTTCAGATCTTTAAACAGGAATTTTCCCAGGAAATCTTCACCTTCTGCAGTTTCCACAAAAACTTTGTATCAGTAACCTTCTGTAAGTACATCTGGATTTCACCAGGTTTGGATTTAATTGTCTGATAGAAAACTCAGGATTAAATCCTGCTTCCTATGGAGCTGCAGCATCTGAACAGGATTTGCTTCTCAGTCATCTCTTTGTGTTTCTACATTCCCTTGGTGGGCTGGGCTCCACACAGCCCTGATGTAAAATTGGAATTCTATAAATTCTCACTGCCCTCAGGTCTCTTTCCCCACCAAAATCAGAAGCAAATTTCCCCTGACTTCATGTAGGAGTTCCACAAAGGACAGTTTCAAATCCAGGGAAAGGCAGAAATGACCAAAGTGAGGAAAATAGAATATTTCAGTTCAACACACAGAGCAATAGCAGACACCAATTTGGCAAGATAGTGTAGGATTTCTCTGTAGAGGAAATAGTACTAGAAATATGTCATATCTGCATAAAAATGCTCTTTATCTTGTCATCCACAGGAGCTGTTCCTTCATGAGCCTTCATAAATCTCAGTCACCTGCACTGCCTTGTGCAGATTCTGGTGTCTGATAGCAAAAAACAACACAGAATCAATCCCAGGATGTTTGGGTGGGAAGGGTTGTTAAAAATCATCTCACTCCAACCCCTTTCCATGGGCAGGGACATCTCCCTCCAGACCAGGCTGGTTTTCTTCTCCCTGCCCAGCTGCCTCCTCCTGCAGAAGTGTTGACAGAAAATCTCTTTGATGCCACTATATCTTTATCAAGTTCCACTGAAAATAGTTAATAGAATCCAAAGTTGTTGGAGCAACAAAGAGACAGTGAATTCAGAAATCTTCTTTCCTTACTAAACCAAAAGGAAAGAGATAACATGTTGTATTTGATTAAAAAATGACACCAGAACACGAGAATTTCACCTGTTGATGATAATGATTGATGATAACATGTATTTTAAGAAGTGCCTTTCAGTCAATTTCCTTGAGGGAGTTTGTTATCATTGCTCAAAGTTATAATGTTAAGCCATGATGTCCCAATAATTTCTTAGAGAGCAGCTTCTAATTAAATGAGCTGAAAATCCTTCATTGAAAGGAGGATAAATAGAGGGATCAAAAAGAAGAAATCTTTTGTTTAAACAGAGATCACAATCATCCAGCAGGTACAGTAGAAATATTCAGGCACTTGTTACAGCTGGGCACAGATTTGTTTGAAGTCATGTTCACAGCTCCCTCTAGGAAATGAAATTTTTTCCTTCTATTAACTCCTTGTGTGCTGCACCTTTATAAACAAACAGGGATTGATGTTTTAAACTCTATTCTTATTACAAAATCCTGCAGACTTCACAAAACAAGCATTACAAACTATTACTACACAAGCAAACTCATACCCTAGCACTTAATTAAGAGTCAATGAAATCCCTCTGTGTTAATAGGGGTGGGAAAAGCCAGAGTGCTTGCAAAATATTCACAGCTCTTCAAATGAGACCTAAAAATGGTTCTGCATCCCTACAAATGTTGCCAGACAAATCCACACCCACCCTGTGATGAATGAAGCTCCCAGGAATATCAGTAGTGCTGATTCTCTGTCAGGCTCCCTGCAAGCTGCCAGGTTTTGTGCACTGTGCCTGTCATGTTTCCCCATTTCAACACTTTTATCCTCTCATCTCCATGTAAAAATAAACAGGATCCATGTTCTGCTCACGTCATCTTTTCTTGGGGCAGGTGTCCTTGGAATGCTGGCACCTGCTTGCAGCAGCTAATGAAAATATCTTCAGGCAGCTTTGTTGGGGATTTTTCCCCTCCTGTTTTTGTGTGGGGTCTCTTTGAGTTCCCTTTTTAGCATTTTTTTTTTCCAGGGTTATGCCCTTGCCCTCAAAATAAGTCAGGAATGCAAATTTTAATGATAATGAACCTGCACAGATCCCTGCACAGCTTTGCCACTTGATCCCTTCATTTCCTAAAGGAGAAAAAAGAAAAAGGGAGTCTATTTAAGACAACCCAAGCCCATCCATAGCTGGCTGTTCGTGGGCTCTGATGGGTCTGAAAACTGGGATCAGGTCATGAGAAAGCCCTGAGGAGCCTGTGCCATGTCAGAAGGAAAACAAGAGCAGGAGGGGAAGTGCACACACCCAGGGAGACAGAAGATGCTTGAAGGAGGAGGAAACCAGGACATTCAGCAGTTTTAGGGTCCCTAAAAGTATTTCTGGGACATTCTTTGTCACCAGACATCCCATGGATATTCCAGCTGGTGAGGATTGCTTCTCCAAGCCCCAGAAATGCTTCACAGCAAGAACCCTGCAGG
Organism: Erithacus rubecula; assembly: GCF_903797595.1. Taxonomy (NCBI): domain Eukaryota; kingdom Metazoa; phylum Chordata; class Aves; order Passeriformes; family Muscicapidae; genus Erithacus; species Erithacus rubecula. The sequence continues at coordinate 3,390,412 of NC_136664.1, forward strand.
GACTTTGTGTGGTGTCACTGCTGGCTGGAGAGCAAAGAGGGGCAAGGATTTTTGGCAGGCTGCAGGTTCCCTGCTCTCAGGAAAAGATCCCCTGGTGGGGACAGCTCCTGCTTTCCTTCAGCAAATCTTCTCCACACAGGTGTCCTGCTGTCTGGGAGCACTCAGGGCTGTTTAGAGCTGGGTTAATTGGAATTTCTGGTGTTAGGTTTGCCTGATGAAGGCTCTGTGTGCCCAGGCCAGCCAGAGATGGTGCTGAGCCTTTTTTTTCCCACTCTGCACATCCCTGTCACTGTCCCCTTGCAGCAGCACTGATGAGGGAGTTTGGTTCCTCTGCTCACCAGGGCAAACCCAGCAACAACAAAATGTCATTCCATTTTTCCATCCCATTATTCCACCCCTGCATCCTTCAGTTTATTGTCTGTGATCCTGCTCTGGCAGGGGATGAGCCCCCAGTCCTGCCTGTTTTACACCCTGCACAATGTGACATCATTAAAGTGGGCACCTAAATAAAGCAGATCAGCATTAATTCAGCATAAAGAACTCCACAATCATGCCAGCTACTGAGATCTTATTGTAAACATTGCTGGGTTTACTGCATATGGACCTGAGTGATATGTGCATTTAGAAAGCACTGGGATCATAAAAACTCACTTTTCATAACCATCTGATTATGATTAATTGTACCAATACAACTTATTAATTAAACTTGGGAAGCAGCATAATGGGAACTAGCATTCTCAATTCACTTGAATGAGTTTCAGCATTTATTCTGCTGCTCTTTTAATGAGATGCTGAAATCATCTGCATATCAATCTATTCATTACCAAATGAGACAAATGCAACAATCCTAAGTATTCATGAAAATATCTTCATTAGAAAAAATCATATCATTAACCTGGAGTGTTCTCTAAATGAAGCACCTCAAATGTTACATATTTTCTTTCATAATTGCAATTTGAGAATATTAGTTTCTCATTCTCCCTGATTATATTTCAAGTAAAAATAGCATTCAGCATGATTTGAAATCTTTTGCACTAAAGAATAAGCTTCAGGGAAATGCAAGTATCAGGGGCATTGTTCCCTGGTGTCTTTGTTTTATTTGCTGGTAATGTCCATTATCAAAGACTGTATTTTAGCAAGAATTGATCTGTTTTTGAGTCCCATCTGTGCGCTGAAGTCTCTCTGCAGCTCTGCTCATATCAGTGCCACTGAAGGGTTTATCAGTCCATGACACTTCATTGCCTTCCCCTCATCTCCAGACACTTCAGTAAAAATGTACAAATTATCCCATTCTGAAATTTGCCAAGAAATGTCACTCACTGCCTCAAAGTTTGTGAGTCTCAAAGCTTTCAAGAGCCTTGCTTTTGAGGAAATGTTCTTTGTCCCGGCTGAAAACTTTGGATGTCTCACACTGAAGTAGGGAGTTTTGCTGGCTACTGTGCTGGGTTGATGTAACCAGCAGTGTGAATTCTGTCCCCATCTGTTAAACCAGGTGTGGCAGTGACCCTGATCTCCTGGCACATATTATCTGCTAATGGGCCATCTTAAACCAGTTGAGCAATCATCTTTATCTTTCCACAGCCCATCCTCCCTGCAGGAGATATCACCTGTTAATGGGCCATTGTTTAAAACTGGGTGTGGCAGTGACCCTTATCCCTGTGGGAGATATCTCCTGCTAATGGGCCATTGTTTAAAAATGGGTGTGGCAGTGACCCTTATCCCTGTGGGAGATATCTCCTGCTAATGGGCCATTGTTTAAAAATGGGTGTGGCAGTGACACATCTTGGATTCTGACTCGGGCAGTGTTTTGGGATTGTTCTTTGTAATACTGCATTTCTATTTTAATTTTCCTAGTGAAGAACTGTTATTTCTAATTTCCATATCTTTGCTGAGAGCCCCTTAATTTCCAAATTATAATAATTTGGAGGGAGAGGCTTTGCATTCTCCATTTCACAGAGAAGTTTCTGCCTTTATTGGCAGACACCTGTCCTTCAAACCAGGACATCCACCCAACCCTGGGCATCCCAGGCACATCCCCCACTGCTGCTAAGGACTCCTGCCTTCCTAAACCCAGCTCTTCTCACTGCTTCTCACCTGTCCAGCCTCTCCCGTGGCTCAGATGGATGTCACAGCCCTGAGAGTGCTGAAATCCCTCTGCAATGTAGTTTGCCTTGACAGGCATCATCCGTGGGCTGGAGGAGTAAAAGTCTTGCTGTCACTCCCAATTGAGGGCTTATTCCTTAACTGTAAAACAAGTGACCTTCCTCTGACCTGCTAAAAAAGCATTTGCTTTTCTACTTTACCTGCTCATTCTGCAGCTCTCCAACCCTCCATGCTTTATGGGGTATTAAAAGGAAATCTGCTTTTGACACTGCATTGGAAATTTTAAGATCTTTTCGCTGGTAATAAATCAAGGGCCTGATCTAAAAGCCAGGGGTGTCAATAGGAAGAATCCCATTTTTCCATTTCAGTGGGCTTTAGATCATAATTTTGGTTTACCAGCAGGTTTTCAATCCTTTCCATGTGCACTTTTGTCACAGTTCTGCATCACTGAGGGCCTTGCTTTCTGAGGAAAGAACATTATCACAATCAGAAGTAAAATCTGTCGTTTTCTTTCTTCCAAGAGTTGAAACTCCTCAAGAAATACAATTGACAGGGATTATTTCAGATTCCCTTCCTCTTTTATTCCCAATTACAGTCAAGATATTAAATAACACCAAACTGCAGCCTCTTCTTAGAAAATCAGATATAATTTTCTTTCATTGGTTTCTGACTGGTTAAATTCAAATTGTCTTAATTTTCCACACACCTTTACCTGAGAAAAACACCACTAAGGTTTCATTTCTTCACCAGATTTTCCAATAATGTTCCTTGAACTGATGGAGTTTGTTCCTCATTTCACAGGTGCCATAATTTGGGAGCTTCTGGTCCTGTAATTCCTTGAAGGCTGAGCTGCTAACTATGTGTTATTTTGACAGGCTATTTATTTTAGAGTGGACTTGGAACTGCAAAGATGACTTGAATAACTAAGATGAAGTTATTATCTGATAATAATTTCTGTTTGAAAGTTGGGCCAAATTAAATTTAACACCACTGTGATTTATTTCTGGATGCTTTTGTGCTTGATGTGCTCATATTATTTCTACAAAATTATTTGGTAATTAAAAATATATCTACTTTTAATAAATCAAAATATTATGGGTAGCTTTTCATTGTGGTCAGAAACTACTTGATAAATATATGAATATTATTCATTTTTGCCTCAGAACTGACTAATGAAAAAGAAATAGAATCTATAGAGGAGCTGCTGATTTCATAATTGTGAAATAAAAAGTTACATGGGAAAAATGCTGATTCTTTTAGGCAAAACTTTAAAGAGGAGGAAGAGAAGAAAAAAAATCCTTCTCACTCCTTTCCCTGCATTGCTTTTGCAGCCTTTTAAAAATAAATGTTTGTTCTAAAGTTTATACTTTAGTTTATACTTTAAGTTTCCATGATAAAATTTGCTCCCTGAACACACCTGGGGTGTCTGGCCAGGCAAGAATATTTTAGATCATTTTAATACACCCCAAAGATCTGACTGTAAGAGAAATCCTTGGCTCGAGTATCCCAGCCAGGTTTTTTACTTTCAGTGCTCACTCACAAGAGATTTTAGATGGAACATTAAAAGGGGGTTGAGGAGGCAGAAGACAACATTTCAATAACACCTTAGTTCAAACAACAAAAAATAAAAAATCCTAAAAACACAAGGCAGGATCAATAAGCTATTGAGAGAGATGTCTTTTAAGACACAAATATTCTGCAGAAAACACATGAAGCTCACATTTGCTTGGGCACACATTTAGATACACAAAGCAGAAATACTTTGGCAATGTCACAAGCCTGCTTGAAATATTCTTCACCCACAGGAAGGGAACTTGACCCTTGAAATCCTGATGGTGCTGCCTCCTGGCAGAAATATTGTTTCTTCTCCCTAATAAGTAAATCCAGCTCTGACTGGTCCTTAACAGCCACTTCTCTGTTTCATGGAGGTGTTGGTGACCTGGGCTGCACAGAGGAATTCCAGAAACTCCATCAAGGGCAAAAAGCAGCACCTTGGTCCTGCCCAAAAGATAAAAACTGAGAATTTACTTCCTACAGCAGCACCTAGGTCCTGCCCAAAGGATAAAAACTGAGAATTTACTTCCTACAGCAGCTCCTGCAGGTCATTTATGCTAAAGTGCATTCCAAACCATTAGTCCATGAGGAGACCTCAATTTCTGGGAAGCTCCATTAAAAAAAAATAATAAAAAGTGAGAGTTTTGTGATGGCTTTCCACGTTAATTGGCTGATGTGGAAAAGGATGTGCAATCAAACCACATCACAGCACGATGATTTCTTAATTAAACAATAAATTAACAGTGTGGGGATCAATACTCAATTCCATTTGAAAATGCCAGATGGGTCCAAATTTGGAAAAGGTCATCCATGTTGTAGATTAACTCTCCTGAAATAACCAGCAAGAGAAGAGGCAGTGTAGCCTCTTAATTTGGATCACATTTTGAAAAATGCGAGTAATTACTTATTTTCAGTGTGAGGAAATTAATACAAAGATTATTGAAAGGCTGCAAATTTCACAACAGCTTGAAAAATGTGAACAGAGTGGTGCAAGACCGATCATTTAAATTTAGATTTAAATTTAAAAGGAAAATTTAAAGCTGGCTGGGCAGAAGTGGGAGTGGAGTGAGGTGTGTGCACTTTTGTTCTCACTCTCTTCAGAAGAAACATCCATGCAATTGCTCTGCAGAAGCTCTTTCAGAAGCTCTGCAGAATTTCTTTCTTCCAGAAATGAACAGCCAAAACCCAAGATTGTCTGTTTAAGCAACAGAGTAACTGTAGGAAAGTGGCAGGGAGGAAGCTGAGTAAAATTCTAAATAAACATCACTCACAGGATCACAAATGATCAGGCTGCCTGATTTTTATAAATATCGAGGTGGTGAATGCAATTCTCTGTTTGGCACATTGCATTTCACTATGTACATCAAATTACAAGGGAAACCCAAAACATCCACCCCAATTTCCCAAGGCTGGATTCCTTGGAAGAGAGGGAGGTTCATACATCAGATATTTCTGAGCTTAACTCAGGGTTCTTCTCCCTTTTGATCATATTAAAAGATTAATTTTTCTAAGCTGCTAACATTTATCACTAAAATTAGGCAGCACTAATCTCTCTGCTTTCCCCTACGCTCCCAAATTTTCCCTGCTACAGTTTCATAATCCCTAAACCTCGTGGATTACAGAGAAGAATGGATCTCATGCCGCTGAAAGGTTCCTGAGCAGGACTGACAGAAGAGATCCCTAATTATTTTAAGCAGCTGTATTAATGGCAGAGTTCTGAAGCTCTGGCTAACCTGGCTGGGCTTTAATTTCCTCATATGAAGGACCAAGCTCAGAATTACTTGAGATTCTTTCTGCTGTTGATGAAGACATTGTATTACTCAACAGGGATTAATAATTGGAAATGGACACCTTGTAGAGGGTTTTCTGTGTTCCATCAAGCCAGAAGCTTCCACCTCTCACCTGTTCTCTCAAAATGAGTGAAAAAACCACAATAGTCAAAAACCAGTCCCTACAGACAATGGGCTGGAATCATCCCTCAGAATGAATGACTGACTTAGCA